>NW_024543872.1:3310000-4510000 GCF_018167655.1 Microtus oregoni
CACCTCCCTCCATTCACTCCTCAGAGAGGAGTCCACAAAGTCTAGCACATTGCTTTGAGTCAGGACCAACGCCCTCCCCACTCTATCTAGACTGAGCAAGGTATCCCTCCAAAGAGAATGGGCTCCAAAAAGCCAGTACATGCAGTTGGGATAAATCCTGGTCTGTCAGTGGCCCCACAGTCTGCCCCAGTCATACAACTGTCACCCACATTCAGAGGGCCTAGTTGGGTCCTATGCTGGTCCCCTCACTGTCAGGTCAGAGTTGGTGGGTTCCCATTAGCTCAGGCAAGCTGTTTCAGTGGGTAACCCCATCATGGCCTTGACCTCTTTGCTTGTATTCTCACTCCTCCCACTCTTTGACTAGACTTTGGGAGTTCAGCCCAGTGATTTGCTGTGGGTCTCTGCCTCTGCTTGCATCAGTTGCTGGATGGAGGATCTACGGTGATATTTAAGATAGTCATCAGTCTGACTACAGGACAAGGCCAGTTCAGGCATCCTCTCCACTATTGCTTAGTGTCTTAGATGGGGTCATCCATGCGGATGCCTGGGAATTTCTCTAAAGCCAGGTTTCTTGCCAGAATGCTTCTTTATTCTAATATTTTCTTTTCTTTTAATAGTTTTATTTAAGTATTGGATAAAAGAAACATTTCTCTAGAGTTTACGTCAACATTTTGTTGATCAAATACCCGTGCTGTGCAGCCGTGCACATGAGGACGATGCTATTTGGATTTAGTGGGTTATAAAAAAAAAGGCAAACATGAGGTTGGGAGTTGGATATGTTGTGGGGTATGTGGGGAAAGTTGGAGTGGGGAGGGGTGGGTATGATTATATTTTATTGTATGCATGTATAAAATATTTTTGAATTAGGAAAAATTATTTAAAAAACCCCCTCCATGTTGTGATTTGATACATTTTGCTGCCTCTTGTACTTCCTGTGAGTTGGGATTTTTCCAAAACTCATGTAGAAATATATGCATTTTCCAGGGGATCAGGGTTGCCAAGTGTGACCTTCAGGAGGGATTCATGCCATTCTTTGCAGACTGGGTAGGGTCTCCCAGGCGGGGCTCCTTACTCTCTGAGGACTGGGTTAGCTGCCACAGGAGTCGGATCCATTTTGTCTTCCGCATGCACCCACCAGCTCCTCTGCTTCTGCTGTGAGTTGAAGCTGTACAAAGACGTCACGTGAGCTAAGGACAAGCTAGCACTAGGCTCTTAGACTTCTGGAACCATGAGGCCAACTAAACCCCTTCCTTCATAGATAGGCTGATGACAAATATTCTATTTTTTGCAACTCAACATGAACTAGAACCAGGAGGAATTTGTTTTCTGTTGAGAAGAGAGGACATACTTCATAGGTCACGATACTCACCAGGAGGTACATATTGTCTGCTCTGGTATGGCATTCTATCTATCTATCTATCTATCTATCTATCTATCTATCTATCATCTATCTATCTATCTATCTATCTATCTATCCTCCATCGCCTATATCTATCTTTTTATGTATTTTTAGTACTAGGGATCGAACCCGGGGTCTGGTGTGCTAGGCAAGCAGTCCACCACCTTTCTTTCTTTCGGGGGAGGGGGCAGGGTTTCTCAGTGTAGCCCAGGCTACCCTGGAACTCACTTTGTCACTCTGTAGACCAGGCTGGCCTACTCACAGAGATCCACCTGCTCCTGTTTTCTGAGAGCTTGCATTAAAGATACATGCCACCACTGCCCCTTGTAAATCCCATTTTATAAATGATGCTGAAACCCGCAAAAACAACATCTTTCCATAATGATCTGCTTAGAGGACCCTGCTAAGTTTCTCACTTTGAATCTATTCTCCTGAAGGAATATTCTCTAAATCATGTTATGTATAAATAACAACAGTTTTATTACCTATTTTCCAGTTCTTATTTATGCCTTTGTTCTCCTTGCCTTCATTTATGAATATGACTTCCAGTACAATATTTAGGAGCAGTGTGTTGTGGGCATCTGTCTCTTTTATTAAGTCAAGGAAAGTTTTCAGTAATTCACCAGTTATGTATGTTTTCTGTAGCTTTTCAAATATTCTTTATCAAATCAAGGAAATTTTAGCAAGAATTGGTGTTAATTAAAAAAATCTTCTAAAATTTTAAATTTAATCTCTTCATACTGGGTACTAAGTATTAAGTATATTTCCTGCCTCTATTTAGATGGTCATATTTTTTCTTGTTTGTTCAATCAGTGTACCGAGTTGCATGAGAATGTAAGATAATAAATCAACTGTGAATTCCTAGGAAATGTGTAATTCATTTGTAATGTTGGATCCAACACTTTAATTAGATTTATTAGATTCAGTTTGCTAATATTTTGTTTGGTACTTTTGCAACTTTGCATAAATATATTGAGTGGTCAGGTCTTAATTAGATTTTAGAATGGTGATTGTTCCAGCTTCTTCAATTAAAACAGAAGCAAATCCACATTTCCATCTCACTAACGGAACAGACGCCCTCAATGCTCACAGAGTTACAGGGGTTTTGGAAGTTTGTACTAAGAATCTGGAACAAAGACCAGATTGCTCTTTATTACACACACACACACACACGCGCGCGCGCGCGGACACACGCACGCATGCACGCACACACACATGCACACACACACACACACTCCAAAGGAATGTGACTAAAGTTAAGAAATTGGCTCTCAGCTGGGCCCGGTGGCGCACGCCTTTAATTCCAGCACTTGAGAAGCAGAGACAGAGGGATCCTGTGAGTTCAAGGCCTCTGGTCTACAGAGTGAATTCCAGGACAGTCAGGAACCCTTCTCTCTCGGAAAAAAAAAGAAAGAAAAAAGAAAAAGAAAAAAGAAAGAAAACAGCAACAAAAAATTCACATTATTTTTCACATTTGAATTTTTTTTTAAAAAAATAAGAATTGTTTTATTTTCTGTGTATGCGACTTTTGCCTGCCTGTGTACATGACAACACATGTTGCCTGGTGCTTTCAGGGGTCATAAGACAGCAGCAGGTCCCTTGAAACTGGAGTTACAGTTAGAAGACACAGTGTGGGTGCTGGGAACCAAACCTGGGTCCTCTCCAAGAGCAACCAGCGCTCTTAACGCTTGAGCCACCTCTCCAGCACCCCACATTTGAATTTGCGTCCGTCTCCACATCCCATATTGAGAAATGATACACTTTTATTTTTCTCTTTGTTATTTGCCACTGTCTTAGCTCCTTTCCTGTCCCCTGACTGCTCTAACAGAAGTGACTTAATTGGGGGAAAGGTTCAGTTCTGCTCAGTCTCCCAAGGTTATGGTCCACTGGGGAAATCGTGGCCGTGGGAGCTTAGGGTAGCGGTAACATTGCTTCGGCAGTAAAGAAGAGATCAGCGAGGAGTCCAGACTGCAACTTGCTTCTCTTTCCCCACGGACACAGTCTGGGTTCCCAGAGAAGGGCGCCTTGTTTCCTCTGAGCATGTGACACTTTGAGAACCTTTTTTTTTTTTTTAAATAAGGTCTTAGTTACTTTATACAGGGCATTCTTTGCCCCAACTCTTTTGCTAACCCAGATTTTTCTAGAGTCTGACACTGGCGTGACTTAGGATTTCAGGGTGGCCTCTGAGGTTTCACTGTTGCTCCTCGGGTTTTTGTTTTGTTTTGTTCCCATACCAGATTTCTCACTCTTTGACACGTGATAATCAATTCAGCCCGAACCTGTAAAATTAAAAGAACTTATTTGAGTCCTATAAGTAGCAATCCAAGAAGCATAGGTCCAGGAGCCTTTGGATCCATGTTCTAGAGGAGACGGGGAAAGTAGGGATCTGTATGGGCAAGCAGCACTGACTATTGAATGCTGGGTAAGAACAGGATCCATGTAACCAATAGAAGACAAAGAATAAGAATCTGCATACTAGTAACATGTCCATAAAACCGAGTCTCTTGAAAAGCCACTGACTCTTTGATATCTACCCCAAATGGCAATTCTTCCATTCTTTCTTAAGAAATTAATCGTGGTCTTCTGTGTTCAATGATATCTTTCTTTTCTGTTTCTTTTCTCTCCTCCTCTTCTTCTTCTTCTTCTCTTTTTTTTTTTTTTTTTTTTGAGACAGTGTTCTCTGTGTAGCCCTGGCTATCCTGGAGCTTACTCTGTAGACCAGGCTGGCCTTGAACTCAGAGATCCACCTGCCTCTGCCTCCTAAGTGCTGGAATTAAAGGTGTGTGCCACCACAGCTCGGCTGATATATTTCTATGACATTTACCCCACCCCATCTTTATTTATATATTTAAAAAAGAAAACAAATTATTTCCCTTCATTACACACACCAATCCAAATTCCCACTCCCTCCCTTCCTCTTACTCCATCCACATATCTCCCACCTTACCCCATCCATCCTCAGAGAGGTTAAGGCACATTGCTTTGGGGAAGGTCCATGGCCCTCTCTACTATATCTGGGTTGATCAAGGTATCCATCCAAAGAGAGTAGGGTCCCAAAAAGCCAGTACATGCAGTAGGGCCAGTGGTCCCGCAATCTGCCCCAGCCATACAACTGTCACCCACATTCAGAGGGACTAGTTTGATCCTATGCTTGTTCCTTCCCAGTTTAGCTGAAGTTGGTGAGCTCCCATTAGCTCAGGTAGACTGTTTCAGTGGGTGAACCCATCGTGATCTTAACCTCTTTGCTCATATTCTCATTCCTTCCACTCTTCAACTGGACTTTGGGAGCTCAGTCCAGTGCTCCGATGTGGGTCTCTGCCTCTGTTTCCATCAGTTGCTGGATGAAGGTTCTATGTTGACATTTAAGATATTCATCAGTCTGACTACAGGGCAAATTAAGATTGGGCTCTCTCTCCTCTATTGCTTAGGGTCTTAGCTGGGGTCATCCTTGTGAATTCCTGTATCTAGAGCCATGTTTCTTGTTAACCCCATAATGTCTCCCTCAATCAGGCTATCTCTTTCCTTGCTCTCATCTCTGTCCTTCCTTCATCTCGACTATCCCATTCTCTCAAGTTCTCCTCACCCCTCTCCTCCCCTAGCCTTCCCCTTCTCCCCTCCCTTCTCCATCCACCTCGTGCTCCCAATTTTGTCAGGCGATCTTGTCTATTTCGACTTTCCAGGTGGATCTATATATGTTTTTCTTAGAGTTCACTTTATTACTCAGCTTCTCTAGGATCATGAATTATAGGCTCAATGCCCTTTGTAGCTAGTATTCGCTTATGAGTGAGTACATACCATATTCATCTTTTTGGGTCTGGGTTACCTCAAAAAGATGCTCAATCATACTACAAGGGCATTTGTTCAACTATGTTCATAGCAGCATTATTTGTAATAGCCATAATCTAGAAGCAACCTAGATGGCCCACAACTGAAGAGTGGATAAAGAAAATGTGGCACATTTACACATTAGAGTACTATTCAGCAGTAAAAAATAACGACATCTTGAATTTTGCATACAAATGGTTGGAATTAGAAAACACTATCCTGAGTGAGTTACCCCATTTTTTAAAAATTACATTTGTAAGCACTCAGGAGGCAGAAGTGGGACCCCTGTGAGCTCCAGATCAGCTTGATCGACAGAGCGAGTTCCAGGACAGCCAGGTTTCTCAGAGAAACCCTGTCTCGAAAAACAAAAACAAAACAAAATGAAAATTATATTTTGTGTGTGTGTGTGTACATGTGTGCGTATGACATGGGGCCAGGGGTATGTGGAAGTAGAGGACAACCTGAAAGAGTCTTTTCATGTACCATACTGGTCATAGGGATTGAACATAGGTTGCCAAGGCTTGGCCACAGGTATCTTTAGTCACTGAGTCGTTTTGCTGGCTCCCACATGGCATCTTACCTGTTTGGTTGGCTATTTTCCTTATGAATGCAAGTCTCTAGAGTACAGGACTCATACACACAATAATCTAGGACTAATTTGTATGTGTGTAATCCATGTACAAACGCCCATGGCACGCATGTGGAGGTGAAGACGACTTGTGGAAATTGCTTTTCTTCTTTTACTCTGTGGGCTCCAGAGACGGAACTCAGGTCATTAGGCTTGGTGTCAAACACCTGTGCCTACAGGGCAATCTTGCTGGTCCCTTAGTATACTTAATAAATTATTCACACGTAATTCGATGAGATGGTAACTAATAATATGGTTACAGATGACAACCGTGTTGATACCTGATATAAAATGTGTCACTATCCCATAGATAAGGTGAGAAGTGTTGTCCATAAAACCCCCAATCTAGAGCATAAACCTGACTTTGTTTCTTTTTGTGTGTTTCTCTAGATTTCGAAGAAACATGAAAAATTCCAGAAACATCAACTTACAGGTCAAAATGATTCTCTCCCTTACTGATCAGCTCAAGGCTGGTGACTGATCAACCGTGGGCCATGCTTTCAAACTCTAGTCTTGAACAGCGGGTGGAAGAAAGTGGAAAAAGAGGGTGTTCCTGGAGAGTACCCCCATCTTTCTGACATCTTCACTTCCAAAGTCATGCAGACAGCTCCATAATTCCTACATTGTTTGCTTTCCTCGTGCTTCTCTGTCCCATACATTTTCATGGCATGGGCAAAAATTAACTACCAAGAGTTTGGTGAGGGAGGTCCATCTCCTTATTTCGCTACCACGGATGTGGATGTGGGGTAGACATCTTTAAAGGAAAAGATGTATTGGGAACCTCTGTGTCCCTCACTACTGCATTCCGGGGTCACTTCTAGTACATGATGAAGACAGTATAGTTTGCTTGCAAAACAAAACTTGATAGCTGGGCCGTACCACTCATCAGTTTCACGATGTGACTTCATCTTTGCTCCCCTAATTGTTAGATGATGTCAGTAGTCACTATGCTCACGGTCTCTTTACTCCTATTACAGTTTCACAGCTGAAAAAAGCTGGAATGATGAATATCATTGAAGCTGATCTAACATGGTAAGCAGAGTCTGTCTTCAGACTGTCCTATGACAAATACCATGATGGCTGGTTTCATGTCAACATGATCCAAACTGGCATCATTTTGGAAGAGATTGCCCTCTCTAGATTGCCCTGTGGACAAGCCTGTGCTGCTTTTTTAAATTTTTTTTTTATTTTTGGTTTTTCAAGACAGGGCTTCTCTGTGTAGCCCTGGCTATCCTAGAACTCACGCTGTAGACCAGACAGGCCTTGAACTCAGAGATCTACCTGCCTCTGCCTCCAAAGTGCTGGGATTACAGGTGTGTGCCACCACTGCCCAGCTACATTTTCTTAATTGATGATTGATATAGGAAGGTCCAGCTCACTGTGGGTGATGCCACCCATGGACTGGTGGTCTCAAGTAGCACAAGAAGGCAGGGTGAGCAAGCCATGAAAGCAATCCAGTAAGCAGGGTTCCTCCACGGCCTTTGCATCAGCTGCTGCCTCCTGGGTCCATCTTGCCCTGAGGTCCTACCATGACTTCTGTCAGCAATGGAGTGTAACCTGAGAATGTAAGCTGAAACAAACCCTGTCCCCCTAAGTTTGTGGTCATCGTGTTTCAGTACAACAATGGAAATCCTAGCTGCAACACCATCTTAACCGTAGATGCTGTATGTAAAATCCTGGGACTTTTACTTCATTTACTGTGACAGCAATTGCCTCCTTCCTAAATTAACTTCCTATTCTTATTGGCTGGCTTACTGGTACTTTAATATCACTTCAATTCTACTGACATCCCCTTTTGTGTTCAGTATTTCAGGAGACTCTACTGGCTGGAGCCAGGAATATATATCCAGATCCATAGACAGGAGTTTTCAAAAGATCTTCCATCATTTGGAAAATGCAAGGTCAGGAAACAGAGTTTCTGGGTAGGGGAGAGAGAGAGGGAGTAAAAGGAGGGAGGTAAAAGAAAAGTGAGTTTGAGCAATGGAGAATAATTTTTTAAGCTTTATTTATTCCATGTTTTATATGGGTATTTTACTTGCATGTGTGTTTGTGCACCACATTCATGACTGATGCCCACAGAGGCCAGAAGAGGGCATTGGATCCCCTGGCACTGGAGTTACAAATGTTTGTAGACTACCATGTGGGTGTTGGTAAGCAAACTTGGGTCCTCTGGAAGAGCAGACACTACTCTTAACTGCTGAGCCATATCTCTAGGCCCCAAAGTGTGTGTGTGTGTGAGTGTGTGTGTGTGTGTACACATCACATTTATTTAGGTATTTATTTATTTATTTATTATTTTTGTGCATGTGTGCACATGTGTACCACATCATGTACATGGTGGTCAGAGGAGAAGCCACAGGAGTCAGTTCTTTCCTTCTAAGATGTGGGTCTTAGGGATCGAACACAGGTCTTCTTTCTTAATGGCAAGCACAGGTTGTGCGTGTGTGCATGTGTGTGTGTGCATGTATGTGTTTGCAAAACTTGGGTGTCATTTCTGGGGAGCCATGCAGCTGGATTTTTGAGATAATTAGCCTTGGCTGTCCAGTGAGCCCCAGGGTATCCACTTTTCTCTGCTTCCCCAGCACTGGGGCACTGTGTCCCTTTCTTTTCATGTGGGTCCTGGGGATGGAACTCAGCTTCTCTCTTTGTACAGCATGTCCTTTCCTCACTGACTCACACATCTTGCTCTTGGTGGAGGGATTCTTTACATAAATAACTGATGTTTGTGAATGCAACCCGTCCTTTCATCTCTCCCTTAGACCAAAAATGTTTTGAACTTGAAACAACCACTCTCTCTCTTCTTACTAATTTTATGCCTACTGATCCCAAAGAAAATGAAAACATTTCTTTTTGTCAGGTCAACACTTACGAAAACCTTAAAAGAGCCCCAAGATTGGTCTTCCTCCGGCTCTGACATTGTGGGTACGACGGGAAACCGTTCTTCTGACTCCAGCATGTCTTCTGTATCGTATAGTGACAGCTCGAACACATCCCTTCCAGTCTTTCCTGGAAGAGCAACGCGGCAATTCCGGAGCCATAGCTTCCCTGCTCTCTCCCGAAAGGAACCGCCTGCTCCCAGGAGCCGGGGCTCATCCCTGCCTACTTTACAGAAGACAGATCTTAAGAAATCTCTTTTAAATGAGAGCCTAGGCCCCCTAGTATGGGCTCCACTCCAGCTCTCTCCTATAGTCAGAGGAGAACTGGAAAGACACATATCACATAAGGTTTCGACTTTGCGGGCACAAGTGGTGCATCTGCCTGTGAAGAAATCCTGGGAAATACGTAACGAATTGATGAATGTACAAGGAGTCCCTGAACAAGGGCTCCCCAAAACTCAGTTACCTACACTCCTCCCTCAGAGGGCTGAGCAAAATACCAACATTTCTCCAGATGCTCCATCGTTTCATGTCCATGTAAACATTGGGGTGAATTCTGAATTAAGCAGGACGGAAGTGTCACAGACGCTGACCTCAAACAAGCAGTTACAGTCTGCGAATGACCACCAGGTTCTTAGCTACAACCCTGTAGTTATATCAATGGGCACTCCAGCTCCCATTAACATAGTTCGGGAAGAAAACGCTTTAATAAAAAAGGATCCAAGGCATGTGTTAGAGCTGAATATAGATCAGAGGGTCCTCGGTCTTCCAGAACAAAGGATACAGCCACAAAGGGCACAAGTAACTGACGTGGAACTGACAGCCCAGGTACCACGCTCAGCCATGGACAGCATAAAGGTCACTCCAGTGGCACTGCTTCAGGTTATGGGCTTGATGGGAATGATCCCAGAATCACATGCGCAGGTGATAGACTGCGTGGGGTTTCCCCCGCAGCCACCAAATCAAGCAGAAACAGTGAATCTAACTCCTCAGCCATCAGATCAAGTAATTAAACCAAAAACAGTAAAAATTCAACAGTATTCAGCTACGGAATCAAAGAGTATGGCCTCAAGACAGAGTCCAGTCACAGATAATATGAAGGTAACTCCTGCGGAATTGCTTCGCATCATGGATTCTATGGGGATGATTAATGAATTATACCCACATGTCATAAAACCAGCAGAAATAGCCCCAAAGCCACAATACCAAGTCATGGAATCTGCAAAGGTGGATATACTGCATGGCCACCAAGAAATACCACCAGAAGATAAGAGTCTAGGGCTACAGCAATCAGTTCTGGGAACTGTGGAAGTGATCCCCCAGCCTCAGCATAAAGTCATGGGAACACCGAACACGACCTTGGGCCCACAGAATCAAGCCACAGAACACATTGGGATTGCTCCCGGTCCAATACATGAAAATATATTGGAAATTAGCTCAAGTGTACTTCCTAAAGCCATTGATTATACAAAAGCAACCCCAGTGGCACAACAAACCATGGATTTCATGCAGAAAATTCCACCAGGAGAGCCACACATTACAGAACCTAGGGCTTTGATCCAAACTGAAAATTTGACCACACTGCCAGCCCAGCCAGACGTTCTGACTTCTACTGTCCCAAGAGGAGCAGCAGAATCTCGAGGCATACCTCCACAGCTACCGTCTACAGTCCTAGCGTCATCAGGAGTGATTCTGCTACCATCAGGTCAATCCCTGCATGCTCTAAAGGTGACCCCGATAGTACAGGCGCCACCTGGGGTGGGAATGATCCCACCACTCCAAGTTGTAGAGCCTCCTGGTTTGATTCCACAGCCAGTGGCTCAAGTCAAAGAACCTCTGGACTTGCCTTCTGGGTTCCAGGTTCAAGCTGGAGACTCTGTGGGGATGACTCCACAACATCAAGGCGCAGAGGGTGTGTCATCGACTCCAGGACTGTCTCAGCAGGTCATGGACCCTTCAAAGTTTACCCCACGGCACCAAGACTTAGACTATTCTGAAGTGAGCCCAAGGCAAAGTCACAAAATCCCAGAAAGGGGTGGGACCTCTGACACCCAGCCCCAAATGAAGAATTCTGTAGAGATGACAGAGGTACATAATCAAATAGTGGAACCTGTGAGAACAATCACAGCACCACTAGATCAAGGTACAATACCCATAGGAAGGAGCCAAAAACATCACGTTACAGAAGTGGAAGTGGTGCCAGTTACACCACTACTTAAGGAAATGAAACATTTGGGGGAAAACTCAATCCCACAGCCTAAGGTTATGGATTCAACGAATTTATCCCCAGAATTACAGAACGTAAAATCTGAGCACCTAATCCCAGATCCAAGATTGCGAAATATGAAATCTGTGGACATAGCCATGGCTTTAGTCCCAGAAAAAGTAAAATATGGACCACCGACCTCAAGAGCGGTATCTACAGATTTGACCCTAGAATTGCATCAGCTGATTATGCAGTTTGAGAAATTAACCCACAGGCCACAATTGCAAAGTGAGGAATCTGTGCCATCAGCCCCTGAATCTCAACTTCAAGATGTGAAATCTGGCCAAGTGATAGTTGAAGCACAACTCCAAAACATACAGTCTGCTGGGCTGGCCCCAGGTCCACAGGTGCAAAGTGATAAATCAGTACATTTGACCCCTGGTTCACAGACTCAAGGCATGCAAAGGGTTGTTCATTCAGCCCTATCGCAGGAGTTACAAGGAGATACAAAAATGGTGGAGTTGGCTCCAAGACCATCACTTGAAGATAAGAAATCTGTGAACTTAACCCGAAAACCATATTCACAAAGCACCAGCTTTGAGAAGACAGCCCATGTACCATTGCTCGAAGATAGAAAGACTCTGTTGGTAGAAGGTAGGAGTTTAATTCCCGAGGCACTGGTGGAAAGTGTGAATCTTAGTGAATTGGTCCCAAGCACACACCTTTGTGCGGTAAAATCCTTAGAAGTGAACCCCGACCCAAGTTATCATTTCCTGGAACCTGCAGAATTGGCCCTACGGCATCAAGCCCCAGAAGAAAGAGTGGGCTCTGACATTTGTCATCAGGTGGAAGAATCTGTTGAGCTGACACAATCATCATTAGGAATGAGGCTGACGCCACTGCGCCAAACCTCAGACTCTATGGAGATGTACTCACCACCACTCCAAGAAACTCTTGAAACTAGGAACCAGGTTGTAAAAGAGATGGAAGAGACTCCAGAATCACAAAACGCAATTAAAGATGCTCTGGATTTGCTACCAGAATCAGAAGTGCAGAATATGAACTCAGTGGTGATGGCCCCAGAACCACATCCCTACTCAGATGGGAAGTTTCTACATGGGACTCTAGAATCGTGTTCAGAAATAACTCTAAGACCAGAATACAAAGACAGAGAGACTATCAGATTAACATTACCTAAAGTTGATGATACTCAGGGGGCCATGATAGAACCATATTCAGAAATGGAATCTCTGGAGTTGGGTCTAGAACCAGGAGTGCAAGGTGAGAAATCGGAGTCCTTGGCTCAACATTTGCAATCTGGGGAAGTAATTGGTAAACCACCTGTACTAGCTGTAGAGACTATCACACTAACTACAGGACCCAAACCACACATTAAACATGTGATCCCAGGGCCCCAGCTCAAAGTCAAACTTAGGCAAATGGATACAGAATCACAGTTGCAAAATGAAGACTCTATAAATGTAACACGACAGTCGTCTCTAGGAGAGGTAGGTCATGAAAAGACAAAGCCAGAGTCAGGGCCACAAAGTCCATCCCCGAAGGAACTGATTGAGGAGACACAGCCCCCGAAAGTGAAATCTGTGCATTTCAATCTAGGACCACAGCAGCTAAGTATCAAATCTGGGTTGATTCCAGGGCCACAACTGCAAAGTGTCAGATTTCCAAAGTTCTACCAAGGGGGAGAACGAGGAAATGTCATCTCAGGCCCCCCACGTTATGGTGTGAAATCTGATGAGGCACGATCACGTTCCCCAGTACCAGAAATCAGATCATCAGATTGTATCCCGGGGCCAAATCTTCCAGAAGCAAAACTGCAACATGTGAAGCCTGTGGAAGTAAATGTAGGACCATGTTCGCAAGCTGTGAAATTCTCTGATCTGACCCCTGAGCCCAAGCACCAAGGTTTCAGATGTACACAGGTCATACCAGGTATTCACTTTCAAGATAGGAAGTCTCAGGGACTTTTGCCAGAACCCTTTTTGCCATTAAGCCAAGAGCCACAGGTTGAAGATAGGAAACTTGTTCTACCTATGGAAGTATCAGAGTTTCATAGCAGGAAACACACAATACCAGCCTCTGAACTACAATATCCAAGCGTGATATCTGAGGAGGTAAACCCGGAACTGCGGCAACAAGATACCAAAGTGTCTGAGTTCGCTTCTAGGCTAAGACCTCAAGGGGTAAAATTTGGGGAGCAAACTGCAGGACCGTTGTTTCACGGTATGCATTTTATGACTCCAGAGTTGGGGATACATAATCCAAAGCTAGCGAAGATGACCCCAGAGCTCAACGATACAAAGCAGGTGAGTTTTAACTCGTGGCCGTGCCTGCAAAATGTCAATTTTTTTGATGGAACATCAGGAACTCAATCTCAAGGTGTGACGACTTCAGAGTTACACTCGGGGCCACAGTTGGAGTGTGTAAAAATGTTTGAGTTTACCACACAGCCAAAGAGGCAAGGGATGAAGCCAGAGTTAATAATACAGGAGACGCTGTTTGAAGACAGGGCATATGTCACAAGGAATCAAGCACCAAGCTTTGAAGATGAGATGTCTTATAAACTACCTTCTGGGCCACAGATACCAATGGCAGAATCAGTGAGGTTGACTCCTGGGATACAGCTAGCAAGTGTAGACCATTCTGAGTTGGTTGGAAGACCAGAGGCACAAGGTATAGAATCTTCTGAATCGATCCCTGGGCAGCATTTGGGACATATAAAATGTGTGGAGAAGGTCACAGCATCAAAGCAGGAAGAGTTAACACCAGGGCCACATTTGGGAGATGTGAAATCTATGGAGTTAAGGTCAAAGTCAGAGAGGGAAAATGTCAAAGCTATACTGTTAACCCCAGGGAAACAAGCAGGAGATAAAGAACCTGAGGAGCTGCCCCTGGGCCCCAACTTGAAAGGTTTAAAATCTGAGTTACTACCTTCAAGACCACAGTTAGAGGATAGGAGATCTGCGGTCTTAACTCTAGGACAATGTCTAGAGAGGATAAAATCTACAGTGGTCTCCCCATGTAGCTCCCAGTCAGATGGTACAAAAACTGTGAAGTTGATTCCAGGTTCAACAATTCAAGATTTGAAGACTGTGGGGCTGGCCCGTGATACACATGTGCAAGATCTAAATGCCATGGGTTTGAAACTTGAACCAAAGCAAGAAGAGAGTCCTGTGACTTTTGTACCAGGGAAAGAGTTTCAAGATGAGTTTATGGAGGTGTTGCAAGTGCCTCAACTACAAGGTCTAAAACCCAAGGAACTGACTGCACAGTCACAAATGCGGGGTAGGAAACATGTGATTATCTCATGTTTGAAGCCACAAAGTCTAAAACCTGTGAATATAGCCAAAACACAAGGAATCCCAGGAGTAAAACTTGTGAATTTAGTCTCAACACAACCGTGTCGAGGGATGGCGCCTACGGATTTAACTCTCAAGCCTGGACAGGATGACCAGATAACTGTAAGATCACCCGAGTGGAAAGGTGGGGTTTTAGACCAGCTGAGCAAGCATTTTGAGTCAGAAAATGTGTTATCCATGAAGTCAGGTCAAGAAGCCAAACCTGCAGATAAAAAACGCAAAGAGATCAAATTTAAAGTACAATTTAAAGATACACCATCATTTGAATCGACTCCTAAACCAGTTGTTCACAGTGTAAAACCTGAAGAGGCCCAAGATGAACCCCAGGTGCCAAGTATGAAACCATGCCAGGTGACTCCAGGGCCACAGGAGCACCAGGTGAAAGTCTCAGAGCCAATGTTAGAGCCACCATTTCAAGATGTGAAAACCATGGTGCTCACAGAGCCACACACTGGAAGTACAAAATCCGTCCGATGGATACCAATATCTGAGTTTCAAAGTGAGAAATGGGTAGGGTCAGACTTGAGGTTGCAATCTCAAAGTGCCAAACCTACAGAATTGAAGCCGTCTACAGAATGGAGGGGTGTGAGGCCCTCTGAATTGACTGTCAGGTCTAAAATAGTTCAAGAAGAAAAATCTGTAGGGTTGCATCTTGAGCCACAGTCACAGCAAGTAAAAACCTCTCCGTTAGCACTAGGGCTTCAGAAAACAAAAACTTTGAACTTAACATCAGAGCCACAACCTCAAGGAATCAAAACTGTGGATCAAAACAAAGATCCACCAGTTGGAAGGGTAAGATCCATTGAGTGGATACCAGGACCTGAGTTCCACAGCATGAAGTGTTTAGGGTTAAATTATGGGTCACAATCTCAAGGTGTCAAATCTACAGAACAGAAAATGTCTATACAGTTGGGAGGTGTGAAGCCATCAGAGACGACTGTAAGGCCAAAACTTCAAGAAGAAAAATCTGTGGGTTTTAACCTTGAATCACAAGTAAACTATACGAAGACACCTGAGTTGTCCCCAGAACCAGAGATACAGAAAGGAGAAAACGTCACATCCAATTCAGAACCACAGCCTCAGGGGATCAAAACTGTGGATCAAAACCAAGATCCATCAGTTGTAAGTGTTAGATCCGTTCAGTGGATACCAGGACCTGAGTTCCACAGCGTGAAGTGTTTAGGGTTAAATCGTGGGTCACAATCTCAAGGTGTCAAATCTACAGAACAGAAACCATCCATACAGCTGGGAGGTGTGAAGCGACCTGAAACAACTGTAAGGCCAAAACTTCAAGGGAATAAATCTGCAGATTTTAACCTTGAGCCAAAAGTACAGCACATAAAAACCCCTGGGGCATCCCCAAAACCAGAGTTACAAGAAGGGGAAAACTCAGAGCCACAGTCTGAGTGTGTAAAAAGTGTGGCCTTACACGACGGATCAGAGCCACAGTCTGATTGTGTAAAAAGTGTGGCATTACATCACAGATCAGAGCCACAGGCTGAGTGTGTAAAAAGTGTGGCATTTCACGACGGATCAGAGCCAAAGGGTAAGTGTGTAAAAAGTGTGGCATTACACCACAGATCAGAGCCACAGGCTGAGAGTGTAAAAAGTGTGGCATTACACCACAGATCAGAGCCACAGGCTGAGCGTGTAAAAAGTGTGGCATTACACCACAGATCAGAGCCAAAGGCTAAGTGTGTAAAAAGTGTGGCATTACACCATGGATTACAGCTTGAAAATACAAAATCTGTTCAGTGGATCCCAGCATCTGGCTATCAAGCTAAGAAATCTATGCTGAATCTTAGGTTACAATCTGAAGATGTCACGGCTAAAGAGTTAAACCCTTTGGCACAACTAAAGAATGTGAAGACTTCTAATGAGTTGATTACAGGGCTGAAGTTACAAAGTAAACAACCTACAGGGTCAACGCCGGAACAACAGTCTCGTGGGTTCAAAACTATTGATTTTAAATCGGAGCGCCAGTTTAGAAGTATGAAAGGATGTGACCCAAACGTAAGGTCAAAGATTAACAATATAAAATTCACATTTGAACCCAGGTTTCCCTTAGAAGTCACAGGCTCTCCTGGAATGCAGCCACAAGAAGTGACCTTAGGGTCACCCCCAGGAACACAACCTCAATCTGTGACATCTTTAGTGTTTAAACAAGAGTCACAGGCCTCAGAAGCGAACTATGGGGTATTAAGCCAAAGGGCACAACCACAAAACAGTATGGAGTTAAAAAGTGCAAAATCTTCTGAGTTAGCACTTCAGACAAAGCCTTGGGATATAAAATCTGAGATCAACTCTGGGCCCCAGTGGCAAAGTGCAGAATGTTCTGACTTGACACCTGAAACAGAGTCCCAAAATATGAAATGTATCACGTCAAGTCAAGGTAAGCCATTTGCCAATCAAAGTGTCCAGCTAGACTGTAAACATGGGTCACAGTGGCAAGGTATAAAATCCAATCCAGGTCTGAGGACAAAGTCCCAAGAAATGGAAATGGAAGACTGTGAATCAGGCCCACAGTTACAAGATCTGAAATCTTCAAGGACAATCATGGGTATAAAGGTCCAAGATGTCATATCTATGGGCTTTACTCCTGGACCACAATTACAAGGTATGCCATCTGAAGTCCTTACAGAGAAGAGGGTTCATGGTGTGAAACTGGTAGAAAGCAAACCTAGTTCAAAGTTACAAGGTAAGAAACCTGATTTCACCCCAAGGAAGATGTTTTTAGGCACAAAATCAGTAGAGCTGGACTCAGTGTCCCCTTTACAAGATTTGAAATATGCTGAGCAGATCTTGGGTATGAAACTTCAAGATGTGAACTCTATGGAACATCACGTTACAAGTATAAAATCTCCCGAGCTGGTAACACAGATAAAATCCCAAGGCATAAAAGCAATGGACTTTAATTCAGGATCACAGCCACAAAATAAAAAGCCATCTGAGTTGGCTCATGGGAAAAAGCTCCAAAGTATGGAATCTTTGATAGTGGAGTCAAAGTCCCCAAATGGGGAATCTGTGGAGTTAAACTTGTGTGTGAATTCTTCCGTATGCACCCCAGGACCAAGTCCTCCGTGTGTGAATTCTTCTGTATGCACCCCAGGACCAAGTCCTCCGTGTGTGAATTCTTCCGTATGCACCCCAGGACCAAGTCCTCCGTGTGTGAATTCCACTGAGTGCAATTCTAAAGCACATTTTCAAAATGTGAATTCTTCTGCATGCATTCCAAGCCAAAACCCTCAGTGTGAACATTCTAATAGGAATAATCTTGGGCCACTTCTTCAAGGAATGCATTCTGGTACAACATTTCCAGCAGCACAAATGATGTGTGTAAATTCTGTTTGGTGCAGTGTCCAAACACATTTGCAAAATGTGAATTCTTCTGCATGTCCTCGAAGACAAGAATCACAGTCTGCAAATTCTATGGGCTACAACCCTGGGCCACATTTAGAAGCTCCTAAACATCAAGGTATGAAGTTTCCTGAGTTGAACCCAGGGACAGGAATTCAAAGAGAGATGCCTATAACGGTTAACCCAGGACAGCACTTGCAAGATTTAAGGCTTGAATTAACTCCAGGGTCAAATATTGCAGGTATAGCACCTGCAGAATACAACCCTGGGCCACAGGAACAATGTATGAATTTTTCTGAATTGAATCCAGGATTAGAATTACAACGCATAAATTTAGCGAAGCTTGGTTCAGGGCCACAGTTGCAAAACATAGAGTCCTTTGCATGGACCCCTGGATCAGAATCTCAGTATACAAGACCTGTTCTATTGAGCCCCGGACCCCCTTTTCAAGGTGTGAAGCCATCTAACTTATCGGTAGGGGCAAAGTTTCAAGAGATCCCATTTTTGAAGAAGCAATTTGGGTCACGGCAGCAAACTGCACAACCCATGTTGACTCCGAAGCCTCAGTCAACTGGTGTGGACTCTGTGGAAGTTTTACCAACACCACTGCCTGAAGATAAAATGTTTCCAGAGATGAGCAAACAACCATTGCTGTTCCTGCCACGAAGTGGAAACTCTGTGGGCTTATCACCAAGTCCATTCCTTCAAAATGTGACATTTGGGAACCAAATTCCCCAAACAAATGATCAAATCACAGAACCCTCTAGGGTGACAGGCAGACCAGCACACCACCTGGTGGACTATGCAGAGATGAACACGAAGATCAGGTACCAAGCCCCTAAATTGGTAAATTATATTCCGCTGCCCGTTTATCAAGAAGATGCGGGATCTTCAGAAATGATGAAAGGGTTGGGACACAAAAGCACAGAAACAACAGAGAAATCTATGAGGTTGACCTCCAAGCCAACGGATACAGTCACAGAATCATTGGGGATGCCGCAGCAGCCAGAGCTTCAAGTGCCAGGATTTGCTGATCTGACTCCAACACTAAGTGATCAAAAAGGTTCAAATGCCTCAGAACTGACCCCACAGAAAAACTACCAGAGCCTAGAAACCCTGGAGTTGCTTTCTTGTTCGTGGCCTCAAGTGAAAGATTTCGTGCAGTCACAGACCCAACCAGCCACAGGATCTAAGAGAATGACCCTCGACCTCAAGAATCATGCCACAGAAATGACGGGGCTAACTTGTAAGATAAGACAAGGGAAAGAATTTCTTAGAGTGTCTTCAACGCCAGTAAACAGAGAGAATGAATGTGTTGAAAAATCTCCACGGCCATATCCTCAAGACTTAGAACCTGTGATGGGGAGCTCCGAGAAAAGATCCCCAAGGGAACAATCTGTAGCCTCGTCACCAAGGCCATTCTATCATGTTCCAGATTCTGCTCCGGGGATAACACCAGGACCTCAGATTCCCGAATCTGTAGGTTTGATCTCTAAGCCATGGCTGCAAAGGGAAGAATTCCTAGAGTTGGCCGCCAAGCCAACCAATCAAGTTGTGGGAAATACAGCCTCTGTAGAGCTCCCGTTTGAGGAATGTCAGACAGAAGAGGTAGGAAGTGGTCTACCAACGCCCCAGAAGACAAGCATTGAAAAAGTGAACGCCACTCCAATAGAATCACTGGATCAGATTATAAACTTTGTAACGGTCAGCCCAAAGCCACTCAATCAAATGACAGAACCTGCAAAGACACAGCTTCAAGTTCCTCAAGTCTCTAAATCTCTGACAGTGATTCCTGGACCACCACTTCAAGTTATAGAGTCAGTGATGATACCGGAGCCGACCTCTCAAGGGTCAAAATATGTTGATTTGACTCCCAAACTGCATGATATGATAGTTTCAGAGTTTGCTCCAAGACTTTGGCTACAAAATGTTCAAACTAAGAAATTAATTGCAGAGCCAACACATCAGATTTTAGAAATGATAGAATTACCAGGCTTTCAAGTGATAAAGACAATATTGCATCCCAAGCCCCTGCTTCTGATTGCGAGATCCGAAGAGCTGGCGCCGGGACCAAGTCCTCAGGCTGTAGAACCAATAGGAGTTGCCACAAGATCAAGAACTCAAGTAAAGGATCCTTTGAATTTGCTCCCAAGACCACATCTTCAAGACAAGATAAAACCTATAGAACGAACTCTAAGGGCAAATATTCAAGAAAATTTTCCAGAATTAATCTTACAGCAAACATCTCCACTTGAGGAACCTCCAGTATTAACTCACAAGCAAAGGCTTCAGGCTGGAAAATCTGTAGGACTCAAAAGAGACTCTCCTAAAGTACTGGAAATGGATCTGAATCAAGGACGGGCGTTTCAGAACAGAGATTCAGAAATGATAACATCAGAAAAGTTACAAGCAGAGAATTACTTCTCTAGGTTCCTAAGCAGCCCTCCGATCCCATTCATTTCAAGCTCTGTCAAAACAAGCGAATTAGGGCCCCTTCAGGGTTCTGGAATGCCGGAAGTGTCAAGAGCCCGGACTATGAAGAACTTTAATGTTGGCATTTTGCAGTCTCCAGAGTCCTATACAGACACTATTAGGATACGGTCACCAGCTCTTCCCTTGGTCCTTCCTTCTGATAAAACAGGGAACTCTGTGGGATCCCTATATCCTGAGATCTGGGATATGGATTTCATAACTAAGGAATCAACCGAAAAGAAGCAAATGGAAGAATTTGGGAATACACTGCAGAGCTATTCTCCGTATCCACTGAGATTACTACCCTCGGAGTTTCAGGCAGGATTAGGAGCTCGAAGAAACTCTATTCGTTCTTTCCTGGGCAGACAACTGAACATCTGGGAAAGCCATGTCTGTAGGCAGCGACTACCCAGGAAGTACCTCTCCAATATGCTGATGCTGGGGAATGTTCTGGGAACCACTATGGAAAGAAAGCTTTGTTCTCAACCGTTTTTAACAGAAGGAGCCACTATGGGTATCTGCCAATCAATTCAGAATTTATTTGGGGTTCCAGCTGAATTGATGGAATTTTCCCAGAGCCTACTAGAGAGGGGCCCAAGGACAATTTCACAGACGTCAGTGGTCAAAAACTATATTCAGAGACATATCTTAGGCCATGGTCACGAGAAAAGAATACCCTTAAAGATGTGGACACGTGGATCCACATCCTCCATAATACAGCAGTACTCTGGGACTAGATTGGGACTAAAGAAAACGAACTCAAAACTCAGTGATATATTCCAGGAAGTCACTCAGCACGTGCCTGTCTCATGTACAGGGGCCCAGTTTTTTGCCTTAGGGAAGCCAGAGTCTCCTTTCGGGATACTTTACAGTAGGGAAGATCCTGTTTCCAGGGAGCCGAGTAATATCTCCCAGAGCGATTCACAAACAGGAACTTCCGAGACTCACCACTCCTTCGAGGCAAGTTATTTTTCCCAGACCAATACCGAGCTCTCAGAAGAGCTTAAAGATCTAAAGCTAGAGATAGCAGCAAAACTCTTACGGAGTCAGATACCCTACAACGTCCGTCCACCCTCAGAGTCGGGTCTTGTCCTGAAATACCCCATCTGCTTGCAGTGCGGCCTATTTTCAGAATGTGGATGTGGTCATAAGTCCCAGTCTGCTTACATTCTCGTCTACCCACAGACCCACCTTATAAAAACCCCTGAAGGCCGTGGTGAGATCCAGACGCATCTTGGTTTTAGGTTGCACATTAGAAAAAGACCTCAAGTCTCAAAGGATTGTGGGAGAAACAGAGCAGACACATCGAAGAACCCTTCCTCATCATCACACAGAAAAGCTAAAATCTATACTCCAGTTTCCAAGAGTCCAACTTCTACAAGAGATTTCCAGTCCAGATCTTCCCAGTCTCCGGCTTCTGTACCAGTTCACAGGAGGCAAAAGCAATGGGGCAGCCATGGTGTGGCAAGGAAGACAAAAGCCAAAGACTCTGGGCATTATGAATTCTGTGAGGTTCTCTCCACGTCAGAGAGTGACTCTGAAAGTAACCAGCATGAAAAATGGGCTAAGTCAAGACTCAGTAAGACCTCAGACTTAAAATATCCAATGAAGAAAATCACCAAGGAACTTAAAAAGCAAAACATAAAGCTCTACAAAAACAGTAGACCCACAGAAGAATGTCCTTCTGGAACACTGACAGATCCATCAAGAAGCAAGAGTATCAAAACCACTCAAACCAGCACTGTTTCTTCAAAGAGACAACCGAAGAAATCCTCTCAGCCCAGGTTCATCCAGCGGCTTTCTCAGGGCCTAAAGCAGGCATTCCAAAGAGCACATAGAGCTATGGCTATCACCAGACAGAAGCCTGAGGACAGGGCTAGTCCAGACAATTTGTGGTCAAGCAAAAACTTGTACCCCGAAGAAAAAGACGAGGATGATTGTTTAACAGATGGCAGAGGGGCCAGCACTCCTGTTATCAAGCAAAAGTTCATGGGTTCCACCCCTAAGAAAGAAGACAGATCGCAGGAAACATGTGACCAAGCTCAACAATCAAAACAAGTGAGCTCTCTCCAACCCAGACCTTTGGAATTGGCGAAGAACATTGTTTCTGAGAGGAATGTCATTATCCTAGCTACTCCAATCCTACAGCCTTTGAGTAGAGTTCTAAATGTCAACAGCAGAACAAAGAAAAACTATGAATTCTTCAGTCCAGAGTCTAAGAACTGTTCTAAAGTAGGAGCCAAATTTCAGGTCCAAGAGACACTCGTGCCTGACTCCCTTCTGAAGAGAACCATGCAGAGTCACTTCAAACACGAGCAAGAACAACACAGGACCTATCACAGCCTGTCTGAGAGATCTCTTCGGACACACCACAGTCCTCAGAGAAAGCCTAGGAGTCCCTCTGACAGAACCCTTAGCAGCCTCTCAGTGAGGGGATGTCGCAGTCCCTCCCAGAGGAAGGATGGCAGTCCCTCTAGAAGAACCCCTCAGAGTATCTCTGACAGGAGCCCACCCAGGCTCTCTAAGGGGAGAGGTCGCAGTCCCTCAGGGAGGAGCCAACCCAGCCCTTCTGGGAGAAGGCCTCGCAGTTCCTCAGGGAGGAGCCCTCGTAGTAGTACCCCTAGTAGCCCTCGAGAGAGAAGGGGACGTAATCCCTCCCCCAAGGGTTGGCTTGGTCTTTATGGGAGGAACCAACACAGTCCCCCTTATCAGAGATGCTGCAGCCCCTCCAAAAGGAGCCATCTCAGTCCCATCCAGAGGACATGGGCCAGTCCTTCAGAATGGAGCCATAGTACTCTCTCTGAGAGACCCCCTTCCAGACGCTCTGGCAGGACAAGGCAAAGTTCTTCTGAAAGAGGCTACCGCAGTCCCTCTAGGTCCAGGCTCCACAGGCCTTCTTCCGGACTCCACCGCAGCCATTCTCAGAGAACTCACTACAGCCCCTCTGACAGCAGAAGCAGTCATTCTGAGAGGAGCCGACACTTAGAGAGGAACCAGCAAGGTCACCATGCGAGACCCCATCACAGCCCCAAGGGGAGGCTCCGGCACAGTTCCCCTAAGGAGAGACCCAGACATAGCTGGTCTAAAGAGTTCCTGCAAATCTTCACCTAGCTGCCCCTTCCTGCTCAGCCACTGCCTGCACCCTCAGCAATCAAAGAACTATCTAGGAGGGGAGTGAGAATGGGTCCGTAATTTATTTAAGATCAATAAAGGGGTAATAATTGAACTCTCTTTGCAGCCGTAATATCACTTGTGGGGTGGGTGGGACTGGATGTGCAAACGCCCGGAGCTGAAGGGTTGGGGTTCACAAGGACCCCTGAAATCTTCAGGCTTCGCCCACTTGCTCCAAGGAGGTTCTGATCCTCCTGCCTCCACCTCCCAAATGCTAAAATTATAGGCATGTGCTATAATGTCTGGCATATGTGGTGCCCGGGGATCAAAGCTGGGCGTCATGCGTGCTAGGCAAGCCCCAGCCCTCTAGAATTAAAATGGTCTTAAAAATTATTTTAGTTATTTGTGTGTATGTATTACGTGTGTGTGGATGCAGGCATGCCTGTGTTATGCTGTGCCTGTGGAGTTGATTCTGTCCATCTACTGTGGGTCCTGGGGACTGAACGCTCATCAGTAGTAGACTTCTGCAGCAAGACCTTTTAACCACTGAGACATCTTGCCGGTCCTATATTGATGGTTTTAAAAAATATTTATTTTATGTGTATGGGTATTTTGTCTGCATATATGTCTATGTTCCGTGTGTTCTGTACACCACATGCATGCCTGGTGTTCCCCAAGGCTAGAAGAGGGCATTGGATCCCATGGACTGGAGTTACAGAAGACTGTAAGTTTCTAGGTGGGTCCTGGGAATTGAATCCTGGACCTCTGGTAGAGCAAGCAGTGCTCTTAACTGATGAGCCATCTCTCTAGCCCCTTAGTTAAAAAAAAAAAAATAGGTCAAATGTCATGGCACAGGTTTTTAACCTAAGCACTGGGGAATCTGAGTAGATCACTGAGTTTGAGGTCAACCTGGTCTACACTGTGTGTCTCCACTGTGTGATGGGCAGATTTTGAAGGACATGGCTAACATCAGTAAGGCTAGGGAAAGAGGCTTTTGTACGACTGAGGTGGGAGACGCTGGCGGTCTGGACTGGTGGTCTTATGGCCAGGCAGATATCAGACTGGGAATACGTGTGAAGACTAAGACCTGGGCTGGGATGTAGCCCAGCTGGTAGAGCACTCTAGTGTTCGCTAAGCTCTGGGTTCATCTCCACCACTGAATAAACTGGCGAGGCAGTGCAAGCCTGCAATCTCAGCACTGAGAGGAAGTGGCAGGAGGATCAGAACTCCAAGGTCACCCTTGGCTATATATGAAATTTGAGGCCAGCCTGGGCTACACAAGACTTTGCTTAAAAACAAAATCTGAAAAAAACAAGACAAAAACAAAATTGGGGCTGGAAGGATGGTTTAGCAGTTAAGAGCATTTGTTGCTCTTGTAGAGGACCTGAGTTTGGTTCCCAGCACATACAAGGTGGCTCACAACCACCTGTAACTCCAGTTTCAGGGGATCTGATACCCTCTTCGGACCTCCATACATGGGTACCTATGTAAGCAAAACAGTCATATACGTAAAAATAAAATATACCTTAAAAGGTAAAAAGTAGACAGACAGAGAGGTAGATAAGTAGATAGATAGATAGACAGACAGACACACAGGCAGACGAGATAGAGTCCTGAGAACTTGCGGACAGCTTACATGGGGTAAAGGGAGGTGGGGTATATATGAAAAAGCTCAAGCTGCTTCCCAGAAACAGCTGACATTACTAAGCCCTTACATCTAAGCCTTTTGCAGATTTTCTTGTTCTTCACCACCAATACCATCGCCACTCTCCTTTATAATACTATGTGGTAAATACTGTCATCAGTGCCCCCATTTTATATGAAGAAAACCAAATCCCAGGGTTGGAAAGGGTGAATGACCTAAGTTTATACAAGATGAAAAGTTGAACCAATGTTTGAACTCAAGGAATTTGAGGTCGCAAATGTGTTCATTACCTCTGTGCCACACCCAGGAAAGACACAGAGGTATGTTAAAAAGACTTGGGCAGGCTGCAGAGATGGCTTAGTGGTTAAGAGTGTGTACTGCTCTTGCAGAGGACCTGAGTTCAATTCCCAGTATCTGCATATGAAGGCTCATAACCGCCTGAAGCTCTAGCTCCAGGGGATCCTACACCTCTGGCCTCTGCAGGGACCATCATTCATGTGGACATACCCACACATGGACCCTCACATAGACACATTGTGGCAGTGTGGATGGGACTGCCTCCCACTGGCTCAGATGTCTGAAGACTTGGTCCCCAGGAGGTGGAACTGTTTGGGAAGGATTGGGAAGTATGGCCTTGTTGGAGGAGGTTTGTCACTGCAGGTGAGGCTTTGCTGTTTCAAAAGTTTTCTGCCATCTCCAGTGCTGTCTGTTTGCTGGTTCCACGATGTGAGCTCTCAGCTGTCCAGGCCACTGTGCTCGCACTGCTCCTATCATGGAACTGTAAGGTCATTTTGTGCGGCTTTTATAGGCTGCCTTGGTCACGGTGTTTTGCCACAGTAATCGAAAAGTGACTAAAACACACCCAGTTCAAAGTAACTAAATTTTAAAAATGTAAAAACTTTAAATATATAATCAGTAATAATACAAACAAGAAACAACCACTTAAAGGAGAACCTTGCAAAGGAGAAGCTAAAACATTAGGACATACTCAGAGCTAGAGGGACAGCTCTGCAGTCAGGAGTGTGTACTGCTCTTGTAGAGACTGGAGTCTGGTTCCAGCACCTTTACCAAGGCGGCTCACAACCGCCTTGAACTCCAGCTCCAGGAGGTTCAAAATTCTCTTCTGACCTTGGCAGGCACTGGCACTCACATGCACAAACCCACACATCGACATTCTTATTCACAGAATTTAAAACTATTTTTATTTTTTTTTATTTTTTTTTTTATTTTTATTTTTTGGTTTTTCGAGACAGGGTTGATCTAGAGTAGGAAGGTGTTTGGAGTAAGTGCACCAGGAAGGGCTCATGTTGGGGTGTGTGGGAAGCAGTGCTCACACACAGGACAGAAGCAGCCCACAGGCCTCCTAGTGGCCAGCATTCAGTTCCACAGCTCTTACCTCTCAGCAGTGCGGAGCTGCCTTGCCTCCAGGGCCAATTTGCTCAAGGTTTTCCACGTTGCCTCTGTTTCTGGGGTCATCTCCAGGGTCTCCAAGAAGGCTGTTGCCCTGGAGAGGAAGGGAAGAAATCACAGGAGTGAAGCAGGATCTGGAGGAGCAGAGGAGAACCCTGGTGCTGCTGGGGCAGCAGGAGGGGGGGGGGGGGAAGAAAGGCCAGAAACACCGCCCTTTGTCTAGGCCCCTCCCATGACTCCAGGGCCCCATTGATCTGTGACAGTTTAATGGGTCACTGCAGGCATCTGCTAGGCCCACTCTGGCTCAGCACCACACTGGCTGTTAGCAGCTCTCACCGGGTGTAGTTGCCATCATCGATGACTGTTCCAAACTCAATCAGGCCCTCGTCCAGGGTGTAGACCACAGTCATCACCCCTTCGGTCACCATCACCTCTGTCTTCCCTCCACCTCGCTCCAGACCTACAACGTCACCCTGCACAGTATACAAAGAGTGGCATCCAGTTCTTCAGTAGGAAACAGACTTAGGGGTGTGTGTGCACGCACAGACTGTGGGTGCGTGTGTGACTGCACTTGTCCACGTGAGCAGGCCAGGAGACACGCTCGGGTGTCACTCCTCAGCTGCTTCCACCCTTTCTTTCTTCAACCAGGATCTCAGCTTGGCCCTGGAATTTACCAAGTAAGCTGGGTTGAGCCCTAGGGGTCTGCCTGTCTCTGCCTCTCCAGCTCTGGGATTTAAGTGTGCACTAACACGCTTCACTTTCTTGCTGTATGTTCTGGGGCTCAAACTCAGGCCCCTCTACTTGAACAGCAAGCACTTTACCAAATGAGTTATCTTCTCAACTCTTAGACTGATATTCTTTTTAAAGTATATGATTTTGTCAGGCAGTGGTAGTACACACCTTTAACCCCAGCACTCAGGAGGCAGAGGCAGGTGGATCTCTGTGAGTCTGAGGACAGCCTGGTCTACAGAGTGAGTTCGAGGACAGCCAGGGCTGCACAGAGAAACCCTGTAATATATATCTATATAATTACTTTTTCACGTTTATTTATTTAGCATGTGTGTGTCCATCCATGTGGGCTCTGAAGACTGAACTCAGGTCATCAGGCTTAGCAGCAAGCACCCTTATCCATGGAACCATTTCCCCAGGCCCCAGACTGAGATAGTCTTGGGGGTCCTCCAGTTAAATTACAACTTAAACCTGAACCCAGAACATACTTTTTCTTTTCCGGCACTGCTTAGTTCACGTGACAAAATCACTAAGAATGTTCCCCACCTCTATGCTACCCATCCCCCTTTAAAAAATAAAAAAAAAACAACCAAAACAAAACAAATGAGTAAAATGACATTTTTTAGCGGGGTGGTGGTGGCCAATGCCTTTAATCCCAGCACTTGGGAGGCAAAGGCAGTGAACTCTGTGAGTTCAAGGCCAGCCTGGGCTACTAGAGCTAGTTGAAGGACAGGCTCCAAAGCTACAGAGAAACCCTGTCTCAAAAAACCAAAAATAATAATAATAATAATAATAAATAAACAATAAAAAAGAGAAAAGACAGAAGGGCAAAGGCCAAAAGCTAAAATCTGAGCAGCAGGAAAGGGGGTGCTGCTCTGAAGGCAAATGCATGTATCCGACAATGAGCCTCAGGCCTTCAGCACGTGGATGGGCTGAGTCAGTCTCTGAGTAAACCCAGCCTAGCCCGTTCTGTAGCAAAGGGCACCAAAGCAAGCGGAGCACAGCCTTACCATGGATTCTGATTGCTACAGAAGCAAACAACCATCTCAGCAGGAAAACAAGTAGAGACTGCCTTCAGAGTAACATGTGGGTGTATGTGTGCAAGCACACACACATACAACACAACCAGTACGAAAGAATAAATTGTAATTGTAAACAATAATTTTAGGTCTTTAAGCATTTTAGATATTAAAAATGGCAGTTATAGATAATGCATTGTAATAAAATTAAATATTACATATTTGAAGATATAAAAATGACATGGAAAATTAACTAAGGAAAAACTGGAATGGCTGGGCATACTGGAAAAAGAAATAAAATTTTATGGAAGTGAAGCCTGAGACATTGAACATGGAGAAGTTCCTGGCCCAAATTTAACTCTGAAGCAAAACCCCAATTGTGGCATAAGCAGCAGACAAGGAAAAGAGTGAGCCAAGGAGCTGAAGGAGAGATCTGAAGATACTATCTGGAATGTTCATGGAGCAGAAGAAGGAGACACAGAAGAAGCTGAAAAGGCAAACAAGATGGAGCAAGAAACGTAGCATATGCTGAGTCAGAATTCCTGGGAGAATGGTAACAGCGTTCCGAGAGAGAGTGGCCGAGAAGTTCCCAAGACTGAGCATGATGTGTGTGTTCAGAACTACATGAAACCCAACATATGCTGCATGGGATATCATTTAAATTCATGTAAAAAGGCTGGAGTACAGCTCAGTACCAGAGAATTTACTTCTAATGTACAGGTTCAGTCGCTAGCCATCCACTGCAAAAACAACCCCCAAACCCTCTAACCCGATGGGTGGCCCGTGACTACAGTCCCTATCTCTCAAGAGGCAGGGCAGGAGGACAGCCTGGGCCCTGAAATCTGAGGCCAGAGGAAAAAAACTATGTACAAAAATTGTAGTCAAGTGTCAAAACATCCAAAAAAAAAAAAAAGTAGGTTTTAGGAGCAACCAAAGGGGCAAGAGTAGATAGCTCAGAGATTAAGAACACTGCTATGGCAGAGGGCCCAAGCTTGGTTCCCAGTACACATGGGCACTCACAGCAAGTGGCCAGTACCTCCAGCTCTGAGGAGTCTGATGCCCTCTTCTGGCCTCAGCAGGCATTGCACACATGTGCACAACACATGTTATCTATTGGGATAACATGTTACAAAAAGCTAAGAAAAGTTAGCTGTCAGTTTGAAGTTGGGTACTTAGTCCCAAAGGGTTTTTAGAACAAAAGCTGAACAAAGCTACTTTCAGATCATCAAAACCTGAGAGAGTATAATCTTCCACTAAAGAGACCCTCACCAAAGGGATTTCTAAGTGATATTCTCCAGGCAGAAAATTAATTCCTGAGGGGAGACCAAAACTGCAAGAAGAAAAAGTAGGAAGAAATATGGTAGTGGGGAAATCTAAGTTCTGTCCATATAATAGTGTCATAAATCACGTGTGGTGGCCCGTGTTTGTGATACCAGCACTCATGGAGGCCAGCCTGGGTTACAAGTTCCAGTTCCAGGTCATTCAGGGAGGAAGGAGAGGAGAGAAAGAATGAGACATTGAATATGAATGATGCCCATTTTGGGAGTTAAAAAAAAATCTTATAGCAAGGCATGGCGGCCCAGATCTTTAATCCCAGCACTCAAGTACTTAGGAGGTAAAGGCAGGGGAATGGGAGGGAGGAGAGGGAGTGGGAACTGGGATTGGCATGTAAAATGAAAAAAAGATTGTTTTCTCTCTTAAAAAATTAAATAAATAAATTTTTTTTAAAAAAATCCCTCAAAAAACAAAACCAAACCAAACCAAACAACAACAAAAAACCCCACACAAGAAAGAAAAACAAAAACCCATCAAAACTAAAGGAACCCTTTACTACTCCTGGAAGCGCAGTGGTAAATACTTGTGCAGTGTGCTTGAAGCCTGGGTTTGATTCCAGCACAGCAGCAGCAGCAACAACGAAGATTAGCACTAAGAACCAGAGAGAAGGTTCGACAGGTAGAGGCGCCTGTTGGCCTGCATTCACTCCTGGGACCCGCATGGTGGGAAGAGCAGACTCCCACAAGTTGTCCTCTGGCCTCCATAGATGCATACACACATACACAAAATAAATAAATGTAATTTAAAAATTTAAAGGTTAGAATGAAAATATTGTTCAACAAAGAAAAAAGAGAGGTAACCAAAGCCAAAGCCTTGCAAGGTCCTATATTATTTGTGGGGAGAGAGAAAGTTACATGGTGGCTAACTTGAGAGCCTTCAAGGGCTTGCATATGAGTGTGTGGTAAGTGTGTGGTGTATGTGTGTGTGTGGTGTGTGGTGTGTGTGTGTGGTGTGTGTGTGGTATGTATGTGGAGGATGTGTGTGTGTGTGGTATATGGTGTGTGGTGTGTGTGTGTGGTGTGTGTGTGGTGTGTGTGTGTGGTGTGTGTGTGTGTGGTGTGTGTGGAGGATGTGTGTGTGATGTATGTGTGGGATGTGTGGGGGTGTGTGTGTATGTGTGTGTGGTGTATTGTTGTATGGTGTGTGTGTGTGGTATGTGGTGTGTGTGTGTGTGGTATGTATGTGGAGGATGTGTGTGTGTGTGTGTGTGTGGTGTGTGGTGTTGCGATGGGACAGTAAAGAGTGTTTTATGTGTAATTTGAAAAAGGAGGGATTTTGAATGGCCAAGAACAAGGACAAGGATGATGGCATGGAACCATCCCTCCTACTGGGGTCTGTCTTCTAGACTGCAAAGAATGCCATATGGTGACTTTATATAGTCCCAGGGCCACTGGAATGTGGCCTCATCTCTAGGAATGCAACACAAGGTCAGGAAACGCAAGCAAGGATAATTCTGGAGGCCATGCCAGTATGGGGAGGGGGTAAAAGTTTGGCTTGCCAGTTTTATCATAGCGATTGTGGGTGGTGGGTTGAGAACACCGCACGGTCTCCACATACTTCTCCTTGGAGCGCTAATGAGTTAGAGCGACACACCTGGGCCTCCTGGCACCAACGTACCCTGATAGAGGACATGGTGACTCTCTCGGGTGCCTCAATGTTGTACCACACACACAAGCTGTTTCGGTTCTGGGCTACCAGCACATCGCTCCCGGGAACCCACTGCACGTAGGAGCAGAAGTTGAGGATCATTGTCTTGGAGCAGCTTTCAATATCATATAGATGCAACTGGAGAGGGAGACAGCACAATTAGGAGGCGTGCACTGATGACATTTGGTTCTGTCCCTTTCCCCCACAGTGAAATGATCCACCAGTCAGTTATGTGTTGAGTTGCCAGCCCTTGGAGTTTGTGCTAAGTTGGTATATCCTGACTGGTCAAGTATGAGATGACCAAACAACCACGATCTAATTCAAGGTATAGTCAGGTGAAGGTCAGACTAGAGAGTAACCCTGGGCCAGATTAGCAGGTAGGGCTACAAACAAACTAAGTGAGCTGACAGTCTGCAGTGAGGCTCTCACTGGAATGAAGCATCACAAGAAAAGCGAACCTCTTTGGAGATGCCACCCTGACAAGAGACTGCTCGAGTCAGTGTCCATGCCTTCAGCTAAGTGTGGCTGAAGCACACTGCGGCAGTGGGATGGGGCAAAGGGCAGCTGGACCTGAGGAGGGGAAGCAGCTTCACGAGGACGCAGCCTGTAAACGGTCTCTGTCAGGGTCCCTAGGTCAGGTTCTGACAGCGTATAGGCTATCCTTGGTCCACTTTGCTATGCTAATGGCATATGGAACCAAGAACTTATGTCCTGCATTGCCCCCATGTAGTAATAAGGGTGGCGGGGCTGCGTCCCCAGCACCCCGGCTGCCTGGCTAGCTTATGCCCGAAATAACAACACACAAACTGTATTCATTTAATCACTGCTTGGCCCATTTCTATCTAGCCACTTCTAGGCTAATTCTCACATATTAATTTAGCCCATTTCTAATCATCTGTATAGCGCCCCTAGGTGCACTTACTGGGAAGATTCTAGCCTATGTCCATCCTGGGTCGGAGCTTCATCACGTGCGTCTGCCTGGGAGCTGGGAGCATGGCGTCTCTCTGAGGCCTCTGCTCCCGAGAGGAGAGCTGGGAGTCTGAGCTCACTTCCTCTTCCTCCCAGCGTTCTGTTCTGTTTACTCCTCCCACCTATCTTCTAACCAATGAGGGCCAAGCAGTTTCTTTTTATTTAACCAATGACCTTCCTCCATCACCCCCACAATCCCTGGTAACAGCTTGTGGACCAGCCCAGGTCTAAAACCCTAGTAACCCCTCTCACACAAAGTTTCCGATCCCTGAAGAGAAGCTTGTGCCCAGTCTCATTAAGTTCCAGTCAATCCACACAGCTCTCGTGACTGATAGTACCAATAATGTAACCACCAATAAGATCCACTGCAAAGAAGACAGGGTAAGAAGAGCGAACCCCGCCATGTAGAGGGCTGCATTTGGTCTCTAGAATGCTGGCTTTATAATCATGTTGGGATTTAGGAACATTTTATCAGTCCAGTGGTATCAATGGGGACCACAAATGACCAATATTGCACGATTTTTCTAAGATGCTTAAAAAACTGGGTCTTGCCAAGTGTGGTGGCACACACCTTTAATCCCAACACACAGGAGGCAGAGGCTGATGGATCTCTGTGAGTTTGAGGCCAGCCTGGTTTACTGAGAGAGTTCAAGGATAGTCAGGAACAGCTAAGGCTACACAGAGAAATACTGTCAACAAACTTGTCTAGAATTATAAATGTTTTACTTGGCTTTATAGGCAACTAGATAGAAGATCTCATGGAGAAATGGTGGTACACTGCTATAACCCAGCCCTCAGAAAGAGTGGGGGTTTGAGGCCAGGCCCTTCTATGTAGGCCAGTTACAGCTGCCTCGTTTGAGCCCGTCTTGAAAAGACAGTGAAAGAGGGTGACCGTGTTACTGAGTACCAGAGAGCTGAGGAGTGAAATGACCTGGTGATGTCACCCTGGCTGCGCGGAGTCACCAGAACAGTGGATGCACAAGTGAGGCGACGAAAAAGGAAGCCCTGAAGAGAGCTCACTCAGTGAAGCTCAGTGGCTCACACCCAGAGCTCAAGCACAAGGCAAAAAGGCTGAGGCAGGAGCATAACCAATGGGACCAGCCGGCAGACAGACTGATAACCTGGAGACAGAAATTATGACAGTAGACATGGTGACTCATATCTATTATCCCAGTACCCAGGGGTCTGAGACAAGAGGACTAGAAATTCAAAGCCAGTCAGGGTAACGTGAGACCCTGCCTTCAAACACCGAAAAACAACACAGCAACCAAAGCCAAACCAAGCCAAGTCTGCTAGAGCCTCCAGGACCACATAGGGACCCTGAAATTATATATAAATTACATTAAAAGGGACTGGTGACTCAGAGAACCGACAGTCATTTTACATATATTGAAAAATATGTAAAATTCATGGCGTGAGCGAATGGACGGGTCTGAGGTCTGAGTTATCACTGCCACGAGAATTAGGCCTCCTGGCCTACATATCATTCCCAGTGCAGATACCCGCGTTTCTGAGCTCAGATGTGAAATGTAATATTCATGAAATAGGAAACTATCTTGAGAAGAGGCCCATATGTATATGAAAGCTTGACTTATGACAGGGATGGTATAACAAATTAGTGGGCTTTCAGTAAATGGTTACACAGATGGAAAAAATAAAGTTAAAACCCTACCCACATCACATACAAAAATAAATTCCAGATGGAAAGCAAAACTTAAGAATGTTAAAATATAGGAGGGAATATGGGGAAAAGTTTTTAAATGAGACCTCAAAAACCAACAATTACTATTACTATTATTTTGGCAGCACTGGTGATTGAACACAGGGCTCCCCTGCACTCTGCCACTCAACTATATCCCTAGACTCAATTTTTTAAACTAAGAATTTGTTAATTACATTTTTAGTTCTTTGTTTCTATTTTGCAAGGAGCACACGTGGAAGTCAGAAGACAACTTGCAGGAGTTGGTCTTCTCCTGAGGGACTAAAGCTGAGTCATCAGGCTTGGACCAGTATCTTTAGAGGCTGAGTCATCCCATTGGCCCTTCAATTAATACTTAAAGGTGTGTGCTACAGGGCCTGAGTCTGATCCTCTAGACCCACACAGTGGAAAGGAGGGATCTACCGCCTCAGAGTGTCTTTTTTTTTTTCAAGACAGAGTCTCTCTGTGTACCTTTGGAACTTGCTCTGTAGACCAGGCTGGTCTTGAATTCACAGAGATCCACCTGCCTCTGCCTCCTGAGTTCTGGGATTAAAGGTGTGTGTCACCACTGCCTGGCTTCTCAGGTTGTCTTTTGACTTCTACTTGAGTGCCATGGCATAATGCTTCCCGCAACCAGTTCCATTACATAAATAACTACAATAAAATTTTAAATGTCTCAATTATAAAGATACCTAAAAGAGAGAAAACTCAAGCCACACATACTAAGAAAAAACCCTACAATGTAAGTAACCATCAGAGGTTATATACAGAATTTCACATCTCTAACAAAAAGGCCACTTGACTTTCACAGTGCATAAGGGATGAGAAACTGGAAGTCACAGAAGAGAAATCCAAGTGAACAATAAGTAAGTGAAACGGCATTGCACACACACCCTGCATTTTAAGTCCTGGAGAGGATGTGGAAGAATAGGAACTCTGACTGGGAGAGGAACGGACATTGATCGTCCTCTTTGGAGAGCAATGGGAGACACTTAGGCTGAAGGCACAGCTGCTCCTATGATTCAGCAATTCTGCTCTACGCATGGACCTCAGCAAGTAGCAGTAATGTGATTAAAACCACACCAAACAAGAAACCCCCCAAACAACTAGGGGTTGAAGAAATGGCTCAGTGGTTAAAAGTACTGACTGTTCTTCCAGAGGACCCAGGTTCAATCCCCAGCACCCACATGGCAGCTCACACCCACCAAGTTCTAGGGATCCCACTGCCCTCTTTTGGCCTCCAAAGGCATAAGGAATGCACATGGCGCACAGCCATACATGCAGGCAAAATGTCCATTCAACTAAAATAAACCTTTAAAAAATTAATACTCAGCAGGCTGTGGCAGCACACACCTTTCGTCCCAGCACATGGGAGGCAGAGGCAGGTGGATCTCTCTGATTTCGAGGCCAGCCTGGGCTACAGAGTGAGTTCCAGGTCAGCCTGGGTTACACAGAGAAACCCTGTCTCAAATAAAATAAAACCAAACCAAACAATGAAAAAAAAACCAAAACAAACAAGCAAACAAACAAACAAAAAACCACTCTCTAAATGCTCATGAGTAAGAGATGAGGTAAAAAACTAAATGTAAATGCAACAAAAAGTTCTGATTTAACAGCACTAGGCGTGGATAAGCAAGTATTAACAATAGGTCATGACTCTCAGCAGCTGGACTTTATTAACGATTATGTGGCAGGGAAGGATGAGTGCTTCCATCTGACATAGGTGCTGTCTTCGTTCACTGTGTGGGTTAAGACACTAAGAAAGACGAAGTAACTTTGGTAAGCTCACAGAGCAGTAAGTACGGACAGGGTAGCTGACGCCAGTCCCATCCTTACAGACATACTATGTGGCATGCTCGTCTCTACACCTTCTGCACGATCCTAAGCTAGTCTTAGTTCTTCCTTCCATGATTGGAACATTTGGTGACAGAAATCATAAAGTGGATATTTATAAATGAAACACTTGTGAAATGCAAATTACATTTCTATTGTTACTAGTTACTAATAATAAGGGTTACTAATAACATAAATATAAAAAATACAGTCTTCCCAGTTCTAAAGAGTCTAGGATTTGATGATGTCTAAACAGGAAAATCCTTAAATTTGCGGATAATTCTTCTCTACTGTTCACAACTGGCTGTCCATAAGATATATGATGAGAGAACATGGTAATTCTATGGACAGGCCTTCTGACAGGCCTGAGCATGAATGTATCCATAGCCAGACACTTCATAAAGGCATCCCCACAGGGACTTAAACATTTGCACTAACATTGTAAATATGAGGTTACATACTTACCTAGTGCCTTTCAGGTTCATCACCAAATATACTTATGATACACAAGTACAATGCAGGTATCGGTGTCAGTATTAAAGTTATAAGAGCATCTTACCTATAGCAATAGTCTTAATATCAACAAGATAAGCCAGTTTCTTATTATCTTCCATTCCTCGCTGGCACCGCTCGTTGATACGGATGCTGAAACATGAAACAACAAGGTAAGGTAAAATGGGCTTAGCTAGGGTCTTCTGGAGGGTTCTGAAATAGAACATGGGACAACATTTTTAGCCTGATCTGGGGACACACATTTTAGAAGTCCCATTCTGGATTTCCAGGGTTCAGTTACCTGATGAGGTGAGGGTTCATGAATTCAGTGTGTACAGAACCCAAGGAGTCATTACTCCCATATTTCACCAGGGTAAGCTCTCCAGCATTGAAGATCATGCACACCTGGGGAAGAATGGAGGCGGTGTGGAGAGAAGTGGGGGAAGGGGCACTGTAGTTCAGGGTGACCTCTCCCTGTCTTTTCCTGTTTCATCCCCACCCTTTACCTGCAGTCTTCCCATCCCTCGCCTCTCGCCCCTCTGACTAGAAGCTCCCGCTTACTGAAATGGGGGCAGGGAATCGTGGCTACTCACATTCTCATTTTCAAAGAAATATTTTTCATTGCCACCAGATCCCTGCCAGGCTATCTGCAAAGTGAGGAGAAAACATCATAGACAATGTAGACAATCACCCAAGACAAGGCTGGAGGATGTCAGTGGCAAGGAAGAGAGATGGTATTCAGGGAGGTTTTGACGTTACACAAAAGGTGCGCTGTATCAGACTCTTGCCCTGATCCTCATATTTCCAAGAGAAACCAGTCTGACTGTGGAAGTTTATATTCCAGGAAATAATATCAGAATGGTATCCTATGGGGAATCCTACTTCTTAGGGCCCACATCTTCAGAATTAGCAAGCCAAGACATCCCATTACCCACCCTTCCTCTCCCGGTTCCTACCTCACTGAGGCGATTGGTGTTCAAGTCTCCGAGCAGCAGCGTGTCCTATGTGTGAGCCACCAAGAACCGTTCCTTCCCCAGGATCTTCACCTCTTCTACCTCATAGCCATAGTGGGACTTGAGCACCACCCTGGTCCCTGAAGACAGGGTTTTCACTATCACCTGGGAAGGGACCAGTCCAATCCATCAGGCTTTCCCAGAGCAGGAGAAGAGTGAAGGTGCTCTGGTCCCTCACGCAACTCCAGGATACCTTGTTTCTCCCTCGGCCTGGGATGCTGTTGCTAAGGACAACACTTGCACCCACACAGGGGTTTGCTACCTAGGAAATACTTCCCCATGGCCTGGGCTGTCCATGGCCATTCGATTCTGAGAGCTCTACTCGGTAACACTAATCACTCACTTTGTTCCCGCACTTTTAGTACAAAGCTCTTTACCTATGAAGACAGAATACTATATCATCGTTACTGTTATATAATTATGAACCTATTATTATTGTTATTATATCATCATGTGCCTAAGATGACCTCCAACTGGCCATCCTCCTAAATGCTAAGATTTTCTTTCTTTTTCTTCCTCTTCTACTTTTTTTCTTTTTTGAGACATGTAGCCCTGGTTGGCCTGGAACTTGCTATATAGACCAGGCTGGCCTCAAGCTCACTGGCCACATACCAGAGCACAATGTCTTTTTTACAAAGAATTTGAATTACATGTGTGGGTGTGTACAAAGGTGAGTGCAGGTGCCGGATGTCGGAAGAGGGTGTTGATCCCCAAGGCTGAAGACCCAGTGATTGTGAGACACTAACATGGCGCTGGGAACTGAACTTGTGTTCTCTGTAAGAATAGTAAGAGCCGTATCTCTGGCCCTGGTGCGATGTCTTACAGATAAATTACCTTTGTACTCTCAGTCCTTAACAGATCTAACACAGTAGAGAAAGGATAGCGTTTCTGGAGAGACTGGAAAGATCCAGGAACAAACTGGTAATAAGAGCAAGGGAAGGGAAGTTGGGAGAGTGAGACGCGTGTCTCTGGGACAACAGAGTCCTGCGCACTACAATTCGCCAGTGATCATACACGTCCACAACTCTAGTGGGCGGCGCTGAGAACAGCTTCACACTGGGGAGATACAGGCACCAATCCCTGTATCTCTTGAGCCAGGTGTGTAAACCTTTGCTTGCGATGGGTTAGAACAACTACGTAGCAGGAGGGTTGCCAGAAGTTGCCCTGACACATTCAGTTGCCTACGATAGCTCTGCCAGAGAGAGGAAGGTTAAATTTGACACTGTGGCTGTGGCCAGCAGGTGGGGGAAATGTTACAAGGACAGATGAGCCACGAGAGGTCTCAGCATGCTAGGCCATCAGCTGCTCACCTGGCTGGGTCCCACATACGTCAGCTCAAACTTGTTCTTGTAAATACTCCTTCGGAGGCAGCAGTCAAACTGTTCCACCCCACCACAGAGGGTGCCCTGAGAGAGAGGGGGACAGCATGGAAGGCGATGCACGGCGCACTGGCCAAGGACGGTATCTGGATATACCCCAAGACCTCAGACCTCAGTGTCACAATCTAGACATAAGTGGCCAGCAAAAGGGTGGGCAGGTTCTGAACATATTAGAAAAAAAGTGGCAATCCCAGGACTTACAGGGATCACATGTGGGTTGGACAATGAGGGGAAATCAGGCTGTCCTGGACAAGTGTGTCCCTCAAGGCCTCCTGGAAAGTGTGAGTTTCCCTTTCCTGCCTTTAACAGTAGATTTTTTTAGGTTGAAGTCACAAGGCAGCTGGAGTTCTCTTGTGTCAGAGTAGAGCGACTCCCTTGGCATAGGGAGTAGTTTCTATTTTACTGTAGTTTGGAGACAATCGCCAGTACAGAAAGGGGCTCCTAACAACACACTGCACAGAGCCGGGAGCCCTCTTCCCGCTTCCGCGCCAAGGCTGTGATGGTGTATAAGTTGGCAATCTCCTTGGGCTTGGCCTCTTTCCAGATGCTTCTTCGAGGACTCCAGTTGAACACCCGGAGTCTAGAAGGGTAAAAAGTGAAAATAGACCAGTGCTGATAGGGAAGCATCTCACTCTACCAGAAAGGGAAGCAAACGCAAAAGGGCAGACCAGCGAGGCAGCCCAATGGGAGGGGAAAAGGTGCGGGGAGTTGAGGGAGTAGGGGTGAAAGGAGCAGGTAGAAGATGGATGCCAGGTGTGGTGGTACACGCCTGTAATGCCAACAGGTGAGAGGCAGAGGCAGGAGGATCACTGTAATTTTGAGGCCATCCTGGTCTACCTAGTTGAGTTACAAGCTAGCTGGGGCCACAGAATGAGACCCTGTCTCAAAAACCAACAATAACACAAAAGCCAGAAGTAGAGACAGCAGGACAGCAGGACAAGTGAGACAAACGGACTGCCAGGAGAGGGAAGAGGAAGAAACAGAGTGTAGGAGTCAAAGAAGGATGGAACCTAAGGAGACATGTGAGATTGGAAGGACATAAAGACAGACAGACAAAGAGACCTGACCCTAGCTGCTTGGCTGTTTCTTTATACATTCACCAAATGGCGGCTACATTACAGACCATGCCAGTGCAGGCACTGGCGATGAGGACGGCTACTCAGCCTTCTTCTCAAACTAGAACACAATGGCACAGTGGGGACAAGGCAAGACACGGGGAACGCGATGGCCTCTGCTGTGGAGTCCAGGCTGAGTCGGCACAGCGCATCCTGAAACAGACGACAATCGGAGAATCCCTTTCAACAGGACATTGCTTCTGTCCAGGTTCCCGCTGTGGTTCAGAACTTGGCTAGGGCAGAGCTCACAGAGAAAGGTAGAAGATGCAACTGGGCCTGGAGGTGGTGGCACATGCCTTTAATCCCAGCACTCAAGAGGCAAGGGCAGGCGGATCTCTGTGAGTTTGAGGCAGCCTGGTCTACAAGAGCTAGTTCCAGGACAGGAACCAAAAGCTACGAGAAACCCTGTCTCAAAAATCAAAAAACAAAAAGATGCAACTGGCCGGGGGACCTACCTGTCCCTACCTGTCGTAGCTTCCTAGCACGACAGACTGGACTCCAGGACTTGCTGCAGCTGTGGTGAATTCACGTTCCTGAGGATTATGGCTGTAGTCGAAAGTCTGTAGCACGTGGCCTTCCTTTCCATAGGCCACAATCCTCCAATCACAGCCTGCTGCCACGATGCTGTTGGTTGCCCAAGCCAAGGCATACGGTGGGCATGGGTGGTTAACCAACTTCCCCTGGGATAGACAGAATATTTCAATTGTTCGTTGCGAATGCTAGGCTAGCAGCTGATCCACACACTCCTGACCATCCCACCCCGGAGAGAAAGTGAGCCTTCCTGCCAGCATTTCCCACATCAACACGCCCGAATTCTGAAGGCTTCACAGCCTGTCTCTGTATCATGAGCACACGCATGCCATGTGTACACGGGCCGTGTACTCACAGTGGTGTGTTGAGACCTCTGGTACGTACTACTAAAGCCACGCAAAGAGAGACGACACACAGTAACCAACACTGTCTAGGTCCAAGAGAGTACATGGCTTCAAAAAGGGCTAAATTGAATTATGTGAGTAACTCACAATGTAAACGATTCCACAGTACTAAATTATACAGAGCAAAACAGCAAAGTTTCCCTGTATGTCTATCTTTTCTTTTTCCAAAAAAATAGTTAATTCTTTAACATCTTATTTATTTGTGTGTGTTTTTGTGCGCACATTTGCATATGTGCACACATGGTCGAAGGGCAGAGGATGACTTGCGGAAGTCACTTCTGTCCTTGCATGGCAAGGGTCCTGTCAGGTTTGGCACTGGGCACCTTTACCTGCTGAGGTATCTTGATGGGCTGTTAACTTTTTTCTCCTATGCATTTGGATGTATAAACATAAACATGTATGTGTATATATATATATATATATATATATATATACATACATTTGTGTATATGCATGTATTTACATAAATGGAAATAATTTTCACTTTTTGTCCCCCTTAGAGTCTTTATTTCCCTTCTTTCAAGGTCCCTTCCACCCACTCCTCCCTATAAATAGTGAGTTCTAGCCTCCTGAACACCAGTCTCCGTGATGGCAGCAAACGCTTCTCTCCAAGATTGCCCTTTTCCAGTCATGGTGCTTAAACCTGCAGCTTCCCCGGGAGGGCTCCTGGAATGTCCACCCCACCCCAGAGTGAGTGTGCGCCCTTCATACCTGTGACCCTCAGGAGCCTTCATCATCGAAGAAATACCTGACAATGGTGCCGTCTGCGTGACCTGAGAGGATGCCTTTCCCAGAGCAACTGAAGGGCAGAGGCAGAGAGGTGGGCACAGAGGGAGGGACTTCCGCCCCGTGACAGTCCCCTTTCCATCAAATGCAGCTTTGTCCTGACAGTCCCAGTCTACTTCTGTTACTCACTTGGTTGTCAGCGCCACCACATACGAGTCCGTCCCATAGATGGTAGACGACTTGTTAGTTTTAGTGTTTGCTAAGCGAACCTGAAAACCAAACAAGTCTGGCTAGGCTACTTACAGTGTCAGCCAGACACGGAGAAACAGAAGTAAAAATGCCAAATGACAAAATTAGTCCTCATGCATTTTTCTCAAGTACGCACTAGAGCTCCAGGGGAAAGATGAACCATATTGACCGGCACCCCAGGACACTATCCCCCCCCCCCAATACCTAACCTGTGTCTCCCTCTCCTCTGTTACCTTGCCTTCAGCCAGTCCGAAAACAATAATGTACTCTGCAGGCCACTGTAGACAGGTGACAGCACTCTGTATGAGAAGGGGTGAAAGGGTGACCCGCCTGTGTGGACTGGCACACTCAGAACAACCGCCACCCACCACACACCGTCATTCTAGTCCTCTCCAGGGGGAAAAGGCAGGCAGCGGACACAACAAGGCTCTCAAGCAGGTGACAACACCATCCTTTAGCAGGTCAAGTCGGGGTCAGACATTGAAAAAGGCAATTCCTGTTACATTTACAAGGAGGGAAGCAGGTGCGGCTCACCTCTGAACTTTACCGTCCGGATGAACTTGTTACAGATGACCTTCTTGTCACCCCTGTCAGACAAAAGGCAAGGAAGCAACCTTAAAAATCACTTCCCAATGAACTGCCCAACATGGCCCTCTGTGGGAGGTCTGATGGAGAAGTGAGTGGGTCCCCAAGGAGCCCTGGAGCTATGCCAATGACACAGCATATCACTGGCTCTCGGGACCTTCTGCTGGCTTACACTCATCCCTCCAGGGATGGGACTGCAGGACAGGTGGGGCAGGCAGAGGTGGACACAATAGAATCAGGCTCTAGAGAGTCCCTGCCTTCCATGCCTGATGTCATCGTTATCCCAGCGAGGTATTTCCCATGCCCAACTCTTCTTTAGTGGCCACAACCCGCCTAGCCCCCATCCTGTCCTCACCAATCTTCTCCAATCTTGTAGACATAGATGATGTTGTCAGTCTGTCCGATGGCAATTTTAGTGGAATCAGGAGAGAAAGCCATGCCCTTTACCATGTAGCTCTTCCAGCCACACTAGGAGTAAAAACAAAGATAATGAGTAGAAATGAAGGAGAAAAGAAAACACACACATTTCCCAAAAGACCAGAAAGTTTATAGTGAGAAATAGAGTAGACCATTGCCCATGTCTACGGCTAGAAGGCAGATCACACAGCTTTCTCGGATAACGTGTTGGAGCACATGCGAGTCCTCTCCACCTTCATGTCAGCTGGCTTGGTGGAGAACTTGTCTCTCGGCTCCCCATGCTCATCGTACAGCAATACCACTCGGTCCACTGTGCAGACAGCAAATTTAGCGTTGTTCTGGGACCAGGCCATACAAGTCACCTTCGCAGCTCCATCCTGCAGAGGCAAAGGGGTACTGTAAACACAGCGCTGGTCTCCAGAGTACAGAGCGTCTCCAGGTCCATCAGTCTTCGTGTGCCTTTGTTCTATATCTACGTCACAGGTTTTCTCTCAAAACTAAACAAAATGAGACAAATTGCTCAGATACCTGAACTGTAAGAATAATAGTCTCCAGGGCCTCACGTGGCCCTGACGGACCTCAGATTCACAGTATGGTAGGGATGACTTGAACTTCTGATCCTCCTGTCTCTACCTCCTGAGTGCTAGGATTTCAGGTGTACACCACCCTGTCTAGTTTATACCATGCCGGGGACAGGACTCAGGGCTTCACTCGAGACAAGCAAATACTGTACTACCAGGCCACATCTCCTTGTCCCCTAATGTGTTTTTCTGAGACTCATGATACAAATGTAACGCATCAACCATTCCAAAAGCAATGGCCTCCTTGTTCCTTATCTTTCAGGTCTGCGACTGAAAAAAAAATCAATTAATCTGATAAATTTTAGCCTTTATAGCTACTCATTCAATTAATGTTTTCCAGCACTTTACTGTCAAAGACACTTGGCTGGAAGATGACAGAGAGACAAAGAGCAAAGCACAGATCCTACCCTAGGTTCTAATTGGACGCTGAGAAATTGGAAATGTCCCATAAGAAAAATATGTTCTGAGTGTAGTAATAATTTAGAGAAGCCCAAGACAATTTTATGCTTAAATGGTCAAGATTAAACTTTGAAGAAGGGATGCCATCTAATGGTAAATTACTTCAAATGTAATGAGTAGCATGAACGAAGTCAAGCTCTGGCCCAGGACCAGCAATTTAAGGAAGCCGAGACTGCCAACAAGAGAGGAAGCAGGGCAGGAAGCATAGACTGGGCTAGCTCAGGAAGTATAGACAGGGCTATCTCAGGAAACATAGACTGGGCTAGCTCAGGAAGCTTAGACTGGGCTAGCTCAGGAAGCATAGACTGGGCTAGCTCAGGAAGGGCCTCTGGAGGCCGCTAACGATTTGGATTTATTGGACAGGAATAAAGAGACAGTGTAAGTTTGGAAACAAGGAGCAACAGAATTAGAATTGAGACTTGGGATAAACAATGTCACTTTCCCCTGTTAACTGTCCACTAAAGGTTCGTGGTGAAAGTGACCACTGCAAAAACGGGTACAGCCCAGATAATGGGACACTTGTCTGGCATTCATCAGTCCCCAGGTGTGAGCCTTCGCACTGCACAAGAGTAAGCAAAGAAATAAAACGAATATGGGAATGGCAGGTAAGACGGCACACACCTGCAATCTCAACACCTGGGAGGGGGAGGCAGGACGGTCAGACATTCAAAGTCCTCCACAGTTAGACAGCGAGTTTGAAGTCAGCCTGAGCTATATGAGACCCTGACTTAAAAAAGAAAAACCAAAAAAGAAAATACGTGATCACCACACCGTGAATTACTCTGCGTGTCCCTCGCCAGCTGTCCTCTCAGGCTCCTGAGATGAAATTTGGCTCCTACGCCAAATGTTGGAATCACCACTTGGGCTACTAGAGGTCTGGCTTACAGCACCTTTACTTTCTACACCTAACCCAAATACGTCCAGAGCCAGCAGGGGAATCACTGCCCCCAAATCCTCAAACTACAACCAGAAAATAGCGGCACCACCACCATGGTCATGAGCCAACCATTCACTACCGTCGGCTAGAAGGGGGTGCAGGCACCTCATCAGCTTTGGCTGCTCATCCTCCTTCAAGGCTGTCCATCCTGGGCATCTGGCCCAGCTGCACCATGACATCATCTTTTTTTAGAGACCAAACGGTTCTATTTCCAATTTTTCCATTAGGGTATTTTGAAGTGACAGATAACAGTACCAGTTTACTGAGCAAGGAGTACAACTTTTTATTGTTCTACCACCGAGTGAGGGCTCGATCCCTTCAGCTTTCCTTTCTTCTAACCGACTTCTGCTCTCCTTACACAGTGCAAACATCCCCAAGACCCACAATCGATGGGGACGCGTTTCTCTGCAATACGTGCCTGACTGGACTGCCTGGGGGTTGAGTGGAATGGAAAGTAGAACAGGCATTTTCATAAGTGCTTGACACCCAGTCGGTACCTCACCTCGTATCTCTGAGGCAGAAGCTATTATGATTCCCATTTTACATATGGGAAAATTGAGGCACTGAAAATTAAGAAAGCTGCTCAGTCACACATACAGTTTTTAGATGACAGATGCAATATTTGAATCCATGTATGTTTGATTCCACAAGCTATAACTCTGTATTTATACTGTTGTGGCATATTTATTAATGACTTAATTCTGCCATATACTTTTTTTTTTCAGAATAGGAAAATTTATTACTGTGCTTCCGCTGTTAAAATTTAGGATCTTGGTCTTTCCTTCTTGCCTTTGTACAGAACCAAAAGGGACACGTTGGCTACTTTAACAACCTTAAAGCGGACTCCAAGGAATATCACCTACAGCATGGCCCTTTAGACCAAATCCAGCAACCAGAACGTCATCGTTTTCCTCAATGAAGTTCAAGCAACCATCATTGGGGACGAAAGCTGTGATCTTCTTGCTGTTCTTGATGAGCTGCACCCTGACACATTTCCTGATAGCAGAACTTGGCTGCTTGGCTTCAACTCCTACTTTTTCCAGCACGATTCTCTTGGCATGAGAGGCACCTCCAAAAGGATTGGCCTTCAGGGCTGTGCCCAAGTGGGCTTTCATGTATTGTTTTCATGCCACTTCTGGTCCCGGTGGTGGCTGCGGAGCTTCCTGACAGTATGGAGACCATGACACTTGCCCATCTTGCCAATGCCACGGGTCCGAGAGAAGGAGCTCTGCCATATACTTTTATTTACTGTTGCCATTATTATTATTATTATTATTATTATTATTATTATTATTATTAAGACAGGGTCTCTCTATGTAGTCCTCTATCTCGTTTTGTAGACACCATGCTTGGCTATTCTTTTTTTTTTAATTAATTCAATTTATTTATTTTGCATCCTGATTGCACTTTCCCCTCCTCACTATCCTTCCATTCATCCCCCCCCCCCCACACACACACACAATCCACTCCTCTTCTATTTCTATTCAGAGACAGGCGGGCCTCCCATGGGCGGCAACAAAGCACGGAATATCTAGTTGAGGTAGGACTACACCCTACTTCTCCAGGAAACTCTAAAAGTCACACATTATTCTTATGTTTTAAAAGGAGGTCTTGGCTCTATAGTCAGGCTGGCTTTGAGCACACAGCAAGCCTCCCAAATTCTGCGATTACAGGCATGCAGCACCATGATCAGGTAACAGATTTCTTTTTGTAGTACTCGGGACGCATGCAGAGGCTCACGCATGCCAAGCACATGCTCTTGTACTCAGCAACATCCTCTGCAAGTAGCATATTCTTTTTATATGTTGGGGCCAATGTGCCTGTTTGGGTGTGCATGCAGAGGCCAGAGGTCAACATCAAGGGTCTTCCTCAATTGCTCTTCACTTTGTTCTTTTGAGACAGGGTCTCTCCTCTCACTGAACCTGGGGCTCATGAATCTGGCCAGCGAGCTCTAGGGACTCCCTTGCCTCTGCCTCCCCAGCACTGCGATTACAGGTGTGCCTAGCTTTCAAGTGGATGCCGGAGAGCTCGTGCTTATGAAGAGCCGTCTCCCCCACAGCCAGCCTTATTTGTGTTGTTAGCCTGTCCTCTCCATTTCCATGTCCTTCCCTGTGGTCTATCATTCTTCATACAGCTGTCCAGTTCATAATGCCCTTTCCATTAGTCCTTTACACCTCCATGACACAAGGCAGCAACAGGAGGTCCAGGAAGAGTCCTGGTGAGGCCCCAGTGTTGGTAGTGTAGCCGAGACCAATGATTCTCTGCGATGAACCCACACATGTAAAGATGTATGGACAAAGGAGTATACCGTGTGACTCTCTGTGCCACACTGCAGCTTCCCTGACGAGATTTCCCCTTTCGTCCTTTTTTCTGTTTTTCCTTTTTTATCTTAAATTTTATTTGTGTTGGGGGATCGGGGGGGGGGAGGTTGCAGGGGCAGAGGCTGGATGCAAGGGAACGGGAAATGGGTGAGATCGGGATACATGATGTGAAAGACACAAAGAATAAATAAAAAAAAAAGAAAGTTAAAAGAATTTCTCCTTACATTTATTTATTGTGAGTGGTGGGACGGTGCCTGTGTGGCGGTCAGAGAACAACTTGCATGAATTGACTCATTCCTTCCCGTGTGTGGGTCTCAGGGCTCACTCAGGGAGTCAGGCTTAGTGGTAAGTGCCTTTATCCACTGAACCATCTCACTGGCCCAATTTTTCTTTTCTCTTTTCAAGATAGTCTCATGCAGCCCAGGCTGGCCTTGAATTGTCTATATAGCCAAGAATGCACTCCTGACCCTCTTGTCTTCACTTCCCAATTGCTAGGATTTTCGGCCTTTGGCGCCACCGAACCCTGTTTATAGTGTGTGTGTGTGTGTGTGTGTATGTATGTTGAACTTTACTTAACTCTCTCCTAAGGTTCTTGGAGTTGCTCTCACTATGGCTTTTCTTTCCCAAATGACGAAGTTAATGACAGAAAGGCCACGTATGATGAGGATTAAAGTCAGAGATACCATTTGGGCAAATCAGTGCTAAACCTGAACTCGGATCCCTTCACTCCCAAACCTATCCTTCATGTTTTTGGGCTCCTCTCCTAGAGCCCAGCCGCTTCTGAATCTGAGACACACTTTCACAATTCAAATGAAGCGTCAGCCTTGCGCTTATTTCATCCTGTGTAGATTTATGCTCGTTGTCTAGATATGCGCCTTTCCCTCATAGCCTGTGACGTAACTCGACCCCTAGAGCCTAAGCTTGGGGCCTGGCACTCAAATGCTGTATGCGGTGCCATCAAAGTTTGCAGTCTTTAGCAATTCACGTCGCCTACTGAAAGATCTTTCACAATCTTCTGCACACAGTAGGCCCTCAACATTATAAACTTCTGTTACCCCACTTTTTTTCTTTTGTAACGCCCGGTGGCCGGGGAATGGGAGTCACGCGATGCCTCACCTAAGGGCTCAGCAGGGTCCTCAGGTGCTTCAACTGCATGACGCACACAGGTCTTTGATGCTCGCTGACCGAGACAACTCCTGTGGTTACCTGGACAACCTGCCAGGCAGCAATGGCACCAGCCACTGACTTTCTTCTCTGCAGCTCGTGGAACCTTCTCAAAAATTGACCACATAATCGGAAACAAAGGAAACCTCCACAGATACAAAAAAATATCAGTGTACACCTGTGTCTTATCAGATCACCACGGATTAAAGTTAGAAGGCAACAACAATGCTACCCCAGAAAGCCGACAAACTCTAGAAAAAAAGAATAAGATGTACCCAGGAGGAGTAGAAGACTGGAAATAATCAAACTGAGGGCGGAAATCAACAAAATAGAAACACAGAAAACAGTCCAAAGAATCAATGAAACAAAAAGTTGGTTCTTGGAGAAAATCAACAAGATCGACAAACCCTATCCAAACTAATTAAATGACAGAGAGAGAACACGCAAATAAATAAGATCAGAAATGAAAAGGGGGACATACCCACAGACACAGAGGAAATTCAGAGAATCATTAGATCTTACTACAAAAGCCTGTACGCCACAAAACTGGAAAATGCAAAAGAAATGGACATATTTTTAGATGAGTACCATATACCAAAGTTAAACCAAGACCAGGTGAACGATCTAAATAGACCTGTTAGTAGCGAAGAATTAGAAACTGTAATCAAAAATCTCCCTTCCAAAAAAAGCCCAGGACCAGATGGTTTCAATGCAGAATTCTGTCAGAACTTCCAAGAGGAGCTAAAATCTATACTCCTTAATGTATTTCACAATATAGAAACAGAAGAGTCATTGCCAAATTCCTTTTATAAAGCTACAGTTACCCTGATACCAAAACCTCACAAAGACCCAACCAAGAAAGAGAATTACAGGCCTATCTCACTCATGAACATCGATGCAAAAATTCTCAATAAAATACTGGCAAACCAGATCGAAGAACACATTAGAAAAATTATCCATTATGATCAAGTAGGCTTCATCCCAGAGATACAGGGCTGGTTCAACATACGCAAATCTATCAATGTAATCCACCATATAAATAAACTGAAAGAAAAAAACCATATGACCATTTCATTAGATGCTGAAAAAGCATTTGACAAAATTCACCACCCCTTTATGATAAAGGTCTTGGAGAGATTAGGGATACAAGGGTCATACCTAAATATAATAAAAGCTATTTACAGCAAGTCGACAGCTAACATTAAATTAAACGGAGAAAAACTCAAAGCCATCCCACTAAAATCAGGAACACGACAAGGATGTCTACTCTCTCCATACCTCTTCAATATAGTGCTTGAAGTTCTAGCAATAGCAATAAGACAACATAAGGGGATCAGGGAGATTCGTATTGGAAAGGAAGAAGTTAAGCTTTCATTATTTGCAGATGATATGATAGTATACATAAGCGACCCCAAAAACTCTACCAAAGAACTCCTACAGCTGATAAACACCTTTGGTAATGTGGCAGGATACAAGATCAACTCCAAAAAATCAGTTGACTTTCTATACACTAAGGATAAGGAAGCAGAGAGGGAAATCAGAGAAGCATCACCTTTCACAATAGCCACAAATAGCATAAAATATCTTGGGGTAACTCTGACCAAGGAAGTGAAAGAACTATTTGTCAAGAACTTTAAGTCTTTGAAGAAAGAAATTGAAGAGGACACCAGAAAATGGAAGGATCTCCCTTGCTCTTGGATTGGGGAGATCAACATAGTAAAAATTGCAATTCTACCAAAAGCAATCTATAGATTCAATGCAATCCCCATCAAAATCCCATCAAAATTCTTCACAGATCTGGAGAAGACAATAATCAACTTTATATGGAAAAACAAAAAACCCAGGATAGCCAAAACAATCTTATACAATAAAGGATCGTCTGGTGGCATTACCATCCCTGACTTCAAACTCTATTACAGAGCTACAGTATTGAAAACAGTTTGGTATTGGCATAAAAACAGAGAAGTCGACTAATGGAATCGAATAGAAAACCCGGACTTTAACCGACAAACCTATGAACACCTGACTTTCGATAAAAGAGCTAAATGTATACAATGGAAAAAAGAGAGCATCTTCAACAAATTGTGCTGGCAAAACTGGATGTCAATCTGTAGAAGAATGAAAATAGATCCATATCTATCACCATGCACAAAACTCAAGTCCAAATAGATTAAAGACCTCAATATCAGTCCGAACACACTGAACCTGATAGAAGAGAAAGTGGGAAGTACTCTACAACACATGGGCACAGGAGGCCACTTCCTACGTATAACCCCAGTAGCACAGACATTAAGGACATCATTGAATAAATGTGACCTCCTGAGACTGAGAAGCTTCTGGAAAGCAAAGGACACTGTCACTAAGACAAAAAGGCAACCCACTGACTGGGAGAAGATCTTCACCAACCCCGCAACTGACAAAGGTCTGATCTCCAAAATATATAAAGAACTCAAGAAACTAGACCGTAAAAGGCTAATCAACCCAATTATAAAATGGGGCACTGAGCTGAATAGAATATTCTCAACAGAAGAAGTTCAAATTTCCAAAAAACACTTAAGATCATGCTCAACTTCCTTAGCAATCAGGGAAATGCAAATCAAGACAACTTTAAGATACCATCTTACACCTGTCAGAGTGGCTAAAATCAAAAACACCAAGGATAGCCTTTGTTGGAGAGGTTGTGGAGAAAGGGGTACACTCATCCATTGCTGGTGGGAATGCAAACTTGTGCAACCACTTTGGAAAGCAGTGTGGTGGTTTCTCAGGAAATTTGGGATCAACCTACCCCTGGACCCAGCAATACCACTCTTGGGAATATACCCAAGAGATGCCCTATCATACAACAAAAGTATATGCTCAACTATATTCATAGCAGCATTGTTTGTAATAGCCAGAACCTGGAAACAACCTAGATGCCCTTCAATGGAAGAATGGATGAAGAAAGTATGGAATATATACATATTAGAGTACTACTCAGCAGTAAAAAAACAATGATTTCTTGAATTTTGCATGCAAATGGGCGGAAATAGAAAACACTATCCTGAGTAGGTAAGCCAGACCCAAAATGAGGAACATGGCATGTACTCACTCATATTTGGTTTCTAGCCATAAATAAAGGACATTGAGCCTATAATTCGTGATCCTAGAGAAGCTAAAGAAGAAGGTGAACCCAAAGAAAAACATATAGGCATCCTCCTGAATATTAACCTTCATCAGGCGATGAAAGGAGACAGAGACAGAGACAAAGACCCACATTGGAGCACCAGACTGAAATCTCAAGGTCCAAATCAGGAGCAGAAGGAGAGAGAGCATGAGCAAGGAACTCAGGACCGCAAGGGGTGCACCCACACACTGAGACAATGGGGATGTTCTATTGGGAACTCACCAAGGCCAGGTGGCCTGGGTCTGAAAAAGCCTGGGATAAAACTGGACTCACTGAACATAGTGGACAATGAGGACTACTGAGAACTCAAGAACAATGGCAATGGGTTTTTGATCCTACTGCACGTACTGGCTTTGTGGGAGCCTAGGCAGTTTGGATACTCACCTTACTAGACCTGGATGGAGGTGGGTGGTCCTTGGACTTCCCACAGGGCAGGGAACCCTGGTTGCTCTTTGGGCTGATGAGGGAGAGGGACTTAATTGGGGGAAAGGGAGGAAAATGGGAGGTGGTGGTGGGGAGGAGGCAGAAATCTTTAATAAATGAATGAATGAATAAATAAATAAAAAGATAAAAAAAATAACAAAGCAATAGAACAGTACCTAAGCCGGTGCCATCCAGTGAGTTAAATTCTCCGAATAAAAGATACAGATAGTCTGAGTGGATTAAAAGCAAACACAGCGCAGGAGGTAGCTCAGCTAGCAGAGTGTTTGCCTTGACAGCATGGGTTCAAACCTCCTGTACTACAAAACCAAACACCTGTAACCTCAGCACTTGAGAAGAAGGTTGCTGTGAGTTCAAGGGCAGCCTGAAATACCGTCTCAAAGAAACCATAAAACAAACAAGAAGCTGCCAAGACTCAACAGTATGTTTCCTATAAGAAACACAATTCTGTAGTGAAAACGCATGATTAGAAAGGATGGAAGATAATATCACAGGAAAATAGCAACAGACTACTAACGCCAGCAGAGTAGCTGCACTTTTCACTGAGCAAACAGATCTTAACATCATATACATAAGAGACAACGGCTGCTATGTAATGACCAAGGAATAAATTAATCAAAGATAATAGAAGCAGAGCACGGAATGTCTGTGCTCAGGAATCAGTGTAGAAAGGTCAAAAGTTAGAAACTAGCCTGGGCTAGATAAAGAGTCCCTGTCCGTAAATAAATAATAAATAAAGATATAATGGTTGTAAATCTATATGGACCAAATATCAGAACACACAAATTTACATACACTATTACACCTAAAGACAGAGGAGCTGGGAGAGGTGGCATATGTCTATTCTTGTGTATCCACAATTTTCATTACAGTTAAGATGCAGGGTCAGCCTAGGTACAAATGAACAAGTAAGTTACTAAAGAAAACATTGTACACACACACACACACACACACACACATATATGTATGTATGTATGTATGTATTATTTGACAATTTAGAACAAAAATCCCATGACTTGCAGCAAAATGCTTATACTAGAAGATGCTATAAAGCAAGTCAGACTCAGAAAGACAAATATTACATGTTTTCTCATATGTGAAGGAGAATTCTAAAAATGAACCTGAAAGTAAAATCATGATTACTGGGCCTGGGACATAGAATCAATAGCTGGATGTCATGCGCTCATGCTGTACACATGTGTGGGAATATATACAGTCCCACAAATACATACAATTAATATATGCTAATAAAAAGTTGAAAAGGTGCCAGGCAGTGGTGGCGCAAACCTTTAATCCCAGCACTAGGGAGTCTGAGGCAGGTGGATCTCTGCATTCAAGGCAGACCAAGTCTGTAAAGGGAGTTTTGGGATGGCCAGGGCTACACAGAGAAACATTGACCTGAAAAAACAGAAAGGAAGAAAGAAAGGAAAGAAGGTGTGGTGGCATTTCTATTGTATTTTAATAAATAAAGACTGCCTGAAGATCTGAGAGTAAAACAGTCATCTTTACAGACCGGATTGTGGTAACACACATCTTTAATCTCAATAGCCACAATGACAAGCACCTTTAATCTCAGCAGCCATAATGACACACAATTTTAATCCCAGTAGCCACACTCGGTGCCATAGAAACTGGGAAATGCATGCCTATAACAACAGTAGTGAACGCCTTTAATCCCAGCCCTAGATAGGATTATAAAATGGGAAGAAACAGGTCTCAACACACAGTATTCTTCTGAGATTCCAGGAGGCAGGATCGCCATTCACAGACTGAGGTCAAGGTAAGAGCTGGTGGCTGGCCGTCTTGCTTTTCAGATTTTCAGGTTGAACCCAAATTTCTGACCCTAAGTTTTTAATTAATTGTGCTTCAGAAAGGAGAGAAGGAAGAAAGAAAAGAAAAAGTTGAAAAAGAAGCCCACCAAGATGGCTCAGCAGGTAGAGGTACTTGCACACAGTGATGCTAACCTGAGTTCAACTCCTGGATCCCACTCTCAGGACTTGTCCTCCATGTGTGTGTTGGGTCATATGTGAGTACCAGCCCCCGAACAGAAAACAACACTGAAATCTTATTCTTTCCATCTATGGACTGTGCATGGGACCATGTTTCCAACAGGAAGGTAATGGGACTAAACTAATGACTTTTGTGCAAGGAACACTGGAGTCATAGCGATGCTGTCGTATGACATGGCAGGTTTGCAGACCTGTCTCGCTGTCAGTCATGACAATACAGCACAGAACCAGCTAAGTCTAGCACTCTGGAGGCTGAAGCAGGGGGAGTAGAAAGTTTAAGGTCACCTCAATCAAACAAAGAGCATGGCAATGTGGCTCCACGCACTGGGAGTGTAGTGGGCTGTGCCATGCTGCTTAATATAAATACTCTCTGATGATGACCCATTAAGAGTCATTTTTCAGAGTATCTCCCCATCCCTAATAATCACAGATGCTTTTAATTGGCAAAACCTGAAAGTCTGCCATAGTATTGGGTGAACAGCCACATAAGACAAACCTTTTAAAAGTACTTGAGAAATCTAAAAAGAAACTACCAGAAAATGTGTGTGTGTGTGTGTGTGTGTGTGTGTGTGTGTGTGTGTGTTTAATCCATTCACTGTGGTCACAGGACCCAACCGATAAGAGGAAAGCTTTGCTTTGTCTCAGCTTCCCAAGAGTCTCTGTCCCTCACTTCGGGGAAAGCACAGTTGATGGAGCCTGTGGAGGAACTGGGGCCAGGCCATGGCCTCCACAGGTTCCTTCCCTAGGAGCCTTCATCACCTAGGACCCACAACCCCTAAAGTAGTTACTTCTGCCGGCTGCCAGAACAGCATTCTTAGCTGGGAACCATTGTTAGAGGATGGTTCGGATTCAAACCGCAACAGTATTACCTTAGTGAAAGACAGTGTCCGGACTGCGCAGTCCGCAGACTAGCCAGCCCGGGCGGCCCGCAGGGAGTGCTGGAAGGGGGACTGCTAGTGGGCACAGAGTTTCCTTTTGAAGTGGCAGACGCAGATAGTAGTGATAGTCGTACATTTTTGTGGATATCCTAGAAACTATTTCCATTTTTCACATTGTGTTTACTTATTTTGGGGTAGGTGTGGGGGTCAGAGGACAGCTTTGCCGGGTAAGGTTCTCTTCTTCTTTGTCACGTGGGTCTGAGATCCGACTTAGATGGTCAAGCCCTAGCCCCTGCCTGCCGAGTCATTGCTCCTGTAAATTATTTTTAAAGGGTCTGTTATATAACGTACATTTTATGGCATGCAAATTATAATGTAATAAACTATGGCATTATAAGACTAGCAGAATATTGCTGCTTTGCTGCTTCATAATACTCAGAAATTTTCATTTTGAGATGTAAAGACATTTTTTAAACACCTTCATTGTGGGGCTGGAGAGATGGCTCAGCAGTGCCGAGCACTGGCTGCTCTTCTTGAGTTCAAGTCTCAGAAATCACATGGTGGTTCACAACTGTTTATAACGGGATCTGATGCCCTCTTCTAGCCTGCAGGTGTACATGCAGATAGAGCACTCATACTTAAATAAATCCTTTAAAACTGTAACAGGAGATCCCACCGAGCACTGCAGCTGAGCCTGGGCCCTTGATCTGCCTTCTGCCTTTGCTGCATTTTGTTTGAAGAATGTAAATCTTCTCTGAATTCTCCCTGAAGGGTTCAAAGCCTCTATGCAACTTAGTTGGGAGGAAACTTGAAATGCCCAAATGCCATAAGACTGAGAATTGATTTGTCATTTGTCTCTTTGGGGAACTTTAGAGGTTTGGGTATGCTGAAATTGACTTGCTAAGGTATAAACTGTATAACAATAAAAAAGCATTTTGTGAAGCTTCAGTCAGTCAGTTCACTGGAAACTGACTTCCCTGTGGCAGCAAAAGCTAAAACTCATCCTAGAGTGAACCTGTTTTCTCCACAGACACCTGATACTACAAAAATCAAAACAAACAAACAAAAAGCCCCTTTATTGTATTAGTTAGGGTCCTAGTGATGTGAAAAGACACCCTGACCACAACAGCTCTCATAAAGGAAAACATTTAATTGTGGTTGTTTTACAGTTTCAAAGGTTTAATCCATTATCATCATGGCATGTGCAAGTGGATATCATGCTGGAGAAGGAGATCCACATCTTGATCCAGACAACAGGAAATGAACTGTGTACTGCACCTGGTGTAACTTGAGCATATGAGACCTCAAAACCCAACTCCACAGTGATATACTTCCTCCAACAAGACCATACCGCCTAATAGTGCCTTTCTCTGTGGATCAAGCATTTGATCACATGAGTCTAGGCAGGCCACACCGATTCAAGCCACCATATTCGTCTTTGGTGCAGGTGAGATGGCTCTACCAGAGAACCCTGGTTCAAGTCCCATCTTGCAGCCTCACTGTATATTGGTGTAGTGGCATACACCTGCAATCTCAGCACTCAGAACATGGAAACAGGAATAAATTGGAGACCATGATGGACTACATGAAACCTTGTCTCAAAAAATAACCAAATCAGGCTGCCAGTCACAATTCACTCCAGAGGATTGGCCCACCAGCACACGAGGCACTGATGGGTGAGACAAATCACTTGTAACTCTAGTTCAAGATCAGACGCCCTCTCCTGGACTCTGAGGGCTCCTGCACTCACGTGTGCACACACACACACACACACACGGCACACATACATAAAAGTAAATATGTTTGTGTATGTGTGTGCATTCTCATCAATCAACTCTGAAAACACTGAAGATGCTCCATGTCTTATACTGTCTAATATTCAGCCAAGATTTAATTCTTTATTTAAAAGAATGCATACCCTTCTCATTAGTAAGTAAGTTTGCTTCATGTTTAATTAGTGGTACAATTAAATTATTAATTATATACTAAGGTACAATTATATACTTCATTTATTGTTTTTTGTCAACTTGAAACAAGCTAGGTTCATCAGGGAAGAGAAAACTTCAATAGAGAAAATACCTCCATCAGAATGGCCTATAGAGGCATTTTCTTCATTAATGGTTGTTAAGGGCCCAGTTCACTCTGGCTGGTACCACTTCTGGGCAGATGGTCTTGGGTAGAATATACTGCGTAAGTCATAGAGAGCAATCCAGTGAGCAGCATTCCTCCATGACCTCCAGGTTCCTTCTTGAATTCCTATCCTGATTCTCTCTATACTAGGTCATATTCTGACCTGAAATAAACTCTTTCCTCCCCAAGTTGTTTTGGTGTTGGTGTTTTATTATGATTCTAGAAAGTAAACTGAGACATATACCAAAGAATTGTAAAATAAGTTTATAATTTCTTATCAGTGTTTATTTATTTATATACCCATTTTTTATGTCTTTGTGTACTGACAAACAGTCCTTTTAATGGGATATAACAAAGCCTTTTATATGCTCAAAATTAATGTATCTATAGGATACACACAGTAAAAGTAGAAGACAGGAAATTAGGAACTTTTTTGACATTGACCAAAAGCCCTGTGGAATCGAACCTTGACTGTTTTTTCTTTAATTTGTTAATGACTTTATGATGCTGATTAGCAGGATTCGCAATGCATCCTGTTTTGTAGCCCTCAAGATCCGTCTCTAGAACTCTTCCGTCTTCCTCATCTGAAGCTCTGTGCCATTATGCCCTAACTCTCCACACCCTTTTCCTTAGGGTCCTGGCAACCATCGTTCTACTGCCTGGCACCATGGATTTGACAGGAACCTTGTCCACAGTAGTTACTGACTAGCTTGTTTATGTCTTCCTTTTTGAGACAGGGTATATGTATCCCTGGCTGTCCTGGATTAAGGCTAGATGCTCAAGAGGATGGAATTAATTGAACTAAAAAGTGTTTTCAGTGTCGAAGTATGAAAGTGAGGGATTTATTATCAATTTTAAAAAGACACTTAAACATGGCACTGACATCAGCATCAGCTTGCTGAGGTTCTTACTATGGGTGTTATCACAATGGCTGGACATATGTGGGGTCACACGTCAGAGGGGCAAGAGTAGGAGGGACAGTGTGATCTAACATCCCCACCAGGCCCACTTCTGAAAAGTTTCACTGCTCACCCTTGCTACGCTGGGGACATGGTTCATGCACCCTAGGGCACACTCAAGAGATACCTACACCATAGCATATCCCCACTGCTGAACGCTAAGGAATGCTTATGCTCTTACACATCTGCATGTTCCCATTTTTTGAAAAACAATGTACTTCAAAGGTTGAGAACACACACAGTTTAAAAAAAAATCCAGTCCTATGAATCCTGTAGTTTTTCTTTTGTGAGAAAATGTCTCATCATGCAGCCCAAGCTGGCCTTGAACTATTATTTTCTTGACTTTGCCATGCTGGGGTTATAGGTTTGTACCACTAACTATACCTGGCTTTAGCCTTGTGGTTTTAACAACGGAAAGTACTGACTGGTCTGTCAGAAGTCTACCCAGGAATTTCCATCTCACAGGCACGTGGTGAAAGTGGATGATTTATCAAGAGCAGAGGCCTCGGTTTGTAAATGGATGGTGGCTACTGCACAAAGAACCAATTCAGGCCCTAGCAGCTGAGACCAGTGTCGGAGCCCGTGTGGGTCCAACACAGATTCCCTAACTGGACTGAAATGGAGTCGCGAGGAATAATCAGACACAACTCACACAGTCATCTTTCATGGGCAAGATCTCTCACCAAAAAGATCTCTCATTTATTCTCCAAACAGCTTATATAGCCTCACATCAATAGAGCGGGAACACATTAGGCTGTCTCCTAGGCAACCAGGTGCCTGGGCTCTGGTCACGTCCTTGTCTAGCAGTCAGGTAGGCCATGAATTAGCATCTCTATAAGACATCCTCCAAATTACAAAGGAAGGAAGCACCAAACATCCTGAACAGTTTCAGCCAACACCTCTCCTCGGGAGATCTACATTTCTAACAAGTACATCCTTGCTTTTGTTAGGCAGAGACAGCTTGTCTGCAGAGCTACATGAGCAGCTCAGACTGGGCCTATGGCTTTTGTGCCACACAGAAATCTAGGCCTACAGACCAGGGCAGCAGAACTTGTCTAGGAGTCCACAGAGTGCTCAGTGAGTGCCCTCTGGGGCAGGGCTGGCCCAGGCTGGGGGGAAGGCTACCATCCTTAGTCTACTCCTCACTTTATTCCCCAGAGCAAGTACAAGTTCCTGCTGAAAACAGACTCATGGGTTAGGTTGGATAGAAGAATCCAGAAGTTAGCTACAGATGGAGTTTTCATTCATGCAAACTACCCTGGGTTTAAAGCACATGGAGTAGGTTTCTCTGCTTGAATACATCAGTACGTGGTAAAGCCGTGTCTCCAGTAGCTGGACCAGATGCGCACGTTCTCCATCTGGCCTCCCCTACATGCCTACAATGGCTTACAGTGCCTCTTCATCATTCACCTTACTCTTTAACCCAGTGGTTCTCAGCCTGGGGGCCATGACCCTTTAGGGGTTGGGTGACCCTTTCACAGGGGTCACTCATCAAATATTCTGCATATCAGATACATTTACAATTAATAGCAGTAGCAAAATTACAGTTATGAAGTAGCAACGAACAAGCTTTTATGGTTGGTGGTCAGCATAACAGGAGGAAATATGTCAAAGGGTTGAGGCATTAGGAAGGTGGAGAGGCACTGATCTAACCTCTGGTAAACTCTGAGGAGCAATGTTCTCCCAGTGACAGATTTTGACTGAGAACCTAGTCATGAAAGTTTTGTTCTCAGGCTTATTGTGTTTGGGGCACATGCAATTTATTTTATTTTATTTTATTTTTTTTTTTGGTTTTTCGAGACAGGGTTTCTCTGTGGCTTTGGAGCCTGTCCTGGAACTAGCTCTGTAGACCAGGCTGGTCTCGAACTCACAGAGATCCACCTGCCTCTGCCTCCCGAGTGCTGGGATTAAAGGCGTGCGCCACCATCGCCCGGCTGCAATTTATTTTTTTAATTAATTAATTTATTTTAAAAAGAAAACAATCTTTTTTTTTTCATTTTACATACCAATCCCAGCTCCCACTCCCTCACCTCCTCCCTTTCCATCTACCTAACCTCTCCAGCTCACTCCCAATCCACTCCTCAGAGAGGGTAAAGCATATTGCTTTGTGGAAGGACCAAGGCCCTCCCTACTATATCTAGGCTGAGCAAGGTATCCATCCAAAGAGAATAGGTCCCCTAAAAGCCAGTACAAGCAGTAGGGATAAGTCCTGGTGCCACAACCAGTGGCCCCACAGTCTGCTTTAGCCATACAACTGTCACCCACATTCAGAGGGACTAGTTTGGACCTATGCTGGGTTTTTTTTCCCCCTGTCCTAATGGAGTTGGTAAGCTCCCATTATCTCAAATAAACTGTTTCAGTGGGTATCCCCATCATGGTCTTGACATCTTTGCTCATATTCTCACTCCTCCCACCCTTCAGCTGGACTTTGGGAGCTCAGTCCAGTGCTCTGATGCAGGTCTCCGCCTCTGTTTCTATCAGTTTCTTGATGAAGGTTCTATGGTGACATTTAAGATGTTCATCAGTCTGACTACAGGGCAAAGCCAGTTCGGGCCCCCTCTCCTCTTGATTAGGGTCTTAGCTAGGGTCATCCCTGTGGATTCCTGGGAATTTCTCCAGAGGGGAACATACAATTTGATTTGGTGGGTGGGAAGCTGAGGTTATGCCAGTGAGAAAGGCCAGGAGTAATGGATGAATTTAGAAAAAGCAGCTGAGAAACACTGACAAAACCCTATAGCTCAGTGAAAGCAGAGGCTGTGGTGACCAGCTCCAGAAACAGTTCCTGCAACAGCCTGCCCTAGGAAGCCCTACCACTTCTCTCTCTAATCATTGTGTTCAATAGGCTCACGGGGCTCTCCTGGTCCTGAGCTGGCCTATCGCTGTTCTGACCCTTGTTGCCACCCTGAACATTTGGTTTTTCCAGGCCATGCTGCTGCTCCCTAGCCTTACTTTATGCTGTTCTCATAGCTCTGGGGTCCTTAGTGTATTACAAGTTCATCTTCACTTAGGTTCACAGGGGAAGACACCTAATTGTCCCTGATAAACAGTTGTCACCCAGAAGGCGTGTTGCCTCAGTATCCTGGCTCACAACTCAGTATACTCCATCTTCTGGCGACTGCCCACCTCTGGCAGCAAGCTATAGTCAGCTAAGGATAGTGCATGTTACCATGCAATATGCACAACACAGCAGATATTCAAACACTTCAGAGAAGGCAGCGCTCAATATGCAGCAGGAGGGACTCAGGCTATGTTAGCTCAAGACTTTCAAGTGGTCACAGACTGTAAACATCAGATTCCTGGGGGGAAATTAAGTCTCTGGTACAGTTAAAAGGTCCTCAAAGTGAAGTAGTAAGGGCAGCGGGGCTGCGTTCCCAAGTACCCCGGCTGCCTGCTCGGCTAGCTTATGCCCGAAATAACAACACACAAACTGTATTCATTTAAACACTGCTTGGCCCATTCTCTTCTAGGCTAATTCTCACATATTAATTTAGCCCATTTCTAATCATCTGTGTATGGCACCCCAAGGTGCGCTTACCAGGAAGATTCTAGCCTATGTCCATCCTGGGTCGGAGCTTCATCCCGGGAGTGGGGCATGGCGTCTCTCTCAGGCGTCTGCTCCCGAGAGCAGAGCGGTTGAGTCTCTGAGCTCACTTCCTCTTCCTCCCAGCGTCCTGTTCTGTGTACTCCTCCCACCTATCCTCTAACCAATGAAATGGGCCAAGGCAGTTCCTTTATTAGCCAATGACCTTCCTCCATCATCAAAGTTTGTGGCTGCTCAGAACAGTTTGACAACACTGGACATTTTTGTGATTATTTGACTTTGAGGACACCAGCCAATCAGAGTACCAGAACAAGGTCCCTTCATCCATCTATATGAAGTGGTGCTGCTGAGGGAACACTGATCCAAGAGCTGAAACAAATGTGACAAAATATGGATATGTTAAATGGGAACGCCCAGCTAATATTTAATTATTATCAGAAATTGGTTCTCTTTTATTCTTACTTGGAGCCTACGTTTCTCTCATGTTTTTGCACGCATGCACAGGGATGAGAAGTTAGCTTCACAAGAGATCTTACATGGATATATAAGAAACAGCAAGATATACTATCCTTGTCGGACATCTTGACTTTACACATCACTAAAGAAGAAAGGCCAGGTAGTGCTGAATGTGAACGGCAAGAAGACTAAATAACTTCTACAACATTGTAGAGTGTCTTCATGATCTTGGGGGTAAAGGGTTTCTTAAATAAAACACAACATCTCTAAATGTAAATATTTGACTATGGTAAGGACTCTATTCATGAGTTGGAGTGAAGGCTCAGTGGTTAAGAGTGCACACTACTCTTGAAGAGGATCAGAGTTCAGTTCTTAGCATCTACTTCAGGTGGCTCACAACCACCTGCAACTTCAGCTCTGATGGGTTGGTACTCTGAACACCTGCCCCTCAATATACACATAACTAAAAATAGAACAATAACTCTAGGCACCAAGGAATCATGAAGAATGAATCATAGGAAATATTTGCAAAACACAAAATGACAAAGAAATTGTATGCAGAACATATACACCCATATGTGGCCCAGTTTGAAAGACTTTGTATCCTTTAACATTCATGTTGGAAGTTAATCTCCTTAGGTGTCTTTTGGCCATTTGAGATTCTTCTGTTGAGAATTTTGTTTAGTTCCATACCCCTCTTTTTAAAAATTGGATTTAGTATTTTGATGTCTAGTTTCTTGAGTTCTTTACATATTTTAGAGACCAATCCTCTGTCTGATGTGAAGTTGGGAAAGATCTTTTCCCATTCAATAAGCTGCCTTTTTGTCTTCTGTGTTCTTTGCCTTGCAGAAGCTTCTCAGTTTCAGACGGTCCCATTTATTTATTGTTGTTCTCAGTGTCTGTGCTACTGGTGTTATATTTAGAAAGTGGTCTCTTATGCCCATGTGCTCAAGGCTACTTCCCATTTTCTGTTCTATTAGGCTCAATGAGGCTGGATTTTTAAAATTGTTTTTATTGAGCTATATATTTTCTCCATTCCCTTCCCTTCCTCTTCCTCCCCTTCTACTACCCTTTCCCATGATCCCCATGTTCCCAATTTACTCAGGAGATGTTGTCTTTTTCTATTTACCATGTAGGTTAGATCCATGTAAGTCTCTCTTAGGGTCCTCATTGCTGTCTAGGTTCTCTGGGATTGTGATTTGTTGGAAGAAGTGTGTCATTTGGGGTGGGCTTTGAAGTTTCAGATGATCAAGCCAGGCCCAGTGTCATTCTTTCTGTGGCCTGCCAATCCAGATAAAGAACTCTCAGTTAACCTCTTCGGCACCATGTCTGCCTGTATACTGCCAAGCTTCCTATCATGATGACAAAGGACTAGATCTCTAAACTATATGCCAGCCTCAGTTAAAAGTTTTCCATTATAAGAGTTGCCATGGTCAAAGTTTCTTCATAGCAATAGGAACCCTAACTAAAACAGAATTTGGTACCAGGGACTGGGGTATTGTTCTGATATAACTATGTTTTTGTTTGGAGGAATATGGATAACATTAGGATTTGGGATTAGAAAAGCAGTTGAATGTTTAAAGTCTTGGGCTTAATGGGCCATACTATAGGAAGATGGAAGATTGAGAGTGATTTGAACTGTGGGAGCCAACCTCAAGTGGTTTGAGAAGAATATTAATATGTGGCCTAAGTTCTGATATTTTGGAGAAGAATGTGGCTGCTTTCTGCCCCTTTCTTTAAAAAGAAATCTGCCTGAGGATAAACTGGAGTCATGGATTAACAGCTTTGGCAGAGGATAGCTCCAAACAACCTAGCATTGAGTGCTGTGTGCCTATTAGTGACCTGTCTTATGCAGATCTATAATGAAAAAGAGCAAGCTGAGCAAGGCATATACAAAGTGAACATACAGCACAGGACAGGGAGTGTAAACAGATCAAAGTCTGATGCTTAGTGGAATAAATGGAGTGGTGACCTCAGAGCAAGGCCCCACCCAGCTAAGCTTCCAACATGTGAAAAGGAATTAAAGGAAAGTATAAAGGAATCTAAAAACATAGGGCTGGGTGTGGTGGTTCACACATTTAATCCCAGCACGCAGAAGGTAGAGGCTGTCAGAGTTCAAGGACAGCAATAGAAACCCTAACTAAAAAAGAAATTATCTTGGAAGTGGCTCTCAAGACAATGAGCCTAGAGACAACTTAATCTTGGATTCTTGTCATCTAGGGTGATGAGAAATAACTTCCTTTTCTTCAGATTTACTATTTTGGGTATTTTGTTATACCATGTGCTCTTCATATGTGTGTATGAGAGAACGTAAGACAATGGGCATTTTTCTCTTTTGGTTTTTTGAGACAGGACTTCTCTGTGTAGCCCTGCTGTACTGGAACTCACTCTGTAGACCAGGCTGGCCTTGAACTCAGAGATCTTTATTTTATTTTATTTTAAATATTTATTTATTTATTATGTATACAATATTCTGTCTGTGTGTATGCCTGCAGGCCAGAATAGGGCACCAGACCTCTTTACAGATGGTTGTGAGCCACCATGTGGTTTCTGGGAATTGAACTCAGGACCTTTGGAAGAGCAGGCAATGCTCTTAACCACTGAGCCATCTCTCCAGCCCCCACAGAGATCTTTAGACAAAGTGTCTGTTCCAATTGGTCACGCAGGTGTTCAGTCCCAAAGGAACACAGAGAGGCTTATATTAATTATAAACTATTTGGGTTATTGTTCAGGCTTATTACTAACTACCTCTTACAATTTAAATTAGCCCATAATTCTTGTCTATATTTAGCCATGTGGTTTGGTACCTTTTCTCAGTAAGGGATTCTCATCTTGGTTCCTCTGTTTCTGGATGGATGACTACTGCATCTCTGCCTTTCCTCTTCCCAGAATTCTAGGCTGTTAACCGCCTTTGGGTGGGTTACTTAGTCTAGGGTTTGTAACCCGCCTGGAAGTTCAGTTATTCCAGGGTCCCGGAGAGGCACTATCTGGAAGATAATGGGCTACGAGAGAAGAAGGAGGCTAAACGGGGGTTCCTGTCAAAGCCTCCATTTATTAGAGATGGGGTACAGCTTATATAGGGTAAGGAGTTGGGGGTGGGCACAGGAGCCTGGGCTCTTGCCGCGTGGTTCACGTTGGTCACGTGGTCCAGGAGGTTATGTTCGGTCACGTAGGCCAGGAAGTCACAACTAGGAGATGACACACCTAGTTCTCTAGATAGTTTGGAATGTGGGGCGGGTTTTGCTAACAGATAGCTCTCCATTAACAGCCAATTTGGGTGTGGGGTAGGCTCTGTCAATAGAATGGTTTCTTAACACAATTGGGGGTGTGGGGTTCTCTGCAGACTCCGCAGGGCGATGGTTCCTGCAATAATCCTAGGAGGAAATGGCTCCTGACAGATCTGTAGACTCCCCAGGGTGATGGTTCCTGTAATGATTTTAGGACACGGCTCCTGACACTAGGCTGGTTGACTTACCTATATTTCTTGCTTGGCTACTGACCAATCGGCATTTTATTGAAATAATAAAAGTGACAAATTTTTACAGTATACAAAGCATTTTTCACAGCAGAGATCCGCCTGCCTCTGTCTCCCTAATGCTGGGATTAAAAGTATGTGTCAACAGGCATTTTTCAGAAGTAGAAATGAATGAAATGGCTCCCAACTTTAACCACATTCAGTGAAACACATATTTAAGACTAGAAATACCCACCAGACTGGCCAAAGTTTAAGTCTGGTAGTACCAATATTGGTAACAATACAAAATAATGAGAATCCAAACACTCTGGAGGTGGGAGAACAAGATGGCACCAGTTGAAGATGAAGACATGAGTCTTTTCAGGACCCTGGAATCCTTGCACGTTCATGCCCTAGAGAAGTATACAGGCAGGCAGTGCTGTGCACTGTAGGTCCCACCTGGAAACAACTCCAAGTTTACACTGGCTGGCTGAACAGTGGCAGAAAGAGATGAGACTCTGACCTTTGAAAACCAAGATAAAAGGAGTTAGAGAGATGGCTAGTGGTTAACAGCACTAGCTGCTCTTCCAGAAAACCTGAGTTTGGTTCCCAGCACCTACATGGTGACTTGCAGCCATCTATAACTCCAGTTTCAGAGGATCCATGCCTTCTTCTGGTCTGTGCAGGCACCAGGTACACATGTGGCACACATACATAATACATAACACCTACAACAACTAAACAAAAATCCACAAGGCCGAGGCAGAATTGCTGAATTTGTGGCATTGAGAGCAACATGCCAGCAAGGGCTACTTAGTAAGACCTTGTTCTAACATCAATCATTTGAATCCTACTTTATATGTTGGAATGCCAGTGGCTCCTGGCAGCTGTTCACAGGATCAAGAGCCAAGAGTACAGCCTTCTGACTTCTGGCTAAGGCTACTCTGTCTCCTGACTCCATGACCATGAAAGTACAAATGTGTGCTGGATGAAGGTTTGGTGATGGAGAAACTAGGTCAGTGTGTTTCCACAACCTTGTGTAGACTGTTTTACATTATCCTTCATAAAGACCTGACTCCTAGTTCATGTCTGTTCCAGATGCTAACAAATTCAGTAACTATAACTCTTACTGTCCTGTCAGAGTGAAGACTAGGTGGCTCTTACCTGGGTGGGACAGGGACTCAGACTGAGTAGGTCCCCAGGATGAGAAAGGAGATGGTAGTGGTCATCTCAACATCTCAAAAACCCTCACATGTCCCCAGGGAAAAGATATCATCTGCCTATTCCATGAAATGTATCACAAAGGCCTTGCTATGTACAACAGTTGCAACAAAACCAGGGTGCACAGAAAATGTGTATGGAACCCTCAGTGTAATATTCTGAACCTTAAGAGTTCAAGTGGCGAAACGGGCTGCCTTAGTGCAGTGTGCTACTTCCCTGGCCCTGTCCATGAGGTGACTTCATGACCAATCTCCTTAGTAGTTGTGCTACGTCATGCCTGTAGAGTTTCACAGATGCTGCAGAGCTCTTCCTGCAGAGGGCACAGCTAGAAAGCTGAGGTTCCACCATAAGCAATGTCAGGAGGAGGCTAAAAGGGCGGTGAGTCCTTGAGTTCACCTATGTGCTGCTTTCTTGACAAATGAAGACTGCACTGTTGCCCAGGTGTGAAGGCCACAAATCACACAGACAACACGCAGATAAGTCTAGGAGATCAATAGCAAGTGTGCAAGAGAAACAGGATAATTTTATTATCAGGTTTTGCTTAAAATAACGGTACAATAAAATCTCTATAGTTCAGCATGATTAGACATGATTATAATTTGAATATTCTTTAAGAAACAAACGACAACAGAAATGAACCAGCACAAACTACAAAATTACTAGAGGAAAGGGAAGCCATTTGTCTGATAAAATGTGTGCTATAGCTAAACTTCCTTAGAAACTACTTCCCAACCACTAAGTACCTTCACCAAGTCATTAATCGAATGCTTCCTATATTTAGACACTGATGATCAAGTGGACTAAAACATGTAATGCTTAATCTTTGTTTTTTCCATCTATAAAAGAACAGTATTTCAAGAAAATAAAATATTTTCTAAGCACAGTTTTCTGAAAACTTCAATGACCTTTTCTGGCTCAGTACTTGACTTGAAATGTTGAAATGTTTTTATTGCACACAACAGAAACTTGAGCAGCAAACTATGTGCATGAGAAGCTGATGAGAAACAAGATTGGAAACCCTTTTAATTGTGTTCCATTTACATGATTTAAATATATAGTTCTCTATATCTTTAATCAGTATAAGTAAAAAGGTAAATTTCTGAACAGCACAGAAATACAAACATATTTAGAGCTTTACAAAATATATCCAACCCCTTAGACATGCACAACCTTTTAATTTTGGAGTGTTATACCATACACGGGAACCAGTTTCTTCTTCATAATGTAGAAAGTCATTTTTATGAAGTTATTTTATATGAAAAAATAAAGATGCACATTTCTTTTCTCTCTCTGAAAAAAGTTTGTGGAATGTTGGAAATTATGAAAAAGCAATTTCAAAGCAATAAAGTCGTAAGACTTGGAATGACAAAGTCTTAGCGGCACATTATGAGGAATGATGATCATTGTTAAATGTTTTGAGGAGTAGTTTGTCATAGCTAAAGGCTTCCAAGAGATGGCATGGAAATCCATGAATCCTGGGCTATTTTTCATCAAAGAACCAGAGTGTGTAAATGTTGCCACTCATGAATCTCAAGCAATGTCCCAATACACTAACAGGCTGGTGCACTTAGCACCACAGACCAGAGCTAACAGCTTCTGCCCTAGCAGGCTGACCTGTAGGACTTCCAAACTTACCAACATGGGAGGGAAAGGGGCCTCCATAGAATATATAGCTTCAATAAAACCTGACTATCAGAAAAAGAATGTTACAACTTCACTTAGAAATGTAAACAGCTGATTACAATTTTAACTTCTCTCTAAAGAACTCATACCTTAAGTAGGTTAAATACTGACGTCAAAATACTCTCATTCAAACTTGAAGTGCCTGTTCCCCAGCCATGTAATACCCCATTTTTTCCTAATTTGCTTTCTTCTTAAATTTCTAAGGAAAGCTATTCTAAAAAACAGTAACTGCTTAGTGCAAAACCTGGAAAGCAACAGGATTGAGGAAGCCCTTCTTGCGTTCAAGAAAGCTCCTCTTCATTCAAAAGACGAGGAGAATAGCTCTTAAGCTTGGGAGCTAGTGAATCACGAATGGATTTGGGGTTGGACAGTTTATATTGGTTATGAATCAAATGTACACATAAAATTGCTCTCCATCTGCTATATACAGCTTTAGAATCTCTACTCATCTAGTCCACAGACTCACGGCTTTAGTTCTCTCCCTTATCAATGTCACTGTCATTATGCTAGGAATGTAATGGCTTCCTTAAAACCACCTGGACCGCAGTGCAGCTACCGCTAATGACTGCATCCTGTAAACCTGAAAAATGTTGGTTGACTTTTGCTCCCTCAGGCCCTAGTTACACTCAGTTCTTAAACACAAAAGCATTGTTGATCACCAGAGAAAGCGTGGGCTCCAACAGACACATCTCTGGGGGCAAGAGTCAAAAGGCCTGCTACTGGTTCCAGGGCTCCCGTGCCAGGGTTTGGAGATTACTCATCAGTTAGTCTCTCTCACTGGTGTGCGGGACTCCTGGGCTAGGGCCGTATCTCCTGTTCTACACAACACTGGCTACAGCAGTGTCTCTGCCAACAACAAAATGGTCCATGGCCCTTGAAAAGTCAATGTTTCCCTAAACCTGAAGGAAGTAGACATATGGTCTTTTGACTATTCTAAGATGTTTTATATTCCCAGTTATTTTATGCTGAAAGCCAGTTAAGTGATCATTTTAAGAGTTAAGTTTTAATTTACATTAAGATTAAATTAAAATATACACTTAAGCCTGACAGAATGGTAAGATTCTCTAATTCCAGTTATTTGGGAGACAGAGACAGGAGGATGGCAATTTAGAGACCTATGTAGTAAGACTGTGCGATCCTATGCTGGGGACCCAGACATACACTCAAATGGAAATGTGATACAAAAGCAGCATTAAATTTCATTTAATTTTTTTCCTCAAGCATATTCCAAGGTGAGTGTTGCATTGCTTTTAAGTGACAGCAAGCATTTACCCAGTCATATAAACCTGGTGAAACTAAAGAATTATCAGCTTACTGGCTAAGCAGGCAGGGCTCCTAGCAATATCAACTACCACAGGACATCATCATGCTGCAGCCACATGAAGAACATCTAAGAATCCCAACAGTCTCGGCACAACACTGATGAAAAAGCCTTTCAGTTTAGTGTGGCTTTAATTCTTCTCTTTTCAAATATTCCCTGGCTGAAGCAAATGAATGGTATCCTCCCATTAATCAATTTATTTATCTCCCATTAATCAACTGTCACTGGATTCTTTGAGTTATTATGTTCAACTAGAAGTAATTTGTATTTTGTGTAAAGTTCAAATTGCAAATTTTTACAGATATTAGATTATGCCCTGTATTCTTTACATAGTCTATAGGGCACCTTATAGGGAATGGATGAAATATAATCAGTGTCCTTAATTAGGCCCCTTATTTTCCCACTGCTTGTTAAATCAAACGCAAATATAATGGTTATTCCACATGTCTTCTGTTACTAAAGGCAGACTGCTCCCCATAAGTAGTCCCTGAGAACACCCATTAAAAATCCCCTGAAAAGCAAATGACAGTTATAAATGATAAACACATAAGCTCCAGCTGTGTACAAATTGTGAGAGGCTGGCCAATTCGTGTCTGCAGTAATATAAACTTTACCAGCCAAGTGACTCATGGCATGGGTATGGGCTCATTCTCATGCTTCTTACATTTCTATCATTTGAGGTGTGTGCATGCGTGTGTGCATGTGCGTGTAAGCATGTACACGACACACTGCCCACACAGAGGTCAGAGGATAATCTTCAAGAGTTGGGTCTTGCCTTCCACCTTGTTTTGAGGCAGGGTCTCTCTTGCTTCTGCCAATTCATTGCACACTCCAGGCCAGCTGGCTTGTGAGCCTCCCATCTCACTGCAGGAACACTGGATTATACATGTGGCCTTTCATGTGGGCTCCAGGGATCTGAACTCAGGTTGTCAGGCCTGCACATTCAGCACTTTTACTCACTAAATCATTTCCTTGGCCCACTTCTTGGTTTTCTAAATGTGAGCTAAGTTGCGGTTTACACTTAACCTTAAGAGAGGCTTTTCAGTCAGGGAAGTAGGAAAGTCAAGTACCTTTGAAAGGCTCAGTGCAGAGTAAGACAAGAGAAGGCCTGCAGAGCTGCCCAGATCCAATGGACAACCATTGACAAGAAACAAGGCACACATCTTAGATAACAAAGTGCTGCTGATTAAGACTGCAGCATAACTGGGCTCATCATGCTAGCACGTGAGTCCTAAACTACTGCCCTACAGCCATGTGCCAACCCTCAGTGCTGCTGAGCCACCACTGCCTGCACAGTCACAGCCAGGAGGAGGGACACAGAGTGGCAGCTCTGCTGCCTCATATCAACTTTGTCAGAAAGAAATTCATCTGAAATGACATCTTATCCTCAGAGTTTTTCCCCCTTGAGTTTCACAGCTCTGGGAAGAAGTGAGCTGGTAAATGTGTTGAGTGGGTAGAAGGCCCCCTCCACGCCCCACCCCCACAAAACTTCACCCTAGAACTCAGCAAAGTAATATAGGCTGGAATGCACACTCCCTACACTTTACAAGTACATTTTAGGGTTAACTTCAGAGAAAGTAAAATAGTAATATAACTTAACTTTAGGCAATATAAATTACTATGACCATCTAAATATTTAAACAGCAAAATAGAACAAAATATACATATGCAAAAATTCTAAACAAATGTACAATTTCAGAACTTAAAATTCACTAGAAGGTTCATTGTGTGCATTAATTAGGCTCAGAATGAAGTAAAAGTAGTCAATTTCACCCCAACCTGGAAAGCCATTCCTGCTATGGTTGTGATTTCATCTGTTCAGCATCCTGTAACATTCATTTAGACAGAGTGCAACTGTCCATGTAAACAGTTTGTTATCTTGCTCCCTGGATATGGACTCGTAGACAGAGGAGACCCTAGGAGCAGCAGATGAGGAGGGAGCATTACCCTTCAGAGAACACAGTAACTTCTGCTGTTGGCTTCAGGGCTTCCCGTTGGGTGGCTCAGGAAGACTCTGAGGGGTAGATGTGGTGAAAGTAGACAGCCATGAAGACATAGCTGTCTTTGCACTGGAAAAAGCTCCTCCCACTGACTGGCCTGTGTGAAAAATAAAAACAAAAGAGAAAAAAACATATGAACTTAGTAAAAAGGTTTAACTTTTTTGCATCCTGGGAATGGAACTCAGGGAATCGTCTAATACTGAACCAAACCTCCAGCCTATACTTACTATTTTGTTAAGACAATGAAAACCCAACAAACATGAATAAGGTTAACTCACTGAAACACAGTAAAATGATATAGCTACTAAAATACCACTTAAATTTTTAGTTCAAAATAATCTTTGCATGGAAATGTCTTAAAGAAAACCGAGTAATTTCTTACCACAGGAGCCACACTAGCCACATTGTAGGGGTTAATAATACAATTTTATAGCCACAGCACTAGCAACTCTGTGAATCAGAATTAGCTGGAGAACTTAAAAAGTCAAACACGGGGCTGGAGAGATGTCTCAGGAGTTAAGATCATTTACTGTTCTTCCAGAGGACCCGGTGCAGTTCCAAGCATCCATATCAGGAAACCCACAACAACCTTTAACTCCAGCTCCCAGGAATCCAATGCTTCTGGCCTCCATGACACACACACAAATACCCGCACATATACATATGCAGATAGACAGACAGACAAAAGAAAGAGAGAAAGGAGATAGACAGAGAGAGAGAGAGAGAGAGAGAGAGAGAGAGAGAAAGGAGATAGACAGAGACAGAAAGAGAGAAAGAGAGAGAAGAGAGCTTGGTATGTTCTCTGTACCTTAAATGCTGAGTAATCATTTACTTATACTGGAAGAGAATCTAAAACGGTTACATCAAACAAAGAGATGCAGTCTTACAGGCCTCAAGTCTTTTTTGTTCTAATGACTATTCTCTCCAAAGCTGCTGTGAATGTGAAATTATTTGAGTTACTACTTTAGAGAAGAGGGCATAGAAGAAACTTGCAATGTGATTTAATTAGCAGCAGCAGCAGCAACACAAAACCAAATGCAGCTGTCCTCCCCATCTGTGGCTTCAGTTCATGCATTCGAGTTCCCTGTCATCTGAATCTTTGGACAATAACATGCAGGTACATAAATGTTCAATGGAATATTTTAGAAATAAATCATTAGTAAATTTGAAACTTCAGGCTGTTCTAAGTGATGATGGCCCATCACACTCTCTAGCTCTATCCCTGCTCATATCCCCTTTCCTCTAATGTACACAAGCTCACCCTCCTGCTACCAGTCACCTGACTCCTATGGTGTGCTGGATGCTTTTTATCAACTCAACACAAACTTAGACATGTCTGGAAAGAGGATTTTTTCTTTCCCCGAGACAGGGTTTCTCTGTGTAGCCCTAGCTATCTTGGAACTAGCTCTGTAGACCAGGCTGGTCAAACTTACAGTAATCTGCCTGCCTCTGCCTCCTGATTTTGGGATAAAAGGTGCATGCCACCACCACACAAAGAAGGACTCTTAAATGAGAAAATGCTCCTAACATTATTCTGTAGGCAAATTTGTAGGGCATTTTCTTGAGTAATGATGTAGGAGGGCCCAGCCCACTGTGGGAAGTACCACTCCTGGGCAAGCGGTCCTGGTGGTTTAAAAAAGCAGGCTGAGCAAGGCACTGAGCAAACCAGTAACTAGTGTTCTTTAATGGTCCTGGCTTCACCTCCTATTTTGGCTTCTCTCAATGGACCATGTCCCAGGACATGTAAATCAAACAAACCCTGTCCTCCCCACATTGCTTTTGGTCATGATTATCACATCAGCAGAACCCTAAGTAAGATACCCGATATCTCAGTGTCTGTGCTCCAGTAACCCTAAGAGCAAGGGCAGTGGACCCGGCAATTTGAACACGCCAAGGAAGAGCTATAAGGCGATTTCTTTATATGAAAAGGTGAAAGTAATTCAGTGACAAAATATATTCATATAACTTTTACTAAAATAAACTGTTATAACTATCTCTTCCTATTATTGCTGTTAATCCCTGACTTGGCTAATTTACAAGCTAACATTTCATCACAGGTTGTATGTGTAAGGAAAAACATGGCATGTCCACAGTTCTGAGTATTCTCTGGGATTCTTGGAGTAGATCTCCTTTGGATGGGGGACACTACTATAATGATTCATACGTCTACAATGCAGCTAAACTTTTCTATTAAAAATAAGTGTCGTGGAAGATTATTTTAGTTTCCTCTTTTTTTTTTTCTTTTTCTCTCTGAGAAAAGATTTCTCTGTGTAACAGTTCTGGCTGTCCTGGAACTTGGTTTGTACAGTATTATTATTTGGGGGGGGGTATTTTATTTTAGGGGTTTAAGACAGGGTTTCTCTGTAGCTTTGGAGCCTGTCCTGGAACTAGCTCTTGTAGACCAGGCTGGCCTCGAACTCAGAGATCCGCCTGCCTCCCAAGTGCTGGGATTTAAGGTGTGGCCCCCCAATATTATTTTACCTAGGCAAAGATGAGTTACATTGTTTCTATTGCCTTTTTTAACTATTGATGTAAAGCTGCTTTACATTTGTTGAATTATGTAAAGATGAAAGAGCTAGCAAGAAACAAGCCTAAGCTAAGGCCGAGCATTCATAACTAATAACAAGTCTCCATGTCATAATTTGGGAGCTGGTGGTTGGCCTTCAATAAAAATCATGGTACAATAAGAATTCAAAATAAATCAAATGTATAACCATACAGAAATAAATTCTTATACATAAAATTCCATTCCTCTGGAATGTAGAAAAGCTATGTGTTCTGTGCCTTTTAAAATGAGTCCAGAGCCCTTTCACCATCTTTCTACAGGTATAAGGACTATTAGCTACCAAGACCACCAAAAGGCATTTTCTTTCTTTCTTTTTTTCTTTTTCGAGACAGGGTTTGTCTGTGGTTTTGGAACCTGTCCTGGAACTAGCTCTTGTAGACCAGGCTGGTCTCGCACTCACAGAGATCCGCCTGCCTCTGCCTCCCAAGTGCTGGGATTAAAGGCGTGCACCACCACCGCCCGGCTCCAAAAGGCATTTTCATATGGGACTTCTGAGCCGTGTTCAAAGTTAGCTAAATAGATAAATAATTCAGTAAAAGTTATCTCTGTTATGTGTTAAACATAAAGTATCCCAACAGGCTCATAGGTTTGAATGTTTTATCTCTGCATGATGGAGCTGTTTTAGGGAGGATATAGGACTCTGGGACCTGTAGTTTAGCAGAAGTGAGTTCTTAGCTGGGCCTTGGAGATTGTATCTGTTTGTAGCTCTCTGCTTCCTGATTCACTAGGATGTAAGGAACAGCCACATGCTCACACTGTTATGAATTCCATTATGACTTTATTGACTTGATGAACTGTACCTTAAGTCACAGAAAACGTCTCCCTTGAGTTGCTTCTGTAGGGTATGGTCAAAGTGGTGAGAAAAGTAACTACTATGGTTCTAGGTTTGCAACTGGAACAAAACAACAAGTTAAAAATACAGAAAAGAGGGGCTGGGTGTGGTGGTACACACTGTCAATCCCAGTATTTGGAAGGCAGAGGCAAGAAGATCTTTGAGTTCAAGGCCAGCCTAGTCTACATAAGAAGTTCCAAGTTAGCCAGGGCTACATGGTGAGACCACATCCCAAAACAAAAACACCAACCAAAACAACAAAAACAAAAAGACAAAAAACAAAAAAAGGAAAAAGGGAGAAGAGAAAATAAAGAAGTTATTTTTTTATTCTGATTCAACAAGGAATAATCTTCAAACCTTTTAAGTGGAAACAAAAGCTAGGCACAGAAGGATATATGATGTGGGAGTGATTTCTTTCTGATCTGTTGCTTTTATTGGTTAATTAATAAAGAAACTGCCTAGGCCCATTTGATAGGCCAACCCTTAGGTGGGTGGAGTAAACAGAACAGAATGCTGGGAGAAAGAAAGCTGAGTCAGTGAGTCGCCATGATTCTCCCACTCCAGACAGACGCAGGTTAAGATCTTCCTTGGTAAGCCACCTCGTGGGCTACACAGATTATTAAAAATGGGTTAGATCAATATGTAAGAGCTAGCCAATAAGAGGCTGGAACTAATGGGCCAGGCAGTGTTTTTTTTAAATATTTATTTATTAATTATGTATACAATGTTCTGTTTGTGTGTCTGCAGGCCAGAAGAGAGCACCAGACCCCATTACAGATGGTTGTGAGCCACCATGTGGTTGCTGGGAATTGAACTCAGGGCCTTTGGAAGAGCAGGCAATGCTCTTAACCTCTGAGCCATCTCTCCAGCCCCCAGGCAGTGTTTAAAAGAATACAGTTTCCGTGTAATTATTTCGGGGCATAAGCCATGCGGGCGGCCAGGTGCCGGGGACGCAGCCCCGCCGGTCCCTCAACAGATATATGTAATATGCAGTGATTTACCTAGCTTTGGGTATCTGGTTAATACTGGCCCCATAAAATGAGGTGGAAAGTATTAGCTCATTCAGGACTTTCTGAAAGTTCTGTATACAATTTATGTTATTTCTTAAATGTCTAACAGAATTTCCAAGAGAAGCACCTAGGATGCTGAGTTAGGAGGATCCAGAGTTTGAGGCTAATCTGGGCTACAAAGTGAGACCCTGTCTTGACAAACAAGAAGAAGTGGTCGAGTAAGAGAAAGAGAAGAGGAGGGCAGGAGGGAGAGAGGAAGGAAGGCAGAGGGAAAGAGGAAGGAAGGAAGGAGGAAGAAAGAAAGAAAAAGTGAAGCTAACATGGATGTGTTTAAATTAGAAACCTTGCACCAAGTTTTAATTTCTTCAGCAGATTCAGAACTATTCTTGTTTTTAAATTCCTTATTAGTTTCTGCCTTTCAAGGAATCTGTCTACCTATACTGTCAAATCTGCTGACAAAATTACTCTCAAGCTTCCTTTGTCCTTTCAGTTGTTGTGAGTCCCCAGTGGTGTCACCGCTCCAGTATCTCTTTTACCCATCTACTTGGAAAACATAAATGCCTTTTTTAATTGTAAGACTAAAAATTAAAAAGCCCCTTTTTATCATTATATGATCCACAAATATGTATAACTTTATTTTAACAAACTACACACTGAAAACAGAAAATAGATACATATGAGAGCAGCTTCTGCTGAGGGTGCGCCTTACCGACAGCTTTTCCTGTTTGTACCACATTCCGGCTGGTTGTGACCATGACATTACCAATTTTTTTGCCACGTTCACTGTTCTGAACAGAACTAAGAAAAGAAACAATTTTTTAAAAATCTTAAACATTTGTGAACACCCACAACCAAACCACTTTATTATCATCCCAAATTAATACTGGAAAAATAAAAAGCAATATTATTATAAGTAAATATAGAATATACTAAAAGAATACAGAAATGAGCTAAGAGGTGAGGACATAAAGATTTATGTCCTTGACAGACACGGTTTGCTCAGAGCAAGTCATCAAAGTAAGAATGGCTATATTCTGCCATTTTTTCATACTATTGTGTATGGACAGAGTATTTTCATTTTAAAATGCACCCTGTTGAACTACAGAATGTTATGCTCATTGGCTATTATTTGAAACACAAGTCCATCAAGAAGATAAACTTCCCAACCGGCAATGAGGCACACGGCATATACTCAGACAGAATAATTTCCCTTACTTTCTGAGAGTACTCACTGTGAGAATCTGAGTTTCATGTCTGACACCGAGTACTGGCCTTGAAAAGGATGGCTGTAAAACAAGGCTTAAGTTTAGATTACGAGCATCACAGAGCTGCAAAGAGCAGTCACAAGAACTGAAACCAACAGTGGGGTCCCATGCATCATTCCTAATATGAGCGTTAGAAGGTGTGACCCAACAGTTTTGAGCTCTATCTTCTTTTCTTGTGTAATGGATAAACGTGGTTAGAGGTGGACATGTGTGCCTGGGGTGTTAACACTATCTCAACACAGTACTAACAACACCCTTCCTTCATTTGGGGTGGGGTCCAAGTCTTAATCCAGATTAAAAACACACCAGGAAATCAGGTGTGTAACTGACTTAGGCCACAGTGATGACTGTACTTTGATCCTGGTCACCCTGTAAAGACTGGAAGAGCAAGGTCAATAGACAGTTCTTGTCTTACACTCGGGTCCCTCTTCCAGTGCTATGAAGAAAGTGAAATTCACTTTTTTACAAAATGCTATAGTTTTATTCAAATAACAGCAAAGAGTTGTGGGTCAAAATGAGCATATAGAACAGGTCTTCCTTTTACAGATCTCAGAACTAATCTAACAAGTCACATAAACACGCTGTGGTTATAGCTGGTATATCACTTGTCTAACATGTTCAAAGTCCTGATTCAATACCAAACAGTGCAAAATCACAAAAGCAACCCCAATCAGTCTTTTTCCGTTTCAGAAAGGCTTGATTTCAGGGGTGGCATGCGTTTGATGCTTGGTAATTTAAAGGATTCCTTTTTAGGAGCTGAAAAAAGTGTCACAGATCTCAAAGAACGGTATTTGGAATGTTTCAAATTACACTTCCTGTCAATGAAGACTATCACTTCCTACTTTCAATCTGGTGAAAATGTTTAAAATCTACTATCATGACTGCCTAATTACTACCCAAACAGGCCTCTTTGTCCTCAATCTTCTCCCCTTTTTGTTTTAAAAATGTAAGAACAAAGTATCTTTATTTGTTGTTTTCTATATGTAGTTTTAAAAAAATATTTATTTTTTAAAATTAAAATATAATTACATTGTTTCCTCTCTTTCCTTTCCTCCATCCAACATTTCCAATGTAAATGGCCTTGCTCTTTCAAATTCATGACCTCTATTTCTTTAATTGTGTACACACGCACACACACACACCCCTTAGTCTGTACAATGTTAATTTTATGTATATGATTTCAGGTCTGGGGGCTCTATCCCTGGAGAGACTTCTGTTCTCAGCATTCTGTCTGTAGTCTTGGTCTGTTTGAAGGCCCAGGAGATTTCCCCCTTTTGTGTTAGTATGTCTATTGGCATCATCCTTGTTTTTTTGGTTTTGAAGACAAGTCTTGTCATGTAGCCAACCTACAACTCTCCTACTTTAGCCTCTTGAGTGTGGGATTACAAGTATGTGCTACAATGCAGAGCTACACTTCGGTCTGCTTTTCAACTTCCATAATTTTAGTTTCATTATACGTTTTGTCTGGGTACCATTTTATAATCCTTTAAAGCCCATTCTAGCTAAGTCTATGTACCAGCATTAAGATCTGTAGAGCTGGTTCAGCTTAACAGCATCAGATGCAATGATGGAGATGGAGCACATACTGTGGAGCTGACAATTAGCTTGACCCACCTTGTAAGTAGAGTCACCTCAAGTGTCCCCTGCAAACCAGCTCACGTTTCCCTCCACATAGCTCGGAAGATAGACCTTGTAGTTAGCAAGCAGACTACATTGAACTCTTAGTTCCTTCATTTAATGGCACTAAATTGATACTTGCTTTTAGACTTTTTAATATATTCAGATGACAATATAGGTTGTGCTAGAGCCCCCCAAAAAATCACCAGTTAGGATTGAACCTATTCATTTTCTTTGAGATAATATGAAGATAATAGATGTGTTCAATTGCTCTGAAACTACCTCCCTATGCAGTTGCATCTACAAGTTGATACTGTTTAGTCTGTACGTTGGAAAATGTGTGTGTGTGCGTGTGTTTATCCTTTCTAGCATCAGTTAATCACATTTCCTCTTTAGCTAAAAACAATAAACTATAGCACCAAATACAAATTTGATTTTGTATCTCTTTTTAATATAAAGTTGATTTTATCCATTTCTTACCAAGAAATAAAGTTCAAAATACAATGAAAAGAGTCAATGAATGCTTTTATCATTAAAAATAGTATTTCAGTTAGGAGTGGTGGTAAACACGTAAAATCCAAGCACTGGGAAGGCAGAGGCAAGTGGCTCTAAGTTTGAAGCAAGCCTGGTCTACACAGTGAGTTCCAGTTTAGGCAGGGCTACATAGTGAGACTGTCTCAATAACAGAAAGACTGTTTGTAAAGCAACCGCTTTCCATCCCATTAGTCTAGAGGATGTGCTTACTTTGGGTTTATCTCTGAAAGTGCTGGGTGCTTATTGCTGTTCCATACCCTGTAGTTGTGAGTATTCTTCCAGGCGGCAACAAAAGTTGTCCCATAGTCTGATAACATCTTTTCATTATCTGCCAAGTAAATGGTTGAAAAGAAGTTGAGCTGGACCACAGCCATCTGGGCATGAAGATTAGTAACCACAAAAGGTGAAAGCATAGTTTGAAATCCCACACCCACATTGTGGGGACACAACCTTCAGGTGTAAGCAAACTTAGGTCTAGTTCCAGAAATCCTCTTTTTTTTTTTTTTTTTGGTTTTTTCGAGACAGGGTTTCTCTGTGGTTTTGGAGCCTGTCCTGGAACTAGCTCTTGTAGACTAGGCTGGTCTGGAACTCACTGAGATCCGCCTGCCTCTGCCTCCCGAGTGCTGGGATTAAAGGCGTGCGCCACCACTGCCCGGCCCAGAAATCCTCTTAAGAAGCTGTGTAGTCTTCAACAAGTCACTTCAACACTCAGAACTTCATTTTCTTAACTAGAAAATAAGAGGGCTGAGCCAAACATTTCCCAAGGCTCTCTACAATGCCAAAATGTTTTCATGTTCCTTTACTGTTACAAGGATCATATTACTTATTAAAGAAAAACTACAGACTTGACACTGAGCAGGCATAATGGCTTAAGTTTATGGCAGGGCACTTAGGGTCTCTTCACAAATGTCTAGGGAGTTAAGAACAAGCCCGTAAAAGGCTTCTTTACCCACGTTTTCTTTAGACTTTGTCTCACTATTTGGTGCTTCATGCTTGAGTAAGCACTGTACTATCAAAAGTCCTTACCACAGGATTCTCACATTATGCTAAACAGCTCTTGCCTTTCTTGATACCATAGGGAAGTGTGAACCCAGAGCATTTCTGCTTGGAGGGACAGAAAAGGTCTGGTGAACTGATCCAAACAGCTCTTGCCTCGCATTTATCACAGGCATGCAGGTTTGCTATTTTATTTTTGAGACAAAGTCTTGCTATGTACTCAGGCTGGCCTCAAACTCTTGGGACTCTTCTGGTCTCGGCTTTCTTCTGTCCAGGCAGGTGATATCTGAGGCGCGTGCCACCATGTCTGCTGTGTTTTTGCTTTGAAGGTGAAATGCAAGTAGCTTTTGTTACTAGGAAAGGACTAGGAGACACACGGTTCCATCTACAGCATAAAGGTATGCTTCCACAAAATATTTCTGAAGTTCACACTTCACCCGATTGTGCTTGAGAATGGACTTGAGTCAGGCAACAGAAGCCTCTCAACAAGATGGATGAGCAAGGCAGGGCTTTAAATCAGAATATCTAAGATTATTGTTAAGGTAAAAACTAATTACTAGCTACAAAATGAGCTGGGCAATGGTAGTGCATGCCTTTAATCCCAGAAATGTGGGAAGCAGAGGCAGGTGGATCTCTGAGTTTGAGGCTAGCCTGGTCGACAGAGTGAGTTCCAGGACTATCAGGGATACATAGAGAAACCATTAAAAAAAAAAGAAGAAGAAAAAGAATATTAGCTATAAAATTAGCTATAAAGTGTTCAGAACAGACCTTACAAGTATTAATTTATTTTTTTTAAGTTGATTACTCATGAAGTAAAAAAAACCTGGTGGCTATCTGGGTTTCTTTTATTGATTAGTAAGTAAATTTAAATTACAAAATTTAATTTTGATGTCTCTGCTCCTATATTTGTAGAGGTGACAGACACTTAAAAAATTCAACTAATTAATGAGAAATTGATCACTAGTTTTGCTTTATAATGAAGGACATCACTGAAACCTGGATTTAAACCACCCTGGCAGGTGGGAATGACAAGACCACAAATAACACAACACTGTGGACACGCACTTTCACAAGATATTACCAGAGGGTAAACTGCATGCTGCATATACCGCGTTGCTAGTTTTTAAAAAAAGTAATGTCATTTTTCAGTAATGACAAATGAAAAATATTTTGAAGTCTACTTTTGCAACAAGTATTTGCCAGAGTTTCAGGGTAGAAACGCTCATTGCTACGTTCCACTTTTGGTTCTTATTATTTTCTAAGTAAAATGAAGTAGTTTTACCCAGGCAGAAAAAATAATTTTTTTTAGGATGGGTTAAAATTTTGAAGGTTTAGACATTCAGAATATGATTTGTAATATTTTCTTTAAAAATATTTCTTCAGAACCTGAAAATGTGTAAGCAGTTTATAAACAACTGCCAAATGCCATCATTCCCCTTGATACAAAATAGTCAGCAGTCAAGTTGGAAAACAATTAATATTGACTTAACACATGTTCATGTTTCTATCATAAAAAAGAGTAAAACTGCCGGGCGGTGGCGGCGCACACACACCTTTAATCCCAACACTCAGGGAGTCAGAGGCAGGTGGATCTCCCTGAGTTTGAGGTCAGCCTGGTCTACAGAGTGAGTTCCAGAACAGCCAGAGACATACATAGAGAAACTTTGTCTTAAAACTCCTCTCGTAAAAGGAGTAAAATTTAATAAAATTAAAAAAAAAATGGTCAGAGAACATGCTTAAATAGACTCATCTTTGTAAAGACTACTGTAAACCATAAAACCAAAGTCCAAAACAAATGAAAGAAAAGGGTTTGGCATTTTGGATCAAGTACTCAAAATGCCATAGTTGTCACATCTGTGTAACAGGTGATTTTCTATAATGAATATCTCTTTTATGCAACCCAAAATATTCATAAGCATCAGAACAAGAAAATTTATAGGAAGAAATGTGGCTGTGTGCTGCTTACCTAACTGCAGTGTAGCAGCCAGCAGAGCATGGATATAGACTGCAAACTGGGCCCGGATCCATTCGTCACCTCCCTCCCAGCCTGTGCCATCCAGGAAGACATCATCCCGGTTCTCAGTCACGTGCCTCACTAGGTAATCTGCGAACCTCAGGTCTGCAGTGGTTGGGTTAAGCAGCTTCCTAAGTTCTGGATCGTGGATCTGGATCAGTGCTTCTTCTACCTAGAACAGTACCCAGGTACAAGTCAGAGCTGGGATACTCGCACAGATATCCATGCCACATCTTAAAAAGAAGACTTTGGGGAACTGGAGTTGAAAAGAAAAAAGAAAAAAAAATGTAACAGTAATCTCAAAGGTAAGTCTAAGAGTCAGGTTTTTACACTGACATTTCTATGTATTTTCTCTATTTTTATAAAAAATGCCTTTTCATTTTTAGAAAATATGGAGAGCGGAGTATAGTTGACTGAGAGCACTTGCGGCTCATGGAGAGGATCTGGGCTTGCTTGACGGCGCCTACATGGTGGCTTACATCCATGGGTAACTTCAGTTCCAGGGGATCTGACACTCACTTCTGACCTCCACAGGCACCAGGTGTGCACATGGTACACATGTATACATATATGCAAGCAAAATAAGCACATACAAATAAGTCTTTAAAAAGGGTGACTTCGGAAAAGAAAATACAAGTGCAAATAAGAGCATAACTTTGAAGTATAAAAGTAATTCACGCCTTTAGAAATCTTTGGTAGTGTAAATATTTGAGGAAATATAGATATATACACAATGAAATCTGCCCTTATAATAACACAGAAAAAAAGCTTAGTTGTAAGTCCTGTAAAATTTTCCATTTTGAGGGCTTGGATACTTCAGAATATTTTAAATACTGTAACATTTTATGTACTTGCGAGGTTTGCTTTGTTCTTTAGCTGCTGGTGATTAAACTTAGGACCTTAGGCATACTTAGCAACCACTATACCAATATACCAACCCCCAACAGGTTAATTTTGAATGAAATAATAAAATATCTATCTAGTGACTTCTGAATGTTAAAGCACTCTGTGGTTCTCTCACCTGTACCCTCCTATCTGGTATATAGTGTTTTCCCCTCACTCAAATTTGGGATAATAATGTAATTTCAAAAGCTGGATTTTTAAACTGTTATATTTCAACCATTTCCCCATAAAGTATGAAATTTCTGTCAGTAATTATAAAAACCTTAATGCAGTTAAAAATCCCAACATTTGCCAGGCGGTGGTGGCGCACGCCTTTAATCCCAGCACTCGGGAGGCAGAGGCAGGCGGATCTCTGTGGGTTCGAGGCCAGCCTGGTCTAGTTCCAGCTAGTTCCAGGACAGGAACCAAAAGCTACAGAGAAGCCCTGTCTCGAAAATCACGAGAAAAAAAAAATCCCAACATTTTAAAATTGTAAAATTGAATAAATAATTAAAAAATTTAAGTATAGCCAGGCAATGGTGGTGCACAGCTTTAATCCCAGCACTCGGGAGGCAGAGGCAGGTGGATCTTTGTGACTTTGAGGTCAGCCTGGTTTACAAAGTGAGTTCTAGGACAGGCTCCAAAGATACACAGAGAAACTCTGTTTTGAAAACAACAAAAAATTTAGATATATTGATAAGGTATCAAATATCTACCCTGAACTTCCTTAACATCAGGAACATATTAAGTAGAATATGTGTTTAAATTATTTTGAAAAGATTTCACATTTTAATAAGGCACAGAGACCATGATAGGTCTGGTTCACTCAGGCTGGAATCCTTGCTCAAGCATTTACCAGTGTTTGAAAATGGGGGAAAAAAAATCACTTGTGTGCCTTAGCTTATGTATGTGCAAAATATAGACAGTACTTATCTTATAGGGCTATTAGGAAAGTCAGATCAGTTAAATAAAGTAAGGAGGCATAATGAGGTTCACCTTTAATCCCAACATTTGGGAGGCAGAGGCAGGCAGATCTCTGAGTTCCAGGCCAGCCAGGACTATACAGAGACCCTGTTTTAAAACAAAACAAAAGAAATAAACCCAAAACAAACAAAAAAGATATAATTAAAATTACTGGAATACAGAAAACATTATTTTCTTTATTAGTGCTGTTACTACGGCTTCATAATTATATTTAGGAAAGAAGTAAGTGAGTCAGCAGGCCAAGTGCATACACTGAGACATAAACATACTTCCACAATGGCGTCACTGAGGTGCTTCTGTTGTCGAAAAAGGATGTTAGTAGCTCCAGCCACAAATCCCCGAACAGTGACATCAGAGAGAAGATGATGCTGCTGCAATGCCATGTAAGGCAAACACAGATATCCCTATGGATTACAAGAGCAACAGGAAATAGACAAGTCAAAAGAAAACCCAAAAACTCAGCTACTTCTCTTTTCAAGCTAAAAGCAGAAGAGCAAAAAGTAAAAGAAATGTCCATTTTCCCCTGCTTGTCTAGTTCATCTTGACTCACTAAAATAATATTCACAGAAGAATGTCTTGCCTTGACTTCAGTAAGTCCAGCTACTGATTCAGTAATTTGTTTCACAAACTGTCAAACCCCTGGCAAGGCTGTCTTACTTGGTCACTTTATTTTTAGTTCAATTTAAATAAAGTCTGACTTTTTTTAATTTAGGAAATTAAAAGTATTACATCCGTTAAGAAGTATGTTGTTTACTAGGAAGCAGTTAAGAATTTTTTTTAAATATTTATTTATTATGTATACAATATTCTGTCTGTGTGTATGCCCGAAGGCCAGAAGAGGGTACCAGACCCCATTACAGATGACTGTGAGCCACCATGTGGTTGCTGGGAATTGAACTCAGGACCTTTGGAAGAGCAGGCAATGCTCTTAACCTCTGAGCCATCTCTCCAGCCCCCAGCAGTTAAGAATTTTAACACATACCTCTGTACACAGCCACCAAGGTGCAACGAGAATAGCAAAGCATCCCATTTATTGTCCAGTTGCAAAAATATGTCAAAATATTTGCTACAAACTAGTTAAAACACAAGTTACACCGACAGTATCTGTGTTTAATTTCCTTTTGAAATAGCACTTCCTTAAAATTACAGTTAAATCACTAACCCTCAGCAGGCATTTAAGTCTGCAAACCAATCAAGCAAAAGCTAGCCCAACACTACACAACCCCAAGTTAAAGTTGAGGTCAGTGGTAATGATTTGTGCATGAAGGTAGGGCAGAACTGTTCAATTTTATTTTTAGCCTTATGTAGAACATAAATCATAACAGTTACTGAAAACCTATTCTAATTCAGAATCTTTCAGCAACAGGTTCTATTTTCCTTTCTGTGACTATTTCAACTGGGTTACTTACAATGAACCTTGAAAACACACACACACACACACAAGTCTTCTGCCCAGTAGTTTACCTAAATTTATTCTGCAGACATACCTGCTCATCTGTTGATATATTTTTAAGTTATTTAATATAGCACTATAACTTCATGAAGAGTGGAGTAAATTTCTAGTCATATAACATTCTTAAATCATCAAAAGTGATAGAGTTCAACTCCCAGAAATGTAATATAAAAGTGATTGAGGGGTTGAAAAGGATGGGCATAGACTGCCATTATTTGTGTAAAAGGGGTGGGGAAAATCTGTGGGAAGGCCTTACTGGTCAGAGGCTGCATTCTATCAAAGCCTGGCAGCTTGTTTCCAAAGCTCAAGGACAGGGGGACTCCCATCCCCTTCCCCAGCAAGACTTCTTTTCTCTACCTGCCCTTATCTGGAGACTGTCCCTGGGCCTACAGCTCCCTGAACCTTATCTGAAAGCTGTCTGGCAGGCCTGTTTATCTCTAGGGTTACCCTTGACACAGTTTCCTGCTAGAAGCCTCCCCTGCAGCACACAGACTTGTGCCAGGAGCTTTGGATAGGACCCTGCAGCCTTGTACACAGCCTTATGATAGGACTGTGTCACCTAAGGCAAATTAGGATTTGCCCCCAGGCTCCCCAATCCTATATACTTCCTATACTCTGGAATAAAGCTGAGCAGATTCACAAAAGTTGTCTTTCAGAGGGCTGTCTGCATCTTCCCACAGCCGCTCAAACCCTGCTCCCTGCTTCTGCTCCCTCCAACCTCATGGACCAATGCACCAGCGATCTTGAGGAAGAAGCAGAACCACAAAACTCTATGCATTTCCTTATGCCATAAAATATCAACAGAAGGAAATAAGACATTGGTAATGTTAACAGCCATCATAGAAGACAGATGGGTAGGTAGAAAGGGATGGATTAAGAAACATTTCTTTTTGGTTCTAGAGATTGAATCCAGGGCTGTGTGTATTGCAGGCATACATTCTATATTCTCAGCAGAAAGTTTTATTACAGATGCTTTGGACCTTTTTATTATTGAACTATATGGAAATATTACATACTGATAGCACCGTTCAAAAGAGTTTAATATAGTGTCATTTTTCATTTCATGATGTTCAATTTAGCTAAACTCTTTGGGATGTATTGGAATACAGTTGCAGAAGAATATAGGTTTTTTTCCAAAAAGCAGATTTCACTCCTAAACCCACTCCTGGCTTCCTATTATCTAGGACAACTTAACATCTGTATTTGAAATGACACAGTATTGATAAACAAGGCAAAAAAAAAAACACAGAACAATTATCATGTATAATTAATATACACTAATATACAAATTACAACAAATAAAAATCCCAGGCAAACAACACTGAGATATGATATATACATATCCATATTCTCAGAAGTATTCATAATGGTCAAGAGGTGGAGGCAATGAAAGTATCTACCAATGGATAAGTGAAAAATAGAGTAGGGTAGAATAATATAAGCAAATATTATTAATCTCTTCTTCACCTATCCAAACACTAAAAAAAAAAAATACTCTATATATTCAGTTATAAGTTGGGAAGTTAAATGACTTTGTTTTTATTTTCCAAGACGGGATCCTACTATATATTTTGGGCCAGTCTCAAAAGCAGGATTCTCCTGACTCTGCTACCAGCTGGGTCATAGTTATGTGCCACCAAACATGGCTGAGATAATTAAATTTCATTATTTAAAATTTTTTTGTTTTAAATTGATAAATAGCAATTATAATGAAGTAACTTCTAATCATAGTTTTTATGGAACCTCAACTGATTTAACCAAATGACTTGTAAATGGGGAAAAAAGCTGACACATGAAATTAAACAAAAACCAATCCAGTCCTTTCTAGACAGCTCAACACTAACTATAGCAGGACGTGCCCGATTCCAGTACAAAATCGGGGGAAATGGAAGACATAGTACTGAATTTTCACACCCTAAAATACTTCTGTCCCCTCTCCCCTCCCCCGCCCCGGTGCTTCTCTGCTCATTAAGGTGCATAGCAGCAGGACATAAGCTCACAGGCAGGATTTAATTGTTTTTCTACCACTCTTGGTGTCTACAATCCACTTCCTATCACTCCATGGGTATCCTGCTTGATAGCTGCTTCTAGACTCATCATTTCCTCAGCCCCTCTGTTACTTCTGCATATTTCTTAACTCAGCTCTCAGGAAAAGGTAAAAAACATTTGGCAATCTATTACCGCTGCCCTCTACATAATAAAACTTATCTGTAAAGCTGACGTGGCTGTGATTCCCAGCACTTGGGAGGCATAGAAAGGTCAATCTCTAAGTTCAAGGACAGCCTGGTCTACAGACTGAGTTCCAGGATGGCCAGGGCTACACAGGAAAATCCTCTCTCAAAAAACCCAAAAACAACAACAGAGCCCAGGCTATTAGCAGGTTCTATATGGTGGCTGATAATCCTCTGTCACCCAAGCTCTAGGGTATCTGACACCCTCTTCTGGCTTGAGCAGGCACTGCATGTACACACACACACACACACACACACACACACACACACACACACGCAGGCAAAATCTTACAGGTAGAAAAATAAATCTAAAAGTAAAAGAACTCCCGAAGGAAAATAGCTTAAAGACAATCTGGTTTTAAAGAACATTTCATGTTCCATTTCATCTTCCAAAGTTGACAAAAAGGTTCAGTATTAGTAGTTAGGAGTGCTTAAGATTAATCAACAAATTGGGTTTTATTCAACACACAATAAAAAAAAAATCAGGAAAAAAATTGTTTACTTATAGTAAAGTGGTGAGTCTATCACATATTCCGTCCTGGAATAAAGTACATAAATCTATCAGCTAAACATGGTTTATTGACAAGATTCACATCACTTTAATGCAGTAACTTGACACTCAAAACCAAAATTTTTCTTCAGTCCATTTGCCTCCTGATAAAAAGTGCTCTGAAAGATGCAGGAAATAATGACGGTTTTGGAAAAAAACTCACAATCTGGGACTGGAGAGCTGACTTAGCAGTTAGCACTGGCTGCTGTGCAGAGCACCTGGGTTTGGTTCCCAGTACACATTCTCTGTCTATCGCTCCACTTTCCAGGGATCTGGCACTCCTGGGATATCAGGACCACATGGCACACATACATGTATTTTCTAAGTTAGGGGTTCTACTGCTGTGATAACACGCCATGCCCAAAAGCAAGTGGGGGAAGAAAGAGTTTATTTCACCTTACAACTCTCAGGTCCTTACTGAGTGAAGTTAGGGCAGGACCCTGGAGGCACAAACAGAAGCAGAAACTTGGAGGAATGCTACTACTGATTTGTCCCCATGGCTTGCTCAGCTTGCTCTGATACAACCGAGAGCCACCTGCCCAGGGGTGGAGTCACCCACAATCACCTGAGCTCTCCCACATCAATATTTAATCAAGAAAATGCCCTATACACCTGTGCACAGGCCCATCTTAAAGAGTTATTTTCTCAAGATTTCCTCTTCCCACATATGTTTAGATTTGTGTCAAGTTGACAAAAACTAACCAGGACAAATTTGACCCTTTGTCAATTTGACACAAATACGTCACTTATTAATCATAACTTTTCTTTTCTTGTTCATCCCCAAGATCTATTAATATCACAATATAAACAGAATATTTAAAAAAGTTCTTCAGTCTTTAAACATTTCGATACTTTAAACGTCCGGATTTTCTTTAAAAATCCAACTTCTTTTTAAAAGTTCAGTCTCACTGAGCGGTGGTGGTGCACACCTTTAATCCCAGCACTTGGGAGGCAGAGGCAAGAGGATCTCTGTGAGTTCGAGGACAGCCTGGTCTACATAGTGAGTGAGTTCCAGGACTGGCTCCATAGCTACTGGGAAACCCTCTCTCAAAATAAATGAATGAATGAATGAAAGAATGAATGATAAAAAGGCAAAATAAGTACTTTCTTATTTCAAGAGAAGAACAAAGGTACAGTCACAATCTAAACAAAGGAAAACCAAAGTCCCACAGTATAAAGCTCAGAGACAGACAACTGGGACTCAATCTTCTGGGCTCCAAAGGGCTTGAGCATCACTTCTCTGGTTCTACCATTCAAAGCATATATAACATGTTTCATAGGCCCACAACTGCCTCTCCACAGCTGTCTTTGATGCTCATCACATTACTGGAATCTCCAAAATGCTGGTGTCTCTGCCACAAATGGACTGCACCTTCACCAATGGCCCCTCTCCAGCTCTTTTCTGGGACTCTGACCCCGTCATATTATGCTAAATATCAACTCTCCCCACAACCTCTTCAGTCTTGGGCTTCTTTACCTGAGACTGCACACGCACTACTGGTCTCTTCTAGCTTTTTACCGTGTTAATCCCCAGCTACTCTCCATGTCCCCTTCATGTTTTGACAACCAGTACCATCTGGGTGACTCTTACACATTACCAAGTTTAGTGGCCAGCACAACAGCCTTATCCCCCCTCTGGACCACAGTTTGTGTGTTGACCCAGAGGAAACACTTTCCAGAATTTGCCTTGATGATGTTGGTCTCTTTCAATTTTTTGTTTGTCTGAGACAGTTTTTCTCTGTGTAATAGTCCTGGCTGTCCTGGAACTTGCTCTGAATTCAGAGATTCGACCTGCCTCCACCTCCTGAGGTTAGGATTAAAAGCACGTGCCACTATGCCAAACTTGATACTGGTCTTCTAAACACAACTAATTCTTTAGCTCCAGCTGACCACTATCAACTGTCCCAGCAAAGTAAAGGTTCTACTTTAGTGGTTCTGGCCTCTTGTTAATTGTAGTAGATTCTTTACCCCAGATGACCAGATCTACATTTCTTAACTCAAAATAACAGATTGACATGACAGTCTTTGAAGAGTCACTTAAATTTCCCTCTAAAACTTCACAAGCCAGTCCTCCATTGTCCACATTGCTCTCAATATTAATTTCTAAGCTCCTACAACAGCTTATTAACTTCTGAACACTCAATAGCTTTTCTAGCCCTAATTTCCAAAGTTGTTCTATTACCCTCAGCAAAACATGGTCAGGTCTGTCACAGCAAAATCCCATGAACCTCATACCAATTTCTGTATTAATTAGGGTTTCAACAGCAACTCAGAAAGGAAAGGGTTCATTTCATCTTACAACTCTTGGGTCACAAACCATCACTGAGGGAAATAAGGGCAAGAACCTGGGAGCAGGAAATGAAGCAGGAGCCATGAAGAATGTAGCTTATTGCTTTGTTCCTCATGGCTTGTCCAGTCTACTTTCTTATACAATCCTGGTCACTTGCCCAGTGATGGCATCTCAAGTGGGTTGGTCACAATCATTTATAAGAAAATGTTCTTCAGTCTTCCCTGCAGGCCAACCTTACTTTTCAGTTAAGATTCCCTTGTTCTAGATACATCTAGGTTTTTCTCAAGCTGACAACAAAACAACAATAACAACAACAACAACAAAAAAAACAACCAACCAGTACAGGCAGCCAAAAAACTCATACAAAATTAAAGTTATGATTTGAGGAGCTGGAGAAATGGCTTATCTGTTAAAGGTATCTACTACTTAGTTTGATGAGCTAAGTCTGATTCTGGGAACCACATGGTAAAAGACAAGCATTTCTACAGCCATCCTCTGATCTATTCTCTCTCTCTCTCTCTCTCTCAAAAATTTTTTTAAAAAAGAAACAAAGCACAATTTGTGACTACTTACTGAACTTAGTCATTTGTGAGGTATGAGTTTTCTCCCAAGATTCTCAGATTTCAGCTTTAAAAACTATCTTAGTTTAATCAAGAAACTAATAAAGAATAAATTCAGAATCCCAGAAAGGCCAAAGAATAAGTAAAGAGAGAATTCTCTGATAACTCTTCAATACTGATTCAAAGGAACCACTTTTAGGAAGCTGAATAACTCAGCATTTCCCAGGAAGTATACAGTATAAAAGATATACAATGTTTAGCTTATGGTTCTAGATGGATAAGCGTTCATTACGGTGGGGAAGAGTGACATTATATGGCAGGCCTGGTGGTAGGAGCAGGAAGCTGAGAGCTTACATCTTTAATGGCAAGCAGAAGCAGAGAGAACAAACTGGAAAGGGTGCGAGACTCTAAAAACCTTCCCCAAGTGAAGAATTTTCTCCAGCAAGGCTACACTACCTAAACTTCCCCCAAGCAGCACCACCACCCAGGACCAAGTGCTCAAATACCCGAGGCTATGGGGCGCATTCCTTGTTCAAACCACCACTCCCTGTCCCCTATGGACTCACAGTCATATCATAATGTAAAAATGAATTTAGTCCAATTTTAAGTCAGCATAGACTTTCAACGTTTCAACATTATTTAAAAGTCTAAGGTCTCTTATAAAATCTCAGAAGAATCTCTTAATTGTAACCTCTTATAAAATCAAAACATCAATTATATGCTTTTGATATAAATTGGCACAGAATAACATTTCCATTCCAAAAAGAAGAAAGGGGGCATAGCTGGGAAATACTAAACTAAAGCAACACTGAACCCCAGCAGGGAAAACGTCAAATCCTTTAGCTCTATGTCTGATGTTGTTAACTTGAATTTCAAAAGGCTTAGATGGCTCTGCCCTTCCAGCTTTGCAGCCTGTAACATATCTCTCTCTGTTTAGGATGGTTTTACTTCCTGTATGCAGCTCTCCCTGGCAGATGTCCTATGGCTATGGCATCTCTAACAGCTTAGGCTTTCCACTCCAAATCAGACTTCACTTTCTCAGCTTCATGCAGAACACAAGCTCTCTAAAAGCCAGGGAGGGAGAACCCATGATCCTTTACTCTTATAACCTTCATGCCTCTAAAGTAAGCACCCCGTGGACATCATTGCCAAGTTTGGCTGCCAGTTTGGGATGGGCCCTGGTCCCCTTAATTACATTAAGTAGCAGACTTTTTTTTTTTTAAATATTTATTTATTATGTATACAATATTCTGTCTGTAAGTATGTCTGCAGGCCAGAAGAGGGCACCAGACCTCTTTACAGATGGTTGTGAGCCACCATGTGGTTGCTGGGAATTGAACTCAGGACCTTTGGAAGAGCAGGCAATGCTCTTAACCACTGAGCCATCTCTCCAGCCCCAGTAGCAGACTTTTTTAAAAGCAGAAAAGGCCTTAGGTCCTCTTTCACAAGTCTGAAGTGTAGCTGGGTAGAGTTTTGCCCGAGGGCACCCTTCCCTTTATTATAGGGCAGAGCAGGTCTCTCCTTAATGGCATTAACTTCCTTAACTCTTTCAATACAAACCTTGGCTGCATCATTAAACTATTTGGTTCACTTTAAAATGTACATTTTGTATTTATTTCTGCTCTGCTTCCTGATGTTAATCGCAGACCTGCATAAGAGTTACCAATATCAAGTCCAAATGGATCAAAGACCTCAACATAAAGCCAGCCACACTGAACCTTATGGAAGAGAAAATGGGAAGTACACTTGAACGCATTGGCACAGGGAACCACTTCCTAAACAGAACCCCAGCAGCACAGACATTGAGAGAACAATTAATAAATGGGACCTCCTGAAACTGAAAAGCGTCTGTAAAGCAAAGGACACGGTCAACAAGACAAAACGACAGCCTACAGAATGGGAAAAGATCTTCATTAACCCCACATCAGACAGAGGTCTGATCTCCAAAATATACAAAGAATTCAAGAAATTGGACACCAAAAAATCACATAATCCAATAAAAGAAAAAGATGGAGTATAGACCTAAACAGAGAACTCTCAACAGAGGAATCTAAAATGGCTGAAAGACACTTAAGAAAATGTTCAACATCCTTAGTCATCAGAGAAATGTAAATCAAAGCAACTCTGAGATTCCATCTTACACCTGTAAGAATGGCCAAGATCAAAAACAACTTATGCTGGAGAGGTTGTGGGGAAAAGGGAACACTTTTGCATTGCTGGTGGGAATGTAAGCTGGTACAACCCCTTTGGATGTCAGTGTGGCGATTTCTCAGAAAATTAGGAAACAACCTTCCTCAAGACCCAATAATACCACTTTTGGGTATATATCCAAAGGATGCTCAATCATGCCACAAGGACATGTGCTCAACTATGTTCATAGCAGCTTTGTTTGTCATAGCCAGAACCTGGAAACAACTTAAATGCCCTTCAATCAAAGAATGGATAAGGAAAATGTGTTACATTTACACAATTGAGTACTTACTACACAGCAAAAAAAGTAACGATAGCTTGAATTTTGCAGGAAAATGGATGGAGCTAGAAAACATTATTTTGAGTGAGGTAACCCTCACCCAGAAAGACAGTTATCACATGTACTCACTCATAGGTGGTTTTTAAATATAAAGCAAAGAAAACCAGCCTACAAACCACAATCCCAGAGAACTTAGACAACAATGTGGACACTAAGAGAGACTCACATAGATCTAATCTACATGGGAAGTAAAAAGTAGAAAAAAACAAGATCTCCTGAGTAAATTTGGGAGCATGGGGACCTTGGGGGAGGACTGAAGAGGGAGGGGAGAGGCAGGGAGGGGAGCAGAGAAAAATGTAGAGCTCAATAAATATCAATTAAAAAATAGATAACTCTTCTTACTTGCAAAAAAAAATTTTAAAAAGCTATCAATAACAACAATGCCGGATTCAATATTACAGTGCTTTGAAATTGTCAAAGAAATTAGTCCATTACTTTAAATTTAGATTCACGCAAGTTGTTAGGACAACTTTTCTGTTGTGATAAAACACCATGATTAAAGCAGGTAGCAGGGATAAGAAACTGAGAGCTCACATGCTCACATGTTCCATGGCAAGTAGGAAGCAAAGAGAAAGCTGGAAATTATACAAGGCTTTTAATCTCAAAAGCCCACCCCAGTTACACACTTTCTCCAGCAAAGCTGCACCACCTAAACTTCCTCAAACTGCCAAGTGGAGACCAAATGTTAAAATACCTGAAAATCTTAAGGTCAATTTTCATTCAACCACTACACCCATTTACTTTGTTTTCTATATAAAGTTTTACTTCATGAATAAAAGATGAGTAATGTACACAGAAAAACCAGACTTTGCTCTAATTACCTGGAAGGCATATTTATCTTTTGAGGATGACAAGAATTTATGATACCTAAATATAGGACAATAAATATGCATAGAGTAAAAAATGGAATGGATTTTTTTTCTGTCACATTTTGAAAAGTAATTCACAAATAACAATGGAAAAAAGTCTCCTGAATAATTTGAAAAACAAAACCATTTCAAATGAAGCAGTCCCAGAGTATATCTTGTTACTGGTTTGTGTCATCTTCAATGCAGTACTGATGTTTAAAAATGATATACTATGCTATAAGATCCTGAATCAAAGACTCAACTTATTTCTCTTTGGGTGTTTTTTTTTTCTTTTTCTTTTGTTTCTTTGTTTTTTGTTTTGATAGAATCTTGCTATGTACCCCAAGGTGACCTACAACTTGGGATCTTCCCAACTGCTAATATTACAAATATACATCATGATACTTGGAATGAATGATTTTTCATAAAACAATTAAATAGTTTTGGGATATAATTACATACATAGCAAAATGAAGTATATAAAATATATTTTAATAAGTATATGCATAGTTAATATAAATTAGACATTTAGGCATTTTTTTGTTCTAAAATGGAGGCTTTTAGAATTATATTATTTCTTTTTTCTAAGATCGTCTTTCTATGCTGTCTAAGTTGGCCTTAAACTTCTAGGTTTAAGTGGTTTTCTGTTTAGTCTCCTTAATAGCTAGGGCTACAGGCTATAAGCACAGTATTTTAATACAAATTTAAAGTTCAGTCAAGATTGTGCAGACTTCTTGTTCAATGGACTTCAGTTCATTGTTTTCAAAGAGAACTCTGAATAGTCAAGAACAGACCTAATGCAATGACTGCTGGCCTCATTACCCACTGGCTTCAAAACTCTTTCCCTCTGAGTTATTGCCCCATAGTTTTAAATATGATTATAGGTATGGTATAACAGCACTACATAGTCAGTATATATTTTTCAGTTTTTAAGGATAATTTTTAGACCCAAAAAATGTGTTCAAACAGTTAAAGTTACAATTAATGTCCTCAATAAAGGATACTGCATTTTACCTTTGTAAAGATGGCCAGAGGCATGCCATATTGATCCTCTTCCAAACCAGAAATGAGTCCTGGTATCAGGACTACCTGCCTGGTGTTAGCTTGAGGTTGTACAGTAATTGGAGCACTGTCTGAGGGCACAGAGTCTTTCTGAAATAAGTTTGTCTGGTCTGACCCCATCTGTTCCTTTTCTTTCAAAGACGAGTCCTCTAAAACACTAGGATCCAAAGTTTCCCAGTCACTCTCTGAAGACTCTGGAGACGGACGAGGTGGGAGTTTCAAATAGCGGCCAGTATCATTGGGTTCCTGCTCTTTGTTGTTGTTATCTTCTACTTGGAAGCAAGGCTGCTCCGTATGAAGGACAGTGTCTCCTCCATGGTTTCCTGAAATGATTTTTGTGACAGTTCCCATGCTGGTATTTGAAATATGAGAAGTGGACTCAGAAATAAAATCATCTACAGGGTGATTACTTTCCTGAAGCCCAACATCTTCAGACATACTCTTTCGGGGCCTATACTGAGAACAGTCACTGAGTCCATGTTCAATCATTCCTAAAATATAAAATATTGAAGAACAGCTTGGATTCTAGTAATATAGAAGAAAGTAAGAGGTATATATTATGACACGCCCCCCCCACCCACAGACAAGGTTTCTCTATAGCTTTGGTGGCTGTCCTGGAACTAGCTCTTGTAGACCAGGTTGGCCTTGAACTCACAGAGATCCCCCTGCTTCTGCCTCCCGAGTGCTGGGATTAAAGGCGTGCGCCACCACCACCCAGCTATATTATGTTTTATAGAGTGGAAATCTATAAAATTTTTTCAAAAGTTGTACTGCCCCCGTATTAATGGAAATTTCTATTACAAAAGGAAAGCTGGGTGTGGTAGTACATGAATTAATCCTAGAACTTGTTAGGCAGAGGCAGGCAGATCTCTGAGTTTGAGGCTGGCCTGGTCTACAAAGTGGGTTCCAAGACAGCCAGGACTACATAGAGAAATTCTATCTTGGGGAAAAGAAAAAGCAAACAAACAAAAAAAGAGGTTAAGATGAGCGCCAAGATTAAGGATGCTTGCTGCCAAGTCTGAATACCCAGATTCGATACCACAACACATACACAGTGGAAGTAGGGAAGACGCTCACCAGTTGTCCTCTGACCACCAGCATGCCATGGCTTATAAATACCTCCCCTCCCTGCGATAAATACTAAATAATAAAATTAAAAAAAACATAGGCTTATTGTGGGATATTTGATCACACTGTGTGAAGATGTATCACTGTTTTACCTCACCTGCCTAAGACACCTTCTGATTGGTTTAATAAAGAGCTGAATGGTCAATAGCTAGGCAGGGAGGATAGGTGGGACTCTGAGACAGGAACTCTGAGAAACTGAGAAGCAGGGGATTTGCCAGTGAGGTGTGGAAGAAGTCGGATATCCTATACTGAGGAGAGGTAACAAGCCATGTGGCAGATGCAGATTAATATAAACAGGTTAATTTAAGTTTTAAGAGCTAGCTGGAAACAAGCCTAAGCTAAGGTCAAACTTGCATAATTAATAAGTCTCTGTGTAATTATTCAGGATCTGGCGGTCCAAAAAAAGACCTGCTACATTAGCTAAAAATAATAAATAAAATCTATTGCCAAAAGAAAAATTAAGCAGAAATGTTACCCCTAATGAGTTTATCTTTGTATACTACTAAAAATCTAAATTCCAATAACATTAAACAAAAGTAGCTATAGCTATTCTCTTACCTGGAAAAAGGGATAACACGGTCATTAGTGCACCCACCAATTTATTCACTGGAGAAATGTAAAAAAGAACCTGAAATGGATTCAAATGAAATTAAATTAGAACATTCACAAGACTGTAATAATATAGAAAGGATTCTTTGCCATATGAGTAAATACTTAAAAACAAAACAAAACCAAAAAACCTATGAGTCATGACTTAAAACAACAACTACAACAACAAAATCAGCTTTTCCACCCACCACAATTCAGGCAAAATTTGAGGTCAGCTGATGATTCAAAGAATAAAGACGTCTGGTAAGCTGGACTTAAGTTTAATCTGTGTGTCCTATACAGTAGAAGAGCAAAACTACCTCCGAAAGTTATCCTTTGACCTTTATACATATGCTACAATAACTGTGTGCACACAAACATAAACCATACACACACACACACACACACACACACACACACACACAAAGAGTTAACTAGATTTTTTGGATCTGGTTAACTTCATATTTTTAAAAATTTTTTAAAAGTTCTTTATAATAAGGTTTTAATAAGTAAAAATAAAAATAAATATAAAAATACTGCCAGCAGACACTGAAATGACCATCGTAGATTGTTGAACAACAAAATATTCACAATATGTTAGATGTACTGTCCCATAAATTTTGATTAAGTTAGTCTGTCACCTTAACCAAATGATCAAATTTCATCTTATCAAGAACAGAACAGTTGTGCCATATTCGGAAATAATGCTATCACTGATCTAGCATCTTGCTAAAAATGCTTAAATGTTTAATCTGAAACTAACCACAAGTAAAAAATCAAACAATCACACATTTAGTTCTGTAATACTTGTCTAGATTAACTAGATTCTTTAATTTTTTTTTTAATTTTTTTAATTTTTTATTTTTTTGAGACAAGGTTTCTCTATGTGACAGCCCTGGCTGTCCTGGAACTAGCTATGTAGACCAGGCTGGCCTCAAATTCAGAGATTCGCCTGCCTCTGCCTCCCAGGGGCTGGGATTAAAGGAGTTTGCTGCCATTGCTCACTAGATTCTTTTAAAAAGCGCCAATTGAACTCACTTCAGCAGCACAGATACTAAGACTAAAACTATACAGAGAAGATAAACATGGCCCCTGTGCAAAGATGATACGAAAATTCATGAAATATTCCATATTTCAAAAACGTGCCAATCATGAGGACTGGAGTTCAGGTGCCAGGGTCCACATAACAAGCTTGGCAGCACCCTTTGTATGCTGTAATACCAGCTCTGAGGCAGGCAGAGCCTAGGGGACTGCTGAGGCTTGCTGGTTTCCTGTATAGCTAAAGAAATACAATCCCCAGGTTAACAGAGACCCTGACTCAGAATGAATAGGTTGATTGATCGATGAGGATATCCAATACCCTCTGTTAGCCTCAGTATGCAGGAGCAGGTGCTCATAGTTGTACATTCATCCACACAGACAGATATATACAGTCAATTAAAAAGTGCCAATGTAAAGAAATTTAAAAAAATGGAGGGAAGAGGCAGGACTGGGAAGATGAGATGGCCCAGTGGTTAAGAAAGTACATTAGTTTAGTAGAGGGCCTGAGTTAGGTTCCCAGCACCCACATCAGGTGGTTCACGAATGCCTGTTATTCCAGTTCCAGGGGATCCAAAGCTCTCTCCTGAACTGTGAGTGTACCTGCACTCATACATTCAGACACATGCCCACATATATACATTGTTAGAAATGAAATAGATCTAAGAAAAAATGAATAAGCAAAAGAGTATGAGGGTGATGAAACAATTAGATTTGGAGTTAGAGATGCTACCATTGAGCCATGAGGTCTCCTAACAGAACAATTTGAGGTTAAGGGTAGCTAGAAAAGGTAATATAGGATCACTGACTGTTTCCTAGATGAAAAAGAGCAATCGCCTATATATTTTATAAATTAATAAAGGTCCTCTCAGTTATTTATTATCTTTACAAACATATTGCAAACTCTGCTCCTTACCATTCTTTAAATTGCAATTTTTTTTTTTTTTTTTTTTTTTTTGGTTTTTCGAGACAGGGTTTCTCTGTGGCTTTGGAGCCTGTCCTGGAACTAGCTCTGTAGACCAGGTTGGTCTCGAACTCACTGAGATCCGCCTGCCTCTGCCTCCCGAGGGCTGGAATTAAAGGCGTGCGCCACCACCGCCCGGCTTAAACTGCAATTTTTATAGAAGATAAATTACTAAAAGACTGATGGGATAGGCCAGAGGTATCAGAGAAATAAATGCGAAGGCTAACGTGCAACAGAAACAACATTTAGAATGTGAATTCTCAGGTAGTTACTATGTAGTCCAGGCTGCTCTGAAACCTGCCATTCTCCTTGCCTTAGTCTCCCAACGGCTGAGATTACAAGGATGTGATCCTGGCTTTTTTTTTTTAAGATCACTAGAATTTTTAAAAATTAAATTTCATTTTATGTGTATTTTGCTTGCCTGTATGTCTGTGAACGATGAGCGTGCCTGGTGCTTGCTGAAAGGCCAGAAGAAGATATCAGGTCCCCTGCACTGGAGTTATAGATGGTTATGAGCCACCATTTGGGTACTGGAAATCAAACCTGGTGACTTTGGAAGAATTAGCCAGTACTCTTAACTGCTGAATCATCTAACTCCAGTCCCTATGCCTGGGTTCCTAAACTTTATATTGTGTTCATATTTATAGCTGCTCAAGTACGTCTAAATGTGTGTGGAGGATGGAATGCAACAAGTATCTTTTCCAGTTGCTTCTCTAACTTGTTATGCTTTGAGACAAAGTCTCTCATTGAACCTGGAACACAAGACTGGCTTGATGAGCTAGCCAAAAAGCCACAGAGACCCTTCCATCTCCTCTTCTCCAGCACAGGTATTACAGGCGCATGTTACTGTGCCAGTTTTTCACATGGATGCTGGGAATCCTAAGTAGAATAGAAATCCACACTCCAGAGTTCCCACAATGACATTTAACCATTCTAGTGACAAAAAATTTCTCTATTTCATAGTATATTATAATTACATTATTTCTGGACAAATTTAATTAAAGTTGTAAGAAATCAAAAGAAGAAATCAGCTTTTAGGGACATTATTATAGTTAGGAGTAGTAATGTATGCTTCTAATCCCAGGATTCAGAGGTTGGGGTAGGGGCATTATGAGTTTTCAAATAGCCTGGGCTACATTAGAGACCCTGTTTATTCGAAGAAAAAAAAAAGGAAAAAGGACATAACATGTAGGAAAACTTAAAAAGTCTGTATATTATATTTTCCAGCCTTGTTGTTTCAATGAATCCATATTTGTTTATAAAATTAGGATCACAGGGGCTGGAGAAATAGCTTGGTGGTTAAGAACACTCCCTGCTTTGGCCTATAAACCAGGTTCAATTGGCGGCACCCATATGGCAGCTCATAATCATCTGTATCTCCAGTTCCAGAGGACCTCTGTGAGCACCAGGCACACATACAGGCAAAACACTGACACTCATAAATAAAATGTAAAAACTGGATCACAGTCTTATGGTTGGATAGCTTTTAACCTAATGTGCCTTGAAACATCTTGACAATAAAAAGTATTTGGGGATTTTTATTATTTGGAGTTACATGCAACACAAAAAACAATTAGCTACTCATTTTAAGTGATTCTGTGATGGACTCTTACAGGTAGTTTTGCATGCAATTCAGATTAACTCTGAAAAAGAAATCCCAAATAAGAAATCCCAAATAGGAGAATTATTGGGGCAAAGGAATAATTGGCTTAAGGTAATGAGCTATATAAGCATAGTGCATGGCTGATCCCTCAACAACCTTTCTACCTTATTTGCACTGAATGCAGTTAATATGGGTTATAAAGCTAGTTGTATTATAGGACTAACTTCTGATTAGTCTACACCAGAATTTCAGAAAACTTTTTCCATAAAGGATCAGACATGTTTGCTTTGTGGGCCATATGATCTCTCACATCTACTCAACTCTGCTCCTACTGGGTATAAATAGCTACAAATAAGCAAATATTAGGTATTCTTGTTTACCAATAAAACTCTTATCATAGTTCAATAGTTAAGAACAACTGCTGCTCTTGCAAAAGACCTGAGTTCAATTCCTAGCACTCACATTAGGTACCCTGTAACTACAGCTGGAGTATCTGATGTCCTGTTTGTGACTTCCACAGGTACCTGCATACACATGCACATACCGACACACAAGACACACACATAAACATAAATACACATATGTAAGTACAAATAAAAATAAGTCTTAAAAACAACAAACTTCTATAAAAGTAAGTGGTAAGTTAGAATTGGCTATGAGGCCTAGTTCATAGACTTGAGGTCTACAAAGATCATGGCAATCCCAAATTCCTTCTCTTTGTAGAAAAGAGCTGTCTGGAACCCAAGTTTAAACCAATTAGCATAGGCAGACTTTTGATAACAATTCTGAATTTAGCGGTGGGCATGCTGCCTGATGTGCCCAAACAATCTGAAGAGACAAATTCATATCCAATGGTTTGGAAAGTGGTATTACATCTGAGAAAGCAAACAGCTAAATTACTGCTGGCAGTTTTGTGTATACAAGAGAGATCAGCTCTGTGTAAAATTAACTGAACTGTAGGACAAAGAGAAAGCACAAAGTCGTGATACCCTGGAAGCACCAAGTCTGACTGAACCAACACATTTCCTTTTCTATTTAAGTTAGTTTAAACTTCTTACGGTGACAGTATAATTGAATACACTCTCAATCTGTCAACAAAAGGAGCACACAAATTTGTATGTTTACGACAGTAAAGTAAAGAATTTTGTGTTTCATTTGATAGACAAAATATGTCTTAACTCTTAATCGTTAATTTTCATGTTATATAATATATAAGCAATGTCAGTAAAAGATAAAACATCTGTTCTTTCTTTCATCTTTCTATATCTCACCTTTTTTTCAAGAAGAATTAGCTTAAACAGGATCAAGACCTGCAGAAAGAAAAAGAAATTCTATGTTACTCAGGTCTATTATTAATGATTTGCCATTTTCTTTACTAAAATATAATCATGTTATATAATATTAAATAATTTTAGTACTTAAGATACATGAGAAATTATGAACTTGAAGTGAAAAATTAAGTATTACCTATGTCCTCTAGAAACATGAGAATCATTTAACCTTTAATTGAAATAGTTTTTTGGAAGGAGCAGTGCTGTCTCTGTTTGAAAAATGTCATGCTTCTGAAAAGGCATATATTTGAGGCTGGGGAGTGGCTCAGTTGGTAATGTGTATGCTGACTATGTATGACAGCCCTGTGTTCAGATTCCCAGAACCATTTCAGCTCTGTATGGTGGTGCACACTTGTAATTTCAGCACTCAGAGGTGGAGGCAGGAAGATCAGAAGTTCATGGTTATCGTTAGCTCAGTGAGTTCAGGGCTAGTCTGGGATACATAGCATTTACACGAATATTCAATAAAGGTTTGGTAAATAAATGATTAATGTATGTATGTCCTAGAAAACATATACTTTAACAATAAAGATCATAATGTCTGGCACGAAAAACCACAACAAAAGAAAAAAATAATTTGCATGGAAAAATATCCCACTTTTAGGGAACAACTTTTTTCCCACCCACACTAAGTGAAAATGCAAAGACTGCAGAATAAAGGAATCAAAAGCAAACCCTATCCAGCAAGAGGTAATCCCAGACTTTTACCACACAAATACTCCTGAGGCCTCCAGCTCTGTACGGTTAAGAAGCTGTCTTAGAAGAGCAAAACCACAATTATGCCGTCAGCTGATTGTAATGCCGCCCCAAGTTCACAGGAAAGGAACCCAAAGAACAGACTTTCCCATTTCAGTACATTGCAAGTTGCAGGATATCTAGCACACCTTGTGTCGAAAATGAAGGACAAGATCTCGAGGAGACAGACCTACAATGTAAACAGGAAAGCTAAATGTGAAAGGAAGAGAATATCTAAAAAAGAAAATGAGAACATGCAAATATTTAAACATTTATGTAATACTTGGTGAAATACATATATATACTCTGAAAGAGTATTGTCTTACAGAATCTTCCCCAAGGATGAAAATGTTTAAAATATGCCCTGTCAGACACATTAGCCACTGAGGACTTCAAATGTGGCCTTTAAATTTTATTAACTGTAATATAAATACAGTTTTATGTATACATTATTAGTGAATACTGCTTTAGACATTGGGTCTAACACTTACAGTCTACAAAAATAAACCACAGAAATTTAAAAATCATGAAGCTCACACCACAGTGGCAGCCAGTCATTTAAAGGGGATGTCTGGTCAGTGTATTATATATAGTATTATTTCTGAATCACATTGCTTTCCAATCATTCATTTCAAACACCACAGTAAAAGAGAAAACAATTTATAAACACATTCTTAGAACAGGACTATCAGGCTGACTTTCTGCATATGACTGCACTAGTACTGGCTGCTTCACATTGAAATGGAAACTGAGAATGCACACATCACCATACTATTACAACCTTTACTACAAAAGAATATTTAATGACTATCTCAGGCAACAATGGATTTTTTGAGCTGTCAAAATAGGGTACATTTAACAAATCCCCAAGTTGAAGAATCTCAGTACCCCACCCCCATCCTGGTAATTACACACATCAGCATTAACAGAAAGAAGTCCAGTACATTCTAAAAAGCTGAAATTCACCTGTGCAATGCCCATAACTGTCACTACCAATAAAAGATAATGATCAATCTCATAAGATGGCCTTAAAGGATATTTAAGGAAGAAGCAAATTTAAGAACATAGATCCCATACAAAGATTGTATAAATATCTAATTATTTGTATAATATTTAATGAAATGCACATATGCTTAACAATCTGATCATGAAGAGCTACACATAACCAAGTTTGGCCACAGACAACTTTGAGGACATAGCTTCTGACCTGCAAGTTACTTACCAAGATACACCTGAGATCCTTCTAATGAGGCCCCTCCTAAGGAACTGTTCATATGCTCATAGAGTTCCTGTGGAATGCAGACTGAGTTTAGAACCTTACACTGTCACTTTAGAGACTAAGCTCCTAGAAACATGACCAGAAGAGAACTGTATAGGTTGTTCTGCCACCTACTAAATTAAGCAACCATGGTCTCTGTGACCTACTAGTTTTCAGTACTCAACTCATTTCTTCTCTTGTAAACATGAACAGTATCAGGAGAGTAGCTGAGCAAAAAGAACAAAAAGCTACTCAGGATAGTCTTTTGTTCTGAGCCATTTCAGAACTTTAACAGGGACATAAATTACCTTCCCTCTGCTTCCACACTAAATTCCTAACTGACCCAACTCTCCCCAAGGTCCAAGACAGATCTAGAACTGTATACTGATGCCAGTCTTGAGAAAAAAATATACTACCCTTCTTCAATAAAATACCCGGAACTAGAAAACAGATACTCAAATTTATAGACACTATGCCATAGCAAAACCCTTGTAAGAGACATTGATACTAATTGTTTACAGTCACTGTTTCTTCAGGGACAGTTTGAGTTTAGTAGTTGGGCAGCTCTTGCTGTAATATCAAGGTTTTATGAAAATATATTTTAAATAAAGGTTTTTATTATATTTTATTTATATATTTATTATTTATTGTATTTTAAAGATAAATCTTAACATTTTTCTTAATGTGTACGTGTGTCCCTGAAGAAGCCAAAGAAGAAGATATCAGATCCCTAGGTGGTTATGAGCCATTTAATGTGGGTGCTGGGAACCAAACCTGGTTCCTCTGCAAGAGCAACAAGTGCTCTTAAGCACTGGACCTGGAGCCCCAGCAAATGGATTTTCACACCACGTTTTTCTTAAGCCACCAAGGACTATCTTGCACAGTATTACTATAAGAGCTACTTGATTCATTAAGCTACTTTTCAACAAACACAACAGTAGGGAAATTAGTTACCTTTAGAATAGAAATTTGGGAAAAATCTTTCTCTTCAAAATATGCATGTGTAATGAGTTGAAGTTTTGCTTGAAGTAAGCCATAAAGAGGCTAAAGAAAAGGAGAAACCATCATTAGGTTGATCATAGTAAACAACAGGAAAAAACAAATCCCTGTCATCTTTTAATTTGAAGATATCAGAAGGAAAGTTAGTAACACCAACCGAGGGCCCAAATACATAGCCGGAAGCTGTGATATTACACATTCTCTCTCTTGGGCAGCAGGTGAAAACTATCTTGGCAAGGTGGTGAGTCAGGCTCAGACTCTGGGCCTTGGCTCCATCTTTTATCTGCTTAATGAAGGGCCCTTAACCTTTCCATACCTCCTCAGCAAGCTGACCCTGTACACAAAAAGGCAGAACTTCTGTGGCTGTGTTAAGGATTAAATAATAGATACAGCAGAGTCTGGCGCATAGCAAGAATGTCAATAGTTACTGCATTCATTCTGTTGCGGTGCTATCTAACCATCCTCAAGACGTCTGCTTCCTACACAAAGTTGAACGTTGATTTAAGTTCACATCTTTTGTTTTCTGTCATTTGTCTATTTCTTCTACCATAGTATTACTTTGTATACGTGAACAAAGTTATTCTTTAACTGTTATTTTTTCTACCCAAAATGGATCATATTCACCTTTCATTTAACATTCTTGAGACATTTTCTCATTTATGTGCCTCCTTCAGAATGCAAGTCATACTGAACTAGTCCCCTGTTGCAGAATATTTGTTTAAACTATGAAGATGCATCTTTACCAAGGCGCCTTCTGATTGGGTTTAATAAAGAGCTGAATGGCCAGTAGCTATCTATGCAGAAGAGGTTAGAAATTTCCAGGGAGAGGGGACTCTGGGAAGAAGAAAGGTGGAGATGCCAGTCAGACTTCAGGAGGTGCAAGATGGAAAAGAGGTAATGCCATGTGGCAGAATGCAGATTAGTATAAATGGATTAATTTAAATTACAAGAGCTAGTTGAGACAAGCCTAAGCAAAAGGCCAAGCATTCTTAATTAATAGTAAGTCTCCCTGCTGTTATTTGGGAAATGGCTGGTGGGACAAAGAAAGACTCGTTACAGTCCCCATCCCTGTAAATATGAGTATTATTATTAAGTACAATATCATTACATTTCCATTCCATTACAATGCACTATGAACAAGTGAACCTTTCTGATTAACTAAGCTGTTCTCATTCCATATGTCTCTTTTAGAGGCAGACAAAACTGGATTTTTGCCCTATTTTTGTACTTAGTAATCTTACATATGAGAATTAGATAGCATTACTCTAAAACATGTTTATTTATAAAATGAGACTATAGCAAAGATATCTCAAAATTGTTAGGAAAATAAAAAGATGTTATATGAAATGTCTGGTAAGAACTAACACCTGACACAGATACACTTGGTGGTTTCTGTTATCCAAGTTGTCCTTTGAAGGTGACTACTTGGGAAGCCTTCCCACATGTATCTACTTTCACATATGGTAGCCAATGTTTTGGTTAACTGGCCCTGTATACAAATTAACTGTGGTGTATTTTTCAGGCTATCCTTCTAGAAACTGTGTATTATTATTATTATAATTATTAGAGTTATCATAATATGGCATGGCATGCTGGTGCACATCTTTAATCCCAGTATTCATGAGGCAGAGGCAGAGGCAGAGGCAGAGGCAGAGGCAGGTGGATGGACCTCTGTGAGATCAAGGCTAGCCAGCCACACACTAGTGAGATACTGTTTGCTCCTACAAAGAAAAAACAGTGTATTATATATTATAAATTATTATTATTCATAGTTTCTCTTCACCCACTCTCCATCTCCTTTTCCTCTTTCTCCTTTTCCTCTTCAGATAGTAATAAATGCCAAATAAGTCCTATCTTGCAAACCTGGATTTACATTATTAAAAACTCTTTATTTGGAGTTTTGAGACAAGGGTTTTTTTTGGGGGGGGGGGTGGCCTGACTGCTGACTGTCCTGGAATTTGCTCTGTAGACCAGGTTGGCCTTGAACTCAGAACCCAGAACCCACCTGTCTCTGCTTTCCACAGTGCTGGGATTAAAGGTGTGTGACACCATCACCAAGCTAAAACTTTTTCTTTGTTTTGAGACAGAATCTCCTTATGTACTTCTGGTCGACTGAACTCACTATACAGACCAGGCAGGCCTTAAACTCTCAGAGATCTGTTTACCTCTGTTTCAAGTACTGAGATTAAAAGTGTGCCACCATCACAGGCTATACAAAGAGTATTTAAAGTGCCTGTGGATAAGGAAATTAGATAAGAACCCAAGAAATAATCAGACAAAACCTACATATATCTGGTAATTTGGTCAATAAATCATTTTCAATCTTGGTTTGGAGTGACTGCAGAATGGCTATGATAGCAACCATAAAATATAGATAATTAACATAATATAGATCTAGACTCTTCCCCACAATGGAGATTTTTGGGGGGAGGAGGGGAACTAAATTTTACTGTAGAATTAGGCATTTGATGCAAAGGTGTTATCATCTTATTCATCACAATAGACACTGAATATTGTAAATTATTCAACTGAGGACTATGAAAATCAAAAATGTCAATGAACTTGTATTTCCTTCCTTCCTTCCTTTCTCTGACCCTTTTCCCCAACTCTTCTTTTGTGGTGGTGGGATCAAAACTAGAACTTGAATAATAGATAAACATCCCAGCTACTTATTTTCTTTTAAAATATAAAAATAAGCTGTGATCATACACACACGTAATCCTAGAAGTGGAGATAGAAGGATCAGGAATTAATGGTCTTAGCTATAAAAGAGTTCCAGGTCAGGCTGGGCCATAAGACTCTGTCTTAAAAACAAGATGATGTTAAAATGGGGCAATGGCAGTGGCCCAACTGATACAGGTATTTGCAACCTGATGATTCAACCCTAATGATGCAGATTTGATCCCTGGAGCCCACATAAAGGCAGAGGGAGAGAAGTGACTCCACAAAGTTGTCCTCTGACCTTCACATGTGCACTGTGGCATGCACTCCTCCCCCACACTAGCAGTACAATTTAAAAAATAAATTATATGTTCAAGTGTGTAATTGTTAATATCAACTTGAAAAAATGTACGTAGAAGAAACACAGCTCTGAAATAGTTACAGTATGTACAGTTTTACCATGTCATTGGCTTTTCTCAAACACTCTGAAATTTAAAGTATATATTAAAGTTAAATGTCTTCACTGCAATAGTCATGAACTTCTATATTACAAATAAAATTAGAGCAATTATGATATTTGTAAAGTTATCAAAACAGCATTTATCCAAAGTCTTGGGGACAAACAAAAATAGATAAATGAAATATAAAGCTGCTCCATTTGAATTAAATGTCAATTTGCCCAGAAGAATAAAAATAAGAGCAAACTGCAAGAAGCAGAGGACCCAGAAGCACATGGGCAAGCACTCAACTAGTTTTGGCAAGTCCTTATTCTCATATATCTTACTCTAAAAACACAAGTTTTGCTTTGAATGTTTATATGTAAGAAAGTTAGGAGATCTCTTACCAGCTTGCTCAAAACACAGACACTTTTCTGAACAGTCTCTCTGGTGATGTCGGCTTGCCTTACTTTTAATGCCTATTATGAGTAAAGAGTTATTTATTAGAAATACTTCATAGCAGCATTTACAAAACAGTTTCGATATGAACCTAATAATTAAATAGAAAAAAAATCTTGTATCCAGTTAAAGAACTTCACAGTAGCCGGGTGGTGGTGGCGCACGCCTTTAATTCTAGCACTTGGGAGGCAGAGGCAGGTGGATCTCTGTGAGTTCGAGGCCAGTCTGGTCTACAAGAGCTAGTTCCAGGACAGGAACCAAAAGCTATGGAGAAACCCTGTCTCGAAAATCCAAAAAAGAAAAAAGAAAAAGAAAAAAAGAACTTCACAGTCAATCTTCACAGTAAATCTCAGATATGTTAGTTGAATGTACCTGCTAGCCTTGCACTCAATGTCAGTAGCTAGGCACTGGGTGGAATAGTAAACGGACAGTCCCCACTGTCCTGGAACTTACAGGCAGATGGAAACTGCTTTATGTACAAGTCACACACCAGACCAACCATTCAATGAGAACCAATCCATAAAAACTGACTGAATTAAAAAAGAAGATTTGCTATCTCTTAAAAACATACCTATCAGAAATCCAAAAATTAAGAGTCACAGGGTGGAAATCAACCTACCAAGCAAATGGGAGCCTTCAAAAAGCAAATCTTGCTAGATTCATAGCTGTGAAAGTAGACTTCAAAACTAGTCAGGAGTGATAAAGAAGGTCACCATACCACAAATGTGTTGTTAGGAACTAATACTCAAATTTGCTTCAAGATGCACTTCCTCTTTTCATTAGTAAAGCTAATTGAAAATGCTGTGATGTTTTCTTTTTGTACATTTCTATACATCTAAACACTTCCACGGAGTTTAATTTTTAATGTGATTTTGATGCCTTCCATTTTTCATTAGTTCTCATTATGTAAATTTAAATATGCTCATAAAGATAATGCATGACAAAAAATCCACACAAACAAATCATAACAAATGCTGGTACCTATGCGGAGAAAGAGAAACCTCGCTCACTGCTAGTAAGGGCACAAATTATTATGGCCACAGAAATCAGTATGGAGGTTACTCAAAACCCTAAAAATTGGGAGCCGGAACACTGGCTCAACAGTTAGGAGTGCACACTGCTCTGCTCTGGCAGAGGACCCCAGTTCTGTCCCAGAACCTAAGTCAGGAGGCTCACAACTACCTATCACTCCAGGTATAGGACTGAACACCCTCTTCTAGCCTCTTCAGGTACTTGCACAGATGTACTACATTGAACGTAAAGACTGTGATTCCCCAAATGACCAACATCTGGGCAAGGGTTGGAGGCGCTTTTTCCTGCTGCTGCTCACCACCAATTATCATACCTTGGCTTCAATTTGTCGATAGCAAGAGATACCATATACTGTGGCTCCATTTCCATTTCTGGGTGGTAAGTGAAAAAACACAGTATCTAAGAGATACACAGAAAAATGTAAATAGTGATGTTAATTACTCATTACTGAACAATCAAATGTGAAGTTTTAATGCAGTCATTAACACACAAATGATGACACAACCAGGTAATACTTCTAACATCACAAACTTTCCCCCAATCTTTATAGTACATGTCTGTCACAAGCCTAAGAGATAACATAGAAAATATATGCAGGAACTGTTCCAGACCAAAGGAAAGTCAAGTCATAAAAACTGATGGCAGCAAGTGAATCTTGAGTGGATACAAGAAATTATGGGAAAACTGGGAAAATCTGAGCACAGACTGGATGTGAGATGATATTATGGGATTATTGTTACATCTTAGCTGTGATAATACATCTGCATGCTAGGAAATTATTAAATCCTTAGGGGGTGCATATACTAAAGTATTTAGAAGTCGAGTGTCTGTCATTTATTCCAAATGACTTTAGAATAAAAAAAGAGACAAAACTAAATATACACATAAAGAAAACTTGCAAGGTATTTCCTATAATCTTAACTTTCCCACTAGGTTGAAAGCATCCACAGCAGAAACGTTAGGATGAAAAGTATTTCTTAGGTTTTATATCCTGTAATAAAGCTCATTTTAAGCTGCATAGTAAATTTTGATTTATTTTATAAGGGAAATATTAAGTATTGCAATAGGAAAACAAGTAGTCAAATTACATTGAATTTAGTTTAATCAAAGTAAAATGGTACTTCATTAGGTCTGGCAAAGCACTCTCATATGGGTGTAGAAGACTCAGTGTGAAAATGTCATTATACTCTTCTTTGAGGACACAAACATTCTCCTCATGCAAGCAAGCGACTTTTAAAGCACAGGGTTGAGTAGTGAGTCAAAGAAACAATCTCAGCTGTATTCAGGTGGGCATGAGAGAACAGCCTAGTGAGTCTGAAACCGGAGCTTTCCAGGCCAGGAGTAGTTAGTGCAGGTAAGTCTCCATTTCTGCCACTGAGTGGAGTCTGAAACATGATATAACTGTAGGCACAAACCTATTAGCAGCTGTCCTGCTCTGGCTATACCTGAGTGCTCTGGGCAGGAGGGGAACCAAGGGTCACTGACCACGGCCCCATCACTCTCTGAAGCTTCTCTAGCACACACCTCACCTCCAAACAACACATACACATTTTATAAATAATTACAATAGGCTCAAAGGCTTTCATTTACCAAAGAATTCAAGACTGTTATGGAAAAAATTTCCAAAACCACACCTAGTAATCGGTCTACTATTTACTGACATACCTTCCTGATAGTTATGTGCACCATCTGGTAAGGCGAGGAAAGGCAAATACTTCCATTCTTCAGGTAGAGTGTGACTGTCATGTCCATCTCCCGCAATCAGTGGTGGGTAAGAGAACTCAACCTAAATTGGAAAAAAATCTTAGCCAAACAGAGACCAAAGGAAGAATTTTATACTAACAAACAGTAATGCTCTTGAACCCTGAATGATGCCATGCAAACCCAAGCACAGTTTATAGACTGTTTCCTGCTTACTTAAAGTGTCTAGTTGTAACTCAAAATGCTGTCTAAAAGTATAAAGCTAAGCCAAGAGAACTTCAAGTATCTCTCTTAAATAATCAATCCATGAGGCCAGACCTACCCTGACTCCAGTCATTTCACACATTTATTCTGAAGTGATAACAGGAGGAAAGACTGCAACAATGGCTGACTTCTAAAAAGCAGAAACAATAATGACACTAAACCACAAGGAATAACCTTTTCTTTCTTCTTTTATGTGTACAGGTGTTTTACCTACATGTATGTAAGTATACCATGTGGGTGCCCTTTTCTAGTGTTTACCAAAGAAACAGGAGGTGGGGTCCCAAGCTGAGTCTGAGGGAAGAAAGGCCCCATCCTCAACTGCCTCCAAGCCTGTTAATTCCTATCTAGCTATCTAATAGAAAACATTAAGATTACCACTCCTTAGTGTTTAAAATAATATAGAAAAACAGTGAAGGCTATGTTGAAGCCCATTAAGGGAAAGCTACTTTCTCTGGGACAAAATAATAGAATCTGAATTATGCCTGTGGTGGGAGACATGATATTCTGATATGCTCCAAAGTAGAAGGAGCAGCAGGCTGCGTTCCTGCCGCCCGACTCCCGGCGGCTTGGCTAGCTTAGCCCCTGAAATAACAACACACAAACTGTATTCTTTTAAACATTTCATGGCCCACCAGCTCCAGCCTCCCACTGGCTAACTCTCACATCCCAATCAACCCATCTCTAATAATCTGTGTAGCACCACGAAGTGATGTCTTACCGGGAAGATTCTAGCCTATGTCCATCTTGGGTCGGAGCTTCTTTGCATATGGCTCAGAGAGGAGAGGCATAGCAATTGCCTCACTTCCTCCCAGCATTCTGTTCTGTTTACTCCGCCTACCTAATTTTCTGTCCTATCAAGGGCCAAGGCAGTTTCTTTATTAACCAATGAAATCAACTCAAAACAGAAGACCCTTCCACATCACTCCAAAGATTAGAACATTATATACTCCAGGGTCAATAAAATGACTCAGCAATTTATAGCCAAAACTAAAAACTTAAATTCAATCCCTGAAGTCCATGTACTGGAAGGTGAGAACTGGCTCCCCAAGTTGTGTGCCTGGTCTGTCAATCACCTTGCCAGAAGACTGCTCCTTAGGAAAGCTGGTTTACCTGAAGGCATGCTGTGGCGATGGGAAAAACGATCCCCTTAAGGAGATCATGTACTTATCTCACAGAAGCCACACTCCCAAAAAGTTGCTTACTGCCCTTCCATTATGTAGCACTACTAAGTCTGCCAGCATTTCTGACTCAATCAGTGTAAATTTCCCTTTTCTACCTAGTTCTTCTTTGGATACAGTCCAAATGCTGCAGACTCTCTGGGCCTTTTTACTTTTTATGAAGACTCCTCCACCCCATTTATAGCTGCTTGCTGACTTCCATGGCTCAACTCTCCTGGTTTCTTGGACTCTAATTCGAAAGGTATGGCTTTCAGAGCCTATGAGATGGCTCAGAAGGTTAAAGGCATCAAGTATAAAGACTGGAGTTTAATTTCCAGGACCCCTAGGGAGGAAGGAGGGAACTGTTTTCAAGTTGTTTCCTTTAGACGTTGCCTGAAATTAGACTATTTGACAAGAAATTATGTGTTTCTACAGTTAATTTGCTAGTTATAGTCTAGACTTTTATTTGTTCTAGTACATAAACTATAACTGTCAGATTGCCATTGCTTTTTTTAAAAAATATTATTTATTTATTTTTTAATCAGAGTCTTACTATGTAGACCAGACTGGCCTTGAACTCAGAGATTCACCTGTCTCTGCCTCTGAAGTGCTGGAATTAAAGTGCCACTATGCCCAGCTCTTTTTTAAAAAAGTTCACTTCATGAGTACTGTATTTACATAATTTCCACCCTCTCTCATTCTCCATTCCAACTCCTCCCATGTCCTTCCCTCTCCTTAGGATTTTGTCTTTATTAGTTACTTTACACACACACATACACACACACACTCAAGTGTGTGCATGTTTTCATGCAAATGTACATATAAATATAACCTGCTGAGTCTATTTAGTGTTGCTGTTGTGTATATGTGTTTAGGGCTGAGTCCTGGGAATGGGAAACCTATTAGGAACTTGTCCCTGGAGAAGACTGATTCTCCCCCTCTAAGCATCCATTAACTGCCTGTAGTAAAACCTCCATGAACATACAAAATAAAATTAAAATGTATTTTTTAAAAAACAAGGCAGGACTTTCTCTCTTCTCTCTTCCTCTTCTTCATCTCCCTTCCTTGGCAGCAGCCAAATTTTATAGCTTGTTGATCTTGTTTCTTTCCTTTCCCTTTCTTTTCTTTTTCTTTTTTTTGAGACAGGGTTGTTTTGTGTAGCCCTGGCTATCCTAAAGTGGCTCTGTAGACCAGGCTGACCTAGAACTCAGAGAGATTTGCCTGCCTGGATCTTGTTTCTTTCCTTTCCCTTTCTTTTTTCTTTTTTTTTTTTTTTGAGACAGGGTTTGTGTGTGTGTGTGTGTGTGTGTAGCCCCGGCTATCCTAAACTGGCTCTGTAGACTAGGCTGACCTAGAACTCAGAGAGATTTGCCTGCCTCTGCCTTCTGAGTGCTGGGATTAAAGGCATGTGTCCCATTTAAAACCATTCTTGGTTTTTTTTTCTTTAGAGTTTTTTTTTCAAACTCTAAAGAAAAGGCCCTTAAACTTCCTTCTAAGTCAGTTTCTAAATTGTTTTATTAAAAGACTAAAAACCCACAAAAGGAAACCTCAATTTCCCTGGTAAAGTTCCAACTGTTTTGCAATTCTGCTTTTTCTTCCCCCGGAAATGGAGTGGGGCTAGAGAGATAGCTAAGAGGTTGGAGTACTTGCTGCTTGTCCAAAGAGCTCAGGTTTGATTTCCAATACCCACATCAAGCAGCCCACAAGTGTCTGTTACTCTAGCTCCAGGAAATCTAACACCCTCTTTTGGATTCCACAGGCACCTGCATGTATTATGAATATACATCTACACACAACATAAGTAAATCTTGTGAAAAAAAGAAATACAGAGTCTTGAGGAGAGGGTCATAAGGCCCCACCCATCTCTGAGGAGCTACTGGCGGTTATAGTTGCTGTGGAATGGGAAGGGATTTATTTTATTTTTTTTAGCAGTATAGCCATTAAGCTGCCCAAGTTTCAGTGAATTACTTCCCTATCCATGCTTGTGCAGTGGGTCACACACACAAAAACAACAAACAAATCATGAAGTAAGACTTGCTGAGAAGAAAGGGTTCAGTAGGAGTGGAGGGCATGAAAAAGAATAATGGATGAAAATGACAAAGACTTTACATACTTATGTGATGCTGTCAAAGAATAAAGTAAAAAAAAATACAGTTTGGTAAAAACATTCAAGAGTTGAAGCTGAGCTGGGTGGTGGTGGCGGACGCTTTTAATCCCAGCACTCGGGAGGTAGAGGCAGGCAGATCTCTGCGAGTTCGAGGCCAGCCTGGTCTACAAGAGCTAGTTCCAGGACAGGAACCAAAAAGATACAGAGAAACCCTGTCTCGAAAAATCAAAAAAAAAAAAGAGTTGAAGCTGAGCTGGGAGGTGAGCATGTGCCTTTAAGTCCAGCACTCGGGAGGCAGAGGCAGGAGGATCTCTGTGAGTTTAAAGCCAGCCTACCTACAGAGTTCCAGAACAGTCAACGCTACACAGAGAAACCTTGTCTTGAAAAACCAAAATAAAATAAAATAAAAGTTGCTAGCTATGTTTACAGACCAGAAATTCTACCAGAAAAGAGATCAAAAGCAAAAATTTAGGGTGGTCAGATGGCCTAGTGGGTAAAGATGCCTGCAGCCTGACAGTGTGAGCATGAAGACCCAGATTCAATCTCTGCAACCCGACACAGAGAACTGACACCACAAGTTGTCTTCTCACTTCAACACATGGATCATGCCCCTTTCCATGAACACTGTAAACAATAACAAACTATTAGCCGGGTGGTGGTGGCGCACGCCTTTAATCCCAGCAGGCAGAGGCAGGCGGCTCTCTGTGAGTTCGAGGCCAGCCTGGTCTGGTCTACAAGAGCTAGTTCCAGGACAGGAACCAAAAGCTACGGAGAAACCCTGTCTCAAAAAAATCAAAAAAAAAAAAAATAACAAACTATTGCAGAATATTTGTGTACATTGTAAAGATGTGTCTCTGCCCAAGGAACCTTCTTATTGGTTTAATAAAGAGCTGAATGGCCAATAGCCAGGCAGGAGGTTTAGATGGGAGTTCTGGGCAGACAGAGAACTCTGGAAACAAGAAAGGTGGAATCACCAGCTAGAATTGGAGGAAGCAGGATGGGCAGTTAAGAGATGACGTAATGCCACGTGGCAGAGTGTATATTAATATAAATGGGCTAACTTAAATTAAATTATAAGAGTTAGTAGGACAAGCCTAAGCTAAGGCCAAGCTTTTATACTTAATAATAAATCTCTGTATTGTTATTTGTGAGCTGACAGCCCAAAGAAAAATATGACCACAATAAAGGAATTTTAAGGTTTGGAAAATAAATGCTCTCAACTGAATGTTTAAAAATTAAAAACTACGAACAAAATCAAAGAGCTTGTGTGATATGTACTAGATCATTTAACAAAAGAGTATGGCAATCTGATTCGTGGACTGGCCCATTCTGGTAAGTATAGCTCTCAATCCTCAGAGAAGTGCCCCCCTCCACCTTTTTGCATCTTTACAGAAATCCACAATAGGTCAGCATGTAGAGAACTGACCATGAGGTACCCAACCCCAGGTGACAGATCTACAACACAATCCCTACACCTAATGCTCAGGGAGCATGGTGGAAGAGTGGAAACATTCTAAAAGCTGGGCAGTGGTGGCACACACCTTTAATCCCAGCAGTGAGGAGGCAGAGGCAGGCAGAACTCTATGAGTTCGAGGTCAGCCTGTTCTACAGAGTTCTGGGACAGTCAGGGCTACACAGAGAAACAGTCTTAAAAATAACAACAACAAAAAAAGTCAGAGGACAAGGACATCTGCTGTGAGACAGTATCTCACACACGAAATCTCAGTAACATGGTTGCCTAAGCAAGATCTGTACAATGCCAATGCCAAAGAAGATGGGGGAAATCTCACTAGGCCCCACCCCTAGATGAAGAGGTAAGGGCAACTGAGCTAAGAGGTGGAGACTCAGTTTTCTCAGGGGACTAGTTCCTGGTAGGTTATCTATTCAAAGCGCTCCACCCTAAAAACATACAATGAAAAGTAAAATGAACTCAGCAGGTTAATTTTGTGTGTGTGTGTGTGTGTGTGTGTGTGCACAGACACAGGCTTACAAACATGTGTAACAGTAACAAAGATGAAACATGAATTAGAGGAGGAGGGGCACAAGAGGAATTGCAAGAGGAGCAGGAGGCGTAGAATTATGTAAATAAGTACTCATTTATGACCTTAAAAAAAAAGCATGACATGCTGAGAAAAATACTTTTATTTGTTTGTTTTGGGATCTCTCTACAATGTAGCCACAGCTGTCTGGAACTCATTGAGTTCCAGGTTGGCCTTGAACTCACAGAGATCCACCCCAAACCCAGAAGCTTGTTCACTAAGCAAGTACTCAACCACTGATTCATTCCTCCAGCCCAGGATTAAGTTCTTGGTGCTTTGTTTCTACAATACCCTGGGTAGGTGCAATTTTACAAAGGTGAATAATAAAACAAGCTGCTTTAAGCATCAGTTGGGGAAAAACTCAACTAGAATTTTTCTTTCTTATTGAATGAATTATATAAGAAAGAAAAATTCTAGTTGAGTTTTAATTCATTCAATTATTATAAATTATCTAGCAAAAAAAAAAGGAGAAGGGCAAATTTGGGAACTAGTTATATTTGCTGGTCTTGGAGTAGTGCTATACTTCTGCACAGAACTCTGTTTACAGAAGCAGTCACTTTTACCTGTGTGCTGAAACCAAAACCTAAAGGCAAAGAAATGACACAGGATGCAGGGTGCTACTGTGCCATCCCTTTTCTGCTCTCTCATCTTCATAAAGTACCACATATGGTTTCCTCTACGGAAATACAGCTTACCAATAAAACCAGTGAGTCAGGCAGAAAACATAATAAAATCTAGACTTTCAAATGACAGCAAGAATTAGGAGACTCTATTCCATCTCCTATTAATATTGATGTTTTCTTCCTTTGCAGAGCTCCACTGTGGAGCTCTGAAGCACACTTCCACATCATTCTTTACCTAGAAAGACTCCACTGGCACACACAATGAACACACACGACACAGAAAGCATTCTGACTCCAGGGCTGGGTGTTTTGGCTTTTGTTTTTGTGTTTTTGAGACAGTTTCTTTTTGTAACAGTCCTAGCTGTCCTGGAACTTGCTTTGCAGACTAGGCTGGCCTCGAACTCACTGAGATCTGCCTGTCCAGGGCTGTTTTTCAGTATGCTCTCAGCAATTTTTCCAGTAAGATCTTTGTCAAGTTCTGTCACTTTACTCCTATCTTATAAAGCAACTAGTTAGTTCAACGGTCATAGTCCTCAAGTACTAAATAATCTTGTTTTTTCGAGACAGGATTTCTCTGTAGCTTTGGAGCCTGTCCTGGAACTAGCTCTTGTAAATCAGGCTGGTCTCGAAGTCACAGAGATCCACCTGCCTCTGCTTCCTGAGTGCTGGGATTAAAGGCGTGCACCACCACTGCCTGGCCAGTACTAAATACTCTTAACATCACATGCAATAATGCTCACATGCAATAATGCTACTTTCTCGTTAGTGTCATTCTGTCTTTCTAATCTGAGGATAAAGGAGTATAATATCTTAAAGTTAACAGTCTCTTTTTTTTTAAACTTTCTTTTATATATATATATTTTTTTATTTATTTATTTATTTATTTATTATGTATACAGTGCTCTATCTGTGTGTATGCCTGCAGGCCAGAAGAGGGCACCAGACCCCATTATGGATGGTTGTGAGCCACCATGTGGTTGCTGGGAATTGAACTCAGGACCTTTGGAAGAGCAGGCAATGCTCTTAACCTCTGAGCCATCTCTCCAGTCCAACAGTCTCTTTTTTTGAAGGGCTTAAGTACTCTGTCCACCTAACAGAATCCTCTTACCTCAGACTCCCATTTGCTACCACACTGGGCTTGAAGTTAATAGCATGCACACCACACCACACCACACCACACCACACACACACACATATACACAAGCGCGCGCGCACGCGCGCCACTATTATCTCTTCACTCCCTTCACTATTGTTATCTTCTAACGAACTGAACTTTTGTCAATAAGTCTTTTAATGTTACATTCTCTGTGAAAAGAGAGAGACCAAATGCTTTGTTATCTACTAGTAGTAATTGTTTTTTCGGTACCTTAAGTATTCAATCTACAGCCACTAGCACATTATGACATCACTGCCTTCCGAAGGTGTTTGTTCTGACTGAACAACCTTGTTCTATTTTGCTCCTCTGCGGTCAACACAAAGCAAATGCTCTTTTCCCACGGTGGGTTGAAGAGCCAGCTAAGAAGCTAGTACCAGCCCATTTGCACTTACTGCTTGCCAAATTACATTTTTATTTACCGCAATTGACTTGGAGTGTCCACCTAACGAAAAGAATAGCTCTGGGCAGGATCAAATCTTAAATGGCAGAAGAGAAGGGGGCGGGGCCGATCGCCAACCCTAAACTACAGAGTCTAAGGCTTGCAAGAGATAAACAAAGGAAGCTGATTCTCCTGCGTGGCGCCTGCAAGCCCGTCAGCCTACTTGAGCATTCGCGTGGAAACCCACAGCTCACCACCTCCCGGCGATCAAACGCCGAGTTGTTCCTCAAGACTTCCTTTCTGGGTAAACACCCGGCAGGTCGGTGAGGGCTGACAGATCACCGAAGGCGCGACCGTCACTCTTTCATTCCGAACCCCACTGCACATCGTGCAATTCTCGGAGGAAGACCACGCGGCAGGCCGCGGGCGCCGAGCAGGGCGCGGGCCGGTCCTCACCTGGCAGCCCTTCTTGTGGTGAAAGCCGACCACCACGATGTGCAGGACGGGCCCGCAGGGGGCGCCGTCGCCCTCACGGCCAGCCTTCTCCATGGGTGTCCGCCGCAGGCCCGCACCGCGACTCCAACCGCCGAGGCCGGCCCGCACGACCCAGAGCGGCGGCCTTCAGATGTCAGCCCGAGCGCCGCATGTGCGCCGAGTCGTGGGCTCGGAGGCCGTAGTCCAGCTCCCTCACCTCCGCGCAGCCCCACGGGGCCACTACCGCTCTGCTTCATCCGCTTCCGCAGCTTCCGGGCTGTCACCTGACGCTACGGCCGCCCCCGGCGGCGGCGTGGGGCTGAACCCTGACGCCCCCGTCCGGGCGGGGTCTGAGGCGGCATGGGCGGAGCCCGGATGGAGGCGGGACCAGAGGGAAAGAAGGCGGGGCGGGGGCGGGGCTGTATGGCAGGAGCGGCGGAGCCTTCCGGGCGAATGCGCGGCTGGGCAGGATGGATGCTGACCCTCAGGGACCTTTTTGCAGTAGTTAGTGGAGAGGTCTAGGGGTTGCGTGTGCTTGAGGGTTACACCTGCTCCTTTCTTCTATGTACTTTGTCAGTTCACTTGCTTCTAAAATCTATTTTTCCTTCTTGAAATCTCCTTTCTCCTCCCTCAGCTTGACTTCTTTACAAACATGTTTTCCCTTCACTCTATAAATCTTTTTTAATTTATATTTATTTTATTTTTTTAATTAATTTGTTTATTAAAAATTTCCACCTCCTCCCATTTCCTTCCCTCTCCTCCCTCCTCTTCCCCCTCCCTCTCCAGTCCTAAGAGAAGTCAGGGTTCCCTGCCAAGGTGGGAAGTCCAAGGCCCTTCCCCCTCCATCCAGGTCTAGGAAGGTGAGCATCCAAACAGACTTGTCTCCCCAAAAGCCAGTACATGCAGTAGAATCAAAACCCAGTGCCATTATCATTGGCTTCTCAGTCAGCCCTCATTGTCAGCCACATTCAGAGAGTCCGGTTTGATCGCATGCACTCTATAAATCTTTTGTGGAATCTCTCAACCTTGAGTTTTAAATGTTTAACAAGGAGGCATATTCATGATGTTTGGTATTTTGGGTATTCAACGTCTAAATTAAGTTGCTTGCTTGCTCAATGTTTTCTTTGGTTTCGTCCTAGAGTTTTTTTCATTTAGATTTTATGTGCAGTCCCAGTCATCATGGATAATGGCAGAACTTGAGGGACTGAGGTAGGAAGGTTGCAAGTTTCAAGCCAGTCTGGGCTACATAGTGGTAGAAATGTGCTCACCAGGTAAAAGATTACAACTCCAACTTTAGTGACCCAGCAACACTTTGTAACTTCAGATCAGGCCGGACTTGGTGGCACACGCTTTAACCCAGCACTCCAGAGGTAGAAAGGCGGGAGAATTTTTGAGAATGAGGCCATCGGGGTCTGCAGAGTCCAGAGCGAGTTCCGGAACGGCCAGGATTGCACAGAAAAATGCTGTCTCGTCAAACAACAACAATAATAATTAATAACAATAATTTCATATCATCAGTGGAGTCATTGTCCAAAAATCATAGGAGCAAGCACGGATCAGGAAGGCCTCAGCCTTCCATCCCTAAGGCCAGGTGTGGTGGTAGTGGTATGAGTGGTGGGGGCTTAGCTCTTCCTCCTCAGCCTGAGGTTTGATTTCACAGTCTACTCCTGATCTGCTAATTTAGAAAGTGATCAGAAAAGGAGAACAAAGGCGGAGCACACAGTGGGCTGAGTACTCCTGGCTAAAGGACCTGGGGCTGAGAACCTGTTCGGAAGAAAAGGCAATGGAGAGTTTCAGGTTAGTCTAGGCAAACAGACCTGCAAAAATAAATACATAATGATATGTAAGAGTTTGGAAGCAATTTAAGCCTTGAATCATAATATCTTTGACAAAAGATTTACATTCTAGTACCATGATTAAAATGTGTGTGTGTTCAATTTTCATTGCTTATTTACTATAACTGGCATAAAATAGGTCGGTTGTTCCAGGGTTTTTAAATGCTTTGCTGAATGAGCTACAATTTCAAAAAGCATATTGTTTAAATGCTACTAAAACTATTTAATATTTTTCAGTATGTTACTATTCATATCCTTTTTATATTACAAAACTTTTGACAGTGCTCATGACTTCCTAAAAATATACTAATCCCAGCATATAGAGTATATCAACATGCATGTTACCCTTTTATGTTAGCTACTTGATTTTTACTATTTTAGCTCCTTTTTTAAAAAAAAACTATTTTTATTTTATATGTATTGGTGTTTTGTCTGCATGCATGTTGTGATAATGTTAGATTTGGAGTTACAGACAGTTGTGAGCATCCATGTGGGTACTGGGAATTGAACCCCAGTCCTCTGGGAGGGTTGTCAGTGCTCTTAACTGCTGAACCATCTCTCCAATCCCTGATTTTTACTATTTTCTTGTTGTAAACTGTGTTACTATTTTCCACAGTTAGCGTAGCTAAAGTTAAATCTGATTTCACATTTTTTGTTTGAAATGTGTGGATAGATTTCTGTCTCCAGTAAACATCAATATTTAATTCACTGTTCGGGAGACAGAAATATGTGTCACCTTGCTTCCTAGAGCGGTCTTGTGAGATTAAATCATCTGTTTATAACTATTATGCTTAAACGTTCTAAGAACATATTTAAAGTCATGCTGTATTTAGTTACTATCTGACCAAATGCTGATTGTAAGGGACTTAAAGAAGACAGGATTTATTTCAGTTCAGGGTTTGAGATGATACAGTACACCAAAGAAGCAAGAGACAGATTTCAGGGCTTCAAACTGGTTCATGTAACAGTTTAGAAAGGCACCTCCCATGCTGGAGGGATGGCTCAGTGGTTAAGAGCATTGTCTGCCCTTCCAAAGGTCCTGAGTTCAATTCCCGGCAACCACATGGTGGCTCACAACCATCTGTAATGAGGTCTGGTGCCCTCTTCTGGCCTGCAGACATAAGCACAGACAGAATATTGTATACATAATAAATAAATATTTAGAAAGGCACCTCCCTCAAATTAGGTTTTATATGTGTGTTTTTACATGTTCATGTATGTGTGCACGTGTGTGTGTAGGTCAGAGATCAACGTCAAACATCTTTCCTCAATTGCTTCTCCACTTTATTTATTGACAGGATCTTTCACTGAAGCTAGAGTTCACCCATTTGCTGAAGGGATCAGCAAGCCTTAGAAAAATATCTCTGCCTCTCCAGCACTGGAATTACAGATGTGAGTCACTATTCCCAGATTTTCTTACATAGGTGTGAGGTTATGAACTCAGGTCCTGCTGCTTGGTGGTACACACTTTACCAACTAAGCCATTTTTCCAGACTCTGCATTAGTTTTTAAGTGAATTGCATTACTGTAGAATAAATTCATGACCAGGATATTATTCCCAAGGACAAATGCCTCCTATTTTCAAAAGTATTGACTTGGGAGAGGATCCCAAGTCTGGAAGGAACTAGTTAACGAAAACCAAGTATGTTTCTGTACTTTGCTTTGGCAGGAAATTTTGATTGTGTTTATATAATGGCATACAATGTCGGGGGGGATTTAAAATGCTTTTCTGAATACATAACTGAAGGCGTAAGTCACAAACAATGCCACACCAATTTGAAATTATGACTAATAGGGTGGTATTTATTTAAAGGGGAAAAAACTTACAGATCGCCGTGCCAGACAACAGCCCTCTACACAACCAGGAAGGGAGTCTAGTCACCGGTGCAGCAGGAAGTGAAGAGAGAGAGGAGAGGGAAGTGGCCGCTTTTTTAAAGGGAGAGAGTCCACGCACCAATGGGCTGGTATCTCAGCAGCTATAGGCTGGAGGAGTGGGAGGACCTCCTGCAACACCTCCCCCTTTTGTTTAAATAAGAGAATTCTAAACCTATTATGAAATTATATATAATAAGTACAAATATCCTATTCTAACTAGCTTAGGTCTTGTATAATAAATAACTTGGCCAAGTCATGAGAGAAAGTAACTACATTTATATAGTCTTCAACCCCATCAAAGATCTGAGAAGGGAAATATTGTTACCTGGGTAATTAGGAAGTTCAGTAAAACAACTTCCAAAACATGCAACAAATCACAGAGACAACTGGCTACCTGGGCAATCACCCAAAGTCATGTTAGCAGCGTTGAAGCGACCAACTTTGGCTAAGGCCTAACATAACTGACATGCCATTTTCAAAGGCAAGCAACTTTTCAAAACTATCTTACCCTGTCTTGGCAGGATATGACAGTCCTGTTTTATCCATTGATGCACACTCTGTATCTCTGTCAGTGGTTGAGGTATGGGCATTTCTTTGCCCCAAGGCCAGTTCTGCCAAAAAGAAAGGCTCCAGGTGGAGTGTCTTTGGTGCTCAACATTCTCTCGGGAATAGAGTGGTGTTGCCAGGAGCAATTGTGTCTCACTACCACAAAACTCTGAGTTAGATTAAAGGCCATTTTCTACAGCTCTTTGAAGAAGTTGAAGACTATCTATCTATATTGAGTATAATCTCTATATATCTAAAGAACCTGATTAGTCTAATTATAAATGACAAACTTAGATGACTATTAATCTATACAATTTTCAATATCTATCTAACTTAAAGACTAAGAAAATAAACGACTGTTGTTGAAACAAATGAGAACAATGACCTCCAAATATAAGCAATGTACAAATATACATTGCAGTAGGTAAATATATATCAATACACAAATATTATATAAGTATCTTAATCAGAGGTAGAAATGTACACTGCAATATGGTAAATATATACAATATATATCAATACAATATATGTCAATACATAAAAAAATGTTTTAAACAGAGGTAGAAATATGCACGCATACAATAGTCAATATAATTTAACTTTGTATCAATATACAAGAATCTATACCAGTATATTTGTCTAAAAACAGTAACTCACAATTACAAATTATCCCATCATCCCTCTTTTTTTTTTAAATGATCCCTGAGCTTATAAAATTCTTCCCCCATCCCTCAATCATATAGTAATTATAATCAACCCCTAAATGATGTCCCTAAACCCAAGGGCAAACTTTACTGGGAGAGGGGATGTCGTCCTCTAGAATTACTTCCAGCTGTCATAGGGGCGACGTTCTTTCTGGGGGATCCTGTGAAAGTAAAATGATGGTTAAATTTAAGATCAATGTCTTTTAAAATTGCAAATAGTCTCTGAGTATTTTGTGCAGGTCTGGCCAAATGTTGTATAAGATGTGCACCATTTCAGCTAACCAATTTGGAGCTGTCTTGTGCAGCTGGTACCCAAAGCAGGTCTTGTAGTAGCGCTATCAGTATCATGACGTCATATCAACCAGGTGGAGTTGTTGTTATGGGGCCCCATCTTGAAAAGCTTTTCCTAGAAGCACATACCTTGCGATGATTCATAAATTCCATTTATACCTGCTCTGTAAGGAACCACGGTGGGGAGTGCACTCTGAGACAGGAGCTCTGGTGATTTCCAACTCACTGGAATTGTAACTGAAATCAGCTGGCTGCTCCTTGCCTCAGGAAAGATCATAATGGCGCAGAACTGCTCCCATCCAGTAATCTTGTTCACTCCACTGTGTAAATGCTATGCGCTCACTTTTCAAAGGTTTCTTTCTTTTTTGTGGCATTAATAATTGCTAATGTTGTTGAGCCCCAATGGAGCAGGCCTTTAATTCCAGCTACCTGGGAGACTGCAGCAGTAGAGGAGAAAGTTCAAAGACTGAACTAGAGTGAGTGGAAGGCCAGCCTGAGTAGCTCAGTGAGATGCCTGTCAAATAAAACAAAACAAAACAAAAAACAAAACATATGTTCAGAAGCGCGCAAGCGTGCGTACACACACACACACACACACCAAAACAGGTCAGGAGCATAACATTCAATGGACTCACTGATAGGGGACTTTCCCAGTATGTATGAGGTCTCTGCTTTCATCCCCAGCATGGCAAAAAGAAAATTGCCAGTATTCTTTTTGTTTATATCATGGGAGACTTAAAACATTGAATGTATTATTCTTTTCCTGATGAAAATTAAACAAAAATAAAGATAGAAAAGAAGAGCCAGAAAAGAAAGAGTCTTCATAAATGTGTTGGGACTTACTCTGTATTTAGAACCTTGCAAAGATTAAGGAGTCTGCCAAGGGGCATAAATGAAATAAGAGTAAATTCAAAGAACATTGTTTAGACCAAATCTAGGCATGTGGTAGCTTTAGTGCACCAAACAAGATACATTGTTACCTTCATGCAGTTTATGGTTTAAAGAAATCTTCTTTTATGTTTATTTTGCCTGTGGGCATGCATAAGTTGGAGAGGGAGGACAGCTTTTGGGATTTGGTTTGCTTCTTCTACCTACTGAGCTCCAGGGGCTGAGCTCGGGTCACCCAGCTTGGCAAAACGCAGCTTTACCAATTGAACCATCTCACCAGTCTCCAAACAACAAAGTTTAATTAACAAGCAATTAATAATGCTATTGTATGTAGTCCCTACCCTAAGCCAAACATCATGTTAGTTTTAGGAAGCAAAGATCAGTAAGTAACAATACATCAGCTATAATACAGTTTGCTATGCACTAGATCCTGTCCTGACCAATTTTCATAGGTTATTTCATTTAATAATTAAAATAATCTTTCCAGTGGGCGAGAGAGATGATTCCATGGGTCAAAGCATTGACACCTTTTCCAGAAGGCCTGGGTTTGATTCCCAGCATCTACATGGTGATTCACAACTGACTGTAACTTAAGGCCCCGGGAAGGTGGGGGGTGGGGGGATCTGATGCCTTCTCTGGCCTCCATGGACGCCAGGCACATTGGGCTTGTTTGAATAAGAATGGACCACATAGGCTCATATATTTGAATGCTTAGTCGCCAGGGAGTGGAACTGTTTGAAAGGATTACAAAAATTAGATGGTGTGACCTTGTTGCAGTAGGGTGGCCTTGGAGGAAGTACGTCACTGGGGATGGACTTTGAGGCTTTCAAAAGTCATGCCAGGCCCAGTCTCTTTCTCGTGGCCTGTAGATCAGGATGTAGCTCTCAGCTCCCACTCCACTGTCATGAGTGCTGCCAAGTTCCCCCACCGGGGTAATAATGAACTAAACCTCTGAAACTGTAAGCAAGTTAATTATGTTCTGTTATAAGTGTTGTCTTGGTCATGGTGTCTCTTCATAGCAGTGATTAAGAGAGACATACAACAAACAAAACACCCATAAACACAAGTAAGTAAATAAATAATGAAAAATATTACTTGCCATTAACACCACTGTTTCTAATAGATAAATTGAGATTTAAAAAGCTTAAGTAATACACCCATAAATCAAATAATTAGTAGAAATTGTGGTGGGCTAATGAGATAGCTCAGCAGGTATAGAACCCACATGCAAGAGGAAGGAACATATTCTTTCAAATTGTCCTGACACACACACACACACACACACACACACACACACCACACACGGATATGTTCACTCGCATGGTGCACACAAATGTAATCTTTAAAACATTTTTAAAGCTTTTAAAAATTGTGAAGGTTGAATTAGTATAAAAATCATTAAATTCAGAACCAATGGATTTAATCACAATACTATGTCTCAACATTCTTAGTCTTGAGGAACTTAGTCTTTTAATGGGAGTTAGCTTTGTTAAATAATTATGTAAAAATACACCAAGATAACTCTGAGAACGATAGTGATAGATAACAAGACTCCCAAATCAGAACAGGTGATCATCTCTGAGAAGGGTGTTGAAACATGAGCAACATATTTACCAGGACATGGAGTAATATCATAAAGTTAAATAAGAAAAAAATGGTGAATATTGGGTTGTTAAGGAAATATATTTGAGAAGGCAGGTAAGTGTTTTATGCTAAATGTAAGAGAAATGTGTATGGTTTAAAGACAAAGTCAGTAAGAGAAGCTTGGAAGTGACACATACCAACTGCACATAATGTCCAATGCTACCTTTGCAAGATTAGACTCCTGTCGAGTCCTCTGTGAAGCTTTTCAAGTTGATAATGTGTAGCCATGAGACAGTACTTAACTTCTTTAAGCATAAGGAACCTAGCCATGACTCTTTTTTTTTGTTTGTTTGTTTTTTTTTTTGTTTTTCGAGACAGGGTTTCTCTGTGTTTTTGGAGCCTGTTTTGGAACTAGCTCTTGTAGACCAGGCTAGTCTCAAACTCACAGAGATCCACCTGCCTCTGCCTCCTGAGTGCTGGGATTAAAGGCGTGCGCCACCACCTCCTGGCCCACGACTCTTTTTTAAATGAATTTTTCAACAAAGATTTTATTTATTTGTTATGTTTACAGTATTCTCCCTGCATGCCAGAAGAGGGCACCAGATCTCATTACGGATGGTTTTGAGCCCCCATGTGGTTGCTGGGAATTGAACTCAGGACCTCTGGAAGAGCAGCCAGTGTTCTTAACCACTGAGCCATCTCTCCCGCCCTCATCATGATTCTTGCCTCAAAGGATGGCTGTAAAGATTACATTTGTAATTGCCCTAGAACCTAGTAAGTACACAAGATTTATGGAATGGGGTGGCTTGAAATTGAGAATGAAGTTTCCCAGGATCCCTAGAGACATTGCTTTATATATTAAATTTCATAGTGTTATACACATGAAATTTATTATCTGTCCCTCTTCCCACACACTCCAGTAAAAGACTTTCCTGTACATTGGTTTATATATCCAGCAAGCTGCTAGTCAAACAGTATTCAACAGATTTTTGTGTCCTGAATGAAGAAATGAAAGGTGCTTACAAAACAGTGTAAAAATGAATATTGTTCATTATGATCTCCCATATTTAGACTTAGATACAAATGAGACAGACGAAGGTAAAGAAATTTATCTGCTTTCTATTTTTTTTTTTTAAGAGGCCCAAGCCTAGCGCCTCGTGAATGCTAGGAAAACACTCTAGTGCTAAGCTAGTTAGATGTCAGCTCTCTTTAGTTTTTATTTCTTATTTTGTGTCAGGCTCTCACAAATTGCCCATGCTGCCAACTGTGTCCTCCTTCTGTCCGTTAAACGCTGGGATTGCTGGCCACTCCACACTGAGGCTTTTTATCTATTTCCAAAAAAGTGTGATAGCTCATTTTCCGTATGTGATGACTTCAGCATACAGAGTGACATCTAGTGGCTGCCTGTAAATCAATCACTGATAGCAACTTTAAGAGCCTGTAATGAACTAGACTTCTAGAAAGGTAAGAAGAAATTAAGTAGTAAACAAAACAAAAACAGACAAAACTTGTGAAAACCTGGTATAGAATATTAAAAAAAAATGCTTCGTATGGGTTTTCAGTCTTCCAGGCTTCCTTAAGAAAATGGGTAGTTATTGAGAACACAGATAGGAAATCTGAATTGATTTTACTGCTCTGAAGAAAGATCCCGGCTTGAGATGCAACCTTCTAGAGTAAAACTATCAGAGTCAGAGAGCTAGTATGTTGTAGTCTTCCGGAATAGCTGAGGCAAGCTATCTCTAAAGTTTAGCAAAACTTCTGGGGCCTGTCGGAATTGTGGCACCGCTAGAGGGCCGAACTGTTCTATCGAATCTCTCGGCGATCCATTTGGACCCACCCGATCTCAAGATCGACATCCGATTCGTTTTGTCTGAGCCGGCTGCGGAAAAGGGCGGAAGCGCGCTCTTTTAAAGTCTGCGCTGGGGGGCCTTAGGCCACTTCCGGCGTGGCCATGGCGGCTAACGCGACCACGAACCCGTCCCAGCTCTTACCACTAGGTAAAAATCTTGCCTGGGGAGCGGGCGGGTTGCTGCAGTTCCGCGCCGGGGGCCGAGGTGGGCCTGGCCGTCCCGTCCTTGGCGTTTCCGGGAAGACAGACCGTTTTACCTGTAGCCGGCGAGGGTCCCACTTAGTGAAGGACGTCCTCGGCCTTCTTTGTGAGCCCGCCAGTTAAGACGTCGTGGGTAGCCGTCCCAAGTCGCAGTTTGGCGTTTTCGGTCTCCAGGTTTGGTAGACCCCATGCTGTGTCTGGTTGTGTGAGGAGGGCGCCACTGTCTATAGTGAATCTTAAAGGAGAAATCTGGAAATGAGCCCCGTTATTCATGAATTCATCAAGCAGTCCCCTCACTGTGCCAGGGTACTGTTGAATAATGAGCTTAAATTACAGCCCTTGCTTTCGGACAGCACACTGAAAAACATGGTACCGAGCAGTGCTAAGTTGGCTGCAGAGATGCTCAGGTTGGTCTCCAAGCACAGAGGTAAAGGCGAGGTGAGAGAAGTGACAGGAAGCTGATGGCCATAATAATGCCCTCTTTCCTGGGAGGTTGAGGCGCCGATGAAGTTAGTGAATGTAGCTGTGATCGGAAGTTTTTGCAGTGTCCACTCCAATATGTGTTAGGTCCGTAAAAACACTGACGAGGAAAATCTGTCAAGTTCTTTACCTTTTGGTGTGTGCGTTTTCATATATTAACCAAATAATCTAAATAAAATCACAGTCATATTCATTGCAGCAAAAAAAAAAAAAGAGGTAAGGCAAACATTTGTGCTAATGGTCGAACAGAGGTTTGTATAAGATGTAGTAGTTGAATGACTGCTTTTTGTTTAATGATACGAAAGTAATAAATAAGCTGTCAAATGTTTGTTGAACTAATAAGTGGGCAAACAGTCCTTTTCCTTCCCCAGAGCTTGTGGACAAGTGTATAGGATCAAGAATTCACATCGTGATGAAGAGTGATAAAGAAATTGTCGGGACACTTCTAGGATTTGATGACTTTGTCAGTATCCTTTCAAAACGTGGTAACGGTACAGGTTTTTACAGTTGTATTCGTATAAGAGCTCTAGCCAGATGATGTATTTCTGTTCTTATATTAAAAATCATTTTATTTTCTGGGAACTTGGTATCATCTTAAGGGGTGTGTTTGCCGAGAGAAGATAGCGTTCTTGGCAACAACAAACCTTTTGAATTTGCACCATCGTGTTGAACGTATTTGGAACCAAACCAAAACATAAAGCAGGATAAATCAAACCTTGTTTATTTTCTTAACAACAAATTTCAGATATGGTGTTGGAAGATGTCACAGAGTTGTGAGTAGTATTACAAATTAAAGAATGGGGACTTGGGGAGGAAATCTCTTTAAATTCAAGGCAGGCCCCTTAGTCGCTTTTCTTTTGCTGTGAAGAGACAGCATGACCAAGGCGGTTTATAAAAGAAAGCATTTACTGTGGGCTTGCTCATAAATTTCCGGGTTAGGGTCCACGACTTCCGTGGCAGGGAGTGTGGCGGCAGGCAGGCAGGTGTGTGGGGGTAGCTAAGCACTTATATGTTGAAATAATCACGAGGCAGAGTGAACTGGGTATGATTTGTTCTTTTGAACAATCATAAACCTCAAAACCCACCCCCAGTGTCACACCTCCAACAAGACCATACCTCCTAATCATTCCCAAACATTTCTTCCAACGGAGGACCAAGTTTTTCAAACATATGAGCCTATGAAGACCACGCTCATTTCAATACCATAGCAGAATTAGTATGATTTATAAAAAGTATTGCCTGTTGGAATTATTTTAATACTGAAATTTTATTTTCTGGTATTTGTGAAATTGGGTCAGAGGATTATTATCTTAATGTTGTTTTTCCTGAATTTCTAAGAAATTCATGCTAACAAGCTTTATAGTGAACTATATTTACATTACAATTATTCAGTGGGCAGGCTGTGCTTCTGAAAATTATTGTAATTGTATGAGTTCACATTCGTTCATATGTAAGAATAAGGGTTGAACCCAGGGCCTTCTGCTGGGCACCCAGGTGTGCCTGCCACCAAGCTGTTCTCCTTACCCCAAGAATAATTTCTAGGAAGGGAAAGTGTTTCCAAAATATTGCCTTTGAATACTTGTTTATCCCGACTCCATTCTGTCTGTTTATTTAGTGAAATTACACCAGAAGGAAGAAGGATTACAAAATTAGATCAGATTTTACTAAATGGAAATAATATAACGATGGTAAGACTTTAAAACTGTTTTATTTTGAATTCAGTATACTTTTATGGGGCAGGGATCACAGAACTGACTAACCGCTGAGGATGGGAAGGGAGCCGTGGGTGATCAGTGCCCCGATGCAACTATCAAAAGAGGACTGGTTCTTAAGATTAATTTGCCTAATATTTTAGTTCATCAGAAATCATTTTTGAACCTCTTAAACATGAATTAATGTTGGGATTAGTAACAGATATTGGTGACTTGGAGAAAATGGAAATTGAAGGATGGGGGAGAGACAAAGGTGACTTTGGTTTATGAGGAACACGTGAGGTTTTTCAGGTGGTATGATGGTGTTATTAATAAACTCCTTTTCTCTGATGCAGCTGGTTCCTGGAGGAGAAGGGCCTGAAGTATGAGTGGATTTCCTTGACTTATTCTGGCTTTTAAAAACCTTTATCGTTTCTATAAAATGAAGTTTCCGTTAAAAGGAAATACTTTGAAGATATACACCCATTTTTCTAAGCTAATCATGGTTATTTTGGGAAAGGAATAGTTGTTTTGTTTTTTTTTAAAGACTTAAAAAAATAAAAATGTTTTTGGTTAATTGGGATTTTATTTATTATGTTGAAATATCTAGTGGAACAAATATAGTAATTTTGATACTTGGTTTCATATTGATTTCTGTTTATTTTCTTCCTCATTTATTTGATTTGGGTTGGGGCACGCCATTTTATTCAGAGGCTTGAGGGTGGGGACGGGTGGAAGAGTTCTATCTGAGCCGATGTATGGCTCAGCAATTAAAAGAATTTGCTGCTCTTTCGGAAGACCCTACTTTGGTTCCCGGCATCCATATCAGGTGGCTCAACTTCCTGTAACTCCATCTTTGAGGTATGAGTTCCTCTTCTGCTCTCCATTAACAACTGCGCACCCATCACAGACACTCGTGTAGATAAAAATAATCTTTAAAAATGAAATGAAGCAAACACAAGTAATAACAATTAATTGGATGTCTAGGAGTAATGATATGTATCTGTAATCTCAATACTTGTGCCGTAGCACAAAGTTTGCTGCTAGTTTGGGGTTAACTTCGTATAGGTAGTGAGGAAGGACGAGGCCAGCCTGGGCTATGAAACAAACCAAACAGCTTTTTTGTTTCAAACAACTCTAGAAGTGAAAAGATAAACCACAGAGTAGAAATTATTTGTGAGTCAAATTGCTTATTAGAGACTTATATGTAAACTGTATAAAGAACTGAACTCAATAATAAGACAGCTAGAAAATGGGTAGATTATCAAAAGATAATACAAGAGTCTTAGGGTTTCTTCTGTTGCTGTGATAAGATATCATGACCAAAAACAATTTGATGAAGAGTTTATTTAATCTTACAGCTTGTAGTTTGTCATCCAGGGAAGTCAGGGCAGGTAATTGGTGCAGAGGCCATGGAGGAGTGCTGCTTGCTGGCTTGCTTTGTAGGGCACCTGCCCCCAGGGAACATTGTGGTTGGATCGAATGGTCTTTCCCACATCAGTCACTAAGAGAATGCACCACAGGCTTTCTGGCCACTGGCCAATTTGATGGGGACATTTTTCCACCTGAAGTTCTCTTTTCGGATAACTAGCCTCTAACAGGTTGACATAAAGCTAACAGCACAACTGACTCCTTATTAACTTGACATACAAACACATTACTGTTAAACCTTAACTTTTCATTTCTTGTTCATACTCAAAGATATGTTAATTTTACAATACAAAACCAATAACTTTAAAAGTTCCACATCCCCCCCCCCCCCCTTTTTTTTTGTTTCTCTATGTAGCCTTGGCTGTTCTGGAACTTGCTTTGTAGACCAGGCTGGCCTCAAACTTACAGAGATCCACCTGCTTCTGTTTTCTAAGTGCTGGGATTAAAGACATGTGCCACCACCACTTAGCTTAAAAGTTCTACATTTTTAAAAACATTATCAATGTTTAATGTTTTGAGGATTCAGTAACAAATCAATTGAAGATCTTTTACTTAAACTAGCTTCATTTCCTCTGAATTTTTCTAAGAGTTAGAAATTTACCATTACATTTACTGCTTTAGAATGGTCAGATTTTACTTCTGAAAAAAATCTAATACCTTTAAAAATTAAAATTTTAATGTTAGTACAAAATTTACTTCCTAACGTTTTGTTTTTAGAAAACTTTCTGCAGCAAAAGATACTTACGTTTTAATTACAGTACTGCAAGGCACATACAGGACTCAACTCCTGTGAAATGTAAGAGTTACACTCTCTAAAACAGGATTTTAAAGTCCTTGGTCAACTGGAAATACTACAAAGTCAGGATGAAAACACTGCCCTTACAGGGTCATGTACTTTCTGGAAATTCACTCACCATGTGTGTGCAAATAATCCTTTAAAAGACACTAGTCCTTGAAACCAAGAGTGATTGAGGACAGCATACGCAGAAGGCCCCAAGTTTAAATTGTCATTGCCTCCAGAGACTGGTCATCTTTACTGTTTTCAAAGACTTGAATTTAATAATTCTACCAGAAACAAAGATTTTCATTTTCTTAAAACAACACACACACACACACACACACAAAAACCCTCTAGCATCAATTCTTTTTATAAAGAATGCTAAATGGGGGGGCTGGAGAGATGGCTCAGTGGTTAAGAGCACTGGCTGCTCTTCCAGAGGACCTGAGTTCAATTCCCAGCAACCACATGGTGGCTCACAACCATCTGTAATGAGATCTGGCGCCCTCCTCTGGCTTACATGTAGGCAGAGTGTTGTATACATAATAAATAAATAAATCTTTAAAAAAAAAAAGAATGCTAAATGGATTATTTTTGTTCAGTAAAACTGAAAATACACCATTTAAGTCTTTCTACCAAATTTAATTTAGCTTAATTAAGGACCAGGTACACTTTTCCTCTCAACATTTTTGGTCAAGCACGTCTAACCATAAATGCAAATGGAAGTTTAAGAGGCAGGTTTTTTTTCATGATGAATTTTGTATTTCAAGAAAATAAAAACACTGTGTTTTCTTAAAGTATTCAGGTCTAATGAAAAGAAAAATAAAAGATATGCTATCGGTACAGTCTGACATTTTAACAGCTGTAGTACTGGACGTTTTGTGACCAGATGCATTTCAATTCTCTCAGAGTGAAAATACAAGTCTGCCACAGTTCCCTGGTGGATCATTGTCATCAAATCCATTGGGCTGAAATGAAGCTCCACATTTCTTAAAAGTTCAAACACTCCAAAAGTTTGGTCTTTCTAAAACATTCAAAATCTTTCAGGGTTTCTCTAAAATATCCAAAGTTTCTCTAGGAATTCTAAAACTTCCATAAATTCTGTTTTTTAAACTGTGGGCTCCTGTAAAGTGAAAAACAAGTTAAATACTTTCTCACTCCCTATCTTACTCAGGGTTGCCGATGCTGTGACCAAACACCATAACAAACGCAATGCGGAAAGACAGGGTTTGTTTGTCTTAAATCTCGACTCACAGTCCATTGAGGGAAGCCAAAGCAGGAGCTCAGAATCCATGTGGGAACCTGAGACAGGAGCTGATGCAGAGGTCATGGGGGTAGGGGTGGTTCTGATGGCTTGCTGAGCCTACTTTCTTATAGAATTCAGCAGCACAAGCCCAGGGGTGGCACCATCCTTAATGGGCTGGGTCCCTTCTCATCAATCACTAAGAAAATGCCCACAGGTCTGCCTATAGCCTGATCTTATGGTAGCATTTTCTCAACTGACGTTCCCTGTCAAATGACTAACCTGTGTCAAGTTGATAAAAAACAAACACAGGCATATCACTGTTAAGCCATAACCTTTCCTTTCTTGTTCATTCCCATGAGCATTAATATCAACATTATAAACTTTAAAATATAAAATATATTAATATAAAAGAATGCTTTCACTTTTTTGTTTTTTTATTTAAAATTTTCTTTCATTTTACATACCAACCCTATTTCCCCTTCCCTCCCCTCTTCCCATTCCCTCCTCACCTTGCCCCTTCCCACCCCCCATCCACTTCAGTGGGAGTAAGGCCTTCCTTCAGGAGTCAACAAATTCTGGTATATCAAATTGAGGCAGGACTAAGCCCCTCCCCCCATATCAAAGATGAGCAAGGTATCCCATCATAGGGAATGGGCTCCCAAAAGTCAGTTCAAGTAACCAAGATAGTGGTTCCCATCTCCCAACAGCTCAAGTCACATAACTGTCACCCACATTCAGATGACGTAGTTTGGTCCCATGTAGGTTTCCCAGGGTCCGTGAGCTCCCACAGCTGTCTCTAGTTTTCCCCATCCTGATCTTGAACCCCCTTTTCATATTATCCCTCTTTCCTCTCTTCAACTAAACTCCAGGATCTCAGCCCAGGGCTTGTCTGTGGGTCACTGCATCTGCTTCCATCAGTTACTGGATGAAGGCTCTATGATGACAATTAGGGTAGTCACTCATCTGATTAAAGGGGAAGGCTGGTTCAGAAACCCTCTTCATTATTGCTAGGAGTCCTTAGCTGGGGTCATCCATGTGGATTCCTGGGAATTTCTCTAGCACTAGGTTTCTCCCTAACCCCACAATGGCTCTCCATCAAGATGTCCCTTTCATTGCTCTCTCCCTCCGTCCCTCGCCCAAATTGACCTTCTCAATCCCATTCGTCTCCCTTTTTACTCCCCCCCCAAGTTTATCCAGGAGATTTTTTTAACTATCTTCCCTTACTGGGGCCCTCCATTTGTTTGTCGCTCTTAGGGTCTTCTTTTTTACCTAGCTTTTCTGAGCTGTGAATTGTAGACCAGTTATCCTTTGCTTTACATCTAATATCCACTTATGATTGAATACATACAGTGTTTGTCTTTCTGGGTCTGGATTACCTCACTTAGAATATAAACACTCCAAAATGTGAAAGTTTCACAGTCTTTGAAAGTTCAATCACTTAAAAATTGTTATCAATCCCAGCAATAGGAAGGCAGAGGCAGGAGGATCTCTGTGAGTTCGAGGCCGCCTGATCTACAGAGTGAGTTCCAGAGAAACCCTGTCTTGAAAAGCCAACAAACAACCCCCCAAAAAAATCCACCCAAGAAAAGACATTATCTTAAAGTATTCAGTTTTTTTTTTAATCCAAAGTCTATGTAAACTCAATTGTGGGCTCTGTAAAATAAAAATTAAATGCTTTATATCATGAGGGAAGAATGAGGGCACAGTAACAATCTGAGCAAAGCAAAGCCAAACTCCAGCAGTGTAAACAACTCAGAATCCAGTGTCTGTGATCGGCTCATGATCTCCTGGCCTCCTCTGAAGGGCCTGAGTCATGCTCCAGCTCCATCTTCTGTAGCCAACACAGATTGTGTCCTAAGCTCAGTCTGCTTTCTCGCCATGGCTGCTGTTGGTAGTTTTTGCATGGTTTTGGCATCTCCAAAATGCTGAGGTCTTTTGCTGCAACAGGGCCGCTCTTTCACCAATAGCCTCCCTTAGGCTCTTTAGTGACTCGAGTCTTGTCACACAGTGCCAAGTCTCAGCTTTTCCATGAACCCTTCGGAACTTCAAAACCAGTGCCACCCAGGTGACTTAGACTATCAAATTCAGTTGCCAGCATGAGGCACAATCTTGACCACCTCTGGGACACAATTTGTGTGTGCTAGCTACATTGAGGAAACACCTTCTAGAATATTCCACTTCAACAATGTTGGTCTCTTAATCACTGCTAATTTCTCAGCTCCCACTAACCAGCATCATTTATCCCGGCAAAGCAAAGCTTTCACTGTAGTGATTCCGGTCTCATGTTAACCATTGCTGATTCTTAAGCCTCAGCTAACCAGAACCACAGTTTCTTACTCAAAATATGCAACAGCCCCACTAGAGGCTTTAAATGGCGCTCAAACGCCCTTCTGGAACTTCACAAGCCATCATCTGCATTTTCCACAACACTTTCCTCTTCCAAGCTCCCACAAAACAACCCACCCCGCTTTGGATACGCAATGGCTTTTCTAGCCTAAGTTTCCAAAGTGACTCCTTAATCTTCCTCAAAACAACATGGTCAGGTCTGTCACAGCATTACCCCATGCCTTTGTTGTTCTGTGAAGAGACACCATGACCGAGACAACTCTTATAAAAGAAAAGCTTTTAACTGGGGGGTGAGGGGAGTGGGAGGCTTCCTTACAGTTTTAGAGGGTTAGTCCATTATCATTATGACAGGAAGCATGGCAGCAGGCAGTGGGTAGGCATGGGGCTAAGAGCTTACATCTTGATCCACAGGCAGGCAGGCAGACAGAGAGAGTGACACTGGGCCTGCATGGGTTTTTGAGATCTCAAAACCCACCTTCAGTGATACATTTTGTCCAACAAGGCCACACCTACTCCAACAAGACCACACCTCTGAATCCTTCCCAACTGGGAACCAAGAAATCAAATAATATAAACCTATGGGGGTTATTCTCATTCAAACTACCACACTCCACTTGTGGTATCAGTATCAAAATGTGCAGTCTGGATCAGTCATGGCTCCTTAGGGGAATGGAACTGTGTACTGGCTTGCTCTCCAAGGCTTGTTCCTGCTTTCTTATCGAACCTAGAACCAACTGCCTATGTGTAGTATCACCCACAATAGGATAGGCACTTCTTCATCAATCACTAATTTCAAAAATGCACCATAGACTTGTCCACAGGCAAATCTTTTGGGGCATCTTCTCCATTGAGGTCTCCACTTCCCAAAGGACTCTAGCTTATGACAAATCGACATAAAACGAGGCAGCACACCACGTGACCAATAAACAAACAATGTTTGTCAGTGTTGCCCTTACAGAAATGCAGATTGAAGCCACAAGAGATACTACTTTGCACATGCTATAATAAAACAGAAAAGCAAAAAACAGTATTAGTGAGGAATGGAAGAAACGGGACTCTAGTACATTGCTAAGGTGAAATGATGCAGCCACTACGGAAAACAATTGGGCAAGTCCACGGAGTTAAACAGTGAGTTTATGGCATGGAGTCCCACTGCTGGGCTTCACATTCAGCAGAACTGACAGCACAGCTCCATGGATGTCCAAAGCAACACTAATTATTAAAAAAAAAACACACCCGAGTTTGAATAATATCCATCCCAGCATCAACTGTGAAAATGAAGTTCTGCCATGCAGACTCATCTTGAGAAGCTGATTTCACCCGTGTGATGTTTCCAGAGCACGCAGATCCATGGAAGGGGCACAGTGGTCGGTCGCCAAGGCCGGGTAGAGAAAAGGAAAGCGAGTGTTGAAAGGGACAGTGTTTTTGGACAGTGCAAACATGGAGTTACTGGTGACGCTCTACAGAACTTGGCAAATACGTGAAAACTCCCTGTATTCAGGTGATTTAGATAAGCAAATCATATCTCAGCTTTGAAACTCAGGAAGGTGTGAGGTCTGTGACTTCATGATACCTTAAAATAATTATTTTCGCGATTGCAAGGAGCCTGACTTTTTCTGCATATCAAAGTCCCTAGGCAAGATGGCTCAGTGGGTAAAGGCACTGGCTGCCAAGCCATAGCTGCGTTTGATTTCTCGGACCCACGTGGTGAGAAGGAAAGAAGCAACTTTAATAAATTGTCCTCTGTCCTACACACTCTAATCCATGTACACAATAACCGATTAAGCACATGAACAAACAAGTAAATAGTTTTAAAAGGCCCCTTCCGATTGAGCTGGAACAGAGTAAGAATTCAAGGGATATTGGTTTTGGTCATTCGCCCAAGAATGTTGGGCTTTTTTTGTGGGGTGGAGATGGACAGGGCCTCACTATCTGGCCCTGGAATTTTCTATGTAGACAATGGCCTCGAACTCATAGAGCTCTGCCTTCCATTACCTTTAGAGGATTACAGTCACAAGCCACCACACCAAGGAGAATGTTGGACTTTTAACTCATTAAGAAAAGGGAATGTCAAAAAAATTAGAAAAAAGAAAGGAAAAGAAAAGCTGGGCGGTGGTATCGCACACCTTTAATTCCAGCACTCGGGAGGCAGAGGCAGGCAGATCTATGTGAGTTTGAGGCCAGCCTGGTCTACAAGAGCTAGTTCCAGGACAGGCTCCAAAGCTACAGAGAGTGTCTCAAAAAACCAAAAAAAAAAAGGGGGGGGGAATGTCACTTAGATTTTAATTCTGTTAAATTTAGCATTTTTTGGATTTTGCTTTTCAAGATTCAGTTTTGAAATTTCTCCCTATGAATTTGATATTGAGAGAATATTTTCTAGGTTGGGCATATTAATGGGTCTGAGTCCTCAGATGTGCCAATTTAGATCATGTTGCTAGCTGGGCATAACCCACGATGGGAAATGGAGTGAATTTTTAGACATTATTTTAATTCTTGTATTATTTTGAGCCCTTTTAAAGCTCCTGGAGACAAAACCCGTACTTCTTCCAGGGATCCCATGAGAACTCAATGAACAGTAGCTGGTATTCAGGAGTGATTCATGGCAGACTGCACTCTGTCCTGTGTATCGTTAGTGGTTAAGACCAGTGGGTCAAAAGAACAAAAAGACGGAGAGCTTCAGGGAGGAAGGTGGCTTTGCCACTTCTCCTGTTTTCTTTTGTGTGCTGGTAGTTGACACACCTGGGTGTTCTCTGCTTTCAGAGATGGATTTAACTAAATACAGAAAGACAGAGACATGTAGGAGTACTTACTTCATTTCCCCATGGGATTGAGTTGCTGGAGGGATATGGATTCTGCTCTGCTTTTTGCTGTTTTATGGCTATCTGCTTCTATACAAGAAATATGAGATTGGGCAATTCTGAAGACGTTATGAAGACGTTAACCACAGTCCCCTGATGGAAGCCAGCAAGCCTACATGTTCCCTTAAGACTCTGATAGCCCCCATCTGCTCCGTTGGTTGAACAGCTTTCTCTAGCTCCTAGCTGTTTCTTTACCTTATCACGTACATGTCTTCCACAGCCCTCAGCCACGGGGGTGATTTGTCCAAAATGCAGAGCACAGACATGTAACTTTGACTTTCAAATCCTTCAGTAACCTACCATCTATAAATAAGCTTTATAACAGGATTTCAGGACCTGTGGACATATTAACAGAGCTGCCTGGCTCTTTCCCCTGATTTGGATTTTGACTTAAATGCATGTTGAGCCTCTGGGGGAATGGTCTTGTTCTATTTATGATTGGCTATAGTATCCTCTCCTCCAGGAAGTCCTCCAAGATCCCCTACCAGCACTGCTTACATGGATGGGTCATAGAGACTTCAAAGGCTTTCTCAGTCTTGTACAGCCGTTCACTGCTGGGAAAGTAGCATCCACCAAGCATGCCATGCAACATTGTGGTTTCAAGGGAGATGGCAGATTAGAAATCAGAGTTTAGTCCCTCAACTGAATGGATAAGGAAAATGTGGTACATTTACACATCAGAAAAAGATAATGACATCTTGAAATTTGCAGGCAAATGGATGGGTCTAGAAAACATCATATTGAGTGAGGTAACCCAATCCCAGAAAGACAACTATCATATGTACTAACTCATAAGTGGCTTTTAGACATAAAGCAAAAACAAAACAAAACAACAAAAGACAGCCTACAGGGGGCTGGAGAGATGGCTCAGAGGTTAAGAGCATTGCCTGCTCTTCCAAAGGTCCTGAGTTCAATTCCCAGCAACCACATGGTGGCTCACAACCATCTGTAATGAAGTCTGGTGCCCTCTTCTGGCCTGCAGACATACACACAGACAGAATATTGTACACATAAATAAATATTTAAAAAAAAAAGACAGCCTACAATCCACAATCCCAGAGAACCTAGACAACAAGGAAGATCCTAAGAGAGACATACATGAATCTAATTTACATGGGAAGACAAGGTCTCCTAAGTAAATTGGGAGCATGGGGATCATGGGAGAGGTTGAAGGGGAGGGAGGTCAGAGTTTAAGATTCTCTTAATATCACCAGTATTTGCAAGCTTGCTGGCATGGTTGACTGACCGTCAGTGAGACACATTTATCGGGATTATGCTTCTGGGATGAACTGAAGTTCAGGAGTTCAGAGAATGAAGCTTGGGGGGACCCTGTGTTCTGTGGATCCCCCTTTAGGAAGACAACACTTGATGTCTCTAACTAGTGATCTCAGGGCAGCCTGATACTCCAGTTCAGACCTTGTGGACCCAGTCTGTGGGAGCAGCTGACATTTGTTGGAACAAGATGGGCAGAGAGCAGACAAAATCTACTTAAACAAGGGTGAAACCGACTGAATCTCATTATCAAAACTTCATTTTCAAATTTAAGAAAAATTTACAAAGCCAAGCACAGCGACAGTGGTTCCTACCTCTAATCCAGCACTAAGAAGATTAAGACAAGACTGTGTGAATTTTACACAGTGAGTTCCAGGGCAGCCTGGGGTGAGCGCCTATCTCAAAAGCCAAAATAATATGAAACAAAATTATTCATGATACCAAGTGACCACCAGAGGGCACTGTGGGACTAGACTGTTAAGTTTTGGAGCCGAAACTGCATTTCTGGTTACCCACTCTGCAGTACTTACTACAGGACCACAAAACAAAGCCAGGGAAAGTTTTAACTCATGCTATTGCTTCACACTTTTTTCTGGACAGGGCCTCTCTATGTAGCTCTAACTTACCCGGGACTTACTATGTAGACCAGGCTGACTTTGAACTGGAAGAGTTCTGTCTTCCGGAGTTATGGCATTCACCACCGTGCCCTGAACACACTTTTTATAAAAAGGAAATCCATTTTTCATTCATGTATTTATATTTTCTGTAGAATTGTGTGTTTTACCAGGACTATGCCTCATGCCTGCTAAGCAAGTGCTCTACCACTGAATTATATAATTATATTTCATGTTTTTAAATTTAGGGACAAGATATCACTAAGTTATATAGGCTGGCCTTGAACTCATTTTGTATCCCAAGCTAATCTTGAACTTTCAAAACCCCTGCTCCAGCCTGAAAGTAATGTTGTGAATATAAACACGAGCTGTAGGCTCCGACTCACCCAGGTCACTCAGTTTTTTTTTTTTTGCTTGTTTGTTTTGTTTTGTTTGTTTTTTTTTTTTTTTTTGAGGCAGGGTTTCTCTGAGTTTATATCCCTGTCTATCCTGAAACTCTCTTTGTAGACCTTGAACTCACAGAGATCCACCTGCCTCTGCCTCCCGAGTGCTGGGATTAAAGACGTTCACCACCATGCCCAGCCAGGTCTCTTGTCTTAACCTTTGCCATTTGTATGTCGAGAGAGAGAAAGAGAGAGAGAGAGGGAGAGAGAGAGAGAGAGAGAGAGAGAGTCAAAGAGATGCCATGTAGCCCCACTGGAGACAGACATTGGGGATGGAGCTTTTTACCCGGTAAGCCACAGCCACATGGCGATACACAGATTAATGGAGATGGGCTAGTTGAGAATGTAAGACCTAGTCAATAAGAAGCTAGTGCTAATAGGCCAAGCAGAGATTTAATTAACACAGTTTCTGTGTGGTTATTTCAGGTCTGGGCATCCAGGAATGAACAGGCAGCTCTGTACAACACCTCAGAGCTACATTCCTAGTCTTGAAAATAAACTTTTTGATGTTGGAAATCCCAGACTTCGAAGTAGTCTTAAATATTGGTGGATTTATAAAGCAACTTAAAAAAATACCAAGTACAAGAATAAATTTGTGTTTGTTCACTGGGATAGCTTGCTGTTAAATATGTTTTCATTAAATGTATGAAAGCTCATACATTTTGTTAAACAGTCATTGCTTTTATAAACACATGTTGTGTGGGTTTAGGGATTAGTTAATTGCCTAGAGTTCAAAAACTGCATTGCCAATGTATTGCAAACAAGTATAGTACTAATTTGATTAGTCTGAATGTTTCCATGGGCCTTGAAATAAATTTGACTATGTAATTACTCCCCCTCCCCCATGTTGCACCTGGTGTGGTACAGCCTTTGTCTTTAAAGCCCTCCCCTTCCTGGTTTAGTGGCCAAGCGTTCTTTGTGGCAGGCGCCTGCTCTCAGTCACCAACTTTTCTGAATAAAGGACTCTCTACCTCCCTAATTGGTTTAATAAGCACGGTAGTCTATAACCTTCTTGAGTGATTTATAACAACATGCCTTCTATTGCCCTCCCCACTGGCTCCTTTAAAGCTTCCTTTCCCCCTCTTTCATGGGTCCTTTTCTGGTTTTGTGGTCTCTGCCCACACTCATTCTCACATAAATACATGCGTTCTGGTATTTATTTGTGTGTGTGGGCAGGTAGCAGTCAGTTCCCTCCAGCCCGCCCAGTGCCCGGGATAGAACTCGGTGGTCAGGCTTAGTGAAGGGCAAGCGCCTTTACTGGCTGAGCCATCACATGTAGAAAAACTAGCAGCTCAGATCTGCCTGTGAGAGAAGACACACAGCACCTGGTTCCCCGCACCTTTGTTAGCTATTAATAATTTCCACCGGCATCCATTTCCTTATGGGTGAAAACACTTCTGTTATGTATACATGCCGCATTTCCATTCTGAGGACGTGTAGGCCAATCCCTTCAACTTGGTATTGTGTAGGGCAGCAATAAACATGGATGAGCAAGTGTCTCTGGGAGGATGCAGAGTCCTTTAGGTGCACATCCAGAAATGGTATAGGTGGGTAATATGGCAATTCTCTTTATAGTTTTCTTGAAAAATCTCCTCACTGATTTGCATAGTGGCCACACCAGTTAACATTCTTACCAGCAGGAACTAGGTAAGGCTTCCTCAATCCCCACAACCTCAGCATCTGTCTGTCTGTCTGTTTAGTGTGTGTGTGTGTGTGTGTGTGTGTGTGTGTGTGTGTGTATGCCCATGAGTGTGTGTAGGAAGCCAGAAGAGAATGTCAGGTGTTCTGCTGTATCACTTTCCATCTCCCTTTATGACAGGGTCTCTCTCTGATCCTGAAGTCCCAGAATTCTTTAAGCTCTTACCTACTTAGTGTTGGAGTTACAGGCACACATGCTTAAGTTTGACTTTCTGTATGGATGTTGGGGATTTGGGCTTAGGTCTTCATGTTTGCTCAACAAGTGGTCTTACCCACTGAGCCATCTCCCAACCCCTCAAAGTGTTTTTTTTTTTAATTTTTTAAATTAATTATTTAGGAATCTCACATCATGCACCCCGATTGCATTAACCTCCCAGTGTTCCCATGGCTGCCCCCACTTCCTGTAACCTCCCACCAAGGAAAAGCAATTCATTTTGTGTTGTTCATATATTTACTGGGGCATGATCAGATTCCTAGTGGCCAGTCCCCTAAGGGAGGATGAATCTTTCCCTGCCAGAAGTCATCAACTGTGGAGAGCAGTGTGGTGGCCAGAGGCCGCTCTTGGCACCCAAGCCACAGCCTGAGTCACCTTCATCATGCTGTGGGTAAATGAGTGGCAGGTGGCTCTCTGCACCCTTGGCACTGTCCACTGTCAGGCGCCGCCCTGAAGCTGCCACTGAGGGACGGGTCATCTCTCCCTCTAGGGGTGGGTCCAGCTGTCCTGCACACACTGACATTAACATGACTTCAGGCAGCAGTCCAGATCACAGGCTTTGGTGAAAACACCGGTCATAGACATCAACACTGCCCTTGGCTACCTCAGGACAACTGACCTACTCATCACCCTCAGGGGCTCCAAGGGCCACAACCTCGACATGGCCTCAGTGACACATGTCACTCACTTCAGCATGGCACCCTGAGGCAGCAAGCAGCCCGAGGACAACACCAAGGCATCAGCAGCAGAACAGACTGTGGTATGTCCACATGAATCTCAGGTTTCTTCACAGCCTGAAGCAACAGCATGGACTACTGATACAAGCATGGTCTCTGGTGGTATCGACAAGGGCCACGGTGGTCCCCAAGAAGGCTAAATCCAGAAGCGAACCTTTCCCCATCACAGGCCTTTGTTGTTGCCCAGAGCCAGGGGCATCCTGTGGTTAGGTGGCAGGTTTAGGGGAGAGTCTGTGTCTGCCTAAGCTCCAGGCTGTTGCACACCATCCCACACCGCACCACACCACACCCACCACACCACACCACACCACACCCACATCACACCACACCACAGCGCCAGCCAGTAGATCTCAGCCATCTCTCACCTGCCATCGCCAGCAGGTCTCCAGTCCCACATCTTTCCACAAGCACAAGCCGCTCTGTTTTTCCTTCTTTCCTACCTCTCCCTCAATATTTGTTCTTCAAAATAGTGCCTGCCTCTCCTCGGCTCTTGACTGGCGTCCTTCCACTCCAGCTGCTGCTCCAGGTTGAGCCAAAGTCCTTTTAATTTACATTTTCATAATAGTTACAGGTGTTAAACATTAAAAATTTATAAAAAATAAACATTTTTAGACTGATTGTTCAGTTCATTACCCACTTAGTAATTGGTGTTTTTCTATATTTTGATGTCCAATTTTTGCAGTTCTTCTTATTTTCCAAATATTAACTCTTAAGTATGGCTGGTGAGGATTTTCTGTAAGGATATAGGCTGTTTACTCTGATGACAATTTATCTTGCTGTAAAGGAGCATTTTCAAAACAGATCTATTTATTTATGTATTTTCTGTATGTAGGTGTTTTGTCTGCTTATACATCTGTGTACCAGAAGAGGACATAGGATCTCGTTATAGATCAGACAGCTGTGAGCTGCCATGTGAGTGCTGGGAATTGAACTTGGAACCTCTGGAATCATCTCACCAGTCCTATGGAGAAACATTATAATTTCACATAACTTTGTCAGTTCTTGAAGTTATTTGGGGTTCTATTCTGGAAGTTCTTGCCTATAATTTGAGACTTCTGGGGGAAACATATCAGGATACAAGTACCTGACTACCTCTTACAATCTTTCTGCTTCTTCTTCAAAATAGATCCCTTAGTCTTGAGGGGAGAAGTTTGTTTTTTGTGTGTGTGTGTGTGTGTTTTTTAAATTAATTAATTAATTAATTTTTTATTGAAAATTTCTACCTCCTTCCCTCCTCCCACTTCCCTCGCTTCCCTCCACTCCCCCTCCCCCTCCCTCTCCAGTCCAAGGAGCAGTCAGGGTTCCCTACCCTATGGGAAGTCCAAGGTCCTCCGTGCTCCCCCCAGGTCCAGGAAGGTGAACATCCAAACAGACTAGGCTCTCACAAAGCCCATCCACGCAGTAGAATCAAAACCCAGTGCCATTGTCCTTGGCTTTCCCGTCAGCCTCCACCGTCAGCCACATTCAGAGCGTCCGAATTTTGGTGGTTTCTTGTCATCTATGACTGAAGAACCAGCTGTGAGTAATGAAACCAACGCTACTGAAGTGAAATCTTTGTTTCACTAGTTAGCTGGGGCTGAAAAATCAGCTGTGATGAAAAAGCACCCAGCATCATGGAGGCAACATCTTCTTGGAAATGATTGCGCAGGGGCAGTGCACAGAAGCTGTGGTCCAGAGAGGGGCAAGGTTGAACCTTGTGCTGGCAACAGAACTTGGTAATGTGTAAGAGTCTCCCAGGTGGTATGGATTCTGGAGGTGTGAATGTTCAGCCTCAGTTAGAGTGGAAACCCCAGACTGAAGGGATCGTAGAAGCTGGGGCTTGGCACTATGTGGCAGGGTTACAGTCCCTGAATACAAAGACCCAGAGGCTGTTAGTGAGGGTGCAATCTCAATTGCAGTGAATACTACAGCATCATGGAGATGCCAGTACCAGGGATGACCACCTAGGTCAGTGATAGATGTGGGATTGGCCTGACCTGAGTCTGTGAGACAAGTTATGAGTGTTGTAGATGGCAGAACATGAGCTATGAAGCTGCCCAAGCCCATTGGAGCTCAGAAGAGCTCCTGATGAATCCCAGAGCTCAGACACTGAGCTCGGACACAGTTTGACGGACACTCTTAGGTGTTTATTTTGCTTTTATCTAATTATAACTGTGCTCTGGTTCTTCCTTCTTGAAATTAGAAGTATGCAACCTGTTGGACATGGTACTGCCCATGGTTAATTCCACCACTCAGGTGACAGAGGCAGGAGTATCTCTATGAGTTTGAGACTGGTTTGTTCTAATAGTGAGTTCCAGGCCAGCCAGGGATACACACTGAGAATTTATCTCAAAAAAATTTTGCAACTTATTTTTAATTTATTAGGGACCCACAGTTGAGTTTTTAAAGATGTTGAATATTCTTAGTAGACTGAATTTTAAAATGTTTGCCCTTTAAAATATAATATGGGACTTTTAATGCTACACCGTTTAATATTGTGACATTAATATGAGATCTTGGAGACAAATAAGAAAAGAAAGGTTATAGTTTAATAGCAATGCGTTTGTGTATCAAACTGACAAGGAGGAACTGGAACAGTTAGTCTTTTATCAACTCAACACAAGATAGGGTCACCTGGTAAGAGACAGCAGCACTGTTTAAAGCTGAGCAAAACCCAGACACATGACTCACTTTGGAAAAGAGGCTGCTTGGAAAACCTGACAACCTGAGTTTGGTCCCTAAAACTCATATAAAAAGCCTGGTGAGAAGGGATATATACTCTAAGTACTCCTATAGCAAGATGAGAAGTGGATAAAGGAGAAGTTCAATAGACAGCTAGTTTGGAAAATGCTGCATAGCAGCTTCTGCAAGGAGGAAGGTGAACACAAAAGCTGTCCTTTGACCCGTACACACGCACCATGACATGCTTATGCCAACACACAAACACACACACACACAATTTAAAAACAAAACTGTGTGTGGGGGTATGCACCTGTACTTACAAGCATTCTAGTTGTAAAGGCAGGAGGATCAGGAGTTAAAAGTCATCCTTGGCTACATAGAAAGTTTGAGGCTAGCTTAAGCTACTTGGGATCCTATTTCAAAAAGGAAAGAGAGAGAAAGAAAAAAAAGTCAAAGTAGAATACTTCAATCTCAAAGACCTAGAAGGTTAAAAAATATTGCTTGATTTAAGGCAATGGCTTTTCCTGCTTAAGAGAGAGAAACAGTAGAGAGATCAGCTGAGAAAACCTTAATTTTCTAAAGACTTCTTTTGATTTTCTGAGAAATAAAGCAGGATTTATTTCTTTCACTTGAGTAACCTCTTTGATGCTATAACTAACAGGTTTCTTCATATAGGGTTTCCATCTCTGTTAAGTGGCTCTCTGCCATCAGCCCATATCTATGGGTTCCTGGTGGGATGTCTTAATTCCCAGCAGTGATCCAGATGGGCCAACAATAGTATCTTGGAGAAAAAGCTCAACTACACACCTAGCTTTCTCCAAAAGTTTCTGTTTCTTCTTACAGGTGTAAGAAGTAGGGTCAAGTGTGAGTCCTTCCATCCTATGGCCAAAGCTGTCTTCAAGTCTATATTAGAGCCAGACAGTGTCAGAGAAATATGCCAACTATTTTTAGTCTGGATAAAATTTATTCACGTTCTTGTTGCATTGTTGTAGAGAGTCCAAGGGCAGTGAATTTCCTGGGAGAAAGACGAGGCATGGAGGATCTCTGAAGCAGGGAGGTATACTTCTTGTCCATATGCAGAGTCCTCAAGAAGACCTTACAGGCATGGGATTCTCCAAATTCTGTCACACTCAGGTGTCTTTGGTGAACCAAATGTCACCTATTGGAAGGAGTATTAGAAACACTGAAGGGAGATCTTAATCCTAGGTTTGAGCTAATTGCTTGGGCTGTCTCTCCGGAGACCAAGTCTGGCAGTCTGGCAGCAAGATCCTACTATGGGCATCTCTGAAAATGAGGATGAGTGAGCAAAGTCCTGGCAGTGGGGAAACCCAAGAGGGGGTGGGTGGTGTTTGTGGGAAATAGTGGCAGGATAGATCTTAAAGCTGGGGCTACCTCATTATAACTGCAACACCTCGGCCCTAATATTATGGCGAAAGGGCTAATGGCAAAAAGCCTCAGGTGAGAAAAGTTGACATACCAACCGGCAAGTTAGGGTCTGGGATGGTCCTGATCGGAAGGTCAGCATAGCTACCTGCAGGGGATCATGGGACTGGCCTGGTCTAGCTGTCTCCAGAGGTGAGGAATGTATCCTAGGTTTTCCAGGTTAGAGTCCATGCCTGCTGGGGCACTGTGTGCCTTTTAGTTCCTGAGAAACAGAGACCCTCCCCGAGGCAGTGAAGCATTCAGGCCACCTGTGCATCTCTGCAGAGACAGGGGTAGTACTCCGTCCAAGTCAGAGCCCATCACCCATCTTCAACAAGCCAATTTAAAGAGCCAAATTAAAAGCTAAAAGAGGATTTATTCGATGTGGCCACATGGAGAAGAGGGACAAAGAGATGGAGAGGACGCCCCCACCCCGAGTCTATCCTGACGTAAGATCAAAGTTTAAATAGAGAGTTAAGGACAAACACACACACAGATACACAAACAGACACACACACACACACACACACAAACAGACACAGACACAGACACACACACACACACAAACAGACACAGACACACACACACACAAACAGACACAGACACACACACACAGACACACACAGACACACACAAACAGACACAGACACACACACACAAACAGACACAGACACACACACACACAGACACACACATACAGACACACACACACAGACACAGACACAGACACAGACACAGACACACACACACACACACACACACACACATGCAGTCTCAGTCAAGGTGTGGTCCTCGAACTGTTGACCCATCATTGTTTGAGCTTCAGTCTTATCCTATAAGGCAGTCTACTAAGTTGTTAGACATGAGTGAAATGTCTTTCATGGAGACAAGTTCTCTCTCTGGCTTGTACCCTTTCCTTCTTCCAGCATGAGATTCCCATGAAATTCCCATTTGTGGGAGGTCCGTTGCTCTCCTAGTCTGGTTGAGAGACATGAGCGTCTCTTTAGAATATCTTCATTTCTGTCATACTCGTAGAGGGAGTATCATCAGAGTTCAGACCAGCCTGAGCTGCATAATGAACCCAGGGCCAATCTGGATTTCACGGGCTCATTAATGCTTCCTTTTAAAAACTCCGTGATTTGTCATTGGTTTTAACTAGCTTCGCGGTCAGCATCTCATGAGGGCAGTGAGAAACGGGAAGGGCCTTATTTATTCTTCTACAGAATCGCCTGGAGAGTTTCTCTTGGTAATTGCAGTTGGAAGTGTGATATTTAATTAGAAGAGAACGTTGAGTCAGGCAAGAGGCGTCCTGTGTCACCAACAGAGTGCGAACGGGCTCAGCAACACAGTTTGGTTAGGTATCTTGTAGACCCAGAATGACTGCGTACATTATCAAGGCAGTGCCTGTAGAAGCAGAAGGGAAGAAAGGCCCAGAGACATACACTTTCTTCTGTACACTTAATACCTAGTGAAGCTTTAACTAATTATTCTTTATCAGTAAAAAGTTGTGGAGTCAGATATTGGGGTAAGAGCCCGAAAGCTAGGTGAAGCAGGGGAGCAGCCACCGGTCACCTCCTACCTCTTTGCTTCCTTCCTCCAAAAGGGATGAGACCCCCTCTTATTCCCGCCTTACTACTTCCTGGCTCCTGTCTACAGTCCTCAAAACCTCTATGGTTAATTTTGATGAGCTAGTGACTAGCTCCTCACTCTGACTCCAAGCACGATTGATTTGTCAGAACACAATCAGAATATCCCACAACAACCTGGGAAAGTTGGTAAGTCCTGAGGGGGGAGCACCTTGCTCACAGAAGCCTGGTTTTTGATATTCTGGTGAGTAGGGCCTGAGGATTACTCCATTTGTTCTGGGTTATCTAGAATCACAGAACCAATAGAACATACGAGTCTATTATTAAAAGGCGTTTGCCAGATTTGCTTACATAATAGGAGCTGGGTAATCTAACAACGGCTGTCTGCGTGCTGGTGAGACAAAGAGCCAGATAACGGCCAAGTCCAAGAAGGTGACTTCCTCAACAGCCCTACTCCAGTGCTCTGTGTAGACCTGGAGCTTCCCCGGAGAACTGACCATATCGAGAGCACGCTAAAAGACTAAAGAAGCTAGTGTTTGGCATCGCTGAATGATGGCACAGTGGCAGACTCACACTGAGGAGAGAGAGTGGCTTTCAGAGATGTTCAGGCTACTTTGCTTTGGTTTCTTTTCATCGGTCGGTCAGCCTGGTGAAAGAGACACCCACGGTCAGAATAAGTCTCTACTCCCCTTTTGCTGTCCCACAGGTAAGCCTTTCTTGCAGTGTCCTCACAGACACACTGAATGGTGTCCCACCATTGCTAGATGTCTTTTAGACTGGTTGTCAACGAGGACCAAGCACAACACATGGGACCTCTGGCTTTTGGAGCAAAGAGAAAGGTGTGATGTGTAGAAGGGAGCCCATCACAGCTTGAAGTCCAGTGTCTTGCTTTAGGGACGAGAGCCCAGGGAGGGGTCTTTGACTTACTGAAGGAATTCATGGGTTTGTACTGGACCATTGCTGAAGTCACTGGAGCCTTCTCTGCGACTCTGTCTCTATGGTTGAGCAGTCTGGAGAGCATCTCCTGGTAATGGCCATATGATTGGTAGTGGCTGAGTTGCCCTGGTTTTGACTCTTCTTTCATTGTTGCTCAGCTAAACAGTTTTTAAATTTTCATATTATTTCTTTCATTTTTTTCTTTTGTTGAGACAGGATCATGTGGAACCCAGGCTGGCCTTGAACTCTTTTCCCTTTCCCTCCTTTCCCTTTCTTATTTCCCTCTGCCCTCCATTTCTTTCTCTTATGGTTTGGATTCTAAATGTTTCCTACAGGCTCATGCGCTTGATTTTTTGGTTTCCAGCTGGTGTTACTATTTGAAAGCTTTTGGACATGTGTCCAGATGGCAAACTCAGTGCCTCAGGGGCAGTATTGATGTTTATAGGCTGGCTCTGAGTCTATCCTGAGTTATCTGCTTCCTAATCTGCCAAGATTTAAGCAAGTGGCGCTTGTGTCTTGTGGACCTCACCACAGACCTCACCTTCTCAGAACTGTGAGACCAAAGAAGTCCTTCCTCCCTTGAATTGTTTCTTTTCAGGCATTTGATCACATCAACCAGAAAAGTAATTCATATAGAAAACTGGTATTGAAAATTGGGGTCGTGACTTTGATAGAAGCGATGGTGCGGTTCTTAGCTCTCAGAACTGCTGTTTCAAAGGACTATGGAAGAGTTTGGAGCAGCAGGCAAGACAAACCCTAGACCAAGTAAGCAGAACTGAATGGACTGTTCTTGGAGAAGTTCCCAAACCAAGAAGGCTGATAGAAGGATGGACAGTAAAGACTGTGCTCATGAAGTTACAGAGGAAATAGGAATTGGTCTACAGACGGGGGCTACATTTTGTGCATGCTATAAAAAATTTGCATGAGGCTGGATTGAAAAGTGATAGACTAACTTGACTGAGGGGATTTTAAGACAGCACAATGTTGTTTTTCGTTGCTGTTGTTTTTTAGTAATCTTTCTTTCCTTTTTTTAAATTGATTTTTATTGAGCTCTACATTTTTCTCTGCTCCCCTCCCTGCCTCTCCTCTCCCCCCTTCAACCCTCCCCCAAGGTCCCCATGCTCCTAATATACTTAGGAGATCTTGTCTTTTTCTACTTTCCATGTAGATTAGATCTATGAAGGGTTCTCTTAGTGTCCTCATTGTTGTCTAAGTTCTCTGGGATTGTGGTTTGTAGGCTGGCTTTCTTTGCTTTATGTTTTAAAACCACCTATGAGTGAGTACATGTGATAATTGTCTTTCTGGGTCTGGGTTACCTCACTCAAAATAATGTTTTCTAGCTCCATCCATTTTCCTGCAAAATTCAAGATGTCGTTATTTTTTTTCTGCTGGGTAGTGCTCCATTGTATAAATGTACCACATTTTCCTTATCCATTCTTCGGTCGAGGGGCATTTAGGTTGTTTCCAGGTTCAAGACAGCACAATGTTAAGGCTGTGGCATGGTTATTACTCACCGATTTCAGCCAGATCTACAGTGGCAAGAAAGATCAGAAAGCAGAACAGGAAGATGTGAAAAATGTACAGCTTAATGAGGATGGGGATTTGAAATAGGTTAAAGTTGAAGACTGGTTGATCAGATGCAGCTGTTAAAGAGATTAGCTCTAGCAAAGGTAAACCAGGCACTGAGAGGAAGACCCCTCCTACTGTAGGCTCTACCTTATCAAAGTGCTTAATTTGAAATGACCGGTTCTTGAAAAGAGCATGCCGAAGAAGATAGAGACCTCTGGATTCTCTGCATTAACAGGTCTGCCTAGGGAAATGTTCTCTCAGAGTTGGCCCGGTCAATGCCCAAGTTGGAAGGGATCCAGTCATCTTGAGCAGGACCCAGTATTGTCCACTTGGTGCTGGTTCTGCAGTTTGCCTGTTTGAGGAGATCATGGAGGCTTGTGACAAGGCTCCAGAAAGCAGCAGAGGCTAGGCAGTGTGTGGCAGGTTAACATCCCTAGAAGGCCTTGAGAGTGACATGCAAGTTGCAGTGGAGATCGCAGGATGTTGTACATGCCCAGAATGTGGGCTGTCTGTCAAGGAAAGCTACAGACACCAAGTGGATTTGGCTCAAGAGAGTCGCCATATATTTTGCAGGCAACAGAACTGAATGAATGAAGATATTAAGTTATGTAAGAGCCTAGATCAATGGTTCTCAACTTGTGTGTCACAACCCCTTGGCGTCTAAGGACTCTTTCACAGGGGTCACCTAAGACCATTCTGTATATCAGATATTTACATTATGATTCATAACAGCAGCAAAGTTACAGTTATGAAGGAGCAATGAAATAATTTTATGACTGGAGGGCCACAAAACATGAGGAACTGTGTTAAAGGATTACAGCATTAGGGAAGTGAGAACCACTGCTATAGATGATGCTACTGGACAAACAACTCCTGGCTTGGATGTTTAGCTTTCTAGGCTTTAGTTATGCATTGGTCTGATATTTCTTGCTTGCTTCTGCTCCTCTCTTTTGGAATGAGGTGCTTACTTACACTGTTTTGTATGTTGGAGGTTTTTTTTTTTTTAAATTTTAAAGGGATACACACTCAAAAGATTATTTTGAGTCTTAGAAGAGACTTTGAATGTCTGAAGTCTGAACTGGGGTAGAAACTGCAAGACTATGGGAGTCCAATTTGAAATAGGACTGAATGGATTTTGCATTTTGAGATAGCCGTGAGCCTATGTGGGCCAGAGGCAGAATAGTATGTCATGAATGTTAAATGTCCCAGAAGGACCAAGTGTCTGGATACTTGGTCCCCAGCCTTGTGGTATAATGAGAAAAGTAACAAATACAGTCTTTATTTTATTTTGGGTATAGTCTTTAAAAACCAAAGTTCTCCACAACCTCTCCAGCAAAGGCTATCATTGGTGTTTTTTATTTTAGCCATTCTGACAGGTGTAAGGTGGTATCTTAAAGTTGTCTTGATTTGCATTTCCCTGATCGCTAAGGAAGTTGAGCATGACCTTAAGTATCTTTTGGCCATTTGAAGTTCTTCTGTTGAGAATTCTCTGTTCAGCTCAGTGCCCCATTTTATAATTGGGTTGATTAGCCTTTTACGGTCTAGTTTCTTGAGTTCTTTATATATTTTGGAGATCAAACCTTTGTCAGTTGCAGGGTTGGTGAAGATCTTCTCCCAGTCAGTGGGTTGTCTTTTTGTCTTAGTGACAGTGTCCTTTGCTTTACAGAAGCTTCTCAGCCTCAGGAAGTCCCATTTATTCAGTGGGTTTTTGATCCTACTGCACGTACTGGCTTTGTGGGAGCCTAGGCAGTTTGAATGCTCACCTTACGAGACCTGGATAGAGGTGGGCAGTCCTTGGGCTTCCCACAGGTCAGGGAACCCTGATTGCTCTTCGAGCAGATGAGGGGGGGGGGGACTTGATCGGGGGGAGGGGGAGGGAAATGGGAAGCGGTTGTGGGGACGAGGCAGAAATCCTTAATAAATAAATAAATTTAAAAAAAAAAAAAAAAAAAAAAAAGAAAATGACCCTGTAGGCTCATAGGGACTGACGTTATTGGGAGGTGTCATGCTGTTGGAGGAAGTGTCTAACTAGGGGCAGGTTTTGAGGTCTCAGAAGCTCAAGATAAGGCCTATTGTGGCAGTTTCTTTCTGCTTCTTTTGGATCCAGCTGGATAACTCTTAGCTCCTTCTCCATCACCATGTCTACCTGCATGACACCATGCTTCCTGCCATGACAATAATGGATTAAACCATTAGTAAGCAAGCTCCAGTTAAATATTTTCCTTTATAAAAGTTGCTGAGGTTACGATGTCTCTTCACGGCAATAAAATCCTAACTAAGAGAGATGCTTTTGAAAAAGTTATTATTGTTATTATTATTATTATTATTATTATTATTATTATTAGAGACTGAGTATGTCTACATAGCTCTGACTGTCCTTTTATAGACCAAGCTGTTTTTAACTGGTAGAGATTGCCTGACTCTACCTCCAGTTTGCTGGCAATAAAGGCATGTGCCACAAAAAAAAAAAACAAAAACAAAAAAAAAAAAAAAACCAAAGTTCTGCCAATATATTAGTTTATCTGTAAATATATCTGTATATTTCTCTAAAATAGACATTTTTTACACAGCATTGCTAATACAGGGTTAGGTTTAGTTGCAGGACAGGATTGAGTCAAAGAACGATGGGAGCCTGTGAGAACATCTAGTTAGAAGAAGTCTGTAAGTATTGGTGAGGGCATTTAAACAATACTTAGCCACAAACCCAGCCCTACACAAAGTACTAGAAGGAAAACTCCAACCCAAGGAAGTTGACTACATCCACAAAAACACAGACAATAGATGATCTCACAGCATCAACTCCCAAAGAAGGAAAAAAACCCCATAAAATAACATCACTGACAACAAACACTAAAATAACAAGAGCTAGCAATCACTCGTCATTAATATCCTTTAATATAACTAGACTCAACTCACATATAAAAAGACAAAGGCTAACAGATTGGATACAAAAACAGAATCTATCCTTCTTCTGCATACAAGAAACACACCTCAACCTCAAAGACAGACATCGCCTCAGAGTATAGGGTTGGGAAAAAATTTTCCAATCAAATGGTCCTAAGAATCAAGCTGATGTAGCCATCCTAATGCCTAAAAAAATAGACTTCAAACTAAAATCAATCAAAAGAGACAAAGAAGAACATTCCATATCAGTCACAGGAAAAATCCATCAATAGGAAATCTCAATACTGAATATCTATGCTCCAAATACAAGGGCACCCTCATATGTTAAGCTTAAATCACACATTAAACCCCAAACACTAATAGTGGGAGACTTCAATACTCCCCTCTCATCACTAATAGGTCATCCAGACAAAAAATGAACAGAGAAATAAGGGAACTAACAGATGTTATGACTCAAATGGACCTAGCAGACATCTACAGAATATTCCATCCAAACAGAAAAAAATGTACCTTCTTCTCAGCACCTCATGGAACCTTCTCAAAAACTGACCATATACTAGGTAACAAAACAAACCTCAACACATACAAAAAAATTGGAATAACCCAATGTACCTTATCAGATCATCATGGCTTAAAACTAGAAGTCAACAGCAATAATAATTCCAGAAAGCCCACAAACACATGGAAATTGAATAGTGCTCACCTGAATCATTAATGGGTCAAGAAAGAAATAAAGGAAGAAATTAAAGACTTCCTAAAATTCAATGAAAATGACCACACAACATACCCAAATTTATGGGACACATTGAAAGCAATGTTAAAAGGAAAGTTCATAGCACTCAATGCCTACATAAAAAAAGCTGAAAAAATTCCACACTAGCAAATTAACAGAACATTTGAAAACTTTAGAACAAAAAGAAGCAAACTCACCCAGGAGGACAAGAGGGCAGGAAATAATCAAATTGAGAGCTGAAATCAACAAAATAAAAACTACAAAGAATCAACGAGACAAGAGTTGGTTCTTTGAGAAAATCAACAAAATAGACAAACCTTTATCCAAACTAACCAAAAGGCAGAGAAAGAATGTCCAAATTAACAAAATCAGAAATGAAAAGGGGGACATATCAACAGACATGGAGGAAATCCAGAGAATTATTTTGTCATATTTCAAAAACCTGTACTCCACAAAATTGGAAAAACTTAAAGGAAATGGACAATTTTCTGGGTAAATATCACTTACCAAAATTAAATCAAGACCAGATAAGCACATTAAATGGACCTATAATTGCTGAAGAAATAAAAACAGTCATCAAAGGTCTCCCAACCAAAAAAGCCCAGGACCAGATGGTTTGAGCATAGAATTCTATGAGACTTTCAAAGAAGAACTAATAACATTACTCCTCAAGTTGTTCCACACAATAGAAACAGAAGGAACATTGCCAAACACTTTTTATGAGGCTACGATTACCCTGATACCCAAACCACAGAGAGAAATTTCTAAGAAAGAATTACAGACCAATCTTATGACTCATGAACATTGGTGCAAAAATACTAAATAAAATACTGGCAAATTGAATCTAAGAACACATGAGAACCATCATCCACCATGATCAAGTCAGCTTCATCCCAGAAATGCAGGGATAGTTCAACATACGAAAATCTGTCAATGTAATCCATTATATAAACAAACTGAAAAATAAAAACCACATAATCATCTCCTTGCTGAAAAAGCTTTTTACAAAATACAACATCCCTTCACGATAAAGGTCTTGGAGAGAGCAGGGCTACAAGGAACCTACCTAAACACAATAAAGGCAATATAGAGCAAGCCAACAGCCAGCATCAAACTAAATGGGGAGAAACTCCCTGTGATCCCACTGAAATCAGGAACAAGACAAGGTTGTCCACTCTCTCCATATCTATTCAGTATAGTTCTTGAGGTCCTAGCTAGAGCAATAAGACACCAAAGGGAAATCAAGGGGATACAAATCAGAAAAGAAGAAGTCAAACTCTCACTATTTGCTGATGAAATGATAGTTTACATAAGCGACCCCAAAAATTCTACCAAGGAACTTCTGCAACTCATAAAACTTTCAGTAATGTAGCAGGATAAAAGATTAACTCAAAAAAAAAAAATCAGTAACCCTCCTTTACACAGAAGATAAATGAGCTGAGAAAATAAATTAGAGAAACATCACCCTTCACATCAGCCACAAATAGCATAAAATATCTCAGAGGAACTCTAATCAAACAAGTGGAAGACTTGTATGACAAGAAATTTAAATCTTTGAAGAAAGAAATTGAAGAAGACACCCGAAAGTGTAAAGATCTCCAATGCTCTTGGGTAGGTAGAATTAGCATAGTAAAAAAAATGGTAGTCTTACCAAAAGCAATCTACAGATTCAATGCAATGCCCATTAAAATCCCAGCAAAATTCATCACAGAACTCAAAAGAATGGTACTCAACTTCATTTGGAAATACAAAAAACCCAGGATAGCCAAAACAATCCTGTACAATAAAAGAACTTCTGGAGGCATTACAATCCCTGACTTCAAACTCTACTACAGAGCTACAGTACCAGAAACAGCCTGGTATTGGCATAAAAACAGACAGGTGGACCAATGGAACAGAATCAAAGACCCAGATATCAACCCACACACCTACAAACACCCGATTTTTGACAAAGAACCCAAAAATATAAAATGAAAAAAGAAATTTTTTTTTAACAAATTGTCCTGGCATAACTGGTTATCAACATGTAAAAGAATGAAAATAGATACATATCTATTGCCATACATAAAACTCAAATCCAAATGGATCAAAGATTTCAGCATAAAGCCAACCACATTGAGCCTCATAGAAGAGAAAGTGGAAGTACCCTTGAACACTTTGGAGGGGAGTGGCACAGGAAACCACTTCCTAAATATAACCCCAGTAGCACAGAGAGAAACCATTAATAAATGGGACCTCCTGACACTTAGAACCTTCTGGAAAGCAAAGGACATGGTCAACAAGATAAAATGGTAGTCTACAGAATGGAAAAATATCTTCACCAACCCCACATTGGACAGAGGGCTGATTCCCAAAATATACAAAGAACTCAAGAAATTAGCCACCAAAAGTACAAATAATCCAATAAAAATGGGGGTACAGACCTAAACAAAGAACTTTCAACAGGAGGAATCTAAAATGGTTGAAATACACTTAAGGAAATGCTTAACATCATTAGCCACAAGAGAAATGCAAATCAAAACAACTCTGAGATTCCATCTTACACCTGTAAGAATGGCCAAGATAAAAAACGCCGATGACAACTTATGCTAGAGAGGAGGTGGGGTAAAGGAAACTCTTCTGCATTACTGGTAGGAGTGCAAGCTGGTACAGCCACTTTGGAAACCAGCATGGCATTTTCTCAGAAAATTAGGAAGCAACCTTCCTCAAGACCCAGAAATAGCACTTTGGGGTATATATCCAAAGGATGCTCAATTGTATTGCAAGGACATATGCTCAACTATTTTCACAGCAGCATTGTTTGCCTTAGCCAGAACCTGTAAACAACCTAAATGCTCCTTGACTGAAGAATGGATAAAGAAGATGTGGTACATTTACACAATGGATTAGTATATAGCAGAAAAAGATAATGACATCATGAAATTTGAGGGCAAATGGATGAATCTAGAAAACATCAAATTGAGTGAGGTAATCCAGACCCAGAAATACAAATATTACATGTACTCACTTATAAGTGGCTTTTAGACATAAAGCAAAGAAAAACCAGCCTACAATTCATAATCCCAGAGAACCTAGACAATAATGAGGACCTTAAGAGAGACAGACATGGATCTAATCTACATGGGATATAGGAAACGACAAGATCTCCTGAGTAAATTGGGAATATAAGGACCATGGGAGGGGGTTGAAGGAGAGGGGAGAGGCAGGGAGGGGAGTGGAGCAGAGAAAAACATATAGCTCAATAACAACAGTAAAAAGTTGTATATATCAAACATCGCTCTACAAAATAAGAGATCTAGGTCAGAAAAAGTAAAGATAGCACTTTTTTTGTATTTCCCATGTAGCCAAGTAATTTTTAGTGTTTTCTGCTACAGAAACTTTCTAAACACATTACACACAGCAGATCAGTAAGGTGATATTTTATTGCTTTCCATGTCACTTAAAATATCCATATTCAAATATATTACACACTAAAGAAAAAATGCTTATGATACTTGTTAATGAATATTAAGGCATACTATATAGAAGGACTATCACAGAAGGAAATAAGGTTTTATAGTGTGGACAAAAGATAGGGCTCAATTTTAGTATAATATGGAAAAAGAGGACTTTATCAGAAAGGAGTTTCAGAATTCTGATCCCGATTTCAAAACCCACGCTCCTAACTACTGTGCTACCCCATGGCCTAACTGGATGCCCAGCTAAAAATGGGGCTAGTAAGAGCTGCGTTTTCATATTCACAGGATTAGTGTATTTAATTTCTTCCATTTGTCTCATTTCAAGTTGGGTTCGGAGAAGATCTGAGAAATTAAATCAGTTCCAAGAGAATGTTTCAAAAGCTATTAAGGCAAGGGAAATGGACATTCCCTTTGTACCTATTTGTATCCAACACAATGGCAGTAACCTTCACAGTTGTAAAATTTAACACACATAGTAAATGCCAATCATCTGTTTGGTGAAGTCCTTGGATGACGGGACACACTTTTCCCCCAGTGCCTTTCTTCTAGCCAGGAGGAGTGTGGATGGGGTACAACCAGAACCTGTAGCAACTGCTAAGGAGTTTCTTGGGTGGGGAAAAGGATTTTTATGAGAGCTCCTCTATCTTCTAAGAGCAGAAAGAGTGTTGCCCAGGAAAAGGAGGGAGGTGTCCTCTCCAGAGAGTGTTTTATTGGGGAAATCACCCACAGGTGGTCTTGCTAAAGTTATCCAGCTCTTTTGTGCAGCACAGTCTTCTTACCAGAGATCACCATCTCATACGCCATTGAACATCCTAGAACTTGCTCCTCTGATTAAAAAAAAACACACAACAAGTTCTGAGTTATTGAATCTCCAGCCCCTGGGATATGTGACTGAGAAAAGAGCTGATGAATAAAGGCCTTCCCCTCCCCCGTGGCTTGTTCCACATCACACTCTCCTCAGATAAACTCAAAACAACAAAATTATCTGGCCCATTGTGTGAAGGGGTTTGTGGTGGGCAGATGTATCAAGGCATTAAGAAGTCAGTTACCAGTAACTGCTTCTTATGTGCACTATTCTGCTTAAAGCTTTTTTTCTGGCCTCATAAGTATGTTATGCCTGAAATGCTGTGGAATTTAATATCCCTAGAAACAACTCTTAAGGGTTCGGGAGTTGATGCATAGAGAGTCTTGTTTTGTTTCTTTTCTTTTCTTTTCTTTTTTTTTTTTGATTTTTCGAGACAGGGTTTCTCCGTAGCTTTTGGTTCCTGTCCTGGAACTAGCTCTTGTAGACCAGACTGGCCTCGAACTCACAGAGATCCGCCTGCCTCTGCCTCCCGAGTGCTGGGATTAAAGGCGTGCGCCACCACCGCCCGGCCTTGTTTTGTTTCTTGATGAAGGTTGGCTCTAAGTTGCATATCACACAGTCTAACGTAAGATTCCTAGTGGGACTGAGCCATAACTGTCCGCAGCAGCAATGTGCTTACTATTTACTGTAAGGTCTAAGACTGTCCTTTTGGATGAGAGCTTCATTGCACGAGTTCTTAACACCATAGAAAGACAGCACGCCGGGAGTTCTGCAGAGAACTCAGGCCTACAAAGCAATATGAAGGCTCTTCTTTTACAGGTTTCAGAGAGAGGGTGTTGACAGAGGTCCAACAACTGTTCAGTCCCAAAGAAGCACAGAGGCCTACATTAATTATAAACTGGTTGGCTTATTAGCTCAGGCTTCTTATTAACTAACTCTTACATTTCAAACTAACTTGTCTGTGCTAGCCATCTTTTATTAGTGAGGTGTTCTCATCTTGCTTCCTCTGTGTCTGTGTAATGACTGCAGACTAAGCCTTTCTTTTTCCCAGAATTCTCCTATTCTGATCACTCCACCAATACTTCCTGCCTGGCTACTGGCTAATCAGCATTTTATTAAACCAATACAAGTGAAAAAACTTTACAGGGAAGAAGACCACAGTAAGAGTGTAGAGATTCTATGTCATGTGGTTGATGAAAAGCCCATAATTCATGCTTATAATACATAGCTTTCCCTGTAACCGATGCCCGCCCAGAATTTTTATATGGGTTCTGGTGACTAAACGTGGATCATCATCCTTACAAAGCAAGCACTTTACTGACCAATCCATGGCCTAGCCCTTGGTACATCCAGAATATCCTGAATAGAAAAGTCCCTACTGAAAGAGAGCAGCTTAGTGGTTGTTGGCGATAAGGTCAGGGGAAATGAGGAGTGACTATTTAATGGGCAAAGGATCCCTTTTGTTTTCTTCAAGACAGGGTTTCTCTGTGTAGCCCTGGAATTTGCTTTGTAGACCAGGCTGGCCATGAACTCACAAAGATCAGCTTGCTTCTGCCTTCTGAGTGCTGGGATTAAAGGCGTGTGCCACCACCTCCCATCCAGGTACAGGATGTTTTTATGAGGATGTGAAAAAACTTGAAACTGGATAAGTTGATGGTCATACATCACAAAACATGAACCGCCACAGAATTGCACCATAAAGACATGAACATGTAGAAATGATTAATTATGTGTTATTTCAATAAAAACAACAACAACAACAACAACAACAGCAAAACCCACCACCAAACTAGGAAGGTTTTTTTAAAAACTGATTCCACACCCACGGGTCTCTCTGGTTTGCCTGCCAGAGGGCTACTGCATGCTTCCTACATAGGAGTGAGGTGATTTCCTGGCTTGGGGTGACTCATCCCCACTTATGAAGCAACTTGGTGGCTGAAAGCAGTGCATTTTGGGAATTTGCTCGTTATTTCTTTGTGGTCCTAATGGTGAGCTTGCGAGGAGCAAGAAATACCATCTGAGTAGAGGAGAGATGTTCCTCTTTGACAAGCATCGTTCATTTCATAAGCTTGTGTCCTGAGCTATGCGGCAAAGTGCAGACAAACCAGGGTGCTGTCTAGAGGAAAGTGAAGTAGGCTTGCCCGCCTCAGGATGGAAACCCAACATCCTCTGTTCTAAGCCGTTAGTGGCTGTGAGGGTTTGTGTGCACGCCTGCACATGTGTGGTGGGCTAGAAGGCTCTGGGGAGGTTGGAGGTGGGGTCCAAGGTTTCTACCAATGCTACTTCAAGCAGCTTCTGGGCTTTGTTTTGTTTCTTCTCTGATAAAAGGACTTTGTGTTTCCTGTTTGTCACAGAGCCCTTCTGGGGCCTAATTAATCCTGTGGGAAGGACAAAGAACATTTCCAGTAGACCTGGCTCCTAGAGTCTGCTCTGGGATCCAGGGTGCCCAACCAGAGTGTACTCCTTTTGCTGGGTCTTGTCTTCAGTAAATCAAATCAAAAGCAAGATCTTCTACAGCCTTTTTCCATGAAAGGATTCTGAAACGCAAATTCAGTTTTTAAATTTTATTTTTTGAGTATCTCATACATAAGTACAATATTTATGTCATTTCTACTCTCCAACTCCTCTTTTGTTCCCTTCAAATTCATCACCTGTTTTTCTTTAATTATTACACACACACACACACACACACACACACACACACACACTATTTTTCCTTATGGCATTTTCTGAAATCCTTAGAGTTGTCCCTCCTTTCTTTCCTTCTTTGTTTCCCTCCTTCTCCCTCCTCAGCTACAGCCCACTCCCCCATTTACCCCTTATAGTGCCTGTGTCCTACTGCTTTCTCTAGGGCATCTTCTCTCCCCACAACCCCTCTTTACTTTCCTGGTTGTGCAATTACTCCAGGTTGTATGCTCACATCTAAAGATTTGGAGCTAGGATCTGCAAATAAGAGACAGTGTTTAGTGTTTGCCTTTCTGACTCTGTGGCATACCATAAGAAGTTCAAAGCACCTGAACAACATAAGACAGGTTCTTACATAGCCCAGGATACTGGTCTCTGTGTCATATAGCTGAAGACGGCCTTGAGCCTGGACCCTTATTACAGTGCTGGGATTACAGGTATGTGTGCTGATGCTGTTGTTTAATTTTCCTGTTCCTGGAATATCACTAAGGTGCATACTAAAAGACAAAACAACTCCACCCCCAAACAAAAGCAACCCCACAAACATACAGACAACAACAAAAACAGTTTTTAATAGCTAATGAATACCTTGAGCAGGTGTCAAGATTGTCTGGACACATTAAGGACCTCATTGAATAAATGGGACCTCCTGAGACTGAGAAGCTTCTGTAAAGCAAAGGACACTGTCGCTAAGACACAAAGGCAACCCACTAACTGGGAGAAGATCTTCACCAACCCCGCAACTGACAAAGGTCTGATCTCCAAAATATATAAAGATCTCAAGAAACTAGACCGTAAAAGGCTAATCAACCCAATTATAAAATGGGGCATTGAGCTGAACAGAGAATTCTCAACAGAAGAACTTCAAATGGCCGAAAGACACTTAAGGTCATGCTCAACTTCCTTAGCGATCAGGGAAATGCAAATCAAGACAACTTTAAGATACCATCTTACACTTGTCAGAATGGCTAAAATAAAAAACACCAATGATAGCCTTTGTTGGAGAGGTTGTGGAGAAAGAGGTACACTCATCCATTGCTGGTGGGAATGCAAACTTGTGCAACCACTTTGGAAAGCAGTATGACGGTTTCTCAGGAAATTCGGGATCAACTTACCCCTGGACCCAGCAATACCACTCTTGGGAATATACCCAAGAGAGGCCTTATCATACAACAAAAGTATATGCTTTACGATGTTCATAGCAGCATTGTTTGTGATAGCCAGAACCTGGAAACAACCTAGATGCCCTTCAATGAAAGAATGGATGAAGAAAGTATGGAATATATACATATTAGGGTACTACTCAGCAATAAAAAACAAGGACTTCTTGAATTTTGCATGCAAATGGATGGAAATAGAAAACACTATCCTGAGTGAGGTAAGCCAGACCCAAAAAGAGGAACATAGGATGTACTCACTCATATTTGGTTTCTAGCCATAAACCAAGGACATTGAGCCTATAATTAGTGATCCTAGAGAAGGTAAATAAGGAGAACCCAAAGAAAAACATATAGGCATCCTCCTGAATATTAACCTTCAGCAAGCGATGAAAGGAGACAGAGACAGAGACCCACGTTGGAGCACAGGACTGAAATCTCAAGGTCCAAATCAGGAGCAGAAGGAGAGAGAGCACAAGCAAGGAACTCAGGACCGCAAGGGGTGCACCCACACACTGAGACAATGGGGATGTTCTACTGGGAACTCACCAAGACCAGCTGGCCTGGGTCTGGAAAAGCCTGGTATAAAACTGGACTCTCTGAACATAGCGGACAATGAGGACTACTGAGAACTCAAGAATAATGGCAATGGGTTTCTGATCCTACTGCACGCACTGGCTTTGTGGGAGCCTAGGCAGTTTGGATGCTCAACTTACTAGACCTGGATGGAGGTGGGGGTTCCTTGGACTTCTCACAGGACAAGGAACCCTGATTGCTTTTCGGGCTGAGGGGGGGGGGAACTTAATTGGGGGAGGAGGTGGGAAATGGGAGGTGGTGGCGGGGAAGAGACAGAAATCTTTAATAAATAAATAAATTAAAAAAAAAGATTGTCTGGACAGTCTTCATTGTCCAGGCAAAAGTTGTTCCGTTCTTTAAGCTTATCATAGTGCATGTGGAACACACAGTAGGCACTAGGCTTTGTGAGGTTTTTAGTTATTCTGAGGCTTTTAGTGTTCCTGATTTACAAATCAGAAAACGGAAGTCCAAAGAAATGGCCCAACATGCTCTAAAATTCAGAGCCAGGATTTGAGTGCAAGGATTTTGTTTATTTGTTCTTGCGTGAAATAGGTCCTCAAGTAGCCCAAATTGACCAGGAACTTGCTATTAGATCAGTCAGGTCTGAAATCTGCAGAGAGCTACCTGTCTCTGCCTCCTGGGTGCTGGGTTTAAAGGTGTGCACCACCATGCCTGGCAGCTAAGATCAATTTTAGTTTAAATCAATGTTCATTGTCTGTCATCAAACTTCTCCCCAGTTGAAGAGTCTTTAGACTGTGGGTTTTCTTGTTTTACTCCCCAGAGGGCTAAGTAAAGACATTAGTGCTCGAAGGTTATAATAGACAAGTAGAGTGGAGCCCCAGGGAGCCTCTTGTGAAGTCTTCTCTATACTGCTACATGACATTTTTTGACTAACGGATATCAGCAGACAGGACATAAAGTACAGACTGAGTACACAGTTGTACATTGCCTGTTGGCTAGAACAGCCTGGCTGGCGCCCAGTTACCATGCCACCATGAAGTCCAGGTTATCCTACTGGAGAGAGAGCACAGGAAAAAGGCAGATCTGGAGACACCAGATGATAGGAAAGGCTGTGGGAAGGAGGTGGGGCTCTAACTGAATTCCGTATGGAGTGTAAATGGCATGGTTGAAGCAGCCAACATTGCACAGAGCAGAAGAACCCACAGGCAGGAGAAATCGTCTGTTATTTAAGTTGTAATGTTTTGGTGTCTGTCGGTCTGTCTCTATGTGTATGTGTGTGTGTTTCATACAGCAGCAGAAAACAGAAACACAGGATACAAGCACTTGACCTCAGGGGAAGGAGGAGGGATGCCTTTGAGAGCTCACTTTCAGAACGTCCCAGCCAGTGCTCCCACAGATGCCATGCAACCACATTCCTGGCTCTGGGAGCGTAGTGTGATGTGGGAGTGTCATATATCAATCTGTTGATTTCATTAGTTAAGTAATAAACAAACTGCTTGGGCTCATAGCTTAGAACATAGGTGGGTGGAGTAAACAGAACAGAATGCTGGGAGGAAGAGGAAGTGAGGTAAGACGCCTCAGACAGAGATGCCATGCTCCGCTCTCCTGGGCAGACACGATTCAGCTCCGACCCAGGATGAACGTAGGCTAGAATCTTCCCGGTAAGCGCACCTTGGGGTGCAACACAGATGATTAGAAATGGGCTAATATGTGAAAATTAGCCTAGAAGAGGCTAGATAGAAATGGGCCAAGCAGTGTTTAAAAGAATACAGTTTCCGTGTAATTATTTCGGGTAAAGCTAGCCGTGCGGGCGGCCGGGTGCCGGGGACGTAGCCCACTGCTCTCCCCTTGTGAGTTGCCTGTATCAGCTCTCAGCACACCCTGCTAGTGAGTCCTTGAGCGCTTCATTAATTTTATACACTGTTTGTTCTGACCAGATCTCACTGGAGATAAGGGCAGCATAGCAAGCCTCCAAGGAGAGATTCTAGAATAATGCCAACCACTGGCTGTCCTTATCAGGCAGAAACCACAGGTTTCACTTTAGCAGAGTCTCATAAGGTTTAAGGTATTGGGTCTGTTCCGCCAGTCTTGATAGTTAGCACTCACATCCATGTATGCATTTATACAGTCAGATAGAAAGTTTCAACTGAAATTAGAGCTAATAAAAATAGAATATGCCAAGCCCAAATTATTTTATTCTGTTCTTGCTTTAGGTGCATTGAAAAAACTTCTATCAGTTGATTGATGGGTGTGTGTGTGTGTGTGTGTGTGTGTGTGTGTGTGTAGGACAACTTGTAGGACTTAGTTCTCTTCTACTATGTGAGACCCAAGTATTGAACTCAGGTTGTTACGTTTGTTGGTCGGAACCTTATCTGTTTTGTAATCTAGCTCTCTCTCTCTCTCTCTCCCCCTCCTCTCTCTCTCTCTCTCTCTCTCTCTCTCTCTGTCTCTCTCTCTCTCTGTCTCTCTCTGTCTCTCTCTCTCTCTCTCTCTCTCTCTCTCTCTCTCTCTCATCCCAGAAGGACAAGATTTTTATTTGTAAATGTTAGTTGTTTCTTGAGTGACTTCAAGATGGATGCCTATCCAAAGGCATAGCAGCCAACTGTCCCCTTTGAGTCTTCCCTATGAGAAGCGGCTACTTCAGTATCTACCTCTATCTCTGGCTCTCCTGCTTTATCGACATCTACAGTACTGGATGATAATTTTAGCTGCTTTGCTTGAGGAAATATTCAGATTCATGAACTACTCTTGAACCTTTGCTTGGTTGAGTGGGCAGAGGAAGCTGATGGCAAGGGCAGACTAATCAGGGCAATATTTGTGGAGGATGTGTGGTCAGCAGAACAGATCTGAAGGGTTGTTCAAGGCAGAATTGTTGGAGTCAGAGAGCTATGTGCTGAATGTCTCCCACTTCTTTGTATCCATGTCTACGGAATCTTCAGAAAAGTTTCTATAACTGGTGACTTTATTCTTTCTTTGAGATGCATTGAGTATGAGTCCTATGTGTAAGTGGTAGGAGACTTTCTAAGGAGACCCACACTTCCTGTGTTCTATTTGTAGTATTTGTGGCAAGAACTTTAGTGGTACAATTAGTAGAAGTTGGTAGTCACTCAAAGCTTCCCCTCTCATTAAGAGTTCTGGTATCTTCTATGTGAAAACCAAATGGATATGAGAAATCAAGGACCAAGCTCATGGGGAGGGAGGCTGGTGGTAGACCATGGGGCTGTTATCACCCACCTCATCCTCTTAAGAGAAACCAGATTTGTCTGGTTAGCAATTTCCAGCTCTTAGAGAGAAGCTGGGATTGTCTTAAACTCCCCAGGAGATTCCATTGTTCCATTGCTTTTGCCATTGATTAAGGAGCTATACGTATGACCAGGTTCTGAGCAGTAAGATGTAAAGATGGATTTTTTGCTGGGTGAGTTCTGTAGAACAGTTGTGTTTAGAACAGAGATCTGTCCAAAATGTCCACTCTTCTCTGTTACTGGGAACCACCTTCTTCCTTGTAACTCCAAACTGGTGGCGTTTTTTAGTTTTCAGACATCGCTCTTGATGGCGGTCTTTTATCCATTTTGGATTAGTAGTTTTCAGACAAACTGAACAAGCAAGTTTTTAAAAGGCTGAAAAACAGACAAAACAGGAAGAATAAATGCACATGGATCTAAAATAATCCTGTCATTTTCAAAATGCTACAGACTTGATAAAGAGTGGGAGGTTAGCTTAGCACTGTGGGTAAGAACATGCGTGGGTCTGAGTCAGAAAGACTTGGTTTTGAACCCACGTTAACTTGGGCAGGTAGCAGAACCTTCTTCAATCTGTTTATTATTTTGAATGAGGTTAACAATATTGACATATTAATATGTTAGCATATTAACATATGTTCTGTCTTCTCAAACTAATGTCAGGAGTTACCACAAACGTAATGACCATGGAGTTCCTGCAAGACACTGCCCCAAATGATCCTAAGATAGAGACTCTTGGTGTTCCAGACAAAGAAACATTAAGTGTGAGGGTGACCATTCCCAGCCATGAGTTAAGGAAGTTGTTTATAGAGAGCAGCCCTTTCCCATAGTGGATGGCAAGACCAGAATGTTCTGCTGAGGCTTGTCTACAACGAATTATGATCTACTTACAGAGTTCACATTAGTGTTTCAGGTTTAGGGCCGGGGCTGATTTCTGTCAGTGTATTGAACCACAACCTAAACATCTCAATCAGTATTTGCGAATGCTCAAGGGTCCAAATTTGGTTGATGCACCTAGGGCCAAATCTGCCACATGGACTGCTTCAGCGAGGACCAAGAAAAAGCTGGGAATTGGAGCTCCTGTAAGAGGAAATGAGCTGTGTGCTAACTTTTGTGGGTATTCATTGTGGACCAACGTTTTATGGAGTTCAGTGGAAAACCTTTAATTATCCTTGTCCATTTATAGACTAAGAACCTGAACAACAGAGGGGCAAGATAAACCCCAGTAACAAACAGAAAAACCTGTGAAATGGGCTTCAAATTCAGGGTATAGGTCACTGGTGCCGAGAATTGTCTGTATTCTGTCAGTCATGTTATAAATAAACGCTGATTGGCCAGGCAGGAAATGTAGGCGGGAAAACCAGACAGGAAGTAGAAATGGTGTAATGAAAACAGGAGAATTCTGGGAAGGAGGAAGTTGATTCTTCCCCCTCCTGCCCAGATTCTGAAGCAGCAGGATGTGATCTGCATCTCTGAAAAAAGGTACTGAGCCACATGGCTAACATAGATCAGAAAAATGGGTTAATCAAGTTGTGAGAGTTAGTCAGTGAGAGGCTAGAGCTAATGGGCCAATCAGCTTATATTTATAGAGACCTATGTGTGATTTTTCTCTGGGACTAAACAGCTGGGGAACTGGGCAGGACAAAAACCCCAACAACAAACAAGCAGGCCTGGCCCGCTCATGTTACAGGTCACCAGAAACCTTGCTCTATAAACAAGCAGGCCTGGCCCTCCATGTTACAAGTCACCAGAAACCTTGCTCTATAAACAATAAGCCAAGTGTTGCATTTCGCCCTAGCAGTGCTTGACAGAAGCTGCACATGACTATTGTTTATAAATATACAGTAGCTGGCTGGTGGGGATGCACACCTTTAATCCCAGCACTTGGGAGGCAGAAGCAGGCGGATCTCTGTGAGTTTGAGGCCAGTTTGGTCTACAAGAGCTAGTTCCAGGACAGGCTCCAAAGCTACAGAGAAACCCTGTCTCGAAAAACCAAAAACAAACCAAAACAAAACAAAAACAACAACAACAACAAAAAAAAAAAAACAAACTGTAGGAGGTCCTTCTGTTTGTGTGTTGCTTTCATTGGTTAATGAATAAAGAAACTGCCTTGGCCTAGTTGATAGGGCAGAACTTAGGTAGACAGGGGGAAGACAGAACTAAATGCTGGGAAGAAGAAAGGCAGAGCAGGAGAGAGACCATGGAGCCGCCAGAGACAGACATGCCAACCCGGTAAACCACTGCCACGTGGAGATACAGATTAATAGAAATGGGTTAAATCAAGATGTGAGAGTTAGCCAATAAGAAGCTAGAGATAATCGGCCAAGCAGTGATTTAATTAATACAATTTCTGTGTGGTTATTTTGGGGCTAAGCTAGCTGGGTGGCTGGAAAGAACAAGTGGGCCCTCTCCCTACAAACAACAAACAAACAAAAAACCAAAAAAAAAAAAAAACCAACCCAGCAACTATGAAGTAGCATTAGATGCATGTTGCAAATTCTTTAACATATTTCAAAGATGATAAAGGAATAATGATTCAAATTGGCAGATTCAAAGAAACTTGAAAATACTAAAGTCAGTGATTTGTAGTGTATCCCATCATCACATGGGTGTCCCCTTTCATCGCTGTGACAATTACCTGCCATGAACAATGTGAAAGGAGAGATTGATTTTAGCTTACCATCTCAGGGGGTTGGTACATGGTTGTTTGCTCTTATGTGCTTGAGCAGAACATCACAATGGTGGGAGCAGGAGAAGGGGGGAAGGAGAAAGGGAAGGAAGAGAAGGAGGAGGAGGGAGAGGAAGAGGAGGATGCTGTTGACCTCATGTCACAGGAAACAGCACACCTCTGATTGTAATCTACTTCTCCAACCTAGCACCACATCCTGAAGTTTCCAGTGCCTCCTAAAGTAGCATTAGCGGGTGAGCACCAAGTGTTCAACACATAAGCCTGTTGGAGAAATTTTGTGTTTAAACCACAACATTTTGCCCTGGGCTCCTAAGTGCTCATACAAACTATGGTCAGTTAATCTTTAAAAGTTCCCAGAGTTTTCGGACTTGAAAGACAGTTTGATGTTTAAAGAGTCCTTTCTGCTTGTTTTAGTTAGGGTTACTATTGCTATGATGTAATACCATGGCCAAAGCAACTTGAAGGAAAGTGTTTATTTGGCTTACACTTCCATATGGCTGCTCATCATTGAAGGGAGTCAGGACAAGAACCCACATGGGGTAGGATGTTGGAGCCTGCAAGACTATACAATAAATGTACAGCTGGCAGACCAATAGATAGATCCATGGGAAGTGTATAATACGTACCTGTCCACTTGGAATAAGCCATTTTACAGAGCTACGGGAACACTTGTATTTTGGAAAAGTCACTGCCACATCTGTAAAAACCTTGTGAGGCCGTGATCCTCGCCTCAAAATGGGATTCATTTCCCCAAACACCTCAGTAGTGTAACTTCTCCTGCAGGGCAACAGAATGACCTTGCTCCATTCCCCCCACACCATGAGGCCTTAGAGTGACAACATTCACTCTTTGTTCTAACAGTCAAATTTGCATAGAGTCAATCCCACAAAATTACCTGCTAACAGACCACATAGAAATCTCTAGAGAAGACAAGCACTGAGCAGGAAGGCAGCATGCTCCACCTTTGCTAACAAACAAAACTGGGTGTCCCCAAAGCTGGTTCTCACAAAAGAGATTGGATGAGGAGAATGGGTGAATCCAGGATTCGGGGATGTTTAGTAACTTTATTTAAAGGTTTGGAATGTCAGGTATTGTCCCTTGGATGCTGGCTCTTTCCTGGGTTGTGTCACTTGTTCCAGAGTACTGCTTTACTGCTTTGTCAGGTTTTACCTGCCCTTTTTGTGATTTTGATATGTATATTATCATTGTCCTTGCCTATGGAATTTTCCCACTATGTCTAAAAAAACTAGAAACCTCGTGGAGATCGCCCCTTACTCTCCTTCTTTCTTCTTCTTCCCTTTCTTCTTTCCCTCACCCGAAAAGCAAAGAACATGCAGAGGTAATGTGCTTGAGTTAATTTTTTTTTACCCTCAGTTTTTTGCTTGCTATAGACATCCTGTTCTGAGCCCTGAGAGGATACTGAAGCTGGTCCTCAAGGACTCCAATAGCAGGAACCTGGAGGCCATAGAGGAGTGCTGCTTACTGGGTTTGATCATCATGGCTTCCTCAACCCGATGCTCTTATAGATTCCAAGACCACCAGCCCAGGGATGGTACCACGTATAATAGGATGGGCCCTCCCCCATCAATTACTAGTTTAAAAGAATGCCTTACACAAATGGATAGATCTAGAAAAAACCATATTGAATGAGGTAATCAGACTCAGAAAGACAACTATAGTATGTACTCACTCATAAGTGGCTTCTAGATGTAAAACAAAGAAAAACCAGCCTACAATTCACAATCCCAGAGAACCTAGACAACAAAGAGGACCCTAAAAGAGACATACATGAATCTACATAGTAAGGAAAAAAAGACAAGATTTCCTGAGTAAACTGGGAGTGTGGGGATCACAAGAGAGGGTAGGAAGGGGAGGAAAGGAAGGAAGTGAAGAAGAATGTATAGCTCAATAAAAACAATAAAAAATACTTACAGTTATTTCTACTGTTTTGTGTTAGCATTGCAATTCAGCTGCATTTGCTACCCTTAACCTGTACTTGTCTTTATAATTAAAGAATATTTCCTGTAGGAAAAAAATGCCTTTCAGACTTGCCCACAGCTCAGATTTGTGGAGGTATTTTTTTTCTCAGTCGAGATTCTCTCCTCTAAGATGACTTTAGCTTGTTTCCAGTTGACATAAAACTATCCAGCACACTGTTCAACCTCGAGGACCTGATTTTGGATACCAGCATCCACATGAACCAGGTATGGTCTCGCTTATACAGTAACTCCTGTACTGTGGAGGGTACAGACAGGAGGATATGTGTGGCTTGCTGCCTGCCAGTCTAGCAGAAGTTAGTATTATGAATGTTCATTATTTTGAGTGAGGTTAATGCCATATTGTCGCTACTATGATAAGTTCTAGTTTCAGGAAGAGACTCTGCTCGAAGAAACAAGGCAGAAGGACTGGAGAGATGGCTTAGCAGTTAAGAGCACTGACAGCTCAATTCCCAGCACCCACATAGCAGCTCATAACTGTCTGTAACTCCAGTTCCAGGGGATCTGACACCTTCACACCAATGCATATAAAATAAAGTTAAATAAGTTATTTTTTTTTTAAAAAAGAAATGGGACAGAAGAGTGGTAGAAGATGCTCTCTTCTTTTCTCTGCATTCACACATATACACAATACACCTACAAGTGCGTGCACACACATACACACTCACACACATACACACTAGTCACCAAAGTTTTCATAGAACTGACATTGTTCAGAAGTCTAAATTCAAGTTTCCTATGAGGCCCAAGGCAAATGCTGTAGAGTAAGAAACAAGTTTACATACTTTACTCAATCTAATCACTCCTAGTCCATAAAGGAAGGACATAAGAATAGCAAGGGAGCTTGGGCTGAAGTATGACTGAAAAGTATTAAGGTGAACTCTTAACCCTGAAGCTGCCTGTCCAGCACCTAGAACTTGTGGACCACGATATAATTTTCAATGGTCTTGGGCATCCCTGCTTCTATGTCCTTGCTATCTTTAGTCCATAGTATCATTGCCTGTGGAATTCTTTCATAAGCAGTCCAAGTTTTAGCACCTCCAACATACTTGGGTTTCCATTACAACTTATGTTGAGTGCTGACAGTTTGTACATCATTTTATCAGGATCTGCCTGCTAGGACCCCAACCTTGCACCAATTACCTGGCTTTCTGTGCCTTTCTTTGCACCCCCCCTGGACCACAAACCCTTCTGTTGTCCATGCCTGAAACTCCAACTTCAAATGGACATAATCAAGGCCTGTGGCTCACATAGTAACTGGAACTCTTCGACCATGGTTGTCTGGTGTCACAAAAATAGCCTGTAGCTATATTCCTGTCTGCCTTCCTGTCAGTATTTTGCTGTTGTAAATTCCCAACAAAATTACCCATTAAAACTGACTCACAAAATCCTAAGCTTTTTCTAGCATGCTTCTTGAAACTTTTCTAAATTTATCCCCAAAACCAATTCTAAAGTCTTACAGACCACATAGCCACATTTAGTCACAGAAGCAAACCCACTTCTTTGTTATTGATTTTCTATGTTAATTGGTTTAAAAAGATTAGTGTGTCATAGTTTATTTGTAGTGGTCAGGAGACAACTGGCTGTTTCTCTCCTTTGATCATGTAGGTTCTGGGGGTTAAGCTCAGATCGCCAGCTTTGATGCTGTGCACGTTTACCTGCTGAATCATCTTGCTGGCACTTATGTTAGCTACTTTTATATTGTTGTGACCAAACACCTGGCGATAAACAACCTAAGGGAGGAAGGATTTATTTTAATTTATGTTTTGAGAGGATCTGGCTCATGGTTTCTTGGCTCACATTCTAAGGCAGAACACCATGGAAACATTAGGAAGAGGTTTGTCTCATGGTGAACACGATGTACATAGTAAGAAGAAGGGGCCAGAGACAAGATATTGCCTTCAAGGACATGCTTTAGTGACCTACTTCTTTTAACCAGGCCACCAACCAATGGCCACCCTTAAGGATCAAGTGTTGAGCACATGAGCCCATAGAGACAGCTCATATTCAAATCATAACACATAAGGACATTATTTTAAGTTCATGGGAGAAGCCTGCATTTCCTGGGCAGATGTGTCCTACATGGGTATACTTCTATATTGCACCTTCCCATCATTTCTTAGTCACTATATTTACCATCTTATTGGGTCCCACTCTTGATAGAGCTTTGAACAGGGGTTCCAGAATCTAGGCCTGCCTCTGCATGCCTACTCTTTCTCTGGGAGTGGCTACTAGGTTTGTTCCCATCACCATTGGGTATTGTTATCTGCGTTTCTGTACTGTGCAAAGGGAAAAGTCTTGGTTTGAGGTTTTTACTGTCAACCCTGAATAAATGAATGCATTTACTAAGGGCTATTCTTTATCACTTTCTTATGAATCAGTCCATTTTATCTACAATAATAGTGTTATTAAATCTAATCCTTAATCTTGTGTTTTTAACCATTTGATTGAAGAAGATTTTAATTTGAGGTATGGAGTTTCTTTTAGCTGTGTAAATGGGAGCAAAGAGAAATGCTATTTTCTTTTTTCCTGGCTTGAAGAAACACTTAATGTCTTCTAGAAAACAAAAGATGCAAATCTCCTTACCAGAGCAATGCGATTTAGAGAATCAAGTAAAATGAAAGATTTAAGAGGTGGGTTTACAGGATAGCCAAAACAATCCTGTTCAACAAAGGAATTTCGGGAGGCACCACAGTCCCTGACTTCAAACACTACTACAGAGCTACAGTACTGAAAACAGCTTGGTATTGGCATAAAAACAGACAGGAGGACCAATAGAACTAAATTGAAGACCCAGATATTAATCTACACACCTAATTTTTGACAAAGAAGCAAAAAATATAAAATGGGAAAAAGAAAGCATATTTAACAATTAGTGCTGGCATAACATGTAGAAGAATGAAAATAGACCCACATCTATCACCATGCACAAAACTCAAGTCCAAATGGATCAAAGACCTCAACATAAAGCCAGCCACACTGAACCTTATAGAAGAGGAAGTGGGAAGTACACTTGAACGCATTGGAACAGGGAACCACTCCCTAAATATAACCATAGCAGCACAGACACTGAGAGAAACCATTAATAAATGGGACCTCCTGAAACTGAGAAGCTTCTGTAAAGCAAAGGACATGGTCAACAAGACAAAATGGCTCAGGCCACAGAAATGAGAAAAGTAACTCACCCACAAGTCATATTCATATAATATTATATATAATTAAAAATAACATTAGTAACATTTCTTCTCTCTTTTGGTTTCCTTTAGAATTGTTTCCTGCACCTAATACAAAGTCTGGTTCAAAAGCAGGTGGATGGGCTCAATCTGGCACATGCAAATGTCCTTTAGATCGTAGTGAATTATAGACATTAGGTTTCCTTTTCTGGTGTTATTTCCTCTACATAGTAGTGACAATTAAGAGCAATTAAACCAGTCCTTCTTATAGCCTTTAGATTTCCAGCTTAGGGCTTTGTCAGAAAGCTAGTCACAATAGAACATATGGGGCCTTGCAGGCAATTAGACAATGGCCAGATCGCATGTGCACCTATCTTCTTACTGTCAGCCTTGACTGGCATCTTTATTTTATCACCAGTATCTTTCCTGCTCTGCTGGGGTATGGCTCCAGAAACTTGCTAAAAGAAAAGTTCTATGTGCCAGATGTAGCATCATCCACCTGTAATCCCAGCTTTCAGGAGACAAGGCAGGAGCACGGTGTGTTTGACACCTACCATGTTTACCTAATATTTTAGGGTCCACTTGTCCTCTATATCAAGACAAAACAAGCAAAAGCCTCAAACCCCTTTCATGAGCAAATAAGTATCAATGACAAAACAAGCAAGGAAACAGCAAGTTGTAGGAGAGTCAGTCACTACTCAACGACAGCGGCATGCTGCATCAATGGTTTTGCTGTGTGTGTTCTATTTCATTCCATAGACAACAAAGGCTGGTAAAACAATTAGATTTACTTCGCGACCCGGTGAAAAGTCAAGATTGGAGCTGATCAACACTGATCCAGAGGTTAGAACTTGCCATGAGACGAAGTAAGAGCAATTGTAGCACAGTATCAAGAGTCAGTCACTTGAAGAAAATTCCATTTTGTTACAGAAAACTGAAAATACACAGAAAAGCAGAGAAATGGGTTAGTTAATCTTCAGGAACCAGACTCATGGCCCACCTTCTATTTTCTGCTTCCCGCACTCTTACCTGGTTATCCCAAAGCCAATTCCAGCTTTATTAAATAATCTGTATTTTTTCTAGCTTTATTGAGATATAATGAACAAATACGAGTGAAATATTAAGTATACAATCAGATGATTTGTTATGTCTATATTGTAAACCACTGGCTACAGTCAAACTAATTACATTGATCACGTCTCACAGCTGAAAGTTTGTGTGCAATTTTGTTTATTTCAGGGTCTTGCTATGTAACTCTAGTTAGCCTGGCATTCGCTCTGTAGCCCAGGCTGGCCTTGAATATGGTGAAGTCCTCCTTGCCAGTGGCAGTGGCCATGTCAGAGGTGCAGCCAGTAGCAACTGAAGCTCAAGGTATTAGCCCACCAGGAAGAAACTCCCTAATGGGTAAATCTAGGATAGACAAGGCTGCAAGATCCCAGATCCCAGAATGTCTTTTGCTTTTGCAGTGTCTTTACATGTATACTGCTGCTCTCTGTCTCTGGTATCTGGCATGGTGTGAATGATTCCCACTGCTGGTAATGTAGTTTGCTCATTTTATGAAAACATCCCTCTCTACTTGGAATTTTTATCTGTGGATTATTATGAAGATGATTCCTTCCTAAGCTGCATTGTCTAGTTGGTCATACGAATGTTAGTTTAAATAGAGTTTTTTTTAATTGAAAAAAAAAATTTCCGCCTCCTCCCAGCCTCCCATTTCCCTCCTCCTCCTTCCACTCCTCTCCCCCTCCCCCCACTCCTCTCCCCCTTTTGATCCTACTTCATGTTCTGGCTTTGTGGGAGCCTAGCCAGTTTGGATGTTCACCTTCCTAGACCAGGATGGAGTGGGGAGGACTTTGGACTTTCCACAGGGCAGGGAACCCTGACTGCTCTTAAATAGAGTTTTAATGACAAAAATATAAACAAGGAAGTGTCACTCAGCTAGAAACATGAGTTTCTATTGAGGAACCATAGAGACTGTAGCTTAGGTTAATGATTAAGAAAAACAGCTGAGGGCTGGAGAGATGGCTCAGTGGTTGAGAGCATTGCCTGCTCTTCCAAAGGTCCTGGGTTCAATTCCCAGCAACCGCATGGTGGCTCACAACCATCTGAAGTGAGGTCTGGTGCCCTCTTCTGGCCTGCAGGCATACACACAGAATATTGTATACATAATAAATAAATAAATATTTAAAAAAAAAAAAAAGAAAAACAGCTGAGTCCCAGGAGCCAGGCTGACTTGAATTCCTGTAATCTTAATGCTGAAAGATGCAGTCACAGGTTTTGGTGTACATCATTAGCTAAAACAAAGCCTTATAATAACTTCAGGTTAGATAAGATTTTGACAATAGCTTTGAGCTGAAAAACCCAAGAAGATAATCTAAAGTTTTAGAAAGACACATAGTTGAGTGAGGAACTCTTTACTGTCTGCAAACAAGAACAAAGCAGCCCAATTATTAGCTGATGCACTTTTCCCCCTAGGATTGACTGATGACCAAAGGTGATGACTAATTCCTTATACATATTTCTGTCCTCAATCTCTTGATATAAAACACTACTGATGATGGTATGCAGCCTAAAGATTTAAAGTAGAGCAGACTGATTCTTTTTCATATATAAAAGTTTAGATTTGTGATTCCTTTCAGATTTTTTTATAAGATTACCTTTTGAGATAAGTACTAAAGTGATTGATCCTTTCTTTGTAACTGCAAAACACAGCCTGCCAGTAAAGAATATTTTGCTTGCTTACACACTGTTAATCTATAACAAGTTGCTTGGGTGTGAGTGGACATGGGTTCTTGGGATGATTTGTTTTGTGTCTGTAATACGTAAAATATCTAGTCGTGTTAAGTGATATGGGAAATATGCTGGTTTTACTTTTATTTATTGTAGTCACCTACTTGCGAAATAGAATGTCATTCCTATATTTTAGCTTATAATTTCTATATTGCTTGAAAAACTTTGTTGGAGTATACATAAGCTATAGAAAAAAGAATGCAAGAGAATAGAGAATAAGTAAGGAAACTATCAAGAGAGAGTGTGAAAGTATTTTTCCCTAACCCCTCAGAAAAGTCTAGTACGTGCTGACTCTGTGGATTCCTTTCGAGCCCTGTGCTGCTGGAAGCTGGCCACCCAGATAGCGATACCTCCTGCCTCAGACTCCTGAGTGCTGAAATTATAGACGTTTGCAACTACAAGGGTCTGTGTGTTGTGAGAGAAAGTAAGATCTATTATCTAAGAACTTTCCAAGAATACAAGGCAGGGTTCCTAATGAAGTCACTAACTGGATGTGAACTAGGTTCCCAGACCATACTCTTCTTAGAACTTGTCACCTTTGACTAACCTCTGCCTGCTTTCCCCACACCTTCTCTCCTGACAACCCCCTTGGTGCCCTCTGGTCCTGTGAGTTAGACCTGTTCAGGTTCAACATCTATGTGAGATCATGCGCTACATGATTTCCTGCATGTGGCTTATCACACCTAGAAAAATGGCATAATATTCTTTGCCCAATTTAACTTTTTATTGATTCTTTGTGGATTTCACATCTTGTATTTTGATCCATTCCATCCCTGTCACCCCTTCCTCTCTGCATCCACTCTCTCTGCTACAACCTCCCTACAAACCAAAACAATATAAAATTTAAAAGAAAAGAAAGAAGAAGAGAAGAAAACTCTCATCATGGAAGCTGTAGTGTGATACAGGGGGTCACGTAGTATACCTGTTAGTTCATGCATCTTTACTTGCAAGTGTTCACTGCAATGAGTCATTGGTCTGGTTCCAGGCCTCTGGCTTCTGCTATGCTATCAATACTCGGCCCTCACTGAGAATCCTCTTGAATATCCTGTTGTTGTCCTGTGTCATGGAGATCCTGCCATTTTGGATCTACAGGACCGGCTTTTGAACGTGCTCAGGCAGATGAAGAGGATGTTGGGGTGGAATAACTCATAGCCCTGGTTCTGGGCCTGGGTGGTTGCTGGGTTGGTCAGCCCGCCAGCTTTCCCTCATCCTCACCACCAGGGTGAGCTCTCCAGCAGTACCCTGGCTAGCTACATACTACACCCTATGTAACAAGCAGCAAAAGACAGGCCTGGTTCTCCTGCTTTCACACCCTCGGAGCTGGCACACCAACACCAACACTACCAGGACCAGTTTATACTGTGTTGCTCAGTCAAGGTGCAGGGGCCACTCTTCCAAGTGCTGCAGATGGCAAGAGGCAAGGCCAGCTCTCTTACCTGCCACAGCTGCGAGGGGTGGGAGGGAAGGGAGAGGCATCTGCCCCCTCCCCACTAAGTCACACAATAGACCAGTAGTGGGACCAACTCTCTCATGCTCATGCCCCTTGAGGCTGGCTCACCTGCACCTCTACTAGGGGGGTCAGCATCACTGTGATACCCAGGGGAGGTATAGGGTCAACTCTTCCAAGTGTTGCAGTTGGTGAGGGGCTGGGTCAGCTCTCCTGCCTGCCACAGGTGGTGATGGGTGAGGGGGATGGAGGACATCTTTCCGAGGCCACCACATGGCAGAAGACGGGGCCAGGACCAGTTCCCCAGGACCATCTTTCCTGTGGTTCCCGCCAACAGGGTCAGCTCCATTGTGCTGCCCACGTGAGGTGCAGGAACCGTTCTCCTGAATGCTGCTAATGGTGAGGGGCAGGGCCTAGTGTTGCAGCCAGGGTGGGGGTGGGGTCTGTACAGCCCTATCCTCTCCTCCTTTGGTGTTTACAGGAGCCAGTGACATCAATGCTGACCTTGGCTGCAGAATGGCCCAATCATGTCCCATGGCAGCAGCCCAGGCCCGGACATCATCATGGCCCTGGGTGGCAAGCAGGCCACCCACCTCAAGCTGCTTCTCATCTCTTTCACCTCTTCAGATCTGCCTCTCTCTACAGGAAATGAACCCCTCCCCCCCACTCTCTCTGTCTCTGCCCCTGCTCCATATCCCACGATATGTTTGTTTACCTTAATAGTGCCTGAAGGTTTGACAATGAAAAACTCTGGGCAGGTTCTGTGTTTTCTCCTCCCTGCCCAAGGTATAAAGCCCTGGGAATGTGTCATAATCTTTAAAAATTTTAGTAGGCACTCTTAAGGATTATTTAAAACATATGCCAGGCAGTGGTGGTGCACCCTTTTAATTGCAGCACTCAGGAGACAAATGCAGGTGGATTTTACTGAGTTTGAGGCCAGCCTAGTCTACAAAGACAGTTCTCAGACAGCAAAGACTGGTACACAGAGAAACCCTATCTTGAAAAAAACCATGCATTTAGTATCTATTTAATCTAAAAAAATTCCTAATAATTCCCTAATATTACCAAATATCTATTTAATTTTTATATTTTCCCAATTAATTGGGAAAATAAAACATAATTGCTGCATTAATGTTTCCTTGTAATTTCCTTGAGTGGAAATCTAAATAAAATTAATGCATTATAATTGGTTGATATGTTTCCCTGGTCACTCTCTGTCTCATTCGGTCTCTGCTCTTTTTTTTTTTTTTGTCTGTCTCTCTGTCTCAACCCCTGTGTGTGTGTGTGTGTGTGTGTGTGTGTGTGTGTGTGTGGTTTGAAAGAAAATGGCTCCCCCAAAAGAGAGTGGCACTATGAGGAGGTGGCTTTGTTGGAGTAGGTGTGGTCTTGTCGAAGAAAGTGTGTCACCATGTAGGCAGGCTTTGAGGTCTCAAATGCTCAAGACACGCCCAGTGAGACAGTTCACTTCCTGTTGCCTATGGATCAAGATGTAGAATTTCCCAGCACCATGTCTGCCAGCATGCTACCATACTCACAGCCGCCATGCTCCCTGTCATGATGATAACGGACTAAACCTCTGAAACTGTGAGCTGCCACCTCAATTAAATATTTTCTGTTTTAAGAGTTGCCATGGTCATGGTGTCTCTCTACAGCAACAGAAACCCTAACTAAAACAGTGTGTGTGTGTGTGTGTGTGTGTGTGTGCATAAATGCACTTGCCAATGTGCACACCTATAGAGATTTGAACAGAACATCTGGATTTTAATAACTCTTTGGGCTTATTATTTTGCAAGAGGGTCTCTCACTGAACTGGCTATTCACCGTTTCGCTTGGTTAGGTGTCTCATGAACTCCCCCATCCACCTCTTCCTGTTCCCCAGTGCTGGGGTTAAAGAAACACACACACACACACACACATACACACACACACACACACACACACACACACACACACACACACACACAGCAATGCTGGGCTATTTACAAAGGTGCTGGTGTCTGAACTCAGACATTCATGCCTGCAGAGCAAGTACCCTTATCCACTAAGCCATAAACCCAGTCACTAATGGATGTTATGTAAACAGCTCATATAAGATTCTTATGCCCCCTTCCTCAGCATATCTATAATTTGTATAAGTGACAACTGAGAATGTAAGAAGAATAACCAATTCTTCTATTTCTTTTAGATTAATTTTTAAATTGTTTTTATTGAGCTGTACGTTTTCCTTCACTCCTCTCCCATACTCCCACCCCCCTTCTGCTGTTTCCCACGATCCCCATGCTCCCAATTTACTCAGGAGATCTTGCCTTTTTCTACTTCCTATGTAGATTAGATCCATGTATGTCTCTTTTAGGGTCCTCTTTGTTGTCCAGGTTCTATGGGATTGTGAATTTTAGACTGGTTTTTCTTTGTTTTATGTCTAAAAGCCACTTATGAGTGAGTACATATTATATTTGTCTTTCTGGGTCAGGGTTACCTCACTCGATATGTTTTTTAGATACATCCATTTGCCTGAAAACTTTGAGATGTCATTATTCTTTTCCACTGTGTGATATTCTATTGTGTAAGTGTAGCACATTTTCCTTATCCATTCTTTGATTGAGGGGCATTTAGTTTGTTTCCAGGTTCTGGCTATGACAAACAATGCTGCTATAAACATAGTTGAACACATGTCCTTGTGGTATGATTGAGTATCCTTTGGGTATATATCCAAAAGTGGTATTGCTGGATCTTGAGGAAGGTTGTTTTCTAATTTTCTGAGAAATCGCCACACTGACATCCAAAGGGACTGTACCAGTTTGCACTCCCACCAGCAATGGAGGAGTGTTCCCTTTACCCCATATCCTCTCCAGCATAAGTTGTCATCAGTGTTTTTGATCTTGGCCATTCTTACAGGTGTAAGATGAAATCTCAGAGTTTTGATTTGCTTTTCTTTGATGGCTAAGGATGTTGAACATTTCCTTAAGTGTCTTTCAGCCATTTTAGATTTTTCTGTTGAGAGTTCTGTTTAGGTCTGTACCCCATTTTTTATTGGATTATTTGTTCTTTTGATGGCCAATTTCTTGAGTTTTTTGTATATTTTGGGTTGGTAAAGACCTTTTCCCATTCTGTAGGCTGCCATTTTTCTTTTGTTGACCATGTTCTTTGCTTTACCAAATCTTCTCAGTTGCAGGAGGTCCCTCCTTTAGATTATTTTTTGAAATATGTATTTATTATTTTCATTTTAAATATGTTTTACTGGATATATTTCAAATACCACCTCAGCTGTGGTAGGGATATGTTCATTAGAGAACATCCAGGGGCCAGACATGTAGCTTAGTCAGGAAAGTGCTTGCATGAACCTGGGTTTCATCCCCAGAACCCAAGTGAAAAAAAGCTGGGCATGGCAGTGTATAATTGTCATTCCAGTACCGGGGAGGCAGAGTCAGGTACATTCCTGGGGCTCAGTGGTCAGTCAATTGAGCCTACTTTGGGGAGTTTCAGGTAGGAGAGAGATCCTGTCTTAAGAAAACAAAACAATAAAAATGCAATAAATGTGGACAACACAGAAATTGTTCTCTGGCCTCCCTGTGCATGGGTGCATATGCACGTACAATCTGCTCTCACACACACTACAGATGCATGTGTGTATGCACACCCAATCACACACATGCACACGTGCACATACAATCTGCTCTCACACACAGCACAGATGCATGTGTGTATGCACACCCATACACACACACACACATGCACATACAATCTGCTCTCACACACACCACAGATGCATGTGTGTATGCACACCCCTACACACACACGCACACATGCACATACAATCTGCTCTCACACACACCACAGATGCATGTGTGTATGCACACCCCCCCCACACACACATGCACATACAATCTGCTCTCACACACACCACAGATGCATGTGTGTATGCACACCCCTACACACACACGCACACATGCACATACAATCTGCTCTCACACACACCACAGATGCATGTGTGTATTCACACCCCTACACACACACACACACACATGCACATACAATCTGCTCTCACACACACCACAGATGCATGTGTGTATTCACACCCCTACACACACACACACACATGCTTCTGGGAGGCCAGCATTCAGTAGGTCAGAGACACAGAATAGGTAAACTGTTGGACAGAGTCATGCTTTTACTCTGTTGTCCAGGCTAGCCTAGAATACACTATATAGCTCAGGGTGACCTCAAACCTATGACAATCTTCCTGCTTTAGCATCCCAAGTGCTGGCATCACAGGCATGAGTCACCACCCTTAACTTGGAAGATAATATTCTAAAACATGGTGTGGATCATATTTTGGGTATTAATCTGTGTAAAACACTAAAATCAACATATTTTTTCCTTTTTAATAGCAATGGAAAAGAAAGAAAATATAGATCAGTTTGGAGGGGACTATGAACAGTTAATGAGGCAACATAAAAAAAGGAAAAATTAAGAGGAAATAGGAAGAACAAGAAGCCCCAGTCCTGGGGTCTAATTTGTGTTTCTTGATGACTGAGAGTCAAGAGACTTATAGATTTGAGAAAGCCAAAATTGCCTCTCGAGACAGAGCTTTCCTTCCTCAGGACATCCAAACACGGAAGAGAACCAGCTTGTGGTTTTTTTTTTTTTTACTTAAATTTAAAAACTGCTTAACTTTTTAACCTTTTTGTAAATTACATTTTTAAACTACGTAACTTAAACACACACACACACACACACACACACACACACACACACACAAAGACACCTAAGTCTGCCTCTCTCTCCTTCCTTGTCTGTCTGTCACACTTAAATCTGAGACACACACTATCTCCTTATTTCTACTTAAACTCTAGACTTTGTTCAGATTCTGACCCTCCTGAAATTCCTTCTCCAGTGCAGTCAAGGATCTTGCTTTACCCAGTGAAGGTCCCTAAGTGGGTGGGGCACTCCTCCAGCACGTGGCAGCTGCATGCGCTCTTTCTCTCTGAGAGGATGAAACTGCCTTTTAGCATCTGTCCTCTAGCCAATGCTGACACCGCAGACAGGGTCTCTCACCTGGGAAGAGCATTAGCAGCAGAGGGTATTGATGTTGAGGCATCAGGTGCAGACACATCCCACTCCCCACACAATTCTTTGCCTCCTGCCTGGGAATCAGAGAGCCAGGCTGCTGGCTTGTGCTGAGAAATATGTCCCCAACTTTCAGAAAGTATATCAGACTCCTCTTCTGCCGTGAGGGCTTTGATTCTCTGAGAGTCCACCATATAGTGTGTCTGTGGTGCTGGTGAGTGAACGCTCCTTGCTGTGTTGCTGCCCATCTGTCCGTCCATCTTGCTAATTTCTCTTTAATGAACTCATCGTTCCCAACAATCCATCTCAGTCCTCTTGAGAACCCACCCTGCGTCTAAAACCTAGCACTGTTGACAGTTAACTTTGATTGTTTATGCTTTTTGGTGGTTTATCAAATTTGTTTCCCGTGGATTTATGTTACTTCAATATATTTTATTTAATAAAAAGGTAATAAAAAGAAAAATAATGTTTTTTTTTAAAAAAAATGGTGAATCAAGGCATTAGTTATGGGTTGTAAATGTCAGTTTTATTTTTTTGTTAGAGATTTATCAGATGTCCCATACTGCATGGAGAATTGATGTATGCAGCTCCCCAATCCTTTTATTTTGGTGTATATGTATGTATGTATTTCACTTGAAGATAATATTTTTTTTAATTGTCAGACACTGGTTAGCTCAGAACTCTAGAATTCACCACTTAACCCTGCCCAATCTATTTTAGTCTTTATTTTTTTTTAGAATGAAAAACGAGAAGGAATAATACATTTAACCTTAACCCTTCTATTTCACAAGCATACCGTAAAGACAAATTAAACAATGGAACATCTAGCAGATAAACATCCTATGTGTCATTATTTTCAAGAGCAACACTTGCAGTGTTTATTTTTGTAGCATATTAGACACTCACAGTAATGTCCCTTGGTGCAAATCCCCTTCTCCCTGGGGTTATGTTCTGTATGTGTCTCCTTGTGTTGGCCATCGTCCACACTGACTCTCCCACTCCCAGCACTATAATTTTTCCCACATATTTCTCACTGGGTGGGATCTACCTCTAGTTCTGCACTTGGCTAACCATAAAGAGACATTGGTGGCTAATCAATGCTTCAGGATGCCAGTGGAGGCTGCTTCTTTGCTCTTGTGTTTGGTGTAGTCAGCAAGTTGTGTGAGAAACACAGATGAAACATTTGAGTCACTCCCCAATGTCAGAAGGTATTGAATGACAATACATACACAAAGTCTGGTGGTTTCTTTGGCAGTCATTGAGCAGACATTCCTGTTCTTCTCAACAGTTCTGGGGGGAGTCATTTGAAGCTTCTTTTGTTCAAAGCTTTTTTTTTTTTATTCACATCACACATTACGTGGTGGATTTATCTATGTCTATATGTAGGTTAAGAATGACTTAGGGTCATTCTTAATAAAAAGTTAATGAAGAAAGGAGTTTCCAAAAGATCCAAGAAGCCAGGGCTGGGAAATGGATAGAAGTGTAAAATAGTTTCCCCGGGAGTGAAATAATTCACCAGCCGAGTTGCAGGAAACATGTAGAAGCTACTGCTGCCCTAGGTGGTAGAATCCGACATAGGGTCAGCGTTCAGCTGGTAGAGTGAGGTGACGTAAAAGACAGGAGTGGGTCTGAGCAGATGGATGGATGGCAAGCCAACAGGTGGATGGACAGATGGCAACTGGAGTGGGCTGCGTCACCAGTTGGGGCTGAGTTGAGGTGAAGCCATTGCGACGACCCTGAGTGCTTTGTTTGATGGTCCTCTGACACATGTGGGTTGGCTAGGTGACCTGTTATTGTGGGCTGTGACAGTTACAGTATTGAGTGTCTACAGGTGAGGGAGTTGCAGACTTTCCTTAGTCTGGTATGTCTGATAAGACAGTATGCTGGTTTTCCTGACATTATTTTTTTATATTCATGTGCTTACAGACCCAATTCACCCTGAAAACTTAAAGGAAATGGGTCATTTATCAGTTTGTGCCATGTGATTGGTGCTAGACTGATTATTTGTCAACCCAGGTGCAGTATTGTCCTTCATCCTTAAAACAGAGTCAGATATTGCTTTTAAAATGAAGTCACTCAGGGCAAGGCAATTGGAAAAGAACACTGCTTTATACAATATGGAGTAACTTTGGGCAGGGCACAACCTGTCTTAACATTTGACATGACTCAAAAGAATTCATTACTTGGGTTAGGTCCTTTCTGGAGTCCTCAGAAATGCCCTAGGAATTATCTATGCTACCTCAGCAGAAGACACTGACAAGACAGAGATGTGGGGGAAGTGCTAACTGTGATTGTGTAGACATCCTGGATCCAGATCTGGGCTCAGTTTTGAGTTCTGCTGTCGCTAGCATGGTGGCCAGCTCCAATTTCCCCAACCTCCTTTGGGAGCTATTGCTTGTATTGAGCCTGTTAATGTAAAAACATAGCTATCACCTCAAAAGGAATAAGAGAGTTTATTTTGGAGCTAAATATGAGTGGCCATAGCCTAGGAACATGGATTCATGTCACCTTAAGTTCCGTGTTCCAATGCAATGATAGTTTCAGATACAGATTGAAAGAAAGTCATAACTCAAGGCCGTTTTCAAATCCATTGGTAGGAACATCAGGTAGGTGTGTAATAGCAAAGCAGGGACATCTCTGCTGTGGGTCTCAGATATTATCTTATGGCATTTTAACTTTTGGGCTGTTGGAAGACCATACCCTGTTGATATATTCCAAGTGGAATTTTCTGAGAGCCACAAGGCTATTCGATCGGACCCAGAGGTAGCCAATAAGCAGCTATGAAGGGGACTAAAGAAAGCCAAGATAATTTACAACCCCTGAACTCTCCACAGGTTAACGTTGCTGAAATATTCAGCAAATCATTTGTGATTAAAGAATGGGACAGGAGAGTGTCTATGTCTAGCGTTGTCATAGGTAAACAAGGAGCTAAGGTGACATTCATGATGGATCTTCTTTAAATCACAAGGGGACGGTATTATTTCCCACAGTAAGTGCTTTTGTAGAATACACCTGGATAGAATGCTGTCTGTGTAACTCCCAAATTAATGTTAAACTGTAATCCCCGGTGTAATGATATTTAGAAGCAGAATCCTTGAGAGCTAACCAAGGTTAGATTAGGCTGTGAAGCTGGAATCCCCATAATGCAATTATTGCTTTCACAAAAAGAGAAGATAACGCTGTCTAAAGGTTATGTGAAGACATATGAGGAGGAAGGTCCTTACCCCAACCCCCAACTATGCTGACCTCCTAGTTTTAGGCTCTCAGCCTCTGAATCATGAGGGACAAGCATTATATAAACTACCAAGTCAATAGTGTTTCTTGTTTCAGAACAGCCCAAATTGACTAAGAATAGTGGGGTTGTATTAAGCTCCATCATTTTCCAGAAGCACAGAGCTCAGGTAAAGTTCAACACTGTCACTTATAAAACCGTCAGTATCCCCCCCCCCCCCCCAAAAAAAAAATTGTTCCGTATCGATGACTTTCAGGTTCTGGTGGGATGTTGGCAGGTGAGTCAGATCTTTACACTCTTTCTCAGTGCAGAACTCTGCTGAGCTGGAGGAAATGCTCTCTACCCTTGATGGAAGAAGTCACATGCATTGGGAGGAGAGGCTCTAGGCCAGAAGAATGAAATCATCTACAGCTAGTGCTTTCCCTGACAGCTTCTCCAACAAAGCTCCAGCTGTCCATATACAGTGGGAGGAAGCGGGGGGGGGGGAATGGGAGGCTGGGAGGAGGCGGAAAATAAAAAAAAAAAGACATACTCAGGCCTGGAAAAAAAAAGTTTGTGCTACTACACCTGGCCCAAGAACTTGTTCCTATTTGTCTCTTCCTCACTGGTTAGTTTTCCTCCTTAAGTATGCTCCCTTCTGCCTTTATGTTATATATAAAAATTTATGTGTGTGTATGCATGTACATACACACATAGAGTTTTGATTGTCATAGAAAAGAAAATGTGATATTTCTTTTTCTGGGCCTGGTTTATTTTACTTAGCATAATGATCTCCAGTTCCACCCACTTCCCTGAAAATGTCACAATTTCATTCTTCATTACGGTGGAATAAAATTCTATTGTGTATATGCACCACATTCTACATCCACTCACCTGAGGATGGATGTCTGGGACAGTACCAGTTCCTTGGCAATAAACATGGGTGCACAGATATCTCTGTGGTGTGCTGACTTGGATTTCCCTGGGAGTACCCAGGAAAGGTATAGCAGGAGTATATGGTATTTATCTCTTTTTGTTTTTTTTATTGTTTTACAAATTTATTATTAGACAATTTCATATGAATATGTAATGTATTTTAAACATACTCAACCCCTCGTTTTCTGTTCCCATCCCACTGCCATTCCCTTGGACTATTTCTACCCAACAAATTCTCTTTCTGTTTTTATGTCATTTGTGATGGAGGAAGGTCATTGGTTAAATAAAAAGAAACTGCTTGGTCCTCATTGGTTAGAAGATAGGTGGGAGGAGTAAACAGAACAGAATGCTTGGAGGAAGAGGAAGTGAGCACAGACTCTCCTCTCGGGAGCAGACGCCTCAGAGAGACGCCATGCCCCAGCTCCCAGGCAGACGCACACTATGAAGCTCCGACCCAGGATGGACAGAGGCTGGAATCTTCCCGGTAAGCGCACCTAGGGGCGCTACACTGATGATTAGAAATGGGCTAAATTAATATGTGAGAATTAGCCTAGATAGAAATGGGCCAAGCAGTGATTAAATGAATACAGTTTGTGTGTTGTTATTTTGGGGCAAAGGCTAGCCGAGCAGGTGGCTGGGGTGTTGGGGATGCAGCCCCGCTGCCCTTATTACTACACATGTGTGTTTGCGTATGTGTGTGTGTGATTTACTCAGTTCATTACTTCGCAAGAATGTTGGTGGGATTATTTGCTAGAGCACTGGCATCTTACCAGTGAAGTCGTTGGGTCCTTAGTTAGAGGTGGGACCTCATAAGCCCTTTCCCCATTCATGCTAGAATGTTGATAGGCTCAATCTTGTGCATTTTTATGAAGGTAGCCACGGCTGCTATGAAGCTAATGAACCCAGAGTGAATACAATGGCCATCCCATTCCTGCAAGAAAGCATTTCATGGTCCTTATCCCCATTCCACAGCTCTACATTCTTCCTGACTCCTCTTCCATGGTGTTCTCTGAACCTTGCGGGCAGGAGCTGATACAGATGCCCTGTTTGGAGCTGAACACTCAGAAGTTGATTATTTTCAGCACTTACATAGCTTTGTATTTCTGTGCTAAACTCTGTCCGCTACAATAACTTCTCTGACCAAGGCCGAGAGTGGTTCAGATCTATGGGGACAACGATAAATATTTAGAATGCAATTTGATGTGTTCATTTAGTAAAACAGCGGTACCAGGTTCTCGCCTAGGGGCTGTGACCTCCCGAGCCATGGAATTTGGCCAGGTTTACAGTACCAGGAGTGAGTTACCTCTTGTGGAACAGACCTCAGAGCCAATCAGAAAGCAGCTGGATACTCTCATAACACTCATACCACTATTGCACTTGTGGGCAAGCCTTGCCTGGTGGATTAGTATTGTGACCTAAAACGTTCACTGTTAGGTAACTTTGCTGAGGACTTTCGCAATAGCCTTTATAATTTTAGGGATCTCTAGGGCCTCCTCGACAAAAAAACTTATCCAGAGGTACCTGACATCTGGCACTAGGATTTCCGTTTTGTAACTGTGGTGGTTGGAACGAAAGTGTCCCACATACTGTTGGGCATCTGAATACTTGGTCTCTGGTTGGTGGCATTAGGCTTAGAACGTGTGACTTTCTTGGAAGAACTATGTCACTGGGGGCAGATTTTGAGAACCTAAAGATTTGGGCCATTAGAGTTTGTTCTCTATTTTCTTTTGGTGGATTGAGATGTGAGCTGTCAGATGCTGCTCCAGAGCCATGTCTGACTCCTGCTGCCATGCTGTACCCATCACTGTGGATCATAACTTTCTGGAACTGAAAGCTCTTTCTCCCTACACTTGGGAGATAACTAAAGGTCACATGTTTTGGAAAACAGAAAACTGGAGATTCTTTTTTTTTAAATATTTATTTATTTATTTATTATGTATACAATATTCTGTCTGTGTGTATGCCTGCAGGCCAGAAGAGGGCACCAGATCCCATTACAGATGGTTGTGAGCCACCATGTGGTTGCTGGGAATTGAACTCAGGACCTTTGGAAGAGCAGGCAATGCTCTTAACCTCTGAGCCATCTCTTCAGCCCAAAACTGGAGATTCTTGAAAGCTTCTCCTAGCTTTATAGAAGAATGCAAAGCTTCTGGGGGCTTAGACGTTAAGAAGCTAAGCTATTGAAAGCAGTCTTCTCACACTTTGTGAGCTGCCTTCAAGCTGTTTAGAGAGTTCTAAGATTGAAGTTTCCCCTGAGTGGGTGTAATTTATGGATGTATAGCTGCTTTTCTGAGTCATCCACACTCATATAACTAATCCTTCACCCATATTTTTATTGTTATCCCAATGAAATCGCTTTGGTTCATCAAGTTCGACTTTAGTGCAATCATTATTTTGGTCTGTCATAGGATCAATCTCTCTCAATCTCTCTCTCTCTCTCTCTCTCTCTCTCTCTCTCTCTCTCTCTCTCTCTGTGTGTGTGTGTGTGTGTGTGTGTGTGTGTGTGTCAGGGGGGAGAGACAGAGAAACAGAGAGAGAGAGAATGTGCATGCATTGAAAAATCTGTCCCACAACATTTGGCACCTGAACAGAAATTTGACAGCACTAAGGAAAAATTAGAAAGTAGTGATTGCATGATCCTTGATATGGGTGGCAAGGTGTTCAACAGAATCTGAACAGCATGAAGATAGAGGGGATTGCAAAACAGCTGTCCTTTCTCTGTGGTGTGTGGCAGCCTGCCTTTTCCCTGCAGCAGTGTTTGCCTGGTTCTTGCTACGGGTAGTGAAATGTGTAACTAGGGTTGAGCCATCAGGAGATGGGGTGTGGAGAGAGAGGCAGTCATAGGCCAGTCTTCCTTAGTGTGTCATGGGACAACATGGTTGCCTGATAATTGGGATCTACTGTGCGATTACAGAGATGCTCTGAGATCAGTTAAAGGTTTACAGCGAAACCTTCAGTTTCTGAGATTACCATGTATAGTCAAAAGTATTGACAAGCTGTTGCAGAGATTGCCTGGCCAGTGGCGTATGTGGCAAGAAATGCATCTGAGGCTGGAATGGGAGGTCCGCAGACTTTGTTTGTGTAAAGTAGGAATTAGAAGAAGAAGCATAGTGTGGCCACCATTCTCTGTATTATTCTCCTTTAGCAGTTGAGTTAGAAAAAGCAGAGGATGAGATGACTGGCTTGGAGAAACAGAAAAGAGAGTACAAGTGCTGAGCAGATGGAGAGCCCATCCTGGGGCCCAAGCACTTGGAACCCATGGGAGGCTTAGGAGAATGAGGTGGAAGGGAGCATGGTAGAGATGATAGACGATGGCACTCGAGTCCAACCTTTAATAGAAAAGAAGCAATCCTAAGTGAGGTTGCAGCCTTTATGGTCCAGTACAAGACACTGTGGTAATCAGGGCATACTCAGCGCCTGAACTGCTTGAATCGGGGAAGACTTTATGTTTCTTCATTTTATTGAAAAATAGATTTTTTTCTCACATAATATATTCTGAGTATGGTTTCCCTTCCCTCTGTTCCTACTTCCTCCTCTCCTCCCTTCCCATTCAGATTCACCTCCTTTCTGTACCTTATTAGAAAACAAACAAGCATCTAAGGAATAACAATATAATAATATAATATAATAATATAAAATAAAACGAGCACATAGGAACTGAAACAAACACACAGAAGGAAAAGAGCTCAAGAGAAGTCACAAGACACAGAGACCCAACTATCCACACACTCAGGAATACCTGAAAAACACTAAGCTGGAAGTCATAACATATACACAAAGGGCCTGTAGGGTAAAAAGAGAGAAGAACAAATATATGTAAAATGAAATAAAGATAAATAAAATACAATTAAAAAAAGAAAAGTCCCATCATAGCATTATGAGACAGGGAACCGCTAAAGATGCCATTGAGTTTGTTTTCGGACGGCCCTCTACTGATAAGCATGCAGCCTGCCCTTGAGAGTAGTTAGTTTCCTCAGGGAGAGTCCTTGGGAAGAAACTAAATTTTCATTTGCACATGGTTATCAATTTGAGATTGCTTCTGGGTTAGGGATGGGGTATGTGTCTACATTTACTTTTAGCTTTACGACCCCATCTGGTGCAGAACCCTGCAGGTCCTGTGCAAGCTGCCTCAGTCTCTGGGAGTTCATGTGTGTGTGGATTATGTTGATTTAGAGGGTGTTGTTCTGTTGGTTTCCTCCATCCCTTCTGTCTATTTCTCTCTTTCTGCTTCTTCTTTTCTGGGATTCCCTGACCCCTAAGGAGAGGGATTTGATGGAGGCATCCCATTTAAGGGTGAATGTTCCAAAGTCTCTAACTCTCTGTCTAGTGTCTGGCTGTGGGTCTCTGTATTTGTTCTCATCTGCCCCAAGAAGAAGATTCTCTGATGACGACTGATTTATGAGTATAGCTGAATGTTATTAGGAGTCATTTTATTGCTATTTTTAGTTTTAGAACAGTAGCATTTGGTTTTCCCCTAGGTCTCTGGGCTATCTAGTCTCAGGTCCTCGGTCACTCAAGCAGGTTCCATCTCATAAAGTGGGCCTTAAGTCAAATCAGATATTGTTTGGTTATTCCCAAAACTTTGTGCCACCATTGCCCTAATACATCTTGCAGGCAGGACATCATTATAAGTCAAAGGGCTTGTTGACGTTTCTCCTTTGGTAGTTTGCAGAGTACCTTCCTCTAGCGAAGACCCTAGCATGTGGGGTGATAACTCTATGTAGGCACCAGTCCAGCTTCTCCATGTTCAGTGAGTTGTGTAGGTGTCGTCTTTAGTAAAGGGCCTTGTTATCAGCTTGTGGAGAGCAACAGCCTGGGTTGCTTGGGGGTTCCCATGGGACCCCTTTGGCCAGCATCTCAGTCAGATGAAATTCAGTTCCTGGTCTTGAAAGCTTCATTTGCAGATAAGAGATGGCTAGTTGGGCTCTGCTTCTCTCATTATTTGGCAATTTCCTGTACTTTCATATATGTGTTTATTTTAAGAAACTTCTACTGTATTTCCGCAGCATCCCTACAATGACTCTTAATTTTAGCTTTGCTCTCATATTCCCTCCCTGTTCACCTCTTCTTTCCCTGCTCAATCCTTCCATCCCCAGATGGTCTTCCAGCCCCCAGAGAGGAGACAGGGTGGAGGAACAGGAAAAACCACATGGCCTTTCTGTAAGATGCCCATTACATACCCTGTAGGTGTGGTCTTGAGCTTCTCTTGGGGAGGAGCCACTGTTTTGAGGGCTTTCTGAGACTGGACAGGGTTTGTAGTGGTGGTGGTGGAGGTGAGGAGGAGCTCCATCCAAACATTATTTATTTTCCCCAAATCTACTATTCTCTATATATACCTAACCTCTGTGGTTCTATGGATTGTGGCTTAGTTATCATTTACTTAAAAGCTAGTATCCACTTGTAAGTGAATACATGTTACATTTGTCTTTCTTGGTCTGGGTTACCTTACTCAAGATTTTTTTTCTAGTTCCATCTATTTACCTGTAAATTTCATCATCATCATCATCATCATCATCATCATCATCATCATCCTCTCTCTCTCTCTCTCTCTCTCTCTCTTTCTCTCTCTCTCTCTCTCTTTTTAAAGTGGGTGATGCTGGATGGTGGTGGCACATGCCTTTAATCCCAGCACTTGGGAGGCAGAGGCAAATGGATCTCTGTGAGTTCAAGGTCAGCCTGGTCTACAAGAGCTAGTTCCAAGACAGGCTCCAAAGCTACAGAGAAACCCTATCTCGAAAAAATAAGATCAGTAAATAAATAAATAAAATGGCTGAGTAATACTCTGTTATATAAATTAATACATTTTCTTTATCCATTCTTTTGTTGAGGAACATCTAGGTTGTTTCCAATTTCTAGATATTATGAATAGAGCACCAGTGAACATGGCTGAGCAGTTGTCTCTGTGGTAGGATGAAGTATTCTTTGAGTATGTGCCCAATAGTGGTACAGCTAGATCCTGAGGTAGATTGATTGCTATCTTCCTGAGGAATTGCCATAGTAGCTGTACAAGTTTGCCCTTCCATCAGCAATGGAGGAGTGTTTCAAATTGTGGAAGACTTTTAAATAAGCAATGGAAGAGCCTGTCACCCATAAGGTTATAGGATGTGGGCGTGTGCGGAATCAATCTGATTTGTAGAGGCAGGAAAAAATCAGCAACGTAATAACACACCCCTCTTTAAGATATAAGCTGTGCAAACCAAGACACTAGGAGGAAAATCAGTGCCTCATGAATTTGCTTAGAAGGGCCATCAAGAACACTTAAATCCACTGTATGAGGTCATCATAAACATCCAGGAGCAGAAGACAGTAGAGAAAGAACAGATATTACTGAGGGAACAGGGAATCAGAGAAACAGTTTTGGTTCTCAGTTCACTGAGTTAGATAGAACTATAGTCACAGGAGAGTTAAAAAAAATGATTCAGCAAGAATCTCAAAGCTGGTATGAAGCTTTAGTGGCATTGTTGAGTCCCATTATGAGACATGATCTTTATGAAGTAGATAAGGTGTGGCAGACCTGAATGATCTAGACAGGTATGTGAATGGAGTTTGTGACATGCTAAAGCATTTGAGAGGGGACAAGTTATGTTTGTTACTTTTCTGTTGCTGCAATAAAACACCATGACCAAGGAAACTCAGAAAAGAGTTTATTCTGGCTTACAGTTTTAGAGAGATAATGCTTATCGCAGAGAAACAAGGCAGCAAGTGGCAGACATGGCAGCAGGAACCGGATGCTGAGATGCTCACATCTTGAGCTGTAAGCACTAAACAGAGAGGACAAATTAGAACTAGGCAAGGCTTTTCAAATTTCAAAGCCTACTTCTAGTGACATACTGCCTTCAACAAGGCTGCACCACCTAAACCTCATCAATATTCTAATGCCCAAGATTGCAAGGGAACATTCTTCATTAAAAACACCACATTCCACTCTCTGGCCCACATGGGCTTGTAGCCAAATCGTAATACAAAATGCATCCAGTACAATGGTATAAGTAGCTATAGTCTTTCACAGTTTCATTACTGTTTAATAGTCCAAAGTTCTTCCTAAACTCAAAGGGATCACTTAATTGTAAGCCCCTGCAAAAGCAAACAAACAAAAAACAAAACAAAAAGAAAAAAGCCAAAAAACCCAAATAACCTATGTGGTGATTTGAAAGAAAATCACCCCCAAAGAGTGGCACTTTAAGAGGTATGGCCTTGTTGGAGTGGGTGTGGCCTTGGAGTAGGTGTGGCTTTGTTGGAGAAGTACATCGCTATGGGGTGGGCTTTGAGGCCTCCTATGCTCAAACTATGCCCTGTGTCACAGTCCACTTCCTGTTGCCTGTGGATCAAGACGTAGAACTCTCAGCTCTTCCCTGATCGCTAAGGAGTTTGAGCATGACCGTAAGTGTCTTTTGGCCATCACCTTAGAACCTTCATCTGGCGATGGATGGAGATAGAGACAGAGACCCACATTGGAGCACTGGACTGAGCTCCCAAGGTCCAAATGAGGGAGAACATGAGCAAGGAAGTCAGGACCACGAGGGGTACGTCCACCCACTGAGACGGTGGGGCTGATCTATTGGGAGCTCACCAAGGCCAGTGGGACTGGGACTGAATAAGCATGGGATGAAACTGGACTCTCTGAACATGGCGGACAATGAAGGCTGATGAGAAGCCAAGGACAATGGCCCTAGGTTTCGATCCTACTGCATGAACTGGCTTTGTGGGAGCCTAGCCTGTGTGGACTCACCTTCCTGGACCTGGATAGAAGGGGGAGGACCTTGGACTTCCCACAGGGCAGGGAATCCGGACTGCTCTTCAGACTCAAGAGGGAGGGGGAATGGAGTGGGGGGAGGGGGAGAAGAGTGGGGAGAGGGGGAGGGTAGTGGGGGAGGGGGAGAGAAGTAGGAGGAGGGGGGAGGGAGGGAAATGGGAAACCGGGAGGAGGCGGAAATTTTTTTCAACAAAAAATAAATAAATAAATAAAATAAATAAATAAATAAAAAAAAGAACTCTCAGCTCCTTCCCCAGCACCATGTCTGCCTGCATGATGATAATGGACTAAACCTCTGAAACTGTAAGCCATCTCAATTAAATGTTTTTCTTCATAAAAGTTTCTGTGGTGGTCATGGTGGCTTTTCACAGCAATTGACACCTTAACTAGGACAACATCTGACATAAAATGGCACAGACTATACATGGCCATTCCAAAAGGGAAAATGGGGGCATAGTGAGGAAATACTGAACCAGAATGAGTCCCTTTCCAAGAAGATCCATGCATTTCCCCCTAGAGCCCTCCTTATTATTTAGTCTTTCTGGGTCTGTGGATTGTAGCATGATCTTAATTTACTTGACAGTTAATATCCACTTATAAGTGAGTACATACCAAGAGCATGAATTTTTGGTGGGTGAACTCTGTCAGAACCAGAACCATGAAGCTGCTCATGTGTGGTTCATAGGAAAACCAGGTCAAGTGCCAGAATAAGGGTTTAGCTAGAAGCTCTGTTACTCACAGGTATCTTCCAGAGTGAGGATTTATAACAGAGCTTTTGACCTATGCTGAGTAAGGAAAGAATAAAATCAGATCTGAGAATTAAAAGGAAATTCACGTAGCTGCAATGGCAGGCTTAGCTTTATATGCTGTCTGGTGGAGCCATGGGCACTCCAGATATTTGGTTAGATGTTATTCTAGGAGTGTCTGTGAGGATAAGATTGCTTTGGAATCAGTGGACTGATTAAAGCAGACTGCCCATCTCTCTCATGGGGGCTGGGGCTCATTCAAGCCATCCCTCTAGGCTGAATAGAACAAAAAGACAGAGTAAGGGCAATGTGTCTGTCTCCAAGCAGGGATACTGGTTTGTCTTGCTTCTGATTCAAAATTAGACTCTTGGAGTTGGTTCCATCAGCTCTGCTGCTTCTTAGACCTTGAAACTGAACTGGAACTGTATATAACCTTTTCTAGATCTTCAATTTGCTAACTACAGACCATGAGACATTTCACCCTCCATAAGCACCATTATCTGAGCCAGTCTGCTATGTTCATCTCAGTTCTTCTGTCTTCACCTACATTTTTCTCTCTCCTGTAGCTGGGCCCTGCAGCATTCCTTTGGTTTGCCCTGAGCAGGCGTGTCCCTGAGGTTGGCTGAGTAAGAAGTCACAGGCCTAGCCCTCACAAGGTAAGGGCAGAGGGGTTATGGCCTGAAGCCCCAACCAGTTGGAGACTCTTCTTAGTACTGTTGGCTCAAGTTCTATGATTTTATCTTTTGCCCACCCATAGGAAACAAGGCCAAAGAAAGAAGGCCTTGGTGTTCCATAGCTGTCCCATCCTGGCTGATCCTCTTATACCTTTATACACCAACTGAAGATTCTAAATCCACGTTCTCTCCCCATTTTGGGTTTTATTGATCTGATTGTTTCTGGACTCCATCTATGCGATGATGTTTTACATTTACTTGTGATCATGGCAGTTAACAGATGAGTGCCAAGAGCCATAGCACGGTGTGTATCTTAAGAAGTGCTGAACTCTGTCTATAGAGGGGAGGTCTGTCTCCCTTTCCATAGTGTAACCTCAGACATAATGGGCATTGCACACAAGTAATCGTCTCACTTCACAGTCCAGTGCCAAAAAAAATCTTTAGAAGAGTAGATAGGATAGAATAGGAACCCGATCTAGAAAGGTATCCCATGCAATCTACTTCCATCACTAGTTGGTTGTGTGACCTTGGGCAGCATCTTTTAGCTGAAGCATCGTCCCAGGTTTCCCTTTTCACTCCCACATTAGGCATCACTATTGCTCCCTGCTGGCAGAGCAGGGTGGAGTCAGTGGCCTCGCCCCAGCCAGCAGAGCAGGCTATTAAGAGTACCCAGGCTAATCTGGTGTGATGCCTTGGAAGTTCTGAGGATTGATGCCTTCCTGCTGGCTCTCAAGAACAGAACTAAGATGACCTTTTCTCCACTTCCATTCTTTTTCCTGGGTTCACCCTCTGGAAAGAAGGGAGGTCTGGGAGGCCGCAAAGGGGGCAGTGTCTGAAGGGCACAGAAAAACACACAGGAAAGCTTGGCTGACAAGCTGGTTTCAGGGACAGCGCCGAATGGGCATTTATCAATGAATCACAGCTCAGAGACATGGCATTAGCTTTAAGAGGTCATTGGTGAGATTCTCATGCTCCAGTGGTTAGCCCCACACCCATGCACATGTGGGCAACACGAACTGAACTTACTGGGTTATTAAAAAATACAAGACGCGAAATTGGGTGGGAGCATGAAGGGCGTAATATGGGATCTGGGAGTAGTTGGAGAAGAAAAATGGGATCATATTTCATTGTATATGTGCATGGAACGATCAAGAATAAAGGGGAGGAAGTCATAGGAAAACAATACTGACTTCTCCGCCTTCGTTAAAGGCTCCATCCTCTCTGGGGATTATACCTGAGAGGAAGGATGTGCCATACATTTGGCCCCAGGTGAACCAAGTGTAGAGTGGAGGAAAAAGAACCCCTCTCTTACTGCCACGCCCTATCCTTCAGGAATGCTTCAGGACATCTCTGTATCAACTTTCTTCCATCCTCACGTGTTCATATTTACTCTGGACTATCAGACAGGCGCAGACACCAAGCAGATCACTCCGAGTCCACCTGGACTGGGAGCTTAGCCCTCCCTGCACCCTGAGCAGTTGCCTACGCGTGGCTGTCAGAGGAGACGCAGTCCGCCAGGGGCGCCTCGGGTTGGAAAGGGAGCCAACCTTTGGCAGTCAAGGGGTGCGGATCCCCGAGGATCTCTGCCTGGCCCGCTGGGATGGGCTCTGTCTCCTCTGCTTTGGCGCGGTCCCGCAACACCGTTGTGCAGCCGAGATCGTCGCCACTGCAGCCCGAAGTGCCGCTCGCTGCTCGCAAAGACTCCAAAACCCAGAGGCTGGGACTCCGGTTCCACGACTCGTCCGGACCTCCGGCAGCTTGGGAGCGGCCGGCAGCCAGGCCCAGCCCAGAAGCTCCCCTGAAGTTGGAGGTTGCGGAGCTGTCCCCGGTGCTGAAGAGTTTGCCGACTATGTCTCAGTCCTCCAGCTCAGCCGGTGAGTTTCCCGGATAGCTCCTTCCTGAAGACCCGGCGAGTGTGTACCAGCTTTTGCCTTCAGGGACAATAACAGGTTCTATCTTCCAACATTGTCTCACTTTTCTTTTCTTCTTGCTCATGATTTCTTTTCCAAGTCAAAATTTATTTCTGGCTTAGAAAGGGTTATTTCAGGACTGTCCATTCTTTCATAGGGGTTTAAACGCATAGGGGAAGAGAGTAACACCCTAAGGACCTCCTTTCTTAGCTTTGCCTCTGCATCAGCACCATGGGGATAAGTCTTTCTTGCCACAGGACAAAAGAAGAGTTAAGCATTCCTTACTGTCGCCTTCTACAGGGGAATCAGGAAGTAACCAGGAAATTTCTGCTGGTCTAAGACTGAGGACTTTTCTTGGATAGGCAGTGAGCGAGAAGTAAAATGCTCACACAAAAGTCTGGACTCGGATGTGAATCTTTCTGCCCGTGGCTATTTTTTGTGATTTTGAGTTAGACATCTTCTAAGCAACAGTTTATTTATCTGTGATATTGAGATGGCATCATGCTCATTTCACCAGTTTGTTGTAATTTAGTGCAAATAGAACTTTGTAAATGGTAGAATGCTATGCAAATATTCAGTATTATACAGGCACTAAATCTACCTTTCAGCGGAAAACAAAAGGAAGCCTACTTTGAGCTTTTTAGTTCAAGATAGGATCTATTGAACCAGACCAGGTCTTTTTGTGTGTAACAGGAGTAAAATTCCTTAGTTGATCAGTAAAAACAGCAACTCCCAAAGTGATGCTAAATTCATGTGCTTGCTCTTTTGTTTTGAATACTCACTGATGTTGCTTGCATGTTTTCAGGGACTCAGTAGATTAAGTGTGCAGCATTGGTTCTGTTAACAAAGATGAGGCTAGGGGAAAGGAGCCTGGCTTACATTCCAAACCACTGAGAGCTAAGGATACATCCATGCTTATGTTCTTAAGCATTTTCTTATAAAATATTGTCATTGGCCACATTAGCTTTAATCTTTTCCAAGCAACCTTTTCACTGAAAGAGGATACATACACATTGTCCTGAAGGGAGGATTTATCATTGTGAATGTATTTATGGATGTTTTCTCCACCTGCAAGATGTAGTTTAGTGTTCGCATGGAAATAAAAGTAGATTAGGAGACAGGACACTTGGGGTCTGTCAAGATTAGCATCCCAGGACAGGTATTTATTCCCCAAGGTTATAGGATGTTGTTTTGAAATGAGTACAGACCTGTCTGCATTGTCTCCTATGCTGTGAAACTTAAGGAAGTATTGGGGGTAAAAATGGCCTGAAAAGTATAAACATAGTGCAAAAGTGAGACATTATAAAGGTATTTAGAGCTATTTTCTAACATGTGAACATATATTTAGCTTTTATACAATGTGCCCTGGCTTGTGCCTTATTTACATAAGATGAAGTTTGGGTTTCCTTTGGGGAACTCTTTAATACTAGCTTTTAGAGGTATCACTTGAATCACAAACATATGTATCCATGAATAGAAATTACTGTGTTTTTTCTTACACTTTTGCTGGATTGTTTGGGTGCTGTGATTAACTTGCATATTTTAATGCCATAAAGCAAATTTTTAGGCATTTGCATTGAATTCATTTATGTTCTAGAGCCCATTAGTATGCTTTGGAAGCACTTATCACTTTAACTTTTTATTGCTTAAGAATAGTTTTTCCAATTCTTGCATTTTTATTTCATGAAGAATATGCCCATTTGAAATGGTCTTTTGAGTTTCAGGTCACTTAAGATTCTTAAGCAAAAGCAAAGTTAATAGATTTCTATTTTTCAAAGAAAGGTATGGGCCAGGCATGTCTTGTCTTCTCTCTCTCTCTCTCTCTCTCTCTCTCTCTCTCTCTCTCTTTCTCCTGAGCCAGGGTCTCACTATGTAGCCCAAGCTGTCCTGGAACTCACAGAGATCTTCCTGCCTCAATCTCCCGAGTACTGGGATTATAGGCATGTGCCACCAAGCCTAGTGGCATATGTCTTTAATTTTAGCTCATAGGAGGCAGGCCCAGGCAGATTTCTGTGAATTTGAGGCCACCCTTTTCTACATAGCAATGTGGCAAGTTCCATGCTGAAAGGGCAACATAGTGAGAACCTTCCTAAAAAATATAATAAAAGAAGAAGAGGAGGAGGAGAAATAGAAAGAGGAGGACAAGGAAGAGGAGAAGGAGGAGGAAGAGGACATATCTTTGAAGTGCAGTTGGTTTACATAACTAGGCTGTGAACCTTACCTCTGTAAGGATGTGGTGCATTTGCCTCCATACTGTTAGATTGCCCTTTGGTGGAATTGCATTAGATTTCATTAGAAATTTATAATATTTGGGCAAAGTATATAGAATTTGTGAACTCCAGGAGTACATTAGCTTGGTATGCTGAATCCTAAGGGCTTATGTGTGTGATAAGTGCTAATGATTGAGAGTACCACGTGATGATTTGCATCACCATTTTACAGAGGAAGATGGTAAGGAGAGCCGGCTAACTAGACATGTAGCTAGCAAACTTAGAGCAAGAATCTAGTCTCAGGAAGTCCCTAGGGAATATATTCATTTCTCTGTGCTGATGTCTTAGATTCTGTGTGTTTAGCTCCCACTTATGACTCCTGTAGTTTCCTGCTTAGTGGCATGTTTGGAAAGTTTTGTCTTAGTTGTGAGGAAGGAAAACAATGGTGAGAGCTTTGGAGCAAGTGGAAAGTGTGGGCAGAAAAATGTCAGAACATTAAGGGAGAAAGGGTCCCCGTGGGAATTACTGAACTGGTAATTAAAGCCATGGACCTTAGGGGAGGGCTAAACTTGGGATGCAGAGGCAGCTGAGCCTCTGAGACTTGTTTCATTAAGTATAGTGATGGTCTTCTACTCCTTTCTCATTTTATGGTAAAGATTCAACAAGATAAGTTGTCAAAGTTCAAATGGGGACCTGGCATATAGTAAACATAGTGCTTCAGTATTTATTACTTATAGCTGATATGTGTACCCATGCTTGTCTATGAAGAGGGCAAAGCAGGAAGTCTGGTGTCTTCTTCCATTGCTCTTGACATTACCTGGAAGAGGGGTCTCTGGCTAAAGCAGAAGTTCACAGTTTGAGCTAGGCTGGCTGCCAATGAGCAGTTGGTATACAACTGCTTTGGCCTCCTCCATTGTTGGGGTTACAGGAAGGCACAACCATGTCTAACTTTGTACATGGGCTCTGGGGATTTGAACTCAGTGTCTCATGCTTGTAGAGCATTGCTTTTGCCTGCTAAGTACCAAACGTGGGTGTTTGATCTATTTGTTTTGGGGTCAAAGCTCAATCCATTTTCAATGAAAATTTGTCTCAGAATAAACAACTAACAAAAGAAAATAAAAAGCTTCCCTCAGATATCTGAAGTGCTCAGGTCCTTATGGCTGATTATCAGGAGCTCCTAGCTTTTATTAGAAACTTCTCTGGATGAGTAGGCATTTTGATACTATTGGTGAAATTCATTTTATTAAGATTAATAATCTGTGTATTCCCATTGGAGGTCCTTAACATGTTTATTATTTCCATTCATCAATATTTGGTCGTGTTGCTTCAACATTTGCATGGGTTGTAAGTGCTAAATCTTTCTTTCTTCCATGTCTTCCCCCATCCTTCCCTCGGCTCCTTCCTGGCATGGAACAAAGGGCCTTGCACATGTCTGACAAGTGCTCTACCACTAAGTTACATCCCCGCTCTCGACGTATTGAATAAGTACAACCAAAGGGTTGGGTGATGGCTCAGTGGGTAAGAGTATCTTTGTTTGCAAGCATTAGGACCTGAGTTTGAATCCCCAGTAGTCAAGCTGGGCGTGGCTACATATACTTCTAACCTCAGTATTAGGGTAGAGACATGTGAGGAAGAGTTCTTTGGCCAACTAGCCTAGCTGAAAAGTTGAACTTTCTGTTTGACAAAAGATCCCCAAAGACAAAATACCCATGGTCTTCTGTCCAGGCAATAGGCAGAGGATAATAGAGGAAAGCATCCAAAGTTATGCTGTGATTGTATGCATGCGTGCTTACGTGAAAATGTGTGCATTCAATGATCTCTCTCTCTCTCTCTCTCTCTCTCTCTCTCACACACACACACACACACACACACACACACAGAAAAAGAGAGAGAATGAGAGAGAGAGACCAACACACACAAACCACAAACAGACACCCACAGATGGACAGACAGACAGACAGACACAGAGAGAGAGAGAGAGAGGGGGGGGGGGGGGAGGAGAGAGAGAGAACCAGTATTTTTCAAGTTGCAGTCTTGAAGCATTGTATTGTAGAGATTTTGATTGCTCCCTGGCTTCTGTCTGTATCTTTTGTGATACCTGAGAAAATTACTGCTGTGTGCTTCTGTCTAGGTTCTCTCAGGCATTGGGATCTGTGGCTCTCACCTGGAAAGACAATTCCAGAATTTCAGGCTGGGGATTATGGAACAGGACTGGGGTACTAGTATGTGAATCAGCTCTCAGGTGATTCTATCCCCTCCTACGTGTGTATTACAATCACTTGATAACAACAACGCTGGGTCACTCTCAGATTTCTTGTTTGTAAGATGAGTAGCCCGAGAATCTGCATGTCTGACAAGTTCCCAGACAGACGTTTTATTGCTGATACTCAAATGGTCACACTTTGAAAACCAGTGGTGGAGATGACCTGAAGGGCAGTGTTAGCCAGGGCTGTGGTGTTAACAGCGTGAATCCTCGCTCTGAGAGCTGCGTAGATGCTCTGGAATCAGGGAAGTCGCTCTCATTCCTTTACCCCCCCAGCCCCTTAGCAACCACTCTCGTGCCATTTTCTAATATGTCAGAGCAATTATGAACCTCCACCAGTCAAGCTTTTATCCTGGGATTAATTTTTTTTTTTTGGTAATTTTCAGCTGAATTAGGAAGACTGACTAATGTGAAAATAGAACAGGACGCTCGTCACTTGAAGTGGTGGGTGGCTGGGTAGGTGGCTGCATCCAAGGGCTGTCATCATCAACACTCGGGGCATCTCTTGAAGTGCGTCCCTGTTCTCAGTTAATTTAAACAGACAGGAGCAAACTTCTAAGGTTTAGGCCAGCGACAGGTGACAATGATGAGGTCCAATAAGGACAAGGACATGTGAAAAGCAGATGGTAGGCTCCTGGACCTCCAGGGGCTGCCTTCCCAGCTTTCTTCCTCCCCCGTGGGTGCTCAGTCCCTGAATCAGAGTCCTATCACAGCCGAGAAGTCTCTGCACCATTTTTCTCTGATTCTTTCCACTGGTAGCTACTAGCCATTTCTTCCAGAGTCAGACTCAGCCTAGAACAGAGGGTACCAAGTTTCTTAGCCCTGGCCACAAGAGATGCATTTATTCTTTTTGGGTGAACAACTTGGGGGAAGGTATCCTTGTGATCTGTACTGTACTAATTGTGTAAGAGACACTGAGCTGCTTCCTTATCATCTTACCGTCATAATTTTCTGAATACAAGGAACAGATGACTGTTATCCTGGTTATTTTTGTCAATTTGACACAAGCTACAATTATCCTGAAAGAAAAACTTCAGTTGAGAAAAAGTCTCCATCAGGGGCCTGTAGGCAAACCTGTGGGGGTATTTTCTTTTATTTCTTAAACTTTCTTTTTATTTGTTCTTTGTGTCTCTCACATTATGCACCTTGATCCCATTTATTTCCCATCCCCGTGTATCCATCCTCTGCCCTTGCAGCCCCTTCCTCCAGATAAAATTTAAGGGAAAAAAGAAAAATGAAAGGAAAAAAAAGGGAAAAAATTCTTGTCATGGAAGCTGTCGTGTGACACAGTAAACCCTTTTGTCTATCTTTACTTGTAAGCGTTCATTGCAAAGAGTCATTGGTCTGGTTTGAGGCCTCTGCTTTCTGCTACACGATGGATGCTGGGCCCTCACTGGGACTCCACTCGGTTATCCTGTTGCTAATCTGTGTTGTGGAAATTCTGCAGCTTTGGGTCTGCAGGACCAGTCCCTTCACACGGGGTGGTTATTGGGGTGGGCTGGACTCATAACCCTGCTTCTGGGCCTGGGTAGTCACTTGCAGGGTTGTTCAGTCCGCCAGCTCTCCCTTTTGCTCACCACCAGGGTGAACTCTCCTGCATTGTCTTGGTGAGTTCACTCTTTGTCAGATAAGCAAGGGGTGGGGCTGTGTCCTCAGCTTGGCTCTTCCTTCAGGGCCAGCTCTACTGTGCTGCCCAGGTGTGGCTTCAGGGCCACTCTCCGGAGGGGGCAGCAAATGAGGGGTAGGGCGAGTTCTCCTGCTCCTAGGACTTCGGGGCCAGCTCTCCCACCAGCCTCAGGCATTGATTGATGGGGCAGAGGGCATTTCTCCCCCACCACATGACAGATGAGTAATGGGGACAGCTCTCCCATGCTCTTAACTTTGGGGCTCGCTCACCCACCCTTTCACCAACAGAATTGCTCTGTTGTGCTGCCCAGGCAAGGTGCAGGACCTGCTGTCCTGAATTTTGCAGCTGGTAACAGGCAGGGAAGGGCAGCTCTCCTGCTCTTCTATCCCCAGGGCCAGCTCCTCTCCCACCTGAATCAGGTATTGATGGGTGGGGATGGGGGCATCTCTCCTGTTGGGGTATTTTCTTGATTAATGATTAATGTGGGAGGGCCCAACTCACTGTGGGTGGTACCGTCCCTGGTTAGGTAGTCTTGGGTTATATAAGAAAGCAGGCTGAGCAAGCCGTAAGGAACAAGTAAGCAGCGCTCCATCGTGGTCCCTGCTTCACTTCCTGCCATCAGATTGCTGCCTTGAGTTCCTGCCCTGACTTCTCTTCATGATGGACGAGAAACTGTAAACTGAAATAAACCTTTTCCTCTCCAAGTTGCTTTTGAACCTTGTTTTTATCACAGCAACAGAAAATAAGCTAAGCCAGGTGTATTTTCTCCTTTCATACGGGGGATTTAAGTAAACCTTTTGTTCATTACTCATTACTTACTTTCCTAGGCCACTTGCAGCTCGTTGGGCATTCAGGAGTGTCATTACTAATCCTTCCTCACAGTGTGTCTCCAGAGGAAGAAATTCTGCAGACTTGTCTGGAATTGTGGAGGCTTTGATGCTCCTTGGTTCTATGGAACAACTGCCAGGAGTCTTTATCTGGGAAAGGTTTGGAACTCACCAAAATGAGTTATATATAGGTGCTTGGCACATGCCACCAGCACGGTCGTCAGTTCATATAATTATTACATGAAGACTCCTCAGTGGGAACCAAGCAGTAAGCACAGCAAGGCAGCCAGGAGGGGTCACAGAGCAGCGCTTCTCAACCTATGGACACTGGATCAAAGTTGGGGGAACTGAAACTAATGAACAAATATTCCAGGGAACCAATGTGTTCTCTGCTTGAATTAGCACTTCTTAGACATTGTGTCCACTCTCCACTACCTGAACCTAGGGAAAAGAAATGAAAAGGAAAAACATTTCTAACAAGTCCCTAATCTTAGTTGATTTTAAATAAATAATGAATTAGTTTAATGGTTAGTTTTCCTATTATTTGAACAACTACAATTTTACTTGAACTCCACAAGCCATTGAGATGGTACTGCTGTGATCCAATTTTTGAAACGAAGAAGTTTAGGTGGGAACCAGCTGGATTACACAGCAATAAATCTGAACTAATATCAGTGTGCAGATCCCTGATGCTGGGACCTCTGCCTACATCTCTGCACTGGCTTTAGAACGTGAGTTCCCAGACTGAAGGAAGCATCCTGCTGGCATGCGTGTATGTGGTGAAGGCCTGCAGTTTTTTTTTCCAGTAAAGAAAAAATGTGACCAAGTGAGGTGGTTTGAAAAGGAACGGCCTCAATAGGCTTTTGTATTTGAATACTTGGTAACCAGATACTGCAGCTGGTTGAAAGAGTTAGAAGGATTAGGAGGTGTGGCCTTGTCGGAGTAGGAAGTATGTCACTGGGGTGTGCGTTGAGATTTCAAGCGCCCAAGAAGCACCCCCCATCTCTGTCTCTGCCTGCCTATGAATCATGATATAGAACTCTCTGCTACTTCTTCAGTGCCATGTCTTCCTGTGTCCCTTCACGGCAATAGAACAATTACTAAACCAAATTACTAAGTATTCTCCCAGAGGAAAGGCGCTGAAGTCCAGAGCTGCTGTCTTCAGGAAGGTTGGAATTGTTCTCTGTCCCTGGTTATACTGGTATAGAGTCTAGATTGGCAGTTGCCCGCCATGACCTCTGAGACCTCCAGTGTACATGCATGTCTCCTCAGAGGGCTGGATCTGTGGGAAGCTGCCAGTGGGATGTCCCCTTCCACCCCAATGCTTGTTCTCCCGATGGAGTTTCGCTGGAGGATCATCTTAGCAGCCGAGGAGCTGCTCTTTTGGACCTTCTCTTATACTTTCTCTACATTTACCACTTTCCAGAAATCCCTCTTAGTTACACCTATCTGAATTAAATGCCCTAGAATGTACTAGAAAGATGTTAATTTGTACATATGAATTTTCAGGGGTGAAGGGAGAGTCTTCTACTATCTGAACGCTCACCAGGCTGGGCCGACAATAGAACAATAGAAGAAGGGAAACCATTTTATTTCACATAAGTGGGAACAGTCACAGAAATATGATTACCCAGTAGCCCAGTGAGCACGAGATACTTCTATACCCTTCTCATAGGAGAGAGGCACATGGGGACCATGACAGTTTTGAGGGGTAACAAATGATCTTAGGCAAATGACGGATGGCTGGCAGCCACCACCAAGCCTGACAGTTTGAGTTCCATCTCCAGATCCCACATGGTAGAAGGAGGAACCCATCTTCCATAAGCTGTCCTTTGACATTTTCGTGCGTGTGTGTGCACGCGCACGCGAGTGCACGTATATATACACATGCACACAATCAGTAAAGTTTATTGAAAAAGCTTTGCAACTGACTCACTTTAAAACAAAACTCTGCTTGCCACTTTCTGAGAGTCCAGCTGGAACTAGGATTTACTTTGCCTGGGTTTCTGCTGTGCACAGCTTCGTGGGTCATCTCTGGACCTTCCTGATTTGATGCCTGTGCCACAAAACTGGCAATGCCCACCTGGAGCCTCTGTTTGTAGTTGGTTGGAACCAAGAAAGACCCAGTTGTCCATGAAGCTTTGCTCCTGGTGACATTTGCGGTTCATGGGAGGCAGAGCCTTGTCCTTTTTGGCATACAGGCAGGCTCAGTCTGCACTGAGGGAGGAAGCAGCATTTAAAAATACTCTTGTTCCTCTGAGCACTGCCGGTGTGTTGGCTGTGACAGCCAGGGATGGGGTGGGGGTTTCAGTCTAGCTTCCCCCTGTGATGTTTTATTACACTGACCACAAGTCACCCTTGATCTCTCCCAGGGGCACCCTCTGTGGTTTTTCATCCCTCTTCCACTGCCAAACTATTCCAATGCAATATGCCAAACTATATAGAGCAGTGATTTCTGAGTGGATATTTTAGCTTGACTACCCTTGTCCAGGCATTTTGTGTTTTCAAAGACTGTCCAGACATCATCCAAGTCTGAGCTGTTCTGCCTTGTACCTTCCCTACTTCCCACCAGTCTCACTGATCTTCACAGCCTGACTCTCATTCCATGCTACCTACTGTTACACTGAAAAGAGAATATAGACTGTGTGAGGACCAGAGATCGGTGAGCAGCCAAGGGTGAGGCTGGCTGAAGAAAAGAAACATATTGTTTAGTTTCACATTAGAATAATGTAAATGATGGACCACATCAAAGCACCATGCCAATAGTTGTTAGAATACCCACAGTTTCTAATGTACACCCGGGGAAGGAGGTGTCCAGAAGCCCTCAACTTTCCCCTGCACATAAATTCTCAGGTCATTTAAAAAAACACTGTGAAGCTCCATCCCATAGGGAGCCCGAAAGGTGGTTCCTGGGAGAGCCTCCTATCTCTCAGATCAAAGATATCCAATGTTCCTGCTGGCAAGGATATCGGCTCCGGTCACATCACAGTGCCTGGCCGCGTGTCTACCTGTATACCCCATCAGCTCTCAGGCTCTGCTTGAAGGCATGTCAAACCAGACAACGCCTGGAAGGTCCTGGAATGGAGCATTAAGAGCTTGCTGGCCTGTCTATTCTGGAGCCGAGCCCCGGTCCTTCTGCTCTGCTTCTTAGAGCTAGCCTCCGCCCGCATCAGGGTGGAAGAATTTTATCTTCTGCAGGGATTTATGCCCAGCACATGGCCTTGGAGATGACTAGGCTGTACGTTGGGTGGCCTGAGTTCTCGCTTTTTCCATTGTATCACCTTTTCCACAGCCATACTAATTGAGGGCTCTCGGGGGAGAAAGGAAGCCGGCGGTTATGCTCCCAGCCCTCTTCTGGCCTATAAACCATGTTTTGCTGTTGTCAATCATGGACCTCGGGCTCCTCAGGGTCTGGTAAAGGGAAGTATAGAGTGACAGGTAAATGAGGGCCCCAGGCCTTGCCTGTGCTCAATGCTGCTTCTAAAATTGTCTGCCAATGAAATGACCCCTCATACAACCAGGTCTCCTTTTTCCTTCTTGAGAAAATTCTTCAAAAATATAAATCTTTTTCTGAGATATGATCTTCCGACCTATCCAAATTGACATCAAACCTATAATCTTTTGACCCCAGCCTCTGAATGAACGCTGGGATTGATCCCAAACTGTTTTTTTTTGTCTGTTTTAATATATAAATCTTGAGGAGAGTAGGAAAAATACATGCTTATTCTTTATATTTATTTTAGTATTTTTCTTGCAAGTATCTAAAAATCTTGTGTTGAAGAGAATATGTTAATTTAGGATATAACTTTCAGTTCTAGACATGTGTGTTAGTGACTGGTGTCACTGTCTTTAGGAATGCCATTTGGAATCATCTTCCTCAGTGTCCAAATTGTTTGTAGTGTAGCACTTTTAGGATATGAATAGTTTGGTGACTGTACAGGTGTCAGACTAGAGTTCACTGTGAAACTTGAATTTCTTCTCCATTGGGAAGCAGTGACTTGATGAGAATTCAAGTATAAGATGAAAGTCCCTCTTTTCCGAGGATCATTTTTGCTCTAAATTCACTAGCATGGTTACAATTAGTATTTCACATGAATTGAAAATGTATTTATATATAGTAATACATTACATAAACTGGTCAATGCAAAATGCAACAAATAAATTATTAAAATATGCTGTGTATTATCACTTATACTACAACATATTAAGTATGTTATATATTATCAGCCAATGATTATATACTGTAATAAGAAAATTAAGATTTTATATAGTAATTAGGTACTATACAAATGCACTAAAATAATATAATAAACGTTTCTGGCAAAAATGTCGAACAGCCAGCTGTGGTGACTCATACTTGTGGGATAAACTGAAGAAGCAGAGGCAGGAGGATCTGACTTTGAGGGCAGGTTGGGCTCTACCGTAGGGCTAATGACATGGAGAGCTCACTGAACAAAGCTGGCGTCGTGAGTTCCTTTCCTAGGACTCGGGTAAAGGTGGAAGGAAAGAACCAACTCCACAAAGAGTTGTACTCTGACCTCCACACCACAGCGTTTGAGCCCACACACAACACCAATTACACCGCATAGTAATAGTAGCGTGTTCACCAACAGAGGTCAGCGGAAACAGTGAAACACTAGCACTCACCAGGTGAAGCCAGTGCTGTGGCGTCTCGCTAGACAGCATGCCAGGTGTGTCTAGGCACAGATGCTCATGTATGTGTCTCGTTCTCTTCTATCTCACGACACATACTAGTTTATAATGTAGTGTTTTTCACTCTTAGTTTGTGGGACTTTTCATATGAAAGGAAGTATGGTGGTTGTGTATCACAAGTGTAATAGCTGCTTCTCTGTGTACATAGTATAGTTTCCTCTATTCCAGTTGGTAGTTTTAGGGGTTGCTTCCAGTTTTCTTGTCTTAAAAAACAATTCATAATATTTTGAGTTGTAGTTTTAATAACCTTCTCTAATCTTACTCAAGATTATAAAGCCTGTGTTTCTTCTGTATTTCTCTACTCCTAAATACATTATTTTTGTTAAGTGAGATAAAGTAATATTACTAATGTAATATAATACATGCATGCACACATATTTGTTTCTTTTCTTTCTTTGTTTCTTTGTTTCTTTTTTCTTTTGCCTGCCTTCCTTCCTTCCTTCCTTCCTTCCTTCCTTCTTTTTTGACCTGTTTTCCAGGCTGGTCTCGAACTGGCTGTGTAGCAGAAGATATCTTTGAGCTCCTAATCCTCGGCTTCCACCTCCTGAGTGCTGGGGCACAGTGTTCATATGCAGGACTTGGTGTACTCAAACTCACAGATGAAAGAATGGCAGGTGTTAGAGATTTCAGGAGGGGAACCGAGACAGCACGTGTTGGGGTAGAGAGTGTCAGGACAGAAGATGAGAGCCTCCCAGATGTAGGGATTATAGATCCGTTCTAATCCTTATGCCTGAATTCACCAAATCATCTCCCCAGTCCTGTTATATCAAACTCACTAAGCATCCCTGTTCCACATTTTTAATTCCAGATTTTTGTTCTTCTGATTTCTTATCTAGTTGCATATATAGCTGGATTCTTCTCATCTCTGGGACTAGGTTATATAGTAATAGCAAGAGTAAGGCTTCTTATTTGTGTTTATCAAGATGCTGTATGTGTCCATGCACATATGTACATATAAAAGAGAATACATGTGGTCTGTGTTAGGGGATATAGTACCATGTAAACGATGCATGTGTGCCATTGCCTGCATATATGTTCATCTTTAGTGTATGCTTATCTACTTCATAATAAAATTTAAGGAATTTTTCAAAGATTCCTATTTTGTGGTTTTTTTTTTTTTTTTTTTAAATGAAGACAGGGTTAGCCGGGCGGTAGTGGTGCACACCTTTAATTCATCACTAGGGAGGCAAAGGCAGGCGGATCTCTGTGAGTTAGAGGCCAGTCTGGTCTACAAGAGCTAGTTCCAGGACAGGCTCCAAAGCCACAGGGAAACCCTGTCTTGAAAGAAAAACAAACAAACAAACAAACAAAAAAACCAAAAGACAGGGTTATAGTTTGTAAAATATCCTTTTGCCTCTAAGGGATCAGTATGACTTTTTCCCTATGATAATAACTATGAACAAATGATTAGATTTCCTAACATTTCAGCATCTCTGACTTTCTAGAATGAGTTTTAGTCACATGGTATATTAGTGTTTTAATACACTGTTGCAGTCTCTTGGATAATGTTTTATTTAGGAGTTTTGTATTGACCTTCTTAAGTGAGATTTGTCTATAGAGTTTAGTGTGTATAAAATACTTATTAGACTTTGTTACTAATGCAATGCCTACCTAAAATAAATTAGACATTATTTTTAATTTTTCATTGTCTAGAAAAGCATAAAAACATTGAGCTATCTACTGTTTGAATATATATATATATATATATATATATATATATATATATATATATATCTTCTGGGAAACTGTGGGCCTTGATTTTTTTCTTATAATCTCTCCCTTCCCTGATAAATTGCAATACTTACATTTTTTGATTTTTTTCCTAAGGAATACTAGGGAAATTATATTTTTCTAGAAAATTGTCTATTGCACTCTGATTTTAAAATTGGTCATGCAGAGTTCAGTAGTTCCTGAGGCCTCTTTTAACTTTGTTTAACATTTAAGCAGGTTGGAAGCAAGCTGCCTTCCCAAGTGTGGGCCTGAGAAGCCACTTCACCCCATGGTTCTGGAGCTAGACTGTGACTCTCTTTATATGCCAGCATCCTCATTGGCTGATGCTCAAGTTCTGTGATGTTACAGGGCACCATTTGCCCCCCCGGTGGCAGGGACCACAGAAGTCTTAGAGATAGTGGGGGAGGTGACATGGGGTTCTGTGTAGCCATAAACAATTTGAGGGGCAGGGATGGAGAGGGACAGGGTCTCACCCTGTAGCCTATTCTCGTTGTCCTCCTGCCTCAGCCTCTGTAGTGCTGAGATTCCAAGCACGTGTCAGCATGCCCGTTTAAGAGTATATACCACGTAAAACCTGTTTCTTCACTTCATCTAGTCTCCCTATCCAGCTTGTGTTCTACCTTTTCTTGTCCAGTGTCATTTTCCTCACTCTTCAGAGTTCTTATGAGGAGTTTTCCAAGGTTCTATCTGCTAGTCTGACTGCTTTTCTTGCAGTTGATAGCCTATGAATTCTTTCCACAATTAAATATGACACCCACCCATAACGGTGTTTTGTAATATTGAAGTTCAAATTCCACACATTTGACCATGTTTGCCTGCCTTTGTCCAGCTGTTCTTGAATTCCAGCAATTTGTAAGGATGGAAAGGGCAGAGAGGTGAGGCAGGCACTCTTTTGACTTCATCTGGAACATTCTCAGCTTAACACATAGCCTTGCTGACTGTCGTTAGATCAGTATCTCTCTTCCTTGGGAGGAGATCACAGTAGATTGTGTAGGAGGCTGCCACTCGGCCATCCCGGCCCTTCTCATTGCCTTTCCATTCCGATCCCCTCCCCACATCAGCCCCCAACCATCGCTTTGACCAGAGAGTGCATTTGCTTGCTATTCCCTAGCTCAGCTCTAAGGAGCACTCCACATATGTATTCATTATACAGTAACTGGAAACCCTTCTGGAAAATACTGCCTTTCATTACCTTTCCAATAAACAATGTCAGCATTTTATGTCATTGGATTTTTTTGCTTCTGCTTTTATATGGTAAAGTTTTTTTTTCTTAAATCATTATTAACATCAATATATTTTGCTGAGCAAGGGGAGATTTGCTTAGAACGGTATTGTTTGCTCCTCTCATGTATTAGATATAAAGGTTGGAAGTGACACTTGGGCTAACTGAGCCCCCTCATTTTCCACACAGTGATCTGTACCTGGGCATTCTTAAATCGAACGATTTTACTTTTTCTTCCCACCAACCTGAGCCCTTTACCAGAGACTTTGTTTCTTGATTTGTTTTGGTTTCTGGCACCAGGTCCAGCTCACTGTAGAAACTTAAGTACGGTGGAGGAACTGACAGAATGAGCCTCATGAGGTAGGGGACTAGATACCCTGACTACACTTCTGCTTTTTTCTTGGCCTCTATGGGGTAAAGCACTTATTTGTCTGGGCATCTATTCCTTCCCTATAACAGAGTGATATTAATACCTATCCTGCTTACCTTTGAGTTCACCCAAAATGATAATAGACACAAAAGCACTTTGGACAGTACACCAAGCTACATGGGAGTGAACACTAGTGATGACTTCTAGTTCTAGGGCATGAATGAAAGATGAGGGTCTACCAGCTATGCAAATAGACTTCTAACTTTCTTCAGATCTTCTATAAAAAGATTTATTTATGTTTATTTTATGTGTTTGAATGTCTGAATATATAGTGTGTGTGCCTCATTCCCTCAGAACCAGAAAAGGGTGTCAAATCTGCTGGTACTGGGAACTGGACCTTGGTCCTCTTTAAGAACAGCAAGTGCTCTTAACTGCTGAGCCATCTCTCCAGCTCTTCCTCCAGATCTTTACAGTGGACTAGACATCATAGAGAAAATCATCTTACGGCTTCCTGGAATGACTGAAAAGCCATGCTAATCATTTTTCTAAATGTGGAATTGAGTTTTCGTGAAATTAGTAAATTCTCTTGGGGATCAAAGATATTGTGCATGTGTGTGTGTGTGTGTGTGTGTGTGTGTGTGAGCATGCACACACATGCGTGCATGTCTCTGTGTGTATGGCTGCGTGTGTCTGTGTGAGTATGTCTATGTATTTGTGTGTGTAAACCTGTGTCTGTGTATACACTGTTAATCTTCATAACCGTGTTTTAACACAACCAGGTTTTGTCTGGAGAACAAAAGACAATGCTTTAGGGTTGTTAACTGGAACTATGAAACTGAAGCCCCCATATGAAGTGAGCCTGTTCCCCAAAATCCTACCCTGTAAGGGTAGAACTTGGGAGGCACAAACATCTGGAAAGTGCTTCAACTAAAAGCAGTAATTACTTATCGTTCCATCTGGGCTTGGGTGGTAGAAATGAAGTTTCTTTTAAGACTATGTGTGCGGGTCTGCCTTGTTTGGTTTGAGACACTGATTTACTTTAACAGTAAGATTGGGAGCACTGCAAAGCAGAAAAGGTACTTGTTTTAGTTGTGCCTTGGGCTTTAAGTAGAGGAAATGGGGATGTCTCTGGAGAGATGAAGCCTCAGCCCAGCTTACACCATTCTCAGATAAAGCCTTGACGAAATGAGCACAAGCACCCATCCCCCAGAGGCTCCAGGAGCTTAGATCTAGAGCATCTCTTAGAGAGTCTTCTACTTTCATTACTGTTGCTACAATAAAACACTGACAAAAAGCAGCTTAGGAGAGAAAGGGTTGATTTTAGTTCACTATTATAGGTTGTAGACTGCCACAGCAGGGAAACCAGGACAGCATGAGGTTGAAAGAGCTGGTTCCATCACATCTAAGTCAAAAGAAGAGAGAAATGAATGCATACATGGTCACCCACTTACTTGTGCGCAACTGGGTTTTGCCATCCATACAGCTCAGAACCAGCCTAGGGAATGGTACCACCTATAGTGAGCTGGGTCTTCCTAATCCCCCATAGACATGCCTACAGGCCAACCCACCGTAGACAGACCATCACTGACAATCTCTTCCCAGGTGATTCTAGCTTGTGTCAAGTTAACAGTTTAAAGCTAACTATCACAGACACTAAAATCACATATACACAAAAAGCACAGTACATCCTCTCATATATTTAAATTACTTCTAGACAATGTATCATAGCTAATACAATACAAATGCTCTGTTGATGTGGGAGTCCCCTCTGTGTGCTGTGATTACCATTAATGAATAAAGAAACTGCCTTGGTCTGTTGATAGGGCAGAACTTAGGTAGGCAAGGAGGACTGGACTGAATGCTGGGAGGAAGAAGGTAGAGTCAGAGAGAAGCTATGGAGCCACTGCCAGCGTCAGACATGCCGAATCTTTGCCGGTAAGCCATTGCCATGTGGCGATATACAGATTAATAGAAATGGGTTAAATTAAAATGTAAGAGTTAGCCAATAAGAAGCTAGAGCTAATAGGCCAAGCAGTGATTTAATTAATCCAGTTTCTCTGTGGTTATTTTGTTCTGGGCAGTTGGGAACAAACAAGCGACCTCCTTCCTAAACTCTGTGATTAGTGGCTATGTTTCATTGTTTAGAGAATAGTGTCAGGAAAATACTCTGTACATGTTCATGGTAGTTGCAATATATATTTCTAAATATTCTAACCCACCATTGGTTGAATCTACCAGTGACAAACTGATGGGAATGAAGGACCAACTGGATTTCTGCTATGCTTCTTTGGTTGAGTTGGCACATCAACAGATGACTTTATTGTTCACCTGAATGATCTGAAGGGGGTTATTGCAAGAACAAGTGCCAAAGAAACTAACAAAAATTAAGAGGCCTATGTAGTGCAATACATGACTCTCTTCTTAACCAAGTTATACCAACTCACACAGTGTTTTAATAGAAAAATGCTTGCGTTTCTTTCCTTAGTTGTATTAGTCAATGCTCTGCTGCTGTGAAAAGACTCATGGCCAAGACAACTTTTATAAAAGAAAAGCATTCTATCAGGAGTTCAGAAGTTTAGTCCATCGTCATGGTGGGAGACGTGGCGGTATGAAGGCAGCCGTGATGCTGGAAACGTAGCTTGAGGACTCTACAACTGGATCTGTAGGCATCAGGAAGAGACGGAGAGCATTGGTGGTCCTGTCATGGGCCTTGAAACCACAAAGCCTACCCCCAGTGACGCACTTCCTCCAAAAAGGCTACACCTAACCTAATGTCACATCTAATGCCTCTCACTAAGCATTCAAATAAACGAACCTATGCAGTTCAACTTCAAAAGTCCCCGTGGTATATAACAGTCTCAACACTGTTTCAAAGCCCAAAGTATCTGATACTCATGGCAATCTCTTGAGTATAATCCCCGTAAAAGAAGAATAAAAAAGCAGATCACCTACTTCCAACCTACAATGGTACAGAATGTGTACTATCATTCCAAAAGGGAGTATAGTGGGGAAATACTGTCCCAAAGTCAGACGGAAACCAGTAGGGCAAACTCCAAATTCAGCATCTCATGACTGATGTCAAAGCACTCCTCACATCTCCACCTCCTTTCAGGTTTGCTGTCTGCAGCATGCTTCTCTCTCCTGGACTGGTTCCATACCTGGTCTGAAGCCATCCTTGGCAGGTATCCCATGACTCTGGCATCTCCAGCCTTTTGGCATCTCCAAGGCAGTCCAGGATTCATCCTCACAGCTTCACACAAAGACTTCTCTGGGCTTTCATTCAGTGACAGCCCTGACACACTCCTGGCCCAGTAGCTTTCCTTATCTGTAGAGGGAGACTCCACAACAGCCTTCTTATGTCCTTGACTTTTAAAGCCAGAACCATGAGGCTGAAGCTGCCAAGTTCTTCTCTTTGCTTGGGATGAAACATGGTCCCCTCATTTAAATACATTTTCACCAGCGTTCTGTTTTCAATGGTTTTCTTCACTACCTAAGCTTGGCTGTCCTGAAACTCGCTCTGTAGACTGGGCTGGCCTTGAACTCAGAGACTGGCCAGCCTCTGCCCTCTGAGTTCTGGGATTAAAGGTATGTGCCACAACATCCAGTCCTAAACTTTTCTTCAATTCCTTTTCACAAGTTGGAAGTTTCGCTGAGTGGAGTCTTGCCCCGAGTCACTACTCTCTTTATTTCGTTTAGAATCAGGCTTTTCTTTAAACATTTTATCTCCTTGAGCACTGAATTTAGCTCCATTACACTTCCTGGTGCTCCTTTTCTTCTCAAACTGTACATTTCATATTTTTAATCACTCAGTTTATTCCTTTTAATTGTAGGTCTGTATAAGAGTCACCACTAATAACCACATGATAACTTTTGAAATCTCCTCTGCCAATGCCATTTATACAAAACTCTTCAATCCAGCCGCAGGCAGATGTTTTAGACGAGGGTGGAAAGCAGCCACATTCTTCACCAAAATATTACAAGAACAATCTCTTGGCCACACACTAAAATTCCTTCAGAAACTTCTTGAGCTGGGTGCTCATGGTTCAGCTTTCCTATCTTTCATGTTTCTATTACAATGGCCCTTTAATCACTGCTTAGCGTGTCCAATTGCTTTTCTATTCCAAAGTCCCAAAGTGTTCCACATTCCTCCAAAGAAAGCATGGTCAGCTCTATCACAGCAATACCTCAGTACTAACTTCTGCCTTAGTCAACGTTCTATTACTGTGAAAAGACACCATGGCCAAAGCATCTCTCATAAAAGCATTTCCCTGGGTCTTGCTTACAGTTCAGAGGTGTAGTCCACTGTCATGGCAGGAAGCATGGTTGGCATGCAGATAGATGTGATGCTGGAGAAATAGTCCATTGTCTTGGCAGGAAGCATGGTTGGCATGCAGATAGATGTGATGCTGGAGAAATAGTCCATTGTCTTGGCAGGAAGCATGGTTGGCATGCAGGTGGATATGATGCTGGAGAAATAGCTGAGAGTTCTACATCTGAATCTGCAGGTGGCAAGAAGACAGGGAGAACACTGGGATTGTCTTGGGCTTTTGAAATCCCCAGTGACATTCTTCCTCCAACAAGTTCATATTTCCTATGGCTTCTTCTTAAGCATTCAAATATATGAGCCTATGGGCACCATTCTCATTCAAACCACCACATTACTCAAGAAAAATCAAGTTACTTCAAGGAGTCCCTTGTATCCCATGGGCATATGGAACACACACAGGCTCAAAGAATGTGAAGAGTCTTCCATTTTACAAAATAAATAACGGCTGTAGAAAATTGACCACTAGCTGGTCATAATTAGCCCTGCCCTTTTATTTATCTACATGGAAGATGTTTTCTAAATGCTGTATTCATCCTTTAGCCCCTGTGACAGCCCGTTGAAGAAGGGAGTCTCATCAAAATCTCCCTGAGAAAGGAGGGGCAGGGAGCATGAGCTCAGGCCCTCCTCCTCTTCTAGAGAACCAGAGACACAGACTCAGAACTCCTTTTCTTACTTCAGGAAACAGGCACGTAGAGGATCTGGTCAACAGTAAAGAGTCTCGTGATAGGGGTGGTAACCTGGGCAACCTTTAAATAATTGTTTATGTTATTTTTTCTTGTTTTAGCCTTGTTATAGTTAGGGGAGGGGATAAAAAATTAGGGAATCCCCTATTTTTTTCACTGTTTTTCCTCTCTCCTCAAGTACCTAACACTGAGTGGTACTAAGTAAGAATAATCACTGCTTGCATTGTTGAAATAAAGAAAATGAGATTAGTAAGCTTTAGGTAGTACCAGGCTCTATTGTCAGGGCATAAGATGTTCTCAGAAATTGGAATCTCTCTGAATCCTGTAGTAGGTTCTGGTTAATTGGGAAAAGGCAAATTGAAGCAATGTTGTCGTTTTTTTTTTTTAATTTAGAGAAAAGTGTGATTGGTACAGCTTTTATACTTCTATGCTTCAAGTCCTCTTTAGTGATTTCAGTGACAATGATTTTAGTGTTATGAATATTTTACATTTATGATTAACTTCTCCCTTTTTGCTGTTTTAAAGCTTGGAAACACACCCTTATTGACTTCCACTGCTCAGGAGCCAGCATTGATTGTTTCTTTAGAAAGAAAGTAGGGGGTAGACTTATTTGCCATGGTCTTAGAGTCCACAGAAACGGGGAGTTTTAAAACTTCATGAAATAGAAGGCCCCAGAAGAGAAGGGTGGGAAAAAGCAATGCTTTGAAGTCATATGGCCAGCCAGGAAGCGTGGGAGTGAGGTCTGTTGTTTTACAGTCTGTCTCCCATGCTTTGGATTTTCAAACAAAGTCTATGTATTCATTTAGTGGTCCTGTAATAATAGGAAGCAGAATACTGTCAGAAACATGAGTAATCACCATGGGGTGTACTTGGTGATCTTACAGCCAGAACTCATGAGGCTGAGGTGCTCCCAAGCTTCTGCCTTGAGGGGGGAATTCTCAATAGTCCTTGATAGAGTCTGTCCTCAGCTTTAATTTGGGGTATGGTGAGACAGGGTGGTGTGTCTCCTTGGGAATTCTTTGAACCTTCTCTTAACATAGTGTGTGTGTGTGTGTGTGTGTGTGTGTGGTCTGTGGATATATGTGTGTATGCATGTGCATGTGTGTGTATGATGTGTGCATGCATGTGTGTGTGCATGTATGTATACGTATGTGTGTATATGTGTGTGTATGTGCATGTGTGTGTGTGCAAATGCATGTGCATGTGTTAATAGTAGGTGATTTCAATACCCTACTTTCTCCAACAGAGAATACATCTAGAAAAGAAATAAGCAGAGAAACATTAGAATTAATAGACATCCTCCAACAAATTGACTTAACAAATATTTATTGACTAGTCCACCCAAACACCAAAGAATATACATTCTACTCAGAAGCTCATCAAAATATCTCTAAAATACATTCTGGGATGCAAAACAAATTTTAACATATTTAGAAATATTTAAAGAACTAAGTATATCCTATCTGATCACAATGCAATAAAACATAAAATCACAGCGAGCAGGTCTTGTAAGTACACAGACTGATACAGATTAAACAACTGGTCAAATAAGAAATCAAGGAAGAAATAAAAGTTTCCTAGAATAAAGTGACATCAATGAAAGCAAAGTACAATAAACTTCCTGGGACAATTAAAGGCAGCCCCACGAGGGAAATATAGAGCGTTAAGTGACTGCACTTAAAACCAGAAAGAGCATAAAATGCTTAATGATGAGTGTTGGTTTGAATGCATTAATAATAAACATCGAATCACCAATAATGTGCCAGTGTTGCATTAAGGAAAGAAATCAAAACACTTCCTCTTAGTGCCATTTAACCAAAAGTAGGGTCCATTATGACTCTTCCACACCCATTACCTCTCTCATCAACAACGCCCACTCTCCTTTAGCCCCTTGTGTATTCCTTTGTCCCCTCCCTGCCCCATGTGTGATACTCTGAAGGCTTTTTTTTGTATATATACACATGGCCACTAAAGTCATCCCTGGGTCTTTGGAGAAATGCCTGTTTCAGAGTTTGCTTATCTCTCTGGACTGACCATTTCTCATTGATCCTTATCTCTAGGCATTTTTTTTTTTATTCTCATGCCGATCCAGGTAAGCCTAAGAGGTTTAAAGAATGCCTTATTGACATTTTGGGTGTTCTGTACCAGGAGTCATTTTCAAATACCAAGTCTATCGAACTGCTGACCACCTAACTACAGCACAGCCTGGCTCTGACTTTTGGATGTTGTTTCCTGTTATTCCAGCCTGTAGTCATGGTTGTAGGATGTAGACGTATACCACTATATACAACAGACAGATACAGGTATACTACAGAGCAATGATTCACGGAAGCTGAAGTGGGAGGACCAGGTAGTCTTAGAACTGACTACTTGAACTTGGCTTTGAAAGGGAAAAGTAGAGGGAGGTGAGATAAAGGCATGAAGGTGTGAAACAGGACCCTGACAACTCCATGCCCAAAGTCACTTGGGTATCCTACTGTTTACCGCAGTCCAATCTTGTCTTAGAATTCCCCGGAATCCAGGCATAGCTTGATCTGCCAGCCAGCAGTAGTCTTGTACCCAGTTCTACAGACCTTGTGCTTCATGCCCCAGACATAGGCAGTCTGTATAAGGCCAGCTCTCGCCTGAACTCCCTTCCAATTTATGCCCCTTCCTGGGTCTTACCAATCTTCTGGGTTTAGAGTTCTGCTACAGCCTTATTGGGTTTACTGGACATGGTACACAGCCTAGTTCTCCTGCCCTCTCTCCACCCTCTACCAGGCATTTTTGCCAACTACTCTTCCTAGTCTTCTCCCATTTTCTGCTCTCAAATACTCTGTGAAGAAGACTGGGCTAGGGCTTCAGTGGGTTGGTACAAAGATCCAGGATAAGCTTCCCATCAGCCTCCATGTAGAGCGCTTTGCTCCCTGAAAGGTTCCAGTGCTGCTGGCTGTGAGGAACCTGAGGGGACAGGCTCAAGGGAGGAAGTGATACGGAGTTCTCTGCTCACTGGCCATCACATTGGAGACCTAAGGAATTGTAGAATAAGGGAAATGGGAGTGTAGTCTTCTGGGGAAAGAAGAAAAGAAAAATAAAAATCTTGAGGTGGCTTCCAGATATGTGCCTCCTGTCTAGAAATATATATATATTCATCTTTTTGTTTAGTATTTCTACTTAGTAATTTCAGGAGAACCTCAGAAGTGCAGCTTTCATCTTTTCTCTCAAATACTGTTGCTTTTTTTTTTTCTGCCCATGTGCTAGTGAATGTCACTGTGATTTATTTAGATACCCAGGCTAGTAATCAGAGCAGTGGTCTGGTCTTGTTTTCCCCAAAGTCCTACCAAGTCCATCCTTGTTTCTGCTCCAATGGCCACTCCCTTAGCTCACTTCTTCACTGTAATTCATTCATGATGATTCTTTCTCCCTAACTCATGCTCTCTAACTCATAACAAGCCAGAGTGAGCACGCAAAAACCACAGTGCTTAAAGTGTCATCTGTGGGCCAACATCATTGGTACCTTGTGGGAATTGATTAAAAATGGAAGATCCTAGGCTCTCTATACTCCAAATATACTAACAGAGAGTCTACCATGACACAACCAGGTTATGCCTTAGTACATTACATTTTGAGACAAGTAGCTCTAAAAATAAATACTTAATTCTATTTCTCTACCTAAAAGGGTCTTTAGATCCGTGTTGTTCTTAGTAAAATCAATCACTGTTTCAGAGTTTACTGTGAGATGATGTCTCCTAGTAATGTCAGAAGCTACACCCATAAAGTCTCACCATGACTAAACATGAGCTAAACATGGAAAACTACAATAGACATGTTAAAGTGGACAGGGGAAAGCTCACAAGGCTTCAAGCTTACCCAAAAAACTAGAGGCAACTAAGGAATACTGAGAGTGAGAGAGTCTTCCCCAGGGAAGAGCACACCAATTTGTTAACCAGTACCAAATGGCCAACCCTGAAACCACATACATACAGTAACATTATGCAGATCAATCATATTTGTGTTTATGTATTTATCAGTGTGTGTGTGTGTGTGTGTGTGTGTGTGTGCGCATGTGAGACAACAGTTAATGAAAAGAAGGCCATGAATTTTAAAGAGAGCAAAGGCAGGTATATGGGAGAGCTTAGAGAGAGGAAAGGGAAGGGAGAAATGTTTTCATTATAGTTTCCAAAATGAGAAAAAAAATCCGTCATTCTTAAATGATCTCACAGAGCTCTTAAGACCTAGTGCTGTGCAGTTTAGCTCCTACTCTCTGTGTCTGGCCTCGAGCAATAATTACACTAAAATGTTCTCTGTTCTGACAGACTCAGCTTCATGTCTTCCCTTCAGGCTTTTGCACAGGATTCTCCCTTTACCTAAAATATTCTTTCTCTGAGTTTCTTAAAGGAAACCTGTGTCCTACAGTGTCTGGCATATGTTTTCCTCCTATGTGTTCCCATGGATGTCTATGAATCACTTATCTTGTTAGTGACAAAATTCACTTGTTAGTCTTTTTCTCTTTCTCAAAATACATTCTTTTACAGTACATGTCTGATTTATGTTTGGGGTCAAGTTGCTTGGAATATTCTGGATGACAGATGCTGATTTAAAATCTACCTTCCAGAATTGATTAAAGCCTAATATGGACCCAAACCATGCTTATTTCTTCATTTATGATTCCTTAGACCCTAATGTGATAGTGACAGCAAACAATGACAAACAGCATGGTGGACAGGAAGAACAATAACTGGTGAGTCAAGCGGCATTTTTTTTTATTTTGAGAAATCTTACATAACAAGGGCCTTTGCAGACCAGCCTCAATGATCCCTCAGGATTCAGAGAGAATGCTACAGTAAGTGGGGAAAACAAAAACAATTGAGGGTGAATGAACAAACTCTCACAAGTGCTTTTCCAAGCAAGTCTCTATTCTTTTGCTTCTAATTCCAATTCGACTGTCCTACTTCTAATTTCTTCTACCTTTTTCCTCTAGCATCTTCTTCTATTCTAAAAACTCTTCTCCTTCAGGAGCCTTGTAGAGATAAAGAAAATACAAGAATTACCATCTCATGTGTCAAAAACATATTCCTAGGGTAAGCAATTTAGGAGCTGAGCCATTGCCATGGCAACGCAAGAGTCCAAGGTTACTAAGACCGTGACCAGAGAGTGGAGGTACAGTGTCCAGTGAGATAAGCTGTGAGACATAGGTTTTTTGTTAGCAGACTGGCAAGCAAAAAATTGGCATCCTTTTCTTGGGGTGTTTTGTGTAGTAACCTTGGTTGGACATCTGTAACTCTGACTTCCTGCAGAGCTGTAAAGTTTTAAACTTATGATCTATTTACAAAAAAGGTTTTATCTAGTTTGAACTTGCTCTAAGGTGAAAGTGAGTTAATTGTGTGCAGTTAGTCTGGGCAAAAGAACAAAGCAGGCTTTTACGTGTCCACAGTTTCTGTGGGACAAATAAATCCAGTAATGAAACATGTCCCGGTATATTTTCTATATATCAAAATTATACATCCAAATGAAAAGTCATCTTCCTGACTACCCACAGATATATGTGTCCAGTAGATGGAATATTTTCATGAGATAAACACACAAGCAGTTGGGAAACACCCAAAGTTATTCTGAGGGAAGAAATGAAGTTCTTAGGGAAGAAATGAAGCGAAGCATGGGAGAACAACTGGTTTACACAGCCAGTAACTCCACAGCCTTTCCAGGTGGGGCTCTCTACCAGAGAATCACTCATCTGGTAGGTTGGCCTGTTGGACACTAGCTATCATCTGCTGTATCTCTCATGACCCCAACACTTCTACAAGTGCATAACCATCTCAGATCAGTAAGTGATAACCTTTGACTTCTTTTGATGTGAGACTATTCAAATATGTCTCGTGTTAACCTTTTGGAGAGTAGAGGAGAGTAGAGGCAATGAGAACTATTTTAAAGGTGTGGAAACTGAACTTTGGAGAAAAATGACATGTCAATAGTTACATTGATTATTACAGGTGAATCTGGGACTTCAATCCAGGAGTGACCGACTAAAGCTAGGGCTGTATTTTAGAGTCAGGAGTTGAGAAAGATTGGGGTGGCCTTTTATGTCATAATTGAATGAATCAATGAATCTTTCCACCCATCCATCCTCTATCTATCCACAATACATCTACACATCTATCCATACATCCGTCATACATCCACCCATACACCCAAACGTCCATCATCTATCACATTCATCCATCCAGATAAAGATTTATTTTCAGAGAAGGGCAGAGGCTCTGTAAGCAGAGCCAAAACTCTGTTCGGGATCAATGTGATGATGCTGAGGGCAGAAAAGCCAGGCAAGATGGTCTTTCATATATTTATTCAGACTAGAAGATGAGCTTCTTAAGGGAGATGCGCTGCTGTGGTTAAGAGAGCAGCTACTGGGGCAAGATAGCAGTTCAAATCCTGTTTCTACCATCTACTAGGGCTGTGAGCAAGGGCAAAATATTCAACCTTTGTGCATTAACTTTCCTGAAATGAGAATGTGATCCTGTCCCCTTTCCTGTGGTCTCCTGGTTGGCTGAAGTGATCAGTGCGCACACAGAGGACCATCTATATTCTAATCACTGCTGTAGGCACTGGGAATGCGGCAGGGCATCAAACGTGCTGCCTTCTCTCATACAGTTGATATTTTCCTGCAAAGTGTGGGGAGAGAAAGAAACTCATTCTGGAATGCGCAGAAACCTCCTATGTCTAGACGAAATTCTCTGGCTTCCCTTCCTGGAAAACTGAGACCTATGTTTGTTCCCATTGAATCTGGATGGATCTGTGATACCTTCACACATTTAAAAAAATTATTACTTTTAGTCAGTTCATAAAGAAACAGGTTTTCCTGTGACGTTTTCCTAAACTAAGCCATTATATTTGGTTCCTGCTCCCTCACCTCATTGCCTGCCCCCTGTCTTTCTTTCTCTTACTGGTCTCCTTACTTCTGCTTTCTGTTTACATCCCAACACTGTCTCTTGTTCCCTCTCCCCTTCATTAGAGAGCCCTTCCTACTTTCTCATGTTTCCTTTCCATGTGCCCATCATGCCCTCCAACAAATTTAAATTTGTATTTCACATATGAGAGAGAAAAATGTGATAGTCTGTCTTTCTGTCTGACACATCCGCCTGACATAATGACCTCTGATTTCATCCATTTTTGTGTGAGTGCCATCATTTCGTTTTTTGTAACTGAATAAAATTCCATTGTGCACACTTATCACAGTGTCTTCCTTCACTCTTCTATAATGGACCTCTGGGCTGGCTTGCTTTCTTGGTTGTGGTGTCTAGTACAGCAGCAGTCATGGATATGCAGGTGTCTCCGTACTGTGTTGACTCAGAGTCCTTCAGGTGGTAGTGCTGACTTTTCCTTTTTGGAGTGGAGTAGTGTAGCTACTTTTTAAACTTTAAGTGGTAGTGTGGCTCTTTTTTTAGCTTTCTTTTTTATTTTTTCTTTGTGTCTTTCACATCATGCATCTCGGTCCCATTTATTTCCCATTCCTCTGTATCTGCCCTCTGCCCTTGCAACCCCTGCAATAAATTTAAGAGAAAAAAGAAAAAAGAAAAGAAAAATGGGAAAAATCTTGTCATGAAAGCTGTAGTGTGACACAGTGAGTCATGCAGTAAACCCTTTTGTCCATGTATCTTTACTTGCAAGTGTCCATTGCAAAGACTCACTGGTCTGGTTTGAGGTCTTTGGTTTGTGCTGGACCCACACTGGAATGCCTCTTGGTTATCTTGCTGTTGCCCTGTGTCGTGGAGATCCTGCAGCTTTGGGTCTGCAGGACCAGTCCATTCACATGTTCCAGCAGATCACAGATGGGGTGGATATTGGGGTGCGCTGACCCAATACCCTGGTTCTGGGCTGGGTAGTTGCAGGGTTGGTCACCCCACCAGCTCTGCTTTGTCCTCCTCATCAAGATACATTCATTGCCTTGGCAAGTTCACCCTTTGCAGGGATGAGCAAGGGCTGAGCCCAGCAGTCCTGTTTTCATCATGTCCTCATCTTTGCATCTCCCATACCTAACCTTTAGGACAAGCTCTGCTGTGTCACCTAGGTGTGGTCTTGGGGCCACTCCCCTGAGTGCTGCAGAAGATGGGGGACAGGACTAGCTCTACTGCTTTTATGACCTCAGAACCAGCTCTCCTACCTTCCTCAAGCATTGATGGGCTGGGAGGGGGAGATGACATCTCTCTTCTACCCGTGCTGGCATATCTTAGGTGAGTAATGGGGACAGCTCTTCCGTGCTCACAATATCAGAGCTGGCTCACTCATACCTCTGCCAATAGAATTGGCTCTGTTGTATTACCCAAGTGAGGTGCAGGGCTGGCTCTCCCAAGTGTTGCTGCTGGTGGAAGGCAGAGGAAGCTCTCCTGCCCTTCTGATCCCAGGGCCAATTTTCCCACCTGCCTCGGGCATTGGTAGTCAGACAGGGAGGGCATCTCTCTCCTGACTATGTCTCCACATGACAGATGTAAGCTGTACTTTTAATCATTTGAGGAACCTCCATTCTTACCTCCATAATGGCTGCACCAGTTTACATTCCCATCAGCTAGTTAGGAGACTTGAAAATTGGCACAGGTAATGGAGAGAGCTATACCAGCCACGTGGCAATGGCTGTCCAGACTGAGGGGGAGAACATTTGATAGCCCTGAAGGGAAAGCAGTGGATGTTGGGAATTAAAGGCAGGGAGTTAATGCGGGAGCCCACACAGGCACTGGGAAAGCCACAGCAAGGACATCAGCTCTTTCACAAGTGAGATGAAATGCCATGTTGTTGGGGAGGTGTTTGAGCAGAGCTGTGAGACACCCCAGTCTGCTCACTGAGTGAACAGATGGACAAGTGAGACAAGGAGAACAAGGGGCAACCTTCCATGCAACGGCAGCAGAACAGGCCAGAGGGTACAGTGGCTTGGAGTTGAGAAGAGCCCGAGGAGGCAAGAAGTCTTCATCTACCTGTGTTTTGATGTTGGCATAGATGTGGAGTAAGAAGAAAAGGGGAGTCAAGGCTGGCCCCAAAACCTTTGGTATGAGCAACCAGAAATATGGAGTTGTCATTTTGATATGAAGGAGACGATGGGAGTAAGAGACCTTGTGGCCTTGTTTTAGCCTCTGCCACGGATGTGTCACACTTGAGACACCTAAGGGACTTCTGATTGCAATTACCAGGAAGCTGTTCAGCAGAGACTCAGTGCAAGACTGGTGCCATCAGAGCGAGGATGCTGGGATGTGGTGTCGTACCTCGGCAATGCCACCTGCGAAGACTCAACCTGGATGTGATAATCCTTAAAGGAGGCTGGGAGGACGGGAGAGGGATCCAGGAGCTGGTTGTATGTACTTCCCAAGAGGACATCTCATGGCTATGGAGAGATGACAGGACCAATGACCTTGAGAAAATTAGCACCTTGAGACCTGGAATGAAAGCAGAATAGATTCAGGAAGAATGGAAGAAGGGAAAGGAAAGCAGAAATTGTAGATGCTTGCTTTGAGGAGGAACACAGAGAAGGCGTCATTCCTGCAAGAGGATAAATGGCCAAATGAAAGTAGAAAGGAAAGAAAAATAAAATATTCGTGTGTTGATGGGAATAATCTACTGGAGGGGGCACACTCATCTGTGGGAGGTGGGAGACCATTAGAGAACACAGCATAGATGGCTCTACAGGGCCCAGATAGAGGCAGGCCCATCACAGGGGCCCTTGGCACTTCTGGGTCTTCCTTGGAAAAACGGCAGAGGAGGCACAGTGCCCTCCGCGGGGCTTGTTGGAAGGCTCGCTACAGGGAGCACCACTGAATCCTTCTGGCTTTGGATTTCTGGCCTTGGAATTAAAGCGAGTTTGATGAACTTGGAAACAGGGGCCAGACAGGGCAATCACTAATCGCTGCTGGAGGAAATTCTTGGCCTCCAAATTATGCAGCTGTCCATCAACAGCTCGATTAAGGCAGCAGTGGTCTCTCAGCTGTGTTTGTTATTCCAGCGGGTTGGAGAGAAACCACAGGAAAATGAATGAGAGTCCAAGTTGTTTTTAGATGTCCTCACAGCTCTCCTACAGGGAGACTCTCAGCTGCTAGGAACCGGAACTGAGGAACTCAGGATGGCCTTTCTCCTAACAACAGCCTCCCACTCTCCTTGGCAGCTGGGGCCCTCTTAACCCTAAGGTATGAGTTTCCCCCCTAATTTTCTCTCTCTTTTTGTTGTTGATTTTTGATAGTCTTCTGCTTGCCAACTTTGTGTTCTGATTGGCTTATTGACAAGGGGTGGTAACTAGATTCTACCTGACGGGTAAGGAACTCTTCCTGGTTCTCCGGATCAGCCTCCAACTGGTCTTGGCCAGGCCCCTGAGAGGCAGCAGACACAGAAGAACTCATGTCCTTTCAGGGGACTAAGATACAGTGAACAGGAAGATCAGTCACAGCAGAGGGAAGGGCCGTTAGCAGAATTCTTCACTTAGGGAAGCTCGTGAACTTCACTTGAACCTGCCTAGGAAGAAGACCGGAGGAGGCATCGCTAAGTCACCTTCACTAATCTGGGCTTTATACTAAGGACTATGGGGAGCCACAGGGAGTTTAAGAAATTGAGTTACAGGCCAAACTATCCAAAGATTCTCAGTGATCTCGTTACCTGCATGAGCCAGAGAGGGGCAGAGGGTCACAGGGTGGGGCAGACATCAAACCGAGTGGATACTCTCAGCTGGCAGCATTCCCAGCTCTGCTGTGGAACTCAGTGTCCCACACATCCAGTTCCTCTCTGTTCTCGTGCAGACCACTTGCTCACTCAGTGTGTGTGCCGGCACAGTGTAACTTCCACCGTTAGGCTCCTTTCCTCTGCTCATTCAGACTGGGTGACGGGGTTATCTTTCTTATTGTCTGGTAAAGCCGAAATCACAGTTCTAGACGATTGGCCACCGAGAAGAAGCAGAAACATGTGTGTTGCGTGCTGTTTCTGATTTGTCTTCTGTTGCTCTATTGCTTTGCTTGGTGACAGGTGGTAGAATTCAGTGGTGGAGAACACAAACCACCCAAGCTGATTTGCCTGGATTTGAATCCCAGCTGTAACAGTTATCAAGTATTTAACTTTTCCGTCCTCAATTTTCCCATTCCTAAAATGGGGCTAAGACTAGCAACCCGTCACGGTGGTCAAGGACTTTAAATAGGGCTTGGCCATGTTGAGACCTGCGATGTCAGAGTTATTGTGTACTGGTGACTAAGCCTGTAGGGATGGTGAGGAAGGGGAGCAGTGCTTCTTAGGGACAAGGTAAAGCCACTGCAGGCTCACTGAAAGTTCTGTCCCTGATACAAAACAGGTAGTGGTGAGGCCATACGCTGCTCTCATACCTCTGCTGCAAAGTGAGCACTAACCTAAGACAGATGCCGCAGGTCAGCTCATGCAGTGCATGTGGCTTTTGTTGGGATGTGAGCAGAGTGCTGTGGGGAACAGCGGAAGCATCCTCTTTACTTCTTGGAGCAGGGGAGGTGAGGGAGGATGGTCCTCCTTCTGGAATACCAGTAGTCCGAGCTGCCGTGTTGCACACGTACACCTATTGGACTGCCTCTAGGCGTCTGCCACTTTGCTTAGCTGTTGACTGTTCTGGGGCCTTAGCCTAATCCCTTCCATTTCATTCTCTGGCTTGTCTGGGCAGTGTGCAGGTCCTGAGAAGACAGAGCTGCAGCATGAACACATGATGCTTGTCTGGGTGCCCAGCGTGGGGAAGTGGGGCTAGACAGGCGCCATGGTGAGGATGGTGTACGGAACTGCACAAGGGAATTGTGGGTATTTTTATGTATATTAAAGAGAAAGGGCCACGTGCTAATTCAGTCCATTAGATTAGCTACCATGGAAAATACATGATTTTAAAGGCTAGGGGAGGGAAAGGCTAGAGAAGTCATTGGCATGGTGAGTCAGCCAGGGGCAGCAATGTTCCCTTCTGGGGTTATGAGGCTCTGTGACGAAAGACCACAAACTCACTCAATTACCCTATGGGGCAGGACAGAAGAAGTTGAAAAAGGAATGATATAAAATATTAACAAAACCTTGATGTACATGAAATTAATGTGATTCTATCAAGAATAAAAATCCTTCAGGAATCATAATTTCAAAGCTGTCAAGCATACGGAGTGACAAACGGTATTTATGCCTATGCCGTACGGCAGCGTGGAGCCAGCTGAAGGTAGAAGTTTTTGCTATTGTTTGCCGGGATTGACTTTGAATTATTTAAGGTTTAAATGGTCAGAGCTTCAAGAGCACATTTTGCACATAGAGTAATGGTCCCATATCATTGCGGTCCTAAGGTGGAGGATAGGGCTCAGGAAAGGTTGCATCACTGGCCCAGCCACAAGTTTTTAGCAAGAGAGCAAGAGCCAAAGCCAAATCGTAACACCAGGGCTTTCAAGAGCCTTGGAGAGCAGGAGTTCTCCACCTGGGGACCAGGTTTGAGATGGTCTTTGCTGTGTGGTTTTTCTGAGAGCTGTGGAACAGGCTCAAGTTTGACTTTTCCTGTGCCCTTAGACTCTGTAGCAACCTTCCCTTCTTCCTGTTAAGACTCTAGAGATGTAAAACAGCTGGGAAACTCGTCTCCTGGGAGCTCAGTGCCTCCTGTTTAGGGAGGTTATGTGCATGTGTGACTCACCATTTTGCTTGCTTTGGTGAGTGAGGGATGTGAGACCAACTGATGAGCTAGCAGAGAATGGAGTTCCTGTGACGTCAGGAATTCAGGTCAATTTTAATTTTGAGTAAGACTTTCAAGCTTCTCTTGGATACTGTTCTGTTAATAAAAAGGTACTTAATAGCTCAAAGCAGCCACCACTCTGAGCCACAAAGGTTTGCACATATTTTCTTCTAAACCTTTAATAGTTGCAGCTTCCTTCTGAGTTCATTCTTCGATGTGATGTGAGGAAGGATTCGATTCTGGTCACTGGATCTAGCGTTCCAATTGTCACAGAGCTGTTTGTTGAAAAGAGAGTCCTTTCCCCATCTTGATACCATTATCAGCTCTCTCTGGGCCGTAGATGCTTCGCTTTAGTGGTTCTTAATTCAAAATGCCACTTGAAGGACCCCGAGAGGATCTTTGCTTCCCCCTGAAACCTCACAGGCTGGGCCTCCAAGATCTGCACTCCTCTCTGCCTTCCTACCTTCCAAGCACTCATGGAGCAACCCAGTGAGCTCTGAATACTTAGTGGGTCTTCAGCCCCAACTTCTTCCACAATTCTCCCTTAAACGTGGTCGGGTCTCACACAGCAGTACCCTCTGTCTAGGTACTGCTAACTCAAAACGCCATGACCAAAAAAGCAACTTGGGGAGGAAAGGGTTTAACAACTCTCAGGTCACACTCCATCACTGGGGGAAATCAGTACAAGGATTTAAACAGGAAAGGGACCCAGAGGCAGGGGCTAATCTAGAGCTATTGGAGGAGAGGTGCTTATTGGCTTACTCAGCTTGCTTTCTGTTACACTCAGGACCAACAGTCCAGGAGTGGCCCCACCCACACTGGGCTGGGCTCCACACATCAATCACTAATTAAGAAAATGCTCTGTAGGCTTGCCTGCAGCCTGGTCTTATGGTGGCATTTTCTCAAACATGGCTACCACATGACTTAAGGTATATATAACTGGATGACTCTATACTTGGGCTCTACCAGGATGTTCTCTGGCCACACGTGTGGTCCCTGCATTGTTAGTGAAGATGTTCATTTTCATTTTTGAGGTATCCCCGACTTAGAGAACAAATTCCCCAATTGATACAGAAGCTTGGATGCTTCTGGTATGTAGATTTCTGCCCTATAGATAGCTATTACATTTCTGCTCATGACTGGGGTTATTCAAGATTAGCTTCCCCACACTCAAAGTCCTTCAGTCGCTGAACAGAGAGAAGTGTCAAACATAAGGGCCACAGTGCTTTCGGCATTCTCTTGCCTGAAGGAAGCCTGCAGCCCCTTCTCAGCTCTGCTTGCATTCAGACATCTCCGGCCTTTGAGAGTTAGCACACTTGTTCAGAGGCCCTACAGGCTGCGTCAAGGTGGATGCTATGTACCTAAACATCCGATCCTTGTTGGCTTTGAGAAAGGGTCGAAGAGGAGGCCCGTGCAAGTGGTTCCAGGTCAGTGCTGAGACTTGAGCTTTTGGCTCATGCAGTCACCTGCAGAGGACATCTGTGACTGTGCATCCTCCCTGCAGGCTGAACTGAACCTGTGATTGACTGCAAAGCCTAGAATACCTGCTGGAAATGGATGCAGAAGTGTAAAGGCTTGGGAGAAAGAAGTAGGGATAATTTTCTTTCCCTCATTGAAACTGTGAGGTCAGGAGAGCCATTGAGAGAGGCAGGGCTAAGACACGACCTCGGCAGGGGAGGTGCAGGAGGATCTAGTGGGTATCAGGGAGGATGCAGGGTACCATCCCTGAGGACTCATCACGCTATAGTCTGCGCTCTCTCTTCACTGAGCTCAGCATTTCCTGACTCGATCCTCATTGTCATCCAGCTTTGGCTCCTCTGGTTGCTGAAGACCCTGCAGCTTTATGGGAAAGAGAACAGGGTTTGTTTTGGTTCACTGTTCGGGAGATGCAAGGGTGAAGGGTCAAATCCGTGATGCTGTTTTTGCTGACAGACCTCCTAATATTTCAGGCTCTTACGTAGCAAAGGGCAGGGGAATGTGAACCTTCTGCTCTCACCACCTTCTCTTACAAAGCCACTAGAATTCAATCACAAAGACGTCACCCTGATGACTTTATTTAACCCTATCCTCTTCCCAGAGGTCCCACCACTAAATAGTGTCATCCGATCACACCCCAAAAGGGGACTACATTTTCAACACTGAAACCTTGGAGATACATTCACTAGCATCTAGACTACAGTAATGCGTGTATTTCCAGCTAGGATCGAAAGTCCAGATCATGGCCCGCCTGTCTCAATCCTATACGTCATTGGAGTAGAGGGTGGGGTGTGGGACTACACTGTGGCAGGTGCTGGAGCCAGTGAGCTACACATCGTGGCCAGGAAGGCATGTAACCACCAGGTGGCGCTGTTGGTGCAGAAAAGCTGGAGTCTGATCGCAAAGATGCTGCTGGAGGAAGCAAGGGTCAAGGAGCTGACTGAGGAGCTTGAAGGAAGGGCTGATGTGTTAGTTCACAGATTCTACTTAAATATCTCTTTTTTTAGCCCCCTCTGTCAGTTTAACCCCTCCCCTAAGCTATGAGGTTGAGTTTCCCCATAAAACATTTTCATTCTGAAGACCCCAGAACGAACAGCACAAAGCATAATTTAAGCTTAAGTTTAAAGTTAAACACGGTTCATTTGAAATTTTCTCTGAATTATTCACTGTTGATTAACAGAGGGTCACCTACATTTCTTATACACAAATTGTATGCCCACCGGGAAGACAGATTTTTTTCCCAGGTTGTGATAGACGTGCCGTGTGCAGAACTGGACAGGAGGTAAGCGTCATTCCTCCAGCGCGTGCCCTCTCAGGCGGAACTCTGTATCCCAGAGTGTCTGCTGAGCTCCTCCTTTCTCATCATGCACCATAATGAAATTCATTTTAAAACGATTCTTTTGCGTATTACCATTTTACCATTTTTTTTCAAGATGGAAGCAAAGTTGCAGACTGAGATGGACATGCTTGCTGTTTTTGTGTAAAGAATTAGCTCCTAGCTGCAGGCTGTGATGCAGGGGACATGGGGCATCTTTCGCATTCCTCAGAACTGACTGAGGTGTTGGTGTTAGAATGGCCGGTGCCGATGTCGGCGCAGACACAGCTCTCACCTCAAAGGGAATAAGAGGCAGTTTATTCCGGAGACACCTCTGAGGGAGCACGGCCTGGAAACACGAAGCTGCTTACTCCGGGTTCTGCATTTCCCCGCAGAGGCAGTTTCATGAAGCTCCATCGATGCAGACTAAAAAAGTCCTAAGTTATGCCTTCAAAAATTACATTGGCAGGACGGAGAGGTAGGTTCCAGCCAGTCTGATCGGCCTCAGAGGCTATCTGATGACGTGTTTAGTCCTTTGATTAGCAGATAATAGGATTTTTATTAAGTTAATACATTCCAAAGGCTTTAATCTACTTATCAGATGTTAGATCTGACATAGAAGTGGGCAAGGAATGACTTTTTAGGGGGACAAAGATAACCCAAGAGAAACTGTGATTAGGCTCCAGACCTGTTACATTTCCAACTCCCCACAGTCATTGAGGTTGTAATCAGCCTTTGTTAACCTTGCTTCTTTTTAAGAATTTTCCTTCATATCAAGCACACCAATTGTCATAAATGTATTGTATAGAATCGTATGTCTGTTTAGGATCCTTTCAAAAACTGTTTGAAAATCTGTCCTACTCTCGAGTCAAAATTTACTTCATTGTTTTAGTTGAAACTTAAGCCAGCAACTCAAACAGCATTCTAAAAAAAAAAAAAAATCCCAGACTTTCTAGTACTGTGTAGCCCAAAGTAGACTAATTAGAAACATGCTGAAGAATGACACAAGGAAAAAGTAATTAAAGCCTTTGTTTTCTGCAATTAAATCATTATGTTTCTATAGGAACAGAGAGGCTTGCATGGACGGTGAGAACACTGAGGTTTCTGGCTTCGAATGAATCTCAAGTCCGAGCTGAGGTGTTCAAGGTAGCATGATTAGTGTGGCGTGGTGCACGGCCTATGCAGTGCAAAGTGCATATGTGTATGTGTGTTCAGAACCAAGGCGGCAGTGAATGATGCAACATAATCCAGCATGGGCAAGCCCTATCAGAAATACCCAGGATTCATTATGAGCTTGATTCGGAATAAGTGGTTGGTTTGCATGCAGTAGCCAAATTTTCCTTGATCCTACATTCAGTTATGTGACCCATATGGGGCCATGGGTCACAGGAACTTGGGTTGGTATGGGAATGAAAAAAGATAGTTTTGAAAAATAAACAACCAAGCAAACAAACACACAGCACACTGTAGGGTGTGGGTCGTAGCCCTGTTGTTGGATGGCCTTCTGGGAGTTACATCTGATGCTGTGAACCAATATTAAGAGAGGGTTGTTTAAAAATACGTGTATGTGTGTGTGCACATACATGACACAGAAATAAGAGGGAGACTATTTGGGGGAAGAGAACTCAAGAGAGGCAGAGAGAACATGAGGATAATTGGGGGAAATATAGACAAATAAATCAAGTGTTTTTCTCATATGTGGAATTAGATTTTACCTAGTATGTATGTATGTATGTGTGTATCTGTCATTTACCCATCCAGTCAGGTATGGATGCTCACATCTGTAATCTCAGTACTCAGGATTTTAGTGGGAGGATCAAGAGTTTAAGACTGACTTTGACCACATAGTGAATCTAAGGCCAATTTGACTGACATAACGTATTTGATGTCAGCCTGGAATACATGAGTCTCTGTGGTGATTTTAAATGAGAATGGAGGGCTGGAGGAATGACTCAGCCATTAAAGGCGAAGCTCACAACCAAAAATTGAAGAGAAGGGCCCCCATAGATTCACATATTTGGATACTTATTTCCCACTTGCTGGAACTGTTTGGGAAGGATTAGGAGGTGTGTTTTTGCTGGAGGAGATATGGCCTTGTTGGAGGAAATGTGCTACAGAGGGTGTGTGTGCTTTGAGGCTTCAAAAGACTCCTGCCATTCCCAGTTAGCTCTCTTTCTCTGCCTCAGTGTTTCAGATCAAGATGTGAGCTCCCAGCTATTCCTTCACTCCACCATCATAGATTCTAACACTGTGAAGCCATGAGCCCAATGTGATGCTATCTTTTATAAGTTGCCTTAACCATGGTGTTTTACAGAAATAGAAACTATAACTAAGGCAGATCTCGTTTCTAAAAAGAAAAACACAGCAGAAGGTGGATTGAGTGCCGTCACATGCTGGTGTGTTTGACAAGCTCAAGGAGTCGTATGATGTCAAAAAAAATGAACAAGGATGAGTGAGTCAGGGATGCTAATCACAGAGGAAACAGCATTGTCAGATTCTTCAGTTCTTAGACACAGTGGTGTAGGAGGAGGGCTTGCTTGTTCTTCCTGGCTGCCTGGCTAGCTTAGACCCGAAATAATCACACAGAAACTGTATTATTTAAATCATGGCTTGATCATTAGCTCTAACTTCTTATTGGCTAACTCTTACATCTTAATTTAACCCATCTCCATTAATCTGTGCATCACCATGAGGTTGTGGTTTACCAGCAAAGTTTCAGCATATACATCTCTGGTGGCGGTGGTTCCATGGCATCTCTCTGACTCTGCCTTCTTCCTCTCAGCATTCCGTCCAGTTTTTCCCTGCCTACCTAAGTTCTGACCTATCAATAAGCCAAGGCAGTTTCTTTATACATTAATGGTAATCACAGCACACAGAGGGGACCCCCACATTAGGGTGGACATGAACAAATTTGGCTCAATAGTATCTACATTTTAAAGTGCTTTTAATTGAAATAAAATTAGGTTACTTTCCCCACTCTCTTTCTTTCTTCCAATACCTCCTATTACCTTCGTCAGCTCCCACCTCTTTCAAAAATAGCCTCTTTTCCTTTATTATTGTTATATGCACAAATGACCTTGCGTTGGCTAACCAAGGAGGGAGGGTTCCACCTTGGCATCTTTATCCATGTGCATCATTATACTTTGTTCCCTTCATGTTTTCTGTTTTCTCTTAGGATCCTTCCCTTTTCTAGCCAATTCCTTTATCCCCCTTATTACTCACAACTCCTGCTTCTTTATTCCATGGATTTTGTTACACTCTGTTTTATTTGTGCTATATATTTGAGAGATAAAAGTTTAAAGAAAAAACATCTCCCAAAAGTCTATCATTCAAAATGACTATTAGGAACATTTTGAATTGCTGGCCTTCTGAGACATTATGTCATATATATGTGAGCATAAATATCATGCTTTGCAAAATTGTAAATATATGGGATTAAGAGTTAGCCTAGCAAGTACAAGGCCCTGGGTTTGTTCCCTAGCTCAAAAACAAACAAACAAATAAAAGGGACAAAATTAAATTATCAGAAAAGACCACAGGTAGCACATTTTCACTATATATTACAAAACCAAACTGCACAGAGCATCTGCCACTTTGCAGACTGCCATTCTAAAGTAATAACCACTCTCTAAAGTCATTAACTTTCTTAGAAGACAAATTTTATGGTTACACTTTAATGTCCTTTATATGATCATGGCATACTTTATTTAATAAATGTCCTAACACTTAGGCAAAAATTCATTTTTATTAGACATCTGTAAAATGTTTGTAAGATAACATTTTTAAGGTCCATATGATATATTCAGTTATCAAGAATGTTCTGATCTCTATTTCACTAATTACAATTGAATTTATTCTTTCTGAGTCATTATGAATTGCCATGGGAGTGAGTTAACCCCAATGAAACAGATTTGATTAAAGCATGAAATTAGATGCAGTTTGCTCTTGTTTCTTGTTGAGAACTTTCTTTTCATACAAACATTAACTCGAGGCTATTTGTGCTTTTACATTTAGTGTGTGCATGCAAATGGTGTTTGTCTATGATTCAAAATGCAAAATTCCCGTACCTTAATTTTCTTTCAGAAATGACAGGACCTGAGATTTTTTTTCCCCCAATATTTTCTAAGGATCCCAGCCTACGAAACAAATCCTAAAAGCCTGACCCTTTCTCCTGGTTGAGCTGTGCAGCAAACAGAAAACGGTATCCTGTTCCCAGCAGCTAAAACTGCAGGACCCAGAAGCTCCCATGCTGCCGTGGCTCTCCAGCACTTGTTAAGTGCCCACTGCACGCCAGGCTCTTTTTAATAACATTGTTCTAATTCTTGCTCTCATCCCACAGTTTAGGCGTGATTTCTTCCATTTCCCAGCAGGAGGAAAGGCCGAGTCAATTCTCCAGGGCACACGGAGCCTAAGTGTAGCTGCCGAGCCTGTGGGGTTTTCATTAGATAGAACTGTTTTCTGATGACCGAGAATGCCACTCGAGCAGTTTTGGAGCTTTTTAAATGGGCTTTCAGTGGCAGAGAGCACGTTCACTTAGACCAGGTGTGACGATCGAGTGCCCAGCCTCGTTCTGTGCTGGCTGGGGTCGTGCTCCCTGTTGCATAGTTGCATACTTATGTTATGGACAGCACATTTCCTCAGGGTGTGTAAAGTGTGCATATGTACAAAAGACTCCCCTGAAACTGCAGGAACATAGCTTCTACAAACCTCCAGATCTGGTCATGTCCTACAGACAAAACTAAAGTTTGGAGCTGGATATTGTGATAACAATCTAATGGGACCATCAATGTGAAAATGCTCAAAAATTGATAATTGAAAATAATGGTTTTCTTATTATTTTCTCATCCTTACTGCTTTAACTTGATGTTTGACTCCAATTCAAGTGTGTGTGTTGGGGGGCTCATGTGTGTGTGTGTGTGTGTGTATGTGTTTGTGTGTGTGTGTGCATGTGTTATGTATGTGCATGTATGTGGACACTGGAGGACACTTGGAGGACTGTTCCTCAGGCATATCCCTATTTTCTTTTTTCTTGCCAGGGGGGCTCACTAGCCTGGAGCTTGCCAATTAGGTGAAGCTGGCTGGCTAGCTAGGAAGCGCCAGGGATCTGTTAATCTCCAAGGCCTAGTTCTGGCATTACAGGTGCACACGGTTTTTACAATGTGGGTTCTGGGGATCAGAGTAGCTGCTGGCACTGACTCCTTAACTATGATCTTGACTTATCTTCAGATATGTCTGTGTTTGGAGGAGCCCAAGAGCTCTGAGCGCTGCTGTGCAGAGGAGGAAAGAGTGCTTGGGAGTGAGCCTTGGCTTTGTCCCCTTCTAGCCCCGATGTTAAGATGGCACCACCTTGAGACCATGTAGCTCTGTGCCTCACCAAAGGGTAGAACTGGATCCATATCTTGGCCAGCTCTGCAGTTTGAAACCACACAGTCTGTGGGGGCATAATGTGAGGTGGCAATCTATTCAGTACTAGTAACACTCAAAATTTCAGGTGACTTTGTCCAATCCCAGACTGAAATCCACTCCCCTCTTCTTCACCTCCCCAATTTTTCATTTTCTCAGGAGCACTGTGTGTTGTTGTGTCTAAAAAAACAAACAAATCAAGCATCATTATCATCATCAACAACAACAAAACCTGATAGGATCATATTGCTACTACTTCTCAATGATTCAGTCTAAATCATCTGATCCTCCACACCTCCTAACTGGCTTCCAATCTCCCAAGCCAGCTTCCTCATGGCAGCCCTGGGGAACTGAGGAAAACATAAAACCAGTTCCCTCCTCAGAGTTCTTGATTCTCCTTGCTACCCTCCCAAGCCCTCTATTCCTTCCTTTGGAGCACTGCTCCCATGCCTCTTGCATCCTTAGCTTCAAGTGTGTGAGCTTCATGAAGGCGGCAGTGGGGGTGGGGGTGGGTCTGCTCTGCAGTGCTCCCTTAAGATCTGCTAGATCCAAAGCAAGTGACCGAAGTGAAGTCAGCTCTCACATCAGTTATGAACCATGTCTCGAAGGTACGTGCAGGATGGTTGTGCAGCCTCTGTCGTTGTATAGCCTCTGTCGGGTGCTTCAGGTTGGATCTGCTGTGCCTGCTGAGGGCACCTGTGTCTGCAAAAGGAAGAATGGTCCATTACTTTCCTTTTAAACACTAGCCGGTAAGTGAGTTCATGATCCTCTTGAGTTTGTGGGGCAGCTGCCTTAGAGTGTATGGCAGCGGTCTCGCCTGTGTTGGAGGAATGAAGGAGGTAAGAGCCCCTTAGCTGATGAATGCGTGCTCTCTGTCCCTGCCCCCTGTGAGGAGGCAGGAAAGAAAGGAGGAGGTGAATATGTACCATAGGGACCTCCTGGCAGGGCACTGGTGTCCTTTTGGGGTACTTTAGTTGGAAAACTTCTACATTCTGCAGAAGTGATCTCTGGTTCTCTGGCCTCAGTTTTCATCCCATCCATATCAATTTTAGGTAACCTTATGTACTTCTATTGTGGGGACAAAACAAGCCTGGAGATCAATCCTGTTCCCCATGCCTTGCTTCTGACCTTGTCCCTAGATTTGAAGTTCAGAGCAGAGCGACTTGTGACCTGGCACAGCTTCTCACGCAAGTGTAGATTATTTAACTCAGGTTATCAAAGGTAGTGGCGTAGAGTTCGACATCCAAATGCATCTGAAAAAGGAATCAGACAGTTGTATTGAGGCCATGCCCTCAGGGCTTTGCTCGTCTATTAAGTAGTAATCTAACCCTGTGATGATCCCAATTAATTGGATGTTTTTCCCAGCTCCCTTTAAATAATCTGAGCTCAGCAGCACGAGCCCATGAGCAATTTTAAATCTAGCGCAGGAAAGAGCCTCTGTTCTTCCTCCTTTGAGTCTTGTAGTTCACAGCCAAGGCAGAAATCTATCCTTACAGTGGAGCAAGGCCTTGGACCCAAAGTGAGCTGGGGACAAGCTTGAACCAGCCACTCATTAGGTGGAACCTTGGACAGTTCGCTTGCTCTTGGAGCAACAATTCATCAGCAACTTGTTAGGCTGTTGGTGTGTGTGTGTGTGTGTGTGTGTGTGTGTGTGTGTGTGTATGTGTATATGTATGTATATGTGTGTGTATGTGTGTGCATGTGTGTGTGTGTGTGTGTGAGAGAGAGAGAGAGAGAGAGAGAGAGAGAGAGAGAGAGAGAGAGATATTTTATGAAGTGAGTAAGTCATTAAAAGTGTTTGACAGAGACTAACAGAAAGGATGGCCATGTGATGTCTTTCCAAGCAATCTTTCCTATCAGGGAAAGGAGGCCAAGCCTGGCTTCTGAATCCCTGTGGGTGTTCCTGGAGACTTATTACCCTCGTGATTTAGAGGCAATTTTGTCAAGTCCTAATACTGTCTGCGCTTCCATGTCCCTGGTGGGAAGACAAGGGCTGGTTATGGAAGATGATTTGAGATAATGAGCTGGAGGAAGGCTCTAAACTGAAACCTTTTCTAATCTATTCCCAGTTCATCTTTACCAGCTTTGGGCAAAGAGGGTGAAGTGAACTTGAATAATTAGACTCTCCCAAGCATCCTACTTTCTCCAGCAGGTTTAATCAAGTTTTCTCCTGAGCCTTTTGACAACGAAGGAGAAAAGAAAGAAAGCCTGGAGGGAGATAACCTTGTTTTTCCTGGGTTAAAGAAGTACAAAGAATTGTTTTCTTTCTCTTAATAATTTTCCAATTCTTCTTATAGACAGCTAATATTAATACATGCATCTGATATCTCTGAATCAAACCCATTCCCTCCAGTTCTTCACCTATCCTCCACTCCTTTTCCCTCCCAACTTTATGTACGTTCCTCCTCATTCACCCTCAATGCATGTGTTTTCTCTCTCTCCTTTGATACCCATGGGCTTCCCTTAGTACTACCTGTGTGTGTGTGGATGTAGGACCACCTGCCGAAAGCATGGGTAGCCTCTCAGGATCTGTATCCTTGCAGAAAACGGACTTTTCATTTCCCAGCAGCCATACATTGCCAATAGCGCCTCAGATATGCATGGAACTTCATAACTCCTCCCCTGTCTCTGCTGGGATGGTATTTAGATTGATTTTCTGTTGATCTCATGCATGTAGTCTCAGTCACTGTGAGCGCATGTGTACAGTGCGTTGTCATGTCTGGCAAGCACTACTTTGTGGCAGACGTCTACTCTGTCTGGCTCTTAAAATCTTCTGACTCCTCTTCAATGATGATCCCTGAGCTATGCTTGTGTGTGTGTGTGTGTGTGTGTGTGTGTGTGTGTGTCTGTCTGTCTGTCTGTGAAATAGCTGTCCCATTTAGAGCAGGACACTCTACACAGTCTCTTATTCTGCATGTTGCCTTGTGTTAATTGCCATCTGCTGTAAAAAGAATCTTTTCTGATGAGGGCTGAGAGATGCAATAATCTCCAGTACAATGATAAGCACTGCCCAGGCCTGGTAGCATGCTATGGGACAATGTTCGTATCCTGTCAATTATATCTTAATAAAACACTGATTGGCCAGTAGCCAGGCAGGAAGTATAGGTGGGACAACTAGACAGGAAGTAGAGGTGGGTGAAAGAGAACAGGAGAATTCTGGGAAGGAGGAAGTCCTAGTCTATAGTCGTGACCCAGTGACAGAAGAAGCAAGATGTGACTGCCTCGAATAAGGTACTGAGCCACGTGGCTAACATAGACAAGAATAATGGGCTAATATAAGTTATAAGAGTTAATAAGAAGTCTGAGCTACTAGGCCAATCAGTTTATAGTTAATGTAGACCTCTGTGTGATTTCTTTGGGACTTAAGGACTACAGGAACTGGGCAGGACAAAAAACCTCAGACAACAGTTAAACATACTTTTAATCCCAGCACACGTGAGACAGAAACAAGTAGACCTTTGTGGTTTTAAGGCCAACTGGTCTACACAGTGAGTTCCAGGCTAGAGCTACACATTGAGATCCTATCTCAAAACAAAACAAAACAAAAAAACTTAGGCGGCAGTTTATTTCTATATACATTTAGCAGAATAATAATACTAGTTTATCTCTTAGGGCCTATCACTGCTGTGGGACAATTTTCTTTTATCCTGTCACTCATATTATTTTTGGCCAGTAGGTAGGCAGGAAGTATAGGCAGGGCTACCAGGCAGTAAGTAGAGATGGGGCAACAAGAACAAGAAAATTCTGGGAAGAGGATAGAGTCAGTCTACAGTAGACATAGAGGGAGCCAGACACAGAGCAAACAAGATGTGACTGCCTCACTAAAAAAGGTACCAAGCAGTGTGGCTAACACAGACAAGTATTATGGGCTAATATAAGTTATAAGAGTTAATAAGAAGTCTGAGCTACTAGGCCAATCAGTTTATAATTAATGTAGACCTCTGTGTGATTCTTTGGAACTTAACAGCAGAGGACTAGACGGGATAGAAACCCCTCTGTCAACGTATCACCTAGTCAGCAATAAAGTTTTGACTCAGTTTATGGTAGCAGGCCCAGGTTCCATCTCACAGAGCTGGCTTTAAGTGTAATCAGAAAGTGATTGATTACCCCCATATGCCTGAGTGAGCTTATCTTGCCAGTCTGTCTTTACTGTGGTTTGTATCTGGGTGAGACTGCTGTCTTTCCCTCCTCCGGTAGTGCATTGTTGCCATTATTATCAGTAGATAAAAGACCTCACAAACTTTATGAAGTAAGAAACCAGCAAATTAAGTCACATACTGCCTCTGAAGAGCAAGTGCTTTGACACAAAGAAGCCAAAGCAGGGCGTGGGCTTCCCAAGGTCCTTCCAGGGTTGAACATGCACAGTTGAAAGCAGGCACTGAGATGTTTTAGTTGTAGAGCACATAACATACCTCATACAGCAGGCGCTTTGTGGGAAACAGCTAATGCATAGATGATGTATTGCCTTAGGATCTCACAATATTTTTATTTATTAATTTTTTCTCAGTATAGAAAGGCTTAACTCTTTCTTTAGCTTAGATTCTTCCAGACTATGACACTATTTATTCAGTGTGTTAGGAACCAATAATTTATTGTGATTCTACTATGTATAGGTATTGCATATGCAGTTGTGACCAAGAGAGTCATAGCCTTGCCCTCAGGGATCTCACAATGTAGGAGGGGGGAAAGATAGGACCTGAAATGCATAAAGAAAGGAACATATGTGTGTGTGTGTTATGTGTACTAAGGAAGTAAATCCTGAGACAGTGAGGATTCTTACATGTGATTTGAGACCCGGAGAATTAATAGTAACTAGACAGGCAGGGTGGAAATGGAGATGGGAGATGGAAAATGGGTGTGTCCCATCAGGAAGAACAATACATAAAGACCCTGAAGAGGCAGAAAACTTTGCGTAAATGGAAACTGGGCCTTTGTTTCCTGGCTGCCCAGACCCCAATAATCACACAGAAACTATAATCACAATATTGTTTGGCCAACAGCTTAGGCGCATTCCTACCTAGCTCTTATATCTTAAATTAACCCATTTATATTGATCTGTCTATCACCACAAGGCTGTGGCTCACTGGTAAGGTTCTGGCATCTTTTTTCTTCAGTTTCTACATGGTGTCTCCATGACTCTATCTCCTCTTGAATTTCCTACTTTGCTATATTCTGCCATGCCATATGCCAAAGCTGCTTCCTTATTAACCAATGGTAATAAAACATATTCACAGCATACAGAGGGACATCCCTCATCAGCTTGCCTTGCTGATGGTGGGAGAAAAAGCTGGTTTGGTTACAACATAACAAATGGAGTATGGGTAGTAGGGTGAAATCACACAGAAGGTAGAGGACAGGACCTGTGGAGACCTTGAGGCTGTGATCATGAGTTTGAGTTTATTCTGAGAACAGTTGGGAGGCATTGGAATGTTTTAAGAGGGAACAATGTACTTTTGTGTTTGGAGATATCTCTGGGTTTATTTAGAGAGTGGATTAGAAGGAGACACAAGCGAAAGCAAGAGATTAAAGGCTATTAAACTAGAACATCCCGAGGACAGCAAGGCTTGCCACCAGAATGACAAAAAGGGGAAAAGAACCCAAAAGCACAGCACCAAGTGTGCATGAAGATGTGAGCTGGAGAGCTGCAATAGCTGTGAAGAGAGCAGAGAACTCTACAGTGTCTGCTGCAGATGGTGTGTACAGCATGTGAGTATCTTGGCTCCTGAGAATATGTCGTGTGCCCCAATAGATGGACCAGAAACTGTGCATTGTGGTCCATTCGTAGTAGCTCTGCCTTAGTTGGTGTTTCCATTGCTGTGACAAACAGCACAACTAAAAGCAGCCTGGGGAGGAAAGGGTTTATTTATTTCAGCTAACCACTCTCAGGTCACACGAAGTCAGGCTCAAACTGGAAACCTACATAGCCACAGTTGAGTGAAGAAAGAAATAGTGGTATAGTCACCCACAGGAGGGCAATCCTGGAGAGGAATGAACTGTTTCTAAAGCATGGATGTGTCTCACAAACATTATTCTGAGTGACAAAGGAAGGCACAACAGAGCCACATTGCATGATTCCCACTTATGTCATTTCGAAACAGAAAATGAACACATGGCAGGAGAAACTCAGGCAGCGTTAATGATGGTGAGGGTCTGCGGCAGGGGTTCTGGGGATCCCCTGATCTAGGTGGTGGTTGGACTTGAGCTTTGTGTAGTTTGGGTTGTGAAAATTAACCAAGTTGGCACTTAGGATTTAGGGACTTTTACATTTATTTGTTATGCTTAAACAAGAAGTTTCTTAAAAAAAGACAAGACAAAACAGAAAGCGAGAGACTGGCTGTAGTCTGTAGAGAAATAAATTTGTCTTGGGCAAAGACAATAGTAGTGGGAGCAGTGAGAACCTGTCTGCCCACCTTTTCTGTGGGTTCTGTATGTAAAGACAGTCAACCACGCATGGAAAGTACCTTTCTAAAAAAATTGAATTACTTAGTGTTGAATGTGTGCAGACTTTTTCTCATCATAATTCTCTAAATTATATAATATTATTTGCATGCCATTTACAGTACTTTAGTTATCTTTCAAGCACCTGAGATTTAACTCAGAGCTTCATACACATCAGGAAAGCTCCTCCACTGAGCCACATCCCTGACTTTCACTCACTGTGTAACCAGGCAGATCTTAATTTGTGATCCTCCTGTCTCAGTCTCCCCAGGAGCTGGGATAGCAGACCTGTGTCACCAGGTATTAGAAGCAATCTAGAGTTGATTTAAAGCAACAGGAGGACATCTCTAGACTATGTGCAAACACCTATATGGCATTTTATTCAAGGGACTTGAATACTTGGATATCTATGGGTCTTGTCTTTCCTTTCTTTTCCTTTCTTTTCCTTTCCTTTCCTTTCCTTTCCTTTCCTTTCCTTTCCTTTCCTTTCCTTTCCCTTCCCTTCCCTTCCCTTCCCTTTCTTTTCTTTTCTTTTCTTTTCTTTTCTTTTCTTTTCTTTTCTTTTGGTTTTTCGAGACAGAGTTTCTCTGTGTAATATCCCTGGCTGTCCTGGAACACCTTCTGTAGACCAGGTTGGCCTCAAACTCCATCTCAGCTTTTCTGGTAACTTTCAAAATGATCAGTTTTCAACCAAGCAGCCGGCTAAGTCATGCTTTCTCTTTTGGGTTCCAAACCCTCAGGGTTTCCCCATTTCATCCAGGGTGAAGGCAAGATTTGCATAGCTGTGTATTCTGTTTCCTCCTGGGTTACTTCCCACATTTCACTCAGGGTGAAGGCAAGACTTGCATAGCTGCACATTCTGTCCCCTGGGTTACCTCCTTGCTAGTGGATCTGTGTTATCAACTTGGATTGAGTTCACCCAGGAAACCAGTGATCATACATTGGGGTGTTTCTGGAGATAACTGGCGTGAGTGAAAAATGGGGAAGACCGACCTTGAACGTGGGCAGCCCAAATGCAACAAAAAGCAGACGGAGAGCTTGCTCAGCTCCTCTTGGACGACTCTGGTATTATTTTCTTCTATATACTCTCACCATGGCCAGTGGACATCAGACTCCAGATTCTTCAGCTTTTGAATGTGGACTCGCACAGCCAACCTTCCAGAGGGCTTCTAGGCCACCAGCTATAAACTAGAGATGGACCACTTGTTCTTATTCTGAAGCATCCAGCTTCCTGCACTGAACTGTCACTCACCTCTCTGATTTTCCAGTTCCATTGTGGACTGTTAGCCTCTAATAGTACACATAGAGCTATTCTGTTGGTTCTATTTGCCTGGAGAACCAAAATATAACCTCTTTGACCTTGAGTCAAAACCAGTGTGTTAAACAGTGGGAGGCAGCTCAGTGACTACCTCTACAGGTGTTTACTGAGGCCTATGACACGTGGCCTTCTATGTGTTTGGAGTACATTAACGCGATAAATCAGACAAAAGTGCCTGCCTAACGTAAGAAAACAAATAAGCAGACTATGTTGTTTGTTAGAGGGCAATAAGTGTGGCAGGTGCTGGGGAGGGGCATTTGTGGTTTTCCCCAGGGCAGACTTGTTTGGAAGGTGATGCTTGGGTGAAGGCTTGGAGGAGAGGGGGTAGGCACTGCAGAAAGGGATGGAGATGGGCTCTGCAGGCACAGGGCATGCTGGGAGTTGAGCAAGGGCAGTGCTATGCAGGTGACACAGGCTGAAGCTGACAAGGAGATGGTGTCCCCCACCCAGTCAGTGGTGGCAGTGTGGCCTCAGTATGCGAAAGAACAATCAAAGCAACAGACTCTGGGTAGAGCTGGGTTTCTGTTTTTTTTTTTTGTTTGTTTGTTTGTTTTGTTTTTGTTTTTTTTGCCCCCCTCCTCCAGCCCTCAGATAAGGTTTCTCTGTGTAACAGCTTTGGCTGTCCTGGAACTTTTTCAGTAGACCAGGCTGATCTAGAACTCAGAGATCTACCTGCCTCTGTGTGTATACCACCACAAGCTAGCTCTTCCTTTGTTCTTTTTTGTTTGTTTGTTTTTTGTTTTGTGGGACAGGGTTTCTCTGTAGCTTTCGAGCCTAGCTCTTGTAGACCAGGCTGGCCTCGAACTCACAGAGATCCACCTGCCTCCCAAGTGCTGGAATTAAAGGCTAAAGGCATGCCCCACCACTGCTCAGCCCCTTGTTCTTAACAAGAAGGCTCCGTGGTTGTTTGAACTTAGTTAAGGAATGTTCTCTGTCCTAGAGCTTCACAGAAAACTCCTGCGTCTCCAAGCTCTGCAGAGTGCCATGGTGAGGACAGAGCTTAGTTGTTTAGCTCAACATTTATTAAGTCGACTGAGTTGTGGAATGTGTTGTTTGTTTTCAGTAGAATGTCTAGTCAAATTCCCAAAAGCCACAAACTTAGAAACGCTTGTGCAGACAGTCTGGAACCAACCAATCTGGGAAGAATGAACTTGGTTCACACTGGAAACGAAGTGCTTTGGGGAACTGGAAAACTTGGTAGAGGAAGAAGAGTCAGGATTCTGGATACTCTCAGAGGGATCAAGGGTCAAGTCAGTGTTAATAAGACATTTATTCTGTGTTCCAAGTGTGTGTCAGGTCATGCAGCAAGCTTTTTCTGTGAGGAAGCAGCCCCCGGCTGTGCAGGCCCTCCGATCTAGTGAGAGCCATTTGTGATCTAGGCTAATCAGTGGGTAGGGCTGTGCTTCAGGCCAGCTTTATGGACACAGAAAATGGAATTCATTGTAATTTACAAAGTATCACTTGTTTTCCAATTTATTTTCTGACAATTTAGAAACAGAGAAAGCATCCTTAGCTTTCCTGCTCTATATGAGCAGGTGGCAGTCATGGGCTAAGGACTACCTTGTGCTCAGCTGCCAGTGGCGCTCAGAGTCTGCGTAGGGATAGGTGGCTGGATAGTGGCAGTGTGTCCTACCAGAGCTCACCATGGGTGCTTTGCCAGCCTCGGGATGTTGTGCTGGGACAAGGATTTGGGAGCGCTATCGAGAAATGGCATAAGGACTCCGTGAACTTTCTGCTTTGTCTTCAGGTATTGTATCTCCTGATGCGGCCTCTTTCTGACATCCAGTGTTTACCTCAGTCTCTTGTAGAGTTCTTCTGTCTCCTTATTTGGTTCTGTGGTTTTTGTTTGTTTGCTTTGTTTTTAATCATCGTTGCCCTGTGTTTGCTTTGGGGCATTCTCTTTGATGTGCTTGCCTTGTTACTGCAGCTTTTTGGAAGCAGAGCATATGGTTCTACTGTCCTGAGTGCCCCAAGTCTCTCTCTCCTCAGGTGGGTGGTGATGGGGGTGTTTTCTGCTACCTAGCTCTTGGCTCCCTCAAATTCTGACATTTCCTACGAGTGCTTCATGAAGTTGTGTTTTGGAACCAGCTCAAACCAGCTCATAGGGCTGGGGTAGATATATCTCCATCCAGATCTGAGGCCAGTGATGGCTTGGATGGTAGCTTGAATCTCTCTGCTCAAGGACATTCTCTTTAGAATTCCTTTCTTACCTCTTCAGTGTCCATACCTCCAGCGGTCTTGGTGAGGAGCAAGAATGTGTGCTAGACCTGTTGAAGGCCATGTTCAACCCTGTGACATCGGATACAATTGTTAGCAGGGACGGTGTTTATTACCAGGGGACCATGAAAAGTTTGTCAATGAAGACCAGGCTGTTCTTATTTTCTTTTAACTATTTTTTTTTGTCCTGGATTACTAGCTTGCCAGCATTTTCTGCAAGGCAAGGCCCAGGTAGAGCTATTATTGAGGTTATGATACAGCCTCACCGTTGGTTTATAGAGCAACAGAGATGGGAGTCGCACAAATTTACTTGTAGTACCAGTTTACTAGGCAGATGCTCTACCATTGATCTGCACCTCTAGCTGTCTGTTTGCCAAACTGACAGTTTGGAAATTTCTTCCTAACTCCGTATTTTCCTGATAAATTCTTTTTAATCCCTCACAGCCTTTGCCGGTCTTCTTTCCTCAGCCCCCAAACAGAATTGAGTGCCTTCTTATGTCTTCTGATTAACTTTATTTTAATCAGCGGCTAGCAATTTGAATGTGAGCCAGGAGAGCACACAGAGATTAATTTCCAGGGCTCTGGAGCTAAGCTATCAGGATTCAAGCTGTTTGTCTATTATCGCCTTGACATCTTGATAACCTTGAGAAAGTACGTAGGTGTGTTGGCTACGTACTATTTAAAAATATTTATTTATTTATTTATTATGTATACAATACATAATAATGCCAGAAGAGGGCACCAGACCTCATTACAGATGGTTGTGAGCCACCATGTGGTTGCTGGGAATTGAACTCAGGACCTTTGGAAGAGCAGGCAATGCTCTTAATCACTGAGCCATCTCTCCAGCCCCCTTGGCTAGATTTTTTTTAAAAATTAATTTGATATAAGCAGAGTCGTCCGGGAAGAGGAAAGGTTAGTTGAGGAATTGCTTCCATCAGATTGGTTAGTACGCATGTCCGCGGGGTATTTTCTTCACTAATGATGAATGTGGGCAGGACCACTGGGGGCGGTGACACCCTGGACAGATGGTCCTGGATGAGAAAGCAAACTGAGCGAGCCCTGGGCAGCACACCAGTGAGCAGCATTCCTCTATGGCCTCTGCACTAGTTCCTGCCTTGAGTTCCTGCCCTGACTTCCCTCAGTGATGGAGTGCGGCTGGAGAGTTGGAAACACAAACACTTTCCTCCTCAAGGTGCTTTGATCACGGTGCTCACTGCAGTAGAAAGCAGACTAAGGCAGCAGACAATTCAGTTTATCCCTTCTGAGGAATGAGGCTAATAGTAAGACATTCCTCAATAGAAAGTAAGGGTGAAGGAGGTTAACACACACAAAAGCTCCCGCCTTGGATGAGCATACAGTGAATTCAGTCATCACCACCACCATTCCTGGCTTCCTTTCCTTCATTTTGTCAGGTGCATGCCATTCAATCCACACCTAATACATTTAATACACACAGAAGGTCCGATTGTGAGTGAAAGCTTGGAGGTAGAGCAGGGAGCAGGCCGTGTGGGCTGCAGAGAGGGTATTTTAACAACCGAGGGGCTCTTAAGTGGGACTTGTAGAGTTGGCAGCTTATGGATAGATGGGTGGATACTTCAACAAGCATTCATAGAAAGAACTTTGTTCTCTGGAAGTTAGACCGTTTGCTAAATATAGAAGCTCAATGTTAAAAGTAATTAGCATTAAGTTGATTCCCTCTCAAGTTAGTAGCAGGTTTTCTATCAAAATTCCATTTCTCTCCTTCCTCGCACCTTCTGAAGTGTTACTAAGTGTTTTGCTTTAGGACTTTAATAGGTTTTAATTATTGAAAGATGTACTTGAAGAGAAAGCAGTAAGAAGTAAAAATGTTCTGTAACTCTTGGCTATCTATTCTTTGCTTCCTGGAGAAGCTGACACCACCTGACAACATTCCAACAGTAATGGGGAGGGTTTACTGATTGCGACCCCTTGGTCCCAGTCCCGTCCCATCCCGTCCTGTCCCCCCCCCCGTCCCATCCCATCCCCCTTCCCCCCAATCCAGCCTCACCCAGTGTCACCTTCCCCTTGAGAGGCATTCTTCCTTTGGGAATGCACCTGCATTCTCTTTCTGCAAATCATCTGCATGACTTTGACCTGTGATTTTTTTTTAAAGTATGGGTATTAGTTTTATTCATTTATTTTTAAAAGTAAGAATCTGGATAGTGATTAGAATTGGCATAATTCTTCTGTCACTGATTAATCGTTCATTGACTGACAGGACCTGGGGTTTCCTGGAGAAGAGGAATCAGAATTGAACCGTGAGACTGACCCTTAGTTTTCTCTTCACTCTGAACCAGGAAACAGGTTTCCTGTGGCAAGGCAAATCTGGCTTGAATTAGCACTGCCCCGTTGTAGAGCGTGGCCAAGGCGTGTGGTACACCCTTGCTTTTAACTCTCACTTTCATGTGCTATAAGCAGCCATTGTGACGCTGAATTCACCTGCAGTGATGCACCCACGGGAAGAAGAGAGCTCTGGAGGCCACTAAGCATACTCTGTGCTTAGTATGTGCTCTGAAAAGTCTTCCTTCTCTGCCCTGGATATTCATAGTTGCTCGCCTGAGATGCTCAGGGTGTTACATGTAGAGTGAGATGTTCCTTAAACTTATTTAAATTCAGATGGAGGTGTGAAAGTTAGCGTACAGCAGAGACATTTTTTATGCGTGTGTGCAAGATTGAGACTGTGTTTGTTATGGGGACGGTTGTACAAGTCAAGTAAATATATATATATATATATATATATATATATACAAATTAAACAAGAAAATTCTCTTTTTATAAAACCTCTTATATTTGTTAGAGACATGATATTTGAAATTCAAAATATATATGCAATTTAAGCACACTGAAAATATAGATTGCGTGGCTGCTATGAGACACAAACCTTTGCAAATGTTACTGAATGTTGCTACAGCAGGAATGTAGCAAGCCAAAAAGTCTGTCAGCTGGTAGACTGGTGAACTGCTGTTTAGTCAATTCATGTTCATCCAATTGGCCTCGGATCAACTCTCCTGGTCCCTTTCTATTCTGGCCTGGTAATGGGCAGGGAATTTGTTGTACTCCAGAGCCATGGCATGCTGGGGAGACCTTATGCATCCCATTTATTTTTTTGGACTTTGGGGTTATAGTTTGCAAGATTGAGTTCCCCTTATCCATGTTTAGGGTGACATAAAATCTACAAAATGATGAGAAAAACACTTTTGTCTTATTTACTTTTCTAGTGTTTTAAAGGGATAGCATGATCAATGATACTCATTGAAAAAAAGTCATTTAGCTGGGGACTTGCTTACTGTTTCAGAGAATGAATCCATGGTGGCGGGGAACATGGCAGCAGGCAGACAGGCATGGCGTGGGAGCAGTAGCTAAAAGTTTACATCTGATCCACAATCAGCAAGCAGAGAGGGAGGAAAGGATGGGTGGCGGGAGGAAGAGACAGGGTTGGGTATGGTCGTTTGAAGCCTCAAATTCCCCCCTCCCCCAGTGAGACACCTCTTCCAGCAAGGCCACACCTCCCAGATCTTTCCTCAGCAGTCCTCTTTGGGGTCTGGTCTCATTCAAGCCACCACACGTTTTAACTTAGGTAAAACTGGTGTATCCCATGCCGACTCCAGAAACATGTCTGTGGGAACTCCTCCCTTCACTTCTGACTGGACACCCAGAGAGGTCATCGTGGTGGTGGTGGGGGGGGAAGTCCATCTACTAGGCTTGCTGAAGGCAGTGTTCAGTTCCTGCTGCTCGTGATCTCATGGCCTTGGAAGCTTGATTATATTACTTTTCCTCTTTAGAATGGTTTATCCACTTGAAAAATGGGAGTCCTTATGTCTACTCACCAAGTCATGGCAAAGGAGAGTTTTTTTCCCCCCCTACATTTCTACTCTTCTCTAGACCAGTGTCCCCGGGATGTGGGATTCTGTCTCATTGGACCATTGCAGAGTTCTGGAGGGGGCTCGTTTGACTTTTTTAGCCTCCTCCCTTTTCAGGGCTGGCTTGCTTACTTGCCCAGTTGGCAACAGTTCTCTTACATGTTATACAGGCAGACAAGGGTCTGTGGCACCAAGGGGACAGATGCCACTGCTTTGGGAACATTGAGTAGGAGGGCAAAGGGGGTGTAGAAGGCCAGCTATGAGGGACCAAGGAAATCCGGGAAGATGAGAGTTTGTCAGAGAGACTAGTCAGCTATACTGGACACTGAAGAAAGACTGCTCTGAGGGGATCACACATGCCCACAGACCCTGTTTCTTTTCTTTGTCGTAGAGACTGGCCCTGGGAAGGCAGAGGAGTGGAATACCCAACTAGAAACCACGGAGAGCCAGGCAGGAGAACAAGGTAAGTAAACCATGTTTCCAAATTCCCTAGGTGTTCTTCCTAACTCTGAACTTGAAGCAGCCTAATGGGGTGATGAAAAACAGAGACCAAGTGTTCTGGCACCAACTGCAGGCACTGTAAAGTAAGAAGGACCAGAGTCCTATTTCTGAGCCTCGGTGACTGGTCCTTGATGCTGGTCAAGCAGGGTCCTAAGGAGGTTTCCTATCATTCAGGGGCTCTCAAGCTCCTGGAATTGAACAGAGTTGCTTTTCCTGCAGGATATCTAGCAACACAGGCACCTCACCGAGGAGTTCCTTGAGGTCTCTTTTTGTGGAACCATATTTATACATGGCAGGACATCTCAATGCCCTCATGGTCAGTTGCATCCTGGTTTTCTGGCTGCATTCACGCTCACACCTCCTTTATCTTCTGCCAGATAGTTGAGAGCTGCTTCTCTTTCCATGAGCAGCAAAGATGGGGCCTCCAGCTTGAGCAAATTGTCCGAGGCATATCAGCTCCCACTTGCTTGCTGTCCCTGACATAGCACTCTGTGTTCTATTGCCTTTCTGGAAAGTCCTTGCCGTGAGTTGTGTACTGTGGGGTCCTGCTCACCCCCCCCCCCCATCTCAGTGGCACTACTGTGAGCTCAGGTGTATGTGTTCTGATGAGTAGGAGATGAGAGGGAAGAGCCTGCGCTTTCCAGAACGAGGTTCTTGATGCTGTAGGCAGAGATGGCTTAGGGGATGTTTGTAGGGAGAACCCGATGACTCCGTTTGGTTCCCTGATAAATGCACCATGTACAAATTAGTACCAGCTATGATGCCTGGGCTCTGTCAAATGTTGATGCAGATGGCTCTATCTAGGTGTAATCATTAGGGTTACCTATTTCTCCTTCTGACCCTATTTTTTTTTTTTTTTTACTGTAAAACTTTCCACTCTTACAGGCTACTCTGTCAAATGTGTCGCATGAAAGTTGCCTGCAATGAGGATTGTGTGAAAAGAGCATAGCCATGTCTGGCATAGTTGTGACTGATTTTTACTGAGTAGTTATGTGCCAGACACTGTCCTAAATACCATTCACCCTGAGTTCATTTAGTGCTCACAACAACCGCATGAAGGGTGGCTGGTTCCCATGAGGAGACAGGCAGAGTCCAATGTCAGGAATTAGCAGGATGCTGGAAGAGTATTTGTGATCTTTGATAGCATATATGAATGAGATGAAAATGACTTGGGCCTGGCCGAGATAGAAGTGGCATTAATTGAACTGAAGAGGAAAAACAAAACAAAGTAAAACCCAACAGAAAAAAAAAAAAAAAGAGCCATGGCTGTCTCCTGCCTCTTACCACTCTTAACTGCAAAGTAGAGAAATGTAAATGTTATCTTTGTGTCAGGAAGTGGCCCTGACTGGACCAGCAACCCCCGGACCTGGCTCCAGCCACATCCTGAGCTCTCCTCTGTTCTCAGAATTCTGTTTGCATGTGGGCTGGCCCATCAGAATTATGAGCTACCCAAAGCAGGGAAGAAAGAGTCCCTTTTGATTCTGCCCCTGCAGATTGACTTGTAGGGGTCACTTGGTCACTCTGCGTCTGGGGTACCCTTGGTCATCTCTCCTTTTTTCCCTCTCAGTTCTTCTAGACAGCTGTATCTTTATTCCATGTCCTTAGAAGAAGCCCTTTCCAGAGCTCTGGGAGCTTCACATGGCTCCCAGGGAAGGTCTCCTGCTGGCTTCTGAGTAAGCTATCTCCTAAGGCTTTAGGTTTCCTCATTCTCCATTTGTGTAGTCGGGCTGACAGTGGCCATTGCCAGGGTTCTGTGTCATGCTGGAGATGTGACCAAGCCCACCTGTTGTGCTTAGGAAGATGAGTAGCAGTGAGGCTGGAGAGGGGAGGCACCTTGGGCCTCCTTCCTTCAGAGACAGAAAGGGAGCCAAGTTCAGGCATGCAGTTCTGTCTTCTAGGTAGGAGTGGGTGGGGGAAGGAATGGGGGCTAGTTTCTCTGGTCTTTCACTAGGACTTATTTCTTCTCTGCTTATTACTCTCTTGGCTTTGTTTTAGAAGAAGAGAGTTGACAAAATTAAGAGCGCGTGGAAGGTCTGTCTTGCTGAGGGTGTTTGAAGCCTCACACCATCTCGGAAGACAAAAGGAGGAGTGCAAAGTGATGGAGCCAGGGAGGGCGCAGACCTGGCTGTGTGCAGAACTTGTTTCCACCGTAGGGAAGTTGGCCCGGGGTTCCTTATGTGTGGTATGGGCATGTCGTGAGGACTAAATGACCTAATGGTCAACCAAGAGGGTTCAGACTTTAGTCCTCTGGAATAAAGTGACAGCAGACAGGTCAACAGGGAAAACCAAGTAATGAGCATGGTTTACATAGCACAAGAAGCTTTGACTCAAAGATCCAAAGACACAGGGTCAGTCAATGCATTTTTTTATGCACAGGTTGGATGAAGCATAGGGAATCACGTAGAAACATGGCTGGACCTATAATCCAACACTAGACTCTGCTCGGACTATTCATTTAGATCAGCGTTCCTCAACCTGTTTGTTGTGACCCCTTTAGTGTGGTCAAATGACTCTCTTACAGGGATCACATATGCTACATATCAAGTGTTTACATTATGACCATAACAGCAGCAAAATCACAGTTATGATGTAGCAACAAAAATAATTTTATTGTTGGGGGTCACCATAATATGAGGAACTGTATTAAAGGGTCTCAGCATTAGGAAGGTGAGGCCTTTCTGTTTTGTCTTCCTTCCTTCTTTCCTTTCTTCCTTCCTTCCTCCCTCTCTCTTTCCCTCCCTTTGTCCTTTCTTTCCTGGTGTAGGCAGGATTCTTCAGTAATCAGAGTCACATGACACCATCATACAAGGAAATCAGAATTTTTGATCAGCCCTCGCAAGAAAATCCAGGCAAAGTTCAAGTGCTGATTCTTAGGTTGTAATAGCAACCGTGGGGAAAAGGACTCCCTGTTTCTACGATCAATTCTGAGAAAGGGGAATCATAGTTCCTGTGACTTTATTAAAGGAATGTGTGGTAAAAAAAAAAAAAGGAATGTGTGGTGAGAGATTGGAGATCTGGAGGCAGAGAACTCCTTCCAGTACCTGTACTCAAGGAGAAACTGTGACGAGGGACAGACCAGAGGAAGACAGAATCTGCTTCAGTCAATGGCGTCAATTTCTGAGCCTCATATGGAATCGCAGTACAGACCTTAACAGGAAGCAATTGACACAGAGGAAAAATCTCAGAAAGGACCACTGATTTGTCTTCCTTTAATGCCTGCATTGAATTCGTACTCCTTTATCCTTTTCTGTTTGGTATTCTTTCCAAAACGTGCCTTACATATCCATCTACGCACACCTCTATTTCCTGGTGGTTTGCTTGAGTTGCTGAGTCCTTGAATCAATTCCACACGCCAATTGTCGTGTGTGTTTGCGTCAGTTCTATAAGTGTGTGCCGAGTGCTGGCTGCATGGAAACCCTACTGCTTTGAAGGACGGCCCTGGAATCACAAGGAAGACAAAGGGAACCAAGTTACCTTCCACTTTCGCAAATGGTTTCTGTTGGCTTGAGAGGCCTCGTGAAAGAAAGTTGGTCCCCAAACGTACGTGCAAGCACTTATTGCAGCCGGGAAAGTACATTCTGGTTAACTTAACTACCTGACAGATGCCTCTCAGCGCTAAACCACTGAGACTCCCACCTGCTGCCAACTATAACTACGCTCTTTTATCATGATAATATATTCTCTGATTCTCTGACAAAGTTTTTTTTTTTTTTTGGCAGAAGTGTAATCAACATCTGGAAAAATTTGCTTGTGATTCTGAGATTTCAGTCATCTTGTCAGTGTAGAGACTGAGATTTCCCCACACAGTAAGCATGTGTAATTCCTGATCAGAATGTAGAACTTCAGTCACACAAGCCTGTACGTCGCACAAGTCTTTCGGTAGCAGCTTACCTTGTATGGGGAGCACGCACACCTAATATTGTGTTAGCTGCTGACACAAGGTCTCAGGTGGTGTTGATGTGGCAGGAGAACATCTCCATCAGTGATGTAATGCGGAAGGATGGAGTCGCCCCTGGAAACAAGAGCCTAGAGCATCTAGATGACAAATGCCATAATCATGAACAGTCTTACCTGAGGCATGGAGGATGGTTAGAGTATATCTGATGACATGGGACGCTGACATACTAGTTTCTGTATGTCTTCCTTGTTTTCTTTTTCACAACGCTGGGGATCGAACCTGGGGTCTTCTAAAACGCTAGGCCAGCATTTCACCACTGAGTTACATTGTTAGCCCTCCAATGTCTCTCTAAAGCCAAGGCCAGAGACAGAAAAGTCATGTATTCATTCATTCAGCAAGTATTTACTTACCATCTACAATGGACTATTGCTCTTTCTACATATCTGAAATACATCATTGGACAAAAGAATTATAAGCTCTAAGAAACTTCCATATTTAGTGAGAGTATACATTGATCTGGCTTAGGATAAGTTAGTTCAATATTTAGCTTACATTATAAAATGTTTAAAAACAAAAGCTGAATCTCATATGGAATGAGAGTCGAGTGTGGAAATACTTGGATGGTAAGCTTTAAATGAAGAAGGGGGGGTGGGAAGATAAAAGAGAGGAGAAGGAGGTCTGGGGTGGGGAACCAAAACTAACGATAAAGAAAGAAAACATATACTACTACAATATGAGATAATTAAAAATAATATTTAAGGTCCAGTGAGATTGTTCAACAGGTAGCACTTGCCACACAGATATGTGTAGGCCTGACAACCTGGGTCTAGTTCCCAGATCCCACTGTGGAGGGAGAGAACTGAGTCCTGAAAGTTGTCCCCTGGCCTGTGACTCTGACCTTCTATTTATTTACTAATAAACAAATAAGTCTCACTTATTTATAAATGAAATAAGATTTTGAAAAAAGTGTGATATGAGATACTATACACAGTCTCAGAAGCCATGGATCATCCAATGAAAATGCTGGTGTCTGAGGTGAGATACCTACATCCCCGTGGGTTGTTGATTAGAAAGACCCCAAAGGGTGTTCCCCAACACAGAATATTGCTCTTGCTTGCACACTAGAAATAGATGGTATATACGTTAATTGCAGGACTAAGAGAAAAATAAGCCAGAACTGAACTATAAGCTCCCTCTCTCCTGGATAGCATACATAGTGACAGAGCTTCTTTGCAGGCTATGGGAACAGAAAAGTCATTAATAATCTTATGTATCTGTGACTACTGAAAGCTATATACCAATGTGCCAGGCAAGATGGTGCAATAGTGGCACAAATGTTATGAGGTAACCAATCATACTCTGTGATTAGATTTGAGGCCTGCTTCACAGGAGGGAATTCATGTCTGGTACTTCAAACAAACCTCAAAATTTCACGCCTGGAGGTCATAGATGCTAGAATGGAACTTACCACTTTTTAATTTTGCTATTTTGATATGGGATCAAAATACCTTCTAAATATTTATGTTTATATCTATAGACAAATACTTACCCCAGCCTTGATCAGAGAAGCCTCTCTTTGCAGTGAATGATGGTGAATGCAGAGAAATCTAGCTCAAGGGGCTGAGAATAAGTGAGTGTTGTGTGCTCAGCCCTAAACAGAACAGCTAGACTGTTGTTTCTGAAGCACAGGGAGCATTGCAGAAGAGTGTATGGAAATATTATAAAAGCTGCATGGTAGAGTGATGGGCTGGGATATGATCTCTTCCAGACATCACAAACTCAGAGCAACTTCAGAGTTACCTTTACTGGGAGTACACATGACTGGCCCTGTGCATAGCCAATCATGGAGGATGGAGGAGGGGCTAGTGATGGAAGCTGGAGAGGTATAATTATGTCTCTAATTATATACCCACTGGTAAGTCCACCATGAGATGGCCCTGGTCAAACTTGGCAGGTTACAACACAAAGCAAAAAGATGTGATCACAGGCAAGGGACTTGTAGGGAGGAGTGGGAGCTGACAGGGTGAAATGGAGATAGGAGAGGGTGTGGAGTAAGAGTGATCAGAATACATTACCTTCATGTATAAAATTGTGAAAGAATAAATTTTCCTTAAAGAGAAAACAATAGAAGAAGTAATTTAGGTCTCTGTGATTGAGTTGATTGCCAACTTTCACGATGTTTCTTTGAGTATGGCAGGACACAAGTTTTACTTATGTTTCTGTCGCTGTGACCACCAAATACTCCACAGGGGCAACTTGAGGGAGAAAGGGCTTATTTTGACTCCTAGTTTTAGGAGCATTTCAGTTCATCATGGTAGCAGGAACGTGTGATAGAGTCTTACCCTGACAGGCTGGAATCAGAGGTCAGTTTAACCTTCAAAGGCTCCTAGTGGAGTTAGGGAAGCCATCCAGGTGTCACCTCCTAAATACTCTACAGCCTTCAAAATGCTGCCACAAGCTGGGAACCAACGGCTCACGGTACAAAACAGGAACCTGTGAAGGACTCTCGAGATTCAAGCCTAAAGAATACATCAAAGAAGAAATCAAACTGTAACTAATGGTTCTGTGCAGGGAGCCAGTGGAGCACAGCCTGTTTGTGTTTATAGGAATTAGCACAAGCCTGAGCTCCGTGGCTCTCAGAATCTCAGTGGTCTATCATTCCAGCACCACTCCAGTCTCATTCCTTCCCCTCCCTCTAGTCCCCTCTCCTTTTTTTTAATTTTTTAATAAAATTTATTTATTCTGTTTTTCAGCTTGTATATCTAGCTCCCATTCATTCCCAGTCCCTTTGCATCTGCCCCCTACCCCTGCACCCACCCCAATAAAATAAAATTCAAGAGAAAAAAATTAAGAAAATAAAATGAGAAAAATTTAAATAAAAGGGGAGCAGGTAGGAAATTAAACATCTTATCATGGACGTTCCACTGCGACCCAACAAGTCACAGTATATATTGTTTGGTCCATACATCTCTACGTGCAAGTGTTCAATGCAAAGAGTCACTGGTCTGGTTTCAGGACCCTGGTATGCACTACACTGTCGATGCTGGGCCCCCACCAGGACTCTGCCTGGACACCTCCCTGGTGCCCTGTGCTGTGGAGATCCTGCAGCTTTGGGTCTGTGGGTGGGGTGGATGTTGGGGCAGGTTGAGTCACAAACCTGGGTCTGCACCTGGGCAGCTGTAGGATTGGTCTGTCAGATGAGAGATGGAGACAACTCTCCTATGGTCACAATTTCGGGGCTGGCTCACCTCTACCTGCTCTGACCAGCTAACCATGTTGGCTCTATTGTGCTTCCAAGGCGAGGTGCCGGGCCTGCTCTCCCAAGTATTGCAGCTGGTGGGGGTAAGGGACAGCTCTCCTGCTCTTGAGACTCCAAGCCCAGCTCTCCCGCCTGCTCCAGGCATTGATGCGGGGGTGGGGTGGTGGTGGTGGTGGAAGGAGGTGGGGGGGCCCTCTTTTTTAAATTTGCAATTTAAATGTTTTAAAGCACTAAGCAGGTAAATACAAACACACACGCAAACACACAGACCCCACTGCCTGTCTCCCACATTCGATCCAGGGGAGGCTGGATTGACAAAAGTTTTTCCTCTCTGGCGTACTTTCCCACCTCCCAGGTGACTTTCCTTCACCTCCCTATTTTTCTTAAATACATTTTTAAAATAGTTGAAATTGCTGTAGCTTATTTCATAGTTTGTTCCTTTCCTTCACATTTTGTTCTGACATTTTCTTCCAAATATCAGCATTCCTATTATTGCCATCATCATCAGAAAACACACCCAATGCAGAAAAGTTGGTAATTAAAGAACACGCTTGCTATCTAGTTTGAGATGAATCACTAGCTTGGGAGAAAGTTCTTTTATATCAATTTTCTTTTTAGATCAAAGTTCCTTTAGATCACTTTAGTTGCCAGCGAACCGCTGATAGAGGAGAAAATATCTGTTAGAAGTCATTCTGGCTGATTCCAGCCTCTACTCTGTGTCAGCAATCCCCCTTCGGACTGCCTCTTCACCTCCGCTCTATGGTTTCCAGCCTTCCTGGTGCCCTTGGTAATTCTGTTGCCAAGGTTGCCACTGAAGTGAGTTACTTTCTCCGGAGATTTCAGCACCACACTGGGAAAATCTCACTGCAAAATGGAGGCCTGATGTGAGATCCAGGACTTGTTAAGCACTGAGTCTGGTACAAGTGGCCTGACCAAGGCTGGACATCTGAGAAACCAAGTTCCATTCCCCCCCAGGACTGAGAGCAAAGGTTTACTGGCTTTACCTGCTCTGTCATCCATCTGGGGCCCCGTACATTGCAAACTTGGATGTTCTGTATTCTAATCCCCTGCTCATCTTTGGAGGTTATATACTGAACTTCTCTCTGTTGTTTTCTTTGTCTTTTCACATCCTGGCCCTTTTGTATTTCTATATATCTGTGTTTTCTAGTTACAGAAAGGAAAACTATATGTCATAAGATGATGCAATATACAGCCACTAAATCAATTACATTTTTGGCTTTCTTTTAAGGTCAAGGCTGTAATGCAGCATTAAAATTTTTTATATAATTAGCGAGTAATAGGACACATATAAAAGTCTTATTTTTTACAAATAGGAATTGATTTATATTAAGGTGGTGGGGTCAGGTGCTTTGGTTTGGGGAGCCTGGAGTTAAAATTCAAAGTTTAAAGTCTGGTTCAGGGTCAGATTATTATCTTAGCCCTTAGGTTAAAACCCACCTCTCCACCTGCTGAGTTAAAAGTCAAATTCAGTCAACAGGGTGGAAGGGATAGGGTTTCAAAGGATGTGTTTACAAAACCTTTCTCCCCAACCTAAATTTCCTGGAACAACTTGTGGTTTCATGGGGTGATATGACTAATTTCTGGTTATGGGAATGTGGTGGTAGGGACATGATTCTTTCATGCCCAGACCCTAAAATCCTTCCTCATGTCCATTTGCTTCTTTGGCTTCCTTCTACCAGCTAGCTGTAGAGGATCCAGGGAGGGAAGAATTCCCAGTCCCTAGGGCTTAGCATAAAGCTTTCTCCATTCCACACAGGCTTTGTGGGAAGGAGGATGGAGCCCCTGAGACTTTGAATGCTTCCTATAAAGGTTAACGGAGTAGACTAACAAAGAAGTTGCAGCAGGAGGTCCTCAATCGGACGCTGCTAGCTCTTTTATCTTCTGGTTCCCTTGAAGCAAGGCCTGAATCCTCTCCAGGAGGTTGGCAATGGGAAGAGTTTCTGGGGCTTGTCTAAGTTAAGTCCTTGAACAAGCCAGGAATAAGGCGGGAAGCCCAGTGCATTAGACCAGGTGAGGGGGCATAAGTATAACTTTCCCTTCCCTGGCTTCCAATTACTTTCCTGTTAGCTTCTATTTCCCTTTAAAAGCATCTTCTGCCCCATCAGAGAGAAAGCCTAAGTTGCAATGTTCTCCACATCGCCCACAAGATGCCGTAAGGACACATGGGGCAATGGAAGGAGCTTTTTCTTTATTCTGAAATTTCATTCTCAATGAAGAGTCATTGATGTGTTTTAGGTAGCAGAAGGACATTACTAAAATTTTCTGTTTAAAAGATCTCCCTAGCTTCTACTTAATGACTTGTAGTAGACATCCCAGCTGGGTAGAACTTATTGTCAGGGTTTCTATGAGAGTCAGTGGTAGCCTGGAGCCGGGGAAGAACACAGGAAAGGTCTGGAGAGATGTCAGGCACCCCGAGACCGAGGTTCTGATAGGACTTCGTGGGTATTCTGTGAGAATGACATCTGATGTGCACGGCAGGGCAGATGTGAGCGGCACTATTAGAGGTCACAATGTGGCGTTGGTGCTGTTCTGAGAGCATTACGGTGGGAACCCAGAACTGACCCATTGTAAAGAGCTTTTGTGTGCAACCTTGGTCAAGAGGCCAATCACTGCCCTCTGAGTTTGTCCCAAACTGAAGCTACTTTCCAAGAGAAGAAAGCCCCCTTTTCTAGCCTTCACAGAGGTGCCAGACAGGCCCTGCAGAGACTTTTGCCATGCTGAGTTTGACCCAAGGAATGATTTGGAGCACCAACCAGTTAGCTGACAGATTCTCCTCCCCTGGTAACAGCTGGGAAGAGGGTAAAGGTCGCTTGCACCTGAGAAAGTGTATGAAAGCTTTCTTCCCTACTTTGTATTCCAAATTAACTCTGGAGGAGGAATGGGAAGATAGAGAGTTCTACGTCAAGATATCTGCTCTCAGGTGGGCTAGGTTGAGACAGGTGTGTGAAAGTCAGCATGAGGGCACTGAACAAAGCGAGGGGAGTGGGAAGGTGACTGAGTCCCCGCTCAGCAGCAACAGAAAAAGAATCGTCTGTGGACAGAAGGAAAGCCAAGAACAAGCTGAGCTCTGGAAGTCCAGAGAACATTTCCTAAACGCTATGTAGTTCTTCATCTTTTTCTAGAAATAAAAATATTGAAAACCAATGAGCAACCTAGGCATATCTGTAAATCCCAACATTTAGGTAGATGAAGCAGGAGGATTGCCATGAGTTCAAGATGACCTTGGCTTTGCTTTTTTATTTGAGCTAGTGTCTTTTATAAAAGTATTTATCTGTTTAATATTTTTCCTTCAGCCAGTGTCTTGCTCTATGTCTTTTTTTTTTTATGTTGGTCTTGAATTTGCAATCCTCCTTCCTCAGTCTTTTGAAGGCTGGAATTGCAAGAGTACACCACCACTTCCAACTTTTGAATTCTTTATACTCAGGGTGCCAAACCCTTTAAAAATGTAACAGCCACCTTTAGCTCGTAGGATTCATAGAAACAGAGCAGGGTGGACTTGGCTTTCGATGTTTATCTACTTCAACTCAAAGGGGGAGAGGGGTTGCATTTGCTGGGTTGCTTTGACTTGGTTTGCTTGCTGTAAAGTCTTTCTGGAGGGAACATTTGTGAGGGAGCAAGCACAAGCTCATTTTGCTCTCAGACCTGACTGCATCCTTTCATGGCTTATGTCATGCTAGCATTGAACTTCGCCTGGTTTCATTGGTGTGAGAGCTCTGCACGGAGAAGGCTGCTTTCAGACAGAAGATAATGAATTCAGTGATTCTGTAGGTGTGCAGTCTCTAAAGCCAGGGAAAGAGTGCCATTCTGGGAGGGGGGGGGGAGTCTTTAAACAGTTCTAATTGTTCAGGTGAGTTATTTTAAACCACACTTAGGTAAATGATCACGTTGTTATTATTTTTGATGGAGTATATTTCAAGAAGCTTTCCTGTTAAGTGTGATTAAATATCATTTGAATTTCACTCACTCAGGCAAAAATTTCCATCAGTTTAGGCGTTTCCCCCCTAGATAATTTAGCATGGGAGATGTTAGCTCAGGTATCTCGGCTCCTTACTTCAGGTCTTTTGTTGGGACCAAAGAAGGCAAATGTTTATTTTAAAAGTTCAAAGTGTGAAAAATGAGAGTGATTAGAAACTTTAATTGCTGTGTAAAATCCACACAATATACATATAAAATGTTACCTATAAAACCCTCCTGTAAAATCGGTGGCTGAAACAATAGTTATTGTCGCGCAGAAGACTTCTCGGTGTCTGCATGACTTTGTCTGAATGCTCACGCTGTCTGAGGCCTGACCAGCTTCCTCACCTGATTCTCACTGAAAGAACTGGACCGTGAGTTTGGGAGCTCTGAACACCTTTGGATCACCTCGCTTGTGGTGGCCCTAGATCTCACACTCAGGTCAGTCCGTGAGCTTCTTCTCATGCTCCCATCTTCCAGACATGACTGGACATGATAAGGATTGCAGCATGACTTGGCTGCACCCCTAGTTCTGGTGAAGAGATGGCCAAATTCTTTGAAAAATGAGGTCGGCCACCCCATTGTCTTTATGACGAATTTATCTTGCCCTCAAACTATCAGACTAACTGTGGCTCTAGGTTTTCACTGAGAGAGCTTGCCATTCAAGTGCCAGCTAGGATTTGACATAACAAACTAATTTTTTAAAAAATACAAGACTAAATTTCCTAGGCATGTTCAACCTGGGTTCAAGTAGTCCCCGATCTACTGTCCTCTTCCTCTGAAGTCTCCTGAAACTGCCTAGCAACACACTTGCTGGACTCTTAATGTTGGTGAGTTTTGTTAAGGGTGACACATTGCTGCTCAGCAAATGAGGCTGAATTAACCGTTGTGATAGCTTGGGTGTGGGAGAGGGTCCCTCTTTGGGACACAGCTCTGGTCTTTGTGCATCTCAGCACGAGTCTGGTAAACGTTATCATTTTAGACATTTGGAAAACCCAGCGACTCGTGCTGTGCTGTGGGGTCATAAAGAGAACCTGAGTCCCAAGTCTGCACCTTTCTCAAGCCTTCCTGTGCCCGGATTCCCTCTTCTGTCACTAGAACCTTAGCTATAGGAGTCTTGACATGACCACCTCCACACATCCCCAGAGTCCATCACAGGTAACAAATTTGAATGGGAGGGGGGCGGGTAGCCGGAGGAGCAGCGATTGATTTTGGGTTCTTTAAGTTAGGTTGTAAATTGCACGTCTTAGGGCTTTCATGTAGAAATGCTCACCCACAAAAGAGTTACTTTGGTAATTATCTTCTGGCCAGGGACTGCCGAGAAGTGCTATTATTGGGGCTTGGGCTAGTCCTGGGGACAGCTGTGGGAGGAAGTGGGCGTGGCAATCGCTCTACTTCCTTGTTTGGAGTAAACTTGGGCGTCTGACGGCTGAGGTGTTGGCGTCTCCATCTCTTGTGTGCTTTAGGGGAGCTTTCCACTCTGCCTGAGAAAACACACCTAGAAAAAGCAGGAACGTCAATCCCCGCCATCCCCTCGAGGTCTCCCAACCTCCCCCAGCCTCCAGAGAGCAAAGCGCGAAGGGGCGCGGCAGCCCGGACCAGCCCACAGCCACACGCAGCCTCGCAGTCTCGCCAGTCCCCTGCCGTCGCAGCAGCTGCAGCCGTTTGGAGATGGGGCAGTGGCGGGGGCGCAGGGACTGCACAGGGAGCCTTGGTTGTTAGCTCCCAGGTCTAGGTGCGTGCAGCCGCCGTGAGCAGCTCGTAGCCAGCGTGGGTCTGTCGTGACAGTGCAGTGAAGGCTGGGCACCGGCTCGAGTTGAGACCCCGGAGGCACAAGCCATGACGGACGCCAGCCAAAAGAAGGAGGGCTTCAAGAAATGTAGGAGCGCCACTTTCAGCATCGATGGGTACAGCTTCACTATCGGTGAGAACTTTGTACCCGGGCCGTTCTTGGCGTCCTCGCACACCCTCCGGTGGCGGTGGCCAGTTCTAAGCGGGGAGGGGGTGGACATGGAAATCTGGGTCGGAGGGTGCTGACTGGAGGGAGCCCTGGGGAATCTGACCTGCCTGGGGAAGCCCAGTTCGGGCTGTCCCTGCTACTCCATTGCTCTAGCTAGCATCCTGGAGTCAGTTTTCAATTACACCTCTCTGAATGGCTCATTCCACGCTGAGATTTGGGTAGCAAGGTGTAGAAGAGGATGGATGGAGACAGAGATGGAGATAAGAACGAGGAGAAAGAGGAGTCGGAAAGGACCGAGGAGGAAGTGGCCAGACAGAGACAAAGAGTAACAGACAAGTCAGAAGTTTAGGGACTGAGATGTGAGGTCAAAAGACTAACAGGAGGGAGGGAGAGAGCACTAGAGAGTCCTAGAGCAAGATCCTATTAGAGTCCTGAGCTCTCAGTGGCGGGTTGCAGGCAGACAGGTAGGGAGGGATGATGCCCATTGTGACTGGAATGTTTCAGAGAAAAAAAAAGCTGGGGTGTCAGGGAGCTGTGTTTTGGGAATTCCAAGTGATTTGTTTTTCTCCTGCTCCAAAATGTTCACGAAGAGGGGAGAGACATAAGGGGCTGGGACTGTCCTCAGGTTGCTGACCACCGAGTTCAGTCACTGGAGGCCAGCATTTGAAAAGGTCAGGCCTCCAGTCTTACTCTGAGTTTCTGCTGTTTTGAAACAGCTTTTCAAGGCCTGGCATCTTTATCCTCTTGGGAGCTGAGCCCACCTGGGAGATGGAGCTAGCTGTGGGTCAGCTTCCTTTAGGAATGTTTGCTTTGGCTGGCAGCAGGTCTGAGGTGGGTTCCCAGATGCTCCTCTCAGCTTCTTTTTAAAGCAGTCACTCAAGTGACCATGACCCTCAACCCCATCTTCCCCCCACATCTCTGAGAATGAGGGCATATGCTATTTTGTTTTAGGCTCCACCTGCTTGGGGTTATAGCAGGAAAGTGCTGGCGCCAGGAAGAGACCAGTGATGAGGAACTTGTCTCTGGGTCACTTGCGCTCCCCATGAAGTGCTCCAGAGTTAGTGGAGCAGAATAAGCATGTGTCCTTCCCCAGACACACCAGATCACACCTGTCCACACTTTCCTGGGTTGTTTCTGCAGCCAGGACTGCCGTTGTTCCCCAAAGTGGGCCTAGGGAAGTCATGGCTGTCTTTTGGAAACTCGATTCTCTTGGTGCCTCCTTCACTTTCTATCCCCAGGGAATGACCCTCCTCCCATTCCCCCCCCCCCCTCCCACCACCACAGACCCAGGAGTTCACCTCCAGAGCCAGCCAGCCTAGAATGGCTGGTGGACTCCCAGGAGCTACTTATTCGCTTTTCGCTCTCTAGGGGTGATGCTCTGTGCCCAGGGAAGGGTCTTAGAAATAAATGAAAAGTTTCCAAGGTCAGAATTGTCTCATGTAAAGGTCACGTAAATTTCAGTTTTCTTGACTCCTGTAGAAAAACTTTCCAAAGTAAGTTTTAAATTCTACCAGGTAGTTCCCATCAGACCTTATCCTCCATACAGCGTATCTCACTAAGACATAGGGTCTTAGAATGATCCTCCCCCCCCTACGATCCTTCCATTAAGGGAAGTTCTGCTAGTCTAGCAGAACCCTATAGCCTGGTGGTCAGAAGGCCCCCAACGAGAACTGGTCTCTGAGAGATGCGAGCTACAAACTTCACTCATAGTGATGGGCTTCTGCTCTTCTCATCCTGCCGTCTGTCACCCCCATCAACAAATGTCTTTTGAATTTTACTGTACTGCATGATGTGTCTGCCACATGACAAAAACTCAATAAGCAGTAATTGTTGCACTTATTCAAGATATTAAACTAATATATGAGTAGTTTATGAAGACAGACAGACTTTGGATCTTTATTCAGGGATTTTACACTTCTGGTTAGATGCTGTGTCTGCAGAAACAGGTTATAAAGTAAAAATTAGTAAGTGTGATAAAAAACATTTAGGATTTTTAGGCCAATATAGACATTTTAGAAAATGCAGATATTCAAAAAGGAAACAAAGAAATTTACCTCTTATATCATTCACTGATAAATGTTAATATTCCTTGTTTATACTTTCCAATACATTTTTTTTTACAGAGACACATTTTAACATAGTGTTTGGAAATCTCATATTTAATAATATCTTATTAGTTTGGCTTCCTGGCCTATGAGAACTATTCCCTTAAATCAATCACCTATTGTGAGTTCCTGAGGCTCTCACTTTTCATCCTTGTAGGTAATGATAAAAACAAAACCCTTGAGGATATCTAGGGATTTTCCCTTATTATAAGATCTATTTAAACATGAGTGTCTTCAAGGTGATAGTTACAGTTTGCAATAAATAAGCAATCTCATCTGCCAAGCGAGCATTAACGGTAACAAATCCACTTTGGATTACAAGTACTTTTTAAGATTAAGCTTCTCGAAGTGCAATTTCTTGTTCAAAGTATGCCCATTTTTAGTTTAGGGATTTTATTTTTTTTTATTTTTTAATATTTATTTATTTATTGTGGACACACTATTCTGTTTGCATATATGTCTGTAGGCCAGAAGAGGACACCAAACCTCATTACAGATGGTTGTGAGCCACCATGTGGTTGCTGGGAATCGAACTCAGGTCCTTTGGAAGAGCAGGCAATGCTCTTAACCACTGAGCCATCTCTCCAGCCCCTAGTTTAGGGATTTTAAAATGTTTTGCTCAACCGTGGTCTGGAAAGAGCTCCTACTACTCTATGCTCCCATTATTAGTGTATCAAAGTCCTTCCTTGCTCTTGTGAATGCTGCACACTATGGCTCTAGTCTGAGAGGTGGATTGTGGCATCTCAATTCAACAAGTTTCACTATTTTGTAAAATTGCTTTCTCATTTTCCTTGACTGTTTTACTCTGGGAAAGTCATCACTTATTAATTTAAAAAGCTATTAATTTATATAGTACATATTAATTTTACACACCATATTATCATTATGTTTGTCAGTTTCATATACCATATGCTAATCATATAACAACTATATAGCTGATATGAACTAATATACATTATATTCATAGATACATTATATATGTGTGTGTATTATATATGTATGTGTTATTATATATGTTTGAAAGCCTTTCAAGTGAATTTTGTCATCTATGTTGCATGTAGTTTTTGCAAGCAAGACCCTTTTCTTTGCAGCATCAATGTATGTCAGTCAGAGTCTGTGCTGAAAATCCTACTGATTCACCTTGTGCTTCAGCAGGATGGACCAGGGTGCCACCCCCCATATCACATAGCAGAGAATCCTGAGGAGGTCTTGGTGTCTTCAGATCACTCTTTCTCTTGGGCATCTGACCTTCTGTCATAGGAACCACTTCTTCCTCTAGTCTACTAGTTTGTAAAAAATTTGGGTCAAAGGATTGTGCTTAAGGAATTTAAATGGCCCTGAAGACTCAAAAGATTCTTCTAACAAGGCATATGGGGATAAGGGAATTTGGGGGTCAAGGTAGTTGAGAGACAGGAGCTGTGACAATGTTGTAAATGCCCCTGTCCTTTCTCTGGGAAGGGCATACTTCCCTCCTGGTTCTCACTGGGCCTATGACTCTCTCAGGAGAGAAATGCCCCAAGGGAATGTGGACAGACATAGCATTTTAGAAGTGGAACTGCCTGGGGAGCGTATAGTGTCCTGCTTAGATTTTTGTCAATTTGATAGAAGCTGGTCATTGAGAAGAGAGAACCACTATTGAGAAAATGTCATTGGCTACAGGCCATTCTGGGGGGCATTTTTTGTTTCATTATTGATAGGGGAAGTCCAGCCCCATAGGGGTGGTGTCACACCTGGGCAGGCGGGCCTGAGTGCCATAAGGCAAGCTGAGCAAGCCACCAGAAATAAGCAGTAATCAATGTTCCTCCAAGGCGTTTGCTTCAGTTCTGCCTCTAGGTTCCTGCTCTATTGGAATTCATGCCCTGATCGTCTAGTGATGGGCTGTTACTTGGAGTTGTAAGATGAACAACCTCACTTCCCGGTTGTTTTTGGTCATGGTGTTTTATCACAGCAATAGAAAACCTGACTGAGATAGTGAAGGGAGGCCAGAGGAGTTGATATTCTGTGGTGAAATACAGCCCTGAAGAGTTGGGACTGGTCTTAAACACCAGTAACATTCCCATGGAGCAAGCTTTGGAGAGTTGGATTAAGCGACCTGTGCTCAGATTGCAGATGCTCTTGGGAACCGATGCCAAAACTGAAAATGGGCTCCGTGTAAACAGAGTAGCTGTGGGTTGTGGTCTAGGCTTCTCCACTGGTACTTCACCTGACATACTCCATCACGACAACTCTGAAAGATGATAGGTCATATGCTCCCATCTGGAAGTTTTGAGGTGAGGTGATTTTGTAGACATCACATAGGAAGGAAATGGCAAGGTTGAGATGAAACCACCCATGCCTGGCATCTCCCACCAGGCTCGCCTCTGTACACCATACTGCCTCCCACAGTGGGGAGTGGTTTCTGCCTGGCCTTGAGGCTAGCATACCATCTTAATGAAGAGAGATCTGGGGCTTTGTTAGGTCTGCTGGACCAGCTCAGATTCCAGTAAAACCAGAAAGAGCCAGGGTCTTAGGTAGTATAATTGCATACTCTCTAGAAGAAGATCATGTAAAAGAATGGTTTCTAGTCCAGTTCCGTTCTCCTGGGTTCTCAGGGTGAATCGCTTTGCTTTCTCTTCTATGATTTACTCAGGGAATCATGGGAACAGGTGTGTGTATGGTCAAGAGGGTCTGGACAAGTTGACAAGCGGCAAATGTAGAAAGCACTACCAACTTACCTTCCACCTGTAGGACACAATTGGACCTGTGATGGAAACCTATGATGGACATGATTAACTTCAATTAATATCCATGTGCACAAGTCCATGTGTGGTTGGCTTTGGTGCCGTTCTTGGGAATGAACATTTGAATGTGAAATGAATGAAAACGTGTGTGGGGTGGAGTAGGATCTAATTATTTGGACATATTTTTCTTGTCTTCTGGAGTTTGAGTATCTTTTGGGGTTGGTGTTAAGTGGATTTATAGATCCTGACTCCTGCAATACGAACAGATCCATCTTCCTGTGAAAGAGCGTTGTCAGCAAAAACACAGACACACCTTTTCTTGCTAAAGCACCCAGTGTGGAGTCTTTGATCTCTTTTGATAATACCCACAGCTCATTTTTCAGGTGAGAGAATGGGAGTTTCTCTTCCCATTTTCAGAAGGAATCAGCATTCCTTAGTTGCCTGTAGTGTAGTGTGTGTGTGTGTGTGTGTGTGTGTGTGTGTGTGTGTTGTGTGTGTAGTACTGAGGCCTCATAGACTTTCTCCCATCAATTTTAGCATGTCTATGGGTGTCCTCCTTGATCAGCTCATGTTTAGACTGTCACATTGGTGGGACTTCATGGGTGTAGCTTCTGACATCACTAGTAGACATCATCTCACAGAAAATCTCTTGCTCCTCTGGCTCTTTCAGAATCCCTAAGTCTTAGATGCAGGGATTGTGTTGTAGATTTATCATTTGGATCTGACTCTACATCTCTATATTTTGATTGGCTTATTTTCTGTAATAATCTATGTCTATTGCAAGAAAGATGTTTTTGAACTAGTTCTTAGCCATCATTTTTTTTTCTCTCTTTTGAGAACTTGCTCTTTGAGTGGGCTCCCCTCTCCCCTTGGATATTCTATATATCCTGTATATATTCTGGCTAATACTCCTCTGTTAGATGTGTAGCTGGCAGAGATTCCACGGACATCCTCTTCATCATATGGACTGATAGCTTTGGCTGCTCCTTTGTCACGTAGGGTCTGCCTGTGTTTTCTTCTAGCAGTTTCAGTGTTTCACTTCTAGGTCTTTGATCCAATTGGAGTTAGTTTTAGTGCAAGATGGTAGAAATGGGTTTAAATACATTCTCTAACATGCAGACATTCATTTTCCCCCCAGCACCGTTTGTTAAAGATGCTGCCTTTCCCTCAGGGTATGGTTTTGGTATCTTTGTCAAATACTGAATGGCTGAAGTTACATGTAAACATGTTTGGGCATTCAATTTTGTTTTATTGGTCTACATGTCTGTTTTTGTGCTTGCACCAATTTTTTCTTTATTACCATGGCTCTATGGTATACCTGAAAAACTGGAATGTAATTCCATCAGCATTGTTGCTTTTGCTCAGCATTGCTTTGGCTATCTCTGGTCTTTTGTGTTTCCAAATGAATTTTAGGTTAGTTTTTTTTTTTTCTATTTCTGTGAAGAATGAGACAGGGAATTTGCTTGTGATTGTATTTGAATCTGTAAGCACTTTTTGGTAGGATGGTCATTTTCACAGTATTAATTCTCCCAATCCATGAGCATGAGATGTCTTTTCACTTTCTGGTCTCTCTCTTTCTTTGGAGGTTTGATGTTTTCATGTAGAGGTCATTTGCTTCCTTGGTTAGGTTTATTGCTAGAGAGTTCTTTTACATTGTGACCATTGTGAATAGGAGTGCCTTCCATTCTTCTCTGTGTGTTTCTTGTGGGTGTATAGAAAAGCCACTGAAATTTTGTATCCTGGCATATTGTTGAATATGTTTATTGTTCCTAGATGCTTTCTGGCATTTTGAGGGTGGGGTGCACAGGGGCATCTCTAACGTATAGTGTCATATCATCTGCAAATAGGGATAGTTTGATTTCTTCTTTCCATACCTGTAGCCCTTTAGTTTCCCTTTCTTGCCTCATTGCTCCAGCTAGTACTTTGAACACAGTATTGAAAAGGAGCGAAGAAAGTGGACATTGCTGTCTCATTCCTGACTTCAGTAGAATCACTCCAAGCCTTTCTCCACTTAGGATGATGTGAGTTGTGGGTTTATCATACGCGGATCCCCATTTGACATGGGAGGTGGGGGAACTGAGGCTCAGAGCTTTGCTTCTTAGCTGAGGATTTTGGCTGCTCTGGGACTCCCAGCCAGCCAGAAGCCAGCTTGTCATCCCTCTCTCCCTCTCTCGCTCTTTACTTCTCACACAGACGTGATTCTGTGAAAAAAAGGAAGCCATTTCTTGCTGGCCCAGGGTGACTCTTAACCGATGACCCATCTCCTTAGTCCCAGAAAAACAGACTTTAAGTTAAATCAAATAGCTTAATTTCTGAAGTTTCAGTCACAAAGGATAGCTCTAGAGATCTGCTGTTCAGTATTGTACCTACAGTAAGTAGCTCGACAGGTTTTTCCAGTGTTGAGGATTGAACCCAGGGCCCTGTACAAGCCAGGGGGATGCTATGCCATCGAGCCATATCCTCAGCCCCTGATTGTTTCTTATTCATAATAGGAAAGTTTTAATAACCAGCTCTGAGTCCTCTTTGATCAGACACTCATGTAAAGCGCTTCTTGAAACGTTGCCTTGATTATTGATATTGGCCTTTTCCTTCAAAAGGCGTTCCTCTTGGTGCCCATGGCATTGTTCCCCTCCCCCACCAGCTTCTGTTCTCCATATGCTGGATTCCTGGAGGGCCTCTAAGAACTCCCATTGGTTAACTACCTTTGAAGATATGTCACTTGTGATAGTTTTGCAAAGTGAGACCCTATTCGCCAGCAGTGCTGAGCTTACTATGTCCGGAGGCCAAGTGGAGACGGAAGTGACTTTAAAGACCTTTTGCTCTTGTGGCTTCAGGTCTCTCATTAGTAATGGGGATAATGGCTACTTCTCTGTTGTGTTGCTGGGAGGTTACCATAGGACCAGCAATGAGGGAACCAACACAGTCCCAGTGTCTGCTTATGGCAGGCCTTTGGTGCTGATGATGGAGAAACAGTGAAGCCAGGAAGCACAGAAGACTCACAGGCACACATGTGGCTCCTTCCCCAACGCTGCTTTCCACAGCAGTCTCCCAAGCCCCAAGCCAGCCACTTATATCAAGTGCTGGTACCCAGGCCAGGGTTCTGGAGGCCTGCCTCTCCCCAGCCAAATGCTTCCAGCTGGTTCTGAGTAATTGGTGCCAGCTGCTTTGGGGAGCGTTCCTTGGCACTTCCTAGGCTGTTGGCAGGTGGGCGCTGGAGTGTAACCAGAGCTTGGCCCGAGAACCAGTTCTTCCCCAAGGGGCCCAGGTGGCTTGGAGGCAGAACTGCTGGGAGATGGTTTTCACTTGGTGGAGGGCAGTCGCTATTGGACAGAGGCCCAGACCACTCACAGGCCACACATGCTGCTGCTGCTGCAGAGGTTGTCTCTGACTCCTGTTTTTGTCTCTCCAGCTGGCGGTGCTTCCTCTCCCCGTGCTTCCTCTCCCCGATACACGGCAGAGTGACTTGGGAAGAATTCCAGAGAGGCTATTCAAGAGACAGAGGGATCCCCTGTTCTGACCAGGGGAGGGCTGTGTAGAGGTAGTCAGGTTTAGTTCCCCAAGCTGAAAGCCGACAGTTGGAGGAGCGACCTGCCCAAGGTCAAACTAACAAGTGGGGGCTCAGTGCAGCTCAACTCCCTCTTCCCCTCTTGCATTCTGGTTGGAACACTGCATTGGGCCTGCTGAGTTGTATCTCTTGTTATTCGTGTATTTTGGCTATTAGAGACCATTTGAGAATTTATTGAGGCATATGATGGAAAAACTATTCCTTCTACACGTTTAGACTATCTTGAAGTTGAATTGCTCAGCTCTTAGGATAGTGAGTTTTTTTTCTTTTGTTTGTTTTGAAATTTCTTCATCTTATTTCCTAATCTTGTCGAGGAGGAAGGACGCTGTCTAGATCCTATGACCTGCCCCCAATAAGGAGACCTCTGTGAATGCTCCTTTACCTCCCCGCCCTTCTCTCCTTAGTTCATTCCAAATCTGGAAGAAGTTCTGTGGGCTTTGGTGTTTGCTCTGTCATCATTGAGCAGGAGACCCTCCTAGTCCTTTGACTCTTTTGATCTCTGTGTGGCCCCCGGAGAAAGCTAACATTGTCTTCCTTTCCCTTTGGACCCAAATAGCCCAAATTAAACCAGAGGATTTAGGCAGTGGTGGGAGAGGGAATGGAATTCTATTTTAAAGTCATTATTTTAGAATCTCCCAGAGAGCCCCCTGTGTCTAATGACTCGTGATTCTTTAACGGTTGGAAGTTACTTTAAAGTTTTTGATCAAGCCTGTTAGATTGAAGGGAACTCCAGTCTCCTGTGGAGACGGAATTTGTAATGATCAGGCAGGCCAGTATTGAAGGGACTCCAGCATCCTGTGGGAGACGGAGTTTGTTGTGTTCTGAGCAGAGTGTGCTCCTAAAGGTCTACAGGGCCCCAGAGAAACCCAACTTTCTATTACAGGGCATTTTCTTCCATTCTTATTCAGCACATTTATGAGGCCAACTGTTTGAGACCTTGAAAAAGTTTAAAAGATGCATGTTTTAGTCCATCTGTGTAAGACCGTAAGCCTGGACTTAGTGACTATTTTGAGAAGCCCATTTTGGGGTGACTATGCAGTTGTTAAGCAAGATTTCATCACATCAGGCCCTGCAATATCACAATTAGCTCCATCTTACAGATGCGTATGTGTAGTAATGGGGGGGGGGCGGCGGGGCTGCGTTCCCAGCACCCCGGCCGCCTGCTCGGCTAGCTCATGCCCGAAATAACAACACACAAACTGTATTCATCCAATCACTGCTTGGCCCATTTCTATCTAGCCTCTTCTAGGCTAATTCTCACATATTAATTTAGCCCATTTCTAATCATCTGTGTTGCGCCCCTAGGTGCGCTTACCGGGAAGATTCTAGCCTATGTCCATCCTGGGTCGGAGCTTCATCGCGTGCGTCTGCCCAGGAGCCAGGAGCATGGCGTCTCTCTGAGGCGTCTGCTCCCGAGAGGAGAGCTGTGGAGTCTGAGCTCACTTCCTCTTCCTCCCAGCATTCTGTTCTGTTTACTCCTCCCACCTATCTTCTAACCAATAAAATGGGCCAAGGCAGTTCCTTTATTAGCCAATGACCTTCCTCCATCACGTATGTGCTGACTAGATAAGGAAATCTGTGTCATTGTTGCCTCCTGAAATGGGGGGGTGGGTGGACCCAGTCCTTTCCAGAAAGAAGGTGCTTGGTGGGGAGGGGATAGAGAAATGGATCTCGTCCTCACAGTTCTGAAACTTAGACTATTTAAACTGGAGACCAATTAGCTACCCTCGCTTTCTTTTCCCATGTCTTTGCCTCCACCTCATCTAGTTACACTCAAGCACAGTAGATTTTCTAATCTTCCAGTCTCAAAACCTCTAATGGATTTCCCCCATTGTCATATGGATCAATTCTACCCTCCCAGGTAGAGTTCTGCAGCTTTCCATGGTCCTTGCTTGTGTCTGGGTTCAGACTGCATAGTGCTCCTCCCTGGCTAAGGTGTGTAATTGCTCACTGAGCCAGTTTTTATGGGGGTCCTACTACATAAAACTGTCCTGGTAGGTACCACAGTGATATAAAGGACCAACCCTGACTTGGCATTTTCTGTCCACCTGTGTATTGTTGTATGATGGAAAGGTCTAGGCGCTATGTGGGGTACAGCAGTGTGTGCTGAACACATATGTGGATGTCAGTAGATTTAACAGAGGCCCTGGGGCTAGAGGGTGCAATGATCTGTTGGGTTGGTAGCAAAGATAGCCGGGCCAGGAAGAGGTTGGGGAGGCACACAGAGGTCTGATTAAAAAGCCTCATTGGTAAATATTTTTTTTCAAGAGCAATGAGAGTCAATGAACCATTTTAAGGGGAAGCGATAAGACCAATGTTGTGGTCTATAAACTTATTTTCCCTATGCTCCATGGAGAATCAGTGGGTGTTTGTTGAATGGTCTTGCTATCCCATAACAGCCAGCTCTACCCACATGTTTAGCTGTCCTTTTCATAACCGGGTTTTCCTGTGTCCTTCTGAACTTCAGTTCCCTCTTTGGAACAATGCTGAAGTCTTGTAGGCTCTTAGCTCAGTAGGTCGTCCATTTTCCTAGCTACTTAATTCTTTTCTTAACAAAGTAAAGGTAGCATACTAATTTCATTTGCTGTAAATGATCCATATTAATTTTAGTAGATCAGGAAAAAAAACCTCATTATTCAGAGATAACCTCTGCTGATATCCTTTCCTAGGTTCCCATGGTCGCAGGACTGATCCAGTGAGCACAGTTATGTCCAGTTTGGGGCTCTTACAAACAATATTGTTATATACATTTATGTACAAAACTTTGGACATCTGTGTCTAGTTTCTTGGGAGAATCTATAGGAGTAGAATTGCTGGGTTGTGCAGTAAATTCACATGTAACTTTTAGGAGCTGTCAAAGTGTCTACATGATTTTGCAACCCTATCAGCAATAGCAGAGAGTTCTTGAACTAAGTTTTGTGGAACTAGGAATCAACTGCATCTCACGTGTTTGTAGGGATGGGGACGGAGTGGATAGCAGCTGTCTGCTTCTTGTTACAATTGGGCAATCAGGCCTAGGCAGAGGATCTTGGGGTGACTTTGATATGCATCTTTGTTTAGGAATCACTGAGCTAAAATGGTGGGAATAGGGCAGACAAGAAGAAATTTGGGGATCATTCTGGGCTGGATACCATGAATAGTATAATATTTTAGCATCATAATAGCAGTATATAGAGAGACAAACACACACGCACACACACACACACACACACATGGGTATGAAGAGAGGGAAAGGAAGAGTGTATCAGAGAGAAGATGAATATATGCAACTTCAAAAAATATTTAGTTCTAACCAGGCGTGGTGTTTCACACCCTTTATCCCAGCACTCAGGAAGCAGAGGCAGCCAGATCTATGTGAGTTTAAGGCCAGCCTGATCTACAAAGTGAGTTACAGAACACCCAGGACTGCTAATGCAGAGAAATCTTGTCTTGAAACAAACAAACAAGCAAACAAACAAACAAAAAATTAGTTCCTCAAGTGTTTTGAATCTCACATGTGTTTGGCTCATACTCACTCCTGCTTCTCCATCTCTTCCTAGATGCACTCACTCCTCTTCCATACACATCCAATTGTGTGTCCCTTTTGTATTTGAAAAACCCTTAAAGTCCAATTTATGCTGCCCAAATATTCTTGGATGTGTGTCCTTCCGCTGCAGTATGCTCAGCTTACCTACACTCTTAGTGGATGCTGTCTCTCCCTCTCCTGGCAGCTCACGTCCTATTTGCTCCACTGTCCGGTGGGGTTGGGTGCCCAAACCCCTCTTTCTCCAAGCTGGGATTTGATCTAGCATAGACTTGGACAGGATTTGCTACATGAGTTTACGTACAAAGCTGGTCTTCTGTGCTCGGATGTTTTTTTGTAGTTGTTTACTGCCCTTGGCTCATCCTCTTTCTGCCCCCTTGTCTGCAATGATCCCTGAGCCTTGAGAAGGGGGGTTGTGGTATATATGGTTCTTTATGGATGAACATCAGGTCTCTTTCTTATCCTTTGTTCTTTGGCAAGTTTTGGGTACCTGTGTTCGTTACTGTCTTTTGCAAATAGATGAGTGTTGAGAAATGCATTGATTTATAGGTATAACGACAAATGATTGGGATTTGGTTTGATACTATGTCCATTTAACAGCATAACAGTAGTAGTTCCTCTGGTAGGGCCTATGTCCTGTTTATCCTTAGGTTCTTGGCCTAATATCGGTGACAGGTATGGGGTTCATCTTGTGGAGCAGGGCTTTATTCCAATCAGAAAACTGTTGGTTATTCCTACGGTGTACGTGCCACCAGTGGGCTCGTCTTGCAAGGTCAGTCATTGTTGTAGCTGAAGAGCTCACAGCTGGGGAAGACTGACGACTGCCTTTTGCCTCTGGGAGCTGCATAGTGGCACCTTCGGCCCTGTGAAGGCAACCCAGCAGGGGTGAAGCTTCCGGGTTAGTGCCGCCTTGACTTCTCCATGTTCTGTGACGCTAGTGTGTGGTACCTTCAACAGTCATGCCTTACCGTAATGTTCTGTGGGGGTGTCCAAGTGCAGTGGCAGTAGCCTGTAATAGTGGGGGTCTGTGGGACCTTACTGGCCAACAGTGATCTCTCCCATTTCTGGCAAAGGGGTTTTTCTTTGCAGGAAAACTCCGGGAATTAAAATTTCATAAAGGACCAAATAATTCACTGACTTATCCAGCTAATTTGCCCCAGAAAGATTTTCTGAGGGAGCTTCTTGTTTGAGTCCTGGGCACACGTTTTCAACAAACCTTTGTCTCATTATTATTCTCAGTTTGCAGGTATGGGAGCTGAGGCTCAGGAGACTCAGTAATAGGGCTGGGACTTGAAACCCTTTCTGTCGCTTCGCCTCCCCTGTAACAGTTTGCCTGTCTCTATGCAGGGCTCTGTGCTGGTCCTGTGTGAATAGGGTCTTGGGACTTTGTGCACCTTATAGGAGCATTCATTATACATTCCGACATTGCAGTGTACTGTCTGCTGTGCGGTGCAATCGCTGCCGTCTTTCCAGTGTGTTAGAGGCTCATTAGATTTTCTTTAACGGAAACAGTCTAAATGTGCCGTGGACATGCAATATAAAATGCATTCGTTAAATATCTTGAGGTTTTAGTGTATTGTGACTTCACTAAATGTCCTCTGCCTCTCGCCTCCTGGTCTCCATTGATTAAGGGTACTTTGACTGATGGCTGGAACTTGACATCTCTGCTCACTGTCAGTTTGAGCTCTACAGAGTGCAAGGTTGGGGGCCCTTGGAGTTCCACGGCTGGGCTGTTTTCAGAGCTGGATGTGTGATGAGGGGAAACTTGTGGTAATTACTGAGCAGATGCCCTTAATGAGGTCTCTGCTGGATTTCCAGCTGGCTTCAAGAACTCTGCACTGGGACAGGAATACCGAAGTCACTGGGTGATTCTGTGACGTCACATCCTCCCCTGTTGTCATAGCAGCTATAATCATCTTACTGAAAGAGTCCCTCGGGGTGCTGGCAGGCCACATCTTTTTTTCCACTTATGGGAACCACGGTGCTTCCTTCCACAGTGTGGAGAGAGCCAGCCGCCTGAGCTCTTTAAGAGAAGGAGCTTAATTTCAGTGCGTCGTTACAGCTCCTCTCATTGTCTTAGCAGGGATCGTGTTGCTGCACTTGACTAAAGAAAAAAATTACAGAGATTGGCAGGGAAGATACAAGATCCTGACCAAAACATCACAATGTGATATTTTGCTAAACATCTTCCTGAACAAAAATATTTTTAATGAACACAAACATTCTTTGTTGTTTTTTTTCAAATGTGCTATCATTACAATGCTATTGTTTGCTTTTATCTCCACACACAATGTGTGATTAGTACTTTTTCACATCAGTGTTCCAAGAGTTGCTAAGGTGTAATGGTTCACGCAGATTCTGTACCAGTGGGTGTTTAAATCCCTTCTGCTTTCCAAAAGTCGCCAACAACATTGCAGGACACATCATGATCTCCGTATCCTTATGTCCTCTTTTTGTCTTCAGATAAATTCCTAGGAAAAAAAAAAATCATTGCTGTGTGGTTGGAGTTGAATCTATGTTATCAAGTTACTATGTATAGGGTACATTTCCTTTGAAATACACATTTTTATGCCGTCTGCCTCTCCAGCGTTGTACCAGTTTGTAATTCCCCATAAAAGGCGTTTTTTTCTACTTACACGTTATGAATGCTGGATTCCAAGTTTTAAAAGTTAATGGTGAAGTAACTGCTAACTTTGTGACTTAGACCTATTTTCCCAATGTATCAATGGATGGTTTGTACTTCTTTGATAAATAGTAAAATCTTTTTTCCTTAAGTTTTTTTTATTGTTTTTGCTTATTATTTGAGAATTTCATACAATATATTTTATTCTTATTCATTCCCTCCCCCCAACTGTTCCCAGATCCTCCCTCATTTTCCTACCTTCCCATCTTCATGTTCTCTCTTTCAAAAAAAAAAAAGTAAAGAATACAACAACCAAACAACAAACCACTTCCATACCCCAAAACACAGATTCCAATTTGTGTTGTCTAACTACTCCTGGGCATGAGACCTGCACTTGAGTGTGGTTGATCTACCAAGTGACACTCTGTTGACAAACACTGATTTTCCCGCTCCCAGCAGGCATCAGTTGTGAATCACTCCTCGTGGGAGCAGAACTCTGTACTCACGTCTCCTCCATCCTGCGAGTCTGTCCGGCTGGAGCTCATGCAGGTCTGCAGTGCTGCCGCAGTTCCCCTGAGTCGTTGTGTGCATCTGCTCTCTTGTGTCTGGTCAACGATGTTTCTTTGAAGTTAGTTAACACTTCTGGCCCTTGTAATCTTTCCTCCTCCTCTTCTGCATTGATTCTGAACCTTGAGGGGATCAGTTAGTTTCTTTGAATATATATTTTTTTCAGTTCTTTAAAAATTTTATACATAGGGGCTGGAGAGATGGCTCAGCAGTTAAGAACACTGACTGCTCTTCCAGAGGACCCAGGATCAACTTCCAGCACCTATATGGCAGCTCAAAACTATCTGTAACTCGAGTTTCAGGGTACCTGCAACTTCCCATGGCAAACACTAATGCATTTTAATTTTTTGTATACATTTTGATCATTTTTAACCCTTTCTGAACTCCTTCCAGATTTATATTTCCTGCTCATTCAGCTTTGTGTCATTTAAAAAATTATTTTAAACCATGATCAAGTACAACTTGTGTTATCCAAATACTCTTTGCATGGGTGGCTTTCCATTGTAGTGGTTGACTTCCCAGGACTATAACTCGTAGGGTAAACTTTTCTACTTCTCCCGGCAGCAATTGGTTTCCAATGGCTCCATGGCTGTGGGGTGAGATTTCACTTCCACCTCTCCTCTCCATGCTGAGATTTGATCTGGCTTGGATTTGCACATGCGTTGTGCATGCTGTCACAAACACAATGAACTCATGCGTGCAGTCACCCTGCTCTGTCCAGAAGATGCTGTTTCTTTGGGGTCATCGCTACCTCTGGTTCTTACCGTCTTTGCACCCTGTCTTCCCCATGACCTTCCAGATTTTGGAAGAGTGGGTGTAATAAGTATGTTCCCTACGGGACTGAGCTTTCCATAGCCTTTTATCCTCTGCACCTTGGCCAGTTGTGGGTCTGGGTGTTAATCCCCAATCTACTGCAAATAGATGCCTGTCTGAAGAGGGCTGAGTTGCACTAATTTCTGGGCATAACAAGGGAGTTGGCTACTTGAGAGTTAACAAATAGTGTATAACTGTTCTGTTAATTTTGTGATGTTGAAACTTTTGTATTTCTTGTAGAAATGGTACACGTCCTTTGTTTTACTTTAGCTGTTTTTATCCTTTAAGATGGTTTTGCTGTGAGCCTCAGGCTATCCTCAGCCTCATCAAGTCCTGGCTCAGTGTCTCAAATACTGGGATTGAAGGCTAATAAATAGTATATTTTGCTCTTAGTAGGTTTTTAATCAGATGTCTTTTTCTAATTTACATAACATCTTGTTGGGATGTGTTTGTATGTGTGTGTGTGTATTTGAGAGAGAGAGAGAGAGATATGGGGTCTTGCTCCCACATACATGTGCACACACATGCACACTTATAAATACATGCAATGACATTGTATACATACTAAAGAAAATATATGTTAGCATTTTCTTTAAGTACTTGAATTTTTATGTTGAAATCTTTGAGATAAACTTATCTTGTAATGAGCTGGAGATTAAATTTGCTCACCCCAATTTATTTCTCATTTTCTGCATTGCTTTAAAGCCCTGACTTGATACTAAAGCTGCACCCAGACACACTTGCCTGTGAGCCCCTTCTGAAGACCTCTTCTGTTCATGTATCAGTAGGTCTTTTCTTATATTCCTGTGATGCTGTCGGAGGACAAGCCTGCAAGGGACAGAACGGGAGGACTGATGCAGATGATCATAGTATATACTGTAGTTGAAGGAAATTAGCTTTGTGAAATACAGCACTGTGTACGATGACTATATGTCATTAAATCTTCATCTGCCCCCCAGAGCACGAGTTTGTAACTTCCTACTTTCTTTAATTCAAATATACTTTTTAGTAAATATTATAGAGATAGTAAAAAAAAAAAATCTAGTTTCAAAACGTGTTAATTTAAATACCTTCTGGTTTAAATTCTAACTTAAACATATTCTAATTCACTCCAGTTACACAAAGTTGTAGTTATATAGCACTGCTATTCAGGTACTTCTCTACTTTGTTGGCTGTTTGAGCTGGGGGAAATTTACTAGAGATTTTTGTTGTGTTTTTTTTTTTTCCTAAAAATTTCTCTTTGCATTTCAGATTCAACTTTATGTATAGTTTGGCATGCTGTAATTTATTTGGTTAGAATTCATAGAAATTACATATTTATTATAACTTTACTTTTTCAGTATAAAATGGCATTTACCATTTTATTTCTAAAATAGGCTCATTACTAAAAACTTTTCCAGACCAAAACACTAAAAAATCTCTCCAGTTTTGGCTAGCTTTTTTTTTTTTTTTTGAGACCCAGTTCCGTTGGGGGTCTGTATGTGAATACACACTCCCTATGCAGCATGGATCGGCTGCATGCTGTCGTGTAATCAACATTTGTTTCCCCCTGAAATGTGATAGTCACCTTTTTTTCCACAAAGCATTAGCAGCCGTTTTAAATGAACTTTTGGTTGGAAATACCTAGTTCTTTCATCACACCAAGAACTTAAGTTTCTTGTCCTTTTGTTCCTGTCCTGTTTGCTTTAGAAACACTCATTTTAAGAAATTAGTTTATAATGTTAATTAAAACATAATTATATCACTTTACTCCTTCTCTTTCCTTTCTGATTTCTCCTATGTCTCCGGTCTCTAACCCCCTTCATCCCCATCTACTTCCTCTCAAATTGATTGACTCTTTTCCTTTACTATGCATATATATACATTTATACTCAGAAATACACCAACACAACCTACTGAGTCTGTTTAGCATTGCTTGTGTGATTATGATTTCTGGGCTGAGCACTCTGTATTTGATAACCGATTAGGGGCCTCATCTCTGGGAGAGACTGATTCTCTCTTCCCCCCAGATCATTATTAGTTGTCTGTAGTTCTCTGTTTTGGAGTAGAATTCTTTGGGATTTCCCCCTTTCACATCAACGCCTTTGGCATTGGCATTGTTCGGGCCTTTTGTAGGCAGTCATATTGTTGAACTATCACAGGTGAAGTTTTCCTGCAGGGACAACCTCACAACAGACTTCCTGATCCAATGGCTCTTACAGTTTTTCTTTTCCCACTTCCACGATGTTTCCCTGAGCCTCCAGGGAAGGAATTGTATTGTAGATGTGTCCACTAGAGGTGGTTCCCCTAAATCAGTTGTTTTCTGTATTATGACAAGTTGTGTGTTTCTGTAATGGTCTCCATTTGTTGCAAAGAGAAGCCTCTTTGATGTGGGGAGAGAACTATATGTTATCTGTGGGTCTAATGATGAGTTTCATCTGCTGTAATCATGTTGGTTTTATCCTGGAGAATGCAAGGATGGTTCAACATATTTAAGTCATTAAATATAATAAATCATATAAATGAACTTAAAGACAAGAATCACATTACCATCTCAAGAGATGCAAGAAAAGCCTTTGACATGTCTTCTAGAGAGAGTAGAAGTTGCGGGAACGTATGTCATCATAATAAAGGCTATATATAACATTTACATCCGCAACTCCAAATCTGTGACAGAAGTAACAGTCTCCCACTTGGGGTCTGAATTCCTCATCCATGAAAGGAAGTAATGTGATCTGAACATTAATTTGTAAAGGGTTCCATAGAATATTTGGGTCTTCTCAAGATGCTTGAAGAATTGTGAAACTGTGGGATCAGAAGGCTCACAGGGAAAAGACACTTTCTGCTAAGCCTGATGACCTGATGACCTAGGGTCCATGGAGGAAGGAGGGAACTGGCTTCTTCAAGTTCTTCTTTGACTTTTACACATGCACCATGCCACTCCCATGTGCTCCCCCATAAATAAATTAAATAAAAAATTAAGAAAATAATTGAGATGTAAGCATCAGATGTAAAATATATTATATATTGTAACTTTTAAAACTTCACAATATGTGTCTATTTGCTCATGGATATGCATTTTTTTAACATTGGCAATTGTAAGTATCAATTCATGTTTCAAGGTGACCTATGGTAGAAGTTGGAATAATGCTACAGTTTCAATTGTTTTTGTCTTTTGGGACAGGATTTTACTGTGTATCTCAGGCTGGCCTCAGCTCTGTGACCCTCTTACTTTGGCTTCCCTGAGTGCTGAGCTGACAGATGTGAGCCACCGTGCCCAATTATTATTTCAATTTTTGGAAAGTGTTCTATGATCACAGGGTGAGCAACAATGTCGATTCCTGGCTGGTAAATTCCTCCCTTCCTAGAACAGCCAATTGGCATTTTCTCAATGATGCATAACTGATGCATGACGGGGATACGGCGGCTGCCTCACTCTTGTAATAAACACCATTACATTTACCCAGAACTGAGAGTTTTATGTTCAGTAGAACTGTTTCTAATTCACTTTACTTTATAATAAATACGATAGTTTTCACTTTAAAAATAAACTATGTTAATATATTCACTTGAGGGTTAGGTGTTCATTTGAATAAAATGTTCTGCTGCTGAAAATGTGTTGTAGCATTGTAGGTGGTGCGAGGAGGCTCTAGTCCTTGATGTCCCCTGAGATTTAACTGGACACCAAGCCTCCCTGCTGCTCTGAGCTGTCCCTCCACTTCTGCTTAGTTCAGCTTCTGAAATGAGAGTGGTACCTTTCTTCTGGAAATGAAGCAACAGCAGGCATGACATGGAGATGCTGGGGACAGGCGACTTTAGACTTGAGACATTTTACTTTTTGACTTCTTTGGACTGGGCTGACACCACAATTACGGTATGAATGTGACTGATCTAGTTAATGAGTCAGTTGGCGTCTTGATTACTATACAACTATAGTAGGTCCTTCACCGTCCATGGGAACTATGTTCCAAGACCCCTAGTAGATGCCTGGAATAATTCCGAAGAACAACATTAATCACTAATTTATATATATAAAAAAATGCCCTACAGGCTTGTCTACAGCGTGATCATTTGGAGGCATTTTCTTAATTGAGGTTCCCTCCTCTCAGATGACTTTTGCTTGTGTCAAGTTGACATAAAACTACCCAGCATACATGCATTGCTTTGTTAGTATGATGACAGCCACTCCAAGGCTCAGGCATTAGTACAGATGAGCATGGCAACTGTCAGAAGGGATATGTGGGAATCATCTTCAATTCTAGGCATCTACTAGGGGTCTTGGAACATGGTTGGTGCCATTTCCAGCTGATGGTCTTGGTTCTACAAGAAAACAGTCCAAGCAACTCAGGAGGAACAAGCCAATAATCAGCACCCCTCCATGGCCTCTGCATCAGCCCCTGCTTCCAGGTTCCTTCCCTGTTTGAGCTCCTGTCTTGACTTCCTTCAGTGATGGACTATGATACAGAAGTTGCTTTGGTCAAGATGTTTCATCGTAGCAATAGTAACCCTAACTCCATGGAATCACAAAGAAACCAAGTGGTATCTGAGACCAGCTGCAGTGTCCTCGCTGGAGCGACTTTCACCTGCTGTGGCTACAGAAGTAGCTGTGGGACACCAGTCCTTTGTCCTTAGGTATGATACTGTCATACTTTTGCTTATGAAGGCTTATAATTACAGGAAGTTCTTGACTTCTGTTGGTATATTTGCTTGACACAGAGAACTAAATATTTATCAACTAAATTTTATAAAAATCTTTGTTTTTCCTTAATCTGCTTTGCAGATTGCTAGCTGTTATTTTCTGGTTTATGAAACTGTGAGAGGACTCACATGATCTGTTCCTGGCTGGGGCTTTTGTCCTGTTTCTGTCATTGCTGCAACAGGAGCTGCTGTTCTTTGGAATTATTTGAATGCTCAGTGAGAAGAGTCTTTTTTTTTTTGGGTATGCCAACTGGGATTAGGATTCTCTATTGGCAGATGCTATGACTCTTGTTTAGTGACCTGGAAAACTCACCTCCCTCTTCAAGACAGTTCTATAGAGGTTACTAATTGTCCTGTATCCATTGCCATAGGGTTAGCCAAGCATATGACAGATGCTTAATAAATAAATACTTTTTAAAACTACAGCACAGAACAGCCAGACATAGTGATGATGCCTGTAATCCCAGCACTTGAGACAGGAGACAGGGGATCAGGACCCCAAGGCTAATCTCAAGTGCATAGCAAGTTCAAGATCAGCCTGAGCTATACAGAACTCAGACTCAGGAAAAAAATCTATGGCAAAGACTTTTTTGCCCAATGTATTTTACATTGTCATGTTTAATGTTATTTGAAAGTAGAATTCAGTTCTCAGCTTCTGTTCTGTAGTTCCCCACTTAATGTTGGCAAAATTATTGATTCAGCAGTTACTCTTATAAGTTTCATTGACTAAAAATGAGTCACACATATACTTCTAGGCCTCTTACTGGCTTAGTAGAAAGGAATAACTTTTTTAGCAGTTGGTACACCTGTGTGTGTGTGTACATGTGCATGTATGTGCACACAGATGTGTAGGATATGTATGCACATGGATGCAGAGGGCAGAGGTTGCTGCCAGGTGTCTTCCTTTCTCACTTGCCAACTTACGTTGCCAGCCAGGAGCTCTTCATGGATCTGGAGCTCACCAGTTGACTGGCTGTTGAACCCTGGGACCCACCTGATTCCTCTCTGAAGTGCTAGGGTTAGAGGACAGGCTAGTTTTTCAGGCCCAGCTGGCATACTTTTACTGACTAGTTGATTAATTTTGCTAACCTACAAAGTAATGGGTTACATTATCATTGTTTATTATTTATTATTTTCATACACAGGTACCATTGTAACTTGCTCCTATTAACTGCACTTGCCACCGTTTCTTATCTGTACCATTACATAGGGCTCCCCAACCAAACAGTACCTGTTGTCTTTTTATGTCATATCTATGTGTGATTTGATGATATGCAGTTAAATCTCTATGTGATGTCTGTACTCTTAGACCTCTGCTTTCAACATAGTTTCTACTCTACTTTGTTGGTGGAGTCTGCCTCGTCTTTTAAATATAGACTGACACCATATACAAATAGGGATAATTTGATTTCCTTCTTTCCTATTTGCATGCCCTTCATTTCTTCCTCCAGTCTTATTGCCATGGCTAAGACTTCAAGCACTGTGTCAAAGAAGAAGAGACAATCTTGACTAAAAATAAATGCTACCAGTTCCTTCCTACTTGGTTATATATAACTAATGTTAGGTATTATTATTAGCTTTTATTAATCAACCTGTATTTCTTCCATTGCTAGTTTCTTCAATACCAGAGAGAGATATTGAATTTTGTCAGAAGCCATTCTTCATATATTATAAGATGATCATGTGATTCTACCCCTGTTTGTGACATGTTTCATTAATTGATTTGTGTGTGTTGAGCTTTCCCTGCATCTCTGGTGTGAAAACAGGCTAGTTATGATATATAAGCTTCTAAAAATGCTGTTGAATTTGGTTTGCAAGTATTTTGTTAAGTATTTTTGTGCATTTGTGAATCGTTTTAAAGAGAGTGGCCTATATAGGCTCATATATTTGAATACTCAATCTGCAGTTGGTGGAGCTGTTTGGGAAGGATAGGAGGGACGGATTGTTGGAGGTGTGCCACTCTGTGTTGGCACTAAGATTTCAAAAGCCCCTACCATGCTCAGTTAGCTCTACTTCTTTCTCTATCTTGGGTCTCTGGGCCAGATGCAAACTCCAGCACCTGCCTGCTTCTATGCTCTCCACCGTGATGGTCATGGAATCATCCCATGAACTTCCCAATTAAAGCAACTCCCCAATTAAAGGTTTATTTTATAAGTTGCCTTGGTCATGATATTATTTTACAGCAGTAAAAAAGAACCAAGGAAGCATTTGACAAGTGGATTATATTGTCCTGAGGGCTCTTCCAGTATGGTTGCCTTTGTAGAAGGAGTGCACTGCTTGCTCCCCATGGCTTAGCCTGCTTTCTTATACCACTCAGCACTACCTGCCAAGGGGCTGCACACCCATTATGGGCTGGACCCTCTCACATTAAGTATTAATTAATAAAATGCCCCACAGGTTTGCAAAAGGCCATCTGGCCATCTGGTGGGGGCATCTTCTCAACTGATCCCTCTTCTCCAATGACCCAAGATTATGTCAAGTTGACAAATACTTAGCCAACAGTTATCCTTGTGTTGTGTTCTAACTGTTCTTGAGTGTCTCCTATGCCATCTCCAGCCAGCACTTGGGACTCTTTCATGGGCTGGTGAGGGGGTAGAAAAGAGAAGGAATAGGGATGACTAGTTCAGTGCTATCCATTACTGAGAAACATTCATTATTCTAACTGCATTTCCAATTCTTCCTTCCAAGGCAAGGCTGAAACTCTCATTCAAATAACTGACTTTAACCACAGCCTAATGAATTTCACTACAGGGCAGTTCTCCTAATTTTTTTTTTTTTTTGAGTTTTTCCATGGGAGTTAAGTACCCGATTCAGCATTTTGAGAATCCAGTCAAAATATTTACTGTGCCGCCTTGGATTATTATTCTTATTCTTGGAACAAAGCAAGGAAGACATAAATATAAAGACCTAACTTTTTGCTTTGTTTTTATTTTGAGACAGTTTAACCACATAGCCAAGGCTGTGTTTGGTAACCAGCCCATGCAGTCCTCAAATTTAGGGTCCTTCCATTTTAGCATGTTGAGTGCTGGGATTATTGGCATGCATCACCACACCCCATAAGAGCTCTAGCCTTGTCTCCACTGTAACATTTCTGTGTATCCTACACACTCACATGTGATTTGGCTTCTTCTGTCAGTACGGAGAGGTATCCTATGTCTCCATTGCTAGGAAAGCAGCTGAAGCTACGGTCAAGGTTCTCAGTGAGAGGCCCAGCACTGGCTAGATCCTGATTTTACTAACACAAATGTAAAAAGATACTTTGGATAACCGGGAACAGACTGGGGATTAGATTTTATTGAGGTATTGTTTTGGGGGGTGTAATGATGATCTCGTGTGATGCTTTTAACAATGGGAGGGAAGTACTGTGGGCCCGTCAGCACAACCATGTCTCTAATTTGACCTGAAATCCAGATGCCTTGCTGCTTCTGTTCTTTTTGCCTGCATTTGGCCCCCTTCTCTCCTAACATCAGCCCAGCCCTCTGTTGGAGGAGAGGTCTCCAGATGTCCCTACACACTTATCAGGAATTTGTGACACTACCTTCTCTGATTGCTCTCCTGGAAGTGATGTCTTTCTCTTGCGAATATGTTTTATACCATGTGTTCTTCATTTCTAACAGCTACCCATCTGAATTCATTTTTTTCCATCCAAATTCATTTTAAAGTTTCTCAGATATTTACTTCTCCCCGCCTCTCTCTCCCTCCTTCTCTCATCCCTCCTCTCCCCCTTGGTTAGGGTTTCTTAGATTGTATAAGGCAACAACTCAACTCAGCCGATTCCAGTGTGAAACCTAATTTTGAGAATCACAAAACAGGAAAACCCAAAGAGTAGCCTCGTTGTAGCCGCAGATGGATTCAGTGAAGCAACTATGTCCTTGGGTCGCCTGCTTCTCCCCACAGCCCTGTCTCTTGGCTTTATTTGCGCTTGTTTCGGTTTCATTCTTAGGTAAACCCTGTCTGTGTGGTGGCTTCTGTTACCTTGTCCTTACGAGAAAGAAAAAGAAGTCACTTATTCCTTCATCAAGTCCTAGCCAAGTCTTGTTGGTCTGGATTGGATTAGATGCCTTGTTGCTAAGCCAAACACTATGTCTAGAGGCCAGCTGGTTGCACTGACTGGCCACGTAGAGGGCAGGTGTCTACCCCTGGAGCTGAAGGGTGGAGCCAGCTTCATTTAGACCTCACCAGCTGAGAGAGGTTGTGTGTCAATATCTTTTACTTTCTAGGCCAAGGGGCGTGAGATGGCACAAGGTCCCATGAAATGAATTCACTTTTTTGTTTCTTTCCAGCCAGCCTCGCCCCGTGAATGATTTTCTCTTTTTGCTGTGTCAACAGCCTTAAAACTATCGCTACTGTCAGTTTTATATATCTGAGTGGGATCCACTCTAAACTGGACTACTGCCTTTGCTTCTTGGCACAACCCCTCCTGATCTCAAGGGAACCGTAATTCGGTTTAAAGAATAACAGGGGACATTGTAGTGTGAAACCGTGGGAACAAACAAGCATCTGTTGGGCGCTTTGGAGAAGCAAGGGAGGTGATTGAAGGGAGTCTAAGCAGGACATTTGTTATTGCCACAGATTGGCTATCTGATGACTTTATGGCAGGCTCAGGAATGCGGTCACAGAGCATGGAGATTCATCGGCTGATCATGGCAAAGATAAAATCAACATGGGTACTTGAAATCACTGGATCCATTTAAGTAATTGCCAGGCCTTTTCCTGCCATTCTTTGAGCATTGTGCACAGGCTGCATGGCACCAAAGTTCTCTGAACAGATACTTACAGGAGGTGTCTGAGCCCTTTGGGCACCCACTTAAGAGATTAAATCATATAGGAGGAAATCACAAGTTATCCACTAGAGTAGAGAGTGTAAAGGGATTTTGAGTCAGGTGGATGACCTGCATGATGGTTTTATAGAAACTAAGTGTTCTTGACCTAGCAGTTCTCAATTTTGGGATCTAAAGGTACTGTAGAAGGAGGGCATCCATCATGGTAAAGATGGAGTCAGGCAAGAACCAACCATCGCTACAAGATTAGCATGTGTGGGATTTTGATGAAAAATGCAATATTTGTGTGTCCGTATCATGCCTTGCATCTTGCAAGGGAAGAAACAAAATGATAGGGATATTGTGAAATGATTCAGCAGTCATTTGATCACCAGATTAAAATTATCACAGTTTATGATGGACAGATGGACATTGTGTGTTTACGGATATGAGATGCTGAGAAGGAAGCGATAATGTTCATGTAGAACACTTGCTGAGTACACAAAACCCTCGGCTAACCACAAGGACATTCCAGACAGCTACAAAACAAGGAGCATTCTTATGTACACATATATGAAATGTATTGAGGGGCTGAATATAGAAAAGAAAAATTGAATGCCCTAACAAAACAAGGGAAAATTTTGGAAATGTTCCAGTTCTCAACCTTCCTGACACTAAAATGCAATAATACAGCTCAGATTGGACCTTGCCCAGGAGAGAAAGACTATGGAGAACATTAGATCATCTGGTCAGATGGGAATGTGGCTGGTAAGTTAGATAGAGACACTGTGTCAGTGTGAATATCTGTTCTGTGATTGACTCATTTCTTAGGGAGTATACCCATAAGCATCGAGGGTTAAAAAACTATAATATGTATAATTTGCTATATACGCACACAGAAATACAGTCACATAGACATACACATGCAGGAGGGCAGGGAAAGAGGCAGAAAGTATGGGTGAGGAGACGATGAAGTAGAGAGAGGGAAGAGAGAGACGTGGGAGGAAAGTGGAAGAAAATGTTGGATGAATCTGGGTAATGTATATATGAATTTCTCCACGTTATTTTTAATAGCTTTTTAAATATAAATTTGAAACTTTTGTAAGAAGTTAAATACAGTATCAACTCCAGAGACCCAGTGTTACCAGGGTGTTGAGAGGGGGATGATGAACAGCGTGCTGACGAAGACCCTGGGTGAGTCTCCAGCCTTGACTGCATGATCTTTCACAGGTCTTGTGAGGTAACCACAGAGGGCGTGAGTTCATGAATCCAGCAGCCTTGTCATGTCAAACTTCTCAATTTCCCAAAAATTAATTTAAGCCTTGGTCTAAATTCCCGTCCTGATGGTTGGCAGCAAATTCAAAGAGAGACTGCTGGAACCACAGCGGAACAAGGTAGCTGAGAGAGGCAAGGTGTAAGGAACACAGAACGTGGAGCTGCCTGCTCCCTGGGCTCCAGTTCAAGTCCCTGCTTCTTTCCTACCTGAAGGACTCAGGGACTCTATGTATTACAGAGTTTGAAGCCAGGGACTTTCTAGAAGCCACCTGTGAATACATTGCCATCTAGCATGGCGTGAGCATGAACTACTCAAGGTACCTCATGCCCATGCTTTCTCGCCAGCCCTGACCTCCATCAGAATAATTATTCAGAGAGTGTAAGAGTTTGCAAGAGATCAGTGGGCAACACAGACTCTTCATCTGGTTTCTTGTTTTCCTGTAGTAAAATGAAAGAGCGGAACTAAAAAAATGAAATACAAATTAATGTCAAAAAATAGCATGACACTTTTGTGTTCCATTTATGGTTCAGTTTAGAATTTAAAATCATATTTGCATGCAGAGTGGGAGTCCCTGGTCTGTGGTAACATTTCCTCACTAGCTAGAGCAGCCACAGGTGAGACATCCACCTCAGGGTCAGCACAGAACATTTGTAAACACCAAAAGAAAATACTTTAAACCTGGTGACATGTTAAAAGAAAAATCCAGAAATATATGTCATTGAGTTGATACTATCCGGGGAACCACTGTCTTGATGTTTCTTGTCAGGAGAATGTCAGTCTAGTTGTTCTGATTCCCATCATCCCAGATGTAACGCTGACAGACTTCTCTGGAAGGTTACCGGGGGATCAAAATTAATGTCATTTCTTACTTCTGATCAAAGAAGCCATCAGTGAGCAACTCTGATCCTCTCTCGGTCCCTGAGGTGTGAGGAAGATGAAATCTGTCCACAGAGAGAGCCCATCTAAGACGGCTCTCTGTGGACTGGCCACTGCCATAGGAAACAAAGAGGTGGGTGAACCATGTGGAAGGAAAGAGCAAGTCAAGGTTCTCAGGCTCTGCATCCTGTGTGCGGCATGGGCACTGTCGTGTCTGTGCCACAGTTCTGAAAGTAGTTGGCTACCTGCGGTCATTTTCAAACTGGGGAAACTGAGATCCTGAGAATTTTCCCAAGGTCACACAGCAATGAGTGCTGGAGTCAGGTTTCCTTGTTCATGAATTTGTTCCTTTGCTTCTAGCTGGATTGGGCTCCGCTGCTGTTCCTTCCTTCCCTCCCCAAGCTTGGCTCTTATTTTCACAGATTTCCTACTTAGATCCTAAATACCACTGTGGTTCTGGTGACTGGTTTTGACCCAGTCCTAAAGTCTTGGTAGTATTTCTTAGGGGAACAGCCAAACAGGCAGGTAGAAGGGAGAATTTCTAAGTGCTGATCCATGGCTGGGTAAAAGAAAACACACCTCGGATTTGTTGTGTGTTGATCTAGTGGTGCTGCAGAGAAGTGAGCGGCCAGAACTGGGTCCTGAGGGCTTCCAGGCAGGAGAGGTTGGCCAGGATGGCGCTCTCATTCTCTGGGTCAGCTAGGTCCATTTTGGTATATGACATCACAGTGTTTTGGTGATGTTTGCTCAAGGGTTCTCCACTGGGTGGGTGAGGACAAATAAAGACTTCCTGAAGAGGAGTGTTTTCGTTTGCTTTAGCTCTTTAAACTTTCAGTACAGGGCAGTGAGCAAATCATAAAATCTTCTGTGAGACTAGGATTGAGCGTGGACAGCTTCCTCTTCTGGGAGTTAGGGGGGTCACAGGTTTGGGCCTTTGCTCAGGGACCCCAGTGGCAGGAAATGGAGCTACACTGGACCTAGTTGGACAATGGGTCAGGTCAATGTCTTTCCTATAGTAAAGACTTGTGGGGCCTTCACCACCGCAAGCCATGTGTCCTGTGGTGCTGGTGCATGGGTAACATCTAACAAAGGGAGAGAGGGAAAAGAGAGAGGGCGGAGAAAGTCCTGAGTCTTGGTATGGTTCCCCCAGCGCTGGCCCTCTCTCTCTCCCTGGCCAGAGTACTGGAAAAATGTGTCAAAACCTGTCTTTGAGGTCGTGGATATGACTCAGTTGACTGAGTGTTTGCTTACCTCATACAGCTCTGGGCTTGATCCCCATGATAGCCTAATAGGTATGCTGGTCTATACCTGTAATCCCAATCCTTGGGAGGTGCAGGCAGGATGATCAGGAGTTCAAGGCCAGCCTCAACTTTCTGCCATGTGTATTAAACTCACTGAGGTCCACACCAGGAAGTGAGGCAGTGGGGATGTGGTAGGATCTAAGGGCCTCTCTCTTGGCCTGTGTAGGGCACATGAGATGAAAGACACACTTCCCTCAGCCCGCCTAGCTCGTCTGAGAGTTGAATCCTTTTGTTTCCTATTCACGGATGAAAAGACTAAGACTTGAAAGGCTAGGTGACTGGAGTCTCGCAGCACTGGAAGAGTTTTGACTTCTAAAGGGTCCTTGAAGGGTGTGCTATCCTTGAGTAAAAATTCTTGGCTTGAGGGAAAAAAATAATCACAGAAGGATGGAAGCTTGTCCAAAATAGTTTCAGGAAACTGGCGGCTGTCGGATTTCCTGAGTTCCCACATGTAGGCCAGTTCCCAAATCAAGGCCCGCTTATGCACTGCCCTGACTTTAAAAAAACAGTATGAGTCCGTAGGGACCTCATAGTCTTGAACTCTCCTGGCTGGCACAAGCTTTGCTGGGCCTGCAGACAGCTTGTTAACTGAGAATTCACCAGGGTTGTAACCTTTCCCTTGTCCCTCTGCACAGCAGCCGGTCCCAGGTTATGCCACGTGCAGGCCTCTCCTGGGCAAGCAAGGAGGATGGCACACGGAAAATGTACTGGTGAGGGAGTCATTATAAGACCTCGCTGTTCCAATGAGGCAGGTTAATAGGGGCCAATATTATCAGGTCCAGTCTGGGCTGGTTTATCTCAGCTTTGAATTTCCAGGGAAGGCTTGGTCTTGTGTTAAAATATGGCTAAATATTGAGAAAGTTGGTTTGTTTTCACTAAATAGACACACAGTCCCTAAGAGATTAGGGAATTTATTCATGTTCTCCCAACTCTTGGGATGCAGAAACCAAATTTGAATCCAGTTATTTGGAATTGAAGTCATTATTTGCCTTAGAGACTTGTTTGAGTGCATATTGAGGCATGGGGACATTTGGGCCTCATCTATGGGCTACCGCTTCAATCATCCGCTACCCTTGAAACTACACAGGGCTCTGTAGTTTTGAGCTTGCCTTTCTGGCTCACTGGGGATTATTGATCTTGCCCAAGCAGGTAGATGGGATGGACAGTATGTAACCTGCTGGACCCCTGTCCCTGGCTGCAGAGAGGGTGGAGCCCTGCCCTGGCTGCAGAGAGAGTGGACCCTTCCCCTGGCTGCAAAGAGGGTGGACCTACGTCCCTGGCTACAGAGAGGGTGGACCCCTGTCCCTGGCTACAGAGAGGGTGGATCCCTGTCCCTGACTACAGAGAGGATGGATCCCTGTCCCTGACTACAGAGAGGATGGATCCCTGTCCCTGGCTGCAGAGAGGGTGGATCCCTGTCCCTGACTACAGAGAGGATGGATCCCTGTCCCTGACTACAGAGAGGATGGATCCCTGTCCCTGGCTGCAGAGAGGGTGGACCCCTGTCCCTGGCTACAGAGAGGATGGATCCCTGTCCCTGACTACAGAGAGGATGGATCCCTGTCCCTGACTACAGAGAGGATGGATCCCTGTCCCTGGCTGCAGAGAGGGTGGAACCCTGTCCCTGGCTACAGAGAGGGTGGATCCCTGTCCCTGACTACAGAGAGGATGGATCCCTGTCCCTGACTACAGAGAGGATGGATCCCTGTCCCTGGCTGCAGAGAGGCTAGACCCCTGCCTTGGCTGCAGAGAGGGTGGAGCCCTGCCCGGCTGCAGAGAGGGTAGACCCCTGTCCCTGGCTGCAGAGAGGGTGGAGCCCTGCCCTGGCTGCAGAGAGGGCATCCTGGAGGGCTTCTCTCTGCCTGTTTTCTGGACTCATTGTCAGGTTGTAATGAGGATATTTGTGTCTGTTTCCAGAGATCCAGTTTGTGGACACGTACAGTCAGAGAACAGCAAGCAGAGTTGGCTGGGGTTTGGTGGACTTGGAACAGCCCCCTCTGTTGGGTCTCCAGTCTCAGCAGGAGCCTGTGCTGGGTTTTAGCCTCTGAGCAGGGTGTGAAGTTGGATGGCTCTGTCTTACTGCTGCCCAGCCACAATAGTCACGGCTCTGTAACTATTAACAGCAGTAAGAATTACAATGATGGCCAGGGCTCATGGCAGGATCGTAGGTGCCCCTCTAAGCATTTTACAGGTATCCATTCATTTTAATCTTTGCAACACTTTAAAATAGGTCAGTTGCTATCTACCCATTTTAGAGATAAAGGAACCAAGGCACAAAGAAGTCAGGGCTTTCCCATTGTCACACAGTAAGTGAGGAGCTGGGACTTGAACTTATGGAGTCGGTATCTGACATAAGTTAGTTTTCCCTGAGTCCCCCACTCTCTTCTGTGCATGTACCTAGTCCTAGAATGGATTTGATTAGACTCAGCCAACCACAACAGTTTTGGGACAATATCCAAAAACCTGAATTTTCTCATTCTTATTCCCTCTTCATTTTCTTTTTCTGTAACTTATCCAAAATTTCATATTTATTTTTTGTCTCTCTTCATCTTTGCTTATTTCTTCTGCTGGTGAACAATAGCTCACTATCAGTGGCGAGAGGCTTGTCTGTAAGCTCATGAGGTCAGGGACTGTGTTGCCTGTGACCCACAGCAGCCACACAAAGCTCATGCGCAAACTATCCTGTACATGTTTGTGGTCTAGAACATGGATGCACAGATGAACCAATGCATTTCAGTGCTGTGCCCCATGATCAACCTCTAAATGTCCTTTCCTGAGGGGGCTCAGGGCTGGCTGCCTTCAGAACTAAGGACAGCAGGAAGCTGAAGGCAGATTGGAGAAAGGAGCAATGGCATCATAGATGGATTTGCAGTTCACAGGACATTTTAAATTATATCTGTGCCCATGTGTCTGTGTGCGTGTGCGTACACATGAGTGCCGGTTCCCACAGAGAGCAGAAGTCGGTACTCTTCTGTGGATCTCCCGAAGCTGGAGTTACGGGTAGTCTTAAGTCGCCTGGCATGGATTCTGGGACCAGAACTCGGGTTCTCTGCAAGAACAGCATGTGCTTTAAACTGCTGGGTCTCTCCAGCTGTCACAGAGCATTTTTATAGACCTTCCTGTATTTAATTCTCCTGCTAACCTGCCATAGGCAGAGCATAAATGTTCCACTTTATAGAAGAGGGGGAAGCTGAGGTGGAGAGGGGAAGTGACTTGCCAAGATCGCTTTTCTCCATGCCTAGTAACCCTCCCATTCCCCCTCAGGATTTGGACTCAGCAGTGTGAGGGAGCAGGGTAAATCACAGAGCAGCCTGTAGCTAGGGCAGGCGAGGTGAGCAATAGAAGCTCTTGGTAGGACTGGCAGAGGGAAGTGGCTGCTTGTAGCAGGGACTCTGGCCTCTTGGCGAATTTCTGACATTAATTCCTGTGCTCTGGCATTAGATGAGGAACAGTCAGTGTGGCTGCTCCAACTTTTTACCACTGGACAGCAGTCACTGATAGTTCTTCTGGGCCTTCACCACCAGCACCTGACAGGAGAGTCATACTCAGGATGCTGCAGGGATGTCCGTTACTCAGCTCCAAAGAAGTTTGCGAATCTCAGCTTATAGAGAACCCCACCAAACAGCATTCCTGTATCCCACACCGATATCAGCAACGTCTTCTGGGGGATGTCTGCTTGTGTCGATGTGTGTGCTCAGGGATCGGCTCCTGTGCACTGGGCCTTGTGAGGTGGTAAAACACAATGAAACCAGTGGTGGGAACCTTGTGAAGTGCCTTCTGATTTCTGTCCCATCCCTTTTCCCACGTCTTTCCTCTCATCAGACTTCTCCCATCTCTTGTCCCCTGCAGGGTTTCTCTAACCTTGGCTCTCTGACCCACCCACAGAGTGGCCACAGTGCCTAACCCCAAACAGAAGTGCTTATGTATAAACATGCCACGTCTCCCTTTTTCCCTCATGAGGAATTTCTCACCACCATCTACCCACCCTTCCCATCTCTGAACCAACCTCACCCAGTCCTGCACACGCATGTGTGATTCTGCACTGACTGTTGTCCTGCTTCTCTGCTTTTGCTTCTGTTCACGGTCCTTTCTCTTCCTCTCTCTCCTTCCCAGCCCATCACAAGCACACAGTTGTCAGCGAGTGTTTCTAAGCCCAGTGCTTCCTTGCAAACAGCGCTGGGGTCTTTCTCTCCCGTGTCGATGAAGTTTCTAGTGTGGGGCTCAGAACAGTGAGCGTCAGTCCCCAGCTTCTGTCTGACTCCTAGGCTCTTTTCAGAGACCAAAGCGGCGTCTTCAGTTCAGTCTCTGGTGTCCAGAACAAAACGATGGCTTTGTCTAATGGACGTTCTGTGACTAAATGAAGTGGCACTGGAGACCGGCGGGACAGCGACACAGATCTCCACAGCTGTGGCTTTGTTCTCAGAGCAAGCAGGTTTTCAAGGGCAGAGTTTGGTGTAAGATTTCTAACAAGTGAAGGGTGTGTGTGTGTGTGTGTGTGTGTGTGTGTGTGTTGTATAATCCTTTACCCAGGGTCCCTGGTTTCTACTGTGTTACTGCTTTTGTTTTTTTTCCCCAGTAACAGTTGTAGATTCCATGGATCAAATGACCCTTTTACATAAGATCCTGAAAAAACGGGTCCTTTTCTGCTGTGCCCAAGGAATTCAAGGCAACAGGTGTTATGCCTGTTTAGAAGGCAAGGAAGCAGGAGTGTAGAGAGATGGCTCAGGTTAGGAGCACTTGCATAGGACCAAGGTTTGATTCTCAGCATCCACACAATGACACCCAACCTTTTGTAACTCCAGTTCTAGAGGACACTCTCTGACACTCTCTTCTGACCTCCATGGGCACCACATATATGCATATATATAGTACACATGCATACATGCAGGCAAAACACATTTATGGCTGAGGAAGCATCATGGAAAGGGGAGGTGGAAAGATTGTAAGGGCAGCGTACCAGGAAGTCTGCTGTGAAAGCAGTCTCTCCTAGACATGGCCGTGCCGAGACTGAAACAATGTCAACGGGCATGTTAGTATGGAAGGAGGAAGAACCCCACTCCTCAACAAAGAACTAATGCCTGCTGGGAGGAGAATGGTCAAACTGAAAGTCTTATATTCACAAGCAACAAAAATGGACTCAGTATGTTGTAAGTATACATGTGAATACATGTATGCAATAATAATTAAAGAAAAAGAGGCTATCAACTTGGGAGTGGGGAGATATGTGGAGTTAGAGGGTAGCTGGTAGGGGCTAAAAGGAGAGAAGAGAGTGATAAAATTCTATTCAAATTAAACATGTTAAAAATAAAAATAAAAACAAATCTTTTTTTTTAAAAGATGAGGAAATAGGCCAAGGGCCTTCCAGGAACTCAACAGAGGTCTTAGCAGTAGTAAGTGGTAACCCAGGGTTGCTCAAACGGTGATCCATGGGCTAGCTGCTTCAGTATCACGTAAGTTTGGGAAAACTATGAATTCTCAGGACCAGCCACATCAAACGAGAAATAGACTCTGTGGGAGATTCTGCTGTTCAAAGACCCTGAATACAGCCCAACCATATTCAGACTGAGGTCTCTGCACTCACAAGGCTTCGGTCATTGTGCCTCCTGTGTGCACTGCTGTCTCACTGAACACTAGGAAGGAGGTGAGGCAGGGCCCCTCTGGCTTAGGTGGCTTCTCCTAGTAGCTCCCATCCCAGTGGCTTTGAGCCTGTGAACCCATTAATGATCCGAACAGCTTGCAAGGTGACATCAGCCACTCCGGTGCTCCTGCTAACCTCTGGGACTTTTTGTTATCAATGGGTTTCAAAGCCCTTTGGGGGAATAGCTGGCAGTGGGGAGGGTTAGACATTTCAGTTGCTTGAGACTGCCTGCTTTGGGCAGATTCTTAAGAGCACACACACACACACATACACAAGCTACTTTTCTGAGTTTATTTTCTGAAGCACACACACTGGTGTGCATTTGACTCTCTGGAAGATCCACTCAGAGGGCTAGTGAGTGACAGAGCTTGTGGGAAGCATGAGACTCACACTAAAACCATCTCATGAAGTCTTTGTTGGACAGGAAAGTTTTTCTGCAGAGGACTTTCCCCCTCTTACTTCCATATATGTGCTTGCATGTGCGTGCGCGCACACACACACACACAAACTCGCGTGCACAGGTACTTACACATTCACACACATACCAATACACTCTATACTTCTCTACATGGGCTGCTCCAAGTGGTGACATTTATAACAGAGAGAGAAAACATTTTTCTTTACCATCTGCATAGAAAATATCATTTTTTTTGTTTGTTTGCTTGTGACGTCAATGAAGGATGCTGTGGAGCGTTCTGGCTACACTTTAAAGTTGGAGTGAGTGATGGAGGTTGTTTTCCTGTTCTCTCAGGAAGGATGTAGGGTTGTGCTGTCCCGTGTCCCTGTCATTGCTTGCTCCATTCCCTCCTCAGCAAGGAGCTGTCTGTTGTATCTGATGAACCATGTTGTTCCTTCTCCCTAGCATGGAATTCTTAGACTTATTTGCTCTCAACATGTTTTCCTCTAATGCTCATCCAAGAAAACTTCTCTGACCTCTGACTCCATCTCTTAGGGTGGACACTCCGGGGCTGTCCTCTGTGTGTGGCCATGCATTACCACACGGTGTTGCTTTTGCCTCCCATGACTGGAACTTCAGTGCTAGCTCAATGCCCAACACATTGCTTGTGTCACAGGGATGTTTGCTTGAACTAATCTGAAGTAATTTTCTTACTTTAATACTCATGTGACCAAGAGCAGATATTATTGGCTCAATGCTGTAGAAGAGGAACCTGATCTCAGAGGCTATGGGACAGGCGCTGAGGTTTGGTAGATACAGGTGAGGCAGTTCACAGGTTTTTATCTCTGAAAGCATAGGCCCCTGTTTCTTCTCCTCAGCCAGGCTGTCTTTCAGCCTTCCCAGAAACCCTTGTTTCTCCTTAGCTGCATAAATTTAATTGCATGTCTTCGGAACCCCTTAGAAATCCATTAGTTTGGGAGACAAAGAAATGGTGCAGAGAAATGTCATCAAGCAGACTCTCTGACTTGGGTTTCATTCGCTGCAAGGTGTCTGCACAGGGTAGGACAACTGGATTCTCTGGAAGGCCTACAGGGCTGATGTGTCTCTATCAGGGGCTTTAGTAAAGGCCACTTTGGCTGTGGACTGCATAGAAAGACTGTTCATATAAGCTGCACAAAGCATCTATTATAGGGACCAAGAAGGCACCCTTGAGGGTTGTGTTTAAGTAAGGCCTCAAAATGTTTGGGTTTTCTGGTTTTCCAGAACTTGGAATTCTTTCTGGAGCTGATCTTCATATGAGCCTCAGTAGTGAAGGCTGGTGCTCAGTCCATGGGTTGTTGCTTATGTTAATCTCTTCAAGATATATCATCTCTCCCCAACATACCTGTGCTAGCCCCAACTTCTCCCACCTCTCCAGAGCCATTTCCACTTAAAATTTGTCACTTAGATGCTGAATGACCTTTGATAGTTTTCAGTAGGTCTATGATCTAATGGACTGGAAGGGACACAGAATGGGGCCAATGTTCTGAAGCTAACACAAACTTCCAGACTAATATTGTGTTTGTTAACATATTCAAATTCATTTGTTAGTTTGTCTATGTTTGTATATGTAGTCTTCTATTTTCTGTACCTTGGGTTGTTGCGGTCCTCTGTATTAATCATCTTCTAGTTTGTTGGCCATTGAGGTCCCACAGTGCCCCAAACATTACAGGCTATTGCCATTGCTCTTGGTTATGTTCCAGAAAGTTAATGGTGAAAAATATAACTTTCACTTGATATAATGTTTAATTTCAATCTTCTTATAAGTTCTTTTATTATGCTTTGTGAATATGCTTTGTTTATAGTCTTACACTGGTTATAATTTAAAAACCAGGCAATAGTTGGGCCATGGGTTCAATCATCAACACTGAGAAAGAACTGTTGAGCTGCTGAGCCTGTAATACTGAATGTCAGATTTCCAGAGCTTGTTCTTCCTGCTTGACTGAAACTTTAGAAATTAAGATACTTTAGCCTAAGAACCATTTTCTTCTGGGGCTAGAGAGATATCTTAGCAACTAAGAGAGAACACTTGCTTTCTTTCAGAGGAGTTGGGCTTTGATTCCTAGTACCCACCTGGCAGCTCACAACAGTATATACATCCAGTTCCAGGGCATCTGATGACCTCTTTGGGCCTCTATGAGCAACAGAAATGCATGTGGTATAGAGACATACATGCAGGCAAATGCCCATGCACATAAACTAAGAATTAAAACAAACAAACAACAAACAATAAGACAAGAGTTGGCAAAGAGAAGACAAGTCGCAGAAGAGGGACATAAGTGATCTGTGAAATATGCAGTTAGATCATCGCCCCCTGCAAGCCCCAGTGTGGAGGCACACATAAGAATCCAAGGCCAGATTCAAGCTCATAGTGAGTGTCTTAGTTAGGATTCTATTGCTGTGAAGAGACACCCTGGCCAAAGCAATTCTTATAAAGGAAAATATTTCATTGGGGTTGTCTTACAGTTTAGAGGTTTAGTTCATTATCGTCATGGTAGAAAGCATAGGGGCATACCGGCAGACACGAGAGTTATACATCTGGATCAGAAGGTCGCAGGAAGTGACAGGCTTGAGCTTCTGAGACCTCAAAGCCCTTCCCCTAGTGACACATTTCCTCCAACAAAGCCATACTTATTCTATAGGCCACATCTCCAAATAGTGCCACTCCCTATGTGCCAAGTAGTTAAAAACACGAGTCTATGGGGCCACTCCTATGTAAACTTCAAGTAAATTTCAAGCCAATGTGGGCTATAGGAGATACTGTCTCAAACACACACACACACACACACACACACACACACACACACACACACACTGAATCAACCAACCAAACAAAAAAATCCTTCTAGAATTTGCCTAAAATATTCATAACTGTTATGTGTCTTGACTCCACGGGGAAAGATACAATGACATCCTCTCTGAAGGCATCCCATCAGTGGGCTGCCTTTATATTATGGTCTAGTCAGTCAGCACCATCTCAACTATAATGACTTCACATTGGCTGAATTGGAATGGAGGTCATGATGAAGGCAATAGCTTGTGACATTCCTTGGCTCAATGCCAAGAGCAATCTTTGTAAGTAGTCAAAATGAACTTGGGCTTTGCTTTAATAATAAGGGATAGCCACAAAGGTATATAGGCATTCAGGGTGGAAATGGAGAACACAGCAGGGGTAAGGAGTTATAGATATTTAAACTAGACTTTTATTGTTCGTAGACTGGTAGCCAGTGTGCTTTTAACCCTCCCCTGAGCTAGGCACTGTGCAGGTGCAAGGGTGCACAGCTGGGAATGCAATTTAGTACACACAGAAGAATCTTGTGGCAAGATTTAGTTAGGAGATGGCTCTTATCTCTGGGAAGAGATACATGGTGGCCAGGATAAAGACTAGAATCACCCTGATAGTGTTGTCTAGAGAGGCACAGGTGGCTAGATGTCAAAGGGTCAGGGCTTCATGATGGGTTAGGTATGGGAGGTGAGAGCAAAGGAGTGAAGGATTGTGGGTGCCCAGGTATCTGATCAGGGAATCCCATTAGATGATGGTGCCCCTGATTTTGGTCTAAAGCTTTAGCCTGTTCATGTCACATTGAAAAAGTCAAATCTGGCCTTTTTAGTCGACTTCTTGTTTCTAGAAACAAATGCCTATAACCACAGCAAAAAATCCTGGAAAAATGTTGCAACAAATTCTTGGGATAATTAAGAAATATCTGAGATAGTGTAACAAATACCTGAGGTAACAGGACAACAAATTTTTGAGGTAATCGAGAAATTCTCGAGAGAGTATAGGTGAACACTAGAGATAGTAACATATAGAGAGACAAGGTTGATTTTGGCTCATGGTTCTAGAGTCTTCAATCCATCCTGGTGGTTCCTTTGCTATAGGCCTGGAGTGTCACGTATGGTATGAGTGCACGAGGGAGGAAAATTGCTCATTGCATGGGAATTTTCTGGGAAGCAAAGAGAGAACAAGAGACTGTGGTCTCACTAGCCTTTTCAAGAGCATCTCCCTGAAGTCATGAAGATCTTCCTTTAGGCTCTACTGCCTCCAAATAGCACTTGCCTTTACCATACGAACCTTTGAGTGATGTTTAAGATCTGAACTATAACACCAGCTTCAATGGTACAATGCTGAAAGTGCGTGAGAAAGGAATAAGGGGCTTAGTCCTAGGCTGCCTGATTTAGGTTTGGATCTGGTCAGCAATATGTGGGAATGTTGGGAGCATACCAGGTATGAGAGGTGGGGTTCAGTGGCTTGGGAACAAGGGCAGGCTGCACGCTGAGAATCCACTGCTATAGTATACAGAATGTGCTCTCTCTCTCTCTCTCTCTCTCTCTCTCTCTCTCTCTCTCTAATCTATTATCTTCTTTATCTGCATCATGCTTCAGTAAAGCTCTTGACATAATCCAGCTTGATTTGTACACGTGTCGCCATCTGGCACTGGGTCATGTGCCTTTTCAATCAGAAGGAGGAGAATGAGTCTGTTCAGAAATGTGAACCTGTGACTGAATGCCTTCATGGCATGTTACAGCTAAATCTGCACTTGTACCCAGCCTTTGGGCATGTCTAGGTAAAAAGCTTTGCATGATTGACTAGGAAACAGAATTCTTGCAGACGTGTTCCACAATTTCAAGGGTTTTGCTCTGTCCTGAATTGTTAAAATTGACCCAAAGCATCTGGGCATGCTCAGAGGGGCTGTGGGCATGTTGCTTCTGAGCTGTGGGTAAGAGGATGTGGCTACAGCATTATCAGTGACCACTGCTGGGTGTATTTATAGCTCAGAGCACTGGGCAGATGGCAGAGGGTTAGGAGAAAATGGACTAGACAAGGCAGTAGAGCTGACAGTAGGGTTTCTCACAGTGCGGTTTGAGGACCCTCTGCTGCACTGGTCGCCCGGAAAGGGAGGCTGATTTTGATTCACTATCAACTCAGGGGCCTCCACTTTTAATAGCCTCTCCCCGTGTCATTTCACTGCACAGTTCCTCGAAAAACTGTTCCCCAAAGGCCATCATTTTACATAAGACTGACTTCTGGCTCTAGCTCAGACAGCTGGCCTTGGGCAGGTCACCAGTTCTCCCAGAGTGTAGGACTGAGATCATTGGGCTGTGGTGGGGGCAATGCTAGATGTGTGTTTGACTCACAACTATGCTCCCCCATTTTCTAAGTTTGTACATAACTTGGAAGTCTGAAAACTTATGTTGAGTATTTAAATCCTTTATTAAATGCTCTGTTATGTGTTTATCATGCATCTGTTTTAGGATTGGCTAAGTAATGGAAGACACTTACTCCTTCCACTTCAGTTAAAGGATTTTCAAAGACAACTTGAAATACACGCGATGTTTGCCTTACAGCTATCTTTAGAAGCTGCTCCTCACCCCCACAGAAGGTGTGACTCCACTATACTTAAGACATGATGATTGACTTATTTTTGTGCCTTGGTATTTTTTTTAATCTTCAAAATTGAAGTAATGACATATTATGGGCTGTTGGGTAGATACATGATCTCACAGTTGTAAAAGTTTAAGTGGAAAAAGTTTGGAGTTGGTTGAAGTAGAAGTGGCAATGATGGTTACTATTGTGGTGAGGTGGCCTTTCTGTGTCGATGTCCAGAAACTGGTCAGGGATGTCTTGTGCCTTCTGCAAGAGTCACAGACATCCTGTATCTTGATTGAGTCTGGTGTTTAAGGAAGTGTCTCTCTTCCCATCATTGTCACGCCATTGAGAAGATATTTCTGGTTCTAGTACAGATACGCTCCGTATTGCCTTTGCTGTCTGAAGTCCTTCATTGGGCAAGCATGCCTAGCTCTCCTTTCTTGAGTTTGCAGCATTTTGTCTGGCATTCTTTCACGATGCAATGGTCTTTTTAAAATCTGCATTCTCATTGTTCTGTGGATTTAAAGAATGCAGATCTCCTTACTTTCTCAGAGCCTAGGCCACTAACTCAGGGTCTCCTTTGTGGGTGGTTGGGTACACACTGCCAACTGATGACACCTACTGAACCCCATTGCTAAGGATCATATTCATGACAGTGATTGACAGTATATCCCTCCTAGCTCAGTGCTTCATGTCTGGGTGAGAAAAAGGAGTGTCTAGTCACATATGCTGTAAAACCATGCACCATCAGATTTGTTTATTACAGAGTACCTGGAGTTTTAATTAGATACAGTGCCTTTTCCCTGTGAGTTTCCTTGTGCTAGTGCTCCACAGAACACTCATTGAGAAATGGATTAGGGGGAAAGAGTAAGTACTCACAAAGATGGGGAGCAAAATGCTTTCAACCTCCCCATTTGCTGTTGTGAAAAGATGCTGCTTTGGTGCAGGTCCAGCCAGGGTAAAGTGACTGGTTCTGGAATCTTTTTTTTTTTTTCATTTTTTTTTTATTATTGAGAAAAGGAAGAAAAAAAAAAACAAGTTTCCACCTCCTCCCAGCCTCCCATTTCCCTCCCCCTCCTCCCACCCTACGCCCCCTCCTCCCACCCTTCTCCCCCTCCCCCCACTCCTTTCCCCCTCCCTCTCCAGTCCAAAGAGCAGTCAGGGTTTTCTGCCCTGTGGTAAGACCTAGGACCTCCCACCTCCGTCCATATCTAGGAAGGTGAACATCCAAACTGGCTAGGCTCCCACAAAGCCATCACATTACGTAGGATCAAACCCCCGTGCCATTGTCCTTTGCGCCTCATCAGCCCTCATTGTTCGCCATGTTCAGAGAGTCCAGTTTTAACCCATGCTTTTTCAGTCACAGTCCAGCTGGCCTTGGTGAGCTCCCAGTAGATCAGCTCCACTGTCTCAGTGGGTGGGTGCACCCGTCGTGGTCCCAACTTCTTTGCTCATGTTCTCCCTCCTTCTGCTCCTCATTGGGACCTTGGGAGCTCAGTCCAGTGCTCCAGTGTGGGTCTCTGTCTCTATCTCCATCCATCACCAGATGAAGGTTCTATGATGATATGCAGTATTGCTATAGGCTAGGGTCATTTCCGGTTCCCTATCCTCAGCTGTCCAAGGAACTAACTGGGGACCTCGGCTTGGGCTCCTGGGAGCCACTCTAGGTTCAAGTCTCTTGCCAACCCTAAGGTGGCTCCCTTAACTAAGAATTGTGCTTCCGTGCTCCCCTATCCTACCTTCCTTTATCCCAATCTTAAGAGCTTTTATGTCGGTTCTGGCGGTAAGGTCCTTGGTTCTGCAGAAAGTTTTGGGACCCAGTCAAGAGCTTGCCTGTTTTCTTGTCATATTGTACCTACTATTGTCCCAGGCTCAACAATGCATTCCCAGTTACCTGTATGCTCTTGGCTCCTTGCTTGTCGCCACATGGCCACTTTTCCATGGGTCTCAGTCTCCATCAAGGAAAGCACAACACCCTTTGCTTTTTCATTTAATTATCCATTCCACAACCGTGTGTGAGGGCACTGCTTTCATATCCATTTCTGGGTCTTTCCCTCCTACATTTCCATCACCTGTCAGAACGTAGAAGGAGCTTGTTGACAGCAGGAGCAGGTTTAACTTTCTTTGTGTCTCATAGTAGCTTTTGTAAAAATGGTCTCCTTGGAAACCCACTTACACATAATTCCCCATCTCAAAAGGCTTTTGAGACGGAGACATGCTTCATTCTTCCCACAGTCAGCTCAGAACCTGCCATGTGTAAGTGTCCTTCCAGAGCAGGAATACTAAGACTCTCCGCTCTTTCTTGGGTCTGTGTGACCCAGATTTCAGTTATCTCTTGCAGAAGAGAAGGTGTATTAGTCAGCTTTCTACTACTATGACAAATATTCAAGATAACTTACAAGGAGAGAAGATTTGCAGGTAGAAGGGAGAGCATAGTTTTAGAGGTTCCACTCCGTAATTAAGAGGACCAATTGCTTTGGGGCCTCGGGCTAAGAGTGCGTGGGGGGAAGTAAAACCACTCTTTTCATGTCTTGTTCCAAAAGTGGGACCTGGACACAAAGCAGAGATCTATTGATCTCTGGGCTCACGAGAAGCCCAGCCCCAGTGGATACATCTGCATCATAGCTCCTGCATCTATTGCTCATGGAGCTTGGCAGAAGAGGGGCTGAATGATTGTGAGAGCCAGAATACCAGGAAGTCTGCTGTAAAGCAATCTCTTCTATCAACAGACATGCCAATGTGGAAGGGGAACTTTTTTAAAAATAGGATCCTACCCCTACACTGAACTATAGACAACTACTGACAGCTGGGAAAAAGAGAATTAGCCTCTCCTAGGGATGAGCTCCCTTACTGGTTGTCCAGAGCAGAATGGTCAACCTTGAAACCTTTTACACAAACAATATAAATAACCTCAGCAGGTTGCACTTATATGATTGTGTATTTACATGCATGCAAGTGTGCATGTATGTATGTACCAGTAATAATGACCGCAAAAGAGGCTATCAGTTTGAGAGTGGATGGGGACATGTGAGGGTTTGGAAGAAGAGGACCTAGGAAAAGCTAGAAGGAGAAAAGGGAAGGGGAAAGTGATATAATTCTAATTCAGTTAAAATGTATAAAATTAAACTAAATTAAAAGTGAAGTCAAAGAATGTATCAGGGTTTCACCATCTCCTTAGAGCCTACTTCCATCAACTTGAAGATTTTCCACTAGGACCCATCCCTTAAAGGTGCCACTTCCACTCCGGACTCCAATCTGGAGTAAGCCTTCGTCACATAGGCCATTAGGAGATGTTCCAGACTCAAGCTACAGTTAAAGAAGATAAAACTAGGGGCGGGACATTGCTTTGTTGCTGGCTGTGAATGTCTGTCTGACCCTTGTTCAGGTGGGTAGGAATGACTGCTTCAATGGGTAAAGGCTTTAACGTCTTACATTTATTCATAGTGGGGGTTAATTATTTGCCACAAACTCTAAACTCTGTCTCAATATTTTCATCTTGGGTTTGCCAGTGCTGTAGCTCTGTAGGCCCTTTAGGAGGGGAATGTTTATTCCTATCTGTACTTCCCTTTGCTTTTTGTGTGACCACGTGCTTTCTGTACCAGTCACTTATTTAAGAAAGAGAAATGAATTTATCTCCTGATTGTTTTTAGAGTTTTGCTTGTCTGTTAGCTTTGTTTTTTGGATCTCATGATTTATGGAAGTATAAATGTCATTTAATGCTGAAAAAGAAACTATGGGCTGGAGTGATCGCTCAGTGGTTAGGAGGTCCTGAGTTCAATTCCCAGCAACCACATGGTGGCTCTCAACCACTTATAGTGGGGTTTGATGCTCTTCTAGCATAAAGGCATACATATAGATAGAACACTCATACATAAAGTAAATAAGTTAATGATTTTTTTTAAATGATAAAACTAGCACCAATTGGATACTAAGAACTCAATAGACTGCCTCACACAGTGACCCTTAGATTTAGATATTTTCATATTTTCCCATTTATATGTAGTGAGATTAAAACTGGGAAAGAGAACTTTTGTGGAAGAAGCAGGATTTACATGTAGGCTTGTCTGACTTCCCACTAGCTGGTCCTGAGGTCTGTGTGATGGAGAGTTCCGGAACCCTACACTCTCAGGGCTGAAATGCAGTGTGAACCATACTGAGTCCAGCCATCTGCAGTCCCCTAGGTTTGCGATTCACTGGAAACTACAGATACTTTTTAGCCATTGCCATTGGTTTTGCCCTTCTGATCCTGAAGGGACCAAAGGACTAATCTGAGCACCCCTCTTCCTCTCTGCCTTATGAGCTGTGCATGGGCCAGTGCGGGAAGACAGTCAGTCATTCTGGTGGGAGCTAACTCACAGGTGCTCACTTGTGAGAAGCGCTCTGTGTTTGAAGCATTTTCTCACCTATATGTTCATAGTACAAGGTGCTGCAGTACCTGTGTGGTTCAAGCAAGCCATGCCCTCCTGACTCCTACCTGTTGGGCTTCCCTGCCTTAATCTGCCCACAAGAACATCTCTGACGGTAGTCTACTAGAACTAACTTATTGCGTCAGCTATCCCAGTGGTTTAGTTACTCTTCTCTTGCTATGACAAAACATCATGACCATGACAACTTATAAAAGAGTTTAAAAGTATTTACTTTGGGGCTCATGGTTGCAGAGGATTAGAACCCATGACCATCATGAGAGCTGAGAGAATGAGAAAGAGAAATAATAGAGGGAGAGGGAGAAAGAGATGGGAGGGAGGGAGAAAGAACACATTGAAAGGGAATGGCACAGGCTTTTGAAATCTCAAAGCCTACCTTTAGTGATGCATCTTCTTCAACAAACACCCCCTAATCCTTCTCAAACAGTTCCACCAGCTGGAGACCAAGTGTTTAAACATATGAGCCTATGGGGGCCATTCTCATTCACAATACCATACCGCAAAAGCTCAAATCTACCAGTCTCCATCTTCTGGACACTCATGCCTGTATGGCTTTGTATCTTTCAATGTGGCTCAACTGTTTTCTTTTGCTACAAACATTCTTTTTGTCTCATCAGACAAATATCTCTTGTCTTCAGTTCTTTTCTCTGAATAACCAATCCTTTACTTTTTTGCTCCAATTAAGCTTGGCTAACTCCCCTCTTCTACCCAGTAGCTTTTTAAAGATTCTTCATATGCCACTGTCTTAGTTATTTTTTAATGTCTGTGAAGAGAAACTATAACCATGGCAAGCTATAAAAAAGCATTTAATTGGAGGCATATTTATAGTTGCAGAAGGTAAGTCCATGACCATTACGGTAGAGGTCATGGTAATAGGCAGGTAGGCTTGACACTGGAGCATGGGCTGAGATCGTACATCTTATCTATAGGTAGTAGGCAGAGAGAGTGAAACTGGGCCAAGCATGGGCTTTTGAAACCCCCAAGTTCACTTCCAGTGACATACCTTCTCCAACAAGGCCATATCTCCTAATCCTTCCTAGATAGTCCCAGGATTTAGGTACCAAGCATTCTAGCATATGGGCCTCCTAGGGTCATGCTCATTCAAAGCACCACCTTCCACTCCCTGGTACTTATAAACTTGTAGTCATATCATAATGCAAAATGCATTTAATACAACTTCAAAAGTCCCCATAATCTTTCACAGTCTCAGCACAGATTCAAAGTCCAATCTATGTAAAATCAAAAAGCAAATTATATACTTCCAATGTATAAGGGTTATGTCTTAGTTAGGGCTACTATTGCTATGATGAAACAACATGACCAAAATCGAGTTGGGTAGGAAAGGGTTTATTCAGTTTACTCTTCCATGCTGTAGTGTTTCATCAAAGGAAATCAGAACAGGAACTCAAACAGGACAGGAATCTGGAGGCAGGAGCTGATGCAGAGGTCATGGAGGGGTGCGGCTTATTGGCTTGCTCCCCATGACTGGTTCAGCCTGCTTTCTTATAGAACTCAGGGTCACCTGCCCAGGAATGGTACCATTCATAATGGACTGGACCCTTCCCTATCAATCCCTAATTAAGACTTAACTCCAATTTTACAATCCCTGGTGTTCCCTTTTTCCTCAAATTGTACATTTTGTATTTCTTTTTGCTTTCTCATTGTAGAGCTGCGCGAGAGTGATTGCTAATAACCACACGCACAGTTAATACTCAGCTGTCTTAAAAATCTCTTCTGCCACTGAGAACAGCTAAAAAAAAACTCTTCAGTTTAATCTCTGGCAAATTTTGTAAAACAAGGACAAAAAGCAGCCATATTGTTTGCCAAAATATTACAAGAATAGCCTCTAGTACAGTTGCTAACATCGTTCCCCTCTGAAGCCTCTTGAGTTGGGCCTACCAGAATGATGGGTTAAGCTCTGCTTATAGTATTCAACCATTTTTCTAATCCAAATTCCATAGTTCACATTCCTTCAAAAACAGCAAGGTCAGGCCAGTCACAGCAATACCCCACTCCTGGTACCAGCTCCTGTCTTAGTTACATTTTTATTGCTGTGTAGACACCATGACTAACACAATTTATAAAGAAAGCATTTAATTGAGGCCTTCCTTACTGTTTCAGAGGGTGAGTCCATGACCAATATGGCAATAGGTAGACAGGCAGAGCCTGGAGCAGTAGCTGAGAGCTTAGCTCTGACCCACAGGAAGTAGGTAGAGAAGAAAAGAGACTGGTCCTGGTGTGGGCTTTTGAAACCTCTAAGCCAATCCTGATTGACACTTCTCCTCAAAGGCCACATCTCCTAACCCTTTCCAAGATAGTTCCACCAAGTAAGAACCAGACATTCATATTTAGGAGATTACGGTGGCCATGCTGATCAAAGCATGACATCCAGTCAGAAATATCCTTTTAGCATATGTCAGATCTCTGCTCAGTATATTCTGAGGCCTTCTGTGTCACCGACATGGTCTTGTCCCATCTGTCTCATTAAGCTCCACATTTTTTCTTTTTTTAATTAATTTTTTATTTATTTTACATACCAAACCACAGTTTTTCCTCACTCCTCGCTTCTTGCCCCCATCACCTCCTGTCTGTTCCCCCCATCCAGCCCTCCTCCATTCAGAAGGGGGCAGGTCTCCCATGGGTGTCAATAAAGTATGGCATATCAAGTTGAGGCAGGACCAAGTTCTTCCTCCTGCGTCAAGGCTGGGCTATGCATCCCTCAACTCCACATCCTATAGTTTTCTTACTGTTTAATTTTTGTTGAAAGTTTTTACCATTTCTCTCCTACCACATCCCTGATATTTTCCCCCTGGGTAACTGTAAAGATTGGTTCCAGGATCCCTGTACATAGTCAAATCTATGGACATTCAAGGCCCTATTCAAAATCATGTCTTGTTTGCATGGGTACCACCCACATCCTCTCTGAGACTCTGAGTCATCTCTAGGGTTTCCAAATACTGCAAATTCTATGTGAAGAGATGTATAATGCTGTACAAAAGATTTCTATCTCATCAATTCAGATGTAATTTTCCCCAAACATTTTAAATTTGGTTGATTAAACCTGCAGGTAAGAAACACACAGAAATGTGGGGACGGAGCAGCTTTCCTATGCACACTGTTTAAAACAGTACTATCCTATTCAGCTCCTTTATCAGCCCTATTCCTCATCGTGGGGAATAAGATCATTTGTCGTATTAGACATGTTTGTTTTCTGCCACAAAGTTCTTGCTTTAACTTTTGGTTTTCAGTACTAGAGATTGAAGCTGTTAGGCAAGCACTTGAGCACTGAATTATATTCTCGGCCTGTGATTTGTTTTTTTTTAAATTGATTTTATTGAGCTCTACGTTTTTCTCTGCTCCCCTCCTTTCTTCTCCCCTCCCCTTCTCCCCTCTACCATGGTCCCCATGCTCCAAGTTTACTCAGGAGATCTTGTCTTTTTCTACTTCTCATGTAGATAGGATTCGTGGATGTTTCTCTTAGAGTCCTCATTGTTGTCTAGGTTCTCTGGGATTGTGATTTGTAGAATGGTTTCTTTTTTTTTTTTTTGCTTTATGTCTAAAAACCACTTATGAGTGAGTATATATGATAATTGTCTTTCTGGGTCTGGGTTATCTCACTTAATATGATGTTTTCTAGCTCCATCCATTCGCCTGCAAATTTCAAGATGTCATTTTCCTTATCCATTCTTTGGTTGAGGGGCATTTAGCTTGTCTCCAGGTTCTGGCTCTGTCAAACAATGCTGCTATGAACATAGTTGAGCGTATGTCCTTGTGGCACGATTGAGCAATAGAAACAGAAGGAACACTGCCAAACTCTTTTTATGAGGCTACAATTACCCTGATATGTAAACCATATAAAGACATTACTAAGAAAGAGGATTACAGACCAATCTCACTCATGAACACCAATACAAAAGTACTAAATAAAATACTGGCAAATCGAATCGAATCAGAACTATCACCTACCATGATCAAGTCAGCTTCAGCCCAGAGATTCAGGGATGGGTCAATATATGGAAATCTGTCAACATAATGTACCATATAAACAAACTAAAAAATAAAAACCACATGATCATCTCATTAGATTTAAAAAAAAAGCTTTTGACAAAATACAACATTCCTTCATGATAGAGGTCTTGGAGAGAGAAGGGATACAAGGAACATACCTAAACCTAATAAAGGCAATATAGAGCAAGTCAACAGCCAACATCAAACTAAATGGAGAGAAACTCTCAGTGATTCCACTGAAATCAGGAACAAGACAAGGTTGTCCACTCTCTCCATATCTCTTCAATATAGTTCTTGAGGTCCTAGCTGGAACAATAAGACAACAAAAGGAGATCAAGGGGATACAAATCGGAAAAGGGGAAGTCAAACTCTCACTGTTTGCTGATGATATGATAGTTTACATACGTGACCCCAAGAATTCTAACAAAGAACTTCTACAACTCATAAACACTTACAGTAATGTATCAGGGTACAAGATTAACTCAAAAAAATCAGTAGCCTTCCTGTACACACTTGATAAATGGGCTGAGAAAGAAATCAGAGAAACATCACCCTTTATGATAGCATCAAATAGAGTAACTCTAACCAAACAAGTGGAAGACTTGTATGAGAAGAACTTTAAATCCTTGAAGAAAGAAATGTAAGAAGACACCAGAAAGTGGAAAGATACCCCATACTCTTGGGTAGATAGAATTAATACAGTAAAAAATGGCAATTTTACCAAAAGCAGCCTACAGACTCAATGCAATGCCCATCAAAATCTCAGAAAAATTCTTCACAGACCTTGAAAGAATGTGACTTGTTTTTTTTTAATTTACTGCCCAAACACAGAAAGCCATTGATTTAGAATATATATACACATATATATATTAACCTGTATAACCACTCATTTTTCATATTTTCATGATCCAAATTTTAAAACTTATGGAACACTTTTTAGACCCACAAGGAACAGTCTCTTATAAAATGAGCATCCACATGCCCACCATCCAGTTATGGGGATAAACTGTAACTTATCTGGTGTGGCCTGTTTACACAGCTATAAGAAAAATATAAAAATAAAATAAATAAAAATAAAAGATAAAATACCTTCAATTTCAGTGGCTCCAAGCAAATAAGTAAAGTTTATCCTGTCATTCACACTACATGCTGATCCATCATGGTCCTCTTCTACATGCTATTAGCAGACATCTAACAGAATCTAAGCATCGCTGTCTGATGGTCACAGAGTGATGAAGGGAAGAACGGTGGTGAACTGTGTTCTAGTTTCTCAAGCTCTTCCCTAACAAAGGACACTTCTACATGCATTTCCTTGGCAGAGGCAAAGCACATGTACTAGCCTGGCTTCAAGGGAAAGAAAGTTCAAGTCTCCTGTCCCCGGGAGGAGAAAACACAAGCATGTGTGAATGGTCCAAGATCTCTCACAGCTGCAAATCTAGGTGACAGGCTGGGGTCCCCTTCCCAGCCCCATTTCTTTGCCTCTTCTCATGACAACATTGCTACTTAATTTGGTGTTACTTTCTTGTAGTTTTTGATTGCTCTTTCTTTGATTATTAGTGATGTTGAACAACTTACTACTAATTTTGCAGGCTGCGTTATCTGCTTTAAAATAGATTATATTCTGTATTTTTTATTGGGTTTTATGTTCTTTGGAGTTTGTTGTGTTGGCTATCTGAGTTATATTCTGCTTGGGGGCCCACATTGTACGTTGTTTCAAAAGCTTTTAACTCCTTTGTTGTCCGCCACCATTTTTGTTGATGACCCCTTTTGTATCTTGCTTTAGAAGTCCCGCCCTTCCCTGTGGACATAACATTTTCATTTTCAGCTTTTGCTTTTTCTTTGTTTGTATTTGTTCTACCTGAAATAAAAAGCTGTGTATTAGCCTTATTTCTCCCAAATGCCGATAATGAATAGTTTCAACATCCAGCGATTTCTCTTCATGGCTTTTCTGTTGTGTATCAAACATTCCAGGGTGCCTTATTTCTTTCCATCAGCCCTTGTGTCTATTCCTGGGCCAATAAAAACTGCATCTTAATGGTTTCATAATTAAATCCTAATATCAGATGGAATCAGCATGCTTCTTCCCACCTATGTTCTTCAAGATGGCTTTGGCTATTTTGGGATCTTTGTTCTACCTTGCAGATTCTTTCCGAACAGGCTCATCAAGTTCTACCAAAACTTTTATGGGAATTTTGATATGTTTATTCAACATTTGTATATCACTTATGATGTCCCAGATACTGTTTTGGTGCTTTAAAAATACTTATTTGGTTACAATATATCATTATTTAGTGAGGACTGTCGTCTGCATGCTCTTGTCTTCCACTATAGGAACATTATCCAGAGCAAACCCTCTTATCTTATAGATAAGATCCTACGATTTCTTTTTTCAGGCTGGTCTTGATGCCTTAACTAGATTTATTCCTTGGGACTCTGAAGATTTCTTGTTGCTGTTGTAGGAGGTGTTGTTGGAAAAATTATACAGTCTAATTGTATATTGCCAGCACATGTGGATTTTTCCTTTCTTAAACTTTGTATCCATTCCAATGGTTTCTTTCTGGATGCTCTTGGATTTCTTAGAGGATGAGGCCCCTGGCCAGGGCTGCTGTTTGAATACAGGTGATGATGACTATGCTTAGCTCTGTTTTCACTTCGAAGGGTAACTTTTCATGCTTGCTCCAGTGTCTAGTAGATTTCCATTATCCGGCTGAGGAATCTGCCACCTGTTCTGAGTCTTTCAAGACTTCTGCATGCTTACTTTCAGCTTTCTTTCCTAGGTTAATAGAGTGTTTGCTGTGCAGATCCGTGTGTCTCTGCCCATGTAGAGATCTATGTATGTTCCTCCCAGGGCTGGACTGCTGAATACTTCTTTTCAAGACCCCTTTGCCCTGTCCAGTGATCAGATCCCTCCATGCCTAACCTTGGAAAGGCCATTAATTTTTTTCCAACAGTGTAATTTTTCCCCCTTAGGAATGCTGTTTGTGAATGGTCTCATGCAATATATAACATTTAGAGACCAACTTAACAAAACAAAACAAAAAAAGAAATAAAAGAAACCTCTCATTGAAATACCTGTGAATTCAGTTCAGCTTGCTCTTTTGTATGCTTCAGTCATATTCCATTGTATCAATACAGGGATTTTTTGTTTATTTGCTTTGTATTCCATTTGCCCACTGAAGAGGCTTTAGGTTGTTTCCAGTTTTTGGTGACTGTGCATACAGGTACTGTAAGTAGCATAGGGCTCTAATGGAATGCATAGCGTGCATGTGTGCTAGACATTTTTATCTGAGGGGGCAAAGGGGAGAAGACACACTGTCTCTTGATGGGTTCCTTCTTTATTCTCTATTCTTCTGTGTTCTTTCCACTGTATATTTATTTCTACATCTTATATACCCCAAGTTTTTCAGGCAATATAGGAATTAAAATGTGGTTGCAATTGTTTTTCAAGTGAATGAACATCAAGTACAAAGCAAATAGCAAAAAGCAGCATGTTTTCCATATCCCTTACATGATTAAACATTTTAGGTATTACAGGTGAAGAACAATTATCCCAAGAATCCACACACATTCATATCCAAGCAACTTGCTATAGACTAACCATGTGGGCAAGCAAGGTATTCTTCTCAGTCAGCTCTTTTACTGGCAGGCTGCATTTTACAGTTACAAAGAAAGAACTAATTACTATATTATTTATCTTGAAAGGTAATTTTATAAGGAATCTGAAAGGAATCTCAAATGTAAACTTTTATATATGAAAAAGAATTAGTCAGCTCTACTTTAGAGTGCATCCCCACCCATCAATAGTTTCTTATATCAGGTGATTAAGGGCAGCAATGGGTATAAGGAATTAATCACCACCTTTGGTCATCAGCCAACCCTAGCAAGAAAGGTATGTCAGCTAATAATTGGGCTGTGTTGTTCCTGGTTCCCTGACCTTAAAGAGTTCCTCATACAGCTATATGTCTTTCTAAAACTTTAGATTGTCTTCTTGGGTTTTTTTTTTCATCTCAAAGCTGTTTGACAAAAACATCTTAGTCTAACTTTCAGTTATTTTCAAAACTTTGTTTCAGCTATGATAAACCTTGAAACCTGGGAACACATCTCCCAACATTAGAAGAATTTAAGCTAGCTGGGCTGTCAGGACTCAATTGTTTTTCTTAATCATTAACCTAAGTCACAGACTATACTGCTTCTCAATAGAAACTCATGTGTTCTAGTTGTGTGGCACTTCCTTATGTTTATTTTTAATCATCAAAATTCTATTTAAGCTAATGTTATTATTTTCAATTAGAAAGTACAACTTAAGAAGAAATAATCTTCATAATAATCCATACATAAAAATGCCCAGTAGAATAGGATGTTTCCATGAGACAAACACTATATTACAGGCAGTGGGGATCTCCCCACACCCATTCACACCATGCCAGATACTGGAGAAAGATGGCAGCAGCGAACATGGAAAGGAACAGCAGAAGCAAAAGACATTCCAGGGTCTGTGGTCTCCAGACCTTGCCTGTCTGAGATTCATCCATCAGGGAGTTACCTCCTGGTGGGCTGACTCCTGAACTTCGATTGCCACCAACTGCTCCTCTGACATGGCCACCAGCAATTTTGCATACTGTGTGTGTGTTTGATGTGTGTGTGTGTGTGTGTGTGTGTGTGTGTGTGTGTGCAAGCAAACATTATCTTTCCTTTGGACAAATTCTTGTGATGCAGTTGTGTTTGACTTGATAAGAAACTGCTAAACTTTCCCAGAGTGGCTGCCTATTTTCTGCTTTCAGTAACAGGGGCTGAGACTTGCAGGTACTCATCTTTGCACCGGTGTTTGGTGTTGCCCACTTAAAAGCCTCTTTGTGTTCCCTAAGAGCACACAGTAGTATCTCATGGTGATTTTAATGGCTAATGATGCATATAATTTTGATGTTTTCTCTTTTTTTCTATCGTACAGTCTCCCAGTAAACTGTGTAAATCTTTTGCTTCTCTTTAAATTGTGTTGTTTTTCTGTTACTCGCGTTTTGAGAATTATAGAAAAATGTATTCTGAATACTGACACTAAGTACGATGTGTCATCTGCAAAAGGTTTTTCCCAGCATGCAGCATGCCTTCTCCTAATTAGCGTTTCCACAGAGCTGCACCTGAGACTTTGAGAAAGTCCGATTTATTATTCTTTTTTAAAAATAGGCCACATTTTTGGTGTCATGTTTACAGATATCCAAAAATTGAGCCTGTATGGCTTTTCTCTCCTTTATTTAAGCAGTTTAAAAAATTTAAATAGAATTTACACCTTATATTAGATCTGTGACATCTTTTGAATTTGTTTTAAAATATCTGATGTATAAATCTATGATTTTTTTTTCTGTATATGGCTATCCTACAGTTCTCATACTTTCTGTGGAATATCTTTTTTCCTCATTGGATGCTGTTTTTTTGTTTTTCTCTTTTTATTGTTGTTGGGTTTGGGTTTTTTCTTTTTGGTGTGGTGATGGTGGTGAGGGTGTGTGTGTGTAGGGTGGGGAGAGTGTCTTGCTTTGCAGCTCAGGTGGGCCTTGAGCTCTCATCTTCCCGATACTCCTTAGCCTCCTGAGTAGCTGGGATTGTAGGCATGTGCCAGCATGCTCAGTTGAGATGAGGTCTAACTTGTTGAGCTAGGCTTGTGTGGTTCTTTTTCTAGCCCCCGTGTTCTGCTCTGTGATTTTCTTTGATAATTCCACACTGTTGATTACTGTGCGTTAAGTTTTAAAGACAGTCCACTCCTTCTGTCATCTTCTTCCATGTTGTTTTGGAAGTTCCGGTTTGTTCACTTCTTTGTGGATTTTTAAATCGACTTGTGTTTGTTTACTGACATTGGTCCTGGGATTCAGCTTGGTCTGTGCTACATCAGTAGGTCAGTCTACAGAAGATGGTCAGGTACATTTATTGAGTCTGGCAACTCTTTGTTCTTTTGTCAGTGTTATTATTTTCGGCACTGAAATTTTCCATGCTTTAGTGGATGTGTAATGGAATATTTCATTAGGAAAGGGTCGTTGCGAGTAGCATGGATTTGATACTTTTTGTTCCAGTTGTTCATAGTAGTATTTAGAAAATGATTGATTTTGTGTTTTTAGGTTCTATACTTTTTGCTAACCCTGTTTGTTAGTTCCAGAAGAATTTTAAAATGAATTCGTTGAGAATGTCTGCCCAGACAATTGTGTTGTCTATGAATAGGGACAATTTTAGCTTATCTTTTCCAAGGCAACTGCATTCTTCCTTTCCTCTTCCCTTCCTCTCACCTTTCTTTTTTCTCCTTGACCTTATTTATCTTTTTCTGTACTATTGAAATGACTGAAACAAAAAATAGTGTCAATTCTGTTTTTAAGAATTTCTCTCTCTCTCTCTCTCTCTCTCTCTCTCACACACACACACACACACACACACACACACACACACACACACAGAGAGAGAGAGAGAGAGAGAGAGAGAGAGAGAGAGAGAGAGAGATAGAGAGAGATATGCCAGTCCCATGGAACCAGGGGAAGGGTTTCAGATACCTGGAGGGGATGTCAGGTGGTTGGGAGCCTCCTGACTTTGGCGCTGTGGTTTCAACTTGGGTCTTCTCGGAGAGTGCAAGCATCTTTAACCACTGAGGTATTTCTCCAGACCCTGGCTGAGGCTTTGAACATGATGTTGTGTAGGAAGGATTGCACATTTTAACTTATTTCCAGTCTTAGTGGGAAATGGTCAGTCTCAGGCTTGTTAAGTATTCCTTTTGTTGTGGAAATTTGTTGATGCCTTGTGTCAGTTAGAAGAAGATAAACCTTTTCATTTCCAGTTTACCAAGAATTAACAAAATTTATTTTTATTAACATTTTATTTTTACTTTTAGGTAGATGTGCATGTTTATGTGTGTGCCTGTATTCATGTGTGTGGATGCTGGTGGAGACTGAAGGTAATGGCTCTTCTGCAGCTGGGAATTGAACCCCAGTCCTTTGGAAGAGTAACAAGTGCTCTTAATCACTGAGTCATCTTTTTAGGCTCTATCTTTAAAAATTTGTCTTTAATTTTATGTGTGTGTGTGTGTTGCATTTACATGCTGACACATTTAATTTGCTGATATTTTGTTTTTATATATCTGATCATGAAAGATATAGGTCCTTAGTTTCTTTTCCTTGCTCTGACTTTTGTGGTCTGGGAACTGCACTGGAAATGTCTTCTTTCCTTCTCTGGTTTACAAGGTGTTTGTGTCCAGTTGATTTCGTTTTTCTTTATGACTGATTTTCTAGAATTCACCTGTCAGGTTTTTTTTTTCAACTTCATTTCATAAAATTTTAACAAAAAACAGCTTCTTTAATAGCAATAGGACAGTTTAGGTTATGTGTTTCACCTTCGGTTAGTTGTGGTCATTTGAAGTTTGTGAGCTAGGCCATTTCATCAAGATTTTGAGATTTATTTGTATAGATCTGTTCACAGTAGTATCCTATTATCTTTGAATGTGTACAGGGTCTTTGCTGATAGCCTCTTACTTTACTCTCAATATTGGCAATTGTGTCTCCGATCTTGTTACCACACCACAAGCTTTTACTGTATGTTTGTTAGTTTTGTTGATCTTTTTCAAGAACCCAGTTTTAGTTTAATTGATTTTCTCTTGTGTTTCTGTCTTCAGTTCTATTGGTTTTTGCTTTTTATCACTTCATTGTTTTTCCACACTTGGCTTTAATTTGTTTTTCACTTTCCTAGCTTATTAAGCTTATATTGCTAATTGGAGAATTTTCTTTTTTCCTAATGAGACATTTATTTCTGTATATTCCTTTTCTTGCCTCACACAGAGAAAGACTTTGTGAAGTTAGTTCTTTCCTTTCATTGTTAACTGAGTTCTGGGATCAAGCTCAGCTCTCCAGGTTTGTATGGCAAATGCATTTACCACTGAACCATCTCACTGGCTTGTCTAGATTTTATTTTGATGTTACATTTGTTCACTTAACCATTTTTAACTTGATGTGAAGTTATCTCCACATTACATATTACTATAAACACATTGTTACTATATGCAAAGAGGTGTGTGTGTGTGTGTGTGTGTGTGTGTGTGTATGTGTATGTGTGTTGGCATTCCATTTTAAGTTCTTAGTCACTCTTAGTTGATGACTGAAAGGAAAGTATCAGCTCAGGACCCCCAGACCAACTTCTCAGCACAAAGGAGATTTATTTGCCCCAGAAGGACAGAGGGCAGGGAGTAAGAGACAAAGGCAATAGAGGCTTGTCTATTGTGTGGTTCTGGATCCAGTAGGACACCCATGGTGTTGTTGTGTTCTGGAGACTATTCTGAGTGACTATGGATTCTATGTTAGGACCAAAATGTTGCATACCTTATTCAGTTGCAAAATGAGGGCTAAAAAGTATTAGTAAATCATGAAAAGATTAAGTTCAGTGAGTTTCTTTTTCAAAGAATTGCCCCTACATGCCCCTGCTTACCCCTACATGCTGGCTTCAAGGTTTACTTTGTGCTTGTTCAGAGGTAAGTTGATCTCACTTTTTAAGATGTCTCCTCCTAGTGTAAGGGAAGAATGCCACACAGGGCTCTAAGAGCCTTAGAGGTCTCTTCCAAGAGTTGTCTGGAAGACTCTTCCATCATCAATTTCAGGCGGGCTGTGTACTGTGGGGTAGAGAGCTTAGTCTTCTTGATCAGTGTCTTGCCAGGGACTTGTTCAAGGCCGTGGGCAGAAAGTGGTTGAAATGCATTCATGAAGAACTGGTACTGCCTAAAACATCTACTCACCCATGCCATCAGGCCAGGAAGGACCAGCTGAGGGATCTAGGGGAAGTCACTGAACTTCCAAGACTAAGGGGTTCTCTGTGTTTTGGAGCCTTAAAGTCTAACTTGAGCATGCTTGAGTCTCACTGTCTAGAAAAGAAGTTGGCCCTTGAGAGGCCCAGAAAGAGTGCTCAAGGGAGCAGCAGAAGAGGAGCAGGAGTGATGGGAAGCTTCAGAAAGTCAATACATTTTAGTTGGCATCTTCTACGGAACAGCAAATGAAGTGCGCAGGTTTCCTCCCTGTGCTCTCTCCCTTGGCGCCTGTAACCTGAGTAGAGCCTGGACAGAGATGAGTTGCCACTGGCAGACTGTTGCCATGTTTTTCAGTTCTCCCAGGGAGGCTTGTGCAGCCTGAATCTTCTCAAAGGTGGGCACTGATTGCCCCGAGCACCCAGGAGAGGCCTTAGAAGCTTCCACTTAGCAACGGGTTTCCTCCTAGGACCCGAGAAGCTGCCTGCGCAACGCTCTTCACTACTGGAAATTCTTCTGGGCCCTTCCAGCAGTCCTTTCCCACCAATCTTTTTCCCTTTCCTTCCTAAAAGCTTGAGTTTCAGGAAGTCTTCAGTGGAGAGAAAATGTTCTTAGGAATGTTACCTTCACTGCCCCCACCCACAGTTGAAAAGAGGGTTATCCTGGAAAACACGAGTCTGGATAATTTATTTTAGCTCTGTGTATCTGAGGTTGTTCTTCAGGCAGTCTCCTGTCAGGACCAAGCCAACCTGGTGGCACACGGGAGGCAGGCCCCTACTGTGCCATATCTGCTGTGTGGTCTGAGCTGTTCTTCCAGTGCAAAGGGACGACTGTGAGGGATGCCAGGGGGTGCCGGCACACATTCCAGTGGGGTGACCCTAGTTCTGTGCTTCTATCTCTCTTGACAGTCAGGGAGTGCCAACACACATTCCCATGCTACTGTCTCCCTCGACAGTCACAGGGTGCCAGCACACATTCCAGCGGGGGTGGCCCTTAATTCTGTACTTCTGTCTCTCTTGACTGAACTATGAATAATCTGATCTGGAAAGAAAGGCTTAGAGTTTGTCAGGGAACTAAGGTCTGGGAAATGCTTAAAAGGAATAAGGACTTTGGAGCCAGACAGTTGCAGGATCGAATCAAGCTCTTTAACAAGATTCTCTACAGACTAGTTAAGTAGAGCCTCTTCTGAAGTCCCTTTCTGCTAGGAAGTTTCAATGACCTATGTGTAACCTCTGGCTAGTATGATATCAGCTCTGCTGGGTACAGCCTGATTAGTTGTACACAATAGCTGTCTGCATCCCTCAGGAAGTTGCTTGACCTCTTTAGATTTCCACTTGCTCATTTCCAAAAAGGATAGTGATGCCTGTCTTCTCACTGGGTGCTGCAGGGGGTGGTGAGGATGAAGATTTGGACAGGTGGTTGTAACCATGGAAATGGGCACTTCCACTTGCTTTTTCCAGGAGCTCTGCTCCTGGGATGTGGGCTCAGGCCCAGAGCCCCAGATAGTGGCTGAGTGCTTCTGTGGTGGGCTTGTTGCTTGAGAGCCCATCCTACAGCCCTCCACACTATCTTCTGCTAACCCGGGAGTTCATTCCAAGCTGCCTTGGAATGTGGCCTCTGCTTACCCTGCAGAGTGGAAGGGAGAGCCCTAGGGACATAGACAATCATTTGTGATTCAGAGATGTATCCAGGTATTGTGGTTGCCAGGCAATGGGAAGGCCGAGGAGTTTGGGGACCAGAAAGGAAGAACATCACAAGTCAAGTCAAGATCTTGTTTGGAATAGGTGACCTGGGGCACCCTTTGCTAGGTCCCTGGAGTGTCCATGTCTAACTCTGCTCCACCTAGTGATAAGACCAAAGTACTTGGTCACTTCCAGGCCTGGCTTTGAGGTGGGTGTAGAGGTTTTGTTTATTCTTTTTGTCCCCAGTGAGAGTCCACAGGGTTTCCTAACAGCAGCCCTGGAAAAGGCACCAGCTTCTCCACTGCTTCATCTTGCACTGGAACCTCATGACTGTGTTTTGCTAGCTGGGTACCATGGACAACCCCTCTGAGTTTTACTTGTCTTATTTATGGAATAAACATCTCTAAAAGCTCTGATTCTTTGAATAATTGTCCTTTGGATACCATGTACTCCAGTCTTCTGAGATGTACCTCCACCATGAGCCTTCCTAATGTACTGCCCCCCGCCCCCACTAGAACACAGTACCTCTGTGGGCCCTGAGAAGCCATTCTTTTTCCTCACAACCCTATCAATGGCAGTTTATATCTGTTCCTATGTTTGTTTTCTCTTGTTAAAATCTAATGACTTAGAACAAAGATTTGTGTCATCATCATGGAGCAGAAATCTGGGAGCTACTTATCTCGAAGGTTTTGTCTGTGGTCTGGCTGAGGCTGCTTTGAGGTTATCGTAAGGTCTACATTCAACAGGCTATGTGAGGCTGGATGGGGCTGGAGGACCTGGTTCCTAAGTGGCTCACTCTCAGAGATGGCCACCTTTGGGCAGTTCCTCACCCTGTGGACAGTCCACAGGGCTGTCTCAGCAGTTGCTATGGAGATTGTTGGCATGGCTTCCTGGAGCTTGAGAGCAAGTGGTCAGAGAGAGTGAGGTGGGAGCAGAAATGGTCCATTAAGAGCTTTGGGAGTTGTGCATCGATCATTGGCCATGGTTTGGTCAGTCATGCAGGACCATGTGAATTTGGAAAAGGAGTTTTACAAGCTGTGAATACCACTGGGTCATGCTTACTGGGGGCCTTCTTGGAGGTGGATATTGCATGTCCTTAACACCATAAAGTCCTGCCAAAAGTATCTGTTCAGTGACAGACACAGTTATTCACAGTGTCTTCCTGTGGCCTTCCTATATGCCAACGTCATGTGAGGAGCTAGAAATGTGAGTGTGACAAAGAAAGGCACACCCGTGTGTTGCAGAGTCCATACTCCATTAGGTGTCAAGAACCAGCCTCGACAAAAATACTTTTTACCAGGGTAGGGGCGTGGGAATTTAGAAATAGAGTAAAGGATTTGAAGATGCATAAAGTAATAAGACAGAATCCATAGAATAATACCGGGAGGGTATTCCAGTGACTGAAATCCTGAAATCACCCGCGTTTATTTTCCCACAGCTTTTATACCCAATGTAAATGGAGAGGGAGGTGGGGGGGGGGAGCAGATGTACAGGGGAGATAACAAAAGACAAAAGACTTTATTAACATGATACAAAGGATAACTCAAACAATCAATAGCTTCAACACTCTGAGAGATCAAATCATTAGCATTCTGTTGTCTCAGTAGAGAAGCTGTTCTAAATCATTATCCTGAAGACTGCCCTTCCCTAGGTGATCTCATAGTTACAAAAGAAGGAGCAGAGGTACTGAAAGACCCCCCTCCCCCATGTGGGGAGACTCTCACTCAAGTCTCAGGATAACACCACCCACTCAGTAACTCAGGAGAGACTGTCCTTGATGCATTCACAGGAGGTTTATTCCACAAGACAGGAACCAGTGCACTGGGGCAGAGACTCATAACCCATGCAGGGGAGGAGTTTGACCCCGAGTAACTGGGAGAAGGGGTTTTTAAGGGAAGAAACCACAGCCCAGTAATCCGAAGGGGGTAGGGAAGGCGTCATAGAAAATTCCAAAAATACCAATGATAATCACAAGGGGGCAACTCCCTCCCTGTTTCTCAAGATTATTCTCAAGATTACAATCTAACCTTTTCTTCAGCTAGTTCCTGAAACAGAGTCACTGAACCAGCTAATCCTAGATTTCTGATTCTTCCCTCCCTGCTTAGATTTTTGGCTCTATTTTTTTCCTGCTAGAGGGGGTCTGGATTAATCCGGGTCTTTCAGTACATTTGTTTATCCTGACCACCTGACAGGACATCACAGACCTACTTGAAGGAGCTATTTTAATGTTAAAAGAACCAAGCAATGGCATCCTGAGTTGGGACCTGCAACTACTCTTGTCAATCATTTGGGTGACCATTAAACTCTCTGACCCACATTTCTCCTACTCTACAATTAGGGAAATAGACATTAAATTATCCTGTAAGTCCTCATTCATTTACAGCTTTCATGAGAACCATTAAAGGGTCAGAGGAAAAGTGGGAACAATGAGAAAAGCTAAGGATGTAGTCTGGGTGTGGCTTCCAGAAGGGATTTGTTTCTCTTAGCACCCTAACGTTTCTCTGATCTGGTGACCACAGTTTTGACCATTGTGATGGTTAGTTTTAAATGTCAACCTACCACAATCTAGAATCACTAGAAGAGAGAAGAGTGTCTCAGTCAAGGAATTACCTAGATCAGATTGGCACGTGGCCATATCTGTGGGGGATTGTTTTGATTATTAATGTGAAAGACCTAGCCCATTATGAGCTGCACTGTTCTCTAGGCTGAGGGTATGGAACTATATAGGAATAGGAGAAAGCGGGGCAAGTGGGCAGCATGGGCGATTTGTTTCTCTCTGCTCCTGAGTGTAGATTTGACGCTTAAGTTCCTGACTTGACTTCCCTACCATAGGGAACTATAACCTGGAATTTTGAACCAATAAGACTCTCTTCTCTAAGTTGCTTTTGGTCAGGGTGTTTTACCAAAGCAACAGGATTAACAGTAGAATGGCCATCTTCATCTTTGCTCACATCCCCTCCTCAAACTGTGAACTGCTCTAGAGAGAGGCCCCACTTGGCAGCAAGTCAGTGTTATAACCCAATGTGAACAGAGTGACTGTGTAATCTACTATTGGCTGGTGGAGACCTGCTTTCCTCAGGTAGGCTTTGTTATGGTAAAATGCTTCAGGTTCCCAAGTGGCAGCAGTGGGCAGTGGGCTACAAAGTGGGCTACAAAGGCAGTCAAGCACACAGCGGGTGAGAGGCAGAGACCTATTAGGCAAGGCATGCAGAGAAAGTAGGCATTTATTTAGTGGGTTATGGAAGGGAAAGGGAGGAAGGGGAGAAGGGGAAAGAGGAGAAAGACAGAGAGACAGAGAGAGAGACAGAGAGAGAGAGACAGAGAGAGAGAGAGAGAGAGAGAGAAAGGGAATGGGGGGTGGGAGGGAGAGAGGCAGAAGCTGCCTCTTTGGGAGACAGAAAGGAAGGAACTCAGGCTGGAAGTGGAAGGAAGATCTGCTTGCCTCAGCAGAGGGGGGTGAGGGGTTAGTGGGGTTTGTATCTTAAAGGGACAGGACAGACCATTACAGGCTTGGGAAAAGAGAGAGGGCAAACATGGAGGAGGCAGAAACCAGTGGGCAGAGAAACGGGTTTTGCTGTCTTCCTGAGCATGTTCCAAGTGGCTTCAGCTTACTGTAGATGGGTTTCCAAAGCCCTGGAAGAAATCCTACCCTCAATCCTTAGCCAAAAGCCACAGTCTGGAATAGCCTCAGCTATCATTCTGTGCAAGAGATTGGTGTTCCTTGGTCTGGGCTCAGCCATGGTTGTAGGAGTGAGGATGGTGTCTTTGTCACCTCAGCTTCTGCAGGCTGCCATTCATCCTTCATCAGGCACTGCAGTTCAGGTTATCCGTGCAACCCCTTCACTGTGTTCTACCTCAGGCCTTTCATACTGGCCATTCCCTCAGCTTTTCTGGTTTACAAATACATACTAATGCATTTTGATAGAATTTTAAAAACTAATAAAGTTGGAGCCAGGAAGATGGCTTACTCACCGGTTAAAGCACTTGGCCTGGAGGAATTAGGACTGGCATTTGAATCCCCAGAATCCATGTGAATACCAGATAGGTGTGATAGCCTACCTGTACTTTCAGGCTGGGAAGGATGGAAGACTCCCAGGGCAAGCTGGCTAGCCAGCATAGCCATAGCAACAACCTCTGGTTTGATTGACAGACTCTGTCTAGATGCATAAAGTGGAAGAATGGTGGAGGATGCTTCTCGTCATCAATCTCGAGTCTTCACAGTTACTCACATATGTGCTCAAATACGTAAAACATGCACACACACACCACATACATACTTGAAAGATGAAGAAAAGATGCTTTAAAGAACAAAGTTTATCCTGCTGTTTTGATTAGAGCAGTGATTGTCAGTGGTTGAAGGACCCTTCCCCAAGGGTCACCTAAGAATGTCAGAAAACACAGATTTACATTATGATTCATAACAGTAGCAAAATTATAGTTTTTTATGGTTGGAGTCATGACAGCATGAGGAACTATATTAAAGCATTGCAGGATTAGGAAGGCTAGGCACCACTGGATTAGGGACCTTTGAGGTCCCTGTGTCCAGGTTACTCCCCATGACCAGAGCCATTTTTTTTTCCCAGCCTTATCTGTTCTAAGCTGGTTTTTCTAACATAAAGGTGCAGGCCATGCAGAACGTCTTTGTCCTGTTTTGCAGGGAAGCCTATGTGTGCAAGACAAACCTGTCTGTCTTAGTTCAGTTTTCTATTACAGTGATAGAACACCACAAGCATTTAAGGAAGAAAGGGTTCATTTAAGCTTGCAATTCTATATCACAGTTCATTACTGAGGGAAGTCAGGATAGGAACTCAAGCAGGACAGGAAGCTGGAGACAGGAGAAGATCCAGAGGCCATGGAGAAATGCCACTTACCGGCTTGTTCCTCGTGGTTTGCTCAGCCTGCTTTCCTATACCAGTCAGGACCACTGGCCCAGAGTGGTGCCATCCGCTGTGACTGGACTACCCATATTAATCGTCATTCAAAAACTGTACCACCAGCATGCCCATGAGCTAGTCTGGTACACATTTTCGCAATTGGGTTTCCTCTCCCTACATGGCAGTAGCCTGTGTCAAATTGACATAAAAATTAGCCAGCTCATTCTCCATTTCCCTTTATTAATAATGGGATAAAAATAACAGGGCTGGACTTCCTGGGCCCTGTGGCACCTGGAGCTGGAATCTAGGGCATGCTGAACCCACTGCAGTGCATGGTTGTTGGGGGTCTCCATGTGACACGGGTCAGCTGTGGCAGAGTCAAGAGTGATATGAAAGGATTCCCGCTTTCACGAAACACACGTAACACTCATCTTTTTTTCTGAATCAAAAGGAATTCTGTAGTGACACCAAAAGTTCCCATGTTCTTCTCTATCTTCTCTGTACCTGCCTGATAGTAAAGTATTATGATTTAATTTTATATGCAAAGAAGGAGACTCACAGAGGCCCGGAAATTCGGTAGAGGAATCAGGGCTCTAGGTCAGACTGTCTGACTCTGAAGCCCGCAGTCTTTTCATTACCGTGACGCAAAGTGCCTTCAGAAGGTAGGGCACAGTGGCAGAGGCATTCTCTCTTCTGGTGCAGCCACATCTGGATCTGATGCCTGTGCAGGCATGTGTTAGCTGGGGAAGCCCAAGACGGCAGGAAGCTGAAGGGAAGGGCTTGAACAAAGGGATGGGCAGCAAAGGTGGATGCTTAGCATGTGTCAGGGAAGAGCAGCTTAGGACTGTATGCAGGCATGCCATGAGGAGGTCAGGGACTTGGGGATAAGGCTGGGGTGAGGTCTCCCTAAAAAGGATTTGTCATACAGGCTTTGGTTTGCCCGTAAAATGTGCCACAGGATAGGACCTTGTAGAGGACGGCAGACTAAGGCAGCCAGGCACTGACAGAGCTTATGCAGTAGTTAACTTAGTAGTTGTGGGCTAGGTCTTTGTGCCAGGCACTGCTTGGCACAAATTCTTGGGACAAGGAGAACAAAACCGCAGGAATCTACCTCCAGGGAGCTTGTATCCTCAGCTTGCATGTTTGGAATAGAAAATTCTGTGAACAAACAAGCCGAGAGGCTAATTCTAACTGAAACAGAGTGGTCAGAAAAGTCCCTCTGGAGGCTGAGTCCTCGAAAGTGAGAAAGGGCTTCTGTGCACGCCATGAACTGTAGACAGCACGACAGAGGCATGGAGTCAGACTCCGGGCTGGACTGTCTCCATAACAATCCAGCGCAGCTACTTTCCAGCTGTGTGGCTTTAAACAGCTCATCTAGTCTCTCTGTTTCTCAGTTTCCTCATCTGAAAAGTGGCAAAGTTAATAGCCAGCCAGGCTCTCAGGGTTATTGGTAAGAAAGAGTGTCGGACTTAGTGCATGCTTAGACTGATGCCTGGCCCAGTGAAGGGCTGGTACAAGAGGCTACTGCTTCTGAAATACTTTACACCAGGGGTGTGTGAAACAATCGGGCTGTATATTAGATGAATGGGAAACAGAAGGTTGACCAATATGTCTTGGACCTGGAGAAGAAATGATGGATGGAGGGTGAGTGCCACTGAGCAGGAAGGGGTTCAGAGGCAACACCCACCGAGTGACCAGGGAGGCATATGCTCTCTGTAACCTCTGGACTGGCACTCTTGGACTTGGGCCAGAAGACAAGCCAGAAGAAGGGCTGGGAGACTGGGCCTATTTAACATGTAAAACTTGTAGGATTTATGGTAGAATATGGGTGAGAAAGGAAGGAAGGAAGAAAAAAGGAAAGAAGGAAGGAAGGAAAGAAAGAAAAGGAAGGAAGAAAAGAAAGAAGGAAGGAAGAAAGGAAAGAAAGAAGGAAGGGAGAAAAAAGGAAGGAAGGAAGAAAGAAAAGGAAGGAAAGAAGAAAAGAAGGAAGGAAGGAAGGAAAGAGAAGGAAGAATGGGTGGATGATTGGATGGAAGGAAGGAAGGAAAGAGAGAAGGAAGAATGGGTGGATGATTGGATGGAAGGAAGGAAGGAAGGGAGAAAAAAAGGAAGGAAGGAAGGAAATAAGAGTAACATCCTATTTGTATCCAGTCAGCTCTGCTGGGCAGGAATGAGAGGAGAAGATGGAACCATTTACTGAGATGGAAAACCTGGGGGACAGCAGGTTTGAGGGAAAGTGGCCTGTTTTATAAGAGTCCTAGTGCCTGCTCCTGGGATCTTTAGTAGGGGAATGGAATGGAACAGGTGTGAACAATAGGGATTCCTGACACCCTGGGAAACTCTTCCCTTTATTTTTAGTGCCCTGCCTGACAAATCAAATGCCCACTTCTAGTTTGTGACCTCCAGGTGGTCCCCAATCTTCTCTCTGGACAGATGATAAAATGCCATGCTGAGGGTAAGCTTTAAATTGACCCCAGGAGAACTTGCGACAGGAAAGGAAGGTCCCAGCAGCATGGACCATCTCCATTCTGGCTTTGAGACTTTATGCCCAGGCCTGGTTTCCTCTTCCTCTTCCGCAGCCTTTAACTTAGGGACTCGTGTGTGCCACGCCTGTGCTAGACTGGAGTGAGAGTATGAAATGATGTCGCTCTGCCAAGGGAGGCTCTGTCTGGTGGGCATCTGAGTTCCTGCCAAAGGGTGTGATGTTCTGTGCCCAGCTTCATTTGTTTGATGCGCTTTGATCTGTTCAGCCCACAGCCAGCTGGTAATGATGTGGTGATTTATGCTTCTGGACATAGCAGTGCTGGCAGCGCATGCCTGAGCTGATGTCTGGGAGGTATGTGTGTATATGTGTGTGCATGTGTGTGTGTGTGTGCATGTGTACGAGCGCACACACACACGTACTAGCTCTAACTAAGGGAGGATCAAAATGGAGCTGAATAAGGTCTGTGAAAATAGAGTTCTAATCTCAGACCTGAGGCTCTCCTCCTGCCCATGAAACTTCACATCTGCTGATGCCCTGCTTAGGCAAGCAGTGATCATGCAGCCCAGCTCTTTCCTTTCATGTGTGTGAAGTGGGCAAATTGCACCACCCATGTCCTCCTCTACCTCAGGCGAGCCTTCCTGCTTACACCCCTCAGGATCTAGGCTTAGGTGGTTCTGAACATTGTGCTGATAGCAATTCTCTTTCTCACGAGATGGCTGGAATAGCTGCTTACAGGGTAGCAGCCATGAACATAAGTGCCTGCTTTTCTCAATTACTCAGAAAAACATGTCCTTTTCTTCCTTCTGTCTCTCTTCTAAGCATGCCTTTTCTAACACCTTGGACTTCACTCTTTTCTGAATGCTCCCTCCCCACCATGTGGCTGATGGTCCATCTCATGACTGCCCTCCGTGCTGGCTCAGCTCAAAGAACATATCTCTCTCTCTCTCTCTCTCTCTCTCTCTCTCTCTCTCTCTCATTTTTTTCTTCATCTTTGTCCTTTGCACAAATGCTGAGAATTTTTTTACCTTACCACTCTAGGATTTTTATAAACTCAAATAAAAGTCCTCCCCTAACTTCAAAATATTGCTGAAGGAAAACAACAGGATTGATTTTGAATTTTATAGCATGTATTTTCAAAGTTGTCCAGGGCTTAGGATGTGCACTGATTTTTCCTTCTCAGAGTTGGTTATTTTCTTTGGCTCACTGGGAGATTCCAAAGTGTGATTCCTAAGGCATGACGTGGGAGTTGGTTAGAAGCGAAGACTCTCAGACACAGGCCCAGGTAGAGGGAACATGACCTGCATTTTAAAAAGTTCCACAGATGGTCTTGTGTTTGGTCAAGTCTGCCTATTTTAGGGGCTCATTGGCATATGATGTAGAAGGTGGTCCCTGGTGTACTATAGTGTTCTTAAGAAGCCCATAGAAAAAAAGTCTGAGTACTGTGGAACTTGGCTTAGCCTAATATAAAGATCATGGTGGAGAACTGAGTGGCATTTAGCAACGTGTTGCACAGGCTTATGAAAAGTAAAATTCTTCTCCTTTGCCAGAAATTAAGGTGACTTGACTTTTGTTGATCAGGGAGTGGGATATTTTTGTCTCACAAGGAACATCTGGGTTTGCTTATTGGAAAAGAAACAGCTCAGGGGCTTGATCCCATGACCGTTGGCATCCAGTCTGAGAAGGTTGTCAGAAGGGACTGAGTGAGGGATGGAATGAAGGCCCCTGTGAAAATTGCATCATGGAGAAGGACTTTTGAGGTTATTTTATGGGACAGGGATCAACTCAGGTGTGTGTGTGTGGGAGTGTCCTTGGCAGTTCAGGAGGAGTTGGAGGCCCAGTTGTCTGAGATGTCATAGAAACCCAAGCATGTGATTCTTAGCTGAACCAGCCCACTCTTCCTGCAACAGCAGAGAAGAGAGAAGGATTTGCAGAGCCAGAATCCAGTGCCAGCCTGCCCATTCACCGGTCCTGGTTACACCAAATCATTTAGCTCTTCCTCAGCTGAAAACAGGAATACTATTTACCTCAAGAGATACTGGGGGCTGGAGAGATGGCTCAGAGGTTAAGAGCACTGGCTGCTCTTCCAGAGGTCCTGAGTTCAATTCCCAGCAACCACATGATGGCTCACAACAATCTGTAATGAGATCTGGTGCCCTCTTCTGGCATGGAGGTGTACATGCAGGAGGCACACTGTATACATAATAAATATATCTTTAATAAAAAAGAGAGATACTGTAAAACCAAATAGAAATTATGGGAGTAGAGCCACTACCATTGCCTGGCCTAGAACACAAAATTAAAAACTGTCAGTGTCTCTCTGTCTTCTTTAGGCTTTTTTGTTTGTTTTTGTCTGGGTGGAGTATAATGTGCTCTCTGTTTGAATAGTCACATTGGCATGTCTTAATCTCACCCATACTTTTGATTCTTGTTAACTGCTCTTCCCTGATTTAGTAACTAGGGTGTTTTAATGAGAGCAGATGTACAGAATCCTTGCATCCCCATATCTACGGTGGCTGCTAGGGCATCAGACAGGAAGAGTCGGATGGGGTTCCCTTGGCCATCACCACGGGAATCTGTTCTGTGTTGGATAGTAGTGTTTTAAAATGGTGGCTGATGGACCAATGCACCAGCACTTGAATTTAGAGCATGCTCAGATGTGGCAGGTTGCAAATGAAATCAGACTCTCACCAGCATACATGACATGCATGTGGAAAGAGGAACGAAGACCATGGTGGTAGAGAAATCTCTGTACTCTCCTTAGTCCTGGTCCATTTTCCACTGCCTTCATAAAATACTGTGGGCTGAAGGAATTTACAAAGTAACAAATATTTGAGTTCTCATTCTGAAGGCTAGAAGTTGAAGAGTCGGCGTCTGGTGAGAAGCCTCTGAGATGACTGCGGGGCCAGCAAAGTACAAGTGATTTCCTAACACCTCTTAGGTTGTTACATCAGTCACCAGGGTTCTGACCCTAGACCATGTCACCTCTTACTACGCCCCGCCACCCAGCACCGCTAGGCTGGGATTAAGTTTCCAGCCAGTGCATTCCAGTATGGGGTGAGGTGATTTTACTTTTCCTGTCCTCCAGTGAGAAGCCCTCCTGACCGGTGGGAGTGATTCACAGTATAGCTATGTTCTTCCCTCTGCTTTCTCCGCTAGAATGTACCACAGCCCTCTTATCTCCCAGGACATCTTCATCCTCCATCTCACGCATTCCTGTCTTCCTGGAAACCTACCACTACTCACGACAGGCCACAGGGACCCTTCCCACTTGACAGTTTGGATAATATTACTAATAATACTATAAAAATAGGCTTTGCCAGTTAGCCCTGGGTTCCCCGAGGTCAGGTTCCGGCAGTGTAGTCAGGAGTTTTACCTGGAAATACTAAACGCTTCTTACAACAGCAACTTGCATGATAGTGTCGGAAGCTCAGTGCCAGGTCTTGGGTCTCAGACAGGTTTGAGGCTGTATCCATATGCACAGACACTCACATCTAGCACCACTCAGGTGGAGGGGATTCAGGAAGATGAAACAGAGGGTAACTGATGGCTGGATCTGAGCACCAGAGCCATGCATTGCATCTCCATAAAAAAAAAAAGAAAAACAAACTTAGAGTAGTCAGGAAAAGGGAGCAAAGAAGAGGTCAAACTAAATCAGTTTAACATGTCACTTCATTCTATAAGGGACTGGTACGTAGAGCAAAACAAACAAAATGCAATTTCTAGAAGATAGCAGGACTTAGACAAGCAAGAAAAGCTAAAATCAGGACTAGGGAAGAAAAAAGCTCACACAGTTCTTTCCGAATGACTTGACTTCCTTCAACTGACAAAAGTATTTTCCAAGTTGTCTTCTCAGGTTGGCAAGGGCTTCTTTGATTTTTTTTTTCCTGTCATTGCTCATTTCAAGGCAGGCTAAGCAAGCAGGAAAGCCATCCTATCTTCTGAAAGGCTTTGCGAATGTTCTTAGAGAGAGAGCCTGGAAGGTCCACCATCTCAGCTACTCTCAATCATGAGCCCCCATGAGTCATCACTACAGCGTGGTTTTCTTCTCTACACGAGGCTGATCAGAGTTGGCTTGACAATCGAACTGGCCTGCAGGGTACAATGAGGCAATGCCCAGTGGGGAGAAACAGCACGGAGGGTAGTGATGCTTTTTATGTCTCTGGGTAGAGCCTGCAGTAGGCGGCCTAAGCTCTGCTTTTGTAAGGAACAGGCGAGCACAGGACCCTCCTCTGCCATGCTTCCAGCTTGAGGTAGAATAGATGGGGGCTTCCTGTTCACCTTGATTGTGTGTCGGTGAGGCTTACTGATCATTGGATGTTGAACATTGATGGATGTCATGGTTCATGGCTCTGGCATAAGATCATACTGAACTCAGTTTTCAGACCTGTGTGACAAGTTATTTCATCTTAGGTAATGTTAAGAATATTTTCTAATAGAGCCTCTCCGCTGGCGCAAAGGAATCCAATCAGACCAGATTAAACCAAATTAAATGCCCGAGTTTAATAGACTGCAGACTCCCGGGTGGCCAGAGCATGGCAGGGAGAAGACAGAGGGAGCACACACGCAAACCCAAAACCATGTGTTCCTCCCCCCCCCCCCCGGCAGGAGCCTAAATACCCAGTGAGAGTGGTCCTGACCCTTCCTGGGGAGGGGTCAGCACTTGGCAGGCTGGGAGGTTCCTGGAAAAGTTCTCCTGCTCTATCAAAATCAGGTCTGGTAAAAAACGAACAGTCTCCCGAGCCTTTTGCTAACCCCAGCCAGTTTCAAGCATATTTTACAGGTCACTTCCCCTGGTTTATAAGCCTGTTGGAATGAGTCCTGGTCACCCTGCTCTTATTAGTGAAGATGCTGCTTCTACTCATAACTGTATTCCAGGCTCTAGGTGCCAGGCAGGTGACCTTCCCAGTCTTCTATCTGCTGCTTACTTGCCTTTGCTGGGGCTGGGGACAATAGAGGAGAGGGTCAGGCTGCAGCCTGGCTCTTGGCTAAGAGTAGTCTTCCCCGGGCTTCTTGTTAATCACACCCTTCGTTGTGTGAACCTGGGAGGACTTTGTGCATGTTGGGCAACTGCTCCACTGCTGAGCTATATTCTCAAGACCTCGTCCCCCCAATTAAAAAAATGTTTTGAGACAAAGACAGGGTGTCATTGAGTTATCTAGTCTGACTCTGAGCTTATTCAAGGCCAGCCATGAACTTGTCATCCCCTTGACTCCACCTCCTGAGTTGCTAAGATTTCAGACCTGTGCTGCCAAGGTCCGCTCTTTCCTTCTTGAATGCAGATGAGCTATGTTGAAAGGCATGGAATTCGGATCCAAATATTTGGTTAGAGGTTGTGCTGCACAGCTGCGTGGTCTTTGAAAAACTGCCCCCCCCTTCCTGAGAAATGGTAGTCCTATTTAATGTGATGGCGGGGGCCGTGAGCAGGGGTGTGCACATTTATCTGGGAGTTTGTCATTCACTCAAGGCATGATAAATATTTTTGAGTGGATCTTTAGAGCACATATGGCCATACAAGGATATCAATGTCTTTGTATCTTTCTGTCTTCCTGTGCTTTTCCAAATATTCTTGGCTTCAGACACACTCTGCATGGTGCACTGTGGGAGCCTGATCACTGATCATTAAATAAATATTGTTCCTAGGCTTTAGGCACTGAGCAGAGCAGCTTTTTGTTGCCTATTCGGTAGAGAATTTGCGCTTATGTGGGCGACGAGTTGAAATGGAAGGAGAAAGACTATAAGCCTTAGATGCAGGCAATCGGTGCTACAGGAGGGGATAAAGCTAGAAAGGTGAGGAGGAGCAGGGAAAGGGAGCTATGATGGAAGTCTCCACTTGGAAAATACCACCTAAGCAAGGAGTCTTTCTCCCAGCTCATCATCTTGCTTTTCTGATGCTGTTTGGGTCTTTGTAAGTGGACAGGGAGGTGAAATCAAGCCCTTGTGGGCAGTTCTGAGCTTTCTTTTATCTGGTACTTAGGGAGGGTACCTGAACACTCATTGCAACTTCTCTGGGAGGGCCATTGGGTCTGCCGTTTCACTTATGAGGCTTCTTAAGGGAGTACACCTGCAGAGGGTCCCTGGGCACAACCCAGAGCTTAGGGCAAACAGCAGACTTGGGTAGATGCCCCATAGGAAGCCAGACTTTGCCTTAGGCTGCACTCCCTGTGTATTTTTCCCTATAGCTGGCATCTCAGCTGCCTTTACACTTACCCAGGTGTCAGGGCTTCCAAAACATGCGTGGCAGTGTTTTGGGTTCAGTTTTGGTTACAAAGCAGTGTGCACCTGCCTGGTTTACTGCCACAACTGTTAGGTCTTCCGAAGTTTTCATGGCACTCTGCTGTCCTTGCTAATGGCCTGGATTGTTTGTGGCTTGGCTGCCACATCAAAGCCCCTTTTGGTGTTTGGGGTTGGGACATTGTGAGTTAATTTTCCCACCATCTCACTAACCTTTGTCTCTATGGAAAGTCCGTACTTAGAAATTTGCTTATAGACAATTTTATTGGTTTATTTATTTTAGGGAAAACATGTAGCAAGCATGCCAGGGATGAAGGGGGAATGTAATTTTAGAACGCTGCTTCTGACATACCAGCACACCCCATTGCCTTCCCTCCTTGGTGGGACTCTGCTTCAGTGGGCTCTGGGATGCGGCCAAGATCAGTGTGACCATCAAATTGGTTTCCTTCTAACTATACTTGTATATACATAGATGGAGAGACACAGCCACCTCCCTAACTGGCCTGTGTGTCAAGGCTGCTGCATTCCTCTAAGAAGCAAGTTCTGTTGCCCAGCTAGCCCCCCTCTATACCCCCCGCAGTGCCCTGTAGGCATGCTGTGCATGGGGAGCTGGCAGCAGTGTGAGTCAAATCCTTTTCCTCATGATCGTACCTTATGAGAAGAGTCTCCTGCCTGCTGATTCTCGCAGTCACATCTGCAGCCTTAGCCACTGAGTTTGACATAAGCAGAGGCGCACTTCCGCTTCTGACAGAACAAAGGCAATAGTGTCCTGAGAAGAAGAGAACAGTGGCGCTAGTTTTGAAGGACTCTGTTGTGAATTTTACTTTAGTAAAGATGTAGGGCGTGATGGGTCATCTCTCAGAAGTGCTGTTCGGTTGGTCTAAGCTGTTATCTGGGCACAGGGATTTGAACAGTTCCCCAAATGAGTCTAACATTCTACCAGGTGCAACTGACTAATGTTGAGTGTGGGGGGCAACTTGGTGTGGAGAGGAGAACAGTACTTCTTGAGTCTTACAGGGAGTGCTCTCTCATCACACAGGGTATGATCAGGGGCAGGTCTTAGATCTGGATCTAACACGTATTTTATATGTATACGTGTGTGTGTATGTCCACAATCATAACAAGCAAACACAATAGCTAACTCTTCTCTATCCCTTTGATAGAATATTTTTACTGGATATAAACATGGCACATGCTTATCCTAAATTATTGCCTTTATGCAGAAGTATAAAAAGGTAACAAATCTGAATTATTGCCTTTAGTCAGAAACAAAAAAAGGTAACAAATTTTTCTCAAATGTGCCACAAAGAAAAATAATTATTTCCACATCTGGCAGTATATATTTTATATTCGTTTTATATTCGTCTCTGCCATGCATATATATATATATATATATATATATATATATATATATATGCTTGTCACGCAGCTACACTGACAGACTCTATTGCATATATAACTAGAATCTGTGCGTTTTGTGCTAACAGGATAGCATGGATGCCTTTCCATACTTCTGCAGTCATTTGGACACACTTTGCCAAATTCAAGCTCTAATTAAGCTGATAAATGAAGCCACTATTAAAGCTTTGTGTATGTGTGTCTGTGTGCGCGTGTGTGGTGTGTATGGTGTATCTAGGTGTGTGATATGTGTATGTTTGTGTGGTGTGTATGTTGTATTTGTGTGTGTAGTGTGTATGTGTGTGTATGGTTGTGGTGTGAACGGTGTGTGTATGTGTGTGTGTATGTGTGTGTAGTGTGTATGTGTGTGTATGGGTGTGGTATGGTGTGAGGAGTGTGTGTGTATGTGTGTGTATATGTGTGTGTGTGTATGTATGTAATACAAAACTCATAACACGTGAAGGCTCTTCTGCTGCTGAAGAGCTTGGCTGTGTCCAAGCCCACAGACAATGGGCCCTCAAGCCTATCTAAAAGTGTGTGGCCTGGAAATGGAAGGGCTTAGTCAGCTGGGCGTGATCACTCTTTGTAGTCTTTTTCTCTGTGGCAATGTTGTTCCTCTCTTTAAGCCCTCCACAAGGCCCTGTTGACACTAATCTCTGGACCAGGAGAGCAGCGGGTAAACCACAGTAACAATAAGAAAAGAGCTGCATCTCAGACAGCAGGCAGAGCTTGCCATTGTTAGGGGCATGCTTTTCTGTCTGGTGGGTCTGGGATCTTATATCCCTAAAGAAGTCAGTAGCATGTATTTATATTTGAAATCTCATAACTGTTTGTCAGTATAGGCAGCTAACTATTTAACACTTACAAGCTTGTGGGCCCAAATGAATCAGACCATACAGATTGGCCAGAAGCCTGCCTGAGATGTCTGGTCTAGATGCTGTCGGTGGCATTTTGTGTCTATCCAGTTTAATTTAGTTCTAGAAACATCAGCTGACCACATTATTCAGAGTGGCAGTCATTAGTCAAAAGAATAGAAATATGAAAATTAAAAATTAAAGATCTTGCATTGGACAGGGCAGGTTACAGCTGATTGCCAGCTGTTCTGAAAAATTCATCCCAGACCAGGAGCCACCAAGGCATTTGGAATTTCTCAGGAATGGATTTCCTCAGACATTATCATCCTCTCTGAGGTTGAACTCTGCATTTGTAGTCTGCAATTCAGAAAACCCTCTAGGTAGTTCTGGTTTCTGCTGAAGCTGGAGAGCTGGGTCTGCAAGGAGAATGAAGTGAAACACAGGCCGGCACCTGGGATGCACCGTGAAATGCCTTTATGCATTAACCTGAAGACTAAATCAGGGTCGGTCTGGTGAAGACCTAGGAGGGGCATTTGTGCAAGAGTGTGTGAAGTGTGTTATATTGAAAGATGCCGTGGGAACCGTCATCACTGAGGTTTGGAAATGTATCTAAGAGGCCTGTGTGGCTAAGGCTTTGTGCCCGGAGTGGCGCTACTGCGGAGGGTGAGACCTTTACAGGGTGACCCTGCTGACCAGATTTTCGTCTTTGGAGGTATGATCTTGAAGGGACTGTAGGATCCCAGCCCCTTCCAAATTCCTGCTTGCTTCTTGGTTATGGTGTGACTTCGTTGTGCTTTACCAAGACCCCCTACTGATGCCATCTGACACTAGAGGCCCCTGGACTGAACAAAACGGATCTTTACTCTTTGCGAATGAGTCCCTTTAGGCAGCTCCTGCAGTGACAGAAATCTGACTAACACGTAGTGGAAGATTAAGTTAATGTCAGGGCTTTGATTCCAGGCCAAGCAAGTTGGATCATATATTGTAGGCTGTCCCTGGAAACCACTCAGCAGGGAAGCATGGTGTCTGTGCTTCATGGGGGACAGTCATTCCGGCTGTCACATCACTTCTGGGTAGAGGCAACTCTCCTGGCACCTCACTGGCCTAGATTTTGATGCCTGCCTCTCCTGATATAACTTGGATCTGGGTCAGCAATTCCCGTCCTTGGCTAAGGGTTTTGGGAGGGGAGTCCCAAGACTTGGTCTGAAATAGCAACCCAGGGAGAATGTGCCTTTCTAAGGCTAGACGTTAGGTGATCCTTGTGTTCACAGCTATTGCAATGGTCTTTGTAACCCTGCTTTGAAGGTAGCCTATCGCTTTCTGCAGTAAAGGTGTGAAGTTTTTTTTTCCTTTTCCTTTTTTTTTTTTGTGGAAAAAGATTGTTATATTTTTCAGAGGTATACAGGGTCTAAAGAAGAAACAATTTGAACTCAAGGGCTGGAGAACACACGTGCATATCCAGCTCCAGTCAGGTTCTGTGGAGGCCTGGAAATGTGAGCCAGTTTCCACACTGACCACAGGTCAGAGAGCGTGGAACTTTCCTCTAGTTCCTTTAAGGTTATTGTGCTTCTACCTCAAAATGAAGGTCCCACCTAGTTGTTGCTCAGAGAGTTCTGTTCTCTCAAGCTTATGTCAACAGGTATGGCTAATTGCCAGATCCAGCACAATCTAGCTCTAGGAATAGAGAAGTAGATTTGTTCCTACCTTAAACGAAAGTCTAAGGATCCAATCAAGTTCCAGTTCCCTTTTTGGAGATAACTTGGGATTCCACCCAGGGAATCGTTTGCCTACAGAATGTTTTGGTCTAGGGTGTGAGCGTGACTTGTTTTGTTCTAGCAAGAGAATGTTTAACTATGAATTTAGCCTGCAACTTTCAATTTGTCTCTTCATTTCCTTATATCATGTTAATGCAGCCTTTTGCCTTACTCCTACCTTTTGGGGTCAGGAGTATTTGAAGCAGTTGGACATTAAATGCAGGTGAGTTTTCAGTGCACACTGGAACTCCCTCCCGAAACTATTCTGGGTTTCTCTGTTTAAATATTTTCATTCGTGTCTTCATGTTCTTTACTATATTTCTAAATCTCCATGCCCTTACCCTGGTGAGAGGTATTTTTAGTTCAGGCTGGTCCCCGACAGAGTTCATGTAAGGGTCTGAGTGTGGCCGAGGAGTTCTTCAGAGGTGAGGTGCAGTTCTGCCCTGTGGCAGGCCGGCTTTGCCTGGAGGAAGGAACTTCTGTGCAAACTGTTTGTGTTCAATAGTGATTTTACCAAAGGCCATAGAAGATGAGAGAAATATGGACGCTAATAGATCCCTGGGCCCTACCCTGAGATGAGAATCTTGTTACTTTAGTCCTTGATATGAAGGTTTGATTGTGAGATGCTGTGATGTGTGCAGTAGCACCTCCCCCTGCTGGCCATTTTGTATAATGCAACAAAAGTAGAACCACCGTGGGATGATTCCAAAGCCAGGAACAAAGAAACCAAGGTTGAAATGTGCAAACGCTGTGAACTTTAATTTACCCCAGAGAGAGCCATGGCTCCTTTCACCATTTGCAAAATTATCCTGTAAAGTGATATTCCTGAGACTATCAGGAGGCTGATATTCTCGTGTCCTTCTGTGTCAACATCATACGCAGCAATGATTACACTACAATCTCTTCTGCCTGCTGTTGGTATTCTTTCTTTCTTTCTTTCTTTATTTATTTATTTTGATTTTTTTGAGACAGGGTTTCTCCGTAGCTTTTTGGTTCCTGTCCTGGAACTAGCTCTTGTAGACCAGGCTGGCCTCGAACTCACAGAGATCCGCCTGCCTCAGCCTCCCGAGTGCTGGGATTAAAGGCGTGCGCCACCACCGCCCGGCTGGTATTCTTTTTTTAAACCACAATGAACAGGATTTTCTTGTTGGTTGGACTGTATGTCATTCCAAAAGACATCACAAACATTTATGTCTGTCTTGCATGGATATAGAAAACAACACATATCAATCTTAATGGAAGTAAAAACATTTAAATTTAGCAATGTCTGGAAGATGACTCAGTATAAAAAGTATCTGCAGTGCAAGCAACTATGAGGACCTGAGATCAAATCCCCAGAACCCACATAAAAGCTAGCTCCTTAGTAGGAGCCTTCATAATCCCGGTGCTTCTACAAGGAGATGGACGAGAGAGACAGGAGAATCCCACGAGTTCCTGGGTCAAGCTATCTTTGCAAACACAGTGGAAAACAACAGAGACCCAGGTACAGGGATGCTCTTTATTAGACTCTCTGAGTAAAACTGGCAAGAACTAAAACCTCAACCTAGTACATATAGAGAGGTTAACCAGATTACATCTAGCAGATCCCCACACAACTGGCCATCCTTGTGCACCAAGCCAGTTTTACTCAGATATTCTAATGAAAGTGACTGGGGCTAATTTTAGGTGCTAATGCAGGCTTGGAAACCCAGCAAAGGGAGGCTGCTTTCTCCCACTTAAAATTCAAGCCTAGCTGACTGTCAGAGTGGTCAGGCGGTCAGTGGTAGCATGGAAATACCTGGAGCACGTGTCAATTTTAAAATTTACATTAAACAAGTAAATTTAGTGGGGCATGGTGGCACACACCTTTAATCCCAGCACTCTGGAGGCAGAGGCAGGTGGCTCTCTGTGAGTTCAAGGCCAGCCTAGTTTACAAAGAAAGTTCCAGGACAGCCAGGGCTGTTACACAGAGAAACTCTATTTTTTGATAATTTTTTCATATGAAATATATTTTGATTATATATTTCCCTGTCCCCAAATTCTTTTCAACTCTCTACCACCCAACTTCATGATTTTTTTTTCTCTCTCTCTCTGACACACAAAACAAAAACCAAAAGGACAAAAAAAAAGTCAAACTAAACCAACCAACCAACCAACCAAACAAACAAACAAACAAAGCATACAAAAACCCGGAGTCTGTTTTGTTTCAGCTCCTGGGCAGGAGGCCTGCCCTGGGGTGTGGTTCATTATAGAAAACTTGATTCTTTTCTCCTGACAGCTACCATTCACAAAAGGACTTTGTGTTCTCTTCCACTTCCAGGATTTTGCCTGTCTAGAATATAATTGCGATGGCCTTGCGCTTGTTTAGTCTCTTTGACCTGTGGGTCAGGCCTGTTGGATCTGAATGATGGTGTTTCCTGGATGTTCTCCACCATCTCTGGCTCTCACGATCTTTCTGTCTCCTCTTCCGTGTGGATCCCTTGAGGGAGGGGTTTGATGAAAGCTTCCCATTTAGGGCCGAGTACTCTAGGGTCTCTTACTGTCTGCATGTTGTCCAGTTGTGAATCTCTTTGTTAATAGCCATCTACTGCAAGAGGCAGCTTCTCTGACGAGGGTTGAGTGGTGCACTGATCTCTATGGTTATAGTATATGTCATTGAGAGTCATTTGATTGCCGTGTTCATTTAGTAGAATAGTACCAGTAGCTTTTCCCCTAACTCCTACGACTGATCTAGTCTCTGGCCCCATTACTACTGTCTGGTGTGGATTGTATCTCAGAGCGGGCCTTAAATTCAATTTAAAAACAAAGTGGTTGGTTATTCCTACAACCTTTGTACTTCAGTTGTATCTGTATGTCTTGTAGGTAGGTTGCTGTTGTAGGCTGGAGGGTTTATAGCTGGGTAATTTTAATCATTACTTTTCTCTTCCGGGAGTGCACAAAGTACCCTCAAGCACCACAAATGCTAGTCAGTAGGGAATAGCTTCTAGTTGGGGACCAGCTAGATTTCTCCATGTTTGCTGACTCTAGAAGGTTGCAGCAATAGGGCTTTTCTTTCAGCAACACAGCTTTACCTTCAGGTTGTAGGGAGTAACCGGTAAATAGCATTGCCAACAGCCTGTGATTTCTTTCTGTATGGTCCCCTTTAATGTGCCGTATTGTTAACGGTGTCCTCTGTTTTTCCCACAGTTGCAAATGAAGGAGGAGATAAGAATGCCCGTCCACTTGCCCGCTTCTCCCGTGAGTAAATCTCGCTTCACTCTTCCTGGGCTCCTTTAGAACGTGTTTACTTGAGGCCTTAGCTCACGTGACTCACCTCTATGAGTCTGTTAGGTGTGCTCGAACAGCGATGTAGAAAATGTCTTCCTGTTGGTTAATATTGCACTTGGGCCCCATCGCACGTGAGCTGCTCCTGGTCATGGGCTTTTTGGTCCTTGGAACTGTGGGCTCTAAGCTGTGCTCGAGAGTTTTGCTTTTTGGAGCTTAGTTTCCAGAGCAACAGAATGAATCTCACGCTTGCTTTTGAGGAAGGTAGAGCTCCTAGGCTCCCAAACCTCCTCACCCAGGGCCTGCATTTTAACAAATCTCCAGTTGTTTCTTGTTCACAGTATAGTTTGAGAGGGGCTGTATAAGGCATATCCTCAGAGCACACTGCAGGGAGGAGGGTGTTCAGTGGTGCTGGAGGGAGGATGCTGGTAGCTACGATGTCTATCCATGTGTAAAGAAGGATCATTGCATCTCACCGCGGATCTATGCACTTACATCACTGTCTTGGAGACGCTTTGCAGTTCAGATGGATTGGATGGCTTTCCCTAGGCTTAGGAATATTTTCAGGGTTGTAGCCAGGCTGTTGTTTCTCACCCTAATTTTCCAGGTCTTGATCTTGACAAGAAAATAGCCACCAAAGGCTTCTCAAAGGTTTCCAGGCCCATACGATCAGTAAATTCCATAGCAAGTTTGTGGATGCCCTGGAATTAAATGGGTTCCAGTGAAGTCATTGGAAATGCTGGAGCCAGAGAAGAGCTCAGCAGAGATGCAGAGATGCTTGCAAGCCTGTTCTCCTTCAAGTTGAGAAATGGAGATTCCCCTGACCCCAATACTATTATTGCTTTACTTGCTTTTCCTTAATTTTACTTATGCTTTTCTGGGCCCTGTATTTCCATCTGAAAAATGGAATTAATAACTTTTATAAAATTGTTAACATTGCATCCCATCATTGCTTTACCCTACGTGGGATTGGCAAGATCTGAGTGTGACATGGTCAAGGTGATCTTAACACAAGTTAAGTATGATTTTTCTATTTCTAGGGATTCCTCTAAATGCTGCCTTCTCACTCTTTTCAGAAAGTTTCCAAATTTTAGGGTTGATTTCCCAGAGACAGCTTCTATAGGACTGTAATGAGCATGCTGATGAAGGAGCACTGAGCATGCTGATGAGGGAGCACTGAGTGCTTGCAGTGTATACTCTGCAATGAATACTCCTCACGGGCCCTGTTTTCCACTGTCCTTCCACCTGGAACTATTATTTCCAAAATAAGTTTGTCAGTGAGGATGATGGATATGGCTTCGTCCCTTTTTATTTTTTAAAAAAATTATTTATTTATTTTTATTAAAGATTTCTGCCTCCTCCCCGCCACTGCCTCCCATTTCCCTCCCCCTCCCCCAATCAAGTCCCCCTCCCTCATCAGCCCAAAGAGCAATCAGGGTTCCCTGCCCTGTGGAAAGTCCAAGGACCACCCACCTCCATCCAGGTCTAGTAAGGTGAGCATCCAAACTGCCTAGGCTCCCACAAAGCCAGAACGTGCAGTAGGATCAAAACCCCATTGCCATTGTTCTTGAGTTCTCAGTAGTCCTCATTGTCTGCTATGTTCAGCGAGTCCTGTTTTATCCCAGGCTTTTTCAGACCCAGGCCAGCTGGCCTTGGTGAGTTCCCGAAAGAACATCCCCATTGTCTCAGTGTGTGGGTGCACCCCTCGCGGTCCTGAGTTCCTTGCTCGTGCTCTCTCTCCTTCTGCTCCTGATTTGGACCTTGAGATTTCTGTCCGGTGCTCCAATGTGGGCAGAGACCCTTTTTTTTTAAAAAAAAATTTATTTATTTACTTATTATGTATCCAATATTCTGTCTGCATGTATGCCTGCAGGCCAGAGGAGGGCACCAGACCTCATTACAGATGGTTCTGAACCACCATGTGGTTGCCGGGAATTGAACTCAGGACCTTTGGAAGAGCAGGCAATGCTCTTAACCGCTGAGCCATCTCTCCAGCTCCATCCTTCTTATTTTTAGTTTTCATCTCTTGAGCAGCAGTCAGGGGGATGAATAATCTGGAGTGGAAACTGATCATACCACGTGCAGGATTTCCCTCGATGGGAACTCCTGACACATGCCAGGTGTGCGAAGAGAAAGGGTCCTTAAGCTATGAGGACAGGAGGCTTGGAGCAGTAAGTCCCTTTATGGACGGAAAAGGTAACTTCTTGTAGGTAGCTTCTATAAGTTCTAAGCTATGTGATTGATTTGAAAGGATGACATGTCACGTGACAGCTTATTAGCTAGAGATAAATGAGGACACCAGGGGTGAAGTCTATACAGGAAAAGTGGTTCCCAGTAATCCTTCGAGGTGAGGCTAACACAAAGCAGGAGAGGAAAGTGTCTTGATAGAGTACAGTATCCTGGGAGAAAGCCCGAGGGTATCGTAGGTGCTGTCTCTTTTTGTAGCATGTACTAGAGAGAGGGGAATTAGGTGGAATTCAGAAAGGGAAGAATATTCTCATTGTGCCATTGTTGAGTTGCGCCCCTTTCCGTGTATCATGCTGGAAGGATGGTGGGATGAAGCATTCGGCGTGGAAAGAGGGCGAGAACCCAGATGGTACTCTGGAGATGGGAAGATAAAGAACTGGCTTCTTTCTGTCTTTTGTTTTTAACAAGACAGAGATAGGTGGAGAGCCCAACTAGGGTGGGTTATTCAGTGAGGCAAGCAGGAGCCTGTGCTCTGAGGTCTGGACCCAATGGGGAGGAAGGGAGCACCAGGGCAAAGAGTGGGTCCTATTTTCCCTTTGTTTTAACCTCTAGCTTTGACTTTTGACCTGCCAGGCTTCAATCAGAGCATCTACACAATAACCGTGGGCAGATGGTAGTGCTGATGTCATCACTTGAAAATGGCACCTGTTGTGAGGGTAGCCATGCTGAGACTAGAGCCCTATCACCACCATCCCGGCCCTTCGCTCCTGTGTATGGAGGGGTCAGAAGGGCTGATGTGGAAAGAAAGTGATTCCTAATCTTGAAAAAGAAAAGTTATTTTCCATGTCAGGGAATAACGGCCATGTGTAGTGTTCAGGTCCGGCCACAGTGTGGCAGAACAAGCTCAGACTGTGATGTACTCCTCACTCCTGAAGCCCCAAGACACTGCAGGCTGCTTTGGGCTAGTACTGGGAAGGAGGTCCAGGGCACTCAAGAGACATGGAGAGGACACAGTGGTCCCAAAGTTTACATAGTCACACAGCTTTCTTCTGAAGTTCTCATTGCTTCTCTAGAAGATGGGAAATGAGTTCTCCCTGATAGGAGCAATCATTGAAAGAAAATGGTAGTTTTTAGACTGGAGAGATGAGTTAGTGTTTAAGAAGGCACTGGTTGTCCCTCATTTCCAGAACCCACGTGTTGGCTCAGACCTGTCATAACCCTAGTCCCAGGGGTCCTTATGCCCTCTTCTGGCTGCGCGCGCGCGCGCGCGCACGCACACACACACACACACACACACACACACACACACACACACACACTCACTCATAAACACACACACATATACACACACAGGCAAAACACCTTAACACATAAAATAAAAATTAAAAGAAAATAAGGGTTTCTGAAGCAGCAGGAGAAATTGAAGGTGATTAGTAATGCCTTTAGATTTGGCACATCTTATTTGGGAGGGTAAAAAATAAATACTGATGGTATCATGTTTTAATGCCCACATAATGAAAGAATTTGGGTTATGCAGTATGGGGAACTGGATTTGAAACTTCCTAAATTGGACTTTTAAAAAATGGCAGATTCTGTTTTTCAAGTGTTTGCATCCTTCCCATCCCACGTGTTCTTTTTAGAGTGTGAGACTGATAAACCTCACACTGAGACCTAAGCCTGCATCTTCTCCTATAAATGTAGCAGAAATAATATGATATGTCTTGGTAAATTATATCATCAAAGACAATGTGGCTTTCACCGTCTGCAAGCTGGGATGTACTAGGGCATTGTCATCTTGCTGTGAGCAGTGGGAAAGAGGAAGTCTAGTGAGATAGGGAATGTTTGAGAAAATAACTCTCTATTCTAGATAATAACACACACACACACACACACACACACACACACACACACAGTGCTCTCATGCCAACTCATGCCAAAAATTGCTGAGTGGAAAACCTGGATGCTCAGCCTCACAAAGCTGCAATAGGTGGGACCTCAGGAAAGATCAGATGGGGAGCTATGGCTTTCCTCTGCGTTCTAGTTCTGTCGGCCAGGAGCTGAGCATCCCTCTGCCCTCCTGCTGGGTGCCATCAGGGGGTCCTGGTGGAGAGCTACCACATTGTTGCCTAGTCACCTTGATGTCATCCTTACCAGTGTTTCAGAAGAGACCACACATGACAAGGAATTTTACCTCTCTCTCCCTTTCCTGGGTATTAATTGGAGTGGCAGCCTGGTGGGGGACCTTGGACTTGCACATTCGCTTTGCAGTAACAAGGTAGAATCCCATCTTTCTCTGCTTGTGTGTCAGAGTAAGACCAATGAAATCCATGCCAAGGCACATTCAATCTTCTAAAAAAAATTCAAGAGGAGTCTTGAAAGCAGCCAGAGAAAACAGACAACGGACTGGCAGAGGGAAAGCAATTTGAATTATGGCAGATTCCTCACCAGACGCCTTAGCAACACAATGTTTTCAGGTGTTAAAAGAAAAGAACTGACACCCCAGAAACCTGCAACCATCTGGCTGTTCCTGAGGAATGAAGCAACAATTGACACATTATAAGATGAAGGAAAAACTCAGACTGAAGGAAGGCTAAAGGAAGTTCCTGAACAAAAGGAAACTTGAAATGGAGAGCCTTGCAAGACCAGGAAGGGAAGAACAGCAGATACCATCTACAAGTAAATGAAGTTTCATCTCTGAGTTTTCTAAATTACTTATGGTATTCAAAGACAAATCACAAAATTACCTGATATGTTGCTAAGTGTACATAAAGCAAATACCATAATTAGTATGAGTACTGTTAAATCTATAATTATATTTTACATTGGGAAAACAAAGGGATCTAAGTGGATAGAACGGTTCTATACTTAAATTGACGAAACAGTCTCTCTAGAAGACATTTTAGTAGTATTTATTGTTACATTGTTTATCTAATATATAATTCAATATCCAGTATACCTACTTAGAAAACTACAGAGATACCCTATAGAGAGAATGGAATTATAAAAACATTCAAGTAAGTCATGGGAAAAATAGAGGGATGAAAAAACAGGCAAAACAAATGTAAGTTCCCAGTAATGTAATAACTACATTACATAAAAATGATCTAAGCATAGCAATTAATGGGCAGATTTTCATATTAGATTAGAAAACATGACCAACTATGTATTGCTTATAAGAAACAAATGCAACTGTTTAAACAAGTTGAAAGTTGTCCATATTAGATTTAATCAGGGGAAATCTCTAGTGCATCCTCAGATCAGGAAGATATTAGAGACCATGAGATCAAGAGTCAGGAACATTATGTCATGGTACTTTATCAGCTCACCAAGAAGACAGCAACCTCATTTGTTATTTACCAGCGACAGAGATTATGTGAAGCAGAATCTGACAGAGTTAAAATGAGAAACAGGTAGTAGCTACACAATTATAGTTGGAGGCTTCAACACACCTCCTTCCATCATACACAGAACATACAGAAGGAAGATGATAGAACTCAAAACCACCAATAATCAGTAGTATTTAAGTTAAGTTGTTAAGTTACGTAAATAGTTCATTCAGTAACTGCCAAATATCTATTTTCTTCTAAAGTATGCAAAATCACATCCCAAGAAGTATCACAAAACAATCTTAAGGAATTTAAAAGAACAGAAATTATGCAGAATGTGATCTCTAACTATAATGAAGCCAATAAGAAAACCCAAGAGGCAGACTTTAAAACAACTGAAAGTTAACACCACACTTCAGTCATAAAGATGAGGTCAAAAGAGGAATGAAATTATGCTGTATTAAGCCAGGATAAAGATGCAGTTTGTCAAAGTTTATGGTACTCAACATTTATACTTTTCTCAAAAGCGTTGATGGGAAAGTTTGTTGCATATGAATGTATACATGTATTTAAAAAAAAGTCTAAAGCCAATAGTAAGAATTTTGAAAAAGAGCTAAACAAACTCAAATCAAGCACCATAAGGTCAATAATAAAGAGAAGAGCAAGGGACATTAAAAAACCAAGATACATGGATGTACTATAAAAGATAGACTATGTTTATGATGGCAGTTCCAGAAGGTATAAAGCTCTGTACTCAAAGCCAAGCGACAATATAGCTGCCTTAGTACATATTATGATGCTGTCACAGTGAAGAAACAGACTAATTGTATTTTTAAGAATGAATCCCAAGTGTTGAGCCACACTTGACTGTGAGAAAAAAAGCTAAGACAACAAAAAATGGGTTCTTTGAAAGATCCATAAGATTGAGAAACTTCTAGCAAATCACAAATATAAGAAATGAAACATGATACCATGACCAGCAGGTATCAGAGGAACAATAAGATAGTCTGAACATCTCTGAAGTAGATACTTTCCAGAGCTTTGATGAAATATCAAATTTCACTCCTGCAAAAATATACAACCTATCTAAACTGAAAAACATTTAATAACACTGTCACTGTTATGTGATTAGAAATCTCCCTAATAAATTTAAGGTCTATGTGTGCTGTGGGATAATGCTTTTGTACACTGTAAAGTTTGTCACTCATATTGGTTTAATAAAACACTGATTGGCCAGTAGCCAGGAAGGAAGTATAGGTGGGGCAACCAGACTAAGAGAATTCTAAGAAGAGGGAAGGCAGAGAGATGCAGTTGCGACAAAATGAGAATGCCTTATTGAGAAAAAGTACCAAGTTGCATGGCTACACATAGATAAGAATTATGAGTTAATTTAAGTTGTAAGAGTTCATTAAAAATAAGCCTGAGTTAATAGGTAAAACAGTTTATAATTAATATAAGCCTTTGTGTATTTCTTTGGGACTGCATGGCTGCAGGACCAGGTGGGACAGACACTTCTGTCTACACACATACTGTGACTGGAAACTGCAAACAAAAGCAAATCAGCATTAGCTCTCTACCATTTTTTTTTTTTTAGAAACTGAAGGCTAATTTATGAAGCTACCATTGTCTTGATGCTAAAATGGGACAAAGATGGCCCCAGAAGTAATACAACATTACTAACTCACTTACTAGCTTTGAATAGATTCTTCAACATTTTTTTTACATTGAAACAATAATGTCATTTTTAAGTGGTAAATCTATATTTCTTCTTTTAAATAAGGATGCTATGATATGACATCTTTGCTTTGATCCCAAGTGTAGGAGAAAGCATTCATCTTTTTGTCCTTCAGTTAACTGGAGAGGTTCTTACAGACCAAAACCTTCTATAAATGCAAAAATTCCCATCAGAATATTAGCAAATAGTCCCTAATAATATGTGTATATTTGAATAGTAGATTTTAATTAGCTGGGGTTAACTCTAGGAAAATCAAGTTCATTGACTGTTCTAAGTCACTATACTAACAGACTACAGTAGGAAAATCATACAACATCATATCATTGATGTAGAAAGAACACTGAGAACCACTCAGCAACTACCCATAGTAAAAATAATTTCAGATTTTAGGCTGGTCTTTTGATTAGATAAAAGGTATGTACAAAGAGAACCTCTCCAGTTAACTGAAGGACAAAAAGAATGCTTTCTCCTACACTTTCAAACAAAGATGTCACATCATAGCATCTTTATTTAACATTTTTTGAAGTTCTAGTTGATGCCTCAATGGATAAGATAAATAATAAATTCAAAAAGCCTATCAGAAAGAAAGAAACACAGATTTACCACTTAGAAATGATGTTATTGTTTCTATGTAGAAAATATTGAAGAATCTATTCAAAGTTCTACAGCTAGTAAATGAGTTAGTAATGTTGTATTGTTCAAGATAAAATGTAATCCTATTGTATTGTTGTATACTGGGAAGAAAATTGACACAATGATGTTTATAAGTACTCTAACTAGGTCAAATGCAAAGATGTAGACCCAAGACTTATACGGACACTCATGAGAGGAATCCTAGAACTGCGAAGTGCAAGTCATCAGATAATTCACCCTCCCTTAATTTGGGAACATATTCTAGATAGGTGATTTGACATTGTGTGAACACATATCTGGAAGATATGTACATAATGATGCCATTTTGGTATGACAGCTTGAACTGTCATTGTATATACAATCTGTTATTAACCAAATTGTTACATGGTACATGACCTTGCTGTACTCATAGATTGAAAGGTACAACATATTAAAAACATTAGTTGCTCCTGTGTTGATACCCAGATTTAACGTAATTCCCATCAAAGTACTATCAAGATTTTATATAGATATATAAATTAAAGTTTTATATATTCTTTAATTTATATAAAAAATAAACAAAACTGTAAAGTCAAACAATTTTGAGGAAAAACTTAAGGACTAGCCTATTTGATTTCAAGACATAATAATTAAGACAAAGTAGTGCTGGTGAGAGGATACAGCCACAAGTTAGCCAAATAGAATGACAAACCCAGAAATGGACTCACAGGAACTCAACAACACTGCAAGAGCAATTCAGCTGAGGAAATATGGCCTTTTCAACAAGTTATACTGGAATATCGGATATCTGTAGACAAGCTACATGGACATAGCAATAAAGCAACTCTAGTGGCTTATTACTACAAGTCACTGGTGTATATTAGATTCCTGACACATGGCACATATTAGGTCTTGGCCAAGCTTGAGTTGTAGCCCAGTTGGCAGAAGTGTCCCATCCTGCATAGGCAGAGCTGCATAGGCCACCTCATGAGATTGAGGGAGCTATTGAAATTCTTACATTTGAAGCTGCAGCTCTTGGGGTCCTTGAAGGAACAGTGGTTTCATTGGGTTTTCTATTGTTGTGAAGAGACACCATGGCCATCGCAACTCTTATAAAGGAAAACATTTAATTGGGGAAGGGAGCTTACAATGTCAGAAGTTTAGTCTATTATCTACATGGTGGGACATGGTGATACATAGGTACACATGGTTTTGTAGAAGGAGCTAAAATTTCTATATCTTGGTCTGCAGACAACAGGAAGTGCACTGTCTCACTGGGCATAGCTTGAGCATATGAGACCTCAAAGTGCACCCCCACAGTGACATACTTCCTCCAACAAGACCGCATCTATTCCAACAAGGCCACATCTCTTAATAGTGCCTTTCCCTTCGGGGGCCATTTTCTTTCTAACCACCATAGAAGGTCTGGCTTCCATGTCAATATTCTTGTGAAGCTCAGTTTCCTAATCTAACAGAGCAGGTAGAAAGGCAGGACAAGGAGTGAGCTACTTGAGTAGGAAACCTGAAACACATCTAATATAGTAGAATCTGCTGGGGAAGAAGACAAGTTGAGTGAGATGTTCACACAAGATTTTCATGTGGTGCCTACAATCTGAGATTCAGATAGCTTAAAACATATAAAAACAATCTTAGGAGTCAACCTTGAGTGTAGTGGTATAAGGATGAATAACTCACAATTTTCTTCCTTAAGTACCTTATTTTCAGCAGATGACCTACTCTATCTATTTTATCACCAGCAAGGCATTTTCAAGCAATTGGTTTCTAACACATTTATTTTTGACCACAGAACCCATGCTGTTTAAGGTCTGGGGTTAGTGTGTCATAATCTTGTAGGTATTCACAGCACTTTTGTATATACTGTACCTCTAAATTCATTCCCACCAAGTTTTTATAATGAAGTTAAAAATCAGCTCTGCAACTTCCCAAAGGAATAGTAGGTAGATTTACAAGTGAGTCATCTAGCAGATGGTGAGGTATGAATATTTGCATGCTTTACAGACATTAATTTGTTTCAAGATAGTTATGCATTAAAAAATTTCCCTTAATGTTGGGGGTGGGATGTGAGTCCCTGAAATTAGTGAAGTTATAGTTGTAGACAACTTAAAAAATGCTCTCCTGTAACTCTCAACCATTCATCCAACCAATGCACTCCAATATTACAATAACATTATCAGATGTCTTTCAAGTGGAGTTTTAGAATGCATTGGAAACAATGGATCCTTAATCTTGTCTGCGTCACTACTTTGTTGAACAGACTCACTCTTTTTATATGGATAAAGAACCATCAAGAGTTTTCCTCTTAGCATTGATGCTCTCACTGTCTAATGATCCGCTGCATCACATTAATCTGTAAATAGACTTTGAGGACAGTGCAGGAGCCCTGCGTGACCAGGAGACTGTGTTTTAAAACACCCACCTCTGCTCTATCCGATCACTGTCTGGGCTTGGGTGGTTTGCTGCTTTATTGGAATAATGAACTGTTTAAATACAAATGCCACTCTTATGGCTCTTCCTACCTATTTTATCTGGAAGCCCACATAGTGATTAGAACCCAGAGCAATTTTGCTCAGTTAAAAACTTCTGTGATAGCCAGGCGGTGGTGGCGCACGCCTTTAATCCCAGCACTCGGGAGGCAGAGGCAGGCGGACCTCTGTGAGTTCAAGGCCAGCCTGGTCTACAAGAACTAGTTCCAGGACAGGAACCAAAAAGCTACAGAGAAACCCTGTCTCGAAAATCAAAAACAAACAAACAAACAAAAATAAAACTTCTGTGATATGGAAGGGTGTAGGTTGATGGGGGTAAATTCAAAATGAAACAAAATATAAAAGAATAGGAGAGTTAAATGGTATCCTAAGGACCATGAGGGAAAAGATAGACTTTTGCAGAAATGGCTTAATATGGAAGCCCTGAAGGAAAAATATAGATGTTATTTGTACTCTCTGATAGAAGCAAGAAGACCCAGCCCTGTGGCCAGGAGCAGAAGTCTGTAAAGAAGAGAAGCAGGTGGCTTTAAACATGACGCAAGGGAAACAATGCCAAGAGGACAAGCGCCCAGTGTAGGGATTAAAGTCCACACTAAAACACAGAAATGGCTCTGAAAAGATAAACTGGAAGACGGCGTCTCAATGTGAGGGGAAAATGATGAATCAGAAATGCCGAGAAAAGGGAGATGAGATCATAGAAGGAGAACTGGTGCAAAGAAATGAATCATAGGTAAAGAAAGTTGATCTCCAAAGGAAAAACCCGCCAGAGTCACCTCCTAACTCCTTATAGTATGCAGGACCTAAAATCAGAACTTAATTAAAATTTAATAATTCTGTGTCTTAGTTATTATTTGCGTATATCCCGTCAGCCACATGTCATTCTTGGAAAGAATTACTCAAGCATCTGTTTTGGCGAATCAAAACATGCGTCAAAATAAATTCTATAAGCTAGAATTTTCTGTAAATTATGGCCATTCAGGATATGAAATTTGGGTAATTTTAATTGAGATGTTTTAGATTTAGACAAAATCCTCAGGATAGTAGGCTTGAGGAAAATGTTAAATATTATTACTATTTTTATATTTTATTGGTATATGTTAACATGATAATATTTATTATCTTGAAGAAGGTGTATTAATGAAATTGGTTTTGTTTGTTTGTCTTTAGTAAATGTAGCTTTGAGGAAGTTTAAAATGACACGTAGCTTTCATCTGTTCTATTGCACAGTGTTGCTCTAGAGCATACGTTATGATGCTTAAGAGCCTCTGGGCACCAAAATCAGGTAAACAGGTATAATGAAAACTGCAGCTCTTAGCCGTGAGACATCTCAGTGTTCAGATGCCTCAGCAAGAGAAAACTAGTTCATCCAGTGACAGTGAACAAAGGGGAGAGAAGGCAGGGAATTCCGCTATTTCATGCCGAGAAACATCCATGGATGTTAGGATGTTACTGATACTGATATGGAGATAAAGGAAATGGAATATACAATTTTGAAGTTAGAGGTAATTGTTATAATTCTTTAGTTCATGGTAAAGCACATCACCGTTATATGTGGTTTCAAGAGACAAGGGCTAAATAGATGGCTCAGTAGTTAAAAACACTGGCTGTCCCTCCAGAGGACCTGGTTTTAATTTCCATCACCTACATGCCTGCTCACAACTGTCCATAACTAGTTTCCTAGGATCTGACACCCTCTTCTGGCTTCCATGGGAACTGCTTGCATGTGGGGCACAGATAGACATGCAGGTAAAACAGTCATACACATAAAAATAAAATAAAACTTAAAGGAAAAAACATATAAAAATGGGATGAAATGTCTTAGGAAACTACAAAGGAGGAGATTACCTTGATAATTTCATATTTTTTAAAAACAAAATTCCAAAGCAAAGTGTGTGATTTCCTACTACCGCGCTATACAATGTGACAGTTCTGTAATATCTATGCATATATAGAGATGGTCCTTAACTTTATGTAAAAAAAGAGAAATAATTTAAAAGATGACATGGATTGGATGAGAGACTAGTTGAGATTAGATAAAGATGAAATAGAGCATGTCCTCTTAACTATTTTGTTTATTTATTTTTTTGTGTATGGGTGTTTTGCCTGCATGTATGTCTCTGTACCACGTGACTGCCTGGTGCCTGAGGAATTAAGAAGAGGGTGGTAGTTCCCATAGAACTGGAGTTACAAGCAATTGTGAGCTGCCATGTGGGTGCTGGGAATTGAACCTAGGTCCTCTGGAAGAGCAGAAAGTGCTCTTAATTGGTAAGCGATCTCTTCAATCTTTCTTAACTAGTTTTTAAATTTACTGTTAACATAGTATGGCAGAATGATGTTATATATTAGTGACCATTTATATAAATATATAAATATTGTTCCGTAGAAAATAAAACCTATAAAGAAAATTAGAAAAGTCTATATGATGACAGTAACCGCCCTTCACTCACTTCTTCCCCCCCCCACCAAAAGAAACAAAATTAAAACACCTTTCAAAATAAAACAATTTCTATGGACAGGGAAGGAGGTTTGGTGGCTAAAGGAACTTACCACCAAACCTGAGGACTTGAGTTCTATCCCCAGGACCCACCTAGTGGAAGAGAAGAATGAAGTTGCACAAACTGTCTTCCCCATACACTCTAATAACTGTAATGTAAAAATAGACAACTTTTGAACAGATGGGGGAAAGACAACTTTCTTTAATGTCTTTTTGGAAAGCGTATTCAGTGTGAAATTGACATGCCTAGAGGGTAGCAGACAGCCATGTTCTTTGACTAAAAATTAGTGTGAAAGTAGGGAATGGAAATACCAATTCAACAAACAAAAAAATTAGTGGTGAGAAAAGTAACAGAGTTTATCAGTCCCAGAGTCAGCTCAGCCAAAAGTCAAGGAGACACACCAGTCCTCAAGAGAGCAACTGTCCACAAACAAGGCTGTGATGATGGCATGCTGCACGCTGGTCCTCTCCTACACACTACCTCTGGTCACACAGTGGTTGGACCCGGTTACCTTTCAAATAGCAAATGCTAGTGAGGACGTGCCCACTTAGAATGTGAATCTGTTCAGCAGTGCACAACTCTTCTGTCCACATCCTCACCAACATCTGTGATTTCTTGTCTTAGTGAGATAATCTTCTTAGGCAAGATGGATCCTCACTGTAGTTTAATTTGTATTTCTTGCGGCCAGGGAGGTTGGACATCTCTGTGTTTACTGGTGATTTCTAAAGCTGATTTGGGGGTCCAGCCTCCAGAAAGCACCAGGGTGTGTAAAGAAAATCCACAAATGCAGCAGCAATAGCTTAGGAAAAATTTGTATCTCTCTAAAGGTTAGCCTTTTTCTATCTGAAGGGGGAAAAAAACACAGTCACTTTCTTTTTTTTTTAATTTATTTATTTATTAAGGATTTCTGCCTCCTCCCCGCCACTTTCTTATGGCAACTTCTTCTTTACTTCGCCTTGAAAATTTTGTCTTTGAAAAATCTCTGTTACTCCTCTATGCAGATTCCCAATCAGCTCTACATTCTTCTAATTCACCTTCTACAGCCTCCATATCTCTCTCTCTACACCCTTCCTCTGCTAGTTCTCTGCACCATCACAGTTCTGCTTCTTTTTGTTTCTTTCCTCTCTCTCTCTCTCTCTCTCTCTCTCTCTCTCTCTCTTTGTATTCCCAGTGCTTCTTTCTCATCCAAACTCTGAACAAATATAAGTTACACTTTCAGGGCCCAACTCATTCTCATAATACAGAATAAATCATGTAGTTTTTCTTAGGCTAGGGATGTCATATTAACCTGTGTACATAGCTCTAACTTGGTGAGGGTTCCTAGACAGTCAACAATTGGCTGAACTTTGAGGTTGAGTAGTACGTGCAGACTAAAGTTACTTCAAACTCAGACCTTGAATCAGCAAAACAACACCTGAGAAAATGACTTGGTGTATTTGTCTCTAGGGAAAACCAGATATTTGTTTCTAGGGGTAACCAGCCTGCTCTCACTCTGCTCTGAAGTCTAAAGTTAGTTGTTTGTGTACAAGTCTCTTTGTGACTGAGAATCCTATGTCAGAATGAGTAATGTAAAATACCCTAGTATTATGTCTATTCATCAGAATTATACAGGATCATCTTCCTGACCATCCACAGCTATATGTGTGTCCAGTAAGTATAAAACACACCACCAAAGGGCTGCAGAAAGAACCCCACAGCTGTTCTTATTAAGGGAGGCATAGCAGTGACACTTGAGAAAGCTACAGACAGGAACATCCACAGTCAATAACCTCACAGCTTTGCCAAGTGTGGCCACAAACAGGGAATTATTCATCTGGTGGGTCGACTTGTTAAACAGTTGTATAGCTAGTTTTCATTGCTGTACATTCCCACGGCCCTCCGCATGTTTCTCTTTCAGCTTTTGAGAACTGTCAGCTTCTATAGCCTATTCTTTGGGGTGCTTGAGTTCTTGTTCTTTAGTGTTTTTTTTTGTTCAGTCCCTTGTGGGTCAGTATCACCTGAAAGATGTATATAGTTCATAAAAGTTTTTTTTTTCCCACTCAGTAAGCTATCTTTCCCCTCATATAAAAACTTTGTGTTACAAGGATAGTGGGGCCCCTTGTTCCAGCCACCCAACTAGCTTACCTTGAAATAATCACACAGAAACTGTATTCATTTAAACACTGCCTGGCCCATTATCTCTAGCTTCTTATTGACCAACGCTGACATCTTGATTTAACCCATTTCTGTTTATCTGTATATCACCATGAGGTCGTGGCTTATTGGGAAAGATTCAGTATTTCTGATCTGTTTCTGGCAGCTCCATGGTGGTTCTCTCGCTCTGCTTTCTTCCTCCCAGAATTTAGTTCCGTCTTCTCTGCCTACCTAAGTTCTGCCCTATCAGGCCAAGCAGTTTCTTTATTGATTAACCAATGAAAGCAACACATTAACAGAAGAACCTCCTACACCAGCTTTGCATATAGACACTCTTTAATTTCATGATGTCCCACTTGTCATGTGTTGGTATAGTACTTGACTATACTGACATCCTGAAATGTTTCTCCTACTGTTTCCTCTAATAGTTTCAGAGTTTTAGGACTTTTGCCTTTGGTGACAGTGGTGACAGTCTACTTTCATTCTGCATGTGGCTGCAGAACCATAGTGATACAAACTGTAGAGTGCTGTCATCAAAACATACATGTAGACTTTTCTTCAGGAGATTCAGAAGTAAACAACACACAGCTGCCTAATTTTTTTCTTTTCATTTTAAAATTAATATAATAACATTATTTCCCTTTCTCTTTTCTCCTTTCAAACCATTCTGCATAAACTTTCTTGCTCTTTTTCATTAATTTGTGTTATATACCTAAATATAACCTGCTCAATCTGATAATGTTACTTGTATGTAGTTTTTCAGTGCTGACAACTTGTTATTCGATAGACAATAAGTATGCTCTCCCTGAGGAAGACTATTCCTCCTACTTTCAGCATTTCTTAGTTGCCAGTAATTCTCTGATAAGTTGCCACTTCCCGGTATTTCCACATTTCACTTCAGCACATCTGTTGTCTGTGTTCAGCTCCTGTTTAAGCAGTCATGTTGGGGAGACTTTATGCACAAAGCTTCTGGCTTTACTAGGAGACACAGTCTCTCACAGCAAAGTTCTGATTCTTTGGCTCTTATGGTCTTTACACCCTATCTTCCTCAATGTCCACAGAGGCTTAGATGAAACTAGAAATCCTTATAATAAAAAATAATTCGGACTTAAAGACAAATGTCATATTTTCTGTCATATGTGGATTTTAATGTGTGTGCATGTGTGTTGGGGGAATGCCATGAAACTACAGGGAGAGCATAACAAGGGATGAAGAGATCCTAAGACCTTACATTGTACAGGTAGGGAAGGTAATGGAATTCTGGAATATGTGTCACAGGACAGCAGAGGGAAGCTGATTAGGGAGTAAGGAAGGTACAAGTAAGAGGGAGACAGGGGACAGAGAGGGAGGGAGATGAATAAGAACAAAATATGCAGATGTCATATGAAGCTATTTTCTTTGTATACTTGCTTAAACTGAAATGAAGCTTCATAGGGGATTGCTGGGAGGATATTCCAGGTGTTCTAGACTTCTAGGCAGACCCATAGGACTTTGATAGAGTCAGGGGCTCAGCTCTTTCATACTTCTCCTTTTCCCTGCTTTCTGTATCATTCCTTCAGTTTTAGTGAGTAAAATCCCAGAGAAGAACCTTATCTCAGGGGAAGGACAGACACAAAGCCTTACCGAAGACACTTTGGTAACCACTGAAGCATTTTTTGTTCTCTTTCTGGAGAATTAAATTTCCTCCCTACTCCCTGCTTTGCAAGACTCAAGTCCTCACCTCTGCTAACAGAGATTTTATACATTTTTTAAAAGCCCAGAACCAAGTTGATAAGTTGTTTGTCAGAATGAATAGAATCACCGTATCACTTTGGGCTCCTCCTGCCGATAGTTTATGAGGCTACCTCTGTTAGGCATTCTAAATGAATCTGGGGTTACTTCTGCCTTACATTCTTCTTATTGGCTTGCACCCTTGTCTTCTCCAAGCCCATTAAGCTCACCTTACATGGTTCCTCCTCCCTGTATCCGAGTTCCCTTCTGTAAAGCTACAAACTGCTTCCTCAAGGCCTGACTGAGACAAGGATCTCCCCAGTGAATCTTGTTTCTAGTGTTATAGACTTTCTGAAACATCGGGCATTCTTCATAAGCCACAGCCCGTGTCTGAGTTTGCGTTTACGTGAAAGTATGGGGAAAGCGAGAATGGTGGGTTAAAATGATCCATTTATTTTTCTCACCCTGGGATCCAGGTTATTCAATCTCCTGGAGACTTCACGTGCTAATGTTCAATAGGGCTTGAAGAAGCATTAGTCCAGTGGCTACTAAGGCAGTTCCCACTGGATCACATAGCACTTCCCAGCATATAGAGTGCTGGACGGTGTCACCCTGGAGTGTGACTGCTCCTTCTCCTGCTGTGCTTAAGGCTACAGACAACTGCTAATGGAGTTTATGAGTCAAGTGGATGTGTAGTCAGTCTAGAAGTGCTATGGGATACATGGAAGGTGTCACTGTGGAGTACAGGGAAGGATTTACAGCAGGGACAGAGGGGAGAGAGTGGGAGCATGGGTAGGTTAGCAGAGCACACAGCTGGGGCTTGAGGGCAGGAGGAGCAGATGAGATGGAGTGGGCCCAGTGGAGCTGCTTGCCTTCTGCACCTGAGCCACACTATTTTTGGTAACCTGAAGGATTAGTTTACCTGCGATTTCCCTCATGAGGCTCTCGATATTATTGGAAAAGACCCATGTGATTCTGTTTCTGTATTTTTGTCTCTATTTAGTCAGAAGCATTTCATGCTTTCCAAATCAGCTTAAAAATGAACCAGCGTGGGGGAAGTTTTCGCTTTCATTTCGTCAGAGAAGACTTTGCAGTGGCCCTGGGGATTATTCTGCCCACATTGATGACTGAGGAGCAGTTCACGTCCACTTCTTCAGGGCTGTCAAAGGGTTCCCACCAGCCTGAGCTGGGATGAAGCGGTGCAGAGACCCACTGTGCTCCTAGGGAAGAGCAGAGTAACGGGATTCTAATATTCTAGGATGCAGAACTGTGGACACTCTGTGTGCTAGGCCTGGCTTTGCTTCTGCTGACCCCATTTTTAATCTCTGCTTGTACTTGTCTTTCGATGTTTGTTCTAGGGATTCTTGGCCCATGAAGGAATTATCCCGTGCTCATGTCAGGATAGAACCAAGAAAGCCAGGGAATTACCCAAGTGACTCCCCTGCCCGCAAGTAGTAGCAGCCTGGAGGAGGATGCTGCTTCTCCCATTCCTCACAGGGATAATTCAGAAAATTAATGGCAGCTTCTTTGAAGATCTTTCTAGAATCTAGCCTTAGTTGCCCTATCTTTCATGCATTTAATTATATTGTTATTTTGCTCAAGAGGTCAACAGAGGGCTGACATTGAAAAGACAGCTAGGTACTCAGATACCATGAGAAGACAGGAGGGTATCTCATTATCTGGGGCTATACAGGAGTATCAGGGTTGTCATGTGGCAGAGGAAGATGGGGATCCACAGATAAGAGCCCCCTTGTGGCTTTTCTGTGAAAGAACAGGCAAGGCAGGAAAAACTGGCTTAGACTAATCTGTCTGGAATGGGTTCTGGGCTATCAGAGATGCTCCCAGTTATCAGTATCTGACCTTTGAGTAGGGCTAGTTAATAATGATGCTGGCTGTATGAGACCAATATGGGAGTTGGTTGGGGAATGTCAGCTCTGGATTTCTTGGCTTTTATTTGAAAAGTACTCCACAGATAGGAGGGCTTCTCTTTCAGGGTTAGGTAACAACCGAGGCAGTAGACTAAGATAGAGCAACTCAGGGGTATTATTGAGCTGTCTGGAAGAGACATGTCTAATACACGAATACAGGGCAGATGTCAAAATACTCTTTTTAAAAACTACAAACCTATTGAAGATTCCACAACGATGGGAACTTCTGATGCATCTGTCTTTGCTTCATTTTTGTTCCTTGACTTATTCTCACTGTCTTTTGCAGCTTCCTGGGGTCACTCCCCAATAAACTCCTCCTGCCTACCCCCTTTCTAAGAGGAGCCTGGACTTAAGTCACATGGTAGAAACAATTCAAGATTTAGTTGCTGCCCAAAGGCCCTATTTCTACCCTGGGGCTTCTGTGGTCCTGTGGAAACCATCCCATAGGCACATGTGAGTGAACCCCACAAGGCCTTATTTCTTTGTATGAGGTAGGATTCTTCCCTGGGGCCCTGCTGCATCTGGCCATCCCTGGTTCTCCTCTTGCTGTGTTTCCTGTAATGTACTTGGCCATCATTAGTCCTCCTGTTACTGTATTTTCTGTGATGGGTTTAGACTTCCCTGATCCTTTTCTTACTGTGTTTCCTGTGATGTACTTGGCTATCCCTGATTTTTCTCTGTTACCTGTGATCCATTTTTTTTAATTTAAAAAATTGAAATTAATTTTGCTCACATTTCTCACATTTTATTTTTGTGTTTTCCTCCCCCTTTGGAATAGTAGTTCATCCTTTATTAATGCAATTATCCATCAAACATGTTCTCAGTCTCTTCTTAATATGGTCATGTGTTCACACTGAGAGCCGTATGCCTCTTCTCTTCCTTTACTGTTTTTCCCATGTGATTTTCCTTCCAAAATAAACGTTCTGATTTCCAACATCCTCATTGTCATTGCTAATTATCTGTAGCTACATGTGATGTAATTTAGGATTATTGTCTTATGACTACCACCAAGTCTAGGAATTTTTTTCCAGCGTCTGTGTATGCATGTATCCTTAGAACTGATCTCTTAGGGCTGGCGTAGTAACTTAATAGTAGGCTTCTTGCATAACATGTATACAGTGTTCTGCCTGCATGTATGCTTGCACACCAGAAGAGGGCACCAGATCTCACACTCATTACAGATGGTGTGAGCTACCATGCGGTTGCGGAGAGCTGAACTCAGGGCCTCTGACAGAGCAGCCAGTGCTTTTAACCTCTGAGCCTTCTCTCCAGCCTCAAACTATTTCTTTTTGTTTTTTACTGGAAAAAGAATAGCATATAAATTTTAATGCACACTACCCCTCCCACTTAACTATATCTTGAAATTCATTCCTTATCAGCATATAGAGTTAGTTCTTTGGGGATATTGTTCAGTGGCATAGATGTTTAGTATATGAACGTATTGTAGGTAATTCAAGTGGCCGGTAGGTGGTATTAGCCTAATTATAGAAGAATTCTTCAAGACAAGGTAGCAAATGTTAGCCATGGATAGCATGGCTTCTTTGAGTTGCTAAAGGCTAATTTTTTAAAGAAGCATGCAAATGTAAAGTGAGCATGCATCAGTGGGTTTGTTTAGTTGTTAAAGAAACCAGGAAAATGTTACAATGATTTGGAAGATGCAAAGCTTCATCTTGATTATCAATTTGATCCGGTTGATAGATGCGGAGGACATTATTGAGAACATGAGGCACACACCTCTGGGTGTGCCTGTGGCGTGTTTCTAGAAACAATTAAACCATAGGGATTTGAGGCAATGGATCTGATAAATAATATGATGACATTGAACACATGAAAGAAGGTGGGCCCTTGTTGGAGGAATTTGTCACTAGGGATATGTCCCTGGGGTCTTGCCATGGGCTCTTCCTATATCTCACTTTATCTTCTTCCTGTCTGACATAATGTAAGTTCTTTTTTCATGCCTTCTTGCTGTGATGGATGAACCCTACAAAACCATGAGCCCAAATCCATCTCTTTTACCTTAAGTTCTTTATGTCAGACCTCCTGTCATAGTGATGAGGTAAGTATCCAGCACGGAGAATAATCCTAAGGCAGACAGATAATTAAGACCACCAGGAAAGCAGAAATGAATTTGCTTAATAGACAGGAAACTGTCAAGACTTGTCAGTATCTGCAAGGAAGTAATTAGTTGCGTTTCATTTGATAAGGTTCTTTTTCTGTAGGCAAAAACTCATGTTGCCCATCTGTTTTCTTTAATTTCAGGGCTATAAAATAGGTTCAGGATAATGAAGGTGTGATAGCTTGGGCTGGGTGATCTACACAGGATACCTGCAACACCCTACTCATTTCAAAGACTAACGTTTTTCCTTGACAGTGGGTTGTGGAATGGATATAAATGAAGACCAGGGGAAACCCAGCTCATTTTTTCCCACGACTGACTGAAGCCTGAACCAGGTGTAGCTGCCTTGTGTTTTCTACATTTTCATGTTCTCTTGAAAGCGAGGGCAAACATGAGGTTTTCTGTGTGTTTTGAAGCATTCATCACAGAACTCTGACATGTTTCAGCTCCTTGTGGCAAAGTTCTGGGGCACAGGTGCAAATCCCTCTTCCTGTGAGCAGGCACAAATTCCTCTTCTGTTGATCCATCCTGAGTCCTTTGGGTGGCAACAAATTCCTAATCCTCCCCATTTTGTGTTGCCTGTTATTCAATGGATATGGGGCATTGTTAATCTTTTGTTTTCTGAAAGAGATAAGAGAGAAATTTAAAACAATCCTATAGTTCCCATATCCCACCAGCTTCCTGGAGGTCCTGGAGTTGGCACTTTAGGTACTAGTCTTATAGTTAAATATTCAAGGATGGAGCACAAGTTTTATAACCATAGTTATGTTAATCAGGATAATGGCTAGAATACCTCAGAATGGTCTCTGATGCTCCCTCAGAAAGTTTCTTTCTTATTTTCACTTTTTTTTGTGTTCTTTTTTTTTTCACTATAATTTATTTATTTATTTATTTTTTTCTTTTTTTTTCACTCTTCTCCCCCTCCTCCCACCCTTCTCCCCCTCCCCCCACTCCTCTCCCCCTCCCTCTCCAGTCCACAGAGCAGTCCGGGTTCCCTGCCCTGTGTTAAGTCCTAGGTCCTCTCCGTCCATATCTAGGAAGGTGAACATCCAAACTGGCTAGGCTCCCACAAAGCCAGCACATTAAGTAGGATCAAAACCCCCTGCCATTGTCCTTGGTGTCTCATCTGCCCTCATTGTTCGCCATGTTCAGAGAGTCCGGTTTTATCCCATGCTTTTTCGGTCACAGTCCAGCTGGCCTTGGTGAGCTCCCCGTAGATCAGCTCCTCTGTCTCAGTGGGTGGATGCACGCCTCGTGGTCCCGAATTCTTTGCTCATGTTCTCCCTCCTTCTGCTCCTCCTTGGGACCTTGGGAGCTCAGTCCAGTGCTCCTGTGTGGGTCACTGTCTCGATCTCTATCCATCACCAGATGAAGATTCTATGATGATATGCAAGATATTCGTCAGTATTGCTCTAGGATAGGGTCATTTCAGGTTCCCAATCCTCAGCTGCCCAAGGAACTAACTGGGAACCTCATCTTGGGCACTAGGGAGCCCCTCTAGGGTCAAGTCGCTTGCCCACCCTAAAGTGGCTCCCTTAACTAAGAATTGTGGTTCCGTGCTCCCCTATCCACCTTTCCTTTATCCCAATTCTCCCGTTTCCCAGGTCCCCCCTCCTTCCCTTCTACCTTTTCTCTCCCCATCTCCCCTTACCCCCATCCCCCCCCCCCCCAAGATCCCATTTTCTCCCCGGAAATTTGGTCTACTTCCCTTAGCGAAGAGGACAACTATATGTTTTTCCTTCGGTTCACCTTCTTCCTTAGCTTCTTTAGGTTCACCTATTGTAGACTCCGTGGTCCTTATTTATGGCTAGAAACCAATTATGAGTGAGTACATCCCATATTCATCTTTTTGGGTCTGGGACACCTCACTCAGGATAGTGTTTTCTATTTCCATCCATTTGCATGCAAAATTCGAGAAGTCATTGTTTTTTACCGCAGCATAGTACTCTAGCGTGTATATATTCCATACTTTCTTCATCCATTCTTCCATTGAAGGGCATCTAGGTTGTTTCCAGGTTCTGGCTATTACAAATAATACTGCTATGAACATAGTTGAACAAATGCTTTTGTCATTTGATAGAGCATCTCTTGGGTATATTCCCAAGAGTGGTATTGCTGGGTCCAGGGGTAAGTTGATCCCGAATTTCCTGAGAAACCGAAACACTGACTTCCACAGTGGTTGCACAAGATTGCATTCCCACCAGCAATGGATGAGGGTACCCGTTCTTCCACAGCCTCTCCAGCATAGGTTATCCTTGGTGTTTTTGAGTTTAGCCATTCTGACAGGTGTAAGATGATATCTCAAAGTTGTTTTGATTTGCATTTCCCTGATTGCTAAGGAAGTTGAGCACGACCTTAAGTGTCTTTTGGCCATTTGAACTTCTTCTGTTGAGAATTCTCTGTTCAGTTCAGTGCCCCATTTTTTAATTGGGTTAATTAGCATTTTAAAGTCTAGTTTCTTGAGTTCTCTATATATTTTGGAGATCAGACCTTTGTCTGTTGCGGGGTTGGTGAAGATCTTCACTTTTTTTTTTTTTTGAGTTTAGTAGAAAGGTCCTTCCTCCCTCCCTCCCTCCCTCCCTCCCTCCCTCCCTCCCTCCCTCCTTTCCTCCCTCCCTCCGTCCCTCCTTCCCTCCGTCCCTCCCTTCCTTCCTTCCTTCCTTCCTTCCTTCCTTCCTTCCTTCCCTCTTTGCTTCCTTCCTGCCTGCCTTCCTTTTTTTTTTCCCTACTTCATACTATGAGCATGTTAATGTCAGCCATCTTGGAAGTGTTTACCTAGATGTCACTCATGCCCAGCTTTGGAACTTCTGTCTAGAAAGACAACTCCTCAGAGTGTGCCTTAGCCATGAGCCCAAAGCTGCTCTGCCCCAAAATTGTCTGATGGCATGCTACCTATGTGGCTGCCTAGACAGAAACCCCCTTCTCTCTTGACCTTCTTTTCTTGTTTATCATCTGTACCTAATCAGCTATCACTTCCTCTTGCTTCTCCCCTTGCATGATGTAGGCTTTTGTCATAATTCTTAGCACCTCATGCTCACAAGATGGTTGCTGCAGCTCAAATACTATTTCAGCTTTCAGCAGGAAGAAGAAAGGAAAAGGGAAAAGGTGAACTTTGAAGGGATGAAAGCATTCTCTTATTGAGTATTTACAGGTTTTGTTGGGAAAGAGATAACCTCAGGAATTTCTAGTTATATTTAATTGGGATGGAATTGCAAAGCAAAACCAACTATAGCAGTAAGGAAAGCCAGGGCATTGCATATCTTGTTTCCTTCCTTTATTAGAGGACAGCAGGTGAGCTGGGAGTTGCTAATGAAAACCAAAGGATTCCTGTTTACAGATTTTACTGTATCTGCCTTTATACTTGTCATTGCGTCTTTATCTGTCGGTGCAGCTTTTGGAGACACCGTTGCATATCCCCTTGGGACCCATACAGAGGGTGGCTTGGATCTTATGATCCTTTTGCTTCATCAAAAAAATGATAGAAAGCTATTATGAATCTGCTAATGCTTGCAAATTACTTTGCATTTTATTAGTTTGTGTGTACTTAAGAATACTCATCTATGTATATAAAGCTTTGCTATTTCGCTTACAAATAACACTCCTCCTTTAGTCCTGCTCTGTAGAGTTCTGTCTCCTCCCTGAAAAGCAGATAGGACACCACAACCTTATTTAAATAGCCTTTGCTCTTTTATTCAAGGAACTTTACAAATGGCCAGCAAGCCTTTGGATTTCCCTGCGGAAAGCACTCCCCTATCTCTGCTCCTGCCTTCCTTGTGCCTTTGAGCTGTTGTTCTAAGTGTTTTTTCCTATTGGCTGCAGCGCTGCTCTGGCCTTAGACTCATGTCCTCTGTGTGTCTCCTTGTTGATCTCCCCAAGTCCCAGAGACTGAGTGTGAGCCTTCTTTGGGCTCCTGTCACAAGTTGTTTGTCCCCCTCCCCCAACTATGGTGCATTGCTGTTTATTGTTAGCGGTCAGAGCTACAAAGATAGATCAGTGGATTTAAAAGAAGATCGGTGGGAGCTATAGATAGGATCCACTGAAGATTCCCAATGCTTCCCTCCACATCCCTAGCTCCTCATTGATCTCTGTGTCTTAGGATCTGGAATGGGACCTGGCACACTGATGAAATTTAATGCGTGTTTATTGAATGAGAAAATGAAGGAATGGAGAGAAATGCCCAGGAAGCTGATTGTAAGACCTTTATGTAACAGCTGCTGTTCTTGTTCTTTCTCCTGGAACCAGAATTTCATTAACATACAATTAACATAGAACCAGACATCATTAATAAGACCAGATCATATTAAACTATATGGCTAGGGCTTTGAAACTGTCCTGTATTCAGGGGGTTGTGAGTCTGTTTCCTGTTCCTAATGTGCTCTTGACTGATGTAAAAGCGGTTTGGATGGACATTCCATGGGGATTATCATGGATGGTGCTGGTCATTAAGAGAGCTGTTTGCTGTCATGGGTGTTGGTTCAGGGAGCCTTATGAGGTGCTTTCTCTCAGATGGGTGACATACTTTTGCCCTTCATGCATGATTCAGGCATAGCAAGGCAGTATTTCTTCTGTGATGGGCTGCAGTGGCTGGGTCTTCAAGAAGTTAAATCTGTCTTTGTGCATACACGCCTATTCTCTGCCTTCTTGTCTCATGCATGGACATAGTTGGTGTTGTCCCAGACTGGTCTCTGTATATTACTCCTGCTCCATCAAGAGCCTTTGTTGAATTAGCGAGGCATTCCCTCTGCATGGGCGGAGCATTAAAAGCTAAGCCTCCTCAGATAAATGCAATTCCATGGAAGCAAGGCTAGACTACCTCAGTCTCTTGGGCCAAAAATAAAAATCTTTCTTCTTGGAAGAGCATAACTAGAATAAGCCAGCAGTCATGTGTAAGTGCCCTGCTCTCAGAAAAAATAAATGAGGAAAATCTAGATTTTCTCAATGAATTTTTTTTATTATTTAATTATTTACTTTTAGTTTCATGATAATTTTAATTTTCAAATAGTTTTAAATTTGCAGAAAGAACCCAACCTAGTTTCTTTTGCTATTAGCCTCTTGCATTGGTGTGAAATATATTTCTTAAAAATAGCAAATCAGTATTGACACGTTATTATTTGCGAAAGTCCAAATAATGTTCAGATTATTGGCTTTTGCATAGTATTATATATTAAGCTCCAAGATCCCATTTGGGGCACAACGTTGCATCTTGCAGCTTAGTTATGGCTCTTAGGCTTCTTCTGGCAATGACAGTTTCTCAGTTTTCTGTGCTATATAACTATGATAGTTCTAAAGAGTATTAGTTAGGTATTTTGTAAATTCCTTCTCAACTCAAATGTCTGATGTTTACCCTATTTGTTGCATCTAGCATTTATGATGGATATTAATTTTATAAGGTTGCTTTAATTTTAATTTTTGTTTTCATCAAATGATTATCATTACCTACATACACATTGGCATCACTCTGAGATGGGGGCATGAAAGAGTACCTAACTTCTGACTGCAATCATGCTTTAGATTGGAAAAGTTGATTGCATGGGAAATCCAATGTTGTCCTTATTTTAAATTGTCTGTCTTTTAAACTATGGCTACCCAAGTCAGCAACTGCAATGCTACCACTACCAGCAGGACCTAGATTCCAAGAGATACAGCCTGAAGAAATTCTGTTCCCTCAGGCACTGACGCTTTCAAAACTACTAAGAGAATTTATCTAAATCTCTGTCCTTCTTAAGAATTCAAGATTCAAAAGTTGGGATAGACTCCTGCTTCCCAGAGAGGCTCAATAGCAAACAGCTCACCTAGCTCGCCTCCTCATGTCTCCCAAGAAGTCCTCATAGTTTTTCTTGCCTCTCTTTATAAACTTTTCTCCACCTGACTCCTCCCTACTACTTCCTGTCAGCTAGTAGCCTCTGGACCACAGATGAACTTTATTTATTCAAACACATCTTTGCATCATTAAACAAATGTTCCAGTGCATAAACAAAAGTAGCACACCTTAAAATAATATTCTAAAACAATCCAAGGCAAGAAAGGTTGGTCGTTATATTTTTCTCTCAAAGGCAGGTTGAACAACAGTCTGAGTACACAGTAAATCAGTGTTAAGTGGCCTCAAGGTGTATTATTAACTCTATGAGATCCAACAAAATGTTCTCTTTAATGTAAGAGCTATTTTTATCATAATGTATTGTCACACATTGCCATGTTGATGCTGACCTTGATCTCTTGGCTAATCCAGCTCTACATTTGCAACATGGCTTCTATCTGATGCTCGCCTTTCACACTTAGCTCACATGTCTGAGATGTTTGCAGACTAAGCTGTCAGTCAATAAATATTCAAAAGAGTCTTTCTCAAACTTTGACGTTGTGGAAGCATTGAACATCTTGATGGTGAGTTGTAGTCCCTAGAGGTGGCTGCTCTTGGGATGGGTATTTCCTTAAAATTATGTGTCAACGTACTGGCTTTGTGGGAGCCTAGGCTGTTTGGATGCTCACCTTACTAGATCTGGATGGAGGTGGGAGGTCCTTGGACTTCCCACAGGGCAGGGAACCCTGACTGCTCTTCGGGCTGATGAGGGAGGGGGAGTTGATTGGGGGAGGGGGGAAATGGGAGGCGGTGGTGGGGAGGAAGCAGAAATCTTTAATAAATAAATAAATAAAAAAGAACTATGTGTCAAAACTTGGTCTCAGGCAAGTTGAATTCATAGAGGAGACTTGTGTCTGGGCGTCCTTGTGTTCGCTAACATGATAGTACTATCACTGAATAGACATCTTCATGGATTCACTTGGTACTACCCAACATGTGGAGTTGATCCCTCTGCACTGAGACAGGATATCCATGATGCTCAGCTATAATTTAGAGCTAGCCTTTCTTCTGCATATAAATAAAAAGATTCCTGATTTATCTACAAATTGCCTGCCAGGTATCTTATGGAGTCCTTTGATGTAGGTAGTGATGAGAAATGTTTAAATCTTCTGCTCTGTCTTCGCATATCCTGAGTGGGGATGAAGGAGACACTGTTGTCAGTGATTCACTTGTACATCTCTCTTTCATTCTTAGGGTCTAAGTCACAGAACTGTCTGTGGAACTCCCTCATTGATGGGCTCACTGGGAATGTCAAGGAGAAGCCACGGCCAACAATTGTTCAGGACACCCGACCCCCGGAGGAAATTCTGGCAGATGAGTTGCCACAACTGGATAGCCCGGAAGCTTTGGTGAAGACGTCCTTCAGGTTTGGTGGATGAGAATCCAGTTTGTTCCTTCTTAACGGTTTTGAAAGCTGTCTCAGTCCATTTGGATGCCTACTCCGGGGGCAGCAAAGGACTGTTTCTTTGTGCTGTATAAATTAGCGTCGATGAAGGATTGTTGGAATGCCATTTGGACTTTCAGGTAGATTTCCCAAATGTTGTGGCTAATTTCTGTTGGTAGTTAACTGGTATTGGAGTTTCAGTGCTGAGACTCAGCACTCTGTGGTGTCGGTAGCTTGAATTGAGTTAATGATGCTTTTGCCTCAAAAGACAATGATGCATCCAGATAGATGCCCAGGGATACAGTGTGTGTTGGGAGACATTCAGCCTCGCATTTTTGCTGTTTCTTGCTTGGGGGAGGTTTCTATCTGTGAGAGATATAAGTGCTATCACTGAGAAGATGAAATGCCATCTTGTGTTGTTCCCCAGATGGCTGGCTGCTCTGCTCCTGTTCCCTTAGCCTGGCCTCTCCCTGGAAAGGTCTCTTTCATTTTCTTTTAACTGCAAGCTCCATTTCCATTCAAACTCTATCTCTTATCTCCTCATCCATTTTAATAAAAGTTCATCTGGGTATGAACGTGTTATGAAAGAGGGATTTATTTTTTTATGAATGGGCCTTGAAATATCCAGTGCTACTATTGTCAGAAATTGAGATTTCATAATCCTTTCAGCTTTCTTTCCCCCCTCCTTCCTTTCTGTTAGGGTAACTTTTCTGGTCCCACTTTTCTTGTCATCGTAAACTGTCCTACTCTCCAAATAGCCAGTGGAACATATAAACTTCACTTCAGGCAACTCGTAGACTCCATGAAATGTTTTTAAAAGGCTCTGTCTTTTGCGTAGAGGCAGTGTGTGTAATGGCTTAGTTAAAGCCGTTTCATTGTGTGCAGGTTCTTATGTAGACTGAATTATAGATGAATCTGAACAGGAGTGTAAATAGAGGTTTTGTTTGGATTTCTCGATGCAACATGATGGCTACATTGGGGAGACAAGGACTGCGGGCAAACGATTTTTCTTATTCCTATCAAGGGTTTGGTTATTGCATCCTGAGGTTTTGACTGAAATAGAAGCTCTCCCTGTGAGCCTGCATTTCTCTGCAAATGACAGCAGTAAAGAACAGAGTGTTGATTAGCTCTCTTTGTTTATGCGGCCTTGCCTTGGGGTCTGTCTGCTCAAATATAATATATTCATAACCACTTACTCTATCTCAAACCAGGCTCGTTGCCTTCTCTCATTACCAGCTGATGGGTTACTCTCACAGAAGGACTGCTTGATCTGTTGTGTCTGTCCTCATCACCCATTGAGCTTTTAAGTAGAACGTGTATGTTGGTTGATGATTCTTGTGATTGCTAGTTGTAGCCTGTGCCAATGTCTTCATTCCTGAAAGAGATTAATGATAAATTATTAAGGTTGGAACTTCTTTCTGGTACTTTGTGAAACTAGAGGATACAATATTTCACCTTTGTATCAGTTGAGGCTAGGAACCCACTGGCATTAGCCAATCATCTATTGATGCCCTGCTTGCTATTCTGCAACAGTTCTTCCTAAGATGCTGGACTGCTGTGACAGTGTTAAATGGAATACACTCCCTTATGCAATTGTTACCCCTGGGTATCAGGATCAGTTTTGAGATTTTTTTTTTGCACATAAATTTTCAAGCATCCACAAAATACTCAGCTTATGTATCAGTTAGCAATTAAGCAGTATCAGGTTATCCAGTTGATAATGACACTTTCTTAAAAACGCCTTTTGAATTTCAAAGAAAGGAAGAAACTCTAGGTGAAGTTTAAAGAATGCTTGTAGGAGCATTCATACCTGGAAACCTGAGACTCGTTGATTCATAATGTCTGCGATCTAGGTGAAAATGTGGCTTACATTCACATAGTTATTTGTTTGCTTTTACATCCCACCCAAAGTGTCCCCTCTCCCTTCCCCTCCCAGTCTCTCTTCACCTCCCATCGTCCCCCCTCTTCCACTCCTCCTTCTGTTTCTCTTCAGAAAAGAATGGGCCTCCTATGGATATCAGCCAGCCACAGTATATCAAGTTTTAGTGAGACTAGGCCCCTCCTCTTTTATTAAGGCTGGGTGAGGTAATCAGGTAGGAGAAATGGGTCCCAAAAGCAGGCAACAGAGTCAGAGACATTCCCTGCTCTTTAGAGTCTCACAAGAAGACCAAGCTACACAACTGTAACATATATGCCGAGGGCTGAGGTCAGTACCATGCAGTCTACTGATTGTCCTTTTAGTCTCTGTGGGCCCCTATGTCCCCATAGTTTTAAACCTCATGGAAATGCACACAGCTGGGAGTTCTCACCTGAGGCTCTTGTTTGCTGAAAAGGAGCACAGATGCCCAGGAACTGTCAACACCTGTCCTCCCAAGGATTCTAGTGTCATTACTGTTGAGTGCTTCAGGACAAGTGACAGCTTTGATTGCTCCTTTTGGAATCCAGAACCATTAAATATGGTTACTAGCTCTGATTATCAAACAAGATCCAGACTGCAATGGCAAAGAGCCTAGTGTTCAAGTCCTCAGGAAGTTCTCGGGACTCTTTAACTTCTCACAGGGGCGCCTTGCTGGCTGACAGTAGTATGAGTGTCAACTCTAATCCAGCTCTGTTTTCCATCTCCTGACAGAAAGGAGTATTAGGTTACGTATGATGCCCATGAAGTTATTAGCTGACATCACCAAACCCAAGTATCCTCTTCCCAGTGCTGTTATTGTCCCTTGCTGTCTGTCACTCAGCCGCATTTGGCAACACGCACATTTTTGCAGGCATGTTTAAATAAAGTGGATACTTAAAGGGAAGGGGCCAGTGGCTTACATCCGCCTCCCTCCAAGCTTTTCTAGCTCTTTCCAAGCAGGGGGAGGCAAATACACACAAGCTACCCCCAAGAAAGAGATTGAGCACTGGCTTAATATTTGCCCAATATGTTCATTCAAATACTTCTTTCAAGACCAAAAGGTTGGTATAGTGTAAAGTCAAATTCTATATGCCATTTCCAGAGATAGGATGAGTTTATACATTTATGAATAGTAGGAATGTTTTTCAGAAAAGTTTTGAAAGTCCATATGTTTTGGTCTCTCCCAGGCTTGCTGTTTTAATAACAAATATCCTCATACTGTCAGGCATGATGTTGGTGTAGAGAAAACAAAATACAGAATGGATGTTCCAAAGGATTTCCTAGTAGACTTGCTTAGGAGACATTAAGCCACACCAAGTAGAATTTGACTAAGGAAGCTCTGTCTCCCCAAATACCCCAAAGATAATTAGTTTGTGAACCAGGCCTGTTAGAGATAAGCAATATTTAGGCTGCTAGAATGTAAATGTTCAATCTGGATTGACTAACTATGAGGCTCCATCCTAACAAAAGGAGACACCCCTGACTTACAACCAGCCATTAGACCCATTTCTCTGTCAGAGAATGGGCCTATAATGGGCAACTCAAGGGGGCAGTGCAGGGCGACAAACATACTAAAACTTGGCCTGCCGTAAAGCCCCCGGTGCTCTTCTTTTTTTTTATTTTTTACTATTTATAATATATGTTTATGCTATTTTTGATAAATATGTCCTTAGCATGTTTATTCTACTATGGTAAGAATATATTCTTTATAATCAATTCTTTTTTTCCGTTTATTTATTTATTAAAGATTTCTGTCTCTTCCCCACCACCGCCTCCCATTTCCCTCCCCCTCCCCCAGTCAAGTTCCCCTCCCTTGTCAGCCCATAGAGCTATCATGGGAAGTCCAAGGACCACCCACCTCCATCCAGGTTTAGTAAGGTGAGCATCCAAACTGCCTAGGCTCCCACAAAGCCAGTACATGCAGTAGGATAAAAAACCCATTGCCATTGTTCTTGAGTTCTCAGTAGTCCTCATTGTCTGCTATGTTCAGTGAGTCCGGTTTTATCCCAAATTTTTTCAGACCCAGGCCAGCTGGCCTTGGTGAGTTCCCGATAGTACATCCCCATTGTCTCAGTGTGTGGGTGCACCCCTCACTGTCCTGAGTTCCATGCTCGTACTCTCTCTCCTTCTGCTCCTGATTTGGACCTTGAGATTTCTGTCCGGTGCTCCAAAGTGGGTCTCTGTCTCTGTCTCCTTTCATTGCTGATGAAGGTTAATATTCAGGAGGATGCCTATATGTTTTTCTTTGGGTTCTCCTTATTTAGCTTCTCTAGGATCACTAATTATAGGCTCAATGTCCTTGGTTTATGGCTAGAAACCAAATATGAGTGAGTACATCCCATGTTCCTCTTTTTGGGTCTGGCTTACCTCACTCAGGATAGTGTTTTCTATTTCCATCCACTTGTATGCAGAATTCAAGAAGTCCTTGTTTTTTTACTGCTGAGTAGTACTCTAATATGTATACATTCCATACTTTCTTCATCCATTCTTCCATTGAAGGGCATCTAGGTTGTTTCCAGGTTCTGGCTATCACAAACAATGCTGCTATGAACATAGTAGAGCATATATTTTGTTGTATGATAAGGCCTGTCTTGGGTATATTCCCAAGAGTGGTATTGCTGGGTCCAGGGGTAGGTTGATCCCGAATTTCCTGAGAAACCGCCACACTGCTTTCCAAAGTGGTTGCACAAGTTTGCATTCCCACCAGCAATGGATGAGTGTATCCCTTTCTTCACAACCTCTCCAGCAAAGGCTGTCATTGGTGTTTTTTATTTTAGCCATTCTGACAGGTGTAAGATGGTATCTTAAAGTTGTCTTGATTTGCATTTCCCTGATCGCTAAGGAAGTTGAGCATGACCTTAAGTGTCTTTTGGCCATTTGAACTTCTTCTGTTGAGAATTCTCTGTTCAGCTCATTGCCCCATTTTATAATTGGGTTGATTAGATTCTTACGGTCTAGTTTCTTGAGTTCTTTATATATTTTGGAGATCAGACCTTTGTCAGTTGCGGGGTTGGTGAAGATCTTCTCCCGGTTAGTGGGCTGCCTTTGTGTCTTAGTGACAGTGTCCTTTGCTTTACAGAAGCTTCTCAGTCTCAGGAGGTCCCATTTATTCAATGAGGCCCTTAATGTCTGTGCTGCTGGGGTTATACGTAGGAAGTGGTCTCCTGTGCCCATGTGTTGTAGAGTACTTCCCACTTTCTCTTATATCAGGTTCAGTGTGTTTGGACTGATATTGAGGTCTTTAATCCATTTGGACTTGAGTTTTGTGCATGGTGATGGATATGGATCTATTTTCATTCTTCTACAGGTTGACATCCAGTTTTGCCAGCACAATTTGTTGAAGATGCTCTCTTTTTTCCATTGTATACTTTTAGCTCCTTTATCGTAAATCAGGTGTTCATATGATTGTGGGTTAATGTCAGGGTCTTCTATTCTATTCCATTGGTGGACTTCTCTGTTTTTATGCCAATACCAAGTTGTTTTTAATACTGTAGCTCTGTAATAGAGTTTAAAATCAGGGATGGTAATGCCTCCAGACGATCCTTTATTGTGTAAGATTGTTTTGCTATCCTGAGTTTTTTGTTTTTCCATATAAAGTTGATTATTGTCTTCTCTAGATCTGTGAAGAATTTTGAAGGGAGTTTGATGGGGATTGCATTGAATCTCTAGATTGCTTTTGGTAGAATTGCCATTTTTACTATGTTGATCCTCCCAATCCAAGAGCAGGTTAGATTCTTCCATTTTCTGGTGTCCTCTTCAATTTCTTTCTTCAAAGACTTAAAGTTCTTGTCATATAGATCTTTCACTTCCTTGGTCAGAGTTACCCTAAGATATTTTATGTTATTTGCGGCTATCGTGAATGGTGATGCTTCTTTCATTTCCCTCTCTGTTTCCTTATCCTTAGTGTATAGGAAGGCCACTGATTTTTTGGAGTTGATCTTGTATCCTGCCTCATTACTAAAGGTGTTTATCAGCTGTAGGAGTTCTTTGGTAGAGTTTTTGGGGTCGCTTATGTATACTATCATATCATCTGCAAATAACAAAAGTTTAACTTCTTCCTTTCCAATACGAATCCCCTTGATCCCCTTATGTTGTCTTATTGCTATTGCTAGAACTTCAAGCACTATATTGAAGAGGTATGGAGAGAGTGGACATCCTTGTCGTGTTCCTGATTTTAGTGGGATGGCTTTGAGTTTTTCTCCGTTTAATTTAATGTTAGCTGTCGGCTTGCTGTAAATAGCTTTTATTATATTTAGGTATGACCCTTGTGTCCCTAGTCTCTCCATGACCTTTATCATAAAGGGGTGTTGAATTTTGTAGAATGCTTTTTCAGCACCTAATGAAATGATCATATGGTTTTTTTTTCTTTCAGTTTATTTATAGGGTGGATTACATTGATAGATTTGCATATGTTGAACCAGCCCTGCATCTCAGGGATGAAGCCTACTTGATCATAATGGATAATTTTTCTAATGTGTTCTTGGATTCGGTTTGCCAGTATTTTGTTGAGAATTTTTGCGTCGATATTCATGAGTGAGATAGGCCTGTAATTCTCTTTCTTGGTTGGGTCTTTGTGTGGTTTTGGTATCAGGGTAACTGTAGCTTCATAAAAGGAATTTGGCAATGACTCTTCTGTTTCTATATTGTGAAATTCATTAAGGAGTATAGGTATTAGCTCTTTTTGGAAGTTCTGGTAGAATTCTGTGATGAAACCATCTGGTCCTGGGCTTTTTTTGGAAGGGAGATTTTTGATAACAGTTTGTAGTTCTTTGCGACTAACAGGTCTATTTAGATCGTTCACCTGGTCTTTGTTTAGCTTTGTTACATGGTACTTATCTAATAAAAATGTTCATTTCTTTCGTATTTTCCAGTTTTGTGGCATACAGGCATTTGTAGTAAGATCTAATGATTCTCTGAATTTCCTCTGTGTCTGTGGTTATGTCCCCCTTTTCATTTCTGATCTTATTTATTTGCGTGTTCTCTCTCTGTTGTTTAATTAGTTTGGATAGAGGTTTGTCGATCTTGTTGATTTTCTCCAAGAACCAACTTTTTGTTTTATTGATTCTTTGGACTGTTTTCTGTGTTTCTATTTTGTTGATTTCTGCCCTCAGTTTGATTATTTCCAGTCTTCTGCTCCTCGGCGCGTCTGCTTCTTTTTTTCTAAGGCTTTCAGGTGGGCTGTTAAGTCCCCGATGTATGCTTTTTCTGTTTTCTTTCAGTGGGCACTTAGTGCTATGAACTTTCCTCTTAGCACTGCTTTCATCGTGTCCCATAGGTTTGAGTATGTTGTCTCTTTATTTTGATTAAATTCAAGGAAGATTTTAATTTCTTTCTTAATTTCTTCCTTGACCCAGGTGTGGTTCAGTAGTTGACTGTTCAGTTTCCATGAGTTTGTCGTCTTTCTGGGGGTAGCATTGTTGTTGCCTTCTAACTTTAATCCATGGTGATCTGATAATACACAGGTGGACACTGATATTTTTTTGTATCTGTGGAGGTTTCCTTTGTTTCCAAGTATGTGGTCAATTTTCGAGAAGGTTCCATGAGCTGCAGAGAAGAAGGTATATTCTTTCCTATTTGGGTGGAGTGTTCTATAAATGTCTGTTAAATCCATTTGCTTTATTACCTCCAATAATTCTCTTAATTCTCTATTAGGTTTCTGTCTGATTGACCTGTCCATTGGAGAGAGAGGTGTATTGAAGTCTCCTACTTCTAGTGTGTGTGGTTTGATGTCTGCCTTGAGTTCTAGTAATATTTCTTTTACATAAGTGGGTGCTTTTATATTAGGGGCATAGATATTCAGGATTGAGACTTCATCCTGATGAATTGTTTCTGTTATGAGTATAAAGTGTCCATCTCGATCTCTTCTGATTGATTTTAGTTTGAAGTCAGTTTTGTTAGAAATTAGTATGGCCACACCTGCTTTTTTCTTCGGACCATTTGCTTGAAACTCCTTTTCCCAACCCTTTATTCTGAGTAGATGCCTGTCTTTGTGGTTGAGGTGTGTTTCTTGCAAACAGCAGAATGTTGGATCCTGTTTTCATATCCAATCTCTTAGCCTGTGCCATTTTATAGGTGAATTGAGCCCATTAATATTAAGTGGTATTAATGACCAGTGGTTGTTTACTCCAGTTATTCTCATTGTTTTTGGTAGTAGAGTTTGTGTGTCTCCCTTCTTTGAGTTGTGCTGGTGAAGGGTCGCTAGATGCCTGAGTTATTGTAGGCAGTGTTGGCAATGTTGGGTTCCTTGGGTTGCAATTTTCCTTCTATTACTTTCTGTAGGGCTGGATTTGTGGCTACGTATTGTTTAAATTTGTTCTTATCCTGGAATGTCTTGATTTTTCCATTGATAGTGAACAATAGCTTGGCTGGGTATAGTAGTTTGGGTTTGCATCCATGGTCTCTTAGCTTCTGAAGTACCTCTATCCAGGACCTTCTGGCTTTCATGGTTTCCATTGAGAAGTCAGGTGTAAGTCTGATCGGTTTACCTTTATAAGTTACTTGGCCTTTTTCCTTTGCAGCTCTTAATATTCTTTCTTTAGCCTGTGTATTTAGTGTTTTGATTATTATATGGTGAGGGGATGTTTTTCTTTGATCCAGTCTGTTTGGTGTTCTGTATGCTTCTTGAATATTCAAGGGAATATCTTTCTTTATGTTGGGGAAGTTTTCTTCCATAATTTTGTTAAAAATATTTTCTGGGCCTTTGAGCCGTGACTCTTCTCCTTCTTCTATTCCTATTATTCTTAGGTTTGTTCTTTTTATTGTGTCCCATATTTCCTGAATGTTTTGTGATGAGAATTTGTTGGCTTTGCTGTTTTCTTTGATCAGTGCGTTTATTTTCTCCATGGTGTCCTCAGAATCTGAGATTCTTTCTTTTATCTCTTGTATTCTATTGATTATGCATTATGCTTGTTTCTGTAGGCTCTGCTCGTTGACCTAGATTTTCCCTATCCAACTGGTCCTCCGTTTGTGTTTTCTTCCTTGCTTCCATTTCAGTTTTCAATTCTTGAACTGTTTCCATTACCTGTTTGATTATTTTTTCTTGGTTTTCCAGGGTATCATGTACGTATTTACTCATTTCTTTAAATTTTTGTTATATTTCTCATCCATTTCTATTAGGGCGTTTTTCACATGTTGTTTAAGGGACTCTATTGCTTTCATAAAGTCAATTTTTTCCACTTCTTCTGTGTTAGGGTGTTCAAGTCCTTCTGTTGTAAGATCATTGGGTTCTGGTGTTTTCATGTTGTTTTTGAAATTACTGGGTGAATTTTTGCCTTGGCGCCTGCCCATCTCCTTCTATCAATGCTATCTAAGGGGTCTTTTAAAATAGGTTCAGGTTTCCCTGCTGGCCAGGGGCTCTTCTTACAAAATGCCCTCGCTCTGTTTCCTGGCTCCTGCCGGGGGCTACCATCCCTCTCACCCCTCAGAAGGGTCTTCAGGAACAGGACCCGGCTCCTCTTTTGCCAGGGACCTCGCCAACCAAAGACCTACCTCTTTGATTTAATTGTAGTAGGGCGATCTGCTCTCGGTGTTGCGTGCCGGTCCCCGCCTGCGGCCCCCGCTCGTCCGCCACCGTGCCAGTCCCCAGCGTCCACCTGCGCTGTCTGCCTGTGCCGTCCGCCCCGGTGCTCTTCTTCTGAAGCATAATTCTGCCATGTGGATAAGATGATCCTGGGTAACAACTATTTGAAAAAGAACAAGACTGGGGTATTTAAAATCAATTCTGGCAGCACCTTTTCTGTGTAAGTTTCCTAACTGCCTAAGTGGTCAGAGTTGCATGTGTACAGTCATAAGCCTAATGTGTATGTAAGTTAGTGAGCTCTTTGAAATCTTCCCCTTGACACTGGCTCCCCTTTGAGCATTGGCAAGAGCCAGATGGTGCCATTATCCATGAATTTTTCCCTTATTTTTTCTGAGTGTGTGGAGTGAATATTTCTGCTTTAAGTCTGCAGTCCAAAAGATGCTGCCTGCTTGTGGTGTTTTGAATGAGATTAGAACCAATGGGTTCATTTGTTTGAATACTTGGTCCCCAGTGGGTAGAACTATTTGGGAAAGTTTATGAGGTGTGGCCTTATTGGAGGAGATGTGGCCTTGCTAGAGGAGATGTGTCATTGGGGGTGGATTTTGAGGTTTAACAAGACTTGCCATTCCTGGGGTCTCTATGTCTAAAGGTCATGGGTCAATACGTTAGCTCTCAGCTTTCTCTTCATTCCACCAGCATGGACTCTCACCTTTGAATCCGTAAGTCAAATTAAACGCTCTCTTTTGTAAGTTACCTTGGTTATGGCTTTTACCACAGCAATAGAAAAGTAACTGTTGAAGAGAAGAAACTGTCCCAGAGAGGTGGGGCCTATGATTTGGACTGAATTCAAATATAGACCAGTAGGGATGCTTGCTTGGGAGTTGGTTATCACCAATGACAGTAGCCAGGAAGAAAATCCTACTTTGGGTCCTATTGATTATAAATCCTTGGAATCTCATCTCGAATAACTGGATCATTGCAAGGGTGCCCATAAATGCTATCCAGTTTCAAAATAAGTTCCTAGATCTACCACTTTGAGTCAGTCCTGCAAACAGCCTGGGACTGCCTCTGAAGGTCAACATGATCAGTTAGCAGTAATGACTACGTGTGTCACTAAAATTGAGACTTTGACATTCAGACTTAGAAAGTAAGATCCTGAAAAATGAATGGACCACCCTTCCTCTCTCTAGGCTAGGCAAGGCTAACTGAGATGTGCAAATGCCATCTCAGGTCTAATTCTATCTCCTGGCACCCTCCTCTTGTCCTTCCCTGCTGGGTGCTGAAGAAGGGCAGAGGCTCAGTGTCTTGGGGCAGACAGTTCAGCGTAGTTTTGTGAAGGAAGTACCAGAGATTAAAGAGAAGCAGTTTTCTGTCTTGTTCAAATCCATGTCCTAGGTGTCTCTGGTAAGCACCATGGTTTAATTCTTACTTGTGCTATAGTCTTCGTCATCTCCAAACGGACACTGACATGAACCTATTTAGACAGGTTCAGTGTTGAGCATATCTGTATTGGATTTTAGTTCCAAGTCTCTTATTAATGGCAGATTCATCTCTTCCAACCTCTGATTCGTGTCCTTTGGATTTTTTTTCCTTCCCTTCAGGTAGTATATTTGCAAAACAAAAATAGAACAGATTTTGATATATAACCTTAAATGATTAAATGAAATCACTTAACACACCCGTTCCATATGTATTTTTTGGTATGGTGAACCTCATTGTCTTAACCATAACAATTAAAGCTGGACTAGAGTAGCTGCCTTGACAGCTTAAGATGTTTTGGCTGGGCATTGCAAATACCTGTAGGGCTTGTTAAACTGGGCTGTGGGATTACCCCACAGGGTGGAGTGAACTAGAGCCCAATGTGTACTTCAGGATGCTGATGCCGGGAACTGGGGACACCCTCTTCAGAACTATGGGGCAAGATGAGAATTCATTGCCTTTTGAATTTGGAAATAGCTCACGTTCCTAATTTGGCCTTAGTTTTTGATTTCTGCTCTGGGGATAGAGAAACTCACTTTCCAGGGTTGTTGTGGGGACTTCAGTAAGCACGCAAGGGAGACAAGCTGTGTGCAGTATCTAATGTGTACTCAGGAAGCCCGATTCCTTCTTCTTCTCAGTATTTCCTGGACCCCTTGCATACCCTTGTGTGTACAGCATACGTGGTAATGGATCAATGGTGAGACTGTGGCTTTAGCTTTGGATTACTGTAGGCCATGAAAGTCTAGTGAGCATTCAACAGGAGAAGTCTGCCTTCAAAACCCAAGACTCTGGAAAGGAAGAAAGGAGGAATAAGAAACACAGTACTCCCCTGGGAGCTGCCCAAGATCCTGTCTTCCTGGTTCCTCATGTCCTCTCCCTTTGAGTCTGAATCCTACCAGGAAGCTCAGAAGCTTGTGTTTCCATTCAGAAAACAAGGAAATGGGATAAAAGGATTCTACTCAGGTTAAAAACTGCACTCTGCAAACTCATACCTGCCGTATCTCAAGCCTTACCACTGAAGAAATCATCCTCAGAGGGCCCCATCTCCTGGAGCTTGCTGGGAACTGAGACCAGCAGCCACATCAGGGTCTTCATTTAACAAAAAGTTTGAGGGGCAGTGCCTGAAATGACTTCTAACCAATGGAGAAGGTGGGTTTGTCAAGGAGAATGGAGAATAGATAGACCCTGGGGCTAATAGGCTAAGTCTAGAGAGTCTGGATATGAATAGATTTCTCACTCCCTGCCACTAGAGGACTGAAAAGAACAGGAAAACATCCCTGGGGAGAGCCTACTGCTGGGCAGTCATTTGCTCATCTAAGGCTTTCAAGCCTTAACAAGTGAGTATCTTATCCAGGCTGCACAGGTCAAGACCCTGAGAGATCAAACCACAAGAGTCAGGTTTTCAGTAGGTGGCAGAGATAAGGAACTGAAACAACTCCCCCTGGCTTGGGTCAAGGCCTCTTTGTTATTTCCTGCCACCACCACAGCACCTTGACATTCAAGTCCCTGGAGCTGTTGTGAGTGAGGGCAATGGGATTGGCTGTACTGTTCTGAGTGTGATCTTTGAATATATACTTCGACATCCCAAATGTGCTGTAACACAGACCCTACCCTGTTTCATCACTGGTCTTCTGGTTTCTACCTATGCTTTCAACCCAGCTTCTCCATTGGTTAGAAGTCATTTCAGGCGCTGCCCCTCAAACTTTATGCCTATCAAAGTGATAGGCATATGTGGTGTTTTGTTAAATGAAGACCCTGATGTGGCTGCTGGTCTCAGTTCCCAGCAAGCTCCAGGAGATGGGGCCCTCTGAGGATGATCTCTTCAGTGGTAAGGCTTGAGATACGGCAGGTATGAGTTTGCAGAGTGCAGTTTTTAACCTGAGTAGAATCCTTTTATCCCATTTCCTTGTTTTCTGAATGGAAACACAAGCTTCTGAGCTTCCTGGTAGGATTGAGTGGGTTAAAGAGGCTACCAGTCTCCAATTCTGTCTTTCCTGGAGTTCCAAGCTCTGTTAAAGGTTAGACTGAACCTTTATACCCAAGCTCTTTCTTCACTTACTGGATCCTAGGGATATGAACGCAGTGGGTGCTTATGAGTATTGGACACTGACCTACGCTGTGGGATACAGTGGACGTCCTGAAGCCATGAGGTGTGCCAGTCATCTCAGTTACTTAACTTGAATTGTGTGACTCCCTGTGTGGGCCGAGTTGCCAGGTTTTGATTGCTTTGCTTTTGGAAGAGGAGTATACTATCTCCCCAGAGGCACCACGGGCTTGATGTGCTTCTCTTCCCACTCAGAATGGATGTATTTGCGTTCTGACAGTTACTTCTTAGACTATATATATATATATATATATATATATATATATATATATTAGAGCCCTGTGGAGCCACACCTCAGCCTGGGAGGAGCTTAAGGCCTTGTCAGAAGCCATTGGCTGGATTGTGGTTTTCGTGCTGCATTAATTCACTGAGCCCCTCGTTTTGACATTTGGCAGTCATTTCTCCACTAGGGACTCCTGCCAAGAAGTCAGTTTCTGAGTTGATTACTTTCAGGAAACATGCAGCCTGGTTGATGGTGGGCATAGCATGTGGCTGAGTTCCTGGGCCTTCCCACCCCACCCCGGGATGAGTCATGGGGTTAGCGTGCCCAGTTTGTTCATGGGAAGTTTGGCTGCACAGATTGCTCTATCATACTGGTTGGCTATGTATAGAGACTTCCGGGGATATTTACTTCGCTGATTTACTGTTACCTTCAAGGAATTCCAATGTTTCCTCTGGCCTTACCTAATCAGAAGGGTCTTCCTCAACTTTGCCAAGAGGGAATAGAAAAGAACGAACTTGAGGGTTTTAAAACATTTTTATTCATCTATAACATTTTTCTTAGCTTAGCGTGCAGAATAGTGGGTCTCATTAGTACTTTTTTGCACATAGGTTGTTAAACTTTATTCTCAGTTTGTTCTCTCACTACTGTCGTCCCTTCTTCTAGCTTGTTCCCTTCCCCACAACTGGTTCCTCCTCCTTCTGCCTCCAGTTAATATATTTCATTACTGTCTCCATTACTCACGTCCCTTAAGATACATCCACCCTTTTACTTTTGTGATCTGCGCATGTGCACACACACACACACACACACACACACACACACACACACACAAATAAGTACACATACACACACACAGAATTTTAAGTCTAAGTTCCCCATCGAAAGTCTAAAGGTGAGAGAAGCTTTGATAGTGATGTTGGTTTCCTGAGAAGGTAGTATTTAGGTCTCTTTTTTCTAAGGACAATGTCAGAGATTGGTTTTCTAGCTAGAAGTTGGAAAAGTGTGGGTAAAGCCATCTCTCTCCCCTTATTTGTAGTAAGAGGCCGCTTGTTCGTTCCAGGCAGCCTGGACCTGAAATAATCACTCAGAAACTTTATCATTTGAATCATTGCTTGGCCAATAGCTCAAGCATATTTTTAGCTAGCTCTTATAGCCTGAACTAACCCATCTCCATTAATCTGTTTATTACCACATGGCTGTGGTTTACCTGGTAAAGTTGCCTCCTCAGCATCTGTCTCCAGCAGGGCTACATGGCTTCTCCCTAACTCTGCCTTTTCCTCCAGCATTTAGTTCAGTCTTCCCCGTCTAGCTCTATTCTGCCCTACCACAGCCTGTCTCTGAGACTCACTTACCCTAGAGTGTGTGTTCTTCCTCAAACCAGTGCACGTTCTTTTTGAATTGCAGAAATGGAGCTAATTTATGGGGTAGCCCCCCTCATCTTTTTTGTTTGTTGTTTGGTTTATCTTTCTCCCATGCTATAAGAAGGACTGCATAATTTTAGGCTCTGGGAGTATAAACTCATTTCCTCCCTGACATCAGGGGACTTCCTGGTCAAGAGAGAAGATAGTGACACCAATGCAGTTGGAAATTTCCTGCAGATGGTGGAAGCCTTCAACACAGACCTACTTCTCAAAGCTCAACCCCAGGCTCCACTCTTGCAAAACATTTTTTATGTCATCTATTAAAGGATAAAGCATTGATTCTTGCTAGTTTGAAGGGGATGGGAGTCGGTTTAGAGAAATTATTCTCTATCCTTCACTATCACAGTGTGAGAGAGGCCTGTGCAGCAAGGTTACAGCTTTGTTAGTGCCCCAGAATGTGCAGAAAGTGTTGCTTTGAGGTGTTCATTTTGGTTGACCTGACCTCTCCCTAGAGTCCCTTCCTTTACTGGGTACCAAGGGGAGCCCTACATTTTAAAGCTTGGTGAGCTTCATGTTTGGGGATTGTTTCCTTCCCTGTGATTTAGTTACCGCTCCTCCATTCCCACTCCTTCCCGCCCCTCATCAAAAGATGAGGTATTGCTAAGCTGTGGTCTGTAGTAAGTTAAACCAGCAGTCAGCTTCAGTCTGTTTGGAGACTACCTATGTTGACCTCTAGTTTCTGACCTCTTGCTCCAGTTTTGTGAATGCCAGGACTATAGGTGTGTACTAGCATATCCGATTAGCATTACAGAAAATGCTCAAGTGTTTTGGGCTCCACTAGAGAGTCTGGTTGTGATTCTCCTATGGTTCAAGACCAAATGCTTTCCTTCCCTCCTGAGGCCCCTCAGACAGAAGCTGTGGCTCTGTCTTTATACTTCTCCCATGTCACTGCCCTTTTGCTTTTCAGCACCAGGCCTGGGGCTAGGTCACAATGGTGAATGGCAAGCATATAGGTTGGCCTAATGATTTGGGACCCTGTCCCTGAAAATATCTCAAAAATACCATGTACCAGTGTTAGCACCTTCCTGCATTTGTGTGTGTGTGTGTTTGTATGAGTGTGTGTTGAAATTAAGATTTCTTAATTCAGATAACAAACCTCTTTAAATCTGTTCCTCTGATAATGAAAATGTGGCTCTCACTTGACTGGCTGGCTATTGAACTCTGTCTTCTGTATCAGGAGACCTGGCCATGTTGTTAACCTTGTAATGCTTTTTGTAGTAGAAATGTTGGTTTCCACTTCCAGCATTGTGGTGAGCTCTGACTAGCTAGAAGAAAGAAGCAGGTTCTCTCTTAGGGTCTTCCTGCAACAATTGTGCTTTCCCCTGTTCATGTGCTCATGGTCTCCTCCACGGTGGCATACTGTACTCAGCACAGTGAACTAGACTGATGTCAGTGTGTGCCCTACTCTCCCAGCCTCGTGTAGATCTGTGAACAGGTTGTAATTGCTCTAAATAGACCCATGGATTCCACTCTGGATTATGGTTGTCATAAAGCGGGGAGCAAGACAAATAGTTTGGACCAGAATCAGGAGGCAGGAAAATAGGTTGAAGGAGCTGTTTGATTTGTGTCTAAGGTATATGAAAAGGTGGCCTGGAAAGTTTAGAGACTGCTAAAGGGAAGATAAAGAGGTTATCAGAACCTTGTGTAGGGAAAGAGTATAGAGAGCAGAGGAATCCCTGAGTGAATGAAGTCTTGAATGAGTATCTGCTGTCGACTTGGGCAAAGCCATGTTAAGGACCTCCATTTCCTCAGCCATATGGGAATGGAAAGCCTTCACTAGGTCAGGCTCCAAGAGATGGTGGAGCCTTCCTTGAGGGTCTAAGTGGGAACAACTGACCAGTGTATATAAAAATTAGCAGTTGTAGCTTTCTCCTCCCAAATGCTTACAGTCTGAGTGTGCTTGCCTGAAGACACATACCAAGACCAGCTAGTCCCTTCCCTAGTGCTGTATAGAATAACATGCTGAGGTTCTTGATTGTTTTGTGAGTTGTTTGGACTCCATCAGAGTAGGCATAGTCCACCCGACTCTGGCTTTCTGTGTCCATATGTCTGCTGTTTTTCCAGTATCAATAGTCCTTTTGATTTTCTTGCCAACCCTAGTCAGGGTTTCAGGATCAAGCTTCGAGGGACGTAGCAAAGGACTTTTAGTTTTATTCTATGGACAGAAATCTTTGTTGTTTTTGATATCACTGAAAAGGCAAAAAGGAGACTATGTAATTTTTCCTAGGTTACAGACTTAGGAATTAAATTTATCCTATACACATAGCCTCAAAATAAAAGTGTTCTAGGCAGGAATGGGACTACAGAATGGCCCCAGGGTCTGGCCACCTGTGAGTTCTGGTCACCTGTGGGCTCTCTGGTAACTGAAGGAGATGTGGAGACAGATTTGGATAGAAACCATTGAAAATATGTTTCCCTCCAGGATTGGGGCATAGCCCATATTTTGAATCCTCCTAAACACAGTGGTAGTTAACAGTCATCGATTAGGCCTCCCTACAGCTTAGCGTGGTGTGGTTCCCTGCATATTGATTGCTGTGAAGTGTGACAGGAGGGAATTTGCAGGGCTGAATCGTCGTCAGGCTTCAGGAGTGCTGGGGGAGGGGGGTGCAGGAGAACTGCAGACACACACGTGCATTTAGTGCAGGAGCACTAGGTTCGCGTAGAAAAGACCAAGGACTTGAAGGCAGACATTACGTAAACATTTCCAAACAGTGAGCTGTGTACTTTCAAAAGGCACAAAGAAGAAGGTGTGACTCAGAGAGCCAACTTGGCCAAGGACCCGAGATTGTAAGTATGGATTAATTCATTGTTCCCATTTAATGAAAAAGAGCTCAGGTTTTAAAATCAGAACAATATGTGTGGGGGTGTGAATTTTAATTATTTAATTATGCATTTGTATAATGTTTTCAAAAATTGAATTTGCTTTTAAACAATGTGCACATGCGTACGACACAGACTCTCAACCCCGTCTCCCTGCCACCTTGCTCGCTTCCTTCCTCTCTCATGTTTATGACTGTCCCTTTTGTTTCATGACCCACTGAGGTTGACTGGGGCTGTCTGTGTGACCATGGGTTTGGAGCTATTTGCTGGAGCCTTGTGGGCTCAGCAGTGAGCACACACAGTAAGACATATTTCCTGACCCCCCTTCTGCAATGTTCCCTGAGCCTTAGAGAGGGCTGTATACATGTGCTGTGCAGGCCTGGGCCCACAATCACTCCTTGTTCTCTGCATCATGTAGGCATGAATTGCTTCATTCACCACCGTACTTTGTAGGTCAAGGCTTCTCTGACTAAGACTAGGAGCTATGGGCAAAAACATGGTTATTTATAAGGCAATTTGCTGCTTTGTCAATTTAGTTCAACGTCAGGAATAAGCTCTCTGCTTGGGTCAACAGCCTCCCCAGACTTGAGCTGTTGGTCTGGCTTACAGTGCCAAGCATGGGCCATCCTTTCTTCAACCTCCCCCATGGATTATCTCTCAGATCCAATCAGAGAGCAGTTGGTTAACCCTAACACAATCAAGTTACTATTGTTCAGGTGGTCATATCTTGCCTGGAAGGTTCGGTTGCTTGTTCATAGAGTTCACTCCTTGAATAGACAAGACTGATGGTGCCTTTTCTCCCCACTCTCAGTGCCTCGGGTAGTTTGACTGCCAGACAGCTTGGAAGGAGTTCCTAGCTTAGTGCCATCCTGCTTTTTGGGTAGCTTACAGCCAAGGTGTGTGGTGCCCTCCGTAATATGATCTCATCCTCTAGTGATGGTGGGAAGCCAAGAGGATTGACAGGAGCTTGCATTGTGTGTGCCCCACTTGGGCTTGTGTTCCCTGGGTTGCTGAGTTTCCCAGGATGGTGTGTAATCTAGTGATAAAATTTAACTATGGGTCAACCTGTGGATAAGAAATTCTTCTGTATTTGTTTTTCAAAAATCTGTTTTGGCAATGTTTAAAATTCTATGAATACCATAAGATTGATGATATCAGCTGTTGTCTGTCTCCCATTGGAGCCACCGTTTATCATTCTAAGTTTGTTTTAGACCCATCATCTTCTGTGCGTCTTTCTCTGGTTCCTGAACCATTTGACTCTAGGCTGTAGACACTATGACTTTTTGGCTTTAACTACCTCTTCAGAAGAAATCTTGCATCCTAGAGGAAAATTCTCTAATCAGGAACCTCATTATTGATAAAATCTTCGTTCCTCATAATCAGTCCACATTCATCTTACCCCACACCCCAGTGATATCTTTTAAAGCATTGCTCTCCTTTATTCAGGCTCCCTTCTGGGGGTGTTCATCATTGTGTCTCTTTAGAGACCTTCAATCCTTACAATGGTTGTTCATCTTTCCTTTGTCTCTCACAACACTGACATTTTAATAATTTACGTATTATTTTAATTGTGTGTGTGTGTGTGTGTGTGTGTGTGTGTGTGTGTGTGAATAGGTATAGGTGAGTACAGGTGGTTGTGAGCCACTTGATATGGGTGCTGGTAACTAAACTCGGATCAGAACCGAACTCTGGAAAGAGCAGCAAGTACTCTTGGCCATTGAACTCTCCAATCCCATGACATTGACATTTTGAAGCAACCTAGCTGTATGTTCTTGTCCAGAATGTTCCTCAGGTTGGGTTTGTCTGGTCATGGGCATCCCTTTAATCAGGAATACTACATATGTGATGTTGTGTGTGTGTTAGCACAGCAGCTGGGAGGAAATAGTTCTTTGTCCTGTTACTCATAACACTGAGTTTCAATTGTCTGATAAAGGCATCTTCACTATTGTACATAACCTTCTCTCATTCATAACTAAATTATCTTTGAGGAAGTATTTTGAGACTTTTTCTCAATAAAACTATACAAGGGTTCTAGCACTGATGAGCCCTACTGGAGTCAGTGTTGATTTCTGTCACTATCTATTCACTCTCAAGCATTAGAGGACATTTGGCGGCATTTCCAAGGCTTCCATTTCCTTCTCCTCTTCATTTTTGTGCCAGTATAGATTCTGGCTCTTTCTTTTCTCATTTTTTGGTAAATGTATCCTTCCTGGAGTCCAGATGGCTATTTATAAAGTATGTAGGTTCTAAGCAGAGGGAGGCAGATATCTTCGAAGAGTGTGAGTACCACGTGTGGCTTTGGTGAGTGCAGATACCCATGTTGAGTGTGGGTACCATGTGTGGCTTTGATGAGTGTGGGTACCCGTGTTGAGTGTGGGTACTATGTGTGACTTTGGTGAGTATCACATATACAGAAGAATATCCCACATCATCTTCCCTTTTCTAAGAACGTCAGAAAAACCCTATCGACTACTCAGAGACTATCTGCAATTGTATTAGACAGTAATCTTGAAACTTAACTATCATTTTAGTTTTTACAGGTTCCCATAGAAAAAACATCACCCTAATAATGGCTGGAAGTAATTATAGAAAACAATGTCCCATCTCCCAATAGTTTGTTCTCAGGACTAGGGACATTATTGGGGTTGATTATAACTGGTATAAGGTTGGCAGTGGAAATGAAGTAGGCTCAGAAATCTCTCTTGAAAAAAAAGGGAATGGAAGGGATGGGATAGTAAGTAGATTAGTGTGAGCTTATTCACATTAATATTTATAGTGAGTAATAGTGAGATTACTTATGAGCTATTATTTATAGGCAATTTACATTGGTATAGATTCTTGTATATTGATACAAATTCAAATTATATTTGTTATATTGAATATGCCCATATTTTTGTTTACAATATTTGTTCACCTATGCAAAGTTATTTTGTCATATTGTATGCATGCATGTTTCTACCTCTGCTTAAGATATTTTGTATATATTAGCTGGGCCGTAGTGGCAAGTGCCTTTAACCCCAGAATTTGGAGGCAGAGGCAGGCAGATCTCTGTGATTTTAAGGCCAGCTTGGTCTACAAGAGCTAGTTCCAAGACAGGTTCTAAAACTACAGAGAAACCCTGTCTCAAAAAAAGATATTTTTGTATATTGATGTAATTTTAGGATATATTTATCCTATTGAACTATATGTTTCTACCTCTGATCAAGATACATATTGTTTATATTTTGAGGTCATTGTCCTCATTTACTGCACATATGTTTAAAGATTGTTTAATTTTTTAATATGAAGCCTTAGTCTTTAAGTTATATAGGTATTAAGAGTTACAGGTCAATAGTCATCCATATTTTTCATACTTATAGTTAGACTAATCAGGTTCTTTAGATACATAAAGATTGTATTCTGCATAGATAGGCAATCTTCAAACACTTCAAAGAACTGCAGAATAAAGTAAGTTAGGATTCTGTTGATGTGAGACATGATTGCTCTGGCAGCACCAATCTATTCCCAAGAGAATGTTGGACACCAAAGACACTCTACTTGGAGCATATTTTCTTCTTGGCAAAACTGGCCTTTGGGCAAAAAACTGCCCCTGACTTGACCACTGATAAAATGCATGATGTTCAGCCTGGACAAGCAGGATACAAGGAAAAAGACCAAATCCTGCCAAGACAGAGTAAGACGGTTTTGAAAATTTTTTCTGCCTCTGAAAATGGTCTGTCAGTTTACTCTAGGCCTTAGCCAAAGTTGGTTGCTTGAATGTTGCAAATGAGACTTTGGGTGATTGCTCAGGCAGCCAGTTTTCCCTGTCATTTGTTGCACATTTTGAAAGTTGCTTGATTGCACTTCTTGCTTACTCAAGTAATATTATTTCCCTTCTTGGGTCTTTGATGGGATTGAAGACTAGATAGTCGTAGTTACTTTCCTTTCATGATTTAGCCAAGTTATTTCTAATACAAGATTTAGACTCCTAAAAATAGGAGAATTATTGAATTTATCACATGTTTCTTGCTTGATATTGCTTATGGTGGCTGTAATTCTAATTTTTATTGTATATAATTTTGTATTAGGCTTAGAACTCTCTTATTTAAACAAAAGGGGGAGGTGCTGTAGGAAAATCCTTCAGCCAGTAGCCTTTAAGTTACTCACCTTCTTGGGCAAGGCCTCTTATGCTATAAATGCCCTTGTAAACCATGCTCCTCTCTCTTCTGGCTGCTGGATTCCCCATTTGAGCAGAGGACTGTGATCTGTGAGCCTACCCCTAATAACCCTTTATTATATTCAATTCTGAGCTAGTGTGGCATTTCTTTTTTAGTGTCCCTCTTCAGGAACTTATGTTGAGTGTGGGTACCATGTGTGGCTTTGGCAAATGTGAGTACCACATGTGACTTTTACAGGTGCTATGTAATTAGTAGGCAATGTGGTTCAGCACTAGCATTCTGCTAAGTGCTCGTGGAAGATCCACAGGTATATCTGGGAACTGTGCTGTGTGACAGAATTAGCTTTATTCTGGTTAGACATCCATGCTGAGGTATTCCTCAGCAACAAGAAGCCTCTCCAGTACTATTGACCTTTTTCTCTCCCTTTCCTATCCTTTTCATCTCGTACTTACATGGGGTGATAGTACCAACTTGACTGGGAGTTGTGTGGTAAGCGTTTTTCTACTTGTTTAATATGTTGTGATCAGCTTTTTAGACTTAATAACTTCCTTTAATAGGTAATAGGCACAAAGACATTTATTTCTCATGCTACTAACCCATTGATCTTGGATTCAAAGCCAGGTAGTCTGGCTCTAGAACCATGCTTCACACTGCTTCACACCAGGGATCACACTGCCTTCCTGGTGGTTGATGTTATGGCTTTGTGGTTGCTGTGGGCCAGATCTTCAACTGGGGGTCCTGCTCCAGCCTTCCTCCTCACAGCCCCATTTAATGCTGGCTACCGGGATCAGTCTGTTTGCCTTGTTTTCTATAATTTCTGAGAGCCCAGTTTCACTGTAGCACTAGTGACAGTGAGATTTGAGCCTCAGTCCCTTCCTGCCCAGCATCCCCTGGCTTTTAGCTTAGGGATACAAACTCAGCTGTGGGGTGACAGAGTTAGTGAGTCCTCAAGATGCGCTTCCCCCAGCAGTGCATTCCTATCTCCTACCTTGGACCTCTCTTGCCCTACCTTCTGGCCAGAGCCCTTTCTCTGCAATGCTGAGACTCGACTGGTCACATTGTGAAACATAGTGACACAGTAGAAGAGGGTGGTTATAATCACTTCAATAAAAGGCTACAGAATAACATTTAGCATGGTGCCTCATTTCCACTAACTGAAGTTTGCTGCTAATTGGCTAAAGTTTGGCTTTTCAAGATGTTCATCTGTGTATTTGTGTGTGTGTGTGTGTGTGTGTGTGTATGTGTGTGTGTGTGTGTGAGAGAGAGAGAGAGAGAGAGAGAGAGAGGGAGGGAGGGAGGGAGGGAGAGAGAGAGAGAGAGAACCCTTAAGAGTCAGCAGACCAGCTTAAGCTCCTAAACTAAGGCGACCCACCCAGAGCGGTGAGTGCCTGCCAGCCGGGCAGGCCTCAGGGTCCCCTGTAAGGGAGCCGGCTTCTTCAGCTCCGGCGCCAGGCTTCCTGTGCGCTCCTGGATACCCCCCCCCCCACTTGCTCCATTCATCCTGTTGGCCCTGGATCATTGGGCTACTGGCGGCCCTGTTTAGTTGCTGAGGAATCCCATCAGGACGGGTGAGTGTGTGCTACCCAGGGGCGGGCAGACTGTCCCGGAAGAGAGCACAAACCCCCTCCCCCAGCTCCTTCTGCAGGGCTGTCTTTCTTTTGCACGACCCAGCACCCCTCCCCAACCCTGCCCCGCTGTATGCTAGGACCAGTGCTCAACTACAGTCTTAAGCTCCTAAACTAAGGCGACCCACCCAGAGCGGTGAGTGCCTGCCAGCCGGGCAGGCCTCAGGGTCCCCTGTAAGGGAGCCGGCTTCTTCAGCTCCAGCGCCAGGCTTCCTGCGCGCTCCTGGATACCCCCCCCCTCCCCCCCACACTTGCTCCATTCATCCTGTTGGCCCTGGATCATTGGGCTACCGGCGGCCCTGTTTAGTTGCTGAGGAATCCCATCAGGACGGTTGCTGAGGAATCCCATCAGGACGGTTGCTGAGGAATCCCATCAGGACGGTTGCGGAGGAATCCCATCTGGACGGGAACGGTTCCTGCTTCTATACTGAAGAGATATACCCTGAGAGTCAATCACAGCAAAGTCTGGACCAAGAGACCAGGCCTCTCCTGGCTCCATTTGAAGGAAGAGATGGGAAGGCGCCAATACAAGAATTCCTCCAACAATCTGAAAGGCAACATGACACCACCAGAAACCAGGGATCCCGAAATAAGAAGAATTGTACACCCTACTCCTGAAGAAATAGAAGAAATCGACCCAAAAGTGAACTATATGAAAATAATAGAGGACCTTAAACAGGAGGTGAAAAACTGCCATAAACAATTAGAGATTACAAACAAAAAGGTAGAGGAAATGAATAAATCGCTCAAAGACACGCAAGAAAACCAAGAGAAACAAGAAAAAGCAATCAAACAGGTTAGGGAAGCGGTTCAAGACATGAAGAATGAAATGGAAGCAAGGAAGAAAGCACAAACTGAGGGAAGAATGGAGATGGAAAATCTGGGTAAACAAACAGGAATGACAGAAACAAGTACTAACAACAGATTACAAGAGATAGAAGAGAGAATATCAGACACTGAAGATACCATAGAAAAAATAAACACACTGATCAAAGAAAACAGCAAAACCAACAAATTCTCATCACAAAACATTCAGGAAATTTGGGACACAATAAAAAGACCAAACCTAAGAATAATTGGAGTAGAAGAAGGAGAAGAAGTGCAGCTCAACGGTACAGAAAATATACTTAATAAAATTATAGAAGAAAACTTTCCCAACCTGAAGAAAGAGGTACCTATGAAGGTTCAAGAAGCATACAGAATGCCAAATAGGCTGGATCAAAAAAAACATCCCCTCGCCATATAATAATCAAAACACAAAATACACAGAATAAAGAAAGAATATTAAGAGCCGCAAAGGAAAAAGGCCAAGTTACTTATAAAGGTAAACCGATCAGACTTACACCTGACTTCTCAATGGAAACCATGAAAGCCAGAAGGTCCTGGATAGATGTACTGCAAAAACTAAGAGATCATGGATGCAAGCCCAGACTACTATATCCAGCCAAGCTTTCGTTCACTATAAATGGAGAAAACAAAATTTTCCGGGATAAAAACAGATTCAAACAATACGTAGCCACAAATCCAGCCTTACAGAAAATTATAGAAGGAAAATCACTAACCAAGGAGTCCAACAATGCCCACAATAACTCAGTCATCTAGAGACCTTTCACCAGCGCAACTCAAAGAAGGGAAACACACAAACCCTACTACTAAAAAAGTGACCGGAGTTAACAACCACTGGTCATTAATATCACTTAATGTCAATGGGCTCAACTCACCTATAAAAAGGCACAGGCTAAGGGATTGGATACGAAAACAGGATCCAACGTTCTGCTGTCTACAAGAAACACACCTCAACCACAAAGACAGGCACCTACTCAGAATAAAGGGCTGGGAAAAGGCTTATCAAGCAAATGGTCCTAAGAAACAAGCAGGTGTGGCCATACTAATTTCTAACAAAGTTGACTTCAAACTTAAATCAATCAGAAGAGATGGAGAGGGACATTTTATACTCATAACAGGAACAATTCATCAGGATGAAGTCTCAATCCTGAATATCTATGCCCCGAATATAAAAGCGCCCACGTATGTAAAAGAAACATTACTAAAACTCAAGGCAGCCATCAAACCACACACACTAATAGTAGGAGACTTCAACACTCCTCTCTCACCAATGGACAGGTCAATCAAACAGAAACCTAACAGAGAAATTAGAGAATTAATGGAGGTAATGAAGCAAATGGACTTAACAGACATCTATAGATTATTCCACCCGAAGAGGAAAGAATATACCTTCTTCTCTGCAGCTCATGGAACCTTCTCGAAAATTGACCACATACTCGGTAACAAAGCTAACTTACACAGTTACAAAAAAATATTAGTAACCACCTGTGTCTTATCAGATCACCATGGATTAAAGTTAGAATTCAACAACAATGTTACCCCCAGAAAGCCTACAAACTCATGGAAACTGAACAGTCAACTTCTGAACCATACCTGGATTAAGGAAGAAATAAAGAAAGAAATTAAAGTCTTCCTTGAATTCAATGAAAATAAAGAAACAACATACTCGAACTTATGGGACACTATGAAAGCAGTGCTAAGAGGAAAGTTCATCGCACTAAGTGCCCACTTAAAGAAAACAGAGAAAGCACATATTGAAGACTTAACAGCCCACCTGAAAGCTCTAGAAAAAAAAGAAGCAGACTCACCTAGGAAGAGTAGAAGATTGGAAATAATCAAACTCAGGGCTGAAATCAACAAAATAGAAACACAGAAAACAATCCAAAGAATCAATGAAACAAAAAGCTGGTTCCTGGAGAAAATCAACAAGATTGATAAACCCCTATCCAAACTAATCAAACAGCAGAGAGAGAATACGCAAATTAATAAGATCAGAAATGAAAAGGGGGACATAACCACAGACACAGAGGAAATTCAGAGAATCATCAGATCATATTACAAAAGCCTGTATATCACAAAACTGGAAAATGTAAAAGAAATGGACACTTTTTTAGATAAATACCATATACCAAAGTTACACCAGGACCAGGTGAACAATCTAAACAGACCTGTTGGTCGCGAAGAATTAGAAGCTGTTATCAAAAACCTCCCTACCAAAAAAAGCCCAGGACCAGATGGTTTCAATGCGGAATTCTACCAGAACTTCCAAGAAGAGCTAATACCCATACTCCTTAATGTATTCCACAATATAGAAACAGAAGGGTCATTACCTAATTCCTTTTATGAAGCTACAGTTACTCTGATACCAAAACCACACCAAGACTCAACCAGGAAAGAGAATTACAGGCCAATCTCACTCATGAACATCGACGCAAAAATCCTCAACAAAATACTGGCAAACCGAATCCAAGAACATATTAGGAAAATTATCCATTATGATCAAGTAGGCTTCATTCCTGAGATGCAGGGCTGGTTCAACATACGAAAATCTATCAATGTAATCCAGCATATAAATAAACTGAAGGAAAATAACCATATGATCATCTCATTAGATGCTGAAAAAGCATTCGACAAAATTCAACATCCATTTATGTTAAAAGTCTTGGAGAGATTAGGGATACAAGGGTCATACCTAAATATAATAAAAGCTATATACAGCAAGCCGACAGCTAACATCAAATTAAACGGAGAGAAACTCAAAGCCATTCCGCTTAACTCAGGAACACGACAAGGATGTCCACTCTCTCCATACCTCTTCAATATAGTACTTGAAGTTCTAGCAATAGCAATAAGACAACATAATGGGATCAAGGGGATTCGAATTGGAAAGGAAGAAGTTAAACTTTCGTTATTCGCAGATGATATGATAGTGTACTTAAGCGACCCCCAAAACTCCACCAAAGAACTTTTACAGCTGATAAACAGCTTTAGTAATGTGGCAGGATACAAGATCAACTCCAAAAAATCAGTCGCCCTCTTATACACAAAGGATAGGGAAGCAGAGAGGGAAATCAGAGAAGCTTCACCATTCACGATAGTCACAAACAGCATTAAAAATCTTGGGGTAAATCTAACCAAGGAAGTGAAAGATCTATTTGACAAGAACTTTAAGGCATTGAAGAAAGAAATTGAAGAGGATACCAAAAAATGGATGGACCTCCCTTGCTCTTGGATTGGGAGGATCAACATAGTAAAAATGGCAATTCTACCAAAGGCAATTTATAGATTCAATGCAATCCCCATCAAGATCCCATCAAAATTCTTCACAGATCTGGAGAGGACAATAATCAACTTTATATGGAAAAACAAAAAACCCAGGATAGCCAAAACAATCCTATACAATAAAGGATCTTCTGGAGGCATTACCATCCCTGACTTCAAACTCTATTACAGAGCTACAGTAATGAAAACAGTGTGGTACTGGCAGAAAAACAGAGAAGTCGACCAATGGAATCGTATAGAAGACCCGGATTTTAACCCACAAACCTATGAACACCTCATTTTCGATAAAGGAGCTAAAAGTATACAATGGAAGAAAGAAAGCATCTTCAACAAATGGTGCTGGCACAACTGGATGTCAACCTGTAGAAGAATGAAAATAGACCCACATCTTTCACCGTGCACAAAACTCAAGTCCAAATGGATTAAAGACCTCAATATCAGCCCGAACACACTGAACCTGATAGAAGAGAAAGTGGGAAATACCCTACAACAGATGGGCACAGGAGATCGCTTCCTATGTATAACCCCAGAAGCACAGACATTAAGAGCAACATTGAATAAATGGGACCTACTAAAACTGAGAAGCTTCTGCAAAGCAAAGGACACTGTCACTAAGACACAAAGGCAACCTACTGACTGGGAGAAGATCTTCACCAACCCCGCAACAGACAAAGGTCTGATCTCCAAAATATATAGAGAACTCAAGAAACTAGACTTTAAAATGCTAATTAACCCAATTAAAAAATGGGGCAATGATCTGAACAGAGAATTCTCAACAGAAGAAGTTCAAATGGCCAAAAGACACTTAAGGTCATGCTCAACTTCTTTAGCAATCAGGGAAATGCAAATCAAAACAACTTTGAGATATCATCTTACACCTGTGAGAATGGCTAAAGTCAAAAACACCAATGATAACCTTTGCTGGAGAGGTTGTGGAGGAAGGGGTACCCTCATCCATTGCTGGTGGGAATGCAATCTTGTGCAACCACTATGGAAGTCAGTGTTTCGGTTTCTTAGGAAATTCAGGATCAACCTACCCCTGGACCCAGCAATACCATTCTTGGGAATATACCCAAGAAATGCCCTATCATATGACAAAAGCATTTGTTCAACTATGTTCATAGCAGTATTATTTGTAATAGCCAGAACCTGGAAACAACCTAGATGCCCTTCAATGGAAGAATGGATGAAGAAAGTATGGAATATCTACACATTAGAGTACTACTCAGCGGTAAAAAACAATGACTTCTCGAATTTTGCATGCAAATGGATGGAAATAGAAAACACTATCCTGAGTGAGGTATCCCAGACCCAAAAAGATGAACATGGGATGTACTCACTCATAATTGATTTCTAGCCATAAATAAGGGTCACGGAGTCTACAATAGGTGAATCTAAAGAAGCTAAGTAAGAAGGGGAACCCAAGGAAAAACATATAGTTATCCTCTTGGCTAAGGGAAGTAGACAAAATTGACGGGGAGAAAATTGGGATCTTGGGGTGGGGTGGGTTGGGGGTAAGGGGAGATGGGGAGAGAAAAGTTAGAAGGGAAGGAGGTCGGGCCTTGGGAAAGCAGGAGGATTGGGATAAAGGAATTTGGACAGGGGAGCACGGAACCACAATTCTTAGTTAAGGGAACCACTTTAGGGCTGGCAAGAGACCTGACCCTAGAGGGGCTCCCAGGTGCCCAAGCTGAGGTCCCCAGTTAGTTCCTTGGGCAGTTGAGAATAGGGAACCTGAAATGACCCTATCCTTGAGCAATACTGACGAATATCTTGCATATCATCATAGAACCTTCATCTGGTGATGGATGGAGATAGAGACAGAGACCCACACTGGAGCACTGGACTGAGCTCCCAAAGTCCCAATGAGGAGCAGAAGGAGGGAGAACATGAGCAAAGAAGTCGGGACCACGAGGGATGCACCCACCCACTGAGACAGTGGAGCTGATCTATTGAGAGCTCACCAAGACCAGCTGGACTGTGACTGAATAAGCATGGGATAAAACTGGACTCTCTGAACATGGCGAACTATGAGGGCTGATGAGACGCAAAGGACAATGGCACGGGGGTTTGATCCTACGTAATGTGATGGCTTTGTGGGAGCCCAGCCAGTTTGGATGTTCACCTTCCTAGATATGGACGGAGGTGGGAGGTCCTAGGTCTTACCACAGAGCAGAAAACCCTGACTGCTCTTTGGACTGGAGAAGGAGGGGGAAAGGAGTGGGGGGAGAGGGAGAAGGGTGGGAGGAGGGGGCGTAGGGGGGGAGGAGGGGGAGGGAAATGGGAGGCTGGGAGGAGGTGGAAACTTGTTTTTTTTTTTCTCCTTTTCTCAATAAAAAAAAAATTAAAAAAAAAAGAGTCAGCAGACCAAATAAATTGCTACCACTTTGAACTGCATCCTCCACATCACTAGCAGTTACCAGTGAGTGCAATTCTGTCTTTTTCCTCTTAGAAACCTTGACTTTGACTTCACTTTCTTGCGTCTCTCCTTCAGACTTATTTTCTTCCTTCTGTTCTTAACCCAAGCACAACAAGCCCACAAGTATTTCAACCAGCACACTGCTGGAACCCATTTTGTGCATGTTACAAGATTCCTTTCTCCATCTGCTACACGGCAGGGCTGAGGCTTGTACCAGGTTCTCCTTCGGCCTTCTCTGGCTTTCCTTTCTCCTGTGCGACGTGCCCTGATGTTACAAGGCATCACCCTTTGAAGGATCACAAAAGCCTTTCCTGTACGTGACCACCAGAAACAGACCCTGCTGCCGGCTTCTTCTCACAGGGCATAGTGTATGTATCTGGGGCAGGTGTCTGGGCTTTTGGAAAGGTCACAGAATGATGCTCCCACCTCTTGAGATGCCATATGCCCATACCATTTTAGATATCTGAAGTGTTACCAAATGTCCCTTATGTCACCTTTCTCCAGAAGCCAATTAAACAGAATGCAGGCAAATCATGTTTTCTTTGGGGAATGTGCTATGTGGATGTTGTCAGCAGCCTGTGAGATGCTGTTGTTACAATTTAATGGCTGCTGTATCTTATCATTCTGTGGGTATGCTGACTGGTGGAATGGCTTCGCAAGTCTTTTGTTTACATATTTCAAAATGGTACTTTGTTTTAAAACAATATTCTAACCTTTGTAGAACATTTGGTAAACTGAGAAAAAGTCTTGCATATGACCTTTGTTGTCATTTTGGCCTCATTCCCAAAGTTTTACTGTTTATGCCTATTCTTATAATTATGATATGAAGACATTGGATCCAAATATTTTACTGAAGATTTTATCTTAAGTAGCCTTTCATGTTGCCATGTGTATATTTATGTGTGTGTGTGTTTATGTGTCTTTAATTTCCCCAGTCACTACTGTTGGACATTTAGTTTATTCTGAAATTTTCATGTTTATCCATTATGCTATGATAAAAATATTTGTACATGTAGATAATTTAATACAGCACCCTAAGGGTAGATAATAGAAATATTGAATTGAAGGGTGCTTGGCTTACAAAAGGAACAGTGATTCATAAACAACCATATTATCCCAAACAAAACCTATCTCTGTGATACCACAAGGTCAGAGGGTAGCCCTCTCAGGAGGACTGAGTTGTGCTCTTTGGGTTTTGAAGGCCAGAACTTATCTTCTGCTGCTGGAGTTGACTATCTTATGATATTTTTTTGGTAGGCTACTGTTTTATTAAAGCAGACAGCATCTATGCTGGTCTTGTGTGTGCATGTTGTTGGCACGCTTACTTTTTGCTTTGTTCCTGGTAGGAATCAGTGTCATTCCTCCTTTACATTACAGTCAAACAAGGTTTAGACGCATCCCATGACCTGCCCAAGGGCACCCAGTTAAGAAGCCACAGAGGTTGGGCATGGTGAAACATGCTTTTAATCCTGTCTCTAGGGAGGTCGATGCAGTTGGATCTCTGTGAGGTCCACCTTGGAGGCCAGCCTGGTCTTCTAGGAGAGTTCTAGGTCAGCCAGGGTTATACAATAAGACCCTGTCTCAAAATTAATTAATCAATAAAATAAATAAGTTGCATAACTAAGGGTGAAATCGCCATCATGTGCCTTCAAGCTCCTGTTGCTTCTGCTCCAGCCCACTTCCTACTGGGAAGCAGACCAAGAGCGAGGACCCTGTTATATGTCACCAAGCACACAGCTTAATTGCTCCAAGTAGTTATTGTGTGTAAGCTAGAAACAAGCAGTTTTTACACCGAAGACCTGGATGGCTTTCATTGCAAATAGAGAGCATGAAAATAAAACTGGAAACACTATGGTTCTATTGGTCCGAAGCCTACAGTTTTAATCCTGCCTTAGCTATGTTTATGATGTATAAATTGGGTGATACAGACTTGATGTAGTTTGTGAATGGAGCAGTAATACTTCCTTCAGAATTATTGTGAAAATGAAATGAAAGGAGCTAGAAGACAGTGCTATTAAATGGAAGGCACTATTGTGAAGTTAATTGTAATGGTATAATAATTCAGTTATAATTACAATGATAAGCATACTGACAATGCCCACAGAACCAGAACCAAAATGATCACTAATTATCATTATAAACTATTTTGAAATGCATTTTAAATATAACTAATAAGCAGACGTGAAGACACATTTATTTAATGACAGCATGGGCACTGCTTAAATGAAGTCCTCATCTCTGATTCTCTCATTTTCTTTTTGGAGTGTGTAGGCAAGGGAGACAGTGAGTGGGAGAAGGGCTGAGGATGGATGTTCTGGAAGCTGTTGGCTAAACCTAGGCATCACTGTTGTTCTTTACTCAATAAGCAATACCACCCAGGCAATGCGTCTGTAATTAGCCCCTTTGCATCCACCCTCTCCAGCTCTCTGCTTCACTCTGGTCCTTGGCATCCCCACTTTCCCGCTGCAACAGCCTCCTCATTGCCCTTTCTGCCTCAAGAATGTCCGTGTCCAGTCAGACTACATGTTATTACCATGGGTTATCTTTATTTTTTAAAAAACAGATCCTACTATTTAAAAATCATCAGTGACTCCCCATCACCTGAAACATCTGTTACCAACAGAGGCAGTGTGGAATTGAAATAATTTGTTACTCCTAATAATTAGAGAGCAGAAGTCTGTGAATAATTTATTCTCTTTTTGTTTTACTCTTTAAAACCCGATTAGAGTGATGCTCACTGTGCTCATTGCTGCCAAGTGTGGGAGGTAGGGATAGACAGTGGTGAATAGCCCTGTATAAGCTCATCCACGATGTCATTCATCATTTATAGTGCAGGGAAAGCTCGTGAGAACCAGGAGCCAGAAGAATAAAATCCGTGCTTTTTGGAGCATCATTTAAAGGGATGAAGGATCTAGTGCCTAGTTTGCTTCCATTATTCTATTCTACCCTCTATCCCTTCTTCCAACTCCAGCCCATACTATTTTCTCAGACATTCATTTCCTACCCAGAATTAACCCTTCCTATGTGTTGACAACAGCCTGGCTTCCCATTGCAGAAGTGTGGTTCACTTATTTCCAGCCCACAGGAGCCCCTTCCCTCGGAGTGAGTTCTGCATCCCATGATGGGATTGTAGAAGTTCCGGATTCTGACAGTCATGGTGCCTGGTTGCAGATGGGCAGGCACTTTCAGCTGAGCCAATCAGATATAGCTGTAGTTGTACAGGAATGACTGGCAAAGAAATGCTGTGTATTTAATAAGGTGCCGAGTGGGTAAGGTGTACACCTGGTGTGTCTGGGGCTCTGTTACACTCTGGGAAAACCCTAAAGTACGTAACATAGAAGAAGGGAGTGGTGGAAGGCAGATGGCCACAAAGTCTTGATGCCGTCATTTGACTCCTGGGATTCACTTGAAGTTACAGCTTGGTTTTCTCTTAGTTAAGGAAGCATGGGTTCATTCTCTGTCACTTTGAACCAAGCTTTTTATGTCTATTTGTTTATGTTTACAGTATAGAATATTCATCTCTGTTTCTCAACTCAGAAGTTTTTATTTATTGTCGTAAGCCCTGGTGAGATATCTAGTACCTTTACATCCTTTCTGGGCAAAATACCTCTCCTCTCTCTCTTCCTGTAGCCCAGAGTCACAAAGCTCATCATACTGTGTCTTACAGTTTGGAAGACAACTTCGGATTCCTCCTCTTCCTTTTCTTCTAGTTTCTTTTAGAAAGGGTCTCATATGCAGCTCTGGCTAGACTTGAACTCCGTATAGAGACCAAGGTGTCCTTGGACTCAGAGATCAACCTGCCTCTACCTCTCAAGTGCTGGGAGCCACAATGGCCAGCTACCTTCTTATTTAGATGTATAGACCTAACATGCTGCACGGTTTCTGTGATAGACAATAAATGTTCACTATTGGTAGAAATTTCCTGTTCCTACTGCCCAGTTCCAAATAACCACTCTGAGACTTATATTAATTATAAATGGTTGACCGAATGCTCAGGCTCATCATTACTTAACTCTTACATGTAAGTTAACCCACATTTCTTATCTATGCTTTGCCACATGACTCATGGCTTGCTACCTCATTTTCTACACATCCCCCTCCCTCTACTCCCTTGGTGGCTGACTGGGGTCTGCCTGACTCTGCCCATCCTCTTCTCATCATTCTCAGTTTGGCTCTCCTGCTTATACTTTCTGTCTGCTTACTGACCAATCAGCATTTTATTAATATAATTTGAGTGACAAATCTTTACAGTGTGCAAAGGGAGTATTCCACAGCAACTCATTGTTTCAACTTGGTAGAAAAGGGGAAGTGATAAAGGAGACGAAGATAAAAATGAAAAATTGTACGTTTTGCTCTTTAAATGTGTCATAGCTTGGACATTGGGTAAAGGAAGATGGGAACAGCTCACCGAATAACACATTAAACCTATTTAATCTTTTCCTGGGAACTGTTTGTGCTTTACAGCTGCAAAACATACAGTAGTCCCTAGACAGAAAGGATTTAGCACAATTGCATGAGAGTGACAGGAAGACGCCTCAAGCCATGACTGCTTCTGAGTCACACCAAGCATGGTCAGTGATAGTGCATCTCACAGAGCAGACATAGTATCAGCCTCTGTAGCATCTCTCAGCTTGCTGCCCTGCCTGCCATTCTCTAGGTCAGGACATCTGCGAGATTGCCTCATTGGTCCTCTAGGGATCTTCTACTCATCCTGTATGTCAGGGTAGAATGACTCTGAAGGTCAGCTCTGACCCCCACCCTTTCCTACAAAGCAAAGGTACCCAAGGTTTGTTGGTTTGCTTTTCACTTAAAATTTTTATTAGTTAAACTCATCCTTTGACAATTTCCTGCATGTACATAGTGCATTTTTATTGCTGTCACCCTGTAGTCTCCTATTTCCTCTTTCACTTATCTGCTTCCCCTCTTACTTATTAATCTCTTCCCTGCCTTCTTTTGTTTTTGTTTGGGTCCTCTGGGTGACTATGGGATTAGAGGTTGTTATTGGAGCCTGGTGAGTTCACCAGAGGGTATAGAGCTGAAGACAGAGTGGCTACACATCTCTAGAGTCTGTCACTATACAACTGGAAACAGAGCTCCGTGTCTCCTAGAGTCTGTCAGTAGCTGGAAGTTCAGAAATAAGTAAGGCCCTAGCAGTTCTTCCCTCATCCATGACTGAACTGACAGGGCTGGTCCAGTAAGTCCCTGTGGAAGCAGCGACAGTTGCTATGAATTATGATTGTTGTATCTCTCTGTCACATCTAAAGGATAGGACTCCTCAGCCCTTATCCTAACTCCCTGCTCTGACATTCCTTCCTATCTCATCTTCTCCAATATTTCCCCAGCTTTAGCGCAAGGGGTATAAATGACACGTTTAGGGCTGAAGCCTCAACCGTTATTTATTCTCAACCATGCATCCCTGCATTCACCACTGTTCATCATCAAGAAAGACTTTTATAGGTGGGGCTGACAGTAGCCTTTGTTTATGGGTATAAAGACAGGTATTTAGAAAGCATTTTGAAGCCACATCTCCCAAGGTATGTTTTTAAAGTCCCACTTATTTGGATCTGGAAAAGCCCAAGACCCATGCTACAAGAGTGAGCCCATCACTGACACTGCCTGGAATAACAGGACCCAGAGGCTAGATAGCCCATAGACCTAGGATAGAACTAAACATGACTGCAAAACAATGCCAATGTAATGATGCCTAATGGGATTGTGCTATACTCATAGCCTAGCCCAGTGGTCATCAGAGAGGCTTCATCCAGCAACTGGGAGAAACAGATGCAGACCCTCAGCTAAACATCAGGCCGAGCTCAGGGAATCTTGCTGAAGAGAGAGAAGAAGGGTTACGGGAGCAAGAGGGGCCAAAGATATCACAAGAAACCCCACAGAATCAACTAACTGGAGCTCAAAGGAGCTCTCAGAAACTGAACTGACAACATGGGAGCCTGCATAGGACTGATCTAGGCCCTCTGCATATATGTGATAGTGTGTAGCTTGGTTTTTGGGACTTCCAATCATAGGAGCAGGGCTATCTCTGACTCTCCTTTATTGGCTTTTGGGATCCTATTCCTCACAGTGGGGAGATACTTAGTCTTACTGCAACTTGATATGCTATACTTTGTTCATATCCATAGGAGGCCTGTCCTTTTCTAAAGAGAAAGGAGGAGGAGTGAAGAGATGGGTGGAGAGGGGAGGTGAGGGAGAGGGATTAGGAGGAGAGAAGGTACGGGAAACTGCAGTCAGGATTATATATATATATATATATATATATATATATATATATATATATGGCTTAGCTTAGCAGTTAAGTGGCCTTGCTGATCTTCCAGAACCTGTGTTTGGTTCCCAGCACCCATGTTGGGCAGCTTATAACCACTTGTAAGTCCAGTTCCAGGGGTTCTAAGTTTTTTTTTTCTAGACTCTATGGGCAGACAGACAGACAGTCAGACACACAGACATGCATGCAGTAACACACACACACACACACACACACACACAAAAAAAAAATAGAAATAAAGTAAGCCTTTAAAACAGTTTTCCTGTAGGAGTCTCTCTGCTCTAGCCTGGACATCCTTTGTACTTTTTCCTCTCCTCTCTTCTCTTCCCCCCACTATCCCTTGCACCTCCCACCTGCCTCACTCCATCCTCTCTTTTTCTGTTTCTGTTCAGAAAGTGACAGGCCTCCCAAGGGTATTAATAGAGTATGGTATATCAAGTGGAGGTGGGGCTAAGCTCCTCCCATTCTATTTGCCTGCAAATTCCATGCTGTCGTTTTTTTCTAACCGCTGAGTAATACTCCATTTTGTAACTATATCACATTTTCTTTGTCTGTTTTCAGTTGAGGGGGATCTAGATTGTTTCCAGCTTCTAGCCTGGATAGTTCTTTTAGTGAGCTGTTTATAGCAGGGACATCCACTTCTGATCTGTGCAGGTACAGAAGCTGTTAGCTTTTGAGACCAAAGACTAGTATCACTCTCTCTCTGAGGCTGTCAAGTAAACTGACCCCGCAGCTCTCGCTACAACCCTAAACTTGTGTTGATCATATGAGTGAATATCTGTCTATCTGTCTGTCCTATCTGTATATCTATCTATCTATCTATCTATCTATCTATCTATCTATCTATCTATATTATTATTATTATTATCTATAATCTATCTATCTATCTATCTATCTATCTATCTATCTATCTATCTATCTATCTATCTATCTATCTTCCTCTTGCTTCTTCATTGTCATCATCATCATCAATCCATCTATCACGTGTCTGTCTGTCCATATTCTGTATTAGGATAGGATAGCTTGTGTAAAACAACTGTCAAAATCTATTAACCTAACACTTAAACCTTATTTTGTACATGTTTATCATCCATGTGGTGTGAGCGACTTGTCCCTGTGGCTACTTGTGAGCAAGAACTCTGGAATCTGAATGTCTTTTAAGAGTTGACTTTGCTATCTTGGAGGCCTTAGTGGCGTCTTGAGAAAAGGAGATGGGAGAGATGACAGGAGACATACAATGCTTTAGAGATCAGACCAAGAAACGGCTTGTGTTCCTTCTACACATTTACATGTGAGTGGCTGGATTTGAGTCATATGATGCCAGTTTAGGAGCAGAAATGTATGAAAAGTTCAGTTTTCTGGTGGGCTCTGGGTGAGGAAGTGACATTGATGAGTATCTGACTTCTACTTTCACTCTCCTATTGGAGAATTTTGTTTGATCGGTTCTGACCAACTTCTCAGGCACCCCAAGCACTTGGGCAGGGTCTCTGAGTTTACTATCATTTTCCATTTTAAATTGCTTAGTTGCTCTTAAGAAGAGACAAACTTCTTGAGTGCCTTTGAGCATAATTACACCTTTCGTCCCTTCTTACCCTCTTCTTCTTCATTCCTCTGCTCTTGCAATTCCCTTTTCTCTTCTTCTATGTTCTTTCATTTATTATTTTTATCCCTTCTGTTCTCTTAATTTAGCTCTCATTTGCATCTGAAACCCCACTAAAGACAAATATAAAGAATCAGGGATGGGAACGTGAGTGGTCACAGACTGGCAGAGAGGCATGTTTATGACCCACTTATTTCTGCTCGTCTGTATGTGGTGGTGAGCAGGTTCAATATTTAACTAGGGCTTTATAGAAGAGTTAAGGAGATTGTACATAGTGTCTCTGGAATCCCTTTACCTACTATTAACACTTTATATGCCTTAGGATCCTTAGGATTCTCCTCCTGGGATGGGGGATATCTATGATACTCAATAGTAACAGGAATATCTTATTGTCTCCCCTTCCCACTTAGATGTCCCATTTCTGATGTTCTGAAATAGTCCTGAGTTTAAAATGTGTACATAAAATTTGAACTTCAAGCTCTCTCCTTGGCATCTAAATGAATGCCTTGTGAACTTTTATTTTGTGAGTAGGAGAGAGAACCCATCTCGAGATTCGAGACATGTCAAGCAAACTAAACTCCCTCTAAGGCAGCATAGCTCAGAGTTGCTGGCAGCAGCAGAACACTGCTGGGCTGGTGCCTGCTGCCGTTAGTCATAAGGTTGCATTCTTAGGTGGATGTGGTGAGCAGGTCAAGATGTGAAAATTCTGCATTATATAAAAAGGGCCTTGGGAGGTCTGTTTTTCATTGTGATAGGCCAAGCCCACCTTTCTTTTCCAGCTTACTATATCAGGCAAGTCAGCAGGAGGCCTGGGAATGATGGGGATGAAGTTTCCGGCTTCCAAGCCCGCTTTCTTATCTGTCAGATGAAGTGTGAAGGAAATGCTTCTGAGCTAAAAGTTGCGATGAGTCATGGCTTTAATTGTTTTCCATTTATAATCACGTTGGGTGAGATCATCTAGGGAGATCACTCCGTTCTCCAGATGATGTGAGTTAGCTGCTGAATGCGGGAAGCAGGCCACCCTCCAACCCACCTACCCTGTGATGTGCTCACTGAGACAGGCAGAGACAGGGACTGGGAGAGGTCACAGGGCTCCTGGGATTTGTCACCAGGCACACGGGAGTTCAAACTGTAATACTAACTTGATAGTCAATTGACCTTCCCAAATGAAAATAACTTCCTTATTACTTACATATACTTAGTAGATAATATTTTAAAGGTAACATTGTTATGATAGATCTTTACTTCCACTGATTGCAGTTTTTTTTTTACTCTACTTTTGTAGAAAATTCCACGAGGAATGCATCACAAAACCATTTTCAAAGCAGTAGCTTCTCATTTGTCTGCCCACATTCCATATTTTATCACTCAAGATCAAAATAAAGAATAACACTGGTCTTTTCTTTTTCTCCCCTTATTTTTTATTCATTTGCTTATTCAGAAAACATCTGGTGGGCAGCTAGCATGTGCTATACATGGTAGTAGGAATGGGAAAGCACCTAGTGTGTGCTGCACATGGCGGCAGGAATGGAAAAGCGCCTAGTGTGTGCTGCACGTGGTGGCTGGAATGGGAAAACACCTATTGTGTGCTGCACATAGTGGCAGGGATGGGAAAGCACCTAGTGTGTGCTGCACATGGTGGCAGGGATGGGAAAGCACCTAGTGTGTGCTATACATGGCAGGAGGAATGGGAAAGCACCTAGTGTGTGCTGCACATGGCAGTAGGAATGGGAAAGCACCTAATGTGTGCTGCACATGGTGGCCGGGATGGAAAAGCACCTAGTGTGTGTTGCACGTGGTGGCTGGAATGGGAAAGCACCTAGTGTGTGCTAGGTATGGGAAAACACCTAGTGTGTGCTGCACATGGTGGCAGGGATGGGAATTCAATGCTCTATTGGTTCCTTTTCTGTTGTACAAAGGTGGATGGGATGCACCCCAGACCTGTCAAGTGACCATTTCTGTCTTGAGCCTCAGATTTCTTATTGCTTTCAGTGGTTACTACAAGGATTAAATGAGACAGTTCTTACCAAGTGCTTGCCTCACACTCAATAGATAGTAGCCACATCAGCATTCTTTTGGTGCAAGTAATAGAAAACCCAAACCTAAGTGGCCAAAAGAATCAAAAAAATATTTATTGTTTAATATAAACCTAAGAATAATAGATGACTCCAGGAATGGTTGGTTCAGAAGCTCAATACTAATGGAAAAAAAAAAAGCCCATGTTCTTCCCAGCTCTGCCATCTTCAGCAGGATGGGTTAATTTTCAAACTAGTTTTCATCGTCACAGTAGGGCATCATGCTCACAGCTGACAAGCTCCAGAAGAAAGTGAGCTATTTTCAAAGCAGTTGCTCCTCATTTCTCCTTCCACATCTGGCTGGCCATTATGTTTCATTAATTAGTGTTTCAGTTCTTCATGCAGCAGCAGACCGTGGGGTGCCATTGATGGATTCGGCCAATAAGAAGCAATGCACCTTTACCTAAAAAATAATCTGGATTTGCTGAGCAGTGGGAGCATCTAGGTATGTTAAGTCTTTTGCATATTCAGTGGATGAGTTTTCTGAGGAAATTAATGAGGCTCGTCACCATGGATTAAAACCTAGCTACCTTTTCCTTGTTTGGCTCATTCTTTAACATGGTGGAGCCTTAGAATTTGAGTCTTGCTAAAGCATGCTGAAGGAATGATGAATGGCTCCTTGTGGAATTGCCACCAGGGTATGAAAGCATGGCTGAATGGTTTCTTGTGAAGCAATCCTGGTTAGTCACCTAACGCTGGAACTCACTGAAATAAAGAACATTCCAAACTCATTTCCCCAGCTGTATATCTCACATAGAAAATTTCCATAATGGCAATGATAGGTTTCATTCCTACCAGCAGTGAATAAGGGCTCCTCTTTCTCCACATCGTCTTGGGCATTCGTTTTGTTTGTTTTGTTTTTTGAAGATGATGATAGCCATTCTGATGAAGTGAGGTGGAATCTCAAAGTAGTTTTGGCATTCATTTCTCTGATGGCTACTTGGAACACTTTAAAAAGTACTTACAGACAATTTCAACAAATGGGATAATACATATTCTTTGCTCACTGAAAAATTGTTGAACAAGTGAAGGCATGGCTGTGAAACCATTAAGATCACAATGTGTACGGTTTAGAGGCGAGGTGAGAAGGAACTAAAGTAGGGCAGCAAGGGTCAAGAGACAAGACAAGTTGAATAGCACAGCTTATCATGAATGAAATTCAATGTAAGAGAACTACTCTAAGGCAAAGAGTGAATGAATTAGCCTTCCCTGAGTTTAAAGAGATCATTTGGTCTCCTTGTGGATTTGTTGAGAACTCAAGGCTCAGCTTTACTGTTCAAACACATGCTTCTTAAAAATAAGTACTTTAAGTTTTAAATATTTCAACCATTTTATCCATCCTTCTTTCCATCTTTCCATGTATCCGAACAAGAAAGAAGTCATTACTGAATGCTTACCACCAACAGGATCTTGAGTCAGATCATCCAAAATGGATCTGTTGGTTCCTGGCTTGATGACTCAATGATTAAAGTCATTCAATGCCAAGCTTGATGACCTGAATTTAATCCAATCTTTGGAATTTTTTTAGTAGCTGAAAGGAGAGAACCAACTTCCACAATTTGTCTTCTGACCTATAGGGGTATGTGTGCAAGTGCGCACGCCCACCCATACCCACACCAAACAAATATTTATATCTTTTCTTTGAGGCTTAAGAGACAGCTCTGCCATTAAGAGCACTTACTGCTTTGCAAAGCACCAGGGTTTGGCTCCCAGCACACACATCAGGCAGCTCACAACTATCTGTAAGCTTAGTTCCAGGGGACTCACTGCCTTCTTCTGACTTCTACTCAAGTAATGCATTCAGACAGACAGGCAGATAGATGCACGCACACACACACACACACACACACACACACACACACAATAAACTAATAAATCTTTAAAAGATAAGTTTATCTTGCCTGTTTGGCTAGCAAAATTGTTCATTTAGCAAAAATATCTGTCTAGCATTTAGTGCCACTTAGCATGAAAAATGTGCTGGGGGATGGGATGTGACATGGGCTCTCACACTCAGAGTGAGTGTAAAAGTTTCAGGAGCACTTTGGAAGAATATTGAGTTGTGACGTTTGAAAGACGATTGCACCTCCACAGGTACCGATCACATAGAGGAGCCTTCATGAAGGAAAATCCTAGCACCCTGTAGGGAATGTGGTGGTTTTGATTTACATAGATTTATTCTTTGACCTTCTCAACTTGAAGAGAATTCAGACTATAAATCAGTTGCTCAATGACCAACAAAAGCTAGCAACAATAGTGTACTCATTATAATTCTCATGACAATGGGAACTGAAGGAGTAGAGCTGAAGAGATGCCCTTATGGTTATTGTCACCACTTCCACTGCGGGAGATATTAATAGCTAAGAAGCTGTCATTTGGGGAATTATTGCCTCTCTCCTTCTTTCCTCAAGATAATGTACTTGATAATGCTATTCAAGTTTTTTATACTATCTCCTATACCAGAGGTAAAAGGAGAAAAGAAAGAAATACAAAGGAATCTATTTTCTATTGGCTGGACTTTTAGAGGTTGCTGTGGGACCAGAGAAAGTTTTGTTGGGGACTACAGAAAGTTAGGGAAGTAAAGGACTGCGAGATTCTTTTAAAGTTGATTAACAAGAGAGAAATTCATGAAGTCAAAACCGCATGAGTCATATTTACACTAAGACTAGCTCCTACTCAAACCCCTGGCTTAGAATCCCAACCCCCACCCCAAATACACACTATTACAATTGCTCTCGGTCATCTACCCGACCTTGATGTCAAGATTCTGTTGCTAAAGACACCACACACACTAGTCACAGGGCATGGAGAAATCAAGTTGATACTGACTAGAAAATTCCTGCTGACCACCTTAATAGTACCAAAAGGGGTTATGCATGCTGCATGTTCAGAGACTTCACAGGCTCAAGGAATGACTCTAGTATTATCATTTTTCTAAATGGACATATTATCAAATATCTTTCTAAATTTGTATTTCTCTACCTGTAGATTAGTGCAATTCAGTGTGGTGATATCTTATTTGTACTCTACATCAGAGTGTGGAGGTAGCCACTAGTTAGTCATAGAGCCTAGGCAGTGGTGGTTTCACACTCTGAACTTTAGGCAAGTTTTGTTTGTTAAAACACAAAATATCACCACAGTTCAGACTGCATCAGAGTAGTTATTCTGTGCAGTAAATGGTTATTATTCTCTCCAAGTGCAGAGAATAAGTGTTTGTGCACTGCTCATCCATAAGAAGGACATTTTAATATTGCCTTCTCTACCCAGAAGAAGAGGGGGCAGACGATTGTAAGAGCCAGAGGCCAGAGAGGACCAGAGACAATGTGTCATCTGGACATGACAAGACCACTGCTTTTGTCAAGTCACAGCAGCTGTGGTTCCCTATACCAGAACTGAATAAAATCAAGACAACCAACTTTCTAGTTTGGAGCGAGGAGAGTCCTGACCCCTAGCTGAAGAGCTATTGGCCATTGTTGACATTTAGGGAAGGGAGAGTCAGTTTTCTTTAAGTGCATAGTTCTATTAGGTTGACAGCTATGCCCTACTGGGTAACCCCATATCAACAAGTTTACGGGCAGCACAAATTGGACTTGGTGGATTATTTATTTAAAAAAAGGAGTGCACAAAGTTGGGGATGGAGTGTGGAGATGGATGGAGTATATCTGGTTGAGTTAGGCAGAGGGAATAAGTAATATTTATATTTAGTAAAAATACCTTGTGTGAAATTCTCAAAGATTAATACAAATATTGTATTAAAAAGAATCCTGTTTTTTGGGGGTAGGGAAAGGTTTTTCCTATCTGTTTTACATCTATGGAAAGGCAGCAATCAAAGAACTAATTGTAATAATCATAGTTACACACACATACTCACACATAACTGGAGTAATGTATTTGTGTGGTGGAGGGGTTCTGGGGTTCACAAGTCCTTTCAGAACTTTGATGTATTCAGGAGGCATAGTTCCCATCAATCAAAGTGTGGGCAATGGAAAACTTACTATGACACCCATTCTATTCTTCAGTATTTCTCATGAGAACAGTTTTCTCAGTCTTCTGGGGCAGAGAGTTCCGATTCTGCATCTAGCAGACCACTCACAAGTGCTGGGCCCAGGGTCTTGAGGAATAGTATCAGTGGGACACTAAGCAGCTACTTGTTTCTTAATTGTTTGATCATTTTATATTTTGAGTTGCCTAACTACTTGATGTTTTCAATATTTGGAAAGTTTGCTCTACTTGTTTTTATTTAGTTTTAGGCTGTTATGGAAACTATGACAGTTCTCGTGAAGCTGTTTCTTTTCTGAGACCTCTCTGTCTGTAGCAGTAGGGCTTAAAGTGAGGCAAATCTGAAGTTGTGCTTAGGACATTGGCTTAACATGGGAAATTTCAATGTCACTCTGTATGTTTCCAACTGGCAGTTTTGGCTCTGTAATTTGGAGTGTTTTCAGTCTCCTTTCTTTGCTTTCAGTTTTCTGAGACTACCCTTGAGTTTTGTTTTTGTAGAGATGGAATTTAAATATAAACAGAAGATGTCCAAAGATATCTATACTCACTGTGAAAGGCAGGGATTAATCATAAGAGGAGAAAACACAAAATAAGAAGTCACTTCCTATTTTCCATTGACACTGGTACCTTTGTCTCTCTAGGATTCACATGTACACTGCCTGACGTGGCATTGAGTACTCACACATCCTGGAAGAGACCTTTTAAAAAGAGTTCTAGGTAGCTAAATATACCATACTGCTGTGTTATCACAAAGGGATCATGTTTCTAACCAAGTGTTTCCTGGACAGTAGAAGAATAAACTAGATTTGTGTCCACAGCTGCCATCATCTATCTATATGCTCATAAATGGGTTGCTAGAAGGAAAAGTTGGCTATGCCAAGGGAGGTACAAATTTAAAGGGTGTTTTCTCACAGATGCAAATTTGGATACATACTAAGAAAGAGATTTGATTCTTGTCTTTTGCATTTGCCTACTTAGAGGAGCCAAGAAGCAAAGATTTTTTTTCAGTTCCATAGTTGAGCAAAACTGGAAATAAAAGTGATCATCCCTATGGTAGTCTGAGAAGTCACAGTGAGATAACAAGAGGTAACATTTTGTTGAAATGCTTCGTTTATTGCCAAGAAATATTCTATAGAATGCTGTTGGTTGAACCTTCCCTAAGATATATCTGAAGCTGTATGAAATCATGGCTATCTAGTGATAAGGCACACCAGCCCTCCACTAAAAGTAGGCAGTGGCTACTTGGGACAAAGGCACCATGTGGAGCCTCAAAAATGTGAGCCTATTTCCACCTTGACCAAAGGTCAGAGAGTTGGAACTTACCTCTACTTATTCAAGGTTATTTTGTTTCTACCTCAAACATAGGTCCCACCTAGATTTAGACCAGAGAGTTCTGCTCTCTCAAGGATATTGTCAATGGTGTGGCTAGTAGACAACCTGTATTTCAGGAATGGAAAAGTAGATATGTTTCTACTTCAAACAGAAGTCTAAGGATACAACTAAGGTTCCAGTTTCTTTAAGGAGGTAACATTGGATTCTACCCAGAGGGTTTGCCTACAGAATGTTTTGGTCTAGGATGTGAGTGTGACTTATTTTGTTCTAGCATCAGAATATTTAACTATGGAGCCTGTGACCTTCAACTGGTCTGGTCATTTCCTTGCATCCTGTTAAAGCAGGTTTTTGTGTTACTCCTACATTTTGGGGTCAGGGGTCTTTTAAGCAATTGGAAATTGAACAGGGGCGATTTCAGTATTCACTGGAACTCTTTCCTGATACTATTCTATGATTTTCTATCTTACTATTTTTGTGTGTTTGTATTCTTTATTAGTATTTCTAAATCCCCATTCCCCTACCCTGGCAAGTGGCATTTTTGTGGAAGCTGGTCCCCGACCTAAGGGAGAATATGTCCTTAAAAGAGTTTTCAAATTAACTTCCCTTGTTTTGGTTTCTCACTGTCTAGCTCACTGTTTCTTCAGCTTCCAGCTTTCCAAGGTTACTATACCTTTGGCTTTTCCAACAGCTCACCTAGGGTGGTGGAATCAAGAGAGAAAAGCACAGGTATCTGAAATACCCCCACAGTTCCTTTTTGCTGTTTTACATATGTATGTGTGAATCGGCAGCCCCCTGCCATTTGAGGAGGCCATTAAGGTGTTGACTAAGCATAAATCTGGCAATCCCCACCTGCCTTGTGGATACTGTGCATCTGTTTTCATCAGAGGCAGCAAGGGCTCATGCCTGCCTCCTGTTCATTCCCCTGAAGAGCAGTGGGGTGCTTATGGGATTTGCTGAACAGTTAGGAGGTTAGGAGCAGCCTTTGGCAATGACACGGGCTTAGTTTTGTGCTAGAGGATAAAACGCACATAAAATGTTCTACAAATTGAATAGCATCTAAAAACTTCTTTATGAAGATATGGATGCAGAAATTACAAGGGATTTGGGCTGTCTAAAGTGATGTTAATTGAAACATAAATCGATATTTCAAGCATGCTTGATCACTTTTATGGGTGAACTCAATCCTGAACTCATGCTTTTTCCATGGTCCAGATTCTTTCTTGATTGAAGGAAAATCTTGAATTTCTCATTAATCTCTTTTTAGAATTCCATTATCCAGGGATTTTTTTCTTGTTAATACTAGTTCACCCCATCATCTAGGTGCCTTAGTCATGCACAGCCTTGCTTCTTTTGGGCAAAGTTCTCTGTGAGGTGTAGCATAGTTTTTCCTTTCTTTCCCCTTTCTTCCTCTTTCCCTTCCTCCCTTCCTGTCTTCTGTTCTTCTTTTCTTCCACTTTAGATGTATCACAGGTTGGCTTTAAAGTCTCTTCATGGTCCAGGCAAGCCTTAAAGTTGCCATCTGTAATGGTAAAAGTAAAATGGCCCTGTTCCCCAAGTGACAGCAGTGGGCAGTGGGCACTAGACCACAGTGATCACAAAGGCACCTGGGTCTCAGGCAGAGAGTCCACAAGTGGCCTGTGGGCCATGAGGGCCAGCAGGTCCTAGTCAGGGAGCCTACACAGGGAGCTGCATGGTGGGTAAGAGACTGAGATGGATAGACACACCATGCTGAGTGAGGTTGGATATTTATTTAGTGGGTTATGGAAGGGGGGAAGGGAAGAAGGGAGAAGAGCAGAGAGAGAGAAGGAGAGAGAAGGAGAGAGAGAGAGAGAGAGAGAGAGAGAGAGAGAGAGAGAGAGAACACAGAGGGGGAAGGGGAAAAGTGGGGAGAAGGGAGCGTGATAGAAATGGAAGCAATCCAGCTGCAGGCAGGAAGGAAGATCTGCCTGCCTTGGTGGTGGACAGGAGAGGGAGTGAGCGGGACTTGTCTCTTAAAGGGACAGAACAGACCATTACATTCCCATCTCTTTTTTATGATATGAAGGTGGGAGGTTAGGCACAACAGGTTAAAGGAATTGGGGCAGCAGATTCTCATGACTGCTTCCTGCTTATTTGTGGGTGTTGTCTTGGGTGAGGAATCTGAGAAAGCTGGGTGCTGGTCACATCCTGGCATAGCTGGCCTCTTTGCTCCTGTCCTCCTCTTCCCTCAGCCTCCCCAGTGCTTGGATTATAGGCCTGTGCCACTGTACCTATCTAGGAGGAGTGGTTGTTGCCTCTAACAGTTTTCTTTAGGTTCTTCTCATAGTAGAGTTTTATCCTTTCTTTCTTTAGAGAGCTGGGTAAGCAGTAAGATCAAGGTACTGGAAATAATTGATCAAGCTTACATTTATATTTGTATATGCTGGCAATTCAGTTATGATGTTGTTCAATGACTTTTCTCATTTGGACTGTTAAAATCTATGTGGTTAGAAATTAGAATACACTGTCAGTTCAATTTTGCAAATCTTGGTTATGATTTTTCTCCAAAGATTAACATTTTTAGGTTGATTTAATGAATATAGACATAAAATTTAGAGAATCACCATTGTTATGCCTTGATCCATGAATTCTCCCCAAAACCAAGGAGACAGTCTCACATGTAAAAGCAAAGAGCCTTTATTCTACACAAGTTTGCAAACTCTGACTCTCCATGAGTTTAATATATTAGAATAATCAGAGAGTCCTGAGCTCAGTTAGGGTTGGGTTTTTATTGTTGCAAAGATGGGGTGAGGAATTTCTAAGGTTCAGGTCCTCTGATTGGCTGACATTTGTCTAGTGGTGTCCTGGTGAAAAGTAATTGGTGTGTGCTGGCAGATGATTCTATCCACAATGGTTGGAACATTAGGAATTTTCTTTGGATGGTCTGCTCCTGGGTGGTGCCTGGGTAGTCTCAGTTTGTGATCTTTCTTGGAACCAGGCATTGCCTTAGGAAAACTATTGAGACTCAGGCCTCTATTGAGTTTGTCATGGCTGGGTGCTACAACCACTACAGTAAATGGAGCAGGATTGAGAACATGTACAATTCATGCTAGAAATGTGAGTTACTAAATAAGTAAGCTGAAAAAAATTAACAATTTTTTTGCAGGGATCTCTATGAAGGTAGAACTAGATGGGAAAATGATGGAGTATTTTCATTACTGGGAAAATGTATTATAAAAGTGTCATAATTAAAACAGTATACACACTCAGGTATAGAAAGGTAAGGGATAAGGGATGAACAAAACCAAGCAAAGAGTCCAGAAATTGACCAAGCATGTATAACAACATTATATGTAATAAAGATTAGTTCTATAAAGAGAAAGGGTAAGTAATGCAACAAAATATCTTAGGACCTATAGGCAAAATGTCTACAAAATGAGGTTGGACCATTTATATCATTCACATAGAAAACTTTAGAAGAAAAAAGTGTAAAGAAGAGCAAGAAAAGAAAGAAAAAAGACTAAGAAGGATCATAAATAGGAGAAGGAAAATAACCCAAGAAAGAAAAAGGAGAAAAACCTCCCTTTGGATGTGAAAATGACTGGGTGATGGTATTCCCAGCATTTGAGTGAGCACCCAAAGTTACAGGAGAGCCTGCAGATGTTCAGGGGAAATACACTCCAATAGCACAGAAACACCCAGTGTGTTAGAAAGGCCAACTTTTAATTTGCCCGCCCATTTTTGAAGGGGAATTATGGTTTCACACTCAGAGGAGAATATTGCAACCTTCCCTGAGCTAAAGTCATAGTGTAAGTTGCTGTCGCTTTTGGAAGGTCCCGTTGTTAGGCTTGGAATACATTAGCTGAAAATCGTTTTCATTTATATTACCATCCAACCTATCCTGTGTTGTCAGATATGCCGTTATTAGGACAGTTAGATGCGGTATTGAAGTTTAATACTGACTCTAACTTTGTCTATCATTTCTCTGACCTTTTAAGCCAGTGTGACATGCTTCTAGCTTGACCTCGTGTTGCCATAAGTGAGCATACCTAACTTCCCAAGCTTGCTTTTTCTGTCATTTTTATTTCTTGAGCTACAAAGTTTCAGCTGCAGCTTCAGTTTCCTCAAGAGATTTTGACTTACTGTGTTGCCAGCTTCCAACATCTCCATGGATCCGGAAGAACCCAGCTGTCTACAGTGCATTCTCATTCAGATGAATTGGCTGTGATGAAGCTATTCTTCCCTGCCTCTTCCCTCCATTTCCTATGACATCACAGGAGTTCCAACAAGTTTAATAAAATCAATTATAAACTCATCCAAATTCTTTGAAGGCAGTGGGGTTCTTTAGAAGGTTTTGGGATATGAATTCATGCTTACAGGCTTCAGTGTCCCAGATGTAGATCCTGGTTCTCACTCTACGCTTGCCCCTCTTCTCAAAGCTGAAAAATTGAGACTGTGGGATAGTTGGTGATATGTGCTTTTCACATGTTCTGATTCATTTCATTTTCTTATGCTTAGGGGCTTTTGAGAAATTTTCCCCTTTGAGACTAATTCCAAGATGTCTTTGAATTTTCTCTTGCCAGCATTAGGGAAAGCCATATCTTGAAGGATGGCCATGGCCCGTTACTCTCAGGGGCCCTGTTGTGCAGTCTGGTTATGAACCCTTCTCTCTGATGTTGTGGGTGTGAAAGGTCTCCCTATGGAAATTAATTTCTGTCTGCCTGCTGCCTTCTCTTGGATTCTACAACACCTCCCTCCTATATTGAGTCTACAAGATACTTGGTTTGCAACCAATATGTAGTTGCCCTTGGCACTACTTTGTAGTTTCTGCAGTTGCTCTGGGGGAGTTCAAGATTTCTAGTTTCTTTACAGTCAATTAAAGACACCTTTTAATGTACTCTTGTTATATCCCACCTATTTGTGAGAGCTGAGCTGTTCAGGAACCTCCATTGTCTCAGGGCTTTAAGGAGATGTTGGAAAGGTGGTTGGTTTGACAACATCTTGAAGGATGATAATTTGTTGATACCAATCATAGTGGTTTGTAGATTGAGGTTAGTCTTCCACCTTAAATTAGGCAGAGGGTGGGGAGATAAAGAAGTAAGGATCAAAAGGGTTACGGGAGGATGGTTCTGGGCAGAGGGGAGCTACAGTCTCGCTTTATCAGCCCAAGAGCATCATTTCGTTCTTTAGTTGTCATCAGCTCATGGGAGACAGCAGGACTTCCTAGTAGAAATGGTACCCATGTATCTTTCTATATGCTAGGTTAGTTGTCATCAGCTAATGGGAGACAGCAGGACTTCCTAGTGGAAATTGTACCCATGTATCTTTCTATATGCTAGGTTAGTTGTCATCAGCTCATGGGAGACAGCAGGACTTCCTAGTGGAAACTGTACCCATGCATCTTTCTATATGCTAGGTTAGTTGTAAGCAGCCCCTCTCTCATCTAGGTCTGAGACATTTGTCTACTCCCATCTATGTGTACACATTTCTGTATACCTTGTTCGTGTATAACACACACCTGTATCACTTGGCAGAGAGTTAAAGACGGCTACATTTGGGTCTATCCTTTTTAAAATTGCAATCATGGGCGAATAACTTTTCTAACCCCTGTTTCTTCATCTACAGCCCTCTTCTGAGTGGTAGGAAATAGAGCTTCCTGCACCCTGGCTCATGCAGGTATTTGATCTTAGTTTTGTTTCAGGATCCTTGCTGATTCATTTTGACCTTGGCCAGGATACGTCTTCTCAGTTCCACATATATTTTTTGTGTGGCCCTTTTTAAGATGTTCTCACTTTTTGTGTGATTGACAGCTCTTTCTGTCCTTCCAATGCAATGGTCTCATGATTCTGTGTGGCTGCTTCCATGTTCTATGAAAGCTCTCTATTGCTCTCTTATCATAGAATTAAATGTGGGCCAGACAGAGTTAGACCGAAAGGAGTGTGCTTTGGGAAACACGCCAGTGTCTTCTCAACCTTCCAGCCAAAGTGACTGTATGCATTGCTTCAAGGAGGCAAATTCATTTCCATATATGAATATCTGAGTATATGTATGTGTGTGCATAGGATCACCGAGAAACCTATTTGTACAATTAATGTACAAAAATGTACATTATAATGTACAACTAATGTACAATTTCTCAAGCAATATTTTTATACCATAAATTGTCCAGAGAGATACCTCAGAGGCTCTCCTGCCAAAGAGAAGAAAAGGCAAGTCCCCTATGATGCTAGCACCTTATGTCCTGGCTACATAGCAGCATCTGTTTACCAAACACACGGACTTCCTTTAGAACACAGCTTTGCCTCCAAGAGATAATTGACACTGTCAAGAGACATTTAGAATCACCTTAAGTGGGCAGTCACCTCTGACACCTACTGCGTAGATGCCGGGGTGACAATAAAAATCCTTCAATGCACAGTACAGGGCAGGTCACACAATTCAATTATCTAATGCCAAATGTTGAGGGGAATTGACAAACACTGGTTTAGAACTTGTAGGTGGGGAACAGGAGCTTTTAAATATAAGGAACAGCAGACTGTATTTCTCAGTCTTCCCCCCTTCTCTGATAAATATCTGTCCCTTCATATAAATCCTGCCCATTTCAAGTCAAGCTTTGTGTTGTCTCTTTGGTCATGTATATGTGCCATGGTTGAAGTAAGATTTTATGAGGTATCTTTTTATTTCCTCCTTTTTTTCTTGTCACAAACAAGTTTGTGAACAGATGCCTGGAGCATAAATATTTGTGTTCTCTTAATTTTGCTTCTCACTGACTTACACTGCCCAGAGTAAATGTACGTCTAGTCTGAGCTTCCCTCTCTTCCCTCCTCGGCTCTGGCAGTATTTGTGGCCAATTCTTTGCCTGTTTCTTTGCCTTAGGGTCCTTACTTTACCTCAGGTCATGGGATTAAGGCCAGGTGAATTAGAACATACAAGTTCCAGGGATGAGGTTGGACCGAAGGGAAGGCCTGAGCCCAAGTTAGCCAAAATGCTATATCAAGTGGCTCAGATGCACCTTTCACCGGCCAGGCTCAATCCTGTGGACCAGACCAGAGGGAAAAGTCTTTTTTCTACCCAAATACTTGCTTCAGATCTTCACTAGGAACAGAGCATTAGGTTGAGAAAGATTTTTCTTTTTCTCTCTCAAAACAATTTTTCTTTGCTTTACTGTCTCTAAGGCTTGGGTAGAGTTGAGAACTATGCCACTCTCTGACTCCTGCTATTCTGAAATTGAAACTTTCCCCTCTTTCCTTTAGAAAAAGTTTAGTGTATCCCCCCCGCCCCCCTGGTGTTCTGAACCTTTATGATGTACCAGAAGGGTGGCCTATTTCTTAGGCCAGACAAGAGTACTAAAGGCTCTTTTGTCTGGGTCTCAAGCCTGGCTCTAGGACATGTCACTGTATTGGGTTCCTCTGAAAATTCCTTCCTTCCACATTTGCTCAGGACCATTTCTCAGTCAGATGGGGATGCCCCGAGTTCATTCACACTATTTTCAATGCTTGTTTTTCTTTATGTTAGATTTTTTTTAAACCTTATCTTTGTTCATTATGCTGGCCCCTTTTATTTTGTTTGTTATATCTTTCATTTTTAGAATTCACTTTTCCTTTTATTTAATCCTCTTCTTGTCAGAAATATTTTTACTTATCTGTGGATCTTATTCTTTTTCTGTAGAGGCTTTTTTCCTCTTCCTTACATTGTATTGGTTTTCTCGTTCCCTTTCTTATGGCTTTTGACATGTTGAATAATGTTTTTAGTACATGGCATTTATAGTGCACCCATGTTAAAGGGCACTAACAGCTAATTGCAGGCACTTTCCTTGGGGATGGGCTTGTCATCTTTGGAGCTCTCTTGTATAAGATAGCCAGGCAGCCTTTTCAGCTGCTCTCCTTTTGGAGAATCACATCACATTTTGGCATTTTCGCTGGCATCCTTCACTTTCTCAGGAGGAAGGCTTCTGGTCTCCTGTCTAGCAGAACACGTGGGTGACATTCTTGCTGGCTACCAGCATCATGGGTGCAACAAGCAGGCTGAGACCACACTCCTCAGCTCACGGTCACTCAAGTCTCCACTGGCCTTGTCTTCTCCTGGGGACTGTGCAGCACGGATCAGCTTCCTTCCTCTCTGATGTGGTATCCACATTTAGACTGCAGTGGTCTCTTTGCCGGTAGGAGGCCCCAGTTTACTTTCTGCTCCTTTCCCTTTTCTGCTCCCAAGAACCTGTTGGAATCACTCGCTTTTTGATGTCTCCACATCCTTTTGTCCATTTTTATTCTTGAGGGCTTTTGGGTGAAAGGGATTAAGTAAAATGGCCCTGAATTGACTTGATTATTTTTAACCAGCACCCCTGGGGCCTCTGCTTTCAGCCCAAAGCAGCTCTCTCTCATTTGTCACCTGGCTAGGTAGGTCCCCCCGCCCTTTATTGAACAGGACTTGGCTTTGTGTGCCTCATCTTGCTTCTCAGTTTCCAGTGAGAACCTTCCGCCCGGAGTTCTTTGATTATCGGAAGCAGCCCGCAGAGGTGCGGGGAGAGCAGGGTGGTCTCTGTGTTCACACAGAGTGCATTTGCCCGTAATGAACCAGATTCTCTGCCGCTTGCCCCAGCAGTGCCTCTGCCTGAGGTTTCCAGGAGACAGCCCAGGAAATACAAAGGCCAAACAGCAATCACTTCACAAATCACCTTGGCCCCTTTGCTTCCCTTCTGTAGCATGCCACAGTGTAGAAGCCTTTACCACTCCAGACCCCTCAGGAACAAGTCTTATCTCTCTGGAACAGTTGTCTCTTCCTAGATGGGCACTAAACAGAGAAAGGAATTGACATTTAATGAGGTAGGCATCGTGCCAAATGCTTTACAAGAGTTTGCTAACCTCATTCTTGTAACAACCCTTTGAGGATAGTGTTAATAAACTTATTGCCAGGGAGATGCCGGAAAGTGGAAGAATAAGAAATTGTACCCAAGGATGCTTTGCCTTGACCAGGTCTTCACTGGACCACTCTGGGTGAGGAGGAACTTTGTATAGGGAGTGGAGAAAGCCCCGGGTTAATGAAGTCCTGAGTGAATGTGATGTAGACATAGTCTTGACCTTATTAAGGACTCCATATCCTCAGGCTTGGAGAGGTGGCAAAGCCCTCCTCAGAGAACCAGGTGTGAGTGTTGACAGTGTGTGCAGAAAAATCCTCCATGGCTTTTCTTGGTGGGCATTTACAGCCTGAAGACTGCTTCCCCAGAGACTTTTCCTACCAAGGAGAGCTAAACCAGTGTTCTTGAGTCACTGTATACAGTAAACTCTGCCTCCTTGTTTATCTGTGTGTAATAACTCCGCCTCCTTGCTCAGCTGTATGCAAGATTCTGCCTCTTGGTTCAACCCTATATAATAAACATGCTGAGCTTCTGAGGGTCTGTGTTTTCGCTAGTTGAGAGTCTAGACCACCTAGCCCTGACTTTCTGTGTGCATAGGTGTCTGTCTGTAGGTCTTTTTTTGTCTTTTCTTCATTTCTTAGCTGCCCCCAGTTATGCTGCATGTGGTACTTCTGTTCCCAGGAAACCTCACAAGGAACATGCTTTGTGCTATGTGTATCCAGCAGGTGCACATTAAATATGATTTATTGACTATGTGATGAAAGACTGTCCTTTCCTACCTACCTGTAGATTGTCAACTATACCTCAACTCATAGGTATCTACTTTTAAAATCCAAAACTCTAAACACTTAATCAGCTTTCCATTTTCTTTAGCCGAGAGCTATATCTTGAATTTCTGATCATGCCCAAATTAAATTTTCATCATGTGTATAAGGCCATTGTGAAAAAACTTTGCTGGCTAATATCAAATCTGTACTGAGACTCAGATTCGTGATAACTCTTGAAAGAATAAAAGAATGTTCCACCAAGGAGGACGGAAACAGCCTATATAAGGTGTTTAGTGGGCAAGACAACTCAGCTGGATGTCTTGCTTCTTGGTTTCTGGCACTAGGGTCTTCCTAGACTGGAGTCGTAGGGTGAGAAGTGATGTCAGCTAGGATGAAACATTCAGGTGGTTCAGTCTGCTGTGCCACCTGGAGTTTCATTAGGTAGAACGAGGCCGCGGTGATTCAGAACGGCCCTATCAGAAGCATGTTTGTTCAGTCCTTTCTTTTACCCCAGCGTCTTTGTTCAAGTGCCAGGAAGAATGTAAGATTGTCACATCTGATCCAGGGTGGGAATGGAGGTTGGGATGGCAAAGAAGAAGTTGGGTGCAGGAAAACAAGTATGTCTGTGCATTCACTGCTTAGCATTTGGGCCTTGCCTTCCTTACTTCGGTAAGGAGGTGAATTACAGATGGGTCGGTGCAGAGCAAAGGGGGACAGGGTCGCTTTGACTCCTCAAGGAGTTATGCATTACCTTAGTCAAGACTGGCATCCTCACGTGGCTTTCTGAAAAATTTAGTAAAGCACATTCTTTATTCTTTCCTTAACGGAGCAGAGATTAGCAGCTCAGAGCCTGTAAGTGCTGTGTATTTTAAGGTGAGGGAGATGAACGATCTGCTATGCCGCAGCTTAAATCATGGCGCTGGATGACTAATGGCAGCAGCCAGAACAATGGATTTATTTTCCTGTCAAACACAGTAGAATTTATACTACTTATTTCTTCAAATGAGACTTCTTTTTTTCCCTTTAGGAATGACATAGAAAACACCCTGAGGTTTGATGGAACAAAGAGAATGTTGACTCCCCTCCTGCTTCCCTCCCTGCTTGCTTCTTTCTATAAAGTTATAGGGCTGGCTGAGTAGCTTCTCTAGTGCACCTGAGGAGGGAAAGGGCCTGGGGGATGCTCTCTGTTAAGACTCATGTGCTGAGCAGACATCATATCACAGGAAGTCAAAGCAAAGCAAACCAAACCAAACCTGTCAATGTAAGGATAGCTGATAAAGAACTAGAGCAAAGAGGATGCAAAAGATAAAATAACTGTTTTCGTGTTGGTGGTTGTGATAAAGGGCATGGGAAGGAACATGAAGGTAAGAGAAGCAACCCTTTCCCCCAATGAGGTAGTGGATTGAGTGGATTATAGGAAGGGTCAGAGTGGACCAAGGCATTCTGCACCCATGTCTGGAAGGGTGTGAGGGAGGGCAATTAGGGCAGTGGCTCTAGCCAGTCAGAGCAACACGGAGAAGCAACATGGGTGGTTTTGTGCTTAAGGAAAGAGGAACATGTGCACCTCTAGAAGGTTAGAGTACCTGGAGGTGAGTCGATTGGCATGGGCCTGCAGGGCTGGCTGTCTGTGCACAGTGACACTCAAGCTCTTACACTCAAGCTTGTAAGAAATGGACTTAAAATCCATTTCTTTAGTATTTACTTAACTGTAATATACAAGAACTTACACAAAAGATAAAAAATATTTCCAAAAAAGTACAAAATATTTGACTTGCAAAGGACTTGAAGGAACACTTAATCCGAGACTGTTATTTAAAATTGCATGTGCAGAGTGGAGGGAGGCCCAGTGAACACACTGCTGTGCCGGAGAGCACAGCTAGATAGAAGACATGTTTGGAAGGGATGGGAGATTTTCTCATTCAGTCCAGAGTTCATCATCTCAACATAAGGTTTCCTCTTTCAAGTACTTTATTCTATTCAAACCAAATTATCTGTGTATATCTTTCACTCCTAGAGAATCAAACTTTCTTTTTTTTTTCTTTTTTGGATTGTTTTAGTAAAGTTTACTTAATTTTCTTTTGTGTTTCTGTAACCTATTTGTAGATTTTCTGTCTAGCCTCTGTGCCATCAAGAATGGCCTCTGTGCTAGAGAAAATTTCTCAATAGTGGATTGCTTGCCTCAACATTAAAAATTATTTTATTTATTTGTTTTGATTGTGGAAAATGTGCCTGAAACAAAGTATACTACTCCAACCCCGGAATCCCTGCCTCTGGGTCATCACGTGCACTGACATTGTTGGCGTAGGATGGCCAGTGTCTCACTTATCATCTTCCATGCCTATCTAACATTGAAATGAAGTTTCAAGTATATAATTGAGTTGATTGATAGTCACTTAAATCCATTCCTCTAGTATCTATCAGTCCACATTGTTTTCTGATGTATTTCAAAGAACACTGTAGACCCCAGCATCTTCATTTCCATACTCCACTATGCGTGTTTTGTTCTGAGTTTAAAATGTTTGTAACATGAAGAAGACATTTTTAATTTTAATTTTTAATTCTCATGACAAGGCACTGTCTTGAGTCAGAAAGTTTACTGTTAAGTAGAAAGGAGATAAAGTGATCTTGAGGGAAATCGCTGATGTCTTTTTGCAGGCATCAGATATATAAACCTGGACTTGCCCTAGAAAGCTATGCAGCAGAGGTCATGTGACGGCCCAGCAGTAGCACAAAGCAGGCATCAGTGTCTGTGGAATGAACAGAGTGAGCAGCAGCCCTAGACCCTAGTGCAGCCCAGATTCTGAGGAAGTGAAATCCAACCCTGAGCAGCTGGATCTGATCCTGAGCTACGAAGGCCCTTCAGGGAGCTGCAGGCCAGACTCCCGGGCTGGAGTAAATTCAACAGAAGCACAAATTATGTTCAGAGTGAGAGCATCTGTTGACCTCCAGCCAGAAGCTTGCTAGCAGGGATCAGCTGGAGGATCATGGGAGGGGAAAGCAAGGGTTAATGCCTTGGAGCAGATTTTTCTTTTTTTAGGGACTCAACTCTTGGGTTTTCAGTATATGGGTGTGAACGAGCTGGGGAGCAATGTGTTCTTCTGAAAGGCCAGCCTACTGGATACTTATTCTCCATCATCTGCCAGGCACTTCTTAAGTGGCTAGATTTTTCCGTGCATATACTTCAAGAGTTAAGAGGGAGTGAGGTGACTGTCTTGTTCTTGCTTCCTAAGACTTCCATGTATTTAAAAACAAAGGTCCAGGAACCACTTAGAGCTGGAGACAGGGACAGTTGGTCATCTTAGGGGCAGCTGGCAAAAAGCTGCATTTTGAAGTCAGACATCTGGCTGTCTTTGGGGGATGGACTTGGCTTCCTAAACCTTACAGATAACTAGAGAAAATGATGCTGGTTTGTCATGCTGTATAGATTGTGCAAGGTGATGCTTTCCTCAGCATAGTGCCTTAAAGGTAGTAGGTGTGTTCTATAATTTTCCTCAGTAGAAATATGTTTTCTGTCATCTTTGACTTTCCACTTTGGTATTTCTAAAAGCAAGATAGATGGAGGCGTACCATCTGTAAAACCTCATGATTTCTGCTTTCCCCCCACAAGCTGTCTTCCTGGCCATGTAGTGAGATCTCGCCAGGAGCTCTACAGTTGTGCTTGATTGGGCTCAGAGCTGATGGCTTGCTTAGGTTATCCAGAAATGCTGGCCTTGTTAATGATGGGAGAAGGGACAGATAGCCCTGGCTTCTGGTACTTGCCATCTGGAGTTCCGTGTCTTCCTAGTGTTCCTGGCTTCAGAAAGTAGAGCAGAAGTGACCCTGGGTAGCAGCAAATAGGGTATCCAGATAACCCGCCAGCCAGGTGAACAGCAGTCAAGGGAGGCGGCAAGGTTGGGGGCATCACCAAGGGAGGACTTCCCAAAGCTTGTTTTATGTAAATAAAGTCAAGTGATGCATGCAAGCTTTTAGAGGAGCCCCTCCATTCTCACAGCTGCCCAGAGGAAGAAGTATCAAACATCTCTCTCGTGCAAGAAAGGAAGCCAGAAAACTAATACAGCATGGTGTTTCCCTTTCCGTTGATTTGGCCTTACAAGTGAACTGGCAGCTTCCAGGTTTGCCTCCTCAGAATGCAGGGATGAGCCAAAACAGATTTGGGGTCTATTCCTTGGGCTCCCTTCTCCCTTCTCCTCCCTTCTCATACATATATGGATACTACTGCTCATCTCCATGTCTACCATCCTACTTGGGCCTCCATTGCCTTTGCCTGACTGGATGCTGCCTATATCCTATCTGCTCATTTCTGCCCCGTGTCTCTGCCATGGTCCCCTCTCTGTAAGCAGTGTTTTCTATGTTTTAGTGTTTTATGCATAAGTACTGTGTTTTCACCATTTCCACTCCCCCTCTCCTTCTTTCAATAACCCCACGTTCCCCTCAAATTCATATCATACACATGCATATATATGTGTGCACCCAATCTCCTGAGTCCATTTAGTGTTATTCTAGCTGTGTTTAGGGACTGTCCATTTGAGATTGAATAATCTATTGGGGGGGCATTTCCTCAGAGAAAACTGATTCTCCCTCTCTCAACAACCATTGAGTGCTGGTAACTCTTAAAGTAGTGTTAATCAAAACCAAGTTGCAGTTGGTCCCTGCTCTGCTTTTGATCTTGCCTGGAGTCCCCGGTTCATTCTGAGTGAAAGCCCAGTCTTTGCCATGATTGACACAGGATCATGACCCTCTTCTGCTTAATTTCTCCATCTTATTTCTAGTAGTCATTCCTGGCTCTTCCAGACCCAGCTTTATATGCCATTGGTTCCCTGGACTGTTACATAACCTGGTTCTTCCTTACACCTGTCATGATCTTCTGCTCACTCTCAAATTTCTTTCAAGTCTTTGTTTACATCTTACCTTTCTCCTTGAGGCCAACTCCAGCTGCCTTCCCCCATCGTACATTCGTAGTCTCTGCTTTTTTTTGCCCTTTCCCTCACAGTGCTGGGCGCCAATGTAGCACTGAATTTATTTCATTTGTATCTGTGCTTTCAGAATAGCTGATCAACAGTTCATCAAGGTGCTCTGAGTTCAGATCCCAGCTTTACTGTTAGCAGCCCCCACCTTCCTCATCTATAAATAACAAAGTTTCCTAGTGAGTGTTTAGTAAGACAAGTTCTAGGAAAGGCAGTGGGGTAAGAGGTGAAGATCACAGCCCTCGTTGCTACACAGTAGTAAAGAGAATTAAATGTCGTGTTCAGGTGGTGCCCTGAACTGGATATCCAGGTGAAGACTGAAATTAGATCCCCATCTCTTACCCTGTATGAAAACCAATGAAGAATGGGCCAAAACTCTTAATTCCAGACATTACCAGAAAAGACACATGTCAAGATAATAGAACTGGTAAAAATATTCCAAGTGACAACTCAGTAGCCCACCCAGTAAACAAAAGCAAGAGCCGATAAATGGATTCCACCAAGCGGAAGGCTTCTGTACAGTGAAGGGAACCCTGAAGTGAAGACACAATTCACAGAGTAGGAGATAATATTTTGCCAGCTGTTTGTGGAACAAGGTTAACACCCAGGCTTCAGAAAGAACTTCTTAAAAACCTTAGCAAAACAAGTAATCAAAACAGATTGGGTAAGTGGTCTGAACAGACACTTCTCCGAAGAAGACGTACAAGCGGCCAATGTGAAGACAGTTGCTCAGTATCCTTAGCCATCAGAAAAAGGCCAAGCAAAACTACGTTTATATCTCTCCCAAGACAGAGTAGCTACTATTAAAAATATACATCAAATGCTGGAGGTCTGTGGCGTAAAAGGAGCTCTTACACGCTGCTGGGAGGAGTGTGTTTCATTACAACGACAATAGGAAACAGTATGCGCATTCCTCAGAAATCTAAAATTAGCACTACCGTCTGATCTACCGTCCAGCTCCTGGTATACACCCAAAGGGAAATGAAACAGGCACAGAGAAGGTGGTGGGCAACGGCCTTTGTTTGGTGTTGGCACGGAGGGGGGGGGAAGGGGAGGACTCAGCTCCTGGGTGGTGTGAGAAAAGCCTGCACATGTCAAGGCCATTATCAAGCTTGTCACCATGGCTAGGACGACAGGACAGACAGCGCAGGGACAGGTGTAAGGAATATTTCATTAATCTGCAGAGAGCCGGGATCACAAAGGCCAGAGCCCTGGGGAGCCCAGGGTAATTCTGGGGCCTGACTTGGGAAGCCTGTGAACAGGGCTGTCCCAAAGGGAGATAATGGGCTGTTACTGCTGCTAATGTTATTAACAGTAAGGCTCCATGCTATTTCCAGCTCGGTAGCATTTAATCCACCTCTCCTCATTTGTCTTCATTTCCGTGTGTCATTCTAGGCACGGGTTTTCTTTTGATTTCTCAAATATCTTGTGCACAGGAAAAAGAAGAAGTAGAGGGACTGGTTGGGAAGAGTTGAAACGACAGTATTAAAAAAAACTATTTTGCTCTGTCTTATACAAATCAGGCAGACATTTCTGTGTGATTTCCCCCCACCTCCCTGCTGGAGAGGAAGAATAATGCTTTGAGGCAAGAGCAAGGAAGTGCATCATGTGATAGAGTATGTCTTGGGTAAACCCATGTTCCCCAACTCTGCTTCCTGGGTTTTGCTCAGCGCTTCCATGCTTATAGATTCTCTTCGTTATTGGAGACTGTGGGGTGGAGCATGCTACCTACCTGTGGAAACTATGCATCTACATCCCCTGGTCCCTGGCACCTTCACAGCCGGCCTCTCCGTGAAGTTTTGAGTCCCAAGGGCCTATTTTGAGAGCCTCAGTCAAATGACTGAACCGGTTTCCACAGCAGGAACTCCAGCTGCTTTTTAATTCTAGCATTGTAGCTGCCCACTGCTGGAGCCTCGGGTGGCGGCTGTACTGAGTCTCTCTGCTCTTGTTTAAAGGGGGCCTGCATTGGTCAGTAATTGCCAAGCCAGAGAACACTATGGTGAGAGAACCTGCGTGATCAGATCAACTTGTGAACTTGTTCCCAGAATGCCTGCTTCTGAGAGGCACCAGTGTTCTGTAAGTCAGTGGCAGCCTCTGGTTTCCAGTCAGTTCCACCACTGTGTCTGTGACCTTGAGCCTGCTTCGGAAAGTTCCACGGGAGGACTTCGCGGGCAATTGGCTTGCAGAAAGAGCAGTACATACAATGCACCCGATATACAAACTGGCTATGGTGATTATCGCCATGGTTCTCACGGTCGCCACTTGTTCGCCAGAGCATTTATGCTTGAGGACAGGACAGGACAGAGGTGCCTTCTGGATGCCGTCCAGGGTTAACCTGCCCTTTCAGTAACAGCAGAGCCTCTGTCCACATAGGGCCTTTCAGAGCTCCATTTTGACAACTTCCCAGTTACTGAGATAGCTGAAAAATCTGTCCGTCATGGGTCCCAATGCATTATTGCTATTGGCGACCTTCCTTTCACTGCATTGCTCTGCCTTTGTCTGCTGGGAACAGGAAAGGCATTCTCTGTCTTCTGTGTCCCTTGGACGCAAGCCAACCCGTGATCCAGGTTTCCTTGAAACGTGAGTCAATGAGTCACATTTGGTCACCCCCTTGGGCTGCTTCTTCCCAGGCTGTCCTAAGCACCCCGTGTTCCCTTCTGCAGCATTTCATGGGTGATTAGAGATGGGTAAGTGTCTCTCCTACAGTGAGGTCAGAGCTCGTGGTGCAAAGAGGGATTTTCCTCGGCTGTGCAAACACCTGGTGACGTCACAGAGTCACTGGAGTGCTGGCAATCTCAGTTGCTGCCACGAAAGCATCCTTTGACAGGATATTGATTTGGTGCCATGGTTAGCCGCAGCTGGGACAAATGAGGCCTCCTTGCTGCTTCGGGGTTCCAGCTGCCGTGGCATATGTAGCCTGCTGATTAGAAAACCTGGCCCCAAGTGCTTGCAAAAAATGCCAAGCAAGGGGCCTCAGCCAGCAGATCTGTGTGTCTGGAAGTGTGAGATGATGTGGCGGAGGGCACCGCCTGAAGGCTTAGAGTCGTGCACTCATAGGTCCTTTGCAGAGCAAACCCTGATGATAAGCTCCCAGATTTAAACACCTGCTTAATTGGTTTAAGAAAGAGAGAAAGCCAGTCATTTCCTGAAATCTTCATGCTGTGAAATATTCCACAGTTTTCCTTCCTTCCATTTTTTTCTTTATGTTTTATGCAGTTTATGCTTTTACAGGTATGGCTTCCAGACCTAGCTAGCACCCGAGGCAGGCAGGCTCACAGTGACGTGCTAATCAAACTTATAAACAGACTCAGTGATGTAAGTCTCCCTGCCAGTATTCTGACGCAGCCCTTCTTCATTTTGATGGGAAGGTTGTTCCTAAGAGCCAAGGTTATCAAGCTTGGCTTGATAAGGTTATGTAGCTCCTAAGTCATGACCAGCCCTCTGCCACTGTATGGAATTTGTTTCTACTATAACTGTTGCAGAGGCTTCAGAACTATTATATATTAAAATTTCCTCTCTGATCAGGTAGTGAGACAGACTACCAGTGAACCGGAAATGGGGCCAGAAGTCCAAGATAACAGCAGCAGCCTTAGGGGTTCCTTAGAATCTATCTGCCAGAATGGTTGCTTTCTGATGGGTTGAGTTAGATGTGGAATAGGGCTGTATGGGAAATATCTAAGCATTGGTAGGAACCGTTATGTTGATGGGACCAGCTTCCACAGAGTTTGCAGAGGGCTCTTCTACTGTTTTCTGAATATGCAAGGAGTTACTTTCACAAATGATCTTTGTGCCTGGGCAGGGGAGAGGAAGCCCTATGGTGATTTAGAGGCTCCCCCTGCTTTGCCCAATAAGAGAAAAATGCTTTCTGGCAGGCTCTTCATTGACTTGATGTGAGCTGCTTTTAAGGACTCAGCACTCTTTCCCTTCAGTGCTTTGGTTAGAATCCCTAACTGCCTCCTAAATCTCACCTTGGAGACTTTCTTCCTCCCTGGATCTAGCTGAGGTGGTGGAAAGGGGTACGGGTAGAGCTGTACCGGAGAGGCCCTTGCTCTCATGCTGGTGTTGTTGGTATGAACAGCATCAGAGCCTTTCCCTGAGATTGGCTTTGCATGGAAGTTACTTTTCATTGTTCCTGTAACTTTTCATCCCCCCACCCTCCCAGCACATACACATACACAAATCAAGTTCCAGTCCCTGCTTAGTGGAATAATGTCATTTCTCAGAGGGAGGAATAGCCACAAATACCAATTTCAGCAGTTTCTATGTGTTGAGAATTCTGGACATTTAAGGTGCCTTATGGGTCTTTTATTGTTGTTGTTATCAAAGCTCTCTAAAGAACATGCAAGAGGAAGAGATTAAACAAGATTGAATCCCTTTATTCTGAGTCTTAAAATCGGTTCAGTTTTGAGAATCTTTGAGTTCAGTTTAGACACTGATAGGTCCCCAAGGACAATTTTGAAACAACTGTCAGGAGCAGGTACTTTCTCCCATGTCCCCGAGGGCTGAGTCACATGAAGAATACCATTTGATTTACTCGGAGGGCTCAAGGACTGATCATCCTCTGCCAGAGAGCTGAAAATGAACTCTTCGTGCCCTGAAAGATGACTCTGGGCAGCACTCACTCATCGCCTTTCCCTGGTTAGCCCTGCAGCAGCTCGAGGCCGAGGGGAAGATCCGGTAGCTTTGTTACCAAGCCTCTCGTGTACCAGCCTGAACCATAAATGAAACCTTTGGCTTTCAAGGAAATGAATTTCGCAGTCACTCTCTGAGAAATCACTAGAGGAACAGTGATGGACTAGGTTTCACGACCCTTGTTCTTGGGAGACCTCTGCTGAATAGACCCTTAAGTTGCTCTGGCCCCATTTACTGGCTGCTTGCAAGGATCTTACACAGTTTGCCTTGGTCAGGTCCTAAGTTCCTCAAGCTCCTTTCCATTTCAGGATCCTTGAGCAGGCTGTGCTGTTGTTGTTGTTGTTTTCCCAGAGATTTTTCTGCTGTTCTGCCAACTCCCAATTTTTTGGATGTTACTCATAGAGGCTGTCCTTGACAGTGGGTAGATCAAAGAGGGCTGGAAAATCAGTGGCTTCTCATTCCTCCACGAAGAAGTGGGGTGTATTTCTCTTCTAGCAGTTCAGACCTAGCTTCCTGATGTTTGCTTCAGCTAACCAAATGCAGCAGGAAGGCTGCAGTGCCATTTTGGAGCCTAGATTTTTAAGAGGTCTGGCAGCATCTGCCTTCTCCTTGCAATGCAGTTGCCAGGTAAGGAAGTTTAAGCTAGCCACATCCTTACAGCACATAGAGGAAGTGTGCCAGTTTAGGGGGAAAGCAGGAAGGGGAGAGGACAGGAGAGGTAGAAGTCTTCTAGCTGTCCCCACCAAGGTACCAGATATGACAGTGAAATCAAATTTAGTGTTGTACCCACTAAAGCATATTGAATAATGCACTTTAAGACAGTGATTTTTGACTCATTATACAGAAAAACACATCTGAAAACCCACCCTATTCATATACAGGTCATGTCCCCATTATTCTGTGTATTATGTTATTTCTTTTTGATTGCTTTGTGTGTTTCCTTTTTACTTCTTCTCTTCTCTTCTCTTCTCTTCTCTTCTCTTCTCTTCTCTTCTCCTCTCCTCTCCTCTCCTCTCCTCTCCTCTCCTCTTCTTTTCTTTTCTTTTCTTTTCTTTTCTTTCTTTAGGTAGTGTCTTATTGGGTAGCCCTGGTCTGCCTGAAACTCACTCTGTAGACTCAACTAGCCTCAAACTCACAGAAATCTACCACCTCTGTGTCTCAAGTGCTAGGGTTAAAGGTGTGCACAATGCCTGAGATTCTTTATTTTTGTTTTATCAGTTACCTTTGCAATGACCTATCTGCTCTTTTCTGATCTGCTTACAGCCTTTTATCCGAGTAGATTGAAGCTCCATAGCACAGTAGCTAGACCATTCTTGCTGACCATTGAATAGTTCATATTATGAAAATGTTTGTTGAATTAATGAATAAATTTAGAAAATCTCACTGCTATTGTAAGGTATTTCCCCCAGTTATATAGATGTATAAATCTTTACTTCTAGTGGACTTCCAAAAATGATGAAAAACCTTTTTTTTCTTATATCATAGTTTGCCTAGACCTGCTGGATTCATTCTAACACTTGCTCACTGGTAAGAGCAAAAAAAAAAAAAAAAACCAAACCTGAGCTTTAACATGGCAGTCCAGGAGGCCCAAAGTCCTGACCCCATTGTGAACACCACTGAAGGTTCTTTGTTACTGTAAGTCAGAGCATTCCACTTCCCTGAGACTTATGCCCTCTAGTTTATGCATTTCCTGAGATACTTCCTCTGGAAGCCGTTGCTAATGGCCTACATGTTCAGGGGGCATTCCTTCTTGTCACCTAGAAGGATGCCATTGAACCCAAGTGTTCGGTGGATGTGAAGCCGTTGTGAGACTGAACAGTGGGTTGGAAGATGACTTTCCACTCAGCTTCACTGCTCAGTCTCTTGTGCAGACACTAACTTGAGCAATGCCGTTTCCTTCCTGGGAAGATCAGGGACTCAGGAAAAAGGGATGGCAAGATCATTGCCAACAACTCTGAGACGTCCCATGGTCTAACTTGCTTTACAGCTGTACAAAGAACAACTGGCTGATTTATGTGCGTTTGGACCAGAATTTGGCTAACTGGAGTAGCATCAGCACTTTTACATGAAGAAAAATTTCAATTTCATTAGCACAGCCAAGTTAATTCTGCTGGCTTAGCAGTGTATTTCAAGAGGCAGAGTGGCCACCGGGTACTAGCACATGGCCTGCCAGTAGCTGGAGGATCATAGGTTGGCAGGGGGAAGCCAGGGTCTCCGCTGGTGGGTGGGTGGGATGCGACAGGCGATGTCTCAGCCGCTGCACTTTCAAACAGGGATGATGATGGTCACAGACGACTCATTCAGTGTTAAGAAGCCAATGTTCCATGGCAATGACTTGGTAGGGCATCATTGAGAGACAAAATTCCAGATGCATCTTCTCACCTGAATAATAAAGGGTTCTTAGGTTTATTTGCCTTGGGTGTGGTCTGCATAGCATTCTCGTTTCCTTCTCTGATGCTCTGTTATATGGAGGAGAGAGGGGGGAGCTGTTTATGAGTGTCTTGGTGTTTGAGACATTGGGCAGTCATTGTTTTTACTTCTTATGATTGTCCTTTTTAGGAGGAGTGACACAAATCTGACCAGAACTAATAAATGTAGGAAAAATAGGGAAGAGTCTATACTTGGTTTCATGCAACTTCAAAGTCCATGGGTGGTTCTGGATTTAGGTACAGCAGGATCAAGAGTCTCAAAATAGTTTCCACATTTTGTTTCTCTGTCTCATTAGTCCTTCTCTCTGTTCTCTATGCTGCCACTTTTTCTTTTTAATATATATTCCTTCCACATGGTGGAACCAATAATGCAAGGCTAAGACAGCTTCAAGACTATATTTTATCTCAAAGAGAACTTAACATTGGTTTTTACTCATATAACCACATCATACCCTTCGAAGGAGATGATTGGGTCTGTGTAGGTCATGTACCACCCCTAGCTAACCACTTCGCTCAGAGGAATAGTGTTCATGACCTGCGCAGCCAAGGTTGTGACTCCTAAGGTCATATCCAGCATGGTGAATTCGCAAGTAGTATTTTTTTTTTTTTTGCAGCTGTTTTGAGCTTTAATCAAAAGAACCCTGACTAGCATTGGCTAGACTGTGACTTTCTCGTCAGGACAAGTGTGCACTGGGTAGGAACCCAGCTAGACTCCACTAGCTCAGCCTGGCTAGAGTCAGAGAGGAGGATTTTGTCTTAGTGATGTAGTGATGTGCCCGTGCAGCCTGCTGGGGGACGTGTTCTCTCATCACAACCACTGTAGGATCTTGTCAGAGAAGGGAAAATGTGTAGGCCGTGTCCTACGCTTTACCCTTTTTCTTTTTTTAAGGATAAGAGGAAAGAATTAGGATACATTTCACCCTTAAAACTAACATCACTCATGAAGGGGCATGACGTTATTTGGACGTGGCCTTAGAGTGATTTTCTTTGTGTGTGTGCACTTGTGTGCATGTGTATGTATGTGTAGGTCAGAGGTTGGTGATGGGTTTGTTACTCAGTTGCTTCTTCACCTTAATCTTGAGGTGGGACTCTCCCCCCGCCTCCAGTGCAGGGATTATAGGCACATATTGCTGCTCCTGTCTTATTCCTTTCTTTTAATCATGGATGTTGGGGATTCAAACTCATATCTTAACGCTTGCGTGGGAAGCACTTTACCTATCAACCCATCTCCACAGCCCCAACCCTGTCTGTTTCCCCAGATGCTCTGGGTCACTCTAAAAGTCTGTGGTTGTGACTAGCTGTTTAGAGCTGCCTTTCAGATAGGGGTGAGGCCTACCAGTTCTCTACCTCATTTGTGTAGTGACAGCAGTTCCTGGGACAGAGATCTTCCCGAATCCTAAAACCAAACAGAAATGATGTCAGAGGGGAAGCCTGTGTGACAGGGTTTCATAGGCCCTGCCAAAAGGGAACTACTGGAGAAAAACAGCCTCTGAAATGAGGCTCACATCTGGTGTGGGCAGAAAGGAGGGCTGTTGTTATGCCTGCTGTCACTTTAGCAGCCCAAGTGTCTTCAGAATTTTCTCCTCAACACTCTTGGTAAAGTCCTGGCTAATTGTGAAAATGGGTCAAGGACACAGGCTGGTTTCAAGACGTCTAAGCAAGCAGGCACAATCTTGGGTTCAGACCCAATCTGTCAAGTAAGACAGATTTCCTACTGTGGTTAGAGAGGCTGGCAGGGAGCTAGGAGGCAAGGATTCCTGAGTTCCTTCAGTTTTCACGTCTGTGAAGTGGTTGGCCAGGTAACAAGCTGAGAGATAAGAGAGACAGAGTGAACAGGATCTCAGAGAACTAAGAACTCCTTGTACCCAGACAACAAGAGTGACTCCATCTTCATGTTTTGAAGTTAAGGAATACATTAGAATCTCTTTTAAGATAGATGTTATTTGAAATATTCTATTGATTAAAAAACTTTGAGAATAATGAAATTAAATTACCTTTCAGGACACTTCCAGTTTTAAAAATCATCACTGGCCTAAAATAAGGCAAATTTATATATGCTATCAATTTTCTAATAGACACGTACTTTAAAAATCTCTAACATAACACAGAATCTTGTCTTTTTAGTAAGTTTTTCTTGTCTCTTCTCCTATCTGCTAGATAGTAATGAAACCACGTTCGTTTTCCTTCTGAAATTGGCTTCCTTTGACCTAATCAAACCTAGTAAATCTGCCTTCCTTTCTAAATCCACATGATTTCAAAGGACTGTGCAGGTGGAAGGGACATGGGACATTTATTTACTTAAATTTGTCAATCTGAACATGCCGAGAATGTGATGTTGGGACAGGGACATTTGTGCGATGAGATAAGGATCAACTCCAACTCTGGCTGTTTGGTTCTCTTCCTAACATGTAACTTCCCACTGCTTCCATTTTCTTCTGTAAAGGGGGGATAATATCTGACCCACAGAGTCGTGTGTGCACCGAGAGTCCTTAGCACAGTACTTAGACAAATGCAGTTTCCTGTACTTAGCACAGCACTGGACAGAGGAAGTTTCCTGTACTTAGAACAACACTGCACAGAGGAAGTTTCCTGTACTTAGCACAACACTGCACAGAGGAAGTTTTCTGTACTAAGCACAGCACTGGACAGAGGAAGTTTCCTGTACTTAGAACAACACTGCACAGAGGAAGTTTCCTGTACTTAGCACAACACTGCACAGAGGAAGTTTTCTGTACTAAGCACAGCACTGGACAGAGGAAGTTTTCTGTACTTAGCACAACACTGCACAGAGGAAGTTTTCTGTACTAAGCACAGCACTGGACAGAGGAAGTTTCGTGTACTAAGCACAGCACTGGACAGAGGAAGTTTCCTGTACTTAGCACAGCACTGCACAGAGGAAGTTTCCTGTACTTAGCACAGCACTGGACACAGAAAGTTCCTGTTCTTAGCACAGTCCTTGCTACCGGTATGGTTACAGCATATCTGAATTTGAACATCCAGCCCCTCAAGGCACAGGAGCTAATGGAAACACCATATTTGAGGACCACACTTCTGTCTCCTAGTTCCAAGCAAGCTTCCAAAATAGTTCTCATTTTGGCATATCATTTTCCAAGTCACTGTTCTCAACTGGGTGAATTTGATTAAGTAATCATATTTTTCAGGTAAATGACCTCCTCTTTAATATATAGCAGCCGTTTAATGTTGTTTTTGCCTAGCAATAACGCTTTACCTCAGCCGGGTGGTGGCGGCGCACGCCTTTAATCCTGGTACTTGGGAGGCAGAGGCAGCAGATCTCTGTGAGTTCGAGGCTAGCCTGGTCTACAAGAACTAGTGCCAGGACAGGCTCTAAAGCTACAGAGAAACCCTGTCTCAAAAAATCAAAAATAAAAAAAAAATAATGCTTTACCTCAGTGAAGATGAACTTCCTCAACACCTTTAAGGATGTTTAATGGAGTGATTTTTGAATCTGTGACAGGTGAGGGGGGACTTTTTTTTTCTGATCTAGCTAGATATCTTTGCTAGAGTACATGACCAACGACTGGAAAATGACTGCTAATTACGAAATGGATGAGCAAGTAGACGGTAGATACCATCATTTTATTTCTTTGCCGATGTCACATGAATGGAACTCAACTTGACCAATGAAAAGTTGTTCTCACCTTTTAGTTGATCCCTTAACCTTAGATCCTTTGCGCCCTCCAACCTGGTCCCATTCTGCTGGGCAATTATGTTATTGACATTGTGCGTGACCAAGGGGACCATCTAGCAGTGTGGTGCAGCTGTGTGGAGCTGACAGACTGCCAAAGTCAACAGCTGCCTAGCCAGCGCCCAGCAGAGACGCCTAGGAGGCGTGTGGCATTGTTTGAAGAAACTCTTCAGTTGTAATATTTGTGTTTTTGAGGGAGACGGAGAGAGAGAAAGAGAGAGAGAGAATATGAATATGAATATGAATCAATCCCATTAGTAAGAAAACACCAGGGCTTTGTGCGGACAAGCTCCAGACTTAGCTTCCTCGGGGCTCAGAGCCCTGTTCTTTATGCAGTGCGGCCAGGCAGCCATCATTGCGGGACATAGGGTTGGATGGCCGAGGGCTGCCAGCTGGGGCAGGTGTGGAGGTCCTGCCCTGCTGACAATGGTGTTCCCTCCCTCCTCACCCAGGGTGCCAGCCCTGTCCCTAGCCCGACGCTGACAGACGACTTTTCTCACTTGTCAGTTCTTGCTTGTCAGCAAGGCTTGCTGGTAAGTGAGAGGCGACAGAGGCGGGGCAGGCGGGGCTCAGGGTGGAGCCGGGCAGGGGTCTGAGCACCCAGAGGCTCATCCCGGAGCTCAGGCTCAGCCTACTCCACTCAGCTCCTCACTTTCTCCGCCACTCCTTACCACCCAGCTCTCCCTTTGCCTCCAAATCCTCCAGGGGCCGCCGGGAGCTTCCGTGCCTTTGTTTAAGGAGAAAAAGAACCTGAACAGACCCGAGGTTGCTTTCTGGACCGACGCACAGCACAGTTCCTATCCGTGTCCCTGGCAGTAGCGGGCATCATGGCTGGTTTCCACTGCTGCCTCCAGGGCGCACCTGGGGCTGGAGTCCCCTGCGATCCGAGCCCTCTCTGAGCCATCTCAGGGGACGCTGCAGGGGAAGTGACAAAGTGACGGAAAGACTTGCTGGGCTGGACCCAGAGAGGAGAGGAGGCCAGGAAGGAACTACACAAACTCTCCCCCACTTCATCCCCAGTGAGAACCTGCAGCGATGGAGTCTCCCACCAAGGAGATTGAAGAATTCGAGAGCAACTCTCTGAAACACCTGCAACCTGAGCAGATTGAGAAAATCTGGCTTCGGCTCCGCGGGCTGTAAGTAAACCTACTGACTTCTCTGCCTTCTTTTCCTTTCTCAGCCCCATTTGACTGCATGCGCACCGTTGCCGCTTCTTATGCCTATTGCTTGTCCCTTGCACTGAGCAGTGGAAGTCCCACAACTGTCTCTGTAAACTGCAGTCAGGGATCATGCCTTCTAAGGCATGGAGGGCTGCTTTTCCTTCCCAGGGCTTTGCTGACTCTAAGTCATGCTTCCTTTGAGAAGGGGCTGGGCATACCCTCAAGAGTAGACACTTGTAGTACAAGTAGCAAGAAGGTGTTTCTGGTCCATTTGCCCCGGGAGAAAAGTTTGGGGATTTTGATGAGGAACTTTTAATTAAAAAACAATTTTCTTTGTAGACTGTTTGCCAGAATGTTGGTGGATCATCCAATACCCTACCTAGTAGCTGTTCAGAGTCAAATGCTATCTTGTTGGTAATTCCCTTTGCTGACTGACTTTCCCTGGCTGACTCCTAGAGAACTATTGGTTCTGATACTCTCTTTGGAATCCCCCTGGCAGAATGTGTTTATGAGAAGCGTAGACTGTTTCAGAGAAAGTGCACATCAGATATACATCGGAACAGCACAAAGGGTGCTTCTTCTTAACCCAGTGTCCAGAATTCTACCTGGGCAGATACCTGGCGAGCTCAGTAGCTTCACTACATTCTTTCTGGTTTACTTGCTGAGGACAGAAGTGACTTTAGAGTATATTTTCCTTTTTTTAAAAAACATTCCTAAACAATGAGTGAGATTGATGGTTTCAGCCTGGAGGCACAGCGATTGCTCCTCAGCCGACACACAGATCCCATTGATGCTGTTCACAGCATAGCCGCCTAACCGTATCAGCTCCCATTGATGCTGTTCACAGCATAGATGCTTAACCGTATCAGATATTTGAGTTCCGGGATCTAGTATAATTTTAAAAAACCTTCTGTAGGTTTCCTGCACTTAACAACCGCAGTGAGAGAAAACAGCTCCTTGCCATGTATCTGCCATTATTGCATTTGAAAGCCTGCATACACATTCAAGAATCAAAACCAAACAAATAAGGAAGGTACTGATTTGAGTTCATCATAGGAGAGACCACATCCTGACAGGATATTCAGAATTACCGAGGGGAGACAGTAAAGTTGTGTTCGTTTCTTTTAAGGGTCCCTATCCAGGGCTGTACTTTATAAAAAGCATTCTACTTGCAATGGAAGCTAGCCAACTCTCATTGATTTTGTAGGACACCATGCCAAGGAATTTGCTTTTTTTGACTCGTGAGGCCCATGTGAGTGGAGACTATAAGCTTACGTGGATAGCTGGTCTCTGGCTGGCAGACTCTTGACTGCTTAGGTGGCTTGTGTGGAAGCCCTTTCAGAACTGTGTTTACAGGAAGCTCGTGTTCAATGTCCTGAGTGATAAGCTTGTCATACTGGGCCACACACGAAATGTTTGTTGTGTCCACAAAACCTGAGCCTGAGGTGTGCACAGCGAAAGCTGGGTTAGACTGGCGCTCTTGCCTTCCCAGCCAGAGGGACTTGTGCCCACTTCTCCAGAACTGTTTCTTTTAGCTGCTTGTAAGAGCTAAAACCATCCCACAAAGCCACCGAGGCTAGGGATAGCATTTGGCTAGATCGGCATAGCTCAGGTGGAAACTTGTGTGAGAAGCACTTAGCTTCACACCGCCCCGTCTTGTAGCTTTCTCAGTTTCCTGTTTGAGAGCTTTCACTCCCCCGAGTGTTGAGGTGTGATGTGTGATATAGCCACAGCTGGATGTTCACTCCTCAGAGTGTTGAGGTGTGATGTGTGATATAGCCACAGCTGGATGTTCACTCCTCAGAGTGTTGAGGTGTGATGTGTGATATAGCCACAGCTGGATGTTCACTCCTCAGAGTGTTGAGGTGTGATGTGTGTTATAGCCACAGCTGGATGTTCACTCCTCAGGGTGTTGAGGTGTGATGTGTGATATAGCCACAGCTGGATGTTCACTCCTCGGGGTGTTGAGGTGTGATGTGTGATATAGCCACAGCTGGATGTTCACTCCTCGGGGTGTTGAGGTGTGATGTGTGATATAGCCACAGCTGGATGTTCACTCCTCCGAGTGTTGAGGTGTGATGTGTGTTATAGCCACAGCTGGATGTTCACTCCTCCGAGGGTTGAGGTGTGATGTGCGTTATAGCCACAGCTGGGTGTTCACTCCTCGGAGTGTGGAGGTGTGATGTGTGTTATAGCCACAGCTGGGTGTTCCAGTCTTTTGAGTTTGCCCGGTCCTCCGGTGCCTTAGAAGGTGTGAATTGGTTCTTCACCCAGTGTGCCTTTTCTAATTCCTCTTTCCACCTCTCCTGAGGAGAACCTTTTGCTCGGCAGCAACCCTCTGAACTCTTAGTTACAGTTTACAATTCGAAAGTTATTTATTGCTATAATACACTTTCTAAGAAAGAAAACACTGTGCTGATTCTATTACCATTCATCCTACCACACTGATTTACTTATTTGTGTATCAATTTATTTATTTCATCAAAGCAGCAGTTTCTGGGAGAGTTGCTAAGAGTCTTACAATCAAGTCATACACTCATTTCCACAACTCGGGATAATACCTTACAATCTACACCATGGAAATCCCTGGGAGAGAGGTGTGTGTGTGTGTGTGTGTGTGTGTGTGTGTGTGTGTGTGCATTTGTTCACACAGCAGACTGTCAGCAAGAGAAAGGAAGCTGCTTTTAGAAAGAGCCAATAGCCATAGTAGGATTTCCATATCCCTTTATTACCCAGATGCTCTTACAGTCAGGGCTTTCTAAGTAAACACAGGTGGTCAGAGATTTCTTTTGACCGGCGAGAACTATGTGAGCTCTGGATTGCCTAGTGTTCTGTCATTTGATGACAGTTTCTCTCCTGGTTGATTTATGGGCAGATTTTTTTCTCCTACATTAGGGTACAGGACTCACCAGGACAGATATTTTGTGTATCTTGTCCTTGCTTTTTCTCCAGTGTACATAGACGTATCAAGCAATAGATGGCGAAAGCAGAAAGACTACAGTGTGAACATTTTAATATGCAAAACGAAGGCAAATATGTACTTGCCCCAGCCTTCAACACATTGTCCTTCGAGTTAGCATGGGACAGGTTTAAGGAGCGTCATTGTCTAAACTTGGGTCAGAACTCTGTAAGATGTGCAAGGCTCTGACCCAGGGATGAATCCCATGCTTTTGTTTTCTGAAGTTCGGACTGTCCCCATCATACCGCCCTCTTCTGTACTGCGGAGCAGTGGTCCTTACCAACTGCAGAGAAGTTGCTGAGTCTGCTGTCTGCAAAGAAGCCACCAGAGGTAATCCAGAGGATAAGCCACTCTCCATCTCAGCTCCATGGGCCCCTCCACTATGTCTCTCTGTCCCTCATTTCCATCTGAATAGTGTTTATTCATTTGAAATGTTTATTGTCTGCCTCTCCATCTAGAATATAAGTTCTACAAAGGAGATTTTTTTTTTTATGTTGTTCATTTTGCTCACTGGCTTGGCCTTTTACATGGCAAATTATTCACACTTTCATGAAAATGAGATTAATTTTGTTTGTTTCTCAAGGAGAGAATTAGACAAAACTCTTAGCCCAACCTTACCATATTGTCACTGCACAAACAGTTCATGGAACATTGGAAACTGTCTTATACATCATCGGCCCTAGCTGCAGTTACAGCAATGCAGGCATCTACAACTAGAGTTGAATCTCTGTACATAGAGTAAAGAGATGCATGCCAGTGGAGACGGTCTACAAGTGACTTAGGTTCCTTAGCCTTCTGTAGTTCTACTACCTCGTACACAAAGGTTCATAGTGCTCTGAGTCAGAAGGAGCGAATGTTGCACACCCAGCTTTCATAAGCCAATGTGTCTGAGGGTTGCTGTCTGCGTGTTCAACTGAGAGTAGCCTCACTGACATTCCCATAAACTTCAGTTGTACGCAAGGGCTGTTGGTACATTTCCTTGCTCTGTAGGAATAGACAGGGAATTCTAAGGCAACACTCCAAGTAACCTTGTTGACAATGGCTCTGCCATTGGTAAGTGTAGGATATCTTTATGCCATGATGATATGAGAGACCTCGTGGCTGCTGAAGTTTGAGCAAGTGAGTCATGACCAGCGCCTTGGGTCCTGACCAAGAGTTTTTCTGTTGCCAAATCGCCCCACAATGACAAGAAGGTGTTCCTATGCTGCACTTGGTTTTAAGTGACTGTAAGAGGACACATTTCACTTATTCCTTGGCATTTGCCAATTTATAAAAAATTATAATGTTTTAGCCTTGCTTTCATCTTGCCCAACCATGAGGCAGTATAATAAATTTTTATGGTTATGCAATGCTCTATGTTATATTTATTGCATTGTTTAAAATAATTTATGGATATAAAGGCAGGTAAATGGTTCCTGCGTTAGTAAATTAGGGAGGCTATTTTTTTTCTCTCCAGCACAGATTTCCCTCTCCCTTAACGTGGTATCAGGGATTGTGTCCCACTCTGTCTCCTGAACCCCATCATAGGGCTGGCTGCTGTAGCCTGAGTTGTAAAGCCTAGGTCTCAATAAGCATAGATCTCAAACAGGAACATGGGGTCCCTTGTTGACAATCCATATTGGCTCCAGGAGATTAATGCTGGATGTTTCTGGTGACTACCATGATTCATTTCCTGTTATCTTAGTGAAAAGGATTTTCTTTGCTAGACAACAACAAGCCAACCTCCAGGGAGAAGCAGGCACGGAAAGGTAGCATGGGGATCCCTGGATTTGCTCCTGCAGCTGTTGTCCTGCTGCTGCTGATTGTCCCAGCTGCATGGAACAGTTAGGTTCTGTTGTGCCTAGGTTGTTTTAGGTTTGCTTTTTCTGAAACATTCTTCCCTGACACTTCACAGATCTTTGGAAGAGGGGGAGCAAGCCCTGGGCGAAGATAGCTAGGCGCTTGCATTTGCTGATTGGCCTAAGCACATTTTCTTTATGCTCATCTGAATTTTTAAACAGCGTAATTAGTGTTTTGGAAACATGGAGCTGCCAAGCTAACATTTACTGAATGTCTGTTAAGTGCCAGCCCCTTTGCCGTGCTCTGGTATGCAAAAGTGAATAAGATTCCTATCTGACCTTCACAGGTCGTGGAGAGACTGGCGCCAATACCCAGAGTGATGAATGTAACTAGAGGGGATGCAGGGAGAGTACCTCTGCCCCGCCTTTCACATAGGGGAGGCCCTTTAAAATACAAGGAAAAATTCCTTTTATTGATAACAACCTTTTGACAACAGTGTGGAGAAACCTGTTGCAAAATGTGGAGCACACAAGAAGCCATTGATTTGGCCCAGGATAAGCTTGTCCTGAGTTTTGAATTGTCTCCCTGGGCTTCTGGCAAGGCTTCGTGTATTCGTTAAAAGACGTAGGTGTGAAACCTAGTGAGCTTCTCTTTGCTTATCTTATATTGCTAATTCTCAAAACCCTGGTCACTATGGGATCTCTTTGCTGTTACTAACATGGAGCTACTGGACAGAAAACTCCCAAGTCACTGGAGAAGAGAACACCATTAACTTCTTCCTTTCAAAGGTGGGTGGCATGCTCGTGTGGCTCATGGAGTGTAGTGAGGGATAGAGAGAATTCAGGAATGGTGTGGTCGATGGCCATAAAGGTACAGGTGCATTAAGGAGTGAGACATGATGTCAGAAAAGAAAACATGGACCAGGGAGCAACATGGAATTGACAATATTACTTTTTTATTAAGTATAACTATGGTTCAAAAAAGTGAATATTTGAATACATTGCACCACTTAATAAAAAGTTATGTTCTTGCCACTTTTATACCGTACACGGAAATCTTTTTTGTTTGTTTTGAAAGGAGGTGATATTTTATCTTCTCACTTATAAGGAATTGTTGATGTATTTGAAGCTCCTGGGTGATACAAGAAGATTTGAATTTCAGGTTGATAACTCTGGGTGAAGCATAGGAGAGAGCTTAGAGGTGAGACTGGAGATCACGAGAGCAGCTGGGACGATGCTTGCACTGAAGTGTACGCTGGAGATGAGAGTTGATGACACTTGGGTTTAGAACAGAGCAAGAGAAGGAGAAATTCCCTCTGAGCCTGTTCTGGCTTGGGTTTGCTGGGGAATTTGGTGCCAAGGCTTTGGGATGCCCTTAGATAAGAATGCTTACTTTGAGTGTGGTTGTGTTGACCTGGTGGCCTCTGGGATGTCCCAGTAACTGTTGGTTATTACAGTATGGAATATATATGGAGGGAACTTGGACTTGGAGCTGTGTTTCTGAGAGTCTTGGCTCTGAGTCAAAGCCACTCAAGTAAGTAACCCAGAGAAGAGAACCCTGATCCAAGGGTCCTCAGAGAAGCCATTCTAGAACTAGTTAAATTTGTGTTGTTTCTTTTCCCCAGACCATGTATTCCGTGTATGAGTGGGTCCTCCAAGTATCTTATCAACTGAAAATGGCAGGTGGTTCAGTACATTTTTCCTGGGCCTGACCTTTCCAGTTTAGGAAGATGAGGTGAGGATATCAGAAGGAAAGCCCTGCCCTCATAAAACTTAATAGTCTGGTTACAGTGGCCAGAAAGGATTTTTTTAAAAAGTGTCTTACATATCCTAGGGTGGCCTGGAACTCAATGCATAGCTGAAACTGGCTGTGAATGTCTTATCTTTCTGTTTCAGCCTTCAAAGTGCTGGGATTATAGGTTTGAGATGCCTTGTTCAAGTTCCAGAAAGTTCTTATGTTAAAATGCTAAATGTTAAAAAACAACAACACTAAAAGAGAGGGCAATAGCTTGATGCTAAGTGAGTGATACTGATCCGAATGCCAGGTTCAGAGTACCTTTCTCTTGCTAATAAAGCAGGTACTTGGAAAAGAAGTCTCCGTGTACACCAGAGGAGGAAGTGGTGAGAACCAAGTGCGAGGCTAGAGTCTCGCATTTAGAGTGCATTTTCTGCACTCGAATCCTAATACTATTTAATGGTACATCATTGCTTCTTATCATAAGTTATTTGTACTGACTTATTAGCTAATTATAGCCCAATATTTGGCAGCTGTGTGCATATTATTTTGTCCAAGACTTGCACATGACTCTGTCAGTTGGGAAGCAGCCCTAAGCATAGAGGTTTCTGTATTCCAGCTCTAGTGTTCTGTCATGATATTTTTTTTTGTGTGTGTGTGTGTGTGTGTGTGTGTGTGTGTGTGTGCATGTGTGTGTGTAGAAAAATGCCTTCTTTGGTTTCTGTATATGGATGGAGAGGGCATCCAAGACCTCCATTACAAATTTTTGAGGATTGACTAAGATCATTGATCAATATGAGACATATAAAACAGCCTGTGACAACTTTGAGGATGGCCACCACCATTTGATATTAGTAATAAAAGGTGCATTTCGCAGCAAACGAACACTATTTTTGGAGAAAGAATACTTAATTTATGTAAGGAATTAGCATTATTCAGGCTTTTATTGAAGAGTGTTCTTTATTTAAAGTCCTCTTGACAGCTGTTATTAAACAAAACTAATGAACCTTAATGAGCACAATGTGAAGATTTTCTACATAGTAAAATTATGAGAAAGCTAGAGAGTAATTCAATTAAGACATGAAATTGAAAGTCATAGTCACTGGTTTTCATTCATCTTTCTGTAGAGAACTCAGCGGTCACCCATTCACTTAGAAAACATTTCCTCATCGCTGTGTGCCTGGTCACAGGAATTTACTAGGCAATGAGGCAAAGGCTTTCCCTCTGAGTGGATGTTCAGTCTAAAGACAGAACTGTTAGCAAGATTTTCAGAAATAGCAGTTGACACTGATGAGTGTCGCAGAGAGAGAAAGGATGCTATCAAAATGGTTAGGAGGATACAAGCCAGGTCTCGGACTAGGAGAAGACTCTTGGAGAAGTAAAATTCGGTCTGAAACACGAAGAAGTTGACATTAGTTAGTAAAAGTATCGAGGAAGAGTGTGTGAAGGAATTCAAGGCCAGTTTCTCAGAAATGGACACTTCTGTGGATGTGGGACAAGGTGATATGGCACAGAGAGGCGGAAGACTGCAGGCTGGCCACCCAGTGGAGGGCCAGATCCAGCTGCATCTTCCAGGGTTAACACAGGAAACCATTGTCTGAACAGTGAGATCAGAGGACTTTGAGGGCATTTTGCCCCACACGGCTTGAATATGGGAGTGAGGACAAAGCCAGTTTTTACCTTGATCTCTAGGTGTTTTTCACTTAGGGAAGAATCTCTGAGGGTCTGTACATGTTTTCAGGTGTGGATTTGCAGGCTCAGTAGGGGGCAGGAACAGGTTGAATGGGGAACACAGGTGATGAGGTCACTTTTGGATGTACTGAAGATGAGGCAATTCAAGAGCATCATGGGAGTGATAGTGCGAGCATGAGGATTGGTAAGTGATTCTGCAGATTGAAAAAAAGAACTAGATCAGTTACATAATATACAACCCAACAAGGTAAGAAGAAAACCTGTGTGTCTGAACTGTAGAGGCCACAATAAGAGACAATACACCGAAGACCAGTGGCTTAGTTAGTCTAACATAGGAGACAGGAAATCGGGGTTTGTATATAATTTCTTATTGGCATTTTCTTGTTCAAAATGACATTAAAATGCAGACTGTAACCACAGCACATAGCTTTGTTTGAAAATCTATAGTAATCTATCTATACTGACCATTAGGTATAATCCTCACCCAAACACAGGTATGGAGTGGAGACAGAAGCCTGGAGGAAGGCAGGGTCCTTTCTAGTATTCTAAAGGCTACGAGGGATTTTGACCCAGGAAATGGAAGGAGGAGACTGTTATCAGGCACATTCTGAGAACTACAGAGCAAGACCCAGGCAAGTGAGCCCTGAAACCCAGAGAGCAGCACACTGTGAAGGGGTCTGGTGGTGTATAAACCCAATGGATTCTGAGTAATCTCATTTATCCAGAGTCCAATCAACCCAAACTCTTAAATAACCAGAATACTGCCTGTATTCTGGAGACACACCTAACACAGGTGGATGTGAGAGATGACTCTTTGAAAGTTACTACTTCCACCTATGTCTTAGTCCAAACTTAGACTAATATCCCCAACATTTTCTCTGCTTTTCTGTCTGTCTTTTTTGTTTCTGTTGTTGTTACTTTGCTTTTTTTTTATTATATAAAGAAACAGCCAAAAGTTGGTTGTGAATTTCTGCAGTTGATTCTGTGGTGCTTTATGCTTTTTGATGTGGTTTAATCGGTATTTTCCAAGCGCATTTTGCTCATGTGGACAGGTCGTATGTATCAGTCCAATCCTCCATTTTTCCCAATTATCTATGTACTTAGCACTCTCAGAAACGGTGATTTTTGCCTGACTGATTTCATGATTGAATGTGATCATCTTTTCCATATCAAATGTGGATTGCTCTTGAGTTATGGCTCAGTAATTCAACACTTTTACGTGAGAGTTGATCTATGAGCAATACCCCCTATGTGTGTCTCTAAAGGTCTGAGTGATGTCATGCAACTCACTCCCTCTCTCTGACTCTGTCATAGGGATGACTGTGAAGGCTTCTGTAATGCCTGCAGCTTAAGCTCAACGAAATAGATTTTATTCAGTAATGTATCCAGTCCTGAGTGATTGTTGTCATAGACCCTGCCTGCTAACTGAGGAACAAGATGCACCTTCATTACTATGGTCTTGTATACTCAGTTTGAAATATAAGAATCATTTATCAGATATTGATTATAATGAACATTGTTTAGCCCCCTCAACCTGTCCTTCAAACCTCTGTAGGAAATGAGCCGTTTTCCAAAAGTGAAAGAACTTTTGAACTACCAGTTTGGCATGGTTTCAGTGAAGTCAGAACCAAAGGCTACTTGGTTCCAGGGGTCTGGTGCTTTCACTTGGTAGAAGAAGATGGATGGGTCTAAGGAATCAATCTGCTAGCTCCCTATGTTTTGGATAATCACTTTATTTTGCCATTGTTTTAAACCTGAGATTTCCAGAATTGTGTCCAGAGAAAGGCAAATATCTTAGAGGAAATTGGAAGGCCCTCTGCCTCCAAGAAGCTACAGGATTGAATGGAATTTAATCAGAAATGGATATGAGCAAAAAGCAGGTTTTAATGAAGACCGTGAGGAAGGGAGGGAGACAGTTGTATCAGGACGTGGGCAAGAAAGTCTTAGGGACATGAGTCTGTGACCAAAGTCAGAATATGCAGCCTTCATTGTGGCTAACTCTACCTGAGAGAAAAACTAAATAGAAGTTAGAAGCACAAACCAAAACCACCCCTTCCCTGATTGTAGGGGTGTGTCTGTGAAGAGAGAGACTTTGTCTTAACCCCCTGGGTTTGTCTCCACATTGGCTGTGCCCTTTTCATGTTTATCACTGATGTTATTTAAGTAGGAGCCAGGCTCCCAGGGAGGAGGTTACAGAAATCCGTTTCTTTCCTCACGACTCTGCTGCACTTACTACACAGCAAGTTTTGTAAATATATGATAGAGATATGAATCACTTATGAACAAGCCACGCTACCAGATTTTCACAAGTGTGACATTTACTTTCTATTTCCTCTGTTAAAAAGCCCTTCCGTTCTTATCCGTTAGCTCTCTGCCCAGATTTGAGCAATGAGATCTTAGCTATGGTTTTTGGCTTGTTCTGTTTGAAAAGCCTTGCTTCCAAACTTGGGAAGATCTCAACGTTCTATGAGGAGAGGTCTCATTTGGGGACTTCTCGTAATCCAAGAGTTAGAGTTGTTGACCCAGGATCAGGAGAGAAGCAGGCGCGCATAATGGTGTTGGATTTCTGTCTAGCCAGCTGTCTGCAGACAGATGAGGGTCTGGTGGGGGAGAACAATAAAGAGATTGACTTGTGTAAAGACTACAGGAGACACAAAAGGGCCACAGTGGAGTTACTGTGTGAATTGGTAGCTACACATAGGCTTCCTGGGAGGCTCTTTACCTTGGAATATATTAGATTCTCCTTTGACGTTATCTGGCCAGTACTAGCCAGAGGACGTGCTCCCAGCATCCATTCGCTAATGGATTGTCTTATTTACAGTCCCCTTTGAGATAAGCCTTCTATTCATCTCTTCAACCCTCTCCAACCTCAAGTCACAAAGGTAAAGTCTTCCTTCATTTGAATTTGACCTCATCTGACCAATCATGTTAGAATGTTATATATGAGAGAGATTTCTGTCCTGACTAGGACCACAGCCTTCCTTTTTAAAAAGTGGTTTAAGTTAGAGTGCATGAGTTCTAAGAACATTTTTTTTTCTCCCATAGAAAACTCACTAGAAAAATCTAGAAACTAATAACAAAGCTCAAGACTCTTTACTAGCAATTGGGCTACTCTAGGCTAAAGTGAACCTTTGTTTACTTTATACATTGTTCATTATTACATATATATGTATATACAATGTTTGTTATTTATATATTTGTCTTGCCCCGAGTCTTTGGGCACATGGAATTTCATTTTGTAGCTCATCTCTAAGACACACGTGATAGGAAAAGAGACCTAATTCTCACAATTTTTCCTCTGATGTTCACACATGCACTATTGCATGGGTGTATTTCCCACATACCTACATATGAGTAAATAAATAAAGGTGATAAAAATTAAAAAGAGACATTTTCACCAGTGCCTCTGGGTACTTAGTGAAAGTGTGAGAAAAATAATTCACTTGTCTTTTCACCAGCATTTTGGTATTCAAAATGCGAATGGCCAGAAGGCTATCAGGATATGTAGTTGTAAAAACCTAGGTTTTAATGTGTGCATTATAGAAATGAACTACCGAGAGGAAAGAGAAATACGCAAAGGCTGTCCATTATCAGAAACCCAGAGATGGTTCATACAAATGGGTTAAGAGCTCAGTAGAAGTATCCGGTTCTACCCACTTCTTTCCAGTCTGCACCAGGCATGCCAATACAAAACAAAAGCAAAGGATCAGATGGCCAGTCTGGTCTGGGCTCATTTCACAGCCATTTGTGCCTTCTCCCTCAGCCCACTTTCCCACGGGGACATCCATGTGATCTGGCCTTGTGGAAACATGTAGTTAAACTACTTCGTGACTCTCTAAGTCTGACTCTCCATCCCCTTGAGGGAACCAAGGGCTGAGAAGTAAGATAAGCTGCATCTGTCTGTCCTCAGTGCCGTGGTCTCCATAGGAAAGGATGAAAACATGATTTGTTTCCACTAGGAGTCGCTCTCCCAGAAAAGCAGGGTACACCCAAGGCAGAGTTTGATTTCTTACTATGTGTCTGGCTCTGTATCCAGTTTCTCAAACCCCCAACATTACTGTGCCCAACAGGGTGGTGTCTTGCTGCCAACCTAAAGTGAAATCTGAATATTTTGGTTTTTCAAAGTAAACTTGTTGGAATATTAAGCTCCTTTTTTTTGAGGTACCCATATGGCTTCTGCTCAGATACACACTCGAGAAGAGTGAAAGGTGCTACCAGGCACTCCATAATTTAATATCAATGTCTAATCATTCTCACTTATCCTGGGCATTAGAAAGACATTCCCAAATAGAGTGCTTGACTTTGGAATACTTGCTACTTACTTTTGATCAAAGCTGTGCCTGTTTGCTTTGGAAACTCCCAGCTATGAAAATGCAAAGAAAGTCATTTTCTATCTTCTTTGCTCCTTGTCACAGATTTGGGACTTTTTGGAAGTTGAGTTCTTTCCCAGGTTGGCCTCATGGAGATGGCCTGCTGCCTCTTGGGCTCTGCATCTTCCACACTACTGTCAGCTTAATGCAGATTCCAGAGCAAGGGACTTCTTTCTGCCCTTCTTTCCGAAAGCAGCTTAGTCTAAGCTACGTGAACTGCGAGATTTTGCTGTCTTGTTTCAGGTTTCCACGACTCATATTTCAAGTAAACTCCATCAACCAAAACAATAGCATTCTCACAAGCGGTGAGTCAGGGAGGAATTCTGCTGAAGTTCTTCAGAAACAAAAGGCCAGGAATAACCTGGGTTTCTTTTCCAGCTCCTTTCCTGCATTTGACTTGAAAGACACTGGTGTGTTTTCTGCTGTTGGGCTGGTTTTCTTCCAGCATCTAAGCTTCCTGCTGGAATCTTTTAACCTCTTTGCATGATTTTCCCCAACACTTTTTGAAGTCTTCAGAATTTTAAAGTCTTCAGAATTTTATTTTCCGTAATGGACTCTTTAAGCCTCTATATCTTTAGAACTAGTTATTTCATCTGGTTATTTAGTAACTTAATTACTTAAAGAATCGCTTAATTTTTTTTTATTTTGAGCCTCATTTCAATAAAGTATGAGGTAGGTTCACACTCTCTAGGGTTTGTAGGGTATCTGAGTCAGTTACTTGCAGTTTCAGGAAGGGGAAAATGGTATTCACTGTGAGCTAGCTCCCCAGACTCCTTCCTTTTCTTCTCTACGTAGGAAACAATGGCTATAGGAGATGTCCTTACTTTCCTAGTAAATCCGCAGTAAAGGAAAGGAATACAATGAAAGCATTTTTATTTCTTGCTAGGTACATTCATATTAGGAGCATGGACCACCTTGAAACCCAGCTGGAGGCTTATCTAGCTCAGAAGGCTCTCTGAGGTGGTGATACTTCAACTGAGACCTGAATAAGGAGCAGGAATCAGTGTCTGGGTACCATCTGCACTCTCAAGAGTACCTGAGTATTGAACCTTGAGCGTTTTCCATGGACTTGGGAGTATTTCTGTATTTTAAATGCTGACTTTCAAATACCATGGCGTTACTTGTGTGGGGGTCACTTTGATTTGGGGAAGTGTCTAAACAGATGAGACAATAAAAGAAAACCTTACTGTCTTTGCAATCAAGAACACTTCTCTGGAATTCAGGAGTATCAGGAATGGAGCAGCACTGTCTCCCTTTCCTTGGTCTAACAAATGCAGAGGCCGCATTTGGACCTGTGCGGATGACAGCTGCAAGGGATCCCTTTGCTTGGCCCAGGGGTATTTACAATCTGCTGACCCTTGCCAGTTGATGTGCAAGCTTTTTGGACAGATGCAGAACTCCATGTGGAAAGGTTGCTAATCTCACAAACTCAAAACCGGTGGTGGAGGAAATCAAATACTTGGAATGCCCAGCACACGGCAGGGCCAGTACCTGGTGAATTAAATAGCCATTTTCCAGCTGGAATTATTCTGCCCTTTTCACCGACGTGTACACGAAAGCATGAGTTACAACAGAACTGAACTCGAGGCCTCCTAGTCGGTGAAGTTATTAAATTAGATTTAAACCCCTTAAACTATATCTTACAGTTGCTGTTATAAAATACCACATAAGATGCATGCCTTCTTTTCTTTCCAGAATAAATTCATTTGGAGAGTTATGGGAGATTAGCGGGACACAAGTGGGTATTTAAGTAGGTGTTGAAAACGAAGCTCTTCTTTCCATTCCCCTTTGATTCTCTCCCCGCCCCAGTGGTGCCTTTGTGCAGCCCTTGCAAAGCACAGGGCACCATGGGAGCCACCAGCACAAGCTGCCTTCCTCTGGTCCTCTGTGATTCATCATTTCTGATGAATTGTGGGGATTCTAAGCAGAGGCCAAGAGTGCCCATCTATAGTTATTTGCCTTTGGGGGACTTTTCAGCCTTTCCTTAGTTTTTCCATGAACTTGAGTGGCTTCATGTGCTGTAAATGCCGACTTTCAAACACCATGACATTATTTGTGTGGGATTTGCCTTGATTTGGGGAAGCGTCTAAGTAGATGAGACAAGAAAGGAAAACTTACGAGGTGCTGTGAGGAGACAGATCTTCCTCTCAAGGTTTTCCTTTCCTCTAATTCTCTCCAGTGGAGAATCTGCTAAAACTCTCCTGAGGATCTTAGGAGCTGATTCAAAACTGACAGTCTTGAATGACACTGCGTATTGGATCAACTTTCTCTTGAATGTCACAGTGACCTAGGTAGAATAGTCAGAGCGGAAGTCACATCTCTGCTTGAGAGACCAGGAATCCCCAGGTATATGAGATTCGTCCAAGGCTAACTGACAAGGAAGTGGCAGAGATACACTGTACCTGGGCCTCTCCTGCTTCCCAGGAAAGTCTCAACCACACCGTTAGCAAGTGTAGATGCTGCTTCTATCGTGTGCTTCTAGACTCTCTTAGAGCCTCATTTCCCATTTCATCCTTCTTTGGAAATCTATTTCTGATCTCATGGTTTAGTTCTGTAACACATCTATATTTTTAAAAGGATTATATAGGGCTTTTTAGCTTTGGGATGCAGTTCAGTAACAGACATATGCTTAATATGCTTGAGGTCCTATGTGTGATTTCCAGCACACACACACACACACACACACACACACACTGCCTGATGATGAAGATGAAAATAACAATTGTAAAAGTCCAAATAACTAATAATTATTGCCCATTGCTTGTACCAGACAAAAGACTTTTTATAAGCCTCTGCTCACTGTGCTCTAATCCAATGGATCTTGGAAAGGCTGAGGCTTGAACCTGGACCTTGCTGTCTTTAAACCCCGCCTCAATTGGGATCTCATACTGCCTTCTAAGGGAGGAAGGGAAACACATGGGAGCAGAGCCCCTGAGCTCCTGGAATGCTGCCTTTCACGGTGACGTTTACATGTGTTTCTGGCTGTCCAAACAATGACATAACAATCACAGACTAGCAGTTGGACTCGGAAATGACAGCGCAGAAGGAAATCCCAGAACTGTTGACACATATGCCTGATCCCTGCTAAAGCAATCCCTTCTGCCATTGCCTGCCAAAGGATCTTTCTGACATGAGTTTATGCTTCTTCTTTCTACAGGAGGAAATATAAGAAAACATCACAGAGGTAAGTGCATCCTTCTGAGAAGCAGAACCTTCTGGGCTGTGGTTGATGAGCTGTGATGCAGCTCTTCCCAAGTTCGGCTTGTGGTGCACTGGAATTGGAATAAAGAGTCCCTGAGTCCTCCTAGTGAGTCGCCTGTTTTATCTCCTGCACCTCATCCCCTGTCGTGGCTGCTGCTCTAAATTGAAATTGATTGTAAGGTGTACTGTATATCAGTGGGTAGACAGCTCATGTGATCAGATCCTATGGATTTGGAAGTTTGTTACTGATGTGCTGTGATTTTTGCCAGAACCTTGACCAATAAGGGATGGGACTGCGTGGGCAGGTGAGAGGTGATGCTTCCTGGGGACGAGTGCAGAGGCTTTAAATGCACTTTGGATTCTCGTTCACCGGAGTGACTGAGAAAATACTGCTTAGCCACTTGCACAAAGCACCTTAGAGCAATGGTAGCCTTTTGATTTGATTGTAGAAAGGGTAATTTGAAGAACAATCTGTCATATTCTCTAAGTACCTACTGCATGCCCAAGGGCCTGGCCTGGCTCTCTCTGGTCTGTGTTTTGCAGGAACTCGGATGAAGAACCTTGAAGCTATTTGGTACACACTGTCCCCACCCCTTAAGAATACAACAGCTCCAACTTGCATACTTTGTATTTGTGATTCCAGTCTTTGAGGGTGGCGTCTCCCATTGAAGTGTATTTCAGTAGATGGTGGTTGCTGGTTCAGGAGGACATAAGTTTTTTATGCATGTATAAAAGTGATGAACACAGGGAAAGTGAGCGTAACCTCTAAATAATGGGATAATAAAGTGAACCTAGGAAATATCATGAGCGCCGTGGCTGAATTGATTCACTGATCTAATTTTTCAATGATTTTCTGTGATGTATATTTAAAGTGCACAATAAAATGATTTGATTTAAGAATGCATGGTAAAGCCGGGCGATGGTGGCGCACGCCTTTAATCCCAGCACTCGGGAGGCAGAGGCAGGTGGATCTCTGTGAGTTCGAGACCAGCCTGGTCTACAGAGCTAGTTCCAGGACAGGCTCCAAAGCCACAGAGAAACCCTGTCTCGAAAAACCAAAAAAAAAAAAAAAAAAAAAAAAGCATGGTAAAAGTATTACCATAGTGAAGGAAATTCGCATACCCTTTCCTTCACATATATAATTCGTTGGTTCATTAGGTTTTATTTGAGGCAAGGTCTTACTTTGTATCCTAAGCTGATCCGGAATTCAGTCTGCAGTGGAGGTTTCCCTAAACTAATGGCAATCCTCCTGCTTCAGCTTTCTGAGTGTTGGGATTTCAGACTTGAGCCACCATGCCAGACTGGTTCATCTAACATATTTTCTAGTGTTTCATTTTCATAAGCTTATTTGATAATGATGGTACACAACCTTCTATGGCCTCTTTAGCTTCTGGTCCAGCAACATCTCTTGCCACTTCCAATATTTTTCCTTCCTCCCTAAACTTTCACTATGGTGTAATTCTAAAAGTGACTGAAACTGCTTGGGGTAGGTAGGTGATATCTTAGGAAGAGCTCTGATTGTCTTTTCATTCATATATTTATCTGAGGCTTATTTAAGAGCACAGACCACATGTGCATCAAGGAGCGTCTCTGGAGTGATGCAGGACATAATGGACTAACTTTGAAGTTACCCAGGAAACCCATGGAGAGAGTGGATAGATGTTGCCTGTGGTGACATCCTTGTACTGCACGCGCTGTGGTGACACTTTCCTGTTTCTAGCTTATGCTACTCCTTCCTCTCTGACTAAAACTGTTTAGTTTAGTGCTCTGAGATTTCTGCTTTCTGTGTGTTACTCAGCTGCTTCATCTTTTGTTCTTTCTCTCTAGTGTATTACACTTTCTGGTAGTTTGTTTTCATTCCGCCACAGGCCTGAAATACTGCTGCCTCTGAATAAATGCTGTTGAATGAAGAATTGCGAACTGTTCCTACGGACTGAACCTTTAATGAAGTATTGCTAACTGATCCTATGGACTGAACCTTTAAGTTGATTTTCTCCACCTCACACTATTGGTGATAGCACCAGGGGAGAAGGGTCTCACACTATCCTTCACACTTTAACCTTGAGTTGATTAAAAGAGAAACAGAAATTATTTTCTCACAGCATATAGGCTAAATAATGTCATGGGATCTTCCCAGGCCTTTTCCAGAAAAGGTGAGTTAATTCTGGAAGAGCCAGACTTGCGATGTCATGGTGGAATGCAAGTCAGAACAAAAGTGCCATCATTTATAACAAATACATTTTGTGCAAATAGCATCGTCAACTATTCCTGTCTTAGTGGCCTTCGTCACGGAGAACCATTAGGGATATAATCAACATAAGTACCAAAATATCCTAGGCTACCGGGTTTGGGAAATCCATTCCCAACAAACAGGCCTGTGCAGACCTTCTGTTGGCCAAGCATTTGTGGTCCACATTTTAGCCTAGAAGACTAAGGTTGGCTTTTCATGGGCTTTGAGTTCATTAGTACAGATTTCAGTAGATTACATCAAGATAAAAACCACTATTGCAAACAAAATTTGCCAATAGTTTTCAATAAAGCATATTTAAATAGCCATTTGTTATCAACTTTTCTAATCGGTATCATTTAGTAGAGATTGCTGTGTTCTGTGTTTTCTAGTGTGCAGTCCAAAGACACACATGTATATAGCTGGGATATGTGAGTTACGGAGATGAAAACTGGTTACAATTTGAAGGCTTCCTGGAGGTTATTATCCTATTATAAATGCCGATGGCTTACACAGCCAACTACACACTTCTGTCTTGTTTAGGATGGTGGGTCCATGGGAGTAATTGCATAAAAACAACTAAGCAGGATATAAGTTAATCACTCAGATTGGAGGGTACTATAGTCTTCAGTAGTAAAATGTAATTATCATTTTTTACATGGGCTAGCCATGGATATGAGACATTTCAGCATCACTTCAATTTTATATTAAAGGGAGACAGACAGGTGGGTGGGAGTCTTATTAAAGAGCTTCTCAAACCTGTCAATGTTCAAATTACGATAGTGGCTATTTATGAAAGTGTGTTTTCGTGTAACTGATGTGAATGCAATTATATTTTTTTATTGTGTGCCAGAAATAAAGATTGCTTTGTACCACCTTTATTGATATTGAAGTACAAATTAAAAAGGATCAGTTTTGAACTCTTCTACTTTTAATAATTTTCATATTAAATAGATCTATGTCCTACTGATATCTTATACACAACAGACTGTTCTCAGCGCTGTGGCTCAATCATTTTATTTTGCTCATGAGTCATGGCCTAGGAGATCCAGGTGGGACTTGGGCTCATGGTTTGGCTGGGATCTAACTGGTGTCAGCTGGAGTTGTTCTCTGGGTAGACATGCTGTTTGCTGGAGCTTTGGTGTTCCTTGTCTCTGTGTCTGCCTCCAGCATCCCTTTCACTCCCCACATGCTTTTATGTAGCTCCCTCCTGCATGACAGTCTCAATCAAGGTGGCTATGCTTCTTTTGTGGCTTCTGGAGCTGAGGGGTCTAAGTGGCAGCATTAGAACCTGCTTGTCTCTCACTTGCATTCCGGGTTGACATACTGGCACAGAGTCATGTCTGCTGTGTTACTGCTCAGTCTACCAGCACACCTAGATGCTCAGTAATCTGCCGCCTTCTTCAACCCATGTAGCTGACCATCAGCCTTTTCCGGAATGACTCTGTCTGAGACTTTTCTAGAAGCTCTAGGTATACCATCAGACAAATGGTGTAGGTAATTTAAGAGGACTGTCCCACAAGTTAGGCACTACTGTGCCTGGCTTGTGTGTTCGCTACAAGATTCCTTCGGGGTGGAAGTAGCTGTGAATTTTTTTCATGTTAGGGACAAGTGTATCGTTGTGGCTGATAGCGGCTTGTTGAATTCTTAACGTTGCTAGTTTATTATTTATTTATTTGTGTGCATATGTGTGGGAGTGCACATGGCATGGTGCTCACGTGGAGGCCAGAGGGGTGAGAGTCTGTTTTCTCCTCCATTATGGAGTCAATCTCAGGCGATCAGGTCTGCCTTGACTCTGGGAGCTGTCTGTCCAGCTCTGGCCCCTCACCATCTCTGCATTATTTAGTCAAATACAACTGGTGGTTTTCTGTAAGAAAACTGAACAGCACTCATGACTTACAAGTTTTCTATTGTGTAGTTTTGATTTGGACAACAAAGAAAAGATAGCCAAGCATGTATAAATAATCTTTTTTGTTTAGACTTTTCTTGCTGTTTACACATTTATTTAGTGTTCAAAACTATATTAAAGAAAAATACATGTGCCTTCAAATAATTATCACACCACTCAAGCTCCCCAGAGGGAGTTATCTTTTTTGAAGTGATTCACAAAGTATAAGGCAGATCTTAGTTCAAGGGAATGTTTTGAGTCTCATTTTTAGCATCAATGGAAAGACTTATTTCTTTCAACACCATAATAGAAGGGGTGGTGATGTTAGATGTGTTTCTTCTGCATTAGCAAAGGCACACTAGGTGGGAGGCAAGCATCTTTCTCTATAGAAAACCTCACTAGACTGGATTTTCACCAAACAGCATTAAGGGGACCCTCCCCATTTTGCTGTTGGGATGGGGCTTGTCCAGGAGGCCCTGTAATTTCAAGGATGGTGAAACGGTAATTTGACAGCTGGAGAGGACTATAGAGTACACCTGCTTCCCAGAAAACTTCTCATCAGGTTTTTCCCAATACAAAATCAGCCTCACGTCATCAGGCTTAGAGAAGTTTAACTCTTTGAGGAAGCTTGCCAGATCAGAGAGAGGATAATCCCAGAGACCTAGAAATCATCTGGTACTCCTAGGCTGCTCTTCAAGAATGGGATTTCTATTCAAGATGGTGTAACAAGCTGGATCAATGTCTGCTTTTCTTGGTATTTGATTTTACTGATATATATTTAAAGAGTTACATTTATATAAAATTATTAATTTTTAAAGAAATTACTTATTTTTATTTTATATACATTGATGTTTTACCTGAATGTATATCTGTATGAAAGTGTCAGATCCCCTGGAACTGGAGTTACAGACAGCTATAAGTTGCCATGTGGGTCCCGGGAATTGAACCTGGGTTCTCTGGAAGAGCAGCCAGTGCTCTTAACCAGTCCCCTAGATAAAAATTATTAATGAAATTACGATTTTCCAGAAGTTTTCAATGAGGACGTTTTTAGATAGTTATTTTAATCTCAACTTCTCTGATGAGTACCATCTCCTGGTAAAGATTTGTATGTCTGCTACTATCTTATCTGTGATTGGTCAGCATGTGGAGAGGCTTGATAAATCCTGAGTGACCTCCGCAGCTATATGGCCAACCTTCATGTCTACACGGTGACAGTTCAGATATTGATCAAGATGTACTAGATTTGGAGTTAAGCCTTTCTAGATAATGAAAGCCTGTAATATTTAGCATGATAGTTAGATTGTTTGTTATTAATTGTATTTCTATTTAGTTTAGATATAAGTTCTGCTTCTTACTATAATTGAGTTATCAATCAGAACAATTAATGAGCTACCAAATTTATGCTTTTGGCAATCACATTACTTGGAGTCACATATATAGTTCATTATTAAAACCTTCCTCTTTAAAAATCCTATCTCTGCTAACTTACTAAAAACTGGAAATAAAATGAGAGATAAAAATGCCTTTGTGGACAGGTCTGCGTGCTTGTAGGTGAGACTCACGTAAACAGAACAATTGTAGTAGAATATGGTGGGCCTAAGGAATGAAGGCCACTGGACATTTGCCTGGATCTGGGGGTGGGGGGCTTGTGATGTCATACACTTCTCTCACTAGATCACAAACACACAGTGCTGCTTACTCTGCATGGGGCTTCAAAGTGTAGGCACAGTGAAGTCCAGCAGGATAGTTCAGAATCTCTTCTTTAAAATGTGTGCACGATGAAGTCCAGCAGGGTAGTTCAGAATCTCTTCTTCAAAGTGTAGGCATGGTGAAGTCCAGCAGGGTAGTTCAGAATCTCTTCTTGCTCTTCCTGTTTTTAGTTCCATTTAAAATGTATGTTTCCCCGATTCTTTGGATCTTTTCTCAAAGAAACAAATGGCTCAAAACCAGTCTGGACACAAGAATACCCTGGATATTGACATCTGCATAAATATCTTTGAAGTGGATATTGTAGTGAGTAGGGAGGCCTCTTCCTGAAGAGGTGCCTCTGTCTGCTGCAAGGCTAATGGAGGAGTCACCCCCTCCAACCATCTTGTCATTTTCTTCTTTTGGGCCTTAATGGAGCTCTGGCATCAAATTTGGCGAGTTCAGTAAATGATGGCATCCACAAGTAATGCCCTTTGTCAGATCTACCCATCTCTTTCTGCCTTCATGGATCCACTTCTTCCATGAGTCCTTTGCTGATCTGCCTCCTTTGCTGTTAATAATAGAGTGTCGGGTTTGAGGGCTAAGGAGGGGAGTGTCTTGCAGTCTTTGGGAAGGCTGCCTGCTAAGCACTTGTACCCTAGTGTGAGCAGGTGCATCTCTGCTTCTCACATCCTTCCCCAGGTATAATATGATCCTTCAGTGAATACTGAATTTCTCTTGATTTCTTAAAAATGATTGGGGGACTTCTGTACTCTGTGTTTGCAGATAAAATTGTCAGTGAAAAGAGATGTTCAGGAAGTTAACAGAGGTCACATAGGATTTATTAAGACACATGTTTCTACATAAATGCACAGTTAACCATGCATTCTGTGGTCTATTTAGTAGAACTGCTTTCAGAACCTAAGAATTAATGAAGACACTAGGGGGGGGTGAAAGGATCTTCTGAGAGGTAAAACCCTTTCAAATATTTTCCTATATTCCCAGTTACCAGCAGAATTAGTGTGATTTTACAGCAACTGTAGATAGGTCAAGGCAGATGAGAGAGAGCGGGGGGGGGGGGGAGGAGGGGTAGTCCCAGGTGGAGTACAAATCAGGGATGTGCATGATACTTAGCATAGGAAAAATACCTCCAGGGTTTGCCATTTTGGATGGAGCAGAGTGTGGGAGAGAGGAGGAGGATGGAGGGTCTGCAGAGACAGCTTTGGTCACAGTTCTGAATAGCGGACAACCATCCCTCACTCAGAGGCTCCACTAAAGCATCAGTAGGAGTCTTATAGTGTGGACGCAGAGAAGCTGTTTAGCGGGAGATGAGAACTAGCCAGAGAGGGAGATAGGATTCTGGGCTGTAGGAGGTCAAGTGTTGGTGATGCTACTGCTAACAGGATAGACCCCGGCACTGAGCTGTCATTTTCTTAGCTAAGAGGAACAAGTGACCGCAATGCAATGTCCTTATGAGTGGTCATCGCTACCCATCTCTGATCAAAGCTTGGATATGTTCTTACATGTTTCTTCAGCATTACCCTTATGTTCTTCCTTCTTACCTGGTTTTGTAGCAGACTGTGCACCTTTGCTTACTATGGTCTGGTTTTTATTTTGATAATTCAAGCACATTATCCTTTGCTTAGTGTATTGGAAGACTCCCTAATCATTCCTTTCTTTAATGGTTTTTATTTTCTCAGTTCTGCCTATCTGCATCTAACTGTTTCTCTACAGTCTCTCTGATTGTGTTTAAAAACAACAAACATGTTCAAGCATGCATAGAGTTACAATTAGTAAGAAAAACAGGCCATGAATTTGAAGAAGAGCAAAGTCTTACTTAGGATTTCTGTTTCTGTGAAAAGACACCATGAACACACAACTCTGATAAAGGAAAACATTTAATTGAGGTTGCGGCTTATGATTTAGAAGTTCAGTCCATTATCATCATGTCAGGGAGCATAGTGGTGTGCAGGAAGACATGGTGCTGGCTACATCTTGGCTAGAAGGCAACAGGAAGTGGAATGAGAGAGGGAAACTATCAGTCAGTTACCCAGCTCTCTAGAAGTTGTGTAAAGGTCTTTTTGGACCTATTCTAAGGTCATCACGAATCATTTTCATGATGGGAGTAAGTGTTGAGTTTTTGGATTAATGTGTCGTTGTGTTCCCTCCTTCTAGAGTTTTGATTTTTAAAATTAAAAAATTTTAAATTTTAATTGCTTAATCATATTTTCCTCCAAGATTCAATTTAGAAGCACTATCTTTCAATTAGTTTTCTTAGATATTTCTACCTAAAATGTACCCTGCACTCTCAATTATTTCTCATTGAATTCTATGTACAAGAGTTAGATGTTTGTTGTTGTTGGGACAGTTGTGATATTTTAAATTTTTTTTGAGTGAAGAATGGTGGGCAGTGTGGGTATTTATTTTTTAAAATGCAGTATTTTATTTGTTGATGTTTTGAATGGTGGTGGTGGTGGTGGTGGTGTGTGTGTGTATGAGAGAGAGACACACACCCACAGAGAATGAAAACGAACACATGAGCATACACATATATATGTCAAGTATACATGGGCAAGCCAAAGGACAGCTTGCTACAACTGGTTCTCTCCTTTCACCATGCTGATCCTGGAGGTTGAGCCAGGTCGTCAGGCTCGGCAACAATCCCGACTGAGCCATTTCACTGGCCCTGGGCTTATTCCTTAAATGTTGTTTGAGTTTATGATGGGTGAGATTGCAGCCTTCCGTATGTTTTTTATTGTGGGTGAGAACTAAAGTCGGTGATTCTGTGTATAAATAAGCTCAGGTTGACAGATGACGCATGCTTGCAAATGGTTCTGCATTCACTGCAGAGTCCTGCATCCAGACTCCCATTTGGCTCTCACTCTGGCCAGCATGGTGGTCAGTGTGAGGTCAGCAAGACAGATGGCATTCATGGCAAGAATGTGCAAGTGGCTCCTTGCTGGGATCACTGCCTTTGCTTTTCTCATTCATTTTCTCCACTGAGGGGCTGTGGCTTTGGGTGAAATCTCACAGGACCTTTGCTCTGTCTCAATGCTTCAAGGTTTATTTTCTTTGATTCTGACCACCAAGCTGGGACATGTTCCGAGCAGTGTCTCCCGTATTTGAGAAGGATTCTTTTGGATGTTGGAAAATGTGACTATTGCTTGGCTTTTTTGTGATGTTTTGCAGAGTGAGTTTCAGAATCATTTTCTTAGGTTGCATAATGAGGCCCAAATGCCTCTCTAAGAGTGCCAGCAGCCCTGACGATGGGAGGTCACTGTGCTTTTAAGTTATGCTCAGAGTTTAAGTTACCAAAGGAAGCAATGTCTCTAGACCCGACCTAATGTCAGTGTCTAAGATACGAAAGGGTGCGATCAACTGGTTCAATACAGTAATTGCCAAAGCTGGGTCCAAACTCAACCTCCACCAGCAGCTGTATGACAAGTGGCTTTCAGGGCCTCTGGAGACACTGAGTCCATCAGTGTAGATCAGTGTTCCTGATTCTGATACTGTTGATGTGGCAACTGACCTGTGTATGTATCTCAGGCACTTTGATAGATCTCTGCCTATCCACCAGATACCACTTGCTATTCCTTGCTATCTCTTAGTTGTGGTAGCCAAAAATGTCCTCCAGGAATCAAATTCACCTGTGGTGGAGAAGTAGATGACTAGTGTCAAGATTAATATCAAGGCTTTGTCTTTGTCGTTAGTGTCGTTGGCTGTGCCAGTTGCCCATTTCCTGCCACAGTGTCTTCATCTATAGAGTTGACATTGAGATGACATTTGGCTAAAAACCAGGATTTTCTGGCTCTAATTTTTGGGGTCTTGCAGGGTTGGTGGGTACTCTGTGCTATGCACCCAAATTACCAGAAGTAGCATAATTTCCACCTAGCACGAAGGTCACTGGATAGGTAATGGGATCTGTGCCCAGAATGATGGTCTTTTGGCCATCAACCAGGCTACCTCTGGTTTAGAGGCTTGTAATTTTGCCTAGGTAGGAAGACCTAGCCACGGGAAGAATGTTAAAGAATAGTGTCTAAGCTGCAAACTTTGGCAATAAAATCCTGTACCTGGTGAGTTTATCCTGTGCAAGGTACTCACTACACACACACCACCATCATCTCATCGCAGCGCTACAATGGGCAATCTGCACAGAGGACTTAGGAGAAATGAGACACTAACTGGAGGTTTCAGCACAGGGAATATGCTCCAACCAGACTCTAAAGGCACAGCTTTTAGGTACGGACACTTCCTCAATTCTCCCGTCCCTGTGATTTTGAAACTCATTGCAGATGTGGAGACACTATTTATATAGAATAGTTTTATGTCAACTTGACACAGCTAGGGTCATCAGAGAGAAGGGAGGAAGGGAGCGAGCCTCAGTTGAGAAAATGCCTCCTTATGAATGAACTGTGGGCAAGCCTGAAGGGCATTTTTTTTTTTTTAAAAAAAAACAAGGTTTCTCTGCTGTAGGGCATTTTTAAAATTAGGGATTCATCTGGTGGGTCCAGGTCATTGTGTATGGCACCATCCCTGGGCTAGTGGTCCTGGGTTCTATAAGAAAGCAAACTGAGCAATTTGTGAAGGGCAAGCAGCACCGCTCCATGGTCTCTGCATCAGCTCCTGCCTCCAGGTTCCTGCCCTGAATTCCATCAGTGATGAACTGTGATGTGGAAGTTTAAGCTAAAAGACACCCACCTTTCCTCCCCAAGGTGTTTTAGTCATGGAGTTTCAGCACAGCAGTGGTAATCCTAAACAGGATACTATTTGTTTCCTTCCTCAAATGAGGCAGATAAGTCTACAGAAGTTAAAAGGTCAGAAAGATGTACCTTTGAGACATTGTTTCCCTCCTCTGCTTGTTGTTCATTTTTAAAAGGCGGGGTCTCAAGTAGCCCAGGCTGACCTCAAATCTTTTACGTAGGTGGTGATTTCTGCTCCTCTTGTACCAGCCTCTGGGGTGCTGGGAGTACAAACATGCACTGCCATTCCTGATTGATGGGGCTCCTGGGGTTGAACCCAGGGCCTCTTGCATGCCACTGGCCCCTTCTGTTCCTTCTGTAAAAGGACATTTTCCATTTGAAATGTCTTTGCATCTGTTCTTAACCTAAAAGGTGCAGCCCCAGGAGAGTTTAATGATGGCGTATTTTTAAAGAGCTATATTTATGCAGCATGATTCAAGCAAAGGAAATCCTCCCCCACCACCTGCTGCTTCTTCATTTTTACAAACCATCCATTTTGTCCTTAACATCCTCAAGTATTTTGAATTCACGTGATCAGTCATCCATAAACCCATAACTCTTTGTTCATAAAAGTAGAAACTGAGAGAAAGAGATTCACGCTGCCTTTCCTATCCTTGTTTGCAGTCTTGCCGCCTTTCAGCATTTATCTGCTCATTCCCTGAATTTTTCCCGCTCCCTAAGCACGAGTAGAATTTAGACCATTTCTTCCTTTCATTTTTGGATGCCAGGGAAAGGGAATCAGAATGAAGAATTCCAAACAAGTCAGATAGAGCTGAGTAAGTGGAGGATGGACTTTGGAAAAAGCACATCTGCGGTGCTGCTCAGCTAAAGAGTTATTGGGGTGAAAGCTTGGGGTAAAGATCATGGAGCTGGAGTTTTGAGTACTTGGGCTGAAACTCAAGTCCTGGCACCAACCCTGTGTAATGATGGGGGTGTGTGTGGTTCCCTTTCACTACTAGAATCTCTTTCTTCTCTTTCATCTGCAAATGGATTTGTTTCTAGAATGCTCTGCCTTCTTCTTCTTCTTCTTCTTCTTCTTCTTCTTCTTCTTCTTCTTCTTCTTCTTCAGGTTGGTGCTTACTAGGATTCTTATGAGCCCAAACCAAAATAGAAATAGCATGTGTAAATGACACAGGAGTTGTTGGTATATAGACAGACACTGACTGCTTGGGCCACCCCTCAGAGAGGCCATCAGAGTGCAGGCAATGCTGTGTTTTGTCTCAGGTTATCCAAGAGAGCTGGTGAGATGAATGGTGGCCTTGAGCTTTAGTGGTTCTGTGAGAGCAGGGGAATAGTCTTAGTTACAAAACTAAAAAATCAACAAATTGCTCAGGGTACACGGAATAGGATTGGAAAATGGCTAAGGACGGGGAAGTAGAGAAAGTTATATGGGGTCTAAAGTAGGAAAGGAAGTTTTCCAGGGCCCTGGCTGGTGTGGCTATGGGATTGCTCCACGTGGATAGGCACTTCCCTTCCGTATTCTCTGACACGTTTGTATTTTGTAATTAAAACTTTCCTTTAAGCACTCACAGTGTAAACAGCACTGCATTCCAGTGGTCTGCACATGCATTCTAGACTCGGGATGCCCAGCCACTGGACCTGTGTTTCTTAAAGTACATGGCCTTTATAAATTACTTGTTTCTCAAAGTTAGTAATTCTCTACTGAGTGGAGAAAGTCACCCCAAAGGACATTTGTCAGTGTGGAAAGGCATTTCTAGTCATTGTCCTTTAAAGCCCCACTTGTTATTGTGTATATGTGGGCACCTGCATCATGGCGTACATATGGAGGTCAGAGAACAACTGGGCAGCCCAGCTGTTGGTTCTGAGGCTTACTACTGGCTTCTAGTGAATTGATACTCTGGCTGAGAAAATAATAAGGAATTATCCAAAATATTAGTAGTGCTGAGGTTGGAAACCTTGATTAAAGCTTCTCCCTAGGACTGGGGAGATGGCTCAGTGGGTAAAGCATCTATCAAGCAAACATGGAAGAGCAGTGTCCAGATTCCCAGCATCTACATCAACAATAACTTGGTGGCTCGCCAATAACCCCACTAACCCTGGAGGGGGATACAAAGGATCCCCAGAGCAATCTGGCTGGCTAGACCAGCTGGGTCATGGAGCCCTAGGTTCAAGTGGTAGACACTATCTCAGTATGTTGGGTGGAGAACAATTGAAGAGGGCACCCTCTGCCTTCCACTCATATAGGCACACACTGTATGCATACCTACACACAAACACACACACACACACACACACATAAAAGCAGACACACATATGCAAAAGTGAAACTTCACTTTTTAATAATTTGACAATTGAGCAATAATTGGACATGGTAGTACATGTCTGTTGCCCACTTCCTTGGGAGGCAGAGGTAGGAGAATTGTTTGAGTTTGGGAATTGAGGCCAGTCTGGGTAATATGTTAGACCTTGTCTCGAAATGGCAAGAGCCACAACTTTGGAAAAAGAAACAGGATGGGAGGAAGGCCAGAAGGCAGGGAGAGAGAGAGAGAGGGAGAGAGAGAGAGAGAGAGAGAAAGAGAGGCAGGTATTACCTTATGAAACTGTGGTGAGTTTTAATGGATAAAGGTGAAAACTGTGTGTGCTTTCAGGACTCAATACATGCACAGTGTTTTAGCTATTATTAATTGTTCCATTTTAGCTTATAATTTGTTCAATGTATCACATTGATAGATTATATTCCATAGCTTATGTAGCTGAATACAAGATTTTATATGTGTGGTAAGTGCACTTAAATTTCACAAGGAAAAACATTTTAAATGCTTTTTTTTTTATAATGTACGAAAGGGGATTTTCAAGTAATTTGAAGGGATATGTTGTTTGGTTTATGTACATTTAGCATACTTTGTTCTGAAAAAAACTCAGAAATCCTGAGTTCCATATGCTAGCCTGCTTGTTCCCCCAAAGCAGAAAATTACAGATCTTAATAGAAACAGTTGGTGTTATTGCATATTCACCAAGGAGGCAATAAAACAAAGTATCCTATACATGTGGGGTTCCGAAAGGAAATTATCAGAATACTTTCAGCAAAAATTAGTGCTGCAAAGCAAGCAAAATAACTAAATAAATAAACCAAGTCAATTTCTTCTTAGTATACCCAGGCTACAGAATTATCCATTGAAATTGTTAGCCAATAGCAAGATGGGTCCCTGGAAAGCAGGGCTGAAAAGGGAATCCTGCAAGTTGCTCTTGGCTTTGAGAACCACCATTACCATTCTCTGCCACTAGGGGACTGGAGCCCTTACTGCTGGCTGTCTTTTTACCTCTCTAAGTGCAAATGGAAGTCTTGTGGATTGACTTCTGTAGTCATCCCCTTACGCGGCTATGCCGCAGGACATGTCTATCATCAGATCATTGTCAAGGGCTCTGTAGGATTCACATAGCAACTAAAGAGCGTACGAGAACTGGATGACGATGATGACTGCAGTGTATGCTGTGTGACCCTCTCTTCTCGCTCTTAGACCAGATCCATAGTAGTCCTTTGCTACAGTGCCATGAGGACACTGTTAACTAGCAGTGTGCCGTGCTGTTAGTAACAGTGCCATCTTCAGTAGTTAGTGATGCTCACTCATGGTCCTTTATTAAGAAAAGGGGGGGGGGAGGTAGAATTAACCCTTTTGGTAAAGTCAACAGACCCCAACTGATGGGTAAGCAGAAGACTCATCCCTTCAGGGGACAGCTGCTCGTCTCTGGAAATAAAGATCCCGATAGCGATATACTACTGTGCTGTTGGTAGCAGGACGGTACTATGGCGGTTGTGAGCACAGCTCGCCCTTAAAACTGGTCTGTGCTCAGCAGGGTGTGCTAACTCCATGCTTTCACCTGTTTGCTTTGCATCGGCCTCCCCTGCTGATTTCACCACAGCAAGAACTGTGCTCTTGGATTTTGTGTGCAATTTCGGGGCTGCAAGATGAGGTCTGATGAAGCGATTGTGAAGCTTGACTTGCTCCCCATTAAGCATCGTTATTTGGAATAGAAAGAAACTCTCCTCAAATTAGTCTCTTGTGTGAAGAGTGAATCCTGTTTAAGGGATACTTGTGGTGCTAGATGGAGGGGTTCGATGGGTTCCCAACCTTGGCACCAATGACTTGCTTGTGTCGCTAGCTTGTGTGCAGCATTGGAGCAGCATGATCTTACGAGGAGTCCAAAAGCAGGGCAGTGCACAGTGGCATTCAGAACATGGATTTGGAGGTCTGAGATCTCAGCTTAAATCCAATTTCCATTCTTCTTTAACATTGGAATTCTTCAGCTAGTTATGTACGTAATATGTCAGGATAGTGACTGCACACAGTACCCAGTGCATGGGCTGTAAAATAAGCAAGATATATACATGGTATGTGGCCAGTTCCAGGCATATAGCAGGGGTTTAATAAACATCAGCTGTTAAGTCACTGTACTGCCTCCCCATAACAGTTAATGGCCATAGGATATCATCCGCCATCATGATTCATAGCAAGATCTTGCAAACTCTCTGCAAAACTTGGTCCCTTCTGGGACTTCCTTGGCTTGTGTAATCCCTCAAATTCTCATCCATCAGGATTCATTGGCAAAGTGATAGAAAATTATATCTCAGGGTGGGAAAAGCTTCTATTTCATGCTTCACACTGATCCCCCATGTACTGGAAAGCAAAGTACAGGTCCTCAGAAAGACGAGTCCAAATCTGATCATTTGATTGGAAATCCCAGTTGACATTTCTTCCTTGACTCTCTTCTGGTCCTGTATTCATCCTCTTACAGTGCTGGTATGTGTGGTCTGTGGCTGACCTAAGAGATTTAAGATCTGTAGGATGAAAGCCAGTCAGCATGCTTTGCATTAATAGTGCTTCTGAAAAGTTAGATGAAGAAAAAATTGAAAGTGTAATATTTATTTTTAAAAATGAGTGTTACCAAGAATATCAATACAAAATATTCTATTTATTGATGTGAAGTTTGACTTGTTTGACACCACTCCCAGACTTTTAATTCACTTACATAGAGCTGAGTGCAGCCCTATATGGCCACATATCCAGAGATATGGAACAATGAACCACACAAAGAGCAAAAAGTGCTTCTTATCTTCTGGGAGCAAAGGGGGAAAAGGGAGAGGGAGAGAGAGAAGGAGGAAGAGGGTGGGAGAGAGAGAGGGGGAGAAAGAGAGAGAGTAAGGGGGAGATAAAGAGGGAGAGGTTGGGAAGGAGAGAGAGAGAAGAAGGACAGGGCGGGAGAGAGGGAGCTAGAGGAGGAAGGGTGAGGGTTGGAGGGATGGAGAGAAAGAGAGAGGGAGAGAGGGGGGCATGGGGAGAGGGAGAGATAAAGAGGGAGAGGGTGGGAGGGATGGAGAGAGAGGAGAGTGAAGGACAGTGTCGGAGAGAGGGAGAGGGTTGGAGGGATGGAGAGAGACAGGGATGGAGGGAGAGAGAAGGAGGAAGAAGGAAGGAGGGGAGGGACATGGAGGCAGAGATAGAGGAAGGAAAAGAAAGGGAGATAGAGGGAGAGGAAGATAGAGAAAGAGGGAGGGAGAGGGAGGAAGAAGGAGGGAGAGAGATATACCCATACCCATACACAGATAGGTCATTTAAAAATATGTAAATAAATAACTATATGTAAGAATATCAGCCAAATGTGGAACTGTGGAAATAATATGAGTAGCTGATTTTTTAGTATTATATATTTAAATTAATTATTTTGAAATAGTTTAAGGTTTATAGAATTATAAAGCTAATACAGTACCTTTACTAATTTTTAAAAAGTTTTTATCTTATGTTTTGAGAATTTCATCCAAACATTGTCTTAGTTAGGGTTTCTAACTATGCTGTGAAGAGGCACCATGACCATGTCAACTCTTACAAACAAAATCACTTAATTTGGACTAACTTAAAGTTCAGAGGTTTAGTCCATTATCATCATTGTGGGAAGCATGGTGGCATATAGACAGACATGATGCTGGAGAAGTAACTGAGAGTTCTACATATGGATCATCAGGCAACAGGAAGAGAGAGTGACACTGGGCCTGGCTCGAGCATCTGAAACACCAAAGCTCACCCCCAGTGGCACACATCCTCTGACAAGGCCACTCCTGCTACAACAAGGCCACACCTATTACAACAAAGCCATGCCTCTGAATAGTGGCACTCCACTCCCTCTGGGCCTCTGGGGGCCATTTCATTCAAACTACAAGTATTTTATTTAATTGAACAGTGTTCACCTTCTAAAAAACAGCAATCACTAATTTAGAGGAGAGGTCTTTGGAGAACTGGGATAAAGGTGAGGCTCCCAGAGCATATGTTACTGCTAGGTAGGTGGAAGGTTCTGGGGAAATTGGCAGGCAGATAGTGTTTGGTGACTACCTGGCACACAGGGAAGACTGTAATGGATCTTCCTTGTACCCAAATGCTAATATGGATCTCTACAATTCGCACATTATGAGTATTTGTGTGTGTGTGTGTAGATAAAACCTGCTGAGTTCGTTTAGTGCTGTGCATATGTATGTTTTTAGGCCTGACCACTTGGTGTTGGAAACCATTTAGGGGGCTTGTCCCTGAGGAAGACTGCTCTCTCTCTCTCTCTCTCTCTCTCTCTCTCTCTCTCTCTTTCTCTCTCCCTCTTTCTCTCTCTCTAGTCATTAGTTAGCTGTAGGTTTTCATCTTGGTGGAGAAGCCTTGTGAGATTTCTGCCATCCATGTTAGGTTGCCAATTGGTATGGTACCTATGCAGGTCTAATTTAGGTAACTATATTATTGAGATTTCACAAGTACAACTTCTTATGTAGAGGTCACTATCTCTCAGTAGATATTTTGGTCCTCTGACTCTTAGAATCTGCTTGCCTCCTCTTCTGTGGTGTTCCTTGAACCTTAATTATTGACCTTCATTCCTGAGCAGGTGGAGTCCTCTATTATGTAGGGTACTTCATGTGTTTTCTGCCACTGTTTTGAATTTTACATATAGGTCTTTGATCCATTTGAAGTTAGCTTTTGTGAAAAATGATAGATATAGGTTCAATTTCATTCTTCTACATGTAGGCATCCAGTTTTCTCAGAACCATTTGTTGAAGATGATATCATTTTCAGTGACTATCAAATATCAAATGACTATACTTAGGTATATTTCTTTTTCGGTGTTTTATTTTGTTCCATTCATGTACATGTCTGTTTTTATGCCATTACTATGTTATCTTTATTACTATAGCTGTGCAATATATATCTTGATATAAGGAATGGTAATTCCTTAAACTTGATGCATTCAACTTACAAGGCTTCTGCTGAGTTTCCTAATTGTGTTGTTGAGTTTTTCATTTTGGCTTGCGTTGTCTTCATTATTTCTATATCTTTACTGAGTTGTTTTCAAATTCTGAATTGTATTTGTAATTTCCTTTAGCCATATGTTTGTTTTTTAACATGCAGTCATTTATTTATTTTATCTTCTTTAAGTTCATTAAACTGTTTTTCTTTTCTTTTTTACATTGATTTTATTGAGCTTTACATTTTTCTCTGCTCCCTTCCCTTCCTCCTGCCTCCCTTTGAATCCTTTCCCATGGTCTCCATGCTCCCAATTTACCCAGGAGATCATGTCTTTTTCTACTTCCCATGTAGATTAGATCCATGTATTTCTCTCTTAGGGTCCTCATTGTTGTCTAGGTTCTCTGGGATTGTGAATTATAGGCTGGTTTTCTATGCTTTATGTTTAAAAACCACTTATGAGTGAGTACATGTGATACTTGTCTTTCTGTGTCTGGGTTACCTTACTCAATATGATGTTTTCTAGCTCCATCATTTGCCTGCAAATTTCAAGATGTCATTTTTTCTGCTGTGTAGTACTCCATTGTGTAAATGTACCACACTTTCCTTATCCATTCTTTGGTCGAGGGGCATTTAGATTGTTTCTATGTTCTGACTATGACAAACAATGGTGCTATGAATATAGTTGAGCACATGTCCTTGTAGTACATTGAGCATCCTTTGAATATATACCCAAAAGTGGTGTTGCTGGGTCTTGAGGAAAGCTGTTTCCTAATTTTCTTTTTTATAATTAATTAATTAATTAATTAATTAATTTAAGATTTCTGTCTCTTCCCCGCCACCGCCTCCCATTTCCCTCCCCCTCCCCCAGTCAACTCCCCCTCTCATCAGCCCAAAGAGCAGATCTGGTTCCCTGCCCTGTGGGGAGTCCAAAGACCTCCCACCTCCTTCCAGGTCTAGTAAGGTGAACATCCAAACAGCCTAGGCTCCCACAAAGCCAGTATGTGCAGTAGGATCAAAACCCAGTGCCATTGTTCTTGACTTCTCAGCAGTCCTCATTGTCTGCTATGTTCAGTGAGTCTGGTTTTATCCCATGCTTTTTTAGACCCAGTCCAGCTGGCCTTGGTGAGTTCCCGAAAGAACATCCCCATTGTCTCAGTGTGTGGGTGCACCCCTCATGGCCCTAGTTCCTTGCTCGTGCTCTCTCTCCTTCTGCTCCTGTTTTGGACCTTGGGGTTGTATTCTGGTGGTCCAATGTGGGACTCTGTCTCTGTCTCCTTTCATCGCCCGATGAAGGTTAATATCCAGGAGAATGTCTATATGTTTTTCTTTGGGTTCACCTTCTTATTTAGCTTCTCTAGGATCACGAATTATAGGCTCAATGTCCTTTTTTTATGGCTAGAAACCATGTATGAGTGAGTACATCCCATGTTCCTCTTTTTGGGTCAGGCTTACCTCACTCAGGATAGTGTTTTCTATTTCCATCCATTTGCATGCAAAATTCAAGAAGTCCTTGTTTTTTACTGCTGAGTAGTACTCTAATATGTATATATTCTATACTTTCTTCATCCATTCTTCCATTGAAGGGCATCTAGGTTGTTACCAGGTTCTGGCTATTACAAACAATGCTGTATGAACATAGTTGAGCAAATACTTTTATTGTATGATAGGGCCTCTCTTGGGTATATTCCCAAGAGTGATATTGCTGGGTCCAGGGGTAAGTTGATCCCGAATTTCCTGAGAAACCGCCACACTGCTTTCCAAGGTGGTTGCACAAGTTTGCATTCCCACCAGCAATGGATGAGTGTACCCCTCTCTCCACAACCTCTCCAGCAAAGGCTATCATTGGTGTTTTTGATTTTAGCCATTCTGACAGGTGTAAGATGGTATCTTAAAGTTGTCTTGATTTGCATTTCCCTGATTGCTAAGGAAGTTGAGCATGACCTTAAGTGTCTTTTGGCCATTTGAACTTCTTCTGTTGAGAATTCTCTGTTCAGCTCAATGCCCCATTTTATAATTGGGTTGATTAGCTTTTTACGGTCTAGTTTCTTGAGTTCTTTATATATTTTGGAGATCAGACCTTTGTCAGTTGCAGGGTTGGCGAAGATCTTCTCCCAGTCAGTGGGTTGCCTTTTTGTCTTGTGTCCTTTGCTTTACAGAAGCTTCTCAGTCTCAGGAGGTCCCATTTATTCAATGATGTCCTTAATGTCTGTGCTGCTGGGATTGTACGTAGGAAGTGGTCTCCTGTGCCCATGTGTTGTAGAGTACTTCCCACTTTCTCTTCTATCAGGTTCAGTGTGTTCAGACTGATATTGAGGTCTTTAATCCATTTGGACTTGAGTTTTGTGCATGGTGATAGATATGGATCTATTTTCGTTCTTCTACAGATTGACATCAAGTTTTACCAGCACAATTTGTTGAAGATGCTCTCTTTTTTCCATTGTATACTTTTAGCTCCTTTATCGAAAATCAGGTGTTCATAGGTTTGCGGGTTAAAGTCCGGGTCTTCTATTCAATTCCATTGGTCGACTTCTCTGTTTTTATGCCAGTACCAAGCTGTTTTCAATACTGTAGCTCTGTAATAGAGTTTGAAGTCAGGGATGGTAATGCCTCCAGACGATCCTTTATTGTATAAGGATAAAACTGGACTCGCTGAACATAGCGGACAATGAGGACTACTGAGAACTCAAGAACAATGGCAATAGGTTTTTGATCCTACTGCACATACTGGCTTTTGGGAGCCTAGGTAGTTTGGATGCTCACCTTACTAGACCTGGATTGAGGTGGGTGGTCCTTGGACTTTCCACAGGGCAGGGAACCCTGATTGCTCTTTGGGCTGATGAGGGAGGGGGACTTGATTGGGGGAGGGGGAGGGAAATGGGAGGTGGTGGCGGGGAAGAGACAGAAATCTTTAATAAATAAATAAATAAAAAGAAAAGAAAAGAAAGATTGTTTTGGCTATCCTGGGTGTTTTGTTTTTCCATATAAAGTTGATTATTATCTTCTCAAGGTCTGTGAAGAATTTTAATGGGATTTTGATGTGGATTGCATTGAATCTATAGATTGCTTTTGGTAGGATTGCCATTTTTACTATGTTGATCCTCTCAATCCAAGAGCTGTTTCCTAATTTTCTGAGAAATTGCCACACTGATGTCCAAAGGGGCTATGGAAGCTTGCACTCCCACCAGCAATGCAGAAATGTTTCCCTTATCTCACAATCTCTCCAACATAAGTTGGACCCATGGGAAAGGGTTCAAAGGGAGGTGGGAAGAAGGGAGGGGAGCAGAGAAAAATGTATGGCTCAATAAAATCGATTTTAAAAAACTAAAAAGGAGGAACATCATAGAAGAAAATGATTAATGGAAGCCATTTTGACTTTTGATCCAATCTGTCACAGGGTTACATCTCCAGTTCACAGTCAGATGCTTGTGCCAGGGCAGGAGGCTAAGTGAATGAGGATGATGTGGTGATATTTGGTAGACTGGCTTCATCTTCCTTTGTTCTTCCAAACATGCATGCCCTTAGGGAGTTTCTCTAAACCATTAGCAGGAAGGAAATGTCATTTAAAACATGAAGGGAAAAGGTTTACATTCAAAACGTCAGTTCCAGAGCAAAGTATTTTTGGAAAAAGGTTGTAGTAGGGAGCGGTGAGGAAGGCCTGGCTGCACTTCCAATGTTTCTCTGGAGGCCGGACTGCTCTTCATGTTAGTTACTACAGAGGCCAAGAGGCACCTCGGATCCCTTGCCTTGGGCTTCCACAACTGACCTGTGCATGTAGTGGAAGCATGGGCTTGTGGGTCTTTTCCCAGCACAGCTGTGAGCACAACTGTCACTGGCTCCTCCTGCTCCTTGGCGCATGCTCCACACAGCAGAACAGCTGGATTCCTTCCTGTCTTTGAGTTTCTGGGTCTTCACTGATGAAAACTCTTACATGCATGGGTTTTTAAAAAGTTCTTTGTTATTATTTTTATTAATTTTTGATTTGGATTCTTGGCAGCCTATGTACAGGGAGATGAGTGATAATCCTTACTCTCCCAGGGAAATGAAGAGTTTCTTGGAAAATTATTTTGGGGACTCTATTAATTTGCAAGTCATTTACAACACACATCTGGAAGAGAGTATAGTTTTTCTTTTCTTTTTTTTTAAAAAAAATTTCTTCTGGTTTTAAATTTACATCAGTAATATTGATTGTAAAACATGCAAAAATAATTAATAAACTAGCCTGGTGAGCAATTAAACTTTGCTTTGAAATGCCAATATTTATGGCAGTGTTAATAATCATAGCAGCTACCGAGCATTGTGTTCCTGTCATTGGCTAAATGATTTATTTACTTTCCTCATTTGATTTTTCCTGCCACTTCTGAAGTGGGTATCCTTATTGTTCTTAGGTTATGACTAAGAAATCCTGAGTCTGAGAAAAGTCTGAGTATTTATCTCGTGTCAGGCAGTGATGGGAGCTGCTTCACTGGAGGCTGCTTTACTCTTTAACCTCAACTGTTAATTCTTAGGACACCTTACCGGTTCCTTTGGAAACCTTGGAGATATTGAGAGAAGACGACAAAAGCAGGGCTGTACCTTGGTGTTTACACTAAAATTTCTCAGTGTGAATATGCTCGTTTTGGCGAAGGTGTTTTGGATGTCTGCTTAAACCCTGTACCTTTTCTTTGCCTTTTCAGCCTTGCATGACTGGAATCTGCTGCCTGTGATTGTTGGAGGAAGGAGAGGAAAATACTTTTTGTGATAATTAGGATCTCAGTGGAAACAGCGTCAAGGAAAAGTCTGACAAATTGCTCAACCATTTCTTTGGATGCTAAGCAGAGGCCTTGTAGCCAGATTAGCATTTCTATTGAGGCAGATGTGCATGCTAATACAAAACAGCTGTGCTTCCTTACTGTGGCTTCTGGTTGAGTCATAACTGGGGGCCAGGCTATAGGAGGAAGGGTAGACAGACACTCCAGCCTCTTCTGCTGGCTCACAGGAAGACTTGAGTTCCTCCTCTTCTGCTGTTGGCAACCCCTAGAACATCTTGACTTTTCTGGCTCTTTCTTACGATATTCAACCTTTCCTTTTTAGTAAGGGACTATATTTTAATTAAACTTTACTTGTCGCTGGGGGAAAAAATATCTGACCAAAGAAACTTAAGTCAGAAAGTTTACACTGGCTTACAGATCCAAGGCGACACTGTTTGTCATGTTGGGGAAGGCATGACAGGAAAAATACAAAGTAGAGGGTAACGTGGCCTAGACAGGAGGGATGGGGCAGCTGGTCTATAACATCTCAAGGCCCACCTCCAGTGATCCATTCTCTCCAGTGAGGCTCCAACTCTAAAATTCCCATAACTTTCTTATGCAATACCACCAACTGGAGGCCAAGCTTTCTGAGTACAGTTTACAAACTGCAGTCGCTGATCTCCAAATACCATGGGGCAGCCAGTAGACTTTCCACTGCAGTGTAACCTATGGTTGGAAATGATTTTACACCATGTTCATTTACAAGCACACACATACCACAATAAAATTTTGACAAAAGAATACTCATTCTACTAGTGGTAACCAAGTTTACTATCCTGTTCTAGTGTATTTTTTTTAAACATAAAAATGTTGGCTCTGACCTGGTAACCTGAGTTTCTTAACCTCTAGGGGGGGACCAACCCATCATTTAGAAATAGTGATTGACAATGAAATATTGGCATTGAGCATTGGAACAGACAGTGGATTTTTGTGTAGATTAAGTCCAGGCTAGATGTATGCTGATGCATATAAATGAACTAATGAAGCCAACTGTCGTGGTTACTTTTTAAGGCTATCTCACACCCTTCTTGGAGGTTTTTTTTTTTTTTTCTAACTTGAATTAGAAGAAAATCATTTGAATGAGTCTATGTTCAGTCAAAGGGAGTTTCCTACAGGGAAAAGAACCTGATGTGGTTTCAAGGTCAGGGTTAAGGGCTTCTGTCTTTGCCTGCTATTCAGGTTAGTCTTTGTCACCTTGAACAAACTAGAGTCACCTGGCAGGAGGGAACCTCACCTGAGGATTCGCCTCCATCAGATCAGCCTATAGGGAATTTTTGTGATTACTAATAGCCATAGGAAGGCCTAGCCCACTGTGGCTGGTGTCATGCTCCAGGGAAGGGCGACTTGGGCTGTATGAGAAAGGTAACTGAGGGAGCCAGAGAAGCGAGCCAGTAAAAAGCCCGCCTCTATTGTCTGTCCTTCAGTTTGTCCTCCAGGTTCCTGCCTGAAGTTCCTGCACTGACCTTCCTCAGTGGTGGACTGTGGTGTGGAAGTGTAAGATGGATGAATCCCTTTCTCTCCAAAGTTGGTTTTGGTCAGTGTTATGGTAGCATCAAAAAGCAAACTAGGGCAGCTGTCTCAACACTGCAGGCTGGAAACAGAGTCAAGAAAGCTCAATGTGGTGCTGTATACCGTGTATTCTAATAAGACCAGAATAATATGCATTCCTTGGAGCTTTGTAGCAGGTAACAGTGATAATGGAAAACAGGTTTTTGTATTTTCCCTTTTCCAAAATACTTACTGGAGGAAGAACACTCATTCCTTAATAACAAAGGGAACCGGGCGTCCGTGGTGCCAGGGAGCGTGAGTTGTATTTCTTATGCATTCTTCACCCTGCCTTCCAGCCGGTAAGTTCATTAAAGCTATTGAATGGATTCCAGGGTGAGGAAGATTAAGCTGTAATTGACTATATTTCATGGGTCACATCTCCCTTTTCTGTAAGCTCATTCATTGTGGGTGAGTCACAAAGGCAGTCAATTTATCACAGAGAACCATACGTTCTAGGACAGCACTGGGAGCCAGAGTCGACATTTAATTCTCCATGATGCTATCAAATGGGTTTGCTATTCTTTCCCACTTCTCCCTGCCGGGGGATTCGGGACTCTGTTCATCCTGAGGAAGTTTTGGTGCCAGCTGACCTCGATGGAGGAAGATGCTTCTTGAGGAGCTGCCTTCTAAAGGGCAGTGCTGGCAACAGAGTTGGTGTTTTGCAGCTCATGGGCTCTTCCCTATCTTCAGCTCTAGTCATTTGTTAGGCTTCCTTTGTAAACAGCACTTTGTTGTGGAGTTGCTTTTGAGACTTTTATAACCAGTATTTCTCAGGTTCGGAAGTGAAGGTCCTGACTCTAGAGGCTTGGGGTGTTGGGTTTCTGCATTTCAAATGAGAAACAGTGATGTCACTGGTCCCTAGCTATTCTTTGAGCAGAGACTATCCCCCAACCCAAACCAAGGGGGTTTGTAGGGAGATGTTGAGAACTTCTTGTCTGCTTAAGGATACCTGGTATGTAACATTATTTTCTTTATCTCTTCTTCAGGTGAGGGGCATTTAGGGTTGTTTCCAGGTTCTAGGTATTAAGAATAATCCTGCTAAGAACACAGTTGAATAAGTATTCTTGTTGTGTGATTGTGCCTCTTTTGGGTATATGCCCCAAAGTGGTATTGCTAGGTCTTGAAGCAAAGAATAACAAGTCTACAGTTCACAAGCCCAGAGGAGCTAGAACTCTCTTCCAGAAACAGATGGAAGCAGATGCAGAGATCCGCAACTAACCATGGGCCGAGCTCCAGGCAGAAAGAGGGACGAGCGAGAAGATGATCAAAGGGGTCAAGATCATGATGGGGAAACCAACACAGCTTACCCGAACTAGTGGAAGATTACTGATTCTGGACTGACAACTGGGGAACCTGCATAGGCCCAGACTAGGCCCCCTAATATAGGTGACAATGGTGTGGCTTGGGCAGTATATGGGGCCACTGACAGGGGGACCAGGATCTAACTCTAATGCATGAACTGAGTTTGTGGAGAAATACCTTGCTCATCCTAAGCAGGGACTGGGGGGAAGGAGTAAGGGGGAACTGGGACTGGTATGTAACAACTAACTAACTAAATTTTAAAAAAGGCTCCACCTTTCTTCCTGCTGTGTAGATGGCATCATTCATAGGAGGAGTCACAGCTTGCTCTCGGGTCAGGCATGAAGCCCGTTCCATCTTGCAGTCCATCTTAGGAAGCTCACGAAGTTCTTTCTGTGCATGCTGTTTGCCATGCTCTTCAAGGTTAAAATGTCTCATATGACATGGGAAACATGGATGTCTTTGAATTGTCCAGGGCCTTTAGCTTAGGACACTCACAGCAAGTGTCCACCCATTCAGTGCCTTCTGGATTCTTGTTTTATGAATTCAAAGAATGAAATACATAGGGCACAGAGGGCTAATTTTAGGGAGAAGTTTGTTATAGAGCTTAACAGAGAGAGAGAGATGTCTATTCAGGACCCTCTTTCATCTTTAAAGGGCCAGGCCCATGCTAATTCATTTCTTTGTTCTTTTGTCCTCATTCATTCAAAAATTGAAATAATGGTCTAGATAATTGCTAATACCCCTACTTTAGTCTGGATTCTACTTAAGTCTCATCCTTTATCCTATTCTTAGGCTATTTCGTTTCTACAGTCACCTTTTCTTTCCGTACTTACCCTTGTCTCTCAAAATTGCCTGCTTGAAGTCTATTTAGTCTTCAAAGCTTACCTCAATTATCGTATCTTCTGCTAATAGACTCTTGTTATCTCCCACATGGAAATCATATAGCTATGTTGTGATTGTCCCAGACATGGGCTCAGTGTTCCATATATATTCCATGTGATAGTAAGTCATGCTTATGTCCTTATTACTCTATGGATGACTTCTTGAGTGCCAGATTCATGTTTTGTTCTTGGTAATATTTGTTCTCACTTCTTCCCTTTCTTCCTTCCTTTTTTTGCACTCTATCTTTGGCCATTTCTTCTTTCTCCCACACTTCATCCCCTGCCCCAGTACCTGCCACACATCAGACACTGTGACCAGAAGTTTAGATAGAAGGAACTAATTATACATTAGGTCTCTGAGATACTTTAATCTAATGTTTAAGTTGAGCATGAGAAATTAAAACAAGACCTTTTAGACTATTAGATTGGGAAATGAAGGACATCTCCAAAAATTATGTTGAATATTCTTCAGAAATTTAAAGAAGATTAAACTATCCTTCTTTCTCAAGACAGGGACATATAAACACTGTCAACTTTAATGGCTACAGACTAGAAAAGGGAACCTTTTTGCTTCTGACCTAGGATTCTTCAAACCTACAAAAAATGGTCTTCCAAGTTGTGTTGAAAGGCGTGGCTGTCTGCGTGATATAAACTGAGAGCAGTGATATGGGCTCAAATTCAATTACACATCCCAGTAATGAATGATTGGTGTGCACAGTGCTCCAGCCAAGAGTGAGGCTCTGATTATAAAAATGGTCTTTAAGCAGCTCACTTACCTGGGACATCAGTAATCTGTGGCTTGGAGCATGGGAGAGGGACAGGGTAAAATGACCATCTTAATGCATACACCCTTAATTCATCTCTGCTCGCCTATGCTAAGAAAAAGTTCTTTTGGGACGACCAAACATGAAACAAGGAACCTCGACTAGTGTGATTTGTTCAGAGGAGAATCAGCCAGATGGGAATTTTCCTTAAAAACTGTCAGAGCCATTGAAATCTCCATATCCTGGGTCTCAGTGCAAAATTTAGTCAAAGTTCATTTCCACTCAGTAAAATCTATGGGAGATGTTCTTTTTTTTTTATCTTTTTTTTTTTTTATTGAGAAAAGGAAAAAAAAAGTTTCCCCCTCCTCCCAGCCTCCCATTTCCCTCCCCCTCCTCCCACCCTTCTCCCCCTCCCTCTCCAGTCCAACAAGCAGTCAGGGTTCCCTGCCCTGTGGTAAGTCCAAGGTCCTCCCCTCTCCGTCCATGTCTAGGAAGGTGAACATCCAAACTGGCTAGGCTCCCACAAAGCCCGAACATGAAGTAGGATCAAAAACGACCCTATCCTATAGCAATACTGACGAATATCTTGCATATCACCATAGAACCTTCATTTGGTGATGGATGGAGATAGAGACAGAGACCCACACTGGAGCACTGGGAGATGTTCTTTTTAACATAATGGAAGGAAGCATTTAGAACCATGCGTGTGGGAAGGGGAGGGAACTTGGGAGCCAGATAACTTTAGTGACAGGCTTCCTTGGGGGGCAGGATGTATAACTGCAGACATAGCCTCAGAGAAACCGCAAGTTGGGAAAAGAGACAGAGGTGTGAGCACACAGCACTCCTCTACTCTCCTGCGCTCTTTCCCCTTAATGTCATTCTGCCATGGAGTATCTGAAAACAAGGGGACATGCTACCTGCCTGTCAAGGGTTCTGACAGACGGAGGTCTGAAGGGCTCTGCAGGGCAAAGCAGGCATGGATTTGGTGTTCCTGGCAATCGCAGTGAAAACAGCAAACGGCTGCTGTAGGATCTGTGTGTCATCTGGAAGGTTTGGATTTCTTCCCCAGAGTAAAATTTAGATTTGTGTGAAATTAATCTGACACACACTGAACTCTTCCGGGCCTTGTTTTGAGTACAGTTTATTGCTATCAAGTTTCCAGGACCGAAGCTCTCGTGTGCTTCGCAGAAACATAACCGAAATTTTACACGAAGCGTTGTTATTTCGTAAAACAAGTATGTGAGCTTTTTACTTGTTTGATTTTAAAGCATTTCCACTCTGCTGTTTTGGTTCAATTATATCTGGATAAGTCCTTGAGAAAAGAGCTTACAAAATTTGTAGGCGTTTTGGAAGTCTTTGTAGTTCATAAAAATTACTATTTCCTTAAAATGAATTCAGAATTTATAAATTTAACTTATCTCTATTTCTGTCTACATATAAAATATAATGAGTAAAAATGCAGAATATTGCCATATGCTTATTTTTGGTTATTTCAGGTTTATTTAGACTCAGAAATTGTAAATGCATGTGTGTATACACCAGAGTTTAAGCAGTAAGTGTGGCAATTGAGGCTTCTAAACAGATGTGCAAGCTTTGTTTCTCTGACATTGAATATGGGAAACATGTGATAGGGGGCCATATATGAGGCCTAATGCCTGGAATACCAGCACACAGGAGTGCTGAGGCCGGAGAATTACTGTGACTTTGAGACTAGACTCCATAGTGAGTTCTAGCCTAGCTTGCATTTACAATGTTAAAATTCTGACACTCCCTACCCCAAAGTGTATAAGGATGAAGGGCACTTTATTATGTCATGGTAAAAAAGAAGGACTTTCATGTATTTCTAAAGACAGCACTGTAAATGAAAGGCCTTAAAGGTGGTTGCTAGCAATTAAACCATGTCAGTGAGCTTGAAAACAGTGCCAGTTCGGAACCCACTCTGGCATGGGTGGTATTTTGCATCGGATTATAGCGGAAAGCTTTTATTTTGCTGACTGTATAGCTTTTCAGTATTTTTAAGTTGCCTTCTTACTAACTTAATGTTTAACATTTTCTATATGGCAGTTTTTCTAATTTCACTTTTCAAAATACCAGTGGGATACAGGAGTGGTGGGTCCTACTGTTTTGCCAATTGTTGCAGAGCTTCAGTGAGGCTTTCCAGCCATGGCTTCCATCCACCCACACAGAAGGGTGCTGCCAGGGTGGTACTTCTCTGCACAGAGAATGGTCCACCTATATCATATACTGCAGAAAGAGAAATTAGCTCTTCATTGCATTCTCTGGTCAGGGTCTAAAATAAATTTCGTATAAAATAGAACTTTGATGGGGTCTCCAAGATGGCTCAGTGGGCAAAGGCACCTGCAACCAATCCCAATGACTTGCGTTTCATCCCTGAGACCCACGTGGCAGAAGGAGACCACCAGCTCCTGCAACTTGCCCTCTGACTCCCACACGTGTGTAGTGGCACACACACATCAACACACATTCAAAGAAGAGAATTTTTTAAAAGGTAGACCTTTATGGTGAAGGAGTTGATGTATGTGTGTGTGTTTCAAAACTAGTGTCTTAGTCAGTGTTCTATCGCTGTGAAGAGACACCAGGACCCCTACATCTCTTATAAAGGAAAGCATTTAATTGGAACTTGCTTACAGAGGTTTAGTTCATTGCCCTTTTGGCAGGAAACATGATGGCAAGCAGGAAGACAGTGCTGGAGGAGGAGCTGAGAGTTCTACATCTGGATGTGCTGGCAGCAGGAAGAGAGCAAGACGCCCCTGGGCCTGACTTGGGCTCCTGAAACTCCAAAGCCGACCCCCAGTGACATACTTCCTTCTACAAGGCCACACCTACTCCAACAATCGTGCTACTTCCTATGCATTCAAATATATGAGCCTATGGGGACCGTTCTTATTCAAACCTCCATAGCTGGAAATGTGATTTTGCCAGAAGAAGAAGAAAAAGAAGGAGAGGAAGAGGAAAAAAGGAAGGAGGAAGAAAGAAGAAGAAAGTTTGTAGCGTGTAAGGAGCAAGATTTCCTGAGATTGCATAACTGTGAAAGCACATTGAGTTTGTTGTCAGGGAAGTCACTGCTCACATTTGAAAATATTTCAGACTGAAAGTACATTTTTGTCTTTCTGCCCATGGACCTTTGATTGAACACAATTCATTTAAATTAACACTGTCTGAAACACTGAGACAGTGGACAGCACTTAGTTTTCTTTTTTCTTTACTCTCTCTTTTTTTTGGGGGTGGGGTGGGCAGAGCAAGTTATTATTTTCTAGTTGTGTTTCATTGAGACAGGTTATCTTAAAACTTATCACGTAGCCAAAGGTAGCTTTGAACTCTTGACCCTCTGACTTCCCCTTCTTGGTGTTGATAACAGAGGTACATATTATCAGACAGGGCAGATAGCTTTCTAGATCCTAAAATATGAGCTGTATATTTGGTTCAAATTATAGATATAAGAAGTTTGAATGGATGCTTTATTATTTGTTTTATTAGTAATAACTATAATTTCCTGGGTCTAGGTTTCAGGCTCTGAATTAATTGTCATTTAATACAGCATGAAATGAATGCTCTGGATTACCATTTACAGCAGGAAAACTGAGCTCAGGGATAACCTGCTTAGCACAACATTAGAGAAAGGTAGGACCAGGACTGGAAACTGTAGCTATCTGGGTATGCAATGTGCATTTTTAGTGGAGTTTGAATGAGGAACTTCACATCTGTCCTCCCAGTACTCAGGAGGCAGAGGCTAGGAGGATAACTACAAGTCTGAGGCCAACTTGGTCTATATAGTAAGTTCCAGACCAGCAGGGACTACATACTATGTGACCTTATCTTTAAACAAAGGTAACTCACCACAAATCCGATCAGTTGTGTTGAGTGTATACAAGTACATTGAACATGATGTGCCTGATGATCAGTTCTGCATGCATACTGTGACACTGATTTGTGTTTCTGTGATATCTAATAATTTTGTCCTTTGTGTACACATTTGTCTTTGAGAAAACGTTGCTGAACGTAGAGTGTCTGAGCTATGACTCTTTCATCAGACGCGTGATTTGAAATTATTTTCATTCAGACTGTCTGTGGATTGTTTTAATTTTTTTCTTTTTCTTTTTGCAGTGCTAGGGTCAAACACAGGTCTCTGCATAAAACAGGCAAACAATTTTTTTCTAAAACACTGCCTCTACAGCCTCCTTTTATTTACTTCTTTGGAAGAGTTGAAGTTCTTAATTTTGGTCCCATTCACAAACTTTTTTTTTTTTTATGGATTGTGTTTTGGGGCCCTGTTTTGAGTTTTATCTTCATAAAAAACATTATTGGTGTCCTAGAGATGGGGTCTTTAAAGATGGTCATTGAGTCATCAGGGTGACCCTAAACCAGTTTGACTTGGTGTTATTCTAAAAGGGGGAAAGTTGGACGGTGACATGTGCAGAAAACGATGCAAAGATTTATGGTGGAAGACAAGGAATTAGCTATGTCCCAGCCTGGCAGAGAGGCAGGGAGGGCTACATCAGACCAGTCCATTATCTCCTTCACAAAAAACTAGCCCCGTGAACACTGTGATTTCTAACACCCACAACAGAGAGAATTAGTTTCTGTTATGTCTTAATGATTTGATAGATTGTGATAGCCAGCAGACAGAGATGGGTAGTTTGGGGCATTGATAAAGTCTATGATCCATTGAGTTAGCATCCATGTTAATGGGATGTGCTGACAGAAACAGTTTTCATGTGTGGATATCAGTAGTCTCAGCCCCTTCGTTGAGAGAGAGCTGAACCTTACAGACTACCAGGGATCGATGTGGCCCCTTTTGTTGTGAAGACGAACCTGTCCCCATCTGTGTTGAAAATACTTTTCTGTAGTTGTTTATTAGTTTACAACTCTCTGTTCTGGTCCAATGACGATTATATTCTTAACACAAGCATCCGAGTACCATCCTTGCAGTAGCCTCATAAGTCATCTTGAAGTGAAGTTCCACTCCGTTTTATTTCTCTTTCACACCTGGTTTAATTTTTTCAGGTCAATTAAACTTCCATATGGATTTCAGTGTCAGTCTGTTAGTGAATTTATACAGTAGGATCAAGTTGAGCCTATAGATGAATTTTGGGAAAAATCATTGCTACAAGATTGCATTTTTAAATCTATAAACACTGTATATATATTCTTATTACACTAAGCCAGACTCTTAGTAAATAAATCTGGAGGAGCTTTTGTTTGATTTCTTGCTTAACAATTTATATTTTGATGTAATAATTGGATTTCTTTTTACATTGGAAGATTTTCCCAGAACTTTTAGTGAAACTCACCAATTCACTTCCCTGCTTTTCCCAGTTTAGTATAATTATTAGAGTAATTGCCATCTTAAATTCTTCTCACAACTTACTAGATTTTAGATGTCTTCTTTTAAAATTTAATTAAAAAATATTAGTTCTTTGAGATGTTTGTACAGTATGTTTTGACCATTTTCACACCTCGCTACTCCTTCCAAATTTGCTTCCATGTAGGGTTGAGCAGTCCACAGTCTCTTATTCTTTGCACCTAAACCAGTTTGTGTTAATTGTCATCTAGTGCGAATAGATGTGTCTCTGATGTGGGTTGAGAGATGTATTAATCTTTGGGTGTAATGATAAAGTCATTAAGTGTTAGCATGATACCATGCTCATTTAGCAGCATAAATAGTAGGGGGGTTTATCCCATGGCCTATGACCTGTGACCTGTCTAGCCATAAGTCCTCATCTGGATAATGGTACTAGAGATGGGTTTCATCTTGTGGAACAGGACTTAAATCCAATCAGAAAATAGTTAGTTGTTCTTATGCTATTCATGCCATGATTGCACTAGAGAGAATGTCTTGCTAGAACAGTCATGATTGTAGCTCTCAGACTTCACAATTAGGTAAGACTGATAACTATGTCTCTCTTCTGGTAATATGAATACCACCTTATGGCATTAGATATCTAATAGAGATGAAGCTTCCAGGTGAGTACCTGTTGATTTCTCTATCTCCTAAGACTTGAGTATGTGGTGCTTTAGCAATATGGTCTTACTATCAAGTTCTATACAGAAACCAGGAATATTGGCAGTAGTCTGTAACGTTTGGGAATCTATGGCTCTTCACTGGCCAACTACTCCAAAAAACCTTTAGTAGAGTTAAGTTTCTTACAAGATGATAGATAAGGATCCAGTTTTGTTCTCCAACATGTAGCCATTCAGCTTGACCAGTACCATTTGATGTTGAAGATTCTGTTTTTCCATGTGTATTGTTGGTCTTTTCGTTAAAAACCGGGTGGGTATAGGAGCGTGGACTTACTTATTTGTGATTATTAATCTTGGCTGACAGCTTGACTTCATCTGGAATCAACTAAAACCCAAGTAGCTAGGCATCCTGTGAGGAATTTTTCTTGTTTGATTCATTTGAGGTATGGAGACCTACCATACATCTGGATCATTTGAGGTGAGAACACCTGCCCTAAATCTTTGACACACCCAATGGCAGTATCTATATAAACATATGGAAGGATGAAGCTTTTGGTCTTAGCCTATTTGCCTACATTGTTCCTGACAAGTTCATCTATTCTGTTGCTAAAGCATTCCTTCACTGATATCAGAACCTAGCTCTTTAGGAGTCCAATGTATACTGAAAACCAGCCTCATAAATTGAACAACTACTGAATTCTTGAACTTTCTGTTGACAGACAGTCATTGTTGGACTAGAAGGTTTAGGATATTTTTTATCCCTAGTTAAAAAAATTTGAATTCTTTTCTTTTGTTAATTCGGCTAAACTTTTGTCAATATTTCAGAAAGCCAATTGAAATATTCCCTTAGTGTTCTCTGTAGAACTCACTTTAGTAATCATATTTTCAATTGAGATTCCATCCTTTTAGATGATTCTAGCTTGTATCAAATTTACATAAACGTAGGCATCACAGTGCTGTTTAAAATCTCTCCCATATTTTATTTACATAAAAAATATCACTCACTCGGCAATGGTGGCACATACTTTTAATTGAAGCACTCATGAGGCAGAGGCACGTAGATCTCTGTGAGTTTGAGGCCAGCCTGGTCTACACTGGTAGTTTTATAACAGTCAAGGCTACACAAAGAAATGTTGTTTCAAAACAAACAAACAAACAAATAAGCAAAACAAAAACTAAAAAATTTCACAAAACAACAACTAAAAAACCCATCTGATTGAACTTTGCTAAATGAGAAAAATACTGTACTTTGTCCTCTATTCTTAATTCTGTTTTTTGTTGTTGTGGTTTTTTGTACATGATACATTCTGTTGGTGAGGCTTTTCACTGAGGTCTTTAATTGGCCTATTTTTAATTGTCCTAAAATGAAAAACAAATAAGAATGAGGATTTTATTTCCAGGATTGTTTCCCTTTGGGCTTTCTTTAAAAATTCAAAGTCCATTTTTATATATTGAATTGACTCCCTTAGTTTTTTTCTTGTCTCTGACTTACTCTTCTTTGAGTTGTTTGGCCTTAGTTATAATCATCCTTTTGTATTCTTTATCTTGAAATTCTTCTAAGTCAATTTTCAATAGGGGCCATTACTAGGGTATTTTTGGTTTTTGGAGGTCTGTTATTTTTACTTTTCATATTCTTTTCTGCTTTGGCATTTGTATGTCTCTAATTAGTTTGTTCATTGAGTTTTACTTTGCTTTCTTTCAAATCTCCTTTGAAATTTCTTTTTTGTAGCATGTCTCTTTACCATGTTTATAAAAATCCTAATTCATAGCAGGCTTTGGATATTGACTTCCTCTGTTTTTTTATTATTTGGAGTTATAGGCCATATGTAAGCTTTTCTGCTTGTCAGCTACAGTCTGGTAACTTAAGTGACTTGGTTAAGAAGTTGGGAACAATTTTTTTCCCCTGGTATTGTGCACTGGTCCCAGATCTCAGTGTCAGACAGGGCAACTGGAGGCGTCTAGACTAGCAAAGTTCTGTTGAATCCTGACTTTTTCAGTCAGGCATGGTGGCAGAAAAGTCTCTTGTGGAAAACAAGCTGAGAATTGGTGAATCCCCAGAAGAGAGAGGGCTGCTGGAAGGTAGTGGCAGTACCTAGGTAGCAGTTTTGAAGCTTTGGGGCTGACTCAAATGGAGGGGGCTGGGAAAGAGAGCACAGGTAGTCTAATTCTATACCCACAATATCTAAGCAGGCTGGGGGGAGGGGAATCCCTGATTTTAGGATGGTCTGGGATCTGGTGAGTCTCAAAGGAAGAGAGAAGGGCTGCAAGGAGGTGGTGGTCCCTAGGAGCAACCACATGATATGGGGGTAACTTGGATAAAGAGGGTCTGGGAAGTGATAAATAGAATTATTTGAAAACTTACAATTCTTCATAGTACTGAGAAATGACTTTTATTTAATATGATGATGTTATAGCCTTTATTGTGCTAAATGAATCCATTAGTTCTAGTAACTTCTGGTGCATTCAGTCTTTTTATATAAAAGAGCATGTTGACTATAAATAAAACACAGGCTTACTTCCTCCGTTCAATAAGTATGCTTTTTGTTTCTTTGTGCTGTCTTCATGTATTGCATACAACATCCAGAATAATGTGCTACACAAGAGAGCGAGAGACCCTTCCTTCTCAGCTTTTCAGTTGTCCTGTAGCAGACAAGACTATGCTCTAGAGCCTACTGCCCCAAGTTGTCGGTTAAGCAGATCAAAGTCTCACAACATTTACCCTTTTTGACTAAGTAAGAAGGTTCTAACCCTACTTCAAAACTATATACAATAAGAGCAGTTATTAAGTATTGTCCAGGAGAAAGAAAGGGTAATAACATATACAAAAATGGAACTACAACCAACAAAAACAGTATCCAGCAAGAAATACATACTGTGTCCAGGTCATAGGTAATTGGCAAATACAGAGATTATTCCAATAGCTGTCCTATCCTGAGGAGTCTAAGTCTTGTACCTAAAATGCATTAGCTAGAATATGAGGGAATAGTAACTATGACTATCTAGTTTTTAACCCCATAAAAGATCTGAGGAGGAAAATAATATTACCCGAGTAAACAGGAAGTGTAAACAAGCAACTTCCAAAAGATGCAAGAAATGACAGAAATAGCTGGCTCCCTGGACAGTTTCCCAAAGTATCTCAGCAGTGTTGGGGCAACCAACTCTGACTATAGGCCTATAGTATCTGACAGACTATTTTCAGCAGCAGGGAAATTCAAAAGACTGTCCTACTGTAGGCAGAGGCTGCTTGTTTGTTTTCTGGCTGCCCAGACCGAAAATAATTACAAAGAAGCTATACTAACTATGACACTTCTAGGCCTATTAGCTTAGGCTTCTTATTAACTAACTCCTACATTTTAAATTAGCCCATTTGTATTATTTTGTATTTTACCACGAGGCTCATGGTTTAACAGTAAGGTTCCGGGGTAGGTTTCTTTTTCCTTCAGCTACTACATAGCATTTCCCTGACTCTGCCTTCTTTTCTCCTCTATCGCTGAATAGAATTCCTGCCTTGATCTATTCTATACTGCCATAGACCCAAAGCAACTTCTTTATTAACCAATGGTAATAAAGCATATTCACAGCAGACAGAGGGCAATCCCACATCATCCTACCCTGTTGCTGTCACATACACATGAATTCACAGGCTTAAATCTTCAGTTGTTCTTAAGGCTCAGGCTAAAACTGATGGTCTACAGGATTTTTCTATGATATGTTGATTGTAGCTATCCCTCAGTTAATGATCAGTTAAATAACAAATCTCTGAAGCTTTTTATTAAACAGTTCCCTATCATATTGATTATTTTATCGTTCTTTATTATATTTTCTCTTTATGACATTATTTTGAATGAGAAAAGATCTGAAAACATTACATCTGACCTTTTAGCACACAAATAGTTTTTAGTGTCAGCTCTGTGCCATATACAGTTTTCGATATTTTTCTGCCCCCCCGCACTCTGAAGCCCCCTGAATCTCAATAGAGCTAATTAGCCCAATTTAATAAAAAGTTACTGTTTATGGCATTCAGAATGTGCGTTACTAGTTTAGTCCTGCATGTGCTTGAATGACATCAAAGCTGTGGTCGTTACATTTCCGTTGCTGTGATAAAACACTGTGACCAAGGCAATTTATAAAAGGAAGTGCTTAATTTGGCTTATGACAGAAAGAATGACTACTGAGAACTCACATATTAACCCACAACTATGAGGCAGAAAGAGAACCTCCAAGCTCAACCCCAGTGATGTACCTCCTCCAGCAAGGGCACACTTTCTAATCCTCCCAAACAGTAACACCTACTAGGCTCATGTCCATGTCATAATGCAAAGTGCATTTAGTCCAACTTCAAGTCTACACAGTCTCACATAGCATCAGCACAATTCAAAGTCCCAAAGACTCTTCTAAGACTCAAGGCAATCACTTGATTGTACCCCCTATAAAATCCAAAAGCCAACTCCAATTCCATACCTCCAACATGCGATGGCAAAGAATACACACGACTGTTCCAAAAAGGAGGATAAGTGGCACAGTGAGATAATACTAGATCAAAGCGAGACTGAAACCCAGCAGGGTAAAGTGCAAATCGTGAAGTTCCAAGTCTGATGTGGAAGGGTACATACGACTTCACATTCCAGTTTTGCTGCCTGTAACATTCTTCTCTCTTGGTCTGGTTCCACTGCCTAATTTCAGCTCTCCTTGGAAACTGTCTCATGCCTCTAGCATCCACAACACAGCCCCAGCTCCACTTTCACAGATTTGCCCACTGTTCTCTCACAGTTTCCATACAGAAACTCCCCTGCCACATCTCTGGACTCAGTGACTCTCTTTAACCACAGAGGAAGATTCTCCTATCTTTTTGGTTGTGTATCCTTCACTAAAGGACAAGGATACTGCCAAGGATGTCTCTCTGCTGTGGATGGAGGCCGGCCTTCTGCATTTGCAGACACTTTCCTTTGTTGTTGCTTTTTAGGAACAGAAAACTCCCCAGGTCTTTCTCTTTTACAAGTTAGCAGCTTAGCTGTATGGGATCTTGTCCTGTGGGCACCCCCATTTTGTTCCATTTTAGGTCATGTCTTTTTCTAATCTCCTCATCTCTTTCAGCACAAGTCTTGGCTCAGATAAATTTCTTGGTGCTCCTTTTCTCTTTGATGTATATATTTTGCATTTCTTTTTGCTCCACTTTTTTTTTTCATTGTTGACCTGCATTAGTAATCACACCTGGCAGAATCAATATTAGATTGCCTTGAAATCTCCTGTGAGAGACCTTGTAGGGGGACCATTCTCATTCAAACCCAAGATAAGTCACAGAAGAAATGGACCAAGGACCATCATAGAAAGAAAGACTGGATGGGAGGAAGGGAGGCCAGACAATAGAGGACTGGTGTGCCAGACAATAAGCTCATGGTCTTTTTGTTTTACTATAGCATTACAGTGGGGAAGTGCACAGAAAAGGTGCACAGTACTGGTCCACTTGCCTGGGGCTTCTGTATATCAATTTCTATTCCTTGTCATCTTTGTTGATCATAAACTCACCCTCTCAGCATCACTATGTGTTTTTATTTTTTTAGGCTTAGTTTAGTCATTTATAGAGTTTTGTTTTTTGTTGTGCCTGAATATAGGAGAACACTATTCCAACATTTCACTTTTACTATCTTAAGAAATATGGCACCAGCGGGGTGTTGGTGGCACATGCCTTTAATCCTAGCATTTGAGAGGCAGAGGCAGGCAGATCTTTGTGAGTTTGAGGCCAGCCTGGTCTACAAGAGCTAGTTCCAGGACAAGCTCTAAAGTAACAGCAAAACCCTGTCTCGAAAAACCAAAAAAAGAGAAAAAAAGAAATATGGCAGCAATTTATCTTGTATTTCCAGAACCAACTGTAAGTGGCAGGACTGGCAGAGGGACCATGCTTAGGCACAGAGCTTTTGGTCCAGGCTCATTGGTACTGTATGAAGAATCTGTGCTATTGAAAAATTCTTCTGTACACTGTGAATATGTATTGCTCTCACTGGTTGATAATGGAGCTAATTTGGCCTATAGCAAAGCAGAATAAGACTGGGTGGGAAACCAAACTGAGAACACAGAGAGGAAGAAGGGTGGAGTCCAAGGGAGATGCAAACCAGCTGCTAGAGGAACAAGATGTGCTAGAGGACAGGTAAAACCATGAGCTGTGTGGCAATACATACATTAATAGAAATAGTTGGTTTAATTTGTAAGAGCTAGTTAATAATAAGCCTAAGCTATAGGCCAAATGTTTTATAATTAATATAAGCTTTTGTGTGGTTATTTGGGACCAGGCAGTTGGGACAGGAAAGCTCTGCCTCCATTCACAAATCTGAGATCCAAGCCATAGCTTATATCCCATATAAATACCAACACTACAGAAACATTTATTTCATTATTTGTGTACTCTTTGCATTGTGCAGTGAGAGAGAATATGTGTTTTTAGGATGAACTGAGCCTATTCTTCCAAAGTGGTTAGCTAGTACAGATCACATGATTTTTTTTCTGGATAATATTGTAAAGCTGCTTTCTACGATGAACGTGACAGAGGAAAGAAGAAAGGCAATCTCAGGGAAAGAAGTAGAAGTCAAGATCTGCAAAAGTTTGAAAAGTAGTTTCTTAGGTGATTTTATTTTTCCATTGCATAATGAAACTCTTATAGTCTTTATTACATGACTAGCTTTGGTTTGAGTTAGTGGAATCAAGAAAGGCACCATGGACCTATTATTGATCTACAAAAAGAAAATGCCACATTATGTGTCAATTAAAAATAAAAGAAAATGGAGTTAAAGAAAAGAACTAATAACGTTTTAAAGAAGTATCTTAAAAATAATACAAACCAATAATGAGGAGGCAGCTCAGTGGTAAAGTGCTTGCTGCATGTCCTTACTAGCACAAGTTAGGATTATCTGAAAGGATGGACCCTCAATTGAGAAGATGCCTCCATAAGATCTGGCTATAGGGTATTTTCTTAATTAGTGATTGATGGGGAGGGCCTGTTGTGGGTGGTGTTCTCCCTGGTTCTGTGCTCTTTAAGAAAGCAGGCTGAGCAAGCCACGATGAACAAGTCAGTAAGCAGCACCCCTCTGTGGCCTCTGCATCAACTCCTGCCTCTGTTTGAGTTCCTGTCCTGATTTCTTTCAATGACAGATTACGATGAGGAAGTGTAAGCCAAATACCCCCCCCCCCCCCCCCCCCCCCCGCCCCAACTTGCTTTTGGTCATGGGTTTCATCATGGCAATAGAAACCTTGACTAAGACACTGCACAAACATAAGAACACAAGGCTGGCGAGGTAGAGACAGGAAGATCCCTGTTGCTGGCTATCCAGCCTAGTTTAATTAATGAAACAAGCAAACCAAAGTCAAATGGATGACTCTTGCAGAATGACACCTGAGTTTGACCTCTGGTCTTTAAGTGCACAGACAGTATGTACAATGAATCACATAAATGCATAGCTTAAGCAGTCTCTATTGGACTAAAAAGAATCTAATTTGAATGTAGTTTGAATATTTTAGTATGTCTATAGGTACCAATTTGTGCTATGGGGAAGAAGAAATCAAATTCAGGCACTGAACTAGTAGAAGTCTCTTTAGAATGACCATATTAAAATGCCAAATCTGTACCCTCCTGACTTCGGACTTTTTGTTTAGTGGTACTGTGTTCTATACCTGTCAGACACACAGTCACTGGTGTGACTGGAGGAACCCCTTCTTCCACAAGAGAAGACACATGCAAGTGCCATGTCTACAGTGAAATGTGTTTCGTTTCTTGGATCCAGACATCTTTGCTCAGCAGTGAAGGCTTAATAATAAGATAAAGAAGGAGTTTGTGACCCTTGATAAAAAAGGACGAGGCAGAAACAGTGATAGAATTCAGGAGTCCAGGATTTTGATGAATGACTCTCATTTTGTGGTCCCAAACACAAATGTTTTAGAAGTACTCTGAAACCTATAAAGTTTATGTACCAACAAGAATCAGGAAGCAGATTGGATTTAAATATGGGTCAGACAGGTGCCAGTATCTTATTTTACCTCCTCTACTCCTGCCTGGCCAAGTCCCTCTGTTAGCCAGATTTACTTGCTGTAGAGAAGTCCCAAGTGACCCAGGTTTATATTCAACAGTCAAAAAAACATTCTTCCAGCATTCATGGAAGGGGACAATGCCTGATCTTCACCATGACCAGGTCTGTGTCAAGCAATGCTCTTGGAGCTGGAAGTGGGGTTTTACCCTGGCAAGTGATATGAGAATGAGAGAGGAAAGTTCCATCTCCCCAAATGGAGCATGGTTACTGTAAGTGCTCCTCAGCTGCCTCTGGAGTTCACATACTTCCTCAAGATCAGGCCCCCTTTCCTCTATTGCTTAGGGTCTTTGCTAAGGTCACCCTGTGGATTCCTAGGACTTTCTCTAGAGCCAGGTTTCTTGCTACCCCTCCCTTTCTCCACTCCTCTACCCCTTCTACCCTTCCTTCTCCTCCCACCCCCATGCTCCCAATTTTGTCAGGTGATCTTGTCTGTTTCGACCTTCCAAGTGGAGATATATATATATTTTCCTTAGGGTTCACCTTATTTCTTAGCTTCTCTGGGATTGTGAACTATAGGCTCAATATCCTTTGTTTATATCCACTTATGAATGAGTACATACCATATTCATCTTTTTGGGACTGGGTTACCTCACTCAGGATAGTGTCTTCTAATTCCATTAATTTGCATGAAAAATTCAAGATGTCACTGTTTTTTACTGCTGAGTAGTGCTTTAATGTGTAAATGTGCCACATTTTCTTTATCCATTCTTTGATTGAGGGGCATCTATGCTGTTTCCAGTTTCTGGCTATTACAAATAATGAAGCTATGAACATAGTTTAACAAATGCCTTTGTAGTATGATTTAGCATCTTTTGGGTATATGGCCAAGAATTGTATTGCTGGATCCTGAGGTAGGTTGATTCCCAATTTTCTGAAAAACTGCCATACTGATATCCAAAGTGGTTGTACAAGTTTGCATTCCCATCAGCAATGGATGAGTGTTCCCCTTACTTCGCATCCTTTCCAGCAAAAGCTGACCTTGGTTTATTTTATCTTAGCCATTCTGACAGGTGTAAGATAGTATCTTAGAGTTGTTTTGATTTGCATTTCCCTGATGGCTAAGAATATTGAACATTTCCTTAAGTATCTTTTGGCCATTTGAGATTCTTTTGTTGAGAATTCTCTGTTTAGTTCAATATCCCATTTTTTTAATTGGGTTATTTAGAATTTTGATGTCTAATTTCTTGAGTCTTTATATATTTTGGAGATCAGTCCTTTCCATGATGTAGGGTTGGTGATCTTTTCCCATTCAGTAGACTGCCTTTTTGTCTTATTGACTGTGTCCTTTGCTTTTCAGAAACTTCTCGGTTTCTGGAGGTCCCATTTATTTATTGTTTCTCTTAGTGTATATGCAACTGGTGTATATTTAGGAAATGGGCTTCTGTGCTCTTGCATTGAAGACTTTTTTCCACTTTCTCTTCTATCTGTTTCAGTATGGAAACCCTCCTGCTGGCTGACTAGAAAAGCCAAGGGAGTTGGAAGTTTTGTCTCACTGTGGAAGTCCTAGAAAGTGGGATGTCCTGCCATGTGACTGTTCACTCACTTCTTAAGACCCCTTAGTATTGGAACAAGCTGTGTTTCCGAATATATACTTGTTTTGCCGTGTAGCTGAATTTGGTCCCTGTTTGTGAGTTTATAACTACCTGTAACTCCATAGCTACAGATGGATCTGTTTTCTCTGGTCTCTGAGGGCACCTGGGCTGATATGTGCACACACGCATTTTTAAATAATTTATGTAGTATTAGGAGCGGCGGGGCTGCATCCCCAGCACCCCAGCTGCCTGGCTAGCTTATGCCCCGAAATAACAACACACAAATTGTATTCATTTAAACACTGCTTGGCCCATTAATTCTAGCCCTTACAGGCTAATTCTCATATTCCCATCAACCCATCTCTAATAAACTTGTGTAGCATCAGTCTTACTGGGAAAGATTCTAGCCTACGTCCATCCTGGGTCTCAGCTTCATGTGTCTGTCTCAGAGAGCAGAGCTATCGCCTCTGTCCAGGAGAGGGGAGCATGGAGTCTCTGAGTTCACTTCCTCTTCCTCCCAGCATTCTGTTCTGTTTACTCCTCCCACCTATGTTTTAACCTATCAGGGCCAAGCAGTTTCTTTATTGCTTAACCAATGAAATCAACAGATTGATATATGACACTCCCATATCACTTCCCCTTTTTCTGTTTAAACAAAAAAAAAAAGGAAGGCTTTAACTTTAACATAGCAAAATTACATGTAACAAAACAGTTATCAAGTAAAAGTTATAATATTTACCTCTATTTTATCTTTTTTTATAACTAAGGAAAACTATAACTATCTATATATTCTTTAATTCCATCAAAGACTCCAGAAGGATATAATATTACCTAAGCAAACAAGAAATAAGCAACTTTCAAACTCTAGAAATGACAGAGACATGTTGCTGCCTGGACAGTCACCCAAAGTTCCTCTGTACCATTGGGGCATCCATCTTCGGCCTACAGGCCCATGGTATCCAGAGACATTTCCATGAAGCAGGACATTTCAAAGTCAGTTCAGTCACTATTTGTTGTATCCTGCAGAATGTCTCGCAGACTCTTTCATGAATCAGGAACCCCGAAAGATCATCTCACCTTTAGGCAAGTTCAGTAGTCCTCTCTCTGTGGGTTCTCTGTGTCCAGTTTATGCAATAGTCCAGGCAAAAGCAGTTTCTTGCCCAAATGGCTATCAAACTCCATAAGGATCCTCTTCGATGCCCATCTTCTTCTTGAAGTAGATTGGTGTTTCCAGGAGCAGACATGTCTCGTTGTCATGAAAAACCCTAAGTTATTCAAACATTAAATGCCATATTCTGCAGTCTTTGAAAGGTATGAAGAATGTCTATCTAACTGAAATGTATCTCTATATATCTAGAAAATCTAACTAACATGACTACAAGCTTGACTATTACTGATGATTATCCATTAACCTATATTTCTTAATTATACATTACATTTTTTAATGAACTACACAATCACAATATCTTAATCAATAGCAGAAATATGCATATAGAGATAACAAAATTTACCTTAAATCTCTATCAATAAAGCAAAATCTATACTAATACAAATTATTCATATCTATATCATATCCCCCTTTAAATGTTAAAGAACATTTATAAACCTTATTTGGGAACATGGGCACAGTTTTTTCTCTCAAAACTGCTTCCTGCTGAATGGGGGCGTCGTTAATTAGGTCTTTCATGGTATAACCTGTGTGCTAGTTTCATCTCAGTTGGCAGTTGAGCGAAGCAATTTTCTGAAGATGTTTACAGCAACCCTTCAGGAGGGCATGATCCATCATACCATATCGGAATAGAAGAAATGAACAGGGTCTCATCCTCTGTGAAAACAAAATAAGAAACTCCTTTCCAAAGCATCATGTCCTTAGATCCAAACTTCAAAGTCAAGGCATTTTCAAAATATCTATGTTGGATTAGTTCAGCAGCATTTATAAACAAATATCTTTTAGCAGCTGTTGCTCCTTCCTCAGCATTCAAACAATTCAAAGAGAGCATAATAGCATACAGTATCAAGATTCTCTGTGTATTTTCCATCTTTGTGCGTTTTATTTTAACCTCTATTTTGTTTATTTTTATTTTTTGCTTTTTTGAGACAGGTTCTCTGTATCTTTGACCTGGAATAACTCTGTAGACCAGGCTGTCCTTGAACTCTCAGAGATCCACCTGTCTCTGCCTCCCAGGCATTGGATTTAAGGTGTATGCTACTACACCTTGAACTCACAGAGATCTGTTTGTCCCTGCCTTCTAGGCACTGGGATTAAAGGCGTGCGCTACCACACCTTGAAGTCACAGAGGTCAATCTCCCTCCGCCTCCGGTGTGTTGGGATTAAAGGTGTGTACTACCACACCCAACTACTCTCTTTCTTTTATTTTTTTTTTTTACTTTTAAGAACTTTAACTTTTAGTTTGCATCTATTTTTAACATACTGTAAAGCATTTAGAAATTTTCTTTGTCTTTGAATCTCTCTTTACTGTATATCTCTCTTTTTCTGACCACATGAGTCTTTAATGTACCAAGCAATATCAGTAGGACTAAAGCCGTGGCTTTGCCGGCTAGACGTAGCCCATTCCTTAGCTTTCTGCCATTCCAACCTTGTGGCTGAGGTACCGGCCAGAGCCGCATTCAGTGCCACAAGTCTACAGTGCTTCAATGTCCCTGCCAGCAAGCGAGCTACAACAGACAACACTCAGTCCTCTCTCTGTAGCTGGCCCTCCTGCCTCAAACAGTCAGAGTTTGCCCTGGCAGGATAACCCAGAAAGCCAGCATTTTTAAACGGAGCAGCTTTTTTCCTGCTATGGCTGAAAACCGAAAAGCATGCGTTCAGCTTTTTGTCAACACTGTTTAAGTGTTTTGTGGCAGGACCTCTTAATGAGCTGCAGGATTTTGCAGCTAAAGCGGAGTCAGGAAAGCCTCTTAGATAAGAGCGCTTGCTTGCCTCTAGCAAGCAGAGCAGACCCAAGAAATTGCCACAAGAAACATGCTTTACTCTAGTCTTTTCCAAGCTTTCTCAGGCTTTCTGTGGACTCAGTTATCCATGTCTGGGCGCCATTCGATGTAATGGCACTCTTTGTGTGGATGCCCTTTTCTAATTAACCATGCACATCATCTGAAATTGGCTCACTTTTCCCCTGTTCCTTTCACTAGCTGCTCAAAAATAGTAAATCCAATAAGGACATTTTTTTCTCTGTCTTATTTTCTTTATTGGCAATAGAACCTATGCATAGTACACATTAGACATTTAATAAACACTGTTATACAATGAATGAATGAATGAATGAACTGATGGCTTCTGGAACCATTTTTCTTCTGCCTCTGCAGGCACACACTGTACTTTGTAGATGAAGTTGGATTGACTAACTACAATAGATGAATCCAGCCATTGGCTATGCTTTAATGAACGGGCCATGCAATGCAATGAAGTTATTAACTCCCAAAGTTTGCATTTTATCCAAAAGACATATTACTAGCTTTAGGCAAGAAACACGTTTGGCTGCTATGATGAATGAGACTTACATTTAAAGACAATAATCTCTGTACTGTAGAATGTTTTATCTCAAACCACACGATTGCATCGAAAGACAGATGTGATTACACTGTATAGAAATGGAATAGAGTCTGTTCTTCACTCTCAGAACTCAGAATTTCACTCTCTTCCAGACAGACAAATCAAAGAAACTAGACCATCGACACAATTTGCCCCAGTGCCTACGAGTAAGAGCTTCCATTGCCAGCTTCTCTGTGCATTTGTTTTGTCTTACAGTAATCTTTTAAAAGGATAGCCCAGTTCAGTGATCCCAATTGCTAAAGGGATCTTCATTCTGAATTCCAGGGAAAGCTGTTGATTGGGTCTGAGTAAGTCTGTGGCAGGCTGGGTACCTTGACAGATTGAATTCATTTGGTTGAATGTGCAGGCTTAAACTCTTTCAGAAATGAAGTTGAATGAATACCAAGAGAAGCTACAGAGCTGATGGTTTATCACATTAGCCAACCTCAAAGCATGCATTAGCTTTATTTATAGATATTGCTTTTATGGAGAACTATCTAAGAAGATATCAACAAAATGAAAAGAAACTGAATTTCAATTTTCAGAATATTGCCTGCAGTTACTACTCTGTGAATCTAAATGGTTTAAAATTTGTCATTCCACTTTGATATTCTTAACAATCAACGTAGGCACTTTCCAAGTACTTATGAACCAAGGACACAAAATTATATAAAAACAACCTTTGTGCTGCTTTTAGGAATCTCCCATTTAGGTGGAAGGTAGACAGATTGGCCACAACTAAGTTTAATATCAGGATATATTCTACAGTAGGAATGTGCACAAACTATTTTTATGTGTGTGTGTGTGTGTTTATGTTCTATGGTTCCTTATCTCCAAGAATCATACAAATGCTAACATATAACTAATAGTCATTGAACCAACTGCTGTTTATTCTGGTTCCTATTCTAATTACTTTGCATTCATCTGATCTTTGAAGTAGACCCCTTGGGTAGTTCTTTTTTCACGAGTGAGAAAACTAGGGCCTGCAGAGGAACAATAATTGGGCTCCAATCATGCAGTGAAGCCTATTATCAGCTACAAGACTCTTTGCCTGCCTTCAACTGCATTGGCCTCCAGTTTCCATGTGCATACTGATGAGTAGTTTCGTTCTCTATAGGCTTCTTTCTGTTTGGAATGTATGGGCTCAAGCGTGTCTCTCTAAGATGACTTCACTAGTCCTAGGAGAAAAAGATGCATCAAAAGAAATGGTGTTCTTCCTGACTCCTCTCACATCTCATCCTACTTTACCTCCCTCCAGCCCCTCTTAATCCCTTCCCTTCTCTACAAACATCATCCTCACATCTGCACCTAAAAAGGTGCTTTATGGCCCACTGAATTTAACCAGCCATCTGGTTTATAGATGAGGAAATGGAGGGCAGCTCAGAAGGCCAGAATGCTCACCAAGGTAATTTGTACCATTGGGTACAATGGAAGACAGTGGCTCCCACTCTCCCAGTGTCTGTCAGTAGCTTGGAAGTTCAGCAGTAAGGGGTAGGTCATGAGACCCTCCCCAGTCCACAGCAGAGTGTTGAACTTGCTAGAAATGTTACCTCTTAGTCATTGCCATTCCAGTTTCCCCTGAAGTCTCAGAATTGCTCTCTGGCAGTGAGTCAGATCAACTGTGTTTTATGAACCTACTGCTGCTGAGAATGCTCCTCCTGTGAGCAGTGGGGACTTGGATCTTGTTTCTCCCCTACTTTTTAAAACTTTTTATCAACTGCATGACTACACAATCCCTGTTTCATCATCTGCAAAATGGAGGCAATGAATGATTCATTTGTTTCCTCTCCCCTGGACCAGGGCATTTATTCCAGTGGTTGCTAGTTTGGCTACTGCCATGATGATCTCTCTGGAAGGCACTGTGTGTTCTGTGTTGTTTGAATGTGAGTTTCTCATGGAGTTCACAGTCTCACTGGGGTCATAGATGGGCAACATGCTTAATACACGGTAGCTATACAGGATATAATGTTGTGTTATAAACAAATGAAGTTGTCAAGTAGCTCATTCCGTTCTTGGAATTTCTTTTACTTAATAATATCTGGGGGGGCTGGAGAAATGGCTCAGTGGTTAAGAGCACTGGTTATTCTTTCAGATGGTCAGTTCCCAGCACTCACATGGCAACTCACAACTTTCTATAATTCCAGTTCCAGGGGACTCAACACTCATGGTAAAACATCAATGCACATAAAGTAAAAATAAATAAATTAAAAAAATCAACACCTGCCAGGTTATATAAAGTTAAGCCATACAAAATTGTGCCAAGTGAACAGTTAACCTTTCTACTGTAGATTTATTAGTCCTACACCCCCAAAGAAAAAATTACTGTAATAATTCCTTTATATCCAGCAAGAATTTGTATTTATTGTTAATATATTCATATTTCCTATGTTCTCAGTTGTAATCATGTTATTCCTTAAAGTTCTGACTCTGAGTCAAGTTTATGTTTCTCTCATTTATCTCTACCCCACCACCTTTGTTCCAAAAGGAAGAATATCAATTCCAAACTTATTATTTATGTTAAAAAATAGTACATTTTCTTGAAGAATCAGGGATGATTTTCATGGGTAGAAAATGCTGTCTCCAGAAGCAGTGGTTACTAAACTAAAATCCTGGGGCCAGATGCCATATACCTCTACAGGAGTTGTTGTCCCAAAGATCCTCAAATAAGATAGGCTCTTGCCATTTCTCTTGGTCATCCACCAAAACTAGATGGTTAAACCCTAGAGATGAAGTCATTGCACACTTTAGTTGCAAGATAGAAGTTAAGATGGTCCTGACCTGAGAATCTTCTTTTGTTGACTAGTTTTTAGAATGTCAAAAGCGCTGTGAAGTATGGTTGGAGAGAAAAAGGCATCAGTGCTCCTAGTCAGTCTTGCCAACTCCACAATGCTAACCTGCCAGCCAAGGTATGCCTACCTGTCCAATAGGGGCATTACTGATATGGGAATAACCAAATAACTCTTTGACTGAATTCCATGTCTGATCTCAAGGAAGAGGTAATCTGAGCCTAATACTTTAAACCCAATCAATAACTCACACCTGGCCCTAGGGAGAAACTTACTACTGTTGTTTAACTCAGTTGATACAATGTCAAGCTGCCTCCTAAATATCTATATTTATATCTGCAAACAAATGCTACTGTTATCCCCAATTAGAGAGAGTTTTCTTTGCAATGAGTAGTAGTAAATGCAGTCCCATGGTTACCCTATGATGCTGAGAATAAGTGCCAACTGAGGGCTCAGTCCTAAACATATTTACACCTCCCTCCCTTATACTCAGAGGGCTTTGTAAAAGAGGAGGCAGAAAGAACATAAGAGCCAAAAGATAGATAGCAGGATTATAGAACTCCTTCCAGACATGACAATCATTATGCACAGAGGCTAGCCCTGTCATCAGTTAGCCTTGCCTTGAGGAGAGTACCATGGGGCTCTACCCCTTAGTGCTGAGCAATTAAGCTACTGACAGACCCTGGGGGAATGGGACCCATTGTCTTCCATTGTATACCCAATGGTGCTACTTACTGTGGCAAGCAGGCTGGCCTCCTGAGCTTCTTTCCTTTTCCTCATCTATAGAGCAGTTGGCAGGTTAAATCCAGTGGGTCACAAAACAAAATGGCATGAATCGGGAATGAGGTTTATAGAGAAGGGAAGGGACTAACAAGGGCTGGAGGGAGGTAAAATAGGATAAGATGTCAAAATAGTCAGTGTGCTGTAGTATGTGCCTGAATTTGTGAAAGAACAATTTTCATTCACTAAATAAATTCTTATGAAAATATAAAGTAAATAAACCTACAATAAGTAGGTGGTTAAAAAGTCTCCAGAAAATGACTGTGATTCCCATGTTCTTCCATTAACTGCTTCTGAAGTTTCTTGATTATTTTTTAAAGCAAAATATCAATCATTTAATCATAATATTTCTCAAACAGTTATATGGATTTCTTTCCTGGGACACCAGCCTAACAATGTACAATAGAAAACTTCTAGATCAATTTGAAGAGAAGTTTTCTGTAAAATCCTTTCACTTGTGTGTACAGATACTACTTGTGGAAGGTGCCTTAGAGTCTCCTGACCTATTGCATGATTGTCATTAAAAGTTGCTTTACTTGGAAGCCTTTTTCCTACTTGTTTATCAAACCTCCCTGTGGTGATAGATTTTTCTGAAAATACCCCTCGTCTTCCAAGACACTGAACACCTGGTATGCTTGCAGTCAAGTTAATAATACACTTGAAATCATTAACAGCTATGTACTTTGCCTGATTTCCTACTGTGTACTTAGTCTGTTTAAGTTTGACATGCCTTTAAGAGAACAATGTGATACCTTAGGAAATCTAAGGTTTCATGTGATACTATGATACCTTAGATTTCCTAATGGAATCAGTTTTTACAACGTAAGCTAAACACATTGCTTTATGCTTAAGTTATGTATTCTTCCTTGTCTCTGACCCAGAATAATGTATGTGTGCATATATGTGCATTGTGGTAATCGTTTGCTGAAAGCATCCAGCAGGATGAAAACAACCTTGATCAACAAATATCCCTTAAATGTTTGAAGAAACATGTGTGTGTGCAGATTTATAATGTTGTTTTCTATTTTGATGGCTGTTCTGGTCAGCAAAGTAAACTACTTTGCCCTTGTAAACTACTCTGAAGCTCTCTGATAAGAAAGTCCTTGCCCTTGCCTCACACTGCATTTTCTGTGCTGTTAAATAAATACAGAGAAAAGCCCTTTGTTAGGGGAAGGCCCAACACACAGACAGGCAACACAACCTGGCCACAGACTGCAGAATACAGACAGATGGAAGGAATAGGGAGAGCAGCAGAGAATTCAAATTTGAACTTGTTCTGTGTCAAACTACTGTAGATGGAAGTTTCTGTCTTGCCCATTTCCACAGCCATCCAGTCCCAAATAAACACACAAAGGCTTATATTAATTGTAAACTGTCTAGCCTATTGTTCAGGCTTATTACTAACTACCTCTCTCACAACTTAAATTGACCCATAATTTGTATCTATGTTTAGCCAGGTGGCTTGGTACATTTTCTCGGTAAGGCATTCTCATCTTGCTTCCTCTGCTTCTGGATGATGACAGTGTCTCTGCCTTTCCTCTTCCCAGAATTCTCCTGGTCTGTTTTCCTCACCTATACTTCCTGCCTGGCTACTGGCAAATCAGTGTTTTATTAAAATAATATGAGTGACAAATCTTTACAGTGTACAAGAGCATTATCCCACAGCAAACTAGTCCAGAAGGACATTTCTGTTTCACTCCTTGATGTGGCAGATTCATTTTAGTGCACCCACCGAAGCTATCTAGACCTTAGTGTGAGGATTCTTTTAATGAGTTGTGGATGCACTGATCCATATGTCTGTTAAATCTGTTTTAAAAGTGTCTTTTAAAATGTTTGATCATTTTGTAACTGACCATGGCTGTGACACGGATCCACAGCCAAGTTCTAGTAACTTACAGTAGTACAAGATCTCCCAGTCCTTTGAGTCCCTGTTCCAGTATGGAGCTGGCACTGGAATGAGACCCGAGAAGGTCAAGAAAGCCATTTCCTCACATAGGGGAATCATGACATTTTTCATTATGTAGTCTTTCCCCTCTACAGCATGGGAGAAGTGTCATGTTGTCGTTTTCACTCTCTCAGCTCAGATTTCACAGTCAGTAAATGCATGACTTGGATATATGTTCATGTGTATGGATTGAGAGTGTGTGTGTGTGTGCGTGTGCATGTGTGTGTGTGTGCGCATGTGTGTGTGTGTGTGTGCATGTGCGCGTGTGTGTGTGTGTGTGTGTAAGCACAAAGAGGCAGATGGTTCTGAAGCCTGGCACAGAGTGGGACCTTCCTGTTGAATATACGTTCTTCTCAGGATAATCCAGGCTGCTCAGGGTATCTATGTTTGGGTAGATTAAACCATATACAAGCAGAACTAACCAGCCAGAAACCACAAGAGAATGCAAGGGCATTTGTTTGGCCTACAAGGTGGTAAAATTTCAGGTTGGACCTGTTTTGTTTATTTTTAAAATACAGCTTTATATTTTTTTTTGTTCTGTAATGTTATGCAACTTAAAAAATTTCATTTTCATTTTATGAAAGGGCTTCTGGCTGTGAGTGCAAGCTCTTGCTCTTGGGTTCTTTCTTCCTCTACTGTAGATGATGCAACATGAAGGCCCTTGCCATATGTGGGCCTCCCAATGTCGAATTGCCCACTGTACCTGTAAGAAATAAACTTCTTTATAAGTGACCCACTCCCAAGCACCCCGTTATAGAAGAACAAAATGCACTGATATATATATTTCTGTATCTCTATAAATCACTGTCTCAGTTAGGATTTCTATTGCTGCAAAGAGACACCTTGACTTCGGCCACTCTTATAAAGAAAGCATTTCATCAGGGTGGCTGGTTTACAGTTTCAGAGGTTCAGTCTATTACCATCATGGTGGGGAGCATGGTAGCATGCAAGAAGACACAGTAATAGCTGCATCTTGATCAAAAGGCAACAGAAAGTGGATTCAGTATCACACTGAGTGAAGTGTGACCATATATGTGACCTCAAACCCATCTCCACAGTGACATACTTCCTCCAACAAGGTCAAACCTACTCTAGCAAAATCACACCCCCCAATAGTGCCACTCCCTTTGGCGACCATTTTTAAAAAACTACCACAAGCCCCAAGGAGAAAGAAGAGGAATATAGACATTTAAAATAGACAAAAGAAAGAGCAGAAGAAATCAGGAGCTTAACAGAAGACCATAGGGAAGGGCGGCCCATAAAATTAAGAAATCTGACAAAAAGTTAGCTGTTCCTTATGCCTGTAATGATTGCAATGATGGTGTTCCTGGATCATTCATACATATATAAACACACACACACATCTATATTTGTGTATATGTAAAAACACACACAATTCTGTATCTGTAATATTCATAATTATTTCATATCATCTCAGTGGGAAAGCATTTGCGTACTACCTGATGCATTTTGACTTCTATCAGAAGATCCCCTAAAGCACATTCATTGAATAATTTTAAAAAATCCTGCAAAATATCTCTGAACCATGGTCAGAAGCTGATAGGGCATCATTATTACAGATGGTGCATCAAGTGGATGCTGAACGTACGATGTGAGGATTAGAGAACCAAACCATTATGTTCCACATAAAAGGCCAAGACAGAAAAGAAGATAGTAAATCTTAGCTGACCCTAATTGATATTTATACAGCATCTTCTACCTAAGATCCCAAAAAGGGCTGGCAAGCCTTAATTTTCATCTCTCTGTGACAGTGATCAGTAAGGATTCAGTGCGCTTATTTCAAAGTCACACTTATTAATACTGGTGCCACCGCATTTTAAAAAATAACATTCACAGCTACAGTTAAAGCCAATTAGTCTGTTCAGCCTTGAAGCCACTGAGAGCCAGCACAGTCCAGTGACTGAAACCATTACCACATTCATTCTCACACGGGGGTGCTGGCCTCATGCTTCTTCTGCCTCCAGTCTGCTAGGGTCTCATCAGCCTGTGGAGGCACTAGGAGTTACATCAAAGGAATTCACATTTTCTTGCCTCGTATAACCACTGAGGTATTTGCATTGCCTTCCTGCATCCAAATAATATCTCTCCCAAATCCATTGGCAGTTCACAGGGGTGTCTTGTGTGTATGCCTCATAGGAATCAAGTCCTATGTTTTTTTTTTTTATACCCAAATATTCCCTGATGTTGGAAACATTCTGATACCATGACCACTACCTCGTCCTCTTGAGAAACATTACTTCTCTCGACTCATCTGGACTCCTGCTGTGTTTCCTTGGAGGTTTAAGCTGAAGCCACCAGTGTCCTATTTATATGTGGGAAGCCTTTTTTTCCCCTGTGCCCCGCACATGGACAGCCTTGTGAGAAACTCCTATGACTGCTTCCATCTACATTATATTATTGTCCCTTGACACACACATAGTCCAAGATGGTGTCTCTGATACTTTCTATTGCTGTGACAAAACACCATGACCAAGGCAACTTATAAAGGAAAGGTTTAATGTTGAGGCTCATGGTTTCAGAGGGCTAGTACTAATCCATGTCTGCCATGGCTGGGAGCCTGGCAACATGTAGGCAGGCATGGTACAGAAGAAGGAACTGAGAGCTTTACATCTGATTCATAAATACAAGGAGAAGGCAGAGAGAGCTAACTGGGAATGCTGTGGGTTTTTGAAACCTTAAAGCCCACTCCAGTGACACATTTCTTCCAACAAGGCCACACCTCCTAATTATTCCCAAATAGTTCCACCAACTGGTGACCCAGAATTCAAACATAACGAGCCTATGAGGGCCATTCTCATTCAACCACCGCAATGGGTAATCAAGACAGAAATAACAAGGCAAAAATAGAAAGGAGACATTGTCTTCTGAGGCTTTGCTCTAAGGGTCGAGCATGGTGGAGAGTACCACACAGGTTTTGAATTTTATTTATACTGCCCCATGCCTTCCCCTTTTGCAGATAAAGGTATAGTGAGCACAGAGCTAGCAGCTGAATTTGACTTGCTCATATGATCCTCTTAGAGAAGTGTTATGTGGTGATCAGGTGTTGTCATGAGACAGGCTTTTGAGAACAATCTGAGACCCTGAACAATGCTATCAGGTCTTTAAGAATAATTACCTGTCACAGTCAAGTTAAATGGCTTACAAATAAACAGTCAACAAAATCACATATCCAAATACATACATGATAAATTTTACAAATTTGAAGTTGGGCATTCATTTATTTAAAGGAAGTTATCAACATGCTTTCATCCAAATCCTTAAGCCTTATTTATGGCGAATGAGAAAACTGAAGAGCGGAGAGCCTGGATAGCTATCTGGTAAGAACCAGGAAGTTGCTGACTATCCAACAACTGTGCAAGAGGCTCCTGGGTGGGAGGAGAGAGTTGTGTGATTGCAGTTTAAATAAATGTCACAGTAAGGCACAGTGATGTGTTGAATTTTTTAAACACAGTTTTAATTTAAATTCATATCCTTGCATCTTGGTGCTCAGCAAGAAACTCCAGCAGAGGATCATTTTATTTTGAAATTGAATAAAGTTCTATAGTCACACTCACCAAAGTACGTAATCTCTCCTTATGGGTAGTAGAATTCAAGTCAACTCTGTATTTGTGCAGTCATGGGAAGCGCCTCTCTGCTGTTGGCAACTATGACTGATATTATTTCCTTATTTCTCAAAATCTGTTGAGTATCAAGGGAATTTTTTTATCTGTATAAATCCAACTCAGAATAAAGCCTAGGTGTAGTGGTCCTTTCTGGAAAGTCTATTTTGTTTTTGTTCCTATCCCCCACTGGAAACAAATGCTTTAGTTTGCATATACCATGTGCATCTCTGCTTATTTTTCTGAGTTCCTCTGAAATCCTTGGGTTACTAAAAACTGACTGTTTCTTTAGCAGGGAATTTCTGGGTAAGCAATTTACATCTCCACAAAAAAATCCTTTATTCCACTAAATAAACAAGTACATGCGTGAATAAATGCATAAAAGAAACACTAGTGACTTCATCCTGGTCCATCCACGCAAGCCTGTTCTATTCCACACAGCTGTTTAAGGAAGGCGTTCCACAACTGACAGTCCTGGTTCACTGCTTGGATTGCAGGACATTGTCATTAAAGGCAGATTAGAGTTGATCTTAGACTGGAACATCTTTTTTTTTTTTGTTTGTTTTGTTTTGTTTTGTTTTTTTTTCAAGACAGGGTTTCTCTGTCGCTTTGGAGCCTGTCCTGGAACTAGCTCTTGTAGACCAGGCTGGTCTCGAACTCACAGAAATCCGCCTGCCTCTCCCTCCCGAGTGCTGGGATTAAAGGTGTGAGCCTCCACCGCCCGGCTGGAACATCTTTTTCTATTTTATTATTATTTTTATTTAATTGGGACTTATAATGTGTTATAGTGAATTTTCATTTAAAAACCTCTATACACTAGCTCCTCCCGTCTTCTTTCACGCTGTGGATAAATCAAGGTGCAGTGGCCAAGCTCCCTCTAATAGCTCTAGTGAAGAATCTTTCCTTGCCTCTTCTAGCTCCTGGTAGCCCCTGGTGAATCTTGCTTTCACTACTGGTAGCTGCATCACTCTAGTTTCTTCCCTCTCCATCACATGGATCTTTTTTGGTACTCTCCCTTAATTATATGAGCATCAATTCTTGGTTTAGAGCATGCAACAATCCACTATAATCACACCTTAGTCTTAACTAGCTTATATATAAGGAAATATTATTCCCAAGTAAGTGTAAATGGGGACTGCATGTTGGTTTCCTGGCCGCCAGACCAGAATAATCACACAGAAACTATATTAATTACAACACTGTTCGGCCAATAGGCATATTTCTAGCTAGCTCTTTTATTATTTTATTGAGCTGTACATTTTTCTCTGTTCCCTTCTCTCCCTCTCCCCTCCCCTTCAACCCTCTCTCATGGTCCCCATGATCCCAATTTATTCAGGAGATCTTGTCTTTTCTACTTTCCATGTGGATTAGATCTACATATGCCTTTCTTAGAGGACCCTAAGACATTGTTGTCTAGGTTCTCTGGGATTGTGATTTGTAGGCTGGTTTTCTTTGCTTTATGTCTAAAAGCCACTTATGAGTAAATACATGTGATATTTGTCCTTCTGGATCTGGGTTACCTCACTCAATATGATGTTTTCTAGGTCCATCCATTTGCCTGCAAATTTCAAGGTGTCTTTTTTTTTTTTTTGCTGTGTAGTACTCCATTGTGTAAATACCACATTTTCCTTTTCCATTCTTTGGTTGAGGGGCATTTAGGTTGTTTCCAGGTTCTGGCTATGAGAAACAATGCTGCTATGAACATAGTTGAGCACATGTCGTTGTGGTACGACTGAGCACCCTTTGTATATATATACCCAAAAGTGGTATTGCTGGGTCTTGAGAAACGTTGTTTCCTAATTTTTTGAGAAATTGCCATACGGATATTTTAAAGGGCTGTACCAGTTTGAACTTCCACCAGCAATGCAGAAGTGTTCCCTTTTTCCCACAACCTCTCCAGCATAAGTTGTCATCAGTGTTTTTGATCTTGGCCATTCTTACAGGTTTAAGATGAAATCTCAGAGTTGTTTTGATTTGCATTTCTCTGGTGACTAAGGATGTTGAACATTTTCTTAAGTGTCTTTCATCCATTTTAGGTTCCTCAGTTGAGAGTTCTCTGTTTAGGTCTGTACTCCATTTTCTTTTATTGTATTATTTCTTCTTTTGAGGACCAATATCTTGAGTTCTTTGTAGATTTTGGAGATTAGTTCTCTGACGTGGAGTTGGTGAAGATCTTTTCCCATTTTGTAGTTTGTTGTGTTGTCTTGTTGGCTGTGTTCTTTGCTTTACAGAAGCTTTTCAGTTTCAGGAAGTGTCGTTTATTAATTGTTTCTCTCAGGGTCTGTGCTGCTGGGGTTCTATTTAGAAAGTGGTCTCTTGTGCCAATGCATTCAAGTGTACTTCCCACTTTCTCTTCTATAAGGTTTAGTGTGGCTGTCTTTATGTTGAAGTCTTTGATCCATTTGGACTTGAGTTTTGTGCATGGTGATAAAAATGGATCTATTTTCATTCTTCTACATGTTGATATCCAGTTATGCCAGCACCATTTGTTAGATATGCTTTATTTTTCCCATTTTATATTTTTGCTTCTTTGTCAAAAATCAGGTGTCCATAGGTGTATGGATTAATATCTGGGTATTTGATTCGGTTCCATTGGTCCCCCTGTCTTATATCCTAAATTAACCCATTTCAACTAAGCTGTGTATCACCACGAGGTTATGGCCTACCGGTAAGGTTCTGGCATCTTCATCTTCCTTCTCCTTTGGCAGCTACAAGACATCCCTTTGACTCTGCCTACTCTCTCCTTGAATCATCAATCAATAAAAGCATCACATGTGCAAAAGGATATCCCACATCAAGTAAGATCACCGTAGTCGGTAAAATAACAGTCCACTGGCATCCCCAATTTTTGTCTGCTCAGAACATCACGTTGTAATTTTGTTTCTTCCAGAATCACACACGAGGGGCTACATTTTTGCTGTTTTAAGACACCAGGTTTGTGGTAATTTGTTGTAGCACCATGGAATTAATAAAGTCAGACTTCAGTTTTCTAGGCTGCCATAGAGTAGGGAGGGGAAGCTTTAGTCAGATGCTTTGCACACACTGTAAGGGGAGCTAGTCTGTATTAGTCCACCCGCGTGGTAAAGGAGGAGCCAAGTTCTAAGAGAGGGAACAGCAGGGTCTTGAGATACATTTTTTTTTAAAAAAAATTCAAATTCAATATTCTTAAAGTTTAGTTAAAAATAATAAAAACTCTGGAAAACTCTCTTTTCTGAGCGCAATCAGTCACAAATTTATCAGATTACGTAGTCTTGCCGTGAAGAATGTGACCAAGAACCATTTTGCCATAGAACTCTGAAGAGAAAGCAGTGTTGTGAGAAAACCCACCCTGGAGGGAGGCCTGTGGAGACTTGATTCATCAAGCTACTGGTTGTTGCTCACTGGCAGGGTCACTCTTGGCCCTGGGCTAAACAAATCTGTTCTTGGAAGGAAGATTCCATCCACTCAGGGGTTCATGGCATGTCTATTGACAGCGGTTTCCTAGCGACCAGTTAAAGCATTGTATATGTATATAGTTATATAGTTGACTCCATGAAGTTCCCTGTCCAGTGTTTGGAAGGAAAGCTCATCCTTTCCTGAGGGTATCTGAGGACTGAGCTTGGAGAAAGAAGTTGATGAGCTTCTGTTCTCTAAACATGAGGACGTTGTGGAATTTTGAACTGGGATTTCGGTATTGTAATTTGTTGGTTTACTAAGATTTCTTCAAAAGGAAAAATAGGTTATATTCCCATAAAACCAAACCATATATGTTCACATTTAATTTATTCATTAGTGTTTTGGAAATGCAGATAAAAGAGGATCTGTATATAATCAATTATTGAAGAGATTACCTATAGCACAATTAATAAAAACCAAGAGACAGAAATTGGGGTTTAACCTGAATGTCAGAAAAGCAAAACAGTCAGCTACTGGCCCTTACCCGTACCTCACTCCAAAATGGCGATCCTACCTCCAGGAATCTCAGAATGAGACTGTGAGTGAGAGCTGTCTCTTCCTGTCTTTTATTCCTCTATAGTGCTGGGATTAAAGGCGTGCACCACTACCACCAGATTTCTCTTCTAAACTAGTGTGGTTACCGGCATTAAAGGTGTGTGTCAAACTGCCTGGTCTATATGGCTGATCGGTGTGGTTGTATTACTCTCTAAACTTCAGGAAAGTTTTATTCATTAAAATACAAATGAAATATCATTACAATCACCCTAAGAATGACCTTCCCAAATAATTAGTTGCTACAATTTTCTATGTAGATGGTAAATCTAGGCCAGGCTGCCTGTAATATTCATGACTCAATGCTACAATGAAAATCTGGGTTGTTCGCTAATGTTTAATAGTTTTAAGGTGACAATATACTAGAATTACAAATATTTATTTATTTTAAATTGTGTGTATATGTTTGTAGGTTGTATGTGGGTATGCATTCACGAGTACAATACCTATAAAGATCAGAAAAACACACTAGATCCTTTGAGTCATGATGTGAGCTGCCTTATGGTTCAGAGAAGTGAGCTCAAATCCACTGTAAAAGCAGCATGCACTCTTAACTGCTGAGCCATCCCTCCAGCCCTCACATACTAGTATTAAATGCAAATACTTTTTTTTTTGTTTGTTTTTCGAGACAGGGTTTCTCTGTGGCTTTGGAGCCTGTCCTGGAACTAGCTCTTGTAGACCAGGCTGGTCTCGAACTCACAGAGATCCGCCTGCCTCTGCCTCCCAAGTGCTGGGATTAAAGGCATGCGCCACCATCGCCCGGCTGCAAATACTTTTTTAAGCACAGATTGTTAGAACCAGCCCTTGAATCACTCCTGATTCCAAGGTATTTCATAACAAAATAGGAAGAGGGAAAGGAAAGGGAATGATGGGAAAAGTAGACATGCTTCTAGTTGTTCACAAGGAAGAAATAAGGGGAGGAAAGGACCAGAAATAAAAGTATGGAAAGAGACAACAAAAGGGGAAAAAGGAAGACTAGGGAGGGATGGTGCGGAGAGGGCTGAGTCATCTGGGTGTAGGCTAGCACAACTTGCCTCCACGTCATTATGGAGTGTTCTCACAGGCACAGCCTCCTGTGAAAAGTCACATAGTGGTCCTCTGAGCATCCTCGGGCTGAGGAAGGAACACTGAAGTATTGAGACACTGAAGAGCACCCAGGAGTGACACATTGGTTCTTTAATGGGGCCTGCCCTTAGCTAGATATCTCTTCCCATTCTCCCACTTTTCCCATCCTCCCACTGTGTTCTGTACCAGTATTCCCTCCTAGAAAGCCCTGTATGTGTTTATAGACAGGAATTCATAATCGTAAAATTCAATCTTAGTTTTGAGATGATCTACTACCACTACTGGAATATTCCACACCTAACCTCATGTGACAAGTCAGAATAAAAGAACACTAAAAATATGGTTCCTTCAGGAACTATGCCTAAGATATAGACACATTTCATGTTTAGAATTGGCATGAGTCACAGAGATAGCTCCTTATATCTATGCAAATTTGAAATAAAAATTTGGGAAGCTGGAAACACTTCTAGTCTCAAGCACTTCTTATAGGGGACACCCAACCTGTTACTCTGCAGCCTAAAAGGACAGTTTTCTGAGGGAAGTCACACTAGAGCTAGCTTCCATAGCTTAACCTCTCCTACTTCTCCTTACTTATCTGGGAACACTGTTGGGTTGACTGAATGGCCTTGTCTTCCCATTGCTCAGTCTCCAACGTCAAATATTGTTCTAAGTACAAAGTGGGCCTTGGGTTAAACATCTGCTTAATGCGCAATTGGGGACTCTAAATTATTATTGTTGGATACTCATTTATACTCTAGAACTCGTGGTGCTTCATACATTAGCATATCTTGTCTAGGGCACCCTGTCAGGGGTCTCACTGAGAGTCATTCCCAGGTATCTTGGGTTCCCCTAGAGGAGATCCTTGGTCTCCCGGTAATTCTGAGGATCTTTACAAATGGAAACCCAGAGCTCTACTTCACATTTTAGGGGAACATCTGGTGAGCCAGGGCCAGTTACACTATGCAGCTGGTATCCTGGTGGCATAATAGGTAACTTTTAACAAAATGATGGTGCATTTAAGTAGCTGTTCAAGGGAAGGACCCAGAACAAAATCTTGCATGTGTAATGTTGCCTATAAATGTTCTGTTGAATCTCTTTGGCAAAATATTTTTTTCTTTTTTAAAATCCTGTTTACTTTTTAGTCATAAAGCCTTATATGACTTTGATATTATCCAAAGAATATATATACATACATAAATGCACATATATACATATACATATATATAAACACACATATACACACATATACATACACATGCAGATGAGTACTCCCTAATACCTTCTGTGTGATACATGCTGACACTATAGCTTTACATAATGTCACCTAGTTAAACTAACAAGCAGTCAGGGCTGTCTAGAAGTATTTTAACAAGGTGCTCTTAAAGCCAGAGCAGTGATAAAATGATATCGTTTTAGGCAGCAGGGTGAGCTGTAAATGGTGGTTTCAAAGTTGTTTCTTTTTAATAACTAAAAATACCATGGTTAGAACCCATGGAGGCTTGCTTTAAACTCTCAGATCTATTGAAATATTTCAAAGAAAAAGAAAATAATTTGACCTGAACTTTTATTAGCAAAACCTTTTATAATTCAAAGGTATGAAACAAACTAACTAGAGTAATTTATGTTATCCAGTTTTATTTATTTCCTTACGTACCCATGACTTTCTATGATTCAAAAATCTACACATTTGCATGCATAGTGTGAATGTAATTTGTGTGTGTGTGTTTGTTCCTTTTGGGTCTGGATCTGGTCTAGGAGCTCAGGTTGGCCATGAAATAAATGCTCTAGCATCAACTTCCCAAGTTCTAGGTTCTCAGGCATGTTACCCATGCCTATCTGAATTCAAGATTTTAAATCACTTCCCATGCTTATTGTGCTCTGAACAACTTTTTATTATGTATTACTATATAAAGATGAAGTCTTGTGTAGTTAAAAACTAACACCATTCAATGGGTTTGTGTATGTGTGTTGTTTAGATTTGCCTACTTGACACAAATCATAGTCACCTGGAAAGAGGCATCCTCAACTGAAGTACTGCCTCTATCAGATTAGCTTGTAGTCCTCTCATGATTGATAACTGGTGTAAAAGGGACCTGTCCCCTGCAGGTGGGGCTCTCCCTCTACAGGTTGACCTGTGCTGTATAAAATAAGCTAACTGAGCAAGCTAGGGGAAGTGAATCAATATGTAGCATTTCCTTGTGGCTTCTGTTTCAGTTTCTGCCTTGAGTTCCTGCCTTGGCTTCCACTGACGATGTGACCTGTAAACCAAATTCCCAATCCCTCACCCCTTGTTTTTGGTTAGTTTGGTCACAACAGAGATAAACTAGGATAGCGTGTGTGTGTGTGTGTGTGTGTGTGTGTGTGTGTGTGTGTGTGTGTAAGTATGACATCAAACTCAGGTGTGATTTCTTAGGAGCCAGTCAGTCACCTCATCTTTGGAGAAAGACTCTGGGCTCTGAGGCTGCCTGGTCCGTGAGCATAGATGCATTTATATATGTGTATATAATCTTTTGATAATAGCAAAGCCATTTATAAAGCTGTCTCCTCTCCCAGAGTTGCAGAGTTGGAGGTACAAGCTCATGGCCCCATGCCTGGCCATTGTTTTTCTCCCCCCCTTCCCCCCCGCTTTCATCATGAGTCCTGTGGATCAAACTCAGGTTAGTGTACACACTGAGCACCTTACCAGCTAAACTCTTACTCCGGTCAATCTCCAGTGTTTCTGACATTCAGTGGAACAGAAAAGACTGAAGGTTGACATTCTTGGCTTGGGGATGTGGCTCAGTAGTAGAGCTCATGCTTAGCACGTGTGAGACCCTGGCTTAAATCCCTAGCACTGAAGAAATAAACATTTAAAGCCTGAAGAATTAATATGGCTTTCCAAAGTAATCTATATTCCAATTCCTGAAACTTATGAATGTTATCTCTCCCCGCCTGCCATGTAATCCCCTCCATGCTATCCTGGATTCTCTGGATGAGCCCAGCATAATCTCATGAAGAGGGTTACAAGAGTATGAGGGACACACGAGGTGAGAGGACTCTCTGATGGCTTACTGACTGCACCCTGTGGGAACCAAGGAATGAAAATGGACAGCAACAAATGAATAACGTTTGTCCGGAAGCAAGCTGGGTACAAGTCTAACCGTGGTTTTGATCAGGGTCAAAAACCTGTTTGCAGACCATTTTCTAGAGTTCTAATACCAAGGTCTCATGAAATGTAGGAAAAATACAGTAATCTTGCTATGCAGGTTTGGTTGAATCCCTTGGAAAATCAGACATCTGGAGGTGACAGGCAGATTCAAAGTATGTGTGTGAATATTCGTCACTGTAACTATATTACTAGGTAGAGATCAAATCAGAATTAAATCATCTGCACATGCTAAATCTTTATGGCCCGTGTTTCCTCAAATTAAATATGGTTTATAAAAATGACTTACTTCCTTTATTACTCATCCTGGGCACTCTAGACTCACTTTGTTCCTGTGACTCACCTAGAACTTAAGAGCGAATCAGACCTGTTCTGCCTCAGGGAACTAGCAGAACACGACAGAGAAGGCTGGAAGCAGCTAGTCTCTGGCTGATTATAAGGCTCTTGGTCTTCAGAGCAGGAGAGCTGACAGCCACGGTGTCTCCTTTCTGACGGCTAAGAGTGAACAAGGTGAGGTCTGTTAGGGAGCGCCTTGCTAGAACACTGGTGGCATGCATGTCCTTCCCATCACTCTCAGGCTCAGATGAGTGTGGGTCCCCTACATTTCCCCGACATAGGCACTGGTACCCATGTCCCATACCCAGGCAGCACTGAGCATGTCCTGCTTCTTCTGTTTATCTGTGGTTGGTGCTTAGGATAACAAAGCCCTTGTCTGTATTTTTCCAGGTCTCTGAGGCAAGGCATGTGAATACTTTGACATGCTTTTTATGAAAATAACACACTATAGCAAGAACCATAAGCATGGGAACTATAAATGGAGGGATTATACATCTGAATTTAGGGTTGGTCTTTCTGGGTTTGAACCCTGGCTCTGCCATGTATTGGCTTAGTGACCATGGACACGATACTTTACTGTCCTGTGTGTCTGCTGCTACAAGAGCAGCATAGTGATGCTTTCTCTCTCATGTGACTGAGGAGTGAATGAGTTTACATGTAAAGAGCATTAGAGCAGCACCTAGCACATCTTTATAAAACATCAATAGATTGAATTGTTTATCATTATGGGATATGTTTCTATTCTGTTTTAGAGATGTAAATGATATTGGAAGTCTTATGTATATAGAAGATTGCAACAGTGTTGTAGAATATCATTTTAAGGTGTATTGCTTTGCTTATGCTGTGGAACATTTGTTTAATGATGTTAAGATGTGTTGCTTTTGTTTATGCAGCATTTGTTTAACTCTGTGAAGCTTTGATTCTTTACCTGTCTAAAATGCCTGATGGTCGATTAAAGAGATGAATGGCCAATAGTAAATCAGGAGAAAGAATAGGCAGGGCTGGCAGGAGGGAGCATAAATAGAAAGAAAACCTGGGAAGAGAGGAGGAAGGAGCAAGAGAGAACAAGGAGAGAAGATGCTATGGTCCAGTTCACCCAGCCACCTTGACAGCCACAGAGTAGAGTGAGTGTAAGGTGTACAGAAAGAGAGAAGGATAACAACCCCAGGGGTAAAAGGGATAATTTAGGTTAAGAAAAGCTGGCTATAAATAAGCCAAGCTAAGGCCGGGCATTTATAAGAAACAGTAAGGCTCTGTGTGTGATTTATTTGGGTACTAGTTGGTTGGCCCCATAAGAGCAAAAAAGTAAAAGCCAACAATAGCACAACATCTATGTTTTAATGCACCCCTCATAAGTATGCTGAAAAGTTAAATCCTCCGTGTGACAGTAGTAGGAAGTGGGGCCCAAGTGTTGGTAGTTAGGTCATTAGGGATCCTACTTTGTGAGTGCATTGCTTCTGATAGTAAAGAGTCTTGTTAAATAGTTGTGGTATCATACTTTTTGAATTGAAAATAGATTCTTCTCTCATACAGTCCATTCTGACCACAGTTTTCCCTTCTTCCACTCTCCCCAGTCTTCCACCTGCTCTCTTACCCATACACGCTCCTCCCATCCCCCTTCAGAAAAGGGCAGATCTACAAGAGACAACAACCAAATACAACAAAACAAAACACAGTAATATAAAGTAGAAGCCTTCATACTGAAGCTGGACAAGGCAACCCAACAGGAGGAAAGAGTCCCAAGAGTTGGCAAAAGAGTCAGAGATATGCACCAACTTTCACAGTTAGGAATCCCCCAAGGACACCAACAGCCATACCAGATAATGCTGAGGACCTGGTGCAGACCCATGCATGTCCTGTGCTTGCCCCTTCAGTTTCTGTGAGCCCATATGAGCCCCGCTTAGCTAATCTGTTGGGCCATGTTCTCCTGGTGCCCTTCCTCCTTCTGACTCCTACAATCTTTTTTCTCCCTCTTCTGCAGAATTCCCTAAGATCTGAGGGAAGGGAATCTATGATTTCTAGTTTAAACTGGACAATGATGGTGCACACCTTTAATCCCAGCACTTGGGAGGCAGAGGCAGGTGGATCTTTAAGTTCAAAACCTGCCTAGTCTACAGAGGGAGTTCCAGGACAGATAGGGTTACACAGAGAAACCCTGTTTCGGAAAAAGAAAATTTCCAGTTTAGACTCTGTCTCCACATAATGTCTGACTGTAGGTCTCTGCATTCGCTCCCATCTTCTGCTCGAGGAAGCCTCTCTGATGATGACTGAACAAGATACCAGTCTATGAATATAGCAAAGTATCATTAGGAGTCATGTCATTAAATTTTTTGGACCAGTTTTATTTTCTTCTACCTGAGGTCACTGGGCTATCCAGCCTCTGGTTTGTGGCCATCCAAGTAGCATCAGGAATGAGCTCCCTCGTTCGGAGTGTGCCTCAAGTTAAATCAGACAGTGGATCGCCATTCCCACATGCTATACATTACCATTACCCCTGAATGTCTTGCAGGCAGGACAAATTGTAGGTTAAAAATTTTGTGGCTGTGTTGGTGTCCACATTTCTCTGTCGGTAGCCTACAGAGCATCTTCCAGCACCAAAAAGTAGAACTTAGGATGAAGACTGCATACAGGCTCCATGTCTCCATGTTTAATGATCTGAGTGGATATTTTTCTCGGCAATGCCCCCACCCCCATCAGCTTACCGAGAGAAACCCTCTGTCCTAGCATCTACCTGGGTTATTTAGGACCCCTTCAACCCTATGGGACCCCTTTAACCCTATGGGACCTCTTCAACATACAGCTCAACCAAATGCAACCCAGTCCCACCACTAGAAGTCTTGCCTGGCTACAAGAGATGGGCAGTTGAGACTCGGTCCATATTACCCATTACTAGGAGTCCTCACTAGAATCATCTTCATAGATTAAGAAAGTTTCTGCTGCACTGGGTTTCCATACTTCCCTCAAAATGCCCCCCACTTCTAGCCCACTTTCCCTCCATCTCATCACAACAACACCTGATTGCTCCTGTTTCTGTCCCCACACACCCCAATCTACTCACAAAGTCTATTCTTTTTCCCTTCCCAGGGAGATTCATGCTTTCTCCCTAGAGCCCAGTCTTTACCTAGCCTCCCTGGGTCTGTGGATTGCAGCTTGATTGTCATATACTTAAAGGCTCATATCCATTTATACGTGAATATATACCATATTTTTTCCTGAGTCTGGGTTATCTTACTCAGGATGAGGATTTTTTAGTTGCATCCATTTGCCTGCAAATTTCATGATGTCACCTTTATAACTGGCTTGTAATACTCCATTGTGTACATGTACCACAATTTCTTTATTTATTCTTCAGTTGAAGTGCATCTAGGTTGAGTTTCTAGTTTCTGGGAATTATTAATAATTCATAACTATGAATATAGTTGAACAAGTGTCCTTGTGGTAGAATGGTGTGTCTTTTGAGTATATACCCAAGAGTGATATAGCTGGATCTTGAGGTAGACCGATTCCTAACTTTCTGAGGAACCACCATATTAATTTACACAGTGCTTGTACAGGTTTGCATTCATACCAGCATTAGAAGAGTGTTTCTTTTGCTCCACATCCTTGCCGGTGTGAGCCATCACTTGTGTTAGTGATTTTAGTCATTCTGCCAAGTGAAAGATGGAATCTCAAAGTAGTCTTAATTTGCATTTCCCTGATGGTTAAGGATGTTGAACAGTTCTTCAAATGCTTCTCAGCCATTTGGGATTTCTCTAATGAGAATTCTCTGCATAGACCTGTAGCCCATTTTAAATTGGATCATTTGATTTTGTGATATCTAGTTTATTGAATCATTTATATATTTTGAATATTATTTCTTTATTGGATGAGGAATTGCTAAAAATCTTTTGCCATTTTGTAGATTGTCACTTTGTCCCAATTGACAGTGTCCTTTGCCTTACAGAGCTTTTCAGTTTCATGAGGTTTCATTTATTATTTGTTGATCTTACTGCCTGTACTATTGATGTTCTGTTCACAAAGTCTTCTCCTGTGCCAGTGACTTCAAGGCTATTCCCTACTTTGTCTTCTATAATGTTTGGTGTATATGGATTTATGTTGAGGTGTTGATTAATTTGGAGTTAAGTTTTGTGCAGTTTGCTAAATAAGCATCTATGTGCATTCTTATATATCCAGACATCCAGTTTAACCAGCACCATTTACTGAAGACCCAGTGTGCATTTCTGGATTCTCTATCAAAATTCAGGTGTCTATAGCTGTGTGGATTTATGTCTGGGTCCTGAATTCACTGTGCCTATTTTTATGCCAATGTCATGTGCTTTTTAGTACTATATCTCTGCAGTACAACTTGAAATCAGGGATGGTGATGCCTCCAGGGTTAACAGAGGCTTCTGTCCCAGTTAGTTCTTCAGTCATTCAGTCCCAAAGGAACACAGAGAGGTACACATTAATTTTAAACTGGTTGGCCCAGTAGCTCAGGCTTTTCTTATTAAACCATTCTTACTATCTTTTATTAGCCCATTAATCTTGTCTGTGTTAGCCACATGGCTTGGTACCTTGTTCGGAGAAGCCGTCACATCTTGCTTCCTCTGTGTCTGGGTGATGGCTGCAGACTAAAACTTTCCTCTTCCCATAATTCTCATTGCCACGCCTCTACTTTCTGCCTGGTCACCATCGCCCCACCTATACTTCCTGTAACATAATACAAGTGATAGGATAAAAGACCATTGCCCCACAGCACCTCCAGCTCTTTCTTTATTGTTCAGTATTGTATTTGCAATCCTGAATTTTGTTTTTCCAAATGAAGTTGAGAATTGCCCCTTCAAGGTCTCTAAAGAATTATGTTGGAATTTTGATGGGCATTGCATCTATAGATTGCTTTTGGTAGCATGGCCACTTTTACTATGCTAATCCTACTAAACCATGAACACAGGAGAATCTTTCCATCTTCTGAGAGTTTCTACAATTTCTTTCTTCGAAGACTTGAAGTTTTTAATCATACAAGTCTTTCACTTGTTTGGTTAGAGTTACCTCAAGATATTTTATATTATTTGAGGCTATTATGAAAGGTGTTCTTTCCTTGATTGCTTTTTAAGTTCTTTTGTCAATTGTATATAGGAGGGCTACTAATTTTTTTTTCTTTTAGTTACCCTTGTATTCAACCACTTTGAAAGTGTTTATCAGCTGTAGGAGTTCCCTGGTGGAATTTTTAGAATAACTTTGGTATACTATCATGCTACTAGCAAACAAAGGTACCTCCTTTCCTATTTCTATGCCCTTGATCTCTTTCAAGTTGTCTTGCTGCCCAAACTAAGACTTCCAGGTACAATATTGACTAGGTATGGAGAGAGTATACAACCTTCTCTTGTTCCTGATTTTAGTGGAATTGTTTTGAGTTTTCCTGCATTTGATGTTGGCTATGAACTTGCTGTAAATTGCCTTTATTATGTTTGAGAATGTCCTTTGTATTCCTAATCACTCCCAGACTTTTATCATGAAGGGGTGTTGGATTTTGTCAAAGACCTTTTCTGCATCTAATGAAATGATCTTTTTTAAATTTTTTCACTTTGCTTAAATAGTGGGACAGATTTACTGATTTTCATATATTGAACAATCCCTGCATCTCTGGGATGAAACCTACTTGAACATGGTGAATGATCTTTTTGATATATTCTTGGATTTGGTTTGCAATTAATTTTTGAATATTTTTGCATCTTTGTTAATAAGGAAAATTGGTCTGTAATTTTCCTTATTTGTTAAATCTTTATGTGGTTTGGGTATTTGGGTAACTGTAGACTTATAAAACGAATTGGGTAATGTTCCTTCTGTTTCTATTTAGTGGAATAATTTGAGGAGTATTGGTGTTAACTCTTTGACAGTCTGGTAGAATTCTACAAAATACCTGTCTTGCTTTGTGCTTTTTGTTGTTGTTGTTGGAGGAGGATTTTCAAAGATTGCTTCTATTTCCATAGAGGTTGTAGGTTTATTTAAATTGCTCATCTGATCTTGATTTAACTTTGATAAATGGTACCTATTAAAAAAATTTCCATTTCTTTTACATTTTTCCAACTTGGTGGAGTACAGGCTTTAAAAATTTATCCTTATGATTCTCTGGATTTCCTCAGTGTCTGTTATTATATCCCCCTTCATTTCTGATTTTGTTATTTTGGATATTTTCTCTGTGCCTTTTGTTAAGTTTGAATAAAGGTGTTCATTTTCTCAAAGATTCAACTCGTTGTTTCATTGACTATTTGTATTGTTCTTTATTTATATTTTATTGATTTTAGCACTGAGTTTGATTATTTCTTCTTTTTGCGTGTGCTCATTTCTTTTTTTCCTAGAGCTTTCAGATGTGCTATTAAGTGGCTAGTATGAGAGATCTCCAATTTTTTATGTAGTCACTTAGTGTTATGAACTTTTCTCTTAGCATTGCTTTAATTGTGTCCCCTAAGTTTGTGTATGTTGTATATTCATTTAATTAAATTCTACAAAGTATGATTTCTTTTTTTCTGTCTTGACTTATTTTTTATTCAGTAGAGAGTTGTTTAGTTTCAATGAGTTTGTAGGCTTTCTGTTGTTGAAATCCAGCTTTACTACATGGTGGTCTTATAGGTTACAGGGGTTATTTCAAATTTCTTGTATCTGTTAAGGCTTGTGTTGTGACTGAGTGTGTGCTCTATTTTGGGAAAACAAAGTTCCCTGAGGTGTTAAGAAGACATATTCTTTTGTGTTTGGGAAAAATGTCCTCTAAACTTCTGTTAGTTACATTGGTTATAATGTCTATTAGCTCTAGTATTTCTATGTTTAGAAACATTCTTTCTTCTGCATGTTTAGTGTTTTTATTATTATGTGGTGACTAACCTTCTTTTCTGATCTATTTGGTGTTCTGTATGCTTTGTGTACCTTTATAGGTCTCTCCTTTTTTAGGTTAGGAAATGTTTCTTCTATGATTTTGTTGAAAATATTTTCTGTTACTTTGACCTGGGATTCTTTTCCTTCTTCCATTCCTATTATTTTTAGGTTTGGTGTCCCAGATTTCCTGGGTGTTTTATGTCAGATATTTTTTTTTTTTAGATTTAACACTTTATTTGACTAATATATCCACTTTTTCTATCATTTCTTAAATGACTGGAATTCTTTTTTCCATCTCTTTTTTTTTGTGGTTTTTTGAGACAGGGTTTCTCTGTGGTTTTGGAGCCTGTCCTGGAACTAGCTCTTGTAGACCAGGCTGGTCTCGAACTCACAGAGATCCGCCTGCCTCTGCCTCCCGAGTGCTGGGATTAAAGGCGTGCGCCACCACCGCCCGGCTATATTTGGTTGATGAAGTTTGCCTCTGTAGTTCTTGTTCAAATTCCTAATGTTTCCATTTCCAGAATTCCCGCAATTTGTGCTTTCTTTGTTGATTCTATTCCATTTTCAGTCCTTAAACTGTTTTATTCATTTCCTTCAATTGTTTGTTTTTCTTGGCTTTAAGGGACTTATTAATTTCCTGCAATTGTCTGTGTTTTGCTGGCTTTCTTTGAGGGACTTATTCATTTTCTACAGTTGCATGTTTCTCTTTTCCTGGATTTCTTTAAGGGATTTATGCATTTCCTCTTTAAAGACCTCTGTTATCTTCATATAGTTGGCTTTAGGATCTGATAGCTATTTTGTTTTTATTATTGTTTGAATTGTCTCACTGCTGTGGAGAGATTGGCCAAGAGGCTACTAGAGTCATTCTTTTGAGGGGCTTGTATCCTGGCCTGGCCTGTTGGTATGGGAAATCACAGAATTTACATGAATTTTGGAATGGGTCTTACAGTATTTGCTGATGGGATTTATTTATTTATTTTTAACATGTGTATGGATGTATTTTTAAAGTGTGAAGGTCAAAGAACAACCCATGGGAGTCAGTTCTCTCCTTTCATCATGTGTTTCCCAAGGTTTGAACTGAAGTTGTCGAGACTAGCATCAAACACCAGTATCCATTGACCTGGCTGGCACTATTTTCACATGATAAAAGAAAAAAAATACTAGTCAAGGATGACCTCTTAATAGGTGTATTTAGTAGAAACTATCTGCTAATGGATGTTTATCTTTGTTTCTGTGTTTCACATTAATCCTTTGGGTTAAATATGAAAAATTGTAATTCAATAATGTTATTTTTGGTACATCTGTTTTTCAATAATACTGACGATGGAAACAGGGAAGGATGTAGAAATGAAGTGATACACAAGTGACTCAGCCTTATGTAGCTAATCCCAACCATTTCATATAGCAATCTCCAAGGCAGATGCAGCTTTACTCTGCACATGAAGAAAAGCACAGCCCCAGCAAGGAAGTTAGGGAACTTGAATAGTGAAGCAACTGTTAAGTAGTGGAGCAAGATTTAAACTCAGGTCTCTTTGCTGTGAAGCTTATCTCCATTCTTCCATATATAGTTGCTTTTCTTTGTAAAAATAATTCTTTGTTATTCTCAGCATATTTCTTTGGTTAGTAACAGTGAGGCAATACCGTTATTCTTCTGCTCTCCTTCTATAATTGCATTACCTCCTTGTTGGTCTCAATACATTCTTGCTAATTATTATTGCATACTAGGTCTGAGACAGACCTAACTGGTGCTAATGGACATTTTGATGTAACTGCAGATGCTCTTTGTATCTTCAAGGAATTTATTGGTATTGAAAGGACTGGGTTTTTTAGAGGTATACAAAAGTAATAACATACTAACAACATGGTATATAAAACTTCTTAGAGTAGAAGAAAGGTTAGGTTAAAGTGAACCCCTCGTATGGTATTTAGCATGCAGTGGTAGTCAAGAAGGTTCCTGAGATGATAAAGAGACATGGAGGTGGGAAGGTGGGTGCATAGTTGTGGAAGCCGCATGCTTTTGACTGGATAGAATACAGTGGAGTCTAGGTCACAGAAGTGTTATCACACAGTGATATCAAAGAAAAGGTGTGTGATATCAAAAGAAAAGCTAAGCAAGAACCTGTTGTAAATGATCTTCGTGCTCTTTATGGCTGTGAACTTTATTCTCAAGACATTAGGAAGACCCTACACTAAAAACAGTTTCCTAGAGGAAGAATCGATATATCACAAAATCCACAGAAGTACACAATTCCTAATATTCAGAGCTGTGGCACCATTACCTCAACACTTTAGGAAACTTCCATCACCCTCCAAAGCTCTTCTGTATGCCCTGGCTCCCCATTTCTCACTGTAGGTCTTAAACGTTAGTTTTTGCTTTTCAGTTAAGAAACCTAGGGTTAACATCAATAGAAGATCCAGAAGAAACAAGCCCAGTGGCTAGGATCTGTCACATTCCTTTCTTCCCACTTTCTTTCCATCAAGGTTGTGTTCCTTTGATTGAAAATGTCCCACAGACTTGACTATAAGCCACCTGATGAAGGCATTTTCTGAGATTCCTTCTTCCTAGATGACTCTAACTTGTGTCAAGTTGACAAAAGAACCCAGCATGTTCACTTCTGGCTATGCCACTCTCACAAGAAGAAGGTACTTCCTCGGTGTGTTGACACAGCCAAATGGAAGGTGGTAGGCCCCCCAGAAGCAGAGAATGATACTTCTGATGGTTGGGCTCTGTCTTGGTCTACCTGCAGAGGAAGACACACCCACTCAAATCATCTTCCTTCTCTGTATAAGTGGTCATCTGATCCTCTTCAAGTTTTAGGCTAGTCTACCTTCCTCTCACTTTGAGAGTCTTCTTGTGACTACTTCTTGTGTGGCTTCCATTGTTCTTAAGAAGGATGAAAGCAAAGAAGAGTCTATGTGACTTGAAACTAAGCAATCCTGATATTTTTTCCCGTATTATCCTGGAACTGAACCCTCAGGGCTGCAGTTGAACTTGACTTCTGTAACAACGAGGGCCAGCTTGTTGGGGTTTATGTCCCTCCCAGTACCCCATAGCCGGCAAGCCCCAAAGAAAATCACACAGAGATCTCCATAAGTTATAAAACTGATTGGTCCATTAGCTTAGTCTTCTTATTAGCTCTTGTAGCTTATATTAACCCATTATTCTTATCTATGTTAGCCACATGACTCGGTACCTTTCAGCTGGGCAGGTTACATCTTGCTTCTCTGTGGTCTGGGCTGAAATGGAAGGAATAGGCTTCCTCCTTCCTAGAATTCTTCCGTTCTCATGGCTCTACCTCTACTTCCTGTCTGGTTGTCCCACCTATACTTCCTGCCTGGCCAATCAGCATTTATTTAAAACATGACTGACAGAATACAGACAATTCTTCTGTACCAGACTTCACTCTAAACTTGACATTATTATAGAAATTCAATGACACCATTTCATGTTGAAAGGGGTCTAAGAGGTAGTTAGGGGTGATTTCCACAATACATATCCATATCATAAAGTAGGCCATAAGGACCCAGTGACAGGGAATGGCTGTTATTTAGTCATATGCATACAAGAGGATTAGCAATGCAGGGCTTGAGAGTTAGGACTTAGAGATGTTGGTTTTTATGCCGATCTTACCTAGTGGTTTCACTTGGAATTCTTGAATCACTCTGAAGTAAAGCATCTACAGTGTGTTTGTTGGCTACAGCTGCCATGAACAGAATAGCACCAAATAGAGACTTACAAAACAGCTTCTCATAGAAGCCCAAGGAGCCATCAGGATTAGTCTCTTCTGGAGTCTCTTTCCTTGGCTTGTGGATATTTGTGCTATTCTTTCATCATCATCATCATCATCACACTTCTGGTGTCTGAAAAGACTATGGTGTTATTGGACTAAAATAATCTGGATATTAGCAGCTTGTTTGAACTTAATCATCTCTTTAAGAATCTTCTTTCTGAATACAGTCACATTCAGAAATACAGAGAGTGGGACTTTGACATAGATATTCAGGGAAGGGGCAGAACATATCCCATAATAAAGAAATACCCTGTACCTTTGGACAAAGGCTGACTTGTTGGACATCACTGTCACCACTGAAGTGATGCTCTGTAAATAGAGAACTGGTGGGGAACATTTCATTGCCTTTTGATTTCCTTCACATGGAGTGATTCAACCCAACTTTATTTTGATCTTGATCATCTTATGTTCTTTGTCTCCTATCTTCTACCAGCCTAGAGAGTCAGAAGTATGTGGTCCAGACTCTGCTCAGGAGTGTGTCCTCTGTGGGCCCAGATTTTCAGCCACAGAGAAGGAAATAAGACTTTAGGTCTTATGCTTATTTTCTAACACAAATAAGTCTACCACCATTTCATATGGCTGGATTTCTGTTTTTCTTCTTTATGTTTTGGTTTGACTCTGTTATGTAACTTTATTATTATATTCAAGTTCAAATGATTTTTGTGGCATTTGTATGGGAATGTTAGCAGAGGCATTTTAAAATCTCTGCTGGAGCACTCAGACAAGGGCACAATGTGTCAAGTTGTTCATACTGATGATAGTAAACACTTATTGGGCTTCCTGGGTGCTTACTGTAAGGCAGGTATTGATCCTTCAGTAGAAGTTGTTTGCAATGCATCTGAGAAATGGAAGGTATCAAGAATCAACCTTAAACTGATGTAAAACTGGAGAAGGCCAAGCCAGAGGCCAAGCTTGTTGCTTTGGAGCCAGTAGCAAGTGCTCAGTGGACCCACAGCCTGGCTTCTTGGCTATTTGTAGACCCAGTAAGTAAGTCTGGTGTATGCAAGATGCTGACAGCATTTGGTTTGGAGTACTGAGAGAGCAGTTTATTACCTGGGAAATGAGTGATGTGCCAGAATGGCCATAGTGGGCAGTGGGGGAGGAACAGTGTCACTTACTCATTGAATTAGTTGAATTGATCACTGGTGAAATATTTCCTTTGAGCCTACTATGTGTCAGGTGATGCGGGAAAATTGTCTGTATTCTGTCAGTCATGTTATAAATAAACACTGATTGGCCAGGTAGAAAATATAGGTGGGAAAACCATACAGGAAGTAGAAATGATGTAATGAGAACAGGAGAATTCTGGGAAGGAGGAAGTTGATTCCTTCCACTCCTGCCCAGATCATCGAAGCAGCAGGATGTGATCTGCCCCACTGAAAGGAGGTACTGAGCCACATGGCTAACATAGATCAGAAAAATGGGTTAATCAAGATGTGAGAGTTAGCCAGTGAGAGGCTAGAGCTAATGGGCCAACCAGCTTATAATTTATGGAGACCTATGTGTGATTTTCGTTGGGGCTAAACAGTTGGGAGTAAAGGGTGGGGCAGAAAACACAAACAAGCCTGGCCCCCAATCATGTTCCAGTCAGGTAAGAATCAGAGAACTAAATGAAGCTTGAAAACTGGGTAGATGATGTTTAGTGTAGGAACAAATACCACTGCAAGTATGCATGACTCTTAGATGCCCAGGGTGTGCATGGGAAAAAGCCTAGATGACAATGACATGATGCTGTCACTGCTTCTTTCTTCAGAGACCTATGTGATCACATAGATTCTTACAGAAACTTCTCTTTAATTGACTCACTCTTTCCGTGGACGAGTACTTTGTCATCTAGGGTAAAATGCTACAGCTATGTGGGTGTGTAGTGCAGGGTTCAGGGCAGGAAGTGGGTAGGAGCTGTATGTCCAGCTGACACGGCAGCTGGAAATTAAGATGGGCAGGACATAATTATTGAAAATGGCAGCTGCCAGGCTCTCAGAATGCACACTTTGTGTCTGCTGCCAGCCTGAGGTTTAGGATGAGAAGTTGTAGAGACTACTGTTTTATGGCTCCATTCCAAAAATGGGAAATTTGCAATGTCTCACTAGAAAATGGGGTCACTTATGGTGTTGCTTTAAATCACTGAAATGGTCTACACAGTTGCGTGAAGCCACAGGGGCACATTACTCTGAATGTTCCATTGAAGACACCTAAGCTCCAAAGGGCAAAACTGTGCACCAAAACAAAACCTATATAAAAAAAGAAATCTACAGAAAAGGGAAAACATTGAAGCAAACAGGAATTTGGAAGATTACAAACACATAACCATCTCCTTCTGCATGATGTTTCCAGTCCCTTAAACTTGTCAAGTACAAATAAATGCCCATTTAATTCCTCTTCAACTTAGCAATTACATGCTTTTTCATGTCCAAGTACTGAATAGTAATTATACTTGGAATTGCTAGGGAACAAAATAAGACCCGCTCAAGTGGCTTTGGTCAGTCCCAACTGAACATGGTGAAACATGATGGTTTACGAAATGGCTCTGGCGGTATTCTCATAATGGCTGTTTGCGAATCTTAGAAGTTGGTGATAAACAATTTCAGGAAAACTGAGAAAAACTGAGCTACTACACTTTAAGGGGCTTCTCTAAAGAGTCATGTAGAAAATCCATATTCTTTTATTCTTCTAGGAATAATTCAGATAGACATTTCTCAGAAAGAGAATCTTGGTGGTAGTTGGTGCTTCTTGGAGGATTCCAGTTAGACCAATTTGAGTAGTTAGAGGTGGAGTGTTTGGAGCGAGGTGGAACACATTTCAAATTTGACAGCTACATAATGACTCTGCTCTTATCCTTAGTAATAAGAATAGTTACTCATCTGTACATGATCATAAACTGCCTTTGTCATTTAGGTTACCACTGTTAGTGAGTGCTGTATAAAGCGTTGGCAAAAGGTCACATTGCTGGTCGGGTCTCTCATTTACCAGCATGTCATTTGGGGATTTGATTATCAGTCACATGGAGGCAGATTCCAATTTAGATGATTCAAAGGACTCTGTACGGTCTTCTCATAAGCACAGGGGCAGGGTACAGTGATGGCCAAGACTGGGGGCAGGGCACCCAGAGGCTCTGTCCCATGGGAAATAGTGTCATGCTCACAAATGTAGGTAGAAACAGTGTTAGGTGTTGACTCTATGGGAAACCAGGGAGGGTGGAAACTGTAAACAGTTATCGCTGACAGGAGCTAGAGTCAGAGTTGGACAGTCACTCCCATAAAACCAACCCCAGAGGAAGAACAAATACTGAATTCTATGTCCCTGTTTTGTGTCTCAGACCTCTGGCTGATGGTGCTTCCCACTGGCCTTGTTCAATCTGAAGCCTTCCAATGGAGGGGCCTTGGGAATCCATCATTAAGAAAAAGTCTTAGCTCACATAGTAGAGGAGAGAAGACCCCCAAGATAAGACAGAATGGAATGAAGGCAGAAGGAATCACCAGTATGCGTTGAAAAAAACAATCCCTGAGTTATTGACTTTTGGCCAAGTGCACACACTGAGTCAGTGCTGCATCCAAAGTTCTCAAACTGCCCTCAAGGACTTTCCCCCTATTTTATTGATGAGGACCTTGAGCTCGGAATGATTCTCTAATTCACTCAGGATTGCACGGCCATGAAACATCAGAGCTGGTTTTCGACACTAACGTTATTGTCCCTAGCCTGGAGTCTGCACCTTATTTGTTATAACTATTGTAAACCTTTGTTCTTTTCTTTCAAAAAGAGGTTACAGACCTACTTCAGATCACTACGAGGAGGACCCTGTGGGGCACTGAGCAGAGCTCTAGGCTACATGAGACTCTCCACTCTAACTCATTACCTTTGGCTTTCCATTCCTTATCTTTATCCTTTTCAGATCGAGGCACAAGAGAAAAGGGGTGCTGTCCATCCTCCCATGGCTAGGATATTTCCTCCCCAGTGGAGGTAGAGTGCTTCCAATTCAATTTTCTTAGTTCTTTCTGGCTTCACCTGAGAGATATCAGTTCAGAACTGGTGTTGTTGTTGAAGGGGTTGAATACGTAAAGATCCAGTGAGGGGCAAAGGGGCTTAAACACCAACGAGGACAGACAGCTTCTCGTGGTGTTTTCTCAGCAGCTGCAATGATCATTTCTTGGGGAAGAAGAAACTGCAAGCAGTTCTAAATGGAAGAAATGAGCTTTATATGGAGAACAGTTGAAGACACGAACATTCAAGAAAGAAGCGATCCCAGACTTGTTTATTTCCCCACTTCGTAGAAAGACATATTGTTTAATAGAGCAGCAGTTGCAGAGATGTGTTATCTATGTTTCCCCAAGACTTTTCTTTCTCTGATGAGTTGCATACAAGAGTTACTGGGAAAAAAAAAAAACAAAAAATAAAAAAAAAAGAGTTACTGGATATTGAGATATTGAGGCTGGACATAAAGTGGTTAGGCTAGCTTTATATTAAACTATCTCTGTGTTTCTATTGCCTTCTTGTCTGACAGCTGTCCATGAAATCAATGATACCCACATATATTTTGGTGGGGTATTTTCTACCACTTCCCCTCATTAAACACTCTTCCTATGACACCTAGCGTATATAGTCATGGTGCACAACTTAATACTTACTATTTCTTCAGGTGCTAAGAGATTTCATGTATACTCTTACTTCTATCTCTCATCGGTTTTGTAAGCTCCCTAAGGTCAAGGTCAGATGTCACTGGATTCTACCACAGCAGTCTCTGGTGTAATTCAATTTTAGACTAAGGCAGGATATGGATGATGACTAATATTTACTATATTCTGACACATTTTTACCTCTTCCTAGGAAACGAGTGGCAATGAACTAATAGTTACTCCTTATCTTCCATCTTCACGCTTTTAATCTTCCCTAGGAAATTTCTTTATCATCTCAACCTTAATAGGCTACTGTTCAAATGATAACAAACTCAGAAGAAATGTACAAGCAAGTATGCAATTTGCCAAAAAGTATCTAAATACAATTACATTTATATGAATAAACTTAAAAATATGGCAAGAGCTTCTATCATTACTAGATGCTGTTTTTTCTGTTAATTAATTAAATTAAAACATATGAAAGGAATTCAGGGCAAAATAAAAGTAAAGTTTATTTGTAAAAGGCAAGGTCCTCCAGCAGAAGGGCCATGGAACAGAGACTACTGACCGTAAGGTGTCTGGCTTTTTGTTTGGTTTAAGTATCCCCCTGGTGAGTCTCCTGTTCGTTCTAAGGTGCCCAACTTCGTGGCGCAGGGATTTGGCTTCCTGTCTCTATCTGCATGTGACATGCTGATAGGGTCTTCCACATTGGGATGCAAGTTCAAAAATTATTGCTAGTTGCTTAAGGCTTTTCCACCAATCAGGATGGAGCCTGACCTCACTTTTTGGTGTTGTAACAACTAGTAAAGAGAAACTTGAAGCCGAAAGTGGAAATGGCAACACTCTACTAGCCACTCATTCTTTCCCCAGGGGCCCACAGCCTTACTCCCCTATCTGAGTGATTCTTCTAACTCCTGGCAGAGGGTTGATGATATCTCTGAATACTTATCTTTTTTTAATTCATTATCTTTGATTATTCTTTCTGTGTGTGGTCAAAATTAGTATTTTTTTTTTTTTTGGTCAAGTGTGGGTGATGATCAGGTCCTCAGGGCTCCTCTGAGCCCAGGAAGATCTAGGACCAAACCATCTAGCAGCATGCCTTGTTGTCCTTAGGACCTGGTTGATCTTTATGCAAGCATAAAAATCCTGTTCCTTCTAGTCCCTTGAAATTTAAATCAGAAAAGGGGAAATGGAAGTTTATCTTCCCTCCCTTTCTGGGCTTCTAGAGGATCTACTTTCTCAAAATGAAGATCATTATACTCCTTTATTGAGAGACATGAAGAAGGTCCAAATCAATTTGGAAATATTCCATATATCTAAATTAGAAGACTTCAAATCTTAAGATTAGCATTATTTCATCATTCAATAGACAGTATATTTTTAAATGTTTGTTTTCTGTTGCTATGGTAAACACCATGACCAAAAGCAACTTGGGGAGAAAGTTTGCTTCATCTCATAGCTTAAAATGTATCATGGAGGGAGATCAGGGTAGGAACTCAAACAGGAACCTAGAGGCAAAACTGATGAAGAGACCATGAGGGAACGATGCCTACTGGCTTGCTCTGTCTGGCTTTTTCAGCTTTCTTCCTTATACAACCCTGGATTACATGCCCAGGGATGCCACCACTCAAAATGGCTGGGCCCTCCAATGCCAATAATTAATCAAGAAATGCACCGAAGACCCACCTACAGGCCGATCTGATGGAGGCAGTTTTTTAATTGAGGCTTCTCCTTCCCAGATGTCTCTATCTTGTGTCAAGTTGACAAAATATTAGCCAGCACATTTGGCCCCTTGCTAACTTGACACATAAACAAATCACTACCAAACCATAACCTTTTCTTTCTGGCTTATGCCCAAGATCTCATGTTAATACTAACACCACAACATAAAACACAATCCAACTTTCAAAAGTCCCACAGTCTTTAAAAATTTCAACATTTGTAAATCTAAATCCTCTTTAGAATTCAGTTTGTTAACTGTGAGTTCTTGTAAAAAAAATTAAAAACATTAAAAAAACTTTCTTATTTCAAGAAAAAGATCAGGGCAAAATCAAGATCAAATAAAACCAGTTCCAACAGCTTAAGTTGTTCAGTATCCAATGCCTGAGATTCATGATTTTCCTGCCTCCAAGTGGACTGGAAAGCTCCCCGTTTTTGGCTCTGTCCTCTACAGGAATATATGGTTTCTCTCATGGACTCAAGCCTGATCATTCCATATTTACCGCTGTCCTTGGTAGTTGTTCCATGATCCTGGCATCTCAAATATGCTGGAGTCTTTCCTGAAATAGGCTGTAAGTTCCCCAATTGCCTGTCCTGAATTTTCTTAAGGGACTCGGATCCTGCCTCAGAGTGCCAAGCCTCAGCCTTAACACCATGGCCCCTTCAAATCCCGGGGCCTCCAATAGAACTTAAGTTGCACATTCATCAGGGTCTTTCCTGTCCTTTCATGGTGCCAAGCCACAGCTTCTCTCTATGACCCTCAGGTCCTACAGGTCTCATGCCACACAAATTAGAAACATATATGGGAGACGCTAATACATTATCAAGTTTAGTTGCCATTACGAGGGATAGCCTTGGCTATGTCTGGGCCCCAGCTTCTCTGCACTGATCCTGAGAAAACACATCCCAAAAGATTCAACTCAACAATGCTGGTCTCTTCTTAATATAACTGATCTGTCAGCCCAGTTGACCAGTATCAATTGTAGCAGCAAAGCAAAGGCTTCACCTTAGTGAGTCTGATTCCTTGTTAAACCCAGCTAATCTTCAGCCCCAGCTGTTCAGAAACCTCAGAGCCTTAATCCAAATATCACATTAATGGCCCTTATAGACTCTTTAATTTCATCTGAAATTTTACAAGCCAGGGCCTTCTTCATCTGTTTCTTTCAGCATCTTATTATTATTTCTGTCTTCCAAACTCCTATATCTTACTGATCTCTGAGGAGTCAATGGCTTTTCCTCCCCTAAAGTCCTTCTGCAATGTTTTAGAGAAAATTGTGGGCACATATATCCCAGTCCAGTCTCTGGTACCAATTTAGGTCCTAGTTTGCTTTCTATTGCTTCAATAAACACCATGATTAAAAGCAGCTTGGGCAGTAAAAGGTTCATTTTAGCTTGTGGCTTATGGTTTATAGCTTATAGTTAACCATGAAATCGAGTCAGGACAGAAACTCAATGCAGGAACCGAGAGGCAGAAACTGAAGCAGAGCTCATGGACGAAGAATGCTTACTGGCTTGTTCTCCATGGTTTTTAAAACCTGCTTTGTTGTATAAACCTAGTTAACTAAGTTTTACCCAATCTACAGTGCATAGAGCCAGAGAAGTTAGGTATAGAATAAGGGACAAGGGGCAGATAGAACTCCCTGGGAAAAAGAAATGTAATAGACAGTTATGGATTAATGTTTAGGGGAGCCTGGAACAGGAAGCTCAAGTGGAGGGAGAAGAAGGGAGGGGTGAATACAGGTATCAGCAGTTAAGATTAAGGGCCATTAAGTAGGAGCATGGAAATATAACACAGTAGAAGCTTTCTAAAATATAGACATATTTGAAGGAGATAAAAATGTTATTGCCAAATAATGGGAAAAACAGAGCCTCAGATGGGCATCTCTTGTCACCAAATGAAGCTTCCAGTACTATGATCGGGTTCTATCTATGTGAATTGTGGTCCAAAGGGGTGCCATGGGAATCCCCAAACAATCCAAACAGTTACCAATACTATAGGTCACTCTCCACAAACTGGATGGCAAGGCCCCACTGCTGAAGACAACACCCACACAACTCACTGAACCTGGAGAAGTCAAGGTGGGTCCTTACATAGAACCCTCACCCATACAATCTATTAGCTTTGAACTCCTCATGGGAGAAAGGGAAAGCTCAGCTGTGAACCCTCTGCTCTCCAATGCTGTCCTTGCATGCAGTATAGCCTAATGCAGTGGTGGCACGAAGCTCGTGGGAATAACCAATAGCTGACTTGAACTGAAGGCTCACTCCAGGAGATAAACCTATCCTGACACTGCCTAGGTGACCAAGAACCGGAGACTAAACAGCCTATGGCCCTAGGGTAAAATTCAGTACTCTTGTTCTTAAAAAAGAAAAAAAATTGCAATCAAATGATTCCTAATGACATTCTGCTATCGTCATAGATCAGTACCCTGCTTTAGTCATCATCAGAAAAGCTTTCTTCTGCAGCAGATGGGAACGGATACAGAGACTCACAGGTAGACATTATATTTAGTCACATGTACATATACATTATAAAATCCTTTTGTCTAGACATATGTTGCTTGCTTGTCCAACTGTTTGGATGTAGTGGAATCATAGGAGGTGGAATTAGTAGAAGGAACAGTCTCTCTGGGGTTGTCATGTAGCAGGCTGGGTGAGCTTGCTTTGAAAGATGTTTGCACTTAGGTGCTTTGAAGGTGTAGATTTTAGAAGTAGTAACACTTTAACATAGAGTTATCCAGGCTCTACTGGCTTGATTCCAGGAGGAACCCTCAGAAGTCAATGGGAACAAAATCTCTCTTTCTCTCTCTCTCTCTCTCTCTCTCTCTCTCTCTCTCTCTCTCTCTCTCTCTGTCTCTTTGGTTTTATTTTATTAGAAAGATGTTGAAAGTGGTCTTGGATATTGAGTGTCTAGAGTCTGGTACTGCAGATGAATCTGTGGGCATTTTTATTTTTTATTTATTTTACATTTATTCTAGATTTCAAGAGCTGTAAACTGTTCTCTGAGGTTTAAAATGTGAGCTCCCTGGTTTGAAAAACATGTTAGAGAGCAGGGGCAGGGCTTGTTTTTGTAAATAACCCCTTCTGTTCACATTAGCTGCTTTTCAGTGAAGACGTAGTTAAAGAAAATGCTTCTGGGGCTGTGTTATCGGTAATACTCTTGAATGGGTTTGAGAAAAATGGTAAGAATTTTTATATTTAGTCACATGTACATATACATTATAAAATCCTTTTGTCTAGACATATGTTGCTTGCTTGTCCAACTGTTTGGATATAGTGGAATCATAGGAGGTGGAATTAGTAGAAGGAAGTTAGTCATTGGTGATATATCCTTAGGAAAGACATCAGGATCCTCACCCTCTCACTCCATGCTGTCAAAATGACAAAACATGAGAAGTGCTAGCCAAACTCAGCATGGCCCAAGACAGGACCAAGGACAGACAGAATGAGTTAGCTCACTTCTCACGTCCACTCACCAAACGCCTCATCCATGTGTCATTGTCCCAGCATACTTATCCATCAGATGGGATGAATGGCTCTTTTTCCCCTCAGAATAATGGAATTGGAAAAAAATAAAGTGTAATATCACATACACAGTGAGATTATAAATTAAAAACACATAATATTCACTGAGATCTAACTCATTTTAAAGTGATATTTTAATATTATGCTTTATGTATTTTACCATATATTTTCAGGGTACTCAATTATGCTTGTATATGTATATTATCTATAATATGTAATTCATAATAATCGTATGTGTGGGATATAAATAAAAATGATTTGGTTACAGATATAGTTATGAATAATTGGATTCATTTTCTTTCTGTTTTGCCATATGCTGGCAGTGTAAATTGGGCTACATTAATCGTAGATAATTTTTTAATTTAATTAATTCCTTGCTTCTTTGGACAAAGAGAGTGGTGATTTTCAAAGGGAAAGTGGCATTTTACAATTTCTTTTTTTAAAAAATATTTATTTATTATGTATACAATAAATATTCTGTCTGTATGCCTGCAGGCCAGAAGAGGGCACCAAACCCCATTACAGATGGTTGTGAGCCACCATGTGGTTGCTGGGAATTGAACTCAGGACCTTTGGAAGAGCAGTCATTGCTCTTAACCTCTGAGCCATCTCTCCAGCACCATTTTACAATTTCTTAAGGGTGTCAGACACAAAGTGCCAGTTTGTTGGGCCAAACCAAGGAAGATGATGATGACATTGAGCCCACAAATGTAGCTTCTGGGAAATGTGTGAACAGGAGACAATCAAGGAACCAGGAACCAGGAACCAGGATTGCATCACTGGCAGGAGTCCCAGAAATAAAGAAGAGGGGGGCATTCTAGTATTTGCAGCATTTTGATTGATATAGTTGATACAATTTGGGGAAAATTAGGTAGTTGCTGCAGTACTTGAATTTGTTATAAGGATTTCTCAATTGTTCATTAATTTTTATTTTGAAGTAATTACAAACTCCCAACTTCCTTCAATCATGAACAGTGATAAGAAGTATAAGTTAAATGAAACACCTCCTCAAAGAAAAAGTTAAAAGGTCCAAGAAAGAACACTGTTAATGACTGTTTGTCAGGCACTGTGGTGAGAACTCTGCAGATAAACTCATTATTGAAGGGCACTGCGGTGGGCACTGTATAGATACACTCAGTATTGAAGGACATTGTGGTGGGCACTCTGCAGATAAACTCAGTATTGAAGGGCACTGCGGTGGGCATTCTGCAGATACTCTCAATATTGTAAGCATTACAAGGTAGATAAACCAAAGTTTATTCACAGATTTCAAAAGGCAACTTTGCAAAAGCCTTGATCATAAGAGTTCTGTAAACAGTGTGTTCTGGACTGCTTATTTAAGCTGCTTAATTAAAAGCGCTAGTTAGTAGACAGGCCTCTAGGAATATTTTGATTGTACAATGCTAGATGAACCCCGTGAAGCCAGTGTTAATAAAGTCTGAACGATGTCTGAATATGGTGCAGTTGTCAAAGAAGGCAGTGTACGAGTTCGTTACAGGGCCCTCAGGGTAAACTGAGCCCTGAAAATGACTTAGAGGTCATGATTATCTATTTTACTTGGTTCTAGCATGAGTGCCAGATAACTTGCCCTATAAATGTTTCATTTTAAAAAAAACCATTTTGGTTCAGTTTTAACTTTGAAGCATTTTAAAGACAGAAGTATTACCATGTGTTTAAGGTGTGGAATGGCCCAGAGACTAGAATGCCAGCTGCTTCCTAGAATGTGCAGTGTCCCCTGAGTAACACACTGGGGCTTAGTGGCTAGAATAGTGCTTTAAACAATACCCAATAAAATAAAAAATAGTGCATCACGTCCTGGTTGCTTCTGCATGGCTTGCTGCAGGTATCATTTTCTTTGTGCTCTTCCTCAGCCCTACCCTCACAGGCAGCAACCAAGGCCACATAAGGAGCATATTGCAGCAAACATACGCGTTTGCCAAATGAAGATACAGTAAATAAATAGTCTCACATTATCCAAGAGATAGATGCAGTAATTAAAAATCTTCCAACTAAAACAAAGAACAACAGATAGATTCATCCTAGAGTTCTCCCAGATCTTCAAAGTAATGAACTCTATCTATTCCGTAAAATTTTCCAGAAAATTGAAGGACTTACACTGATATTAGGGTGAAGTGTACATGTTTTAATTTGGTCATTGATTCTAATATCTTTGGAAAACACATGAGTTAAGTTTTAGTTTGAGTTTTTATTTTATTGTTAAATCTGAATTTTATTCCCATTACTTTTGGAGACATGGACAAGGATGCTAAATAGAAGAATCATCAAAGGACAAGCTCGGGTAATATACAAGTTGGCATTGTGACCAAGGAAAGCATGGTACTAGTAATAGTTACAGAGAACCCAATGTATCCTCTCGTCGACAAACCTTCACTTCCTCTTCACTTGTCTCTATCTGGTGAGAGGATCAAATAGCAGCACATTGTTCAAGAAAGGAACATCCATACCCACTTGAAGAAGTTAATTTTATTGCTAAATCTCTGGCTGAGCATATTTTTGAGCATGCTTTGAAACAGATTCTAAATGTGTAACTGTTTAAACTTGAAAATATTTCTTCTTTTACAACTGACTCCTGCAATTGAGCGCATCATCACCCTCATCTTGAGTGAGCAGGGCGAGAGCACAGGTACAGGCCATTCTAACTAACTCTTGTGGGATCAGGGTTTTTTCCCAGCCCAATTCTAGTTTCTAAAGGTATGAAGAAGGATTTTTCTTTCTACAAATGGACTTCTTCGCTTGTATGCCTATGGAAACCTTTATACATAAGTTTTGGTATTGTTTTCCTAAACCAGAATAATCTGTTCCGTGGTAGAAACACAAACTTTCAGCAAGAGGATTCAGAGATCCCTTCAGCATCCCTTTGCCATGGGCACTGTTGTGAATTTCAGAGGGCCCGGTGTTTCAATAAACTCAGGGCTACATGTCCCAACGCTCTCAGGGAAGTCATGTGAAGGTAGACATTGACATGGTGGAAGGAAGACATTGAACTTCTGACACCAGTGAGGTCACACCAGGCTGGCAAGACACTTGTGACCTAAACACGCTAAAATCACTATGAGACTTCAGTGGTAGGAGTGAGTCATGCAGATCTCCCAATTTCTTTCTGTCAAAATGAGACGTTTGAATGAGACCCCGTCTGGTCTTGGCAGTGCCCTTTAGATGCCATTCAGTAAGTTTGACAACAGGGTAGAATGGTGCAGTTATGTCTTGGGAGTTGGGCATTATTTAAAGATGATTAATTAGTATCCTTTATATTATCCTACTGCATTTTGGACACAAGAAAAATGTGTGCCTTTGAACGTTCTCTCTGGGATTTGCCTCCTGAAGGCCAGAGTTTCCTATGGAACAGACTGATTCATGGTGGGGTTTTAGCATTTTGTTTTGATTAGCAGGTGAACAGCTTACCAGTGAGGGAAAGTCTCCAGTCCTATCTCCCTGTTTACTAGAAGTATCTAGTGAAATGGACATCAACAGGTATCAGTCTGAGGAACCATAAGTGACAAACCAGTAGACTCCCAAGATCATACACAACATAATCCAAACGTCATCCAAAAGGGTGGCCGAGATGAGCGCCTCATGCCTCATCAACTGTAGCTGCTTTCACATCAAGTTTTTTATCTGATTGTGAGAAGTTCCTTAGACGAGGTCTTTCCCACGTGGTCTGCGGAGGGTAGAAATCGAAGCTGTGAGGCAAAACTCACCTCAAACTTCCTATCAGTCAGCAAAGCACACCTTCCCTCCGGAGACTGGAGATGAAGTCTCAAAGCAGGGTTACAAGTGTCTCTTTCTTTTTACAAATGGGGAGACTGGGGTTTGCTGATGTGAGCAACTCGCCCGAGGTTATGCAGAACTAGCCTTCCAGCCTTGTTTGTACTCCTCACGTCTGTTTGCATCGCTCCCATCAAAGAGTCAAGACTTGGATGCTAAGCCGAGTGATGACACACATTTAAGAAAAAAAGCAAGTGGATAATTGTTTCTGCAAGCCAGAGGCCGGGTTCTTGATGTTCTTCACAGTACGTAAAGCCCAAGTCTGGATCAGAGAATCAACTCATTTGTGGAGGAATAAACCCACTGAAAGAGCTAAATTAAAAATTGCTTCATAAAAAAAAAATAATAAGCTAGGCCTGAGAGATTTCTCAGTGGTTAAGAGCACTGATTACTCTTCCAGAGGACCCAGGTTTAATTCACAGCACCCACAAAGCAGCTAGCAAACACAACTGTCTGTAACTTCAATTCCAGGGGATCCAACAGCCTCACACAGACGTACATGCAGACAAAATACCAATGCAGATGGAATAAAAAAAAATCCTAAACCAATGAAACTGGATTAGTTAGGGTGAGGTTAGCTACCATAGTGGAAATTTACTTCCTTCTCTCATGGAAAAGTCACTGGGTAGTCCTCTGTGATGGCTATTCTCGATTGTCAAGTTGACAGGACATGGAATCATCTAGGGGACATGGGCATGTCTGTGAGGGCACTTTTAGAGAGGTTTAATTGACATGAAATGGTCCACCCTGAACATGAGCTGCCCCATTCCATAGGCTGGGGTGTGGAATACAATGGAAGAATGGAGCTGAACATCTACCTTCTGCAGTCAGCTTCCAACTGACAGTCATAGGTAAAACAGGAGTAGTGGAAACAGAGCCTAGTATATTCACTCTTCTAGCACTAGTGCAATCGTGGGAGCATGATTATCCTCCCTGATCTCAAGTCTCCCAACTCTAAATCCATGAGTTGCTTAGAGGATTTATGGAATAACAAAACCACTCAGCCCAGTGGCCAACATGCTGTCAACACTTGTGGCCAGTATTTTATTTTAATGGTCCAAATTGTTTCTGATTCCATAACAGTTGGTGAAAGTGAGACTGTAAGTTGAATGATGAACACTGTTAAGCCATCTTCCCATGGCACAGAGGGAGTGGGTTGGGCATCCAGTGACAGGGTGATCTAGGTTGCTCACACAGGGTTAAGGATGCGATGGTTTAGAAGAGGAAGAAGAGACTTAGTTTGAGATAAGGTCAAGTAAGATTAAAGACTTCTGTCATGATGTGGGATTCCCCTCTGTATGCTGTGAATACCATTGGTTAATAAAGAAACTGGCTTGGCCTGATTGGGTAGAACTTAGCTATGTGGGGAAAACTAAACTGAATGCTGGGAGAAAGGAGGTGGAGTGAGGGAGAAGCCATGGAGCCTCTACCAGAGACAGACAAGTTGAAACCTTACCAGTAGGCCACAAGCCTCGTGGTAAAATATAAAATAATGGAGATGGGTTAATTCTAGATGTAAGAGCTAGCTAGTAATATGCTTAAGTATTTAGCCACGCAGTGATTGAACTAATACAGTTTCTGTGTGATTATTTTGGGTCTGAGCAGCCAGGAACAAACAAGCGGCCTCTCATATTACACTGTCATGGACAAGCCCTATGAGGGAATGTGGAGTGAAGGAAGAGCCTGGCAGCCCACAGCTAGCCACAGCAATGACGCTTTATTGGCTCTCTTCAGCTGGGAATACCTTGAGGGAACTGTGGATCTTGGGGCTTGTTCTGAGAGTATGTTGGTTCAGCAGGTTAAAAATCTTTAAATGGGAGCTTTGATATACTTTTAACTTATAAAAGGATAGCTTGAGTACTTGGTTAATCAAAATTACTAAAATAAAGCAAGCAAAACAGCAAAACACAATTTCTGCTAAAGCATATGAGTTTTATTAAGCAAGATTGCTAAACAAAAACATCAAACAAACAAACAAAACCAAAAAATGGCCTTTGTGTTTTGTAGAGGCCGAGAAGTCACCTTTGCAGGTATATAAAGCTTTATGACTTCATTGGGCCAGGTCTTTGAACACCCAGGATACTCAAACACTAGTTCACCAAGGAAAACAAAACCAAACAAAGAATTACCTAGAAAATAAATTACCAGTTGTTTGGGATAACAGATGGATGCTTTGTTTGGAAGCTTCATGTGCTTTATTGTGTAGCTCATTATGGAGATCTGGGTCCTGAAAGTGGTAACTTCAAATGCTGCTCTGTTTGATGCCCCAAATCCCAGGGCTGTTGAACAGTTAATCTTCACAGACCTGGGTAGAGGTGGACGGTGAATCATTTTCTAGTAACATTAATAAAAATCCAACCACACTGTAAAATAAATGTTTGTTTTGTTTCTTTGGTGGATGGAGGCACTGTAAATATCAGTGGTTAAGAGTGCTTGCTGCTCTTGTACAAGATTCAAATTTGGCTCCTAACACCTACATCAGGCTTCTCACAATCACCTGTAACTCAGGTTTCAGGAATCCAGGACCCTCTGATGGACTTCATACCCACATGTATATACACAGAGACTCACACATACATAATAAAAAGTAATAAAGTAAATGTTTAAAATGCTTGAAAATTGCTTTCTTTGGACTTTGCATTCATATTTTCAAAAGTTCTTACCCAAAGGAAGTTGAAGGATGCCTGCCAAGTTTGTCCTTTGCAGCTTCTTTTCCTGGTTGTCAGTCAACGACAATGCCTGTCCTCACTGGATAAGACGGTTCCTATTATTCAAGACCATACTACATGAAGTTATTGAGAAGGGAGGGTCTACTCAAATTGAAATCCCTAGAAAAGCCAGAATTAATTTTTAGAAATTGAATGTTTGAAGTGATGCTAAGCGCTTTCCTGGTGAGCTGGATTATTAAGAACTCAACAGAGAAGTTGAGGTTGGGGATTAGCAGGTGCCGTCAGAGGGGAGCAACCGGAACTTGGACCTTCTGGCTGGCCAGATGAGTGCTGGGTTAGCCTTTCAGGTTCTGAGAACTGCCTCAGAGTAGAGTTAAATTTCTTAGCTGGAAATATCATTTCACCACCAACATTTTTATTGCATACTTTTAGCAGTGCAGCTAGAGTGGTCTTTCTCAGACAACTCTTCCAGTCTCTAGCCTTGCTCTTGTCCTTAAAGCATGCTGAACTCTACAGCTATGTCTTGCCTCTGCACCTTCTATCAATGAGGTGGGTCAGTGTTTTGAATGAATGGAGAAGTGGCATTTGAAAAGCTGCCTGCCTCCTTTCAAGCAGAAAGGATAAGACAGCAGCCCCGGTCTGGTTAGGTTTTGTGGCTGTACACTCTTTTCCATTAAATACATAAGGATAGTTTGATTAAATTCATTATGTGTTATGGATTAGAGTTTGTTTGCATGTTTAACAACTACCTGAAATTCTATTTTTAAATATCTTATATTTTAACCACAACAGTGCAGTGTTTTTTTTTTTTTTTGTAAAAAACTTTTCACAGTCTTAGGGTATCATAAGATTATCAGTTACTAAAAATTTTGCAGTAGGTTTAAATGACCTTTAACAAAATCTTTTCTTACTTCAAAACATTTTGACGCACAAAACTAGGATATAAATTTGTCAAAAAAAAACCCTGTAAAATAAATAGATGTTTATGGAGAGCAGGGAAGATGTAAGAGAATTAAGAGAGAAACTTTGGTGTTGTGTTCCAATATACAAAACTTGGTACCAAGAAGAGGAGGTCTCCACTGAGCAGGAGCAGAAGTCACAGGATCTACGAACTGCTCTAAGCACTTAGGTGGTTAATTTGGTGGCCTATTGGATACTGAGTGCAGACCAGGGGGAGGCAAAAAAGTCCTAGAGGCCACAAGTCTCTTCCCGCTTGCTTTTACCTCCAGAATTCCACCAGTTTTTAAATCCTCTCCTCTCCTCTCCTCTCCTCTCCTCTCTTCTTCTCCTTTTCCCTCTTCTTTTTCTCCTTCCTTCCTTCTTTCCTTCTTTTTTTATTGAAAATAGATTCTTCTCTCATATAATATATCCCAACCACAGTTTTCCTCCTCCCACTTTTCCCAGTTTCTCCCGACCTCCACTCTCCCCCAAATCTACTACTCCTCTGTTTCCCTTCAGAAAAAAGCAGGCTTCCAAGATATAGCAACCAAACATGCCCAAACAAGATACAATAAGACAAGGCAAAAGGCTTTCAAAGTGCAGAAAGATTTCTGAGGCTCCAGCAGGAGAGAGGCAATCTCTGTAAAGAACACAGATCCTCCTGCACAAGGAAGACAGTTCCAAACAGCCTACCAGAGCCATCTGTCCATTTGTCAGTGTGTGTGTGTGTGTGTGTGTGTGTGTGTGTTGGGGAGGAAGAGTCATGGAAGTAATTTGGTAGCACTGCAGTTGGGGAAGGAGTAAGAGACAGGAGTGATAAGGTTACAACTCTGAGACACAACTCATAGACAGACTGGGATTGGTTTAAAACAAGGTAGAAGGTTTCCCTTACTGCACACTGCCAGTGACTTCTGTGTCATAGCGGTGGATTACAACTGGAAGAGCTGTGAGGGGTAAGCCTTCTCAGAGCGATGCATAAGAGCTAGAAAATAGCAAGGCTGCTGGAGAAATTTGGAACTACTGGATGAAAAATTAAATTCAGCCTAATTTCTAGCCAAATCAACATAAATCCTCATACTCATTACCCAGTGATGAAGCACTTGTCAAGCATTCAGTCTCTTGTGTTGACTCCCAGCACTCCTAAAAAATAAAATAAATAAACATATTTTAAACTAGAGAAATAAAGACTTCTTTAGACAATACTGAAACTCTCATATCTTTCAAACAAAAAATAAAAAATAAAAGGACATACTTTGGAGACCCAAAGTGACACCAAGAAGGAATACACGAGCATAAAATAAAATACTTTCCCCAGTCTCAGCTAATGGAAAGGTAACTGTTCAAAGCAATAATAGTGTCCACCAATGTCTCGAGTTATCCTAACAGAGGGTAAGGGAAAAGATCCACGACAATAGTGCAGGGCTGGCTGAGGCTGATGGGAATGCTCTACTTGGCTGTGAGCTACCACAGTCCATACAGTGTGGCATGTTAACTGGAAACGGATACCAAATCGGTTCCCTAGATCTATAAGAAGGCTTAAAATGTTATAAAACACTATATATGAAAAATGAAAAATGATTAAAATTATGTAAATTGCCTTTTCCCCTGTCTCAAAAAAACAAAAAAAGGGGGGGGGGAACAAAACCAAAAGAATAAAAGGGAAAGTAGCTGTTTTCTTTGTATGTTTTTCCCAAAATCTAAAACTGTTTTAGAACAAGCTTATTTAATAATGTTGTAAGATTTTAAATTGCTAAGTACATGATGGTGATTATTAAATCTTTTAAGTTGGTAATTATAGATTTCATATAGAATTATGATATCTAAGATTCACAGAATGAAGGTCTTATAGCCTTATGTTGATAAACATTGAATGTCTGATAGGGCCACGTTGATGGATACAGAATGTCCTATAGACTCATGTTGATGGACACAGAATGTCCTGTAGACTCATGTAGATGGGCACAGAGCATCCTATAAACTCATATTGATAGACACAGTGAATGTCTTATAGGCTTATGTTGATAGACATTGGATGTCCTATAGGCTCACATTGATGGACACAGAATGTCCTGTAGACTCATGTTGAGTCGCGTTTTGTGCCATAGAAGTAAGGGAAGCTGCACAGTCCAGTCCAGCACAGAATACAGCTTTCGGCCTTCACTTACCAAGCATCTTCTTACCACGAGCCTCAGGGGAGTAGTCTGTTGGTGGGTGGCTAAGTAGAGCCCTGAGGAAGTAAACTTGGGATGCTGTCCTGGCTGTTTGAGAATCCTGAGTGGTTGGCCATGCCTGTCCTGTGCTCAGGTATGGGAGCGCAGAATTATACACATGGGTATAATAACTTTCATGCCAGGTGATTCTTCAACATGGCAATAATGGGAAAGGAATACTAGGGGAAGCATAATCTCTTGAGAAAAGCTCCCAAAGAATCTGCATAGGTCTTGTTAAAGTTTGGAGATATGTCATGGCAGATGACTCTCAATTGTCTACCTGGAGCCAATCCTGCAGCAGTCTTAGCCTGAGGCTTAAAAGTTTCTAGACTGTCAAAGGGCACGTTTTTATTTTTGGATGCATTGTACATAGTGGCAGTAGAGGTGGTGGTGATGCCATGACTGGAAGATACCCCCAGCATAGGGGATTTTCATACAGCGTCTACCTTGGATCCCCGGTCTTTATGAACTTGCAAGCTATAGCCATTTACTCTACACCCCCATGGCCATTTCTGTTTTAGGTCTTATTGAAGCTTTTCTCCTATAATTGCCCATGTGGTAGTTGGTGTAAAACCATCATCTTAATAACTGGAATAAGTTGTGGCCTGGGGAGAAAGCTTGCTTTGCAGGGGAAGACAGATTGCACTAGATGAGATTAAACGAGGGCCATCAGGGCTTTGTGTGTTTTCATGTTGGGGCAAGCCTTCAGGATAGCAGTTGTCCATCAAAATTGATTTTATTCCAGGTGAAACCTTGCTTCCTTATCACTGTGTTCCAAAGTGAGCTGCACCAGGAAGAACGAACTCCAGTTTCTACCTCAGACTCGTCTAATATTTTGAATTACTTATCACATGTACTGCTATCATCCCTTGCTATGAGAAGAGGGCAATACACATCTGTTTAAAGGCCTATGGGTCTGTTGCCACTGGTAATTGAAATGGCTTGGTCAGTATCATCCTAGGCTAATGAATTATCAAGGATCATGAATCAGAAATGCATCACTTTGGCTAAGGAGATGGCTCAAGGAATGGAAGTATCAGCCATGGATTTGATGGCTAAGTTTGATCGCCAGGACCCACACAGCAAGAGGAGAGGATTTTCCCCATAAACTTCCCTGTGACCTCCACACACACTCTGTAGCCCAGGCAGGTGCATGTGGGTGTGCAACATGCATATACACACAAACACATAAATAAAATGCAATAAGAATGTTTTTTTTAAAGAAATATACTCGTCTTTTGGGGAGAATGTGTCTTCTTCAGGGGTAATAGTGGCATGAGGAAACTGGATATGGTGAATGCTTCCATAAGGGCAAAGGTTGGGAGCTAGCTATACTCAAGGGGCAACTTTGACTGGAGAACTTGGGAGTAGATGAAAATTGACTCAAGCTATTTTTTTCCTCTTCTTCTTTCCAGGTGTACTTCCTGATGTTTTCTGTAGAATTCTCTCTCAAACTTTGAAAGGAAGTCTATGGACTCTGGGCAGCTTTGCCCTCTTCTAGAAAGGAGAGTGGGGTGTTTGCTCCATTTTTTAAAAAAATTCTTTCAGATCTATTTATTTGTATTAGTATGAATGCTTTGCCTACATGTATGTATGTGTATCCCATATGTGCCTGGTGCCTGAGGAGGTCAGAAAGGCAGTCTGAGATTCCCTGGAACTGGAGTTGTGGATGGTCATGAGCCACCATGTGGGTGCTGCAATCATTTCTGGGTACTTTGCAAGAGGAAGAAGTGGTTCTAACCCCTGACCCATGTTGATAACCTTCCCTAGAGGTGAATACAAAAAGAGAATCCCTACCTCCTCTTAGTAGATCCCAGAAGTAAATAGCTACTCTTCAGTGCTGGTTAAATATTTATTCCCCTTTTGTATGTATTTTGTTATTTTATGAAAAAAATCAATGCTCTACAAGATATTATTTAGTATAATTGGTTATGATAAAATTTCAAAACACTTTCCTATAACGTCCTTGAGTTCTTTGGAACTCTGTGTGATTCAGATAGTCTCATTATGAGATCACAGCTAACCTTTGAGGCAGACATGGATGTGCCTTGCCCCTGGGTTAAAGAGCAGTAGAGGGGAAAAGTTAAGAATCAGATCCTCAACATTTTCTCCTAATGTTCTTTCCCCAACATGTCCGAAAGACTGAGTTTAAGAACCATCAAGAGGAGAGGAATATGGAAGGGAGGCAAACACTTGCTATTTCAACATCAATGAGGGCACAAACATTACGCTGTACCTCCTCCCTGGGCCCATCAGAGAAGACAGGAGCAGATGTACTGGTTCTGTTGTTAGGGATGTGACTACAATGAGGAGCAAGTGCAGGAGAATCTTTAAGTAGAGGAGAGGCCCTCCTAGACCTGACACGGGCTTCTGTAGATTCAACAAAAAGACATTTTTCATATTCTAGTGTGACTTTTCTATGTTTTAGTCCATCATGATTTTTTCTGTCTTTTGCAGAAAGATTAATTTTTTCAAGGGAGAAAGGCCTTGACCCTGGGGGAGACAGTGATATGGTCCTCTCTGTTTTCCAGGACCGTGAAGCCTATGGCCTTTCTTGTTGGCTCTATCTCTACTTATCTGCATCTCTACTTATCTGCCACCATTGTTCTTTAGTGTTCAGAGTATCATTATAGGACATCTTAGAATCTTCATTCTAAAGCCTCAAGGTGGATAGACACGTAGTGCTATAGACGGCTGCTCTCTGTGTGATTGACAGCTTTGGTAGGAGGATGCTTAGAGCTTGAAATTACTGTTTCTAGTTTGAAATATTCTGTGTGCTTATTACCTGACACGTTCATAAATGAGATTTAGCTAGAGTGTATTTTCTCCCTGAGATCAACAATGACTTTGTGTCTAGAGGTGTGAGTTGGAAGAGGTATTCATGGTCTGTTTTTCTAGGGAATTAGGGAGAGTAAGGGAAAGAAACCCTGAGAAAGAAAAAGGATCCCATGGGTCTCTGTGGCTAAAGGATGAATATCCAGATGATATGTTCTGGGTGATACTCAGATTCACCTACCCACAGAGGGTGAGTAGGTGCCATACACCTGCCCAAAGTCAACCAAGAGTGAGTGCCCAGTACAAGAGGACTAGGCAGAGGAGGGAGGTGCACACAGTAGCATGTTCCTGTGCAGGCTGCTGGATATGGCTTTGCTGTAGTCTGAGGGAACACAATGTTACAGTCTCTCTTCATGGTGACTCAGGAGTTAGGCTCCAGACTCATTGCCCTGGCATTTCTCCAGCTCTATCCAGTGTTTATGTGCTAGGGACCTGAACTTAACTTAGCTCTTGTGTAGCAAACAATTTGCCAACTGAGTCTTTTTATTTCAAGACGATAATTGTCTTCTCATTCATTTCTACTCATGGAACACATATTCATGGTGTCCCTGCTGTGTGCCTGTGCCACGTGCGTCTTAACTCTAGCTCTCTGTCTGCTCCTTACAATGTATCTCTAATTTACTATGAGCTACTAAAAGCCAGACAACCAGTCATCGTACTTCTAAGAAAGCATGTGTCAATAAGTTCCAAATAATTTTTCACTTGAAAAATCTTATCTTTGTGAGACATATGTTCTAATTTTGAATTATTGAATATGATAACTATGAAGCAGGTAATGTGAATGGTTGAATGCAGGCAGGGCTTCTGCCACGCAGGAAGGTGAGTTCCTCTCTCTTAGGGAGTATTCCTCCCTAGTAGTCCTCTTCGAGCCATCGTCTGTGTAACAAGCACTGGGGAAGTTGCCACTCCATGTCCATCACATGGCAGTGGCCTCTTGATGGTTTTAGACCTCAAAAGAAAGCCAAGGAGCAATGAAGCTTCAATGCAGAGGACCTCACAGTTCTCATCTCGAGTCTCCCTAACATCTTATTTATACCTTATCTTAACCTATGCATCTTAACTAATTCATTTTATTCATTCCTAACTGACTTTAGCCATCTTTGTGTCAAGGGACTGAGTGTTAGTTGTCATACCTGTCTCTAGAGCCAAGTACTGGGCCTGCCACCGAATGGGTAATGGAGACTAAAGATATAAATGGAAGTGCCCTTGGATCTTTGGAAGAACTCTTCGGACCTCAGCTTTGCTGATGATTTTCTTTAGCCCTGAGAACTGATGTATAGGTTTTCCTTTCAGGGGTATGAACTTGAGGGTGAAAAGCAAGAGTGGAGGAGAATGAATCAGCTAGACGGAGGTTGTGATGGAGTGAAGTGCGGCCTGGGGAAGGAGGCAGAGCTGAAATTACTGACTGATTGTTAGAGAATGGCCCTTGAACCACAGTGGTCAGCCAAATAGTAATTAAAAGCATTATTTTCAATTAAACTAAGAGCTTTGGATCAATATTTAAAATTTCTCTTTGCTTTCCATCTTACACAAGCTGTCTGGTCTTCATTATTTAGTGTCTAGATCTTCCAGGATCTGTGAACCCATGTGTGGATGCCAGCTCCATTCATGAGCACCTGTGAAATAAGTGCATGGGATCTTGATGCTTTTGCAGTAAGGGTGCATTATTCTGTTAAGAGGAAAGTGTGTTTAACTGAATTGTTCATATTTTTATGCATGTTCTAGTTTAAAAATGCAAGAAAACTCTTAGGGATACAAAAGAAAAAGAAATAAGAAGAAGAGGGAGAGAGGAAAAAAAGAGGAGAAACAGACGAAGAATAATGGCAAAGGAAATTCTATTTCCTCATGTGTAACACAGTGATGCAGGTCAGATAATTTCTGTCACCTCAACTCTAAAGTTTAGACAAGGTCCCATGTTTTTCTGTGTAAAGAAGACTGGCTTCAACTTGGTAGCAGAATTTTTAAAACCTTCATGGCGGTAAGAACAGTTTCTAATTAAGTTTCCGAGAAGTAAAGAGTTTTTTTTTTTTAACCTCCGCACCAAACATACCATTAGAAGAAAATTTCCATCTTAATATCAGATTTTAGTACTAAGCATAGTCATCAGGACCACCCTGCTAAAGAAGTCTACAACAGATGTGTGGTGTTCTGCAAGGTCACAGCACTCCAAGGATGCTTTACTTCGCGAAACACTTGCATATGAACTATTCCATTTTATGCTTTCCCCACAACACTGCCAACAAATGATGGTAAGGAAAGAAGGAGCTGTTCTGTGAGGGAACATCTGGGTCTCTGCTAAGATACACTCTCTTGTCTCACACTCACATTGTCCAGTTATTGCAGTCCTAAAACACCATCAAATGTAGGTTTCCCTCACTTAGAAACAGCTTTTTGAAGCTGGAGAGATTGCTCAGTTGTTAAGACCACTTCTTGTTCTTGCAGCGGACTTGAGTTCGAATCCCAAAATCCATATATTAGCTCACAACTGTTTATAATGCCAGTTCCAAGGGATGCAATGCCCTCTTCTGACCTCTGAGGGAACCAAGGATGCATGTGGTGTGGGATATATACATATGAGCAAAACACCCATGCACATAAAATAACATAAATAATAAAATTTAAACATTTACAAAAATCAGCTGTTTCTTTTAACATGGTCCTCAGATTATACTATGAAAGACAATACAGAGCAATTTACTGCAGTATCATAAACGGAACAGAGCTGGAGACATAGCTTAGTTTGTTTGTTTTTTAATTCTTTTATTGAGCTATATATTTATTGTTGGGGAAGCCGCTTGTTTGTTTCCTGGCGGCTCCAACCCGAAACAACCACACAGAAATTTGTATTAATTGCAATACTATTTGGCCAATAGCTTACGTGTATTTCTGGCTTACTTTTATATCTTAAATTAACCTATTTCTATTCATCTGTATATTGCCACGTGACTGTGGCTTACCTGCAAGTTTCTGGGGCATCTGTCTCTGGCAGAGGCTTCATGGCTTCTCTTCAACTCCGCCTACTTTCTCCTCCTTTATATGCTTGGAATTCCCTCCTTGCCCTCTTCTGCTAAGCCACTGGCGGAAACAGATTTATTCATTAACCAATAAAAGCAACACCTAGACAAGAAAGACTTCCCACACCAATTTGCCACCCTGAATGCACCCGATCTCGTCAGAACAGCTGTTTTTGATGCACGTCTCTGCTGTGAGAAGTAGGTAGACTCCAAAGATGACTCCCTGTTTTGTGCACACACCTTTGGAATCAAGGGTTTATGTTGTGCACTTGTATGACTCTTGGCTTTAGTTCATCAACGCCTTTATTGCTGAGCATAGCGGACATGACACTATATTTAATGTAAGTCTTAACATGTGTCCGACACTGGCAATCTCCATGTGACAAGTTCTGCTTTTACATGTATCCCTGACAGTGTCATTTCTTTTTCTTGCTATGTACTCTGTCACAGCCTGTGTCCAGTAGTGGCAGTCTTCTCTGTGTGACATGCTGCACCCTCAGATGTGTCCCCATAGGGCAATCTTCTCCATGTAACATGTTTTGTATAGAAACTACTTCATGCTTCTGATACAACCTCTTTGAAGCAGAAAACTTGTGGTTTTTCTCCTAGCAAATGCAATGCGTTTATCCCTATTTTAGAAGTGGTAAACTGAAAATATATTGATAAATTTCAGTGTTCTAACTAACACAGACCAAAGTGTCTAGCAAACTAGTCAAATATTTATTATTTCATGTGGTTATAAGATGGTTTTGTGTCCACCTTATTGCAAGCATTCAGAGGAGACTTATTCCGAAAACATTTGTGAGTGTTCTATACTTCATGTTCCTTAGTTTTCACACCTGTGCAATGTGTGATTTTGACCATGGATGTTATAATCTGTCACAGGCCAGTGAATGACTTACTGAAAGAAAAAACATTATGTGAGGACAAATAACTGAAAAATGCACACAATGATTACACATGTGCACATAGGCATCTGTGCAAGATAAAAATGTTTCCTGCTTGTCCACTCTGAACATAGCCTGATGTCCAGCTTACAGGTGACAGTGCATGATGGCAGGTGTGCTTCATGCTACACTGTTCCCACTTTGAGAGGAACGGAGGCCTTGTCCAGAGGTGAAGCTGGTGTGGGCAGGAGGAGAGAGCGACAGCAGGCAGAGAGGCCTGTGTGAGAATGTGCAGGCATGGAGGTTGAGTAGATATGTTGACAGATGGCTTGGATGTCTGCTAACTGTCTAGTTATTTTATTAATACTAATTCTGTTTGAAAGTATACATGCCTACGGTTAAAAATGTTTAATTGCTGGGGACAAATTTTGGCATACCCTCATGGTTCTTTGAAGTCACTTTTAGTTTTCAGTGAAAATTATTTCTCTGCTCTAGAAAAATGGCATTGGTGCCTTGAATGCTTTTTCCTAATAAAATAAGAAATACACATGGTGAAAAGGCTGCACACATAGTGACGGAATCCGAGCCCCTCCCTCTTCCACGCTACAACCATTCCACTCTTTAGTTTGTCAACTGTTTCTTTGTGTAGTGTATCAAATGTTTTCCCTGTAATTATGTACAGAGGCAAATATAAATAAATTTAATAACACAAATGCAAGCTGTTATACACATGAGCATCTTTGCATATTTTTGGAGTATTTTCAAGCACCTGTAGAAATTTTCCTCATTCTTTTTCCTGACTGAATGGAAATTTATTGTATGGATGAACCAATCCCTTAACTAGTAGCTCACACATAATAAATAATAAATACTTATTGACTTAATAAACTAAGTATTTCCCTCACTGATAGGCAGAGGCATCTGACTGAAAGGGAAAATGAAGCTAATAATAAGCATAATTAAATGAAGTTTTAGAAACCCTTATGACTTGACATCTGCTTTGTTTAAAAAATTTTTTATTCTTGGTCTCAGAAATAATGAAATACAACCTATAGGAACATACACATAAATACACACACACATGCACACATAGGTATGGATATATGAACCACATCTTACACACACACTGATATGGACACATCAACACACATATACACACAGACACATAGACACATGCACATATATACACACACCAGGAGCTCCTAGATGCTTCAAGCTGATGGGATAAATTTTCTACCACATCATGTATGTAAATCTAGCATATTGAATCATATATTTGGAAATTTCATATTAGTCTTTGGAGTAAAGTGTTCTCTTTTCTCTTGGCTCTCTCTTCATGTGAATAATGAAGCAAGCCTATAGGCAGGGGAGAGGTGTCCATCCCCGCCCCCGTCAACACCTGTGGCAGGTGGGAGAGCGAGCCTCAAGGTCATAAGGTCTGGAGAACTGTCTTTGCACACCATAAGCTGTAACACTCGAGAGAGCAGGCCCTGCACCTTGTTTGTGCAGCACAGTAGAGCAATTCCTGCTGGCGAAGTCCTGTAGTTATGAGCATGGGAGAGCTGTCCCCATTGCTCATCTGTCATGTGATGGCATGGGAAGGGGAGATATGTGTTCTGCCCGCCCCCACCCAATGCATCAATGATTGAGGCAGAAGGGAGAACTGGCCCTGAGGTCCGAAGAGCAGAGAAGCTTGTCCAGCCCTTCAATAGTTGCAGCACTTTGGAGAGTGGCCCCTGCACCATGCCCGGGCAACATAGTAGAGCTGGTCTTGAAGGTGTGAGTGTGGGAGATTCAACCCTGAGTACCACACACCTTGGCTCCCCTTCTGCATCTAGGGCACATGCCAGGTTTCTTCCTTCCCTTCATTATCAGCTGTGGGCATTCCTTTTGAAAATGACCAGGAGTTCTTCAATTAAAACAATTATGGCCTCCGGCCCTCTCTCCCAGTCCTCTTATGTTTCTCTGACGTTGAATAGCTGCCACTATAACCTGGCCTTGAATGAAATTCCTATCTATATCCCTGCATATCCTGATATATTCATTTAAACTCTTTGTTTTGTGAGGGTGTAATGCTTCCTTACAATATCTATTGGAATTTTCAAATACAAGTTGCTTTATTATAGGCATGGCTGTTGTCTCATCTCCAAACAATCTACCTGCTACTTGTAACAGTCTATCTACATAATCTTGGAATGGTTTAGATGGTCCTTGTAAAACTTTTGATAATTGATCCCCAGCTGCTTTGTTAGGTAGGGCCTTCCAATCTTTAATGGCAGCTGCAGCTATTTTGGGCAAATACTCCTGGATCATACAGAATTTGTTGCTGCAAATTGGCATAAGCCCCAGCCCCAGTTAACATATCTAAATTACGTTGAGCTTGACCCGCTAGAGCATTTAACTGGGCTGTTTACTTACAATTTTCCTGATATTCCCCTCGCCATAGGAGATAATGTCCTCCCGATAAGATAGCTTGACATAATTGCTTCCAATCACTTGGTGTTAAATTCATAGCAGAGAAAGATTTTGCCATGGTCAACGTGAACAGTGCTTGAGCCCCATATGCAGCTACAACTTCCTTTAATAGCTTCATTTCTTTAAATTGTATTGCTAAATGTTGGCGAATTATTTGCCCTGGGTTGTTGGTGTCTGGCACCTCCATCACCGGTGCAACCATGTGTACAGGATGGAAACAAACTCCCTTGTTTTGTTCAGTGCCAGAGCCCCTACACAACTGAGAAGACCAACCTTCATCATTATAAGGCGGTGGGGCCGAGGGAGTTGGGTGTGAATCTTTTCTTTACGTTTTCTCAGGTTTCTTAAGAGATTTCTTATTTCCTTACATATGATCTCCTCCTCTTCTTCTGATGAATCCTCACTATCCTCACTATCCTCCACAAACTAAATCATCTAACTCCTCCCTATCGACTGACTCTTTTCTGAACAAAGAAAAGATACCCCCCATCTTAACTCCTCAATATGTCCCCATTGGCCAGGAACGACGCTGTCTGCTTACCTCTCTCGCTTGAGCTAAAAGTGAGTGAAGGACATCAGGATTAACACATACCCCCAATCCACCCTCACCTTACAAGGGCGACCTCTCAGCATTCCCTAGTTCCCGATATCTCGGAGGGACCCCAATTGCCGCACACCGTGGCCCCCGTCTGTGTTCTATGCACTAGAACCCAGTTCACGAGCTTCAGGCAAGGGGCTGGAGGTTGAGAATACACATGCAGAGACAGACCGACACACAGACCTTCAAACACTGGTACCAAAAGCCCTCCTTTAATAGCGCCATGGAGGCTTAAATACCCTGCAGTCAATGGCCAACAGGTGAAAAACCCATCCTCTGATCCTCTAGGCAAAGCACAGCTTTTAGTAACTTCAATTAGAAGGCTCTAGACAGGGAAGAGCAGCTGAAGACCAGGACTCAATTAGTCCCAACACTGAAAATATAAAAGCAGGAGAACTGGCCCCATCCCTTTCTCATTGCTGCAAAGGGTGAACTCAGCAGGACAATGCGGAAGAAATCACCCCAGTGGTGAGAACAAGGGAGAGCTGGTGGACTGACCAACCCTGCAACTAACTACCCAGACCCAGAACCAGAGTTATGAGTTGGCCCACCCCGTGTCCGATCTGGTGGAGCATGCAAAGGGACAGGTCTGGCAGACTGAAAGCTGCAAGCCCAGCATCAGTAGTGTGGCAGAAACCAGAGGCCTCAAACCAGACTGATGACTCTCTGAAATAAACATGTGAACGGAGGTTTCTCTGTCCATCCCACCCCATAGTCACTTCTAAATAATCACTCCGAACCTTAATATTAATTACAAAATGCTTGACTGTACAGCTCAGGCTTAATACTAACTAGCTTTTATTTCTAAATTAACCCATTTTTATAAATCTATATTTTGCCATGTGTCTGGTAGCTTTAACTTTCCCTGTGCTCTAATACATCATGCTCCTCCAGCAGCTGGCTGGCATCTCTGTTGACTCCACTCGTCTTTCTCCCTGTATTCAGTTTGGCTTTCCAGTCTAGCTATATTCTGCCTTGGTATAGGCCAAAGCAGTTTTATTATCAACCAATGAGAGCAACTTATATTGGCAGCATACAGAAGAGTTTTCCCACAGCAGAACACTTTCAAGTAAGATAAAAGGATTTATTGTGCGGCTCACTGTGTCTCACGGCAGCTTCCATGATGAGATTGATATTTTCCCCTTCTCTTTGTTTTTTTCTCTTAAATTTTATTTTATTTCATTTCGACGAGGGGAGGTTGCAAGGGCAAAGGGTGGATACAAAGGGACATGGAAATGATGGAGATGCATGATGTGAAAGACACAAAGAATGAAGAAAAAGGAGAAAAAAATTATTTAAAAAAATAAAAGAAGCAGCATGCCTGAAAATGGCCATTGTGGTTTGGTTGTGGTTAAGTGGACTCCTGGTTGCCCTCCTTCCCATGTGCAGAAGATTGCTCAGATCTTTATGCACTAACTTCTATCACACTTCCTTCCCGTGTGCAGAAGGTTGCTCAGATCTTTGATGTACTAACTTCTATCACACTTCCTTCCCATGTGCAGAAGGTTGCTCAGATCTTTGATGCAGTAACTTCTATCACATTCATTTCCCTTTCATCCTTAGTACATTTTCACTAGGATAAGGTGTAAATCATCTGAACTAGCAAACGCAGCTCAAATCAATGTTATTTCCAAGGTGTCCTGTTGGTGTAAAAGAAGTTCCAGGAGCTTCGAGCTTTTCTCCATCACAGTTGGTGATCCTGTGTTTGAAACTCACACTCTGGTCTTCTAAAAACCACTTTAATAGTGGTACCGCATGGTCTTCCTAAGGCAACTGTGTACAGTGCGGTGCTTTAGACTCTCGGCAGACAGAGCTCAGGCCCCCGTCATGATCCTGAACAAGGAGCACAGAGGAAAATGCTGTCTCCCCTCTGAGCTCTGATATGAAACTCCAGGGCTCCCCTAATCAAGAGGCAGCTGCTGATGAGTGGAAGAGGGGCCCTTCATGTGAGCAGGTTCCTGTGGCTCCCATGGAGCTACTGGGCAAAATGTCCTGAAGTGAGTCAAGGTAGGGCTTAGATGACGCCAGCCATGGTGTCAGCGGGCAACAGGCAAGAACCCCAGGTTGCTCTAGCTGAAGTCACTGTTAAATCCACAGGAGGTTGGGACACGCTGGTCCACTCAGCAGAATCGCCCACTCATCTTTGCTCTGAGTTAGTTCTACGTGATGAACTTGGCTGTATTTTGCTGAGACCAAACTCTAGTTCCTAATCTCCTGGAGATTTAAAATGTTCCAGTACCTAACCTTGCAAGTATACTGTTGGATAGATAAATATATTGACATGAAATATTTTCAATTATTCATAATCAAAGAATTGCACTGACATTACACGATAATATATTTAAGTGAATTTTGGGTGCTACCAACCTGAAATGGTGGGTCTCGATGCAGGTGAAACCTGAAATCTCCTGGGGGACTTTTAGGATGCAGGAGCCTTGGGTACTACTTGTCCTCATCTGCCATCCTTCCCTCTAAACTACATTTTGTGGAGTCTAGTGTATGAGTGGGTGGGAAGGCTGCCACATTCTTCAGGTGTGTTCCACGTGACTCCGACCCGAACTGAAAGGTGCTGTTCCTAAGGCCGGCAGTGGGCCCAGGGTTAGTAGAAACTTACTCCAAAATCCAGAGGGCAGTGATTTCCAAACATCTGAAATGCTGAGGTGCACTTTGACCTAAAACATGTGTTTTCTTTGTAGCTTCCCTGTGGCATCAGCAGTAACCAATCAGAGTCCCCTGCCTCCCGCATCTTAACTTTATCCAGCACATACCATCTCTCTGTGCTGAGCCTTTGGTTCCCAAATGTACACCCCAATCTGATGAAAATGTACCCAATATAACAGAAACATTTTTATGAAGACACAGAGAGAAAGAGGAATACAAGCTTCCAATTCTGGGGTAGATCTCCTTTCCTAACAGTCTTTTAGTCTGACTAGCTTTTTCAAAGATTTTTTTTTTTATGACAAGGTTTGCTTTCTTAGAAAACATATTCTCTACACTCTTATCTTGAAGGTTAGCACCATTTTCCTTGCCTTAGCTTTTTAAACCACTCTATTCTTATCTTGAAGATTAACACACCTTTTTCTTTCCCTATAAACCTCTGAGCCATTTCACTTTCCTATTCAACTGTTTCTCTAAGCAAAGCTGTCAGCTATAAAATTGTAAAAATATTTCAGAAATAGGATGCAATTCATGCATTTTGTCCACCCAGATTGCTTTGTTATGTCCTCATTCATTTGCAAAAGCTACATACAGTTTGGTTAACTGTAAGAGAAAGATGCCAAGGAAGTTTAATAAAGTCTTCTTTGTAGATTAAAGTTTTTCAGAACACAAGGTAGCCCCCAAAATGTGATACTTAAAGGAAAAAAGCACACATGCACATACACACAGGCACATGCACCCACATACACGCAAGCACACACATAGGCACATGCACACACACACACTTGCGTATACATACACATACAGGCACATACACATATACACAGGCATTCACATATAGGCACACGCACACACACACACACACACACTTGCATATACATACACATACAGGCACATACACATACATAGGCATTCACATATAGGCACATGCACACATACACAGAGGCACGCTCACATATGCACACACACACAGGCACATACACACAAGCTTTCAGAAAATGTATTGAAGTTGTAAGTTGAAGGCTGACATTTTTCCAGTATAAATTCATAATTGAAACTCTCTACAAACTGTATCACTTTGCAAATGATGGGGACAAACTATTCAATTGTAAGCAATTCGGCCGGATTTTGCATTTTAATGGTTCAATTCTATTGGTGCCTCCAGAGTACAGGATTAGGTAAGTCAAATCTGTCCAAAATAATCTGAAGGATTTTCAGAAGGGTCCTGGAAGATAACATAAGAAGTAATTAAAAGAAAAATTATCAAATCAGATTTCCTTCATTTGTGGGATCTCGTAAGCTTTGAGAGATAGAATAATAAAGCTGTTCACAGATGAACTTTGGAGACTGACAGGATTCCAAATATCCATATTACCCATCAGCTCTTTAACCTTGAAACATATGTAATCACTTTAATTCTTATTTTGTTATCAGGCTGATATTATGTGTCTTAGATGCAGGTGAATATTAAGTAGGTACCCACAGAAACTGTTTCACAGTGTCCCAATAAGAAGACACAACATGGGATGCGCATGGTTAATTAAAGTCACTACTATATCATTACCAATAAGCTGCATTTTACAATATTGCAACTAAATCTTTTATTTAATGTAGATACACGATACAACCTATCTTTCTTTCTTGGAAGACCTTGATACCTTTTTGTTATTTTTTGAATTTTTAAACTTAATTTGTTCTTTGAAAGTTTCACGAATGTATCCAACACAATCTAGCCTCATTCATTCTTCTGCTCTCCTTAGCCGTCTCCCATTTGGGCTCATTGCCATACCTCCTGCCACCCATCCCTTCTTATCTTCCTGCCACCTGTCCCCATCTTCGTCTTCCCACCAGTCCCCCTTCGTATCAACTCCCCATCCCATAGTCATAGATTTGTGTTTTTGCTTAGTGACATATGAATTTAACTAGGGGTTCACATGGGCGTGGGTGTGAAACTGTCCACTAGTGCAGGGGTCCCCACTACAGTGCATCTATCACTGAAGACATTGATTCCTCTCATCCAGCAGCTTTGACTGCCATTAGCCCCCTTGAGAGACCCACACTCATGGATAACTGCATGTTTACTAAGTCAGTCTTGTGTAGGCCTCATACAGGTAACCAGTCTGAAAACAGAAAGTCCTTACGTGTTCCTATAAAACACATTTTCTATGTTTTCTTATAGCAGTTTCAAAATATCAGGTATTTTTTGAGATCTTTCATCCATTTGGAGTTGAGTATGTTCAAGGCTGGACAAAGGGATCTAATTTTTCTTCTACATGTTGATATCTGATTTTATCCCCAGCATCATTTTTGAAGATGTCTTTTCTCCAGTATGTATTTTTGAAATCTTTGCCAAAAATCAGGTAGCTGAGTTATGTGGATCCTCTATTCTACACCACTGATCTATGTATCTGTTTCCCTGCCAGTATCATACTGTTTTTATTAGTATAGCTCTGCATTATAATTTGAGATCAGGTATGGCAATATCTCTTACAGTAGTTTTTTGAGATTGTTTGTACTATTCTTGGTTGTTTTCCTGTTATATAAATTTTTGCATTGTTTTTCTGTCTGTGAGGAATAGCACTAGAGTTTTTATTGCTATTGCATTGAATCTGTAGATTGATTTGGTAGGATGTCTATTTTAACCATAGTAAATCTTCTGATCCATGAGCGTAGGAGGTCTTTCTGTCTCTCCGAGTCTTCCTAAATTTCTGACTTCAGTGTCTTATAGTTTTCATTATAATGGTCTTTCATTTCTTTGTTTAGGTTTCTAATTGTTTATGTATTTATTTATTTTGTTACCATTCTGAATAGGATTGTTTTTTTTTTTTTACTGATTTCTTGTTTTGGATTTTTGTCATTGGTATATATGAAAGCTACTGATTTTAAAAGATGTTTCTTAAAATATTTAAATTTCTTTTAGATTGTAATTATTTTATTTTATGAGGAGTATTTTGTTTGCATGTATATATGTGCACTGCATGTATGCCAAGTGTCCACAGAGGTCAGAACTAGAGATACAGATGGTTGTAAATCATCATGCAGGTTATATAGGGTCCTCTGCAAGACTAGAAAGTGCTCTAAACACTGAGACATCTCTCTGGCTCCAGGATGACTATTGATTTTGTGAGTTAACTTTGTATTCTGTCATTTTGCAGAAAGTATTAATCAACTCTAAGAGATTCTTTATTATTTAGTATTATATTAATATATAGATTATATTATATATATAGGATATATAATATGTAATATATAATATAGATTATATTAATATATATTAAATAAAGATTATTTATTATAATCTTTAGTATTGTGAAGGTGTCGAGGGCATCTTATATATAAAACCCTATCACCTGCAAACCGAGTCCTTCCATTTCTTCCCTTCCTATTTGTCTCTCTTTTATTCCCTTCTCTTCTTGCCACTCTGGCTAAGGCCTCTGCCACTGTAGTGAATAGGACTGGAGAGAGTGGCTATGCTTGTCTTGTTGACCTTTGAGGGAATATTTTGAATTTTTCTCCATTTAGCATGATGTTGACTACTAGATTGTCATACATGGCCTTTATTATGTTGAGGATGTTTCTTCCATCCCTTACTTTTTCATAACTTTTATTATGGATTTTATTATTGGCCTATTATGTTTATTGTCTATCAAGATCATTATGTGATTTTTATATTTGAGTCCCTTTATGTGATGACTTGCACTTATTAATATGCATATGTTAAATCATTCCCGCATCTCTTTAATAAACCAATTTGATCATAATGAATGACCATATGATGTGGTTTCGAGTTCTGCTTTCATGTATTTCATTGAAAACGTTTGCATCTGTGTACAACTGGAAGACCAGCCTGTAATTTGTTGTTGTTGTTGTTTCTTTTTTATTTTTATTTTATTTTATTTTATTTTATTTCGACAGGGTTTATCTGTGGTTTTGGAGCCTGTCCTGGAACTAGCTCTGTAGACCAGGCTGGTCTCGAACTCACAGAGATCTGCCTGCCTCTGCCTCCCGAGTGCTGGGATTAAAAGCGTGCGCCACCAGCGCCCGGCTCTGTTGTTGTTTCTTATATGACTTTAATATCAAGGTAATACTGACTTAGTTAGAAAAGTCTTGAAGCATTTTTTTTTCTTCTTCCCTTTTCTGAGATAGCCTGATTAATGTGGTGCTAGCTCTTCTTTGAAGCTCTGGTAGAGTTCTGAAGCAAATCCATCAGGTCATGGGCTATTTTAGCTGAGAGACTTTTTATTACTGCCTCAATCTTTTGTTGGTTATGGATTTGTTTAAATTATTTATTCCATCTTGGTTCAGTTTTAGTAGGTCACGTTCATTTAGAAGTTCATACATTTCTTTGAATTTTTTTCAATTTAGTGGAATATTGGTTTTTAATATTCTTATTTTAATATTCTTATGGTTTTGTGATTTCTATTGGTAACTGCTTGTAATGTCTCCCCTTTCATCTCCAATTTTACTGTCTCTTCTTTATTTTCTCTTTAATTTACCCAACGGTTTGTAAGCCTCATTTTTCTTTTCAAAGGACTAGCTCTTCATTTCATTAGCTCTTTATGTCGTTTTCTTTGGGGAGCTTTTTGTTTCTATTTTATTGAGTTTTTTTTCTGTGATCTTAATTGTTTTATCTCCATCTATTGTTTGAGAGTTTTAGTTTGTCTTTTTTTTTCAAGACTTTATAAGGTATACCATTGAATTGTGGATTTGAATTTTCTCTGGTTTTTGTTCACTTTATGCAAGCACTTAGAGCTATAAATGTAGGCCTGCCTTTGTTGTAGCCATAGATTTTGGTTTGTTGTGTTTTCACTTCATTCAATTTTAGGAATTTTTAATTTTCTTTTGATTTCTTCAAAAACTCATTCATCATTCAACAGTGTGATTTTAATGTTTATGACTATGTATTTTCTGTGATATCTTTTGATGTTGATGTCTGGCTTTATTCCACTGTGGTCAGAGAAAATACAGTGAGCTGTTTCAATTTCCCTATGTTTTCCATACTTGTTGTGTGTTTCAGTGTGTGATCTGTGTCTCAGTATGTGAGCCTTCCATGGACTTGTGAGATTGTACAAACTCTTGGTATTTGCCTGATGATCTTTATTCTATCATTTTCACACTCTTTACTATCTGCTCCAGAATTAAGTTATGGGCAGCAGAAAACCCTGTAGCTATTTTTAGCAGAGGAGAGTTTGACAGGCAATGTCAAGTGTTCACAAAATTGTTGGCAGGCAAGAAGAGTGGGCTCTCAGCTCGGCTTACAGGAGTGACCCCTGAGGTCACACCAGACCGCTGGCCAGGAAGGGGAAATATCCCTCTGCTGGACTCAAGGTGAGGAATTTAATGCTATAATCCTAACTTCTACCTTTTGAATTATATCATGGGGGTTGCAGTCTAGAGATCAGGAACCTGTTACCAGAGCTTGTTTCCAAGAGTGCACTGTTCTTACGAGGCACATATTCCTATCAGCCTCCACTGTGAATAGTAGATGTGAATTCAGTTTTGAATCCCAGGCTCATACCAGCATAATTTGCGTCTTTCTACTTGACAATAAAGGATCGATGAAGACAATGTACAAGAAAAGTGGAGCACAGGAAATGACAGAAGGAAAGAGGTGTCAACAGAAATTAGAAAGCCTAAATGACATGGGATGGTGTTGATTAACCCGACTGACCCGCCAGAATAGGGAAAAGAGCCTTGGGTGTTGGAGGCAGAAAAAAAAAAAAAAGGAACACTTGGTTCTGAGAAAGTTAGGACTTCAACTGCCTACCTCAGCAGAAACAACTGTTTTTCAAGTCAGCCTTCTCCATCCTTTCTGTCTCTTCTTCCTTCCCTCCTTTCCTCCCTCTCTCCCTTCCTCCATTCTTCTCTCTATCCCTCACTCCTTTTTTCCTTGGTTATGTCTACCTCCTCACATACTCAACAACAGGGGGAATGAGAAATCATGGGCCTAAAGAACTGACCTGTGCATATATGTATACATACAAATACACACACACACATACATACGCATGCAGACACAACACACATACGCACATACATACGCACGCAGACACAACACACACACACACACACACATACATACGCATGCAGACACAACACACATACACACACAGAGGGGTGGTATATTTCATCTCAGTTGGCAGTTAGTTGTAAAGTTTGTTTACTATAAGGTACCTCATTTCCAAAACTTTGAAGTCAGATCAAAAGGAAATTGTGACACAGGCTGTCTCTGCCATCTTTCATTTAAGCTTAGCACGTGAAAACGGCAAATGAGGTAGGGAATTCTGTTAAATATTTAGTATCTGTCATTGAAATACCAAATGAGATTGTTGAAAAAATCGGTTTGATATAATTAATCAATAAATGAATTTACATTCTAATTATGGAAGTCTAATCACCTTGACTTCTTGGAAGTCCTCTGTGACTTAGTATTGGATATGCCTTCGATACTGAATACCATCAACAGTCCTGGATCAATGGGGCTGTGGGTGGCATTCAACATTACTACATTGTTTCCTTAGGTTTTAAGTCAGGCAATGATTTGAATCTGAACTATTCACTATTTCACTTCTCAGTGGATTTTTCCAGAGTGCAGGGGTAGGTATTTTTCCAGAGTGCAGGGGTAGCTTCAGAGCTCACTCGATAAGACAAACTGGTCATCCAACTTCCTGACTGAAGGGAAATATTTTGCTGAAGCATCTGGTGGCTAGGAAGGAGCATGGAGAATTGCAGTGTGGATCAGGATTGATAGCTTGTCAGGTCTTTAATGTAAGTTCAATATAGTAATTAGGGGGAGGAAGGACATTATTGCCCAAGTTCTATAATTTTCCCATGACTTGATCTTTTTCTTTTATTCATTATGTGAAAAAAAAAGCTAATTCCAACACAGTGTGGAAAAAAATGTCATTAAGTCATTAAGAAAACCATTTCTCCAGCAGGCTTGTTCACAGCACATTCACAAAGCCTTTAAACTGGTTCTCCAAGGCTTGATGTCAGCAGCATAATGAAGCCTGGAGCTGGGAGAGTCACGGGTCTGACTCATTCTTACTTAGGTTGACATTAATTTGCTTTAAAAAGCAAAACTCATTTGATGGCTGCATTGGAGAAAAGTTACTGAATCCCGAAAGGAACTCACAACCCTTACAATGCAATCAGCGCCTACTAAAAATCTTATTTTTCTCAAAACTAACCTCTGGGAATTTAGAGCATAAAATCAAACACATCTTTCATCTTCAAAAAGAGAGTAATCCCTATCACGATTCGCCATCACCAGAGCTTACCGTGTATGACAGGAAAGCTGTGTCAGGACTGGAATCACTTGCAGATAACATGGCTTCCCACTTGTGGCTCAAATGATGGCTTTTCTGTCAGGTGGAAGTGGCTCCCTTTGAGCTGCTTCGATTCCCCGGGAGTCTCCCCACAAGAGGAGGGAGAGAATACTCATTCACAGACCATAGCTCTCTCAGCCTCAAATCTGGAACCTGACGTTACAATCAAGTGCTAGTGAAAAGCTGCCCAGTTCCTTCAGAAAGGGGCGAGAATTGGGGGGAGGGGGCTGGACCCTGGATTGCTTCTGCCAGCTTTATCAGTTGCACAGTCCAGGCTAAGGCAGACTTTTGATCTCTTTGGGCTTTGTCTGGTGTACTGTGATTCTGTTGTATCTCAGACAGAGTCAGGCCCAGGGATGGTCGGTAAATACTGGAATGAATGAACTGTTGAAATAAGGAGCGGCGGGGCTGTGTCCCTGGCACCCGGCCTCCCGCACAGCTAGCTTTACCGGAAATAATTACATGGAAACTGTATTCTTTTAAACATCGCTTGGCCCATTATATCTAGACTTTTCTCGGCTAACTCTCGCACCTGGACTAGCCCATTTCTAATAATCTATGTAGCCCAAGAGCTGGCTTACCAGGAATGATCTTAACCTGTGTCTGCCTGGAGTGGGAGAATCATGGTGACTCCTTGACTCAGCTTCTTTCTCCCAGCATTCTGTTCTGTTTACTCCACCCACCTATGTTTTAACCTATGAGGGCCAAGCAGTTTCTTTATTGCTTAACCAATGAAATCAACAGATTGATATAACAATCCCCCATCAATGAACAATGCTGCTTGTGCCTATATATAGCTTAGTTGACTTAATACAAGCTTAATTCAGGGTAAACACATGAGTTTTCACCACAGAAAAGCAACATCATGAGAAAATAGGCTATAGAACCTACAGTGTGAGTTGAAAACTGTTCTGGGTTCCTCACTTTTACTGACTTTACGTCCCGAAGCAGTCAATTTGATTTCCAAGCTCTTATTTTCTGCATCTGTATAACACTCCCCATAATATTTCCATCTGTAACCTACAATTCAGTTTGTTTGACTCTTTTGGCTTGAGACATGTTTTTTATCCTTGGGGCTCCCATAACTTGCTTACTGGAAGAAGGTTATGGTTGTGGTGCTAATAACCCTGACTCAGGACATCGACCATGAAATAATACTTTTCTATCTGAGAAATGGCATGAGGTTGCCCTCTAGACTTCTCTCTCCCACTGGCCCAGAGCTGGGTCATGGGAACCTCATTCAAGAAGCTGCTTTTAGTTGTCAGAAGGGAAAAAAATCTTCTAGGGAAGAATTGGAACACACTGGCCTGTACAAGTCCTTGCAGTGTGTGACTTTCAGCTCATGATCTCCTGTCCTCCCGTCTTAGTCTTTCTCCACCTCTCTCCACCCCTAAGAAGAATGTACGTGGATTGTCCTATTTCTTTTAATATCTGTTTCTAAACTATTCCCAACCTATTACTCTTAAATATATGCATGTGCTCTTCCGTGCTGATCTTCGTGTTGTTAGGGGGCATCAGCTGTGAATCTAAGAGTCAAGGAAAATGCTATCAGTAGTTTTAGAGGGAAAAATATGACATTTATGTAGCAGGTATTATCTACTAGACATTGTCTAAATCTTACATATGTATATATCTTCATAGTGTCCTTTAGACCCCAGAAAACAACTGAATTCAAAAGAGTAAGAAGTATATACACATACCATGCTAGGCCATGGTTTTTATTGTTAAACCAGAGATTGAGCAGATTTCCATGGTGAGGTAATTGGTGGCAGGAAGCAGGATATATCCAAAGGCACAGTGGGTATACATGGCTGTTAGGGGAGGCTGCTTGTTCATTCCTGACTACCCAGAACTGAAATAATCACACAGAAACCATATTATTTGTAATACTGTTTGGCCAATAGCTTAAGCATACTTCTAACTTGCTCTTATTTCCTAAACTAACCCAACTCCATTAATCTGTGCACCACCACAAGGTTGTGGCCTACTGGCAAAGTTTTGGTAGGTTCCAGCAGAGGTGTTTGTCCCCAGTGGTGGCTACATGGCTTCCCACTGACTCTGCCTTCTTTTTCACAGCATTCAGTTAATTTTCCACACCACATGGCAGTCACTGAGGGTTTACATTGGTTCCCAACCTTCCTAATGCTGTAACCTTGCAGGAGTCAATGACCCACACATTGAGATCCACCAACTTAAAAGCATTGTGAAGATGTTTACACATTTTATGTGATCATCTTCAAATCTGAAGGCCATATACTTTTTATCTTAAAATTTTTCATTGTGTGTATTATTGTATGCGGTACTATGTGAGATTAGAATTTTTTTTTACAAGTGTACATTGTTCACAGAGCATACTCTTCCCTCACCTCATACCTCCTATCTTAACCATTCTCCCCCAGGAGTCTCCTTTGTGTCTTTAGACTACTAGTTCTCAGCCTGTGAGTCGTGACTCCTTTGGCAAACCTCTATCTCCAAAAATATTTACATGACAATTCATAACAGTAGCAACATCACAGTTATGAAATAGCAATGAAAATCGTTTTATGGTTGGGTATCACCACAACATGAACTGTGTTCAAGAGTCTTAGCATTAGGAAGGTTGAGAACCACTAGACAGTTTCACTTCTATCATGTCATATAAAAATGTGTGATTTTAATGTTTTTATATATCTAATATAGACCTAAGATGATTAAAATATATAACAGTTATCTTTCTGAGACTGGCTTAGTCTACTTAATTTAATTACCTCCAATTGCATGTAATTTTATGCAAATGGCATAACTTCGTTCTTTATTACTGAAATATCCATTGTGTATATACATCACAGTTATTTCCATTATTGAACTGCATTGCACCTGCTGATGCTATGAGAGCTAGCCATCAGGGCAGAAGCTTGCAGGTCAGTAATGGCTTAATTCCTCCAAGTCCAGAAACAAGTGGTTTCAGCAAAGGGTCTTACCTTCAGGTTCTGGGAAGCCAAAAGATCAATGGCAATAGCCTATTTTTTTTTCCCACTAATACCTTCAGCGTTTCAGGTCATATATTCTGATCTGTAATCAGTTTGCAGTTCATGTTCTTGATTTTTTTTGCAAGATCAGAGATAGGAATATAGTCTCTTTCTTTTACATACGGATACACAATTTTTCCAGCATCGTTTGTTGAATACAGTGTCTTTTTTCTAATGTGTATTTTTGCATGTGTGTAAAAGAAAACTCTAGTGGCTGGATTTGCATGTGTTTACTTACATCAGTTATTTCAATTGACCAACACGTCTATCTTTGTGCCGATAATACGCTATATTTGTTACCAGAGTTCTGTGTTATACTTTTGAAGCCAAATGAAATTATGATGTCTTCAGCATCATTTTTTTGGCTCAGGAATGCTTTGATTATTCTAGGTGTTTGTGCTTTCAAATGCATTTTGGAGTTACTTTAACTATTAATCAGAGAATCATGTTGGAAATTTGATAAGAAATGGACTTGAATCTATAGAAAATTTTAAATTTAAATTTTTAAAAAATTTTCCATCACAGTTTATCATTCAACAGTATATAGTTAATCTCCATAATTTTGCATATTATCTGTTATTTCTCCAGCTGTGGATTTCTAATTTTATTTCATTGTATATTTGAACTTACTTAGTTCAGTAGAACATTAAGAATTCTTTTATGTTTGTATGGACTGATCCATAGATGATTATCACTCTATGAAGTCATTTACTGAGATGTTTGCCTATTTTTGACAGACCGTCATGTCTATTGGTGATAGACGGGCATTAAAATCACCCCACTGTTATTGTATTGGTGTTCATCTGTGTTATATTGGATAGTATTTGTTTTATAAAATTGAATGTACCCATATGTTTGATACATATATTTAAAACTATAATGTCTTATTGATGGATTGTTTTCTTGATAAGTATGAAATGAACTTTATTTCTGTTTGGCTCAGATGTGAGAACAGCAATATTTCTTGCTTCCAAGTTCAATTTGCTCAGAATTCTTTTTGCTTTGAATTTGCATCTTTCATGGTTGAAGTGCCTTTCTCTAAGGTACCAAGTTTGGATGTTTATTAATTTAATCTGCATTTTTAATTGATGGATTTGGATTGTTATTACCCAGATATTACTGAAAATATATATTTATTTTTGTCATTTTGTTGGTTTTGTAGTGTTTAGTGATTTTTGGTTTCTTTTGCGTTTATTTTTTTCTGTATCTCATCGGATGAGTTTAACTTCCTCTTCAAACTAAGGATTCCTTCAGTGTATATAAATATCTGCTTTGGTAGTCATGAATCCTTTTACTCTCTTTTTATTGTGAAAAGTGTGATTCTTCTTCAATTATGACAGACGTTTTACTACATAAACACAAGAAGTATTTGTCCTTCAAGATTTGCAATACTCCCTTCTTGCCCTCCTGGCTTTGTGTTTCTGTTGAGAATGCTGCTGTTATTCTGATGTACCCGTTTTTATATGGATATAGTGTTTCTCTTTTGTAATTTTCAATATACTTTCTTTGTTCTGTATGTTCAGTGTTCTGACTATAATGTGACATCATGAGCTTCTTTAATCTTCTCACCTGGTGTTCTAAAGGCATCCTGTGCAAAGACAAGCATCTCCCTAGATTTAACAACTTGTAGCTATGACTTTACTGAAAGTGTTTTCTATGCCATTAGCATGAAATTCTTAGACTTGATCTTTAGATTTGAATCTATGTCTCATAAATTTGATCTTCATCTGATGTTTATTGGATCTTGAATATTCATCTCTAATATGAGATAACTTAAAAGACTTCCAGCTCTCATGATACTGAAGTACAGAGGGTGCACAGGCCAGGCCAGCATGTGGTCTCTTTTGCACATGTCAAAGAAAATGTAAACTGAAAAGGTGGATAAATGCAGATGCATAGGTTAGGATCAGAATGGGACAGAGCTGAATTTCTAAAGTGATAATGGATGTTAAATAGAAGAGGAATAATGCTAAGGGGAGAGAGATGGGTGGCTTATGGAATCTGAACACAGCCTGGCCTGCTTTGTTTGCTGGTTCCTGTCTCAACTCTCTTAGCGTTCCTTCCAGGGAAAACCAAGATTGAAGGTCAGCATAAGTTGAGGATGGAAATGCCTATTTTCTATCTTGTCTCAATCATACTTATCTTCCTGATAGATATAACTAAAGATGACTGATTATTTTATTAAATAAACATCCATTTGGTCCCTTTGATTAAAATTATAAATGTAATTATTGGGTATCCTGTAATTATTCGGCATCTATAAAAACTCCAGATTATACTAATAAGTGAGTCTGAGCGAGTGTTTTCCTGTTTGACTAAGACTATACTCTGTGGACAAACCCACTGTTGAATAATTTTCCCATTTTAGGCACATACCTTTGAAGTTTTGACAAAAACAAAGACAAATGCCCTGATAATTTAAGAGCCAGTTATACTATCACTGAGGGTTGACATTTAATACTAATGTAACAATTGATTCAGGGATCCAACCTTGTAATACTCAAGACCATTTATAAGCCACTGGAATTCCAATATATGAAGTTTTGGATCCTTAAAGTTCTCCATTGATTGCTCTAGTTTACTCTATCTTTAGTGTCTCCCCATTTTTACGATTATTATTTAATGAAGCAGGATAACTCTTGACTTTAGTGATTAGCTGAAATATATTACAATATACTGAAAATTTTTCGTCATTATATTCCAATGCTCTGGCTACATTCTTGTTTCTTTTAATTGAAAATGGATTTTTTTCATGTAGTATATTTTGATCATGGTTTTCCTTCAGTCATCTCCTCCCAGATCCTCCCCATTTTCCCACTCATTCAGTGCTGTGCCTTCTCACCGTCTTTAGAAAACACAGGCAAAATAAAACCAAGCAAACAACAACAAAATGAAAACAAAAAAAATCTAAAAACTCAAAAGCCAGATTATAACAAAACGAACAAATAAACAAGCAGAAGAAACACAGATGATTTTTCCTTTTTGAAATGATTTGGTTTTGCTACTCCAGAGTCAGTTGAACTAAAGTGACTACAGCTGCTCCCCTGCTGTAGTTTCCTGCTGACTCCCAAGAGTCAGGGAGGAAATGCAGACCCAGAAATCACTGGGGATTTGGTACCCTTACCCCCAGTGCTATCTACAGGGGGGCCTTTGTGTGAGTGGAGGGAGATGAAAGCCTTTTAAAATATTTTTCCCTTTTCTTTTCCTTCCTGATGCTATTTGTTTAGTGGGAATTTCTTGGGTGGGCAGTATTCTCCTTGCCCTACAAGTCTTGAGGGGTGATCAGGGCTTGTCCTAGAAGAGCCAACAGAATCAATCTCTCTCTCTCTCTCTCTCTCTCTCTCTCTCTCTCTCTCTCTCTCTCATTGAACACAGACTTCCTGGGTACATTGTGTGCTGAGCTTACAATTACTTCTTCTGTTGTGACATCAGCCCTTCTCAGGGTCTTGCATCTCCGGGTAGCCATATCAAAATGATGCCCTTCTAGATAGAGGAAGAATACTCAGAGAGGGGAAACAAGAGCTCTGGTACTGGATTGGCTGAGAAAGCAGGAGAGACCTTTGGATTTGTTGTCTCATTGAGCATTCCTGAAAACTTTTTTTGTTTTTGTCCATTCTACCTTCTATAATGTTTTCATTGCTAATTGTGTCTTTGGTCATGTGGCATGCTCATAAGCAGAGAAGTTTCTCACAAACTGTGACCAGAAAGAAATGGTTTCTACAGGATTTGCCTCCTTCCTCCTCGGTCCTCAGCATGGCAGGCTGGATCCCATATGTTTTCTACAGTCTGCCCCCACCATTTCTTTCTTTCATTCTCTGGAAGAACAATCGTCAATGAAGTGCATTATAATAGTTAGGATTGACACACCTAGAGCCAAACTTAAAAGATACATTTTCTTTCGGGGAAGAAATCATTTCTAAGGCCAAGGAAGAATCTTGTTGTGATAAATAACTTGAAACTAGAAGCTGAGTCAGGGATATTGTGAGTTTAGGGCCATCAGGAACACTTCTTCAACACCAAAATCAAGTCAACAATGACTTGGTGGTAGTTTATGTTCAAATCACAGCAGTGTTTCACAAGAGGCCCAAAGGCATGGAGTCAGCACTAAGAACTCAAAATGGGTTAATAATATCTTAAGTGGTTTGTAATGCCTCCTATAATATCTAAGACAATGGGGCTTCTTTTAGAGCAAGCAGTGCTTTCTGTTCAATTCACTGTGTACAGCTGGTACACATGCGCACCTCACCATACCACCCACAGATAAATTTTGAAAGATTTACTCTCTCATAGAGGCTGAGTGGACCTGAGTCTGCAGGGCTTCCCTGAGGCATAGTTTCACAGATCTAAAAGAAACACAGTCATGAGAATTTGTCTTGATGGACTCCACTGAGCAACCAAAGAGTGGACTGCCCTTGTGAATGGAACCATCTTGTTAGGACAGGGTGACTAAAAAAATAATTCATATTTGATAATAGCAGCAGCTGCCTTTCCCCTTTATTTTCTTTCCCCCCACTCCTTGCTCCTCTTCTCCACCTCTTCTCATCTTCTCTCCTTTCCTCCTATCTTCCTCCTCCTTTCTCCTATTCTTCGCCTTTTCTTTTCTCTTCCTTTACCTCTTCTCCTTCCTTCTCTTTCATCTTAGCAGATAGCTTTGTCTACTCATGTTGCATTTAGATTCCTATGAAAATAAATGTCCATATTGAAAGAATTGCCAGTTGCTGCTGAGGGAAACAAGCTGAAAGAGTAAAGGGGCAGAGGTATCAGACCCAGAATTAAATAACTTGTAGTAAGTCTTAATATTTGGAAATATGAATCCTTCAACTTCGTTCTTTTAAAAATTAAAACATATTGTCTGTTTCTCTACATTTCTCAGTGAATTTTAGAATTACTGTCAGTTCCAACCAAAATGATCTGTAAGAACTGTATTTGGCATTACAATGAATCTACAGATAAGTTTAGGATGATTTCTTTTTTTTGGAGGTGAGCCTAGCCTTTAATGGCTGGGCCAGTACTCCCACCCAATTTCCTGTTTCTAAAATGGTAGTTTTCTATAAACATGGGTTACCACCATGCTTATTTAGACTATTCAAGTTTTTTTGTAAGACATTATACTTTTATTATACATACAGGACTTTTATATCTTACATTTAAAATGTTTTATTGTTTCTTTGAGAGTTCCTTGAAATGTATCTTTATCATAAATTATTCTTTTGTGTGTGTGCATGGGCAACTCATAACACACATGTGGAGTCAACAATTTGAAAGAGTTGTTTCTGTCTTTCCACCTTATAGTTCCATGAGATAAAACTCGTCCTTTCCCTCTCTTTTGTTCCTCCTCTTCTTCCCCAATCAGACTTGGGGGCAACGATCTTCAGGGGATGAACCATCTTGCTGTCTCTCTTTTGGGACTTTAAAATCATTTGTAAGAATTATTCTCACCTATTTTTCTTATGTTGATGTTTTTGTAGATGGTATAATTCACTAGTTATTTAAATTAGTGAAGTCTTCTCATATAATCTATTATTATCACCACTATTATCATTAACATAATTTTGGTACCAGTTAGACACAGGGCCTTCTGCATGCTGAGCAAGCACTGTGCCACTCAGCTACATCCTAAGATACAGTCTTGAAGACATGATAACAGGCACACTCAACTTTAAGCTAGATCAACAGGAGCGCTTTCCATATTTTAGTATTGTTTGGGATGTTTATTGTAGTATTTTGCTGCTGCCTAACAGGAAATTTGACTTTACTACCTTTTTGTATTATGTTGGGTTTTAGGGGGGTGGTCGTGCAAAGATGGAGACAGACCACCAAAGTCTAATAAACCAGAAGCAAACTTTATTCCAGAAACAAGAATCCAGGAAAAAATAAAATAAAAATATCTCCATGGGACCCAAAAGCTTATCAGCTAGCTGAGACCACAGCCAGAAATAAATTCTGTAAGACTGTGGTGAAGGCCAGTTTCTGAGCCCACCTTCTTTTAGTAAGGTATACCAAGTATTAGATTTGAACAAAGGAATTTTTACAATCTTGAGGTAAAACTCAGATAGAGATTGCCTTACTTTACAACCTCCATTAACAGAGTTTTTCAGTTTTTCTAGTGTTTGTATTTAATCTTTTGTCTTCCTTGGTACTTCCAGGTAGTGCTTACTGAAGCCCTGTGCTCTCCCCTTTGATGCTGCCAGTTTCACGTAACAGGGAAAATGCGTAACCCAGAGGTCGTATATCTATTTCCTAAAACTCAACTCAGCTCATATCTGTGTTAATCAAGGATAGCCAGGGGTGTAAGGCTCTCAGTTTGCAGAGAGATGCTTTGGCCTTGTAAATAGAGCTATGGGTAAACCCACTGTTAATGGTTAATACTTAAGCTGCTGAGAAAGCTATTGACAGTCTGTTCTCATTCTCCTAGGCTTACAACTTTATATTTCTTTATTTCTACATTTCTATTTCTGGAATCTACATTTTTATATCCTTATTCTTGGACCCTTCAGTTATAATCACTAGCAGGTGCTTCTCCTTTAGTTGTACATATCATATGATGCTTCTTTTCTATTCCCTTTAAAACAGAAAATTGTAATTATTTTCTGATCATTTTCATTTGCTCTGTGTTTCCTATGTGTTTGGCCTTGATGTATTAGATACCTGTGTTTTTTATGTGTCTGTTCACAAGAGAGATTTGTCTGTCAAGTCTCGGTTCACAATTTTTTTGTTTGGTTCCTTGCCGCTGCTCCCTGGGAGGCTCTTGTGACTTTCTTGTGGTGAAAGGTGGAGATGAATCCACTGGTAAAGTGATACAGGACTGCAGCTTTCTCTATAGTAAAATTAAATTATGATTAAGGATTTCACTTATTTAATGGGTACAGAATTACCATTTTACTTTTCTTATGTCAGTTTTGATAAGTTACATTTTTAATGGGACTTTTCGATTTTGCCTTGGTTTCTCAATATGTTTACAGAAAATATTTTAGGATAGACTTTTGAAAGTCTACATAACATGCAGTTACATTTTATTTCATTGTTAATATTGGTTATTTGTGCCTTTCCTATTTTGTCTTGTTCAGGTGAAGACAGATTTTGACTTTTGTTGTCTGAGTTTTTCTGTCCTGTTTAGTTTTCCGCAGTCATTAAGTCCCAAAGAAATCGCACAGAGGTCTACATTAACTATAAACTGATTGGCCCATTAGTTCAGGCTTCTTATTAATTCTTATAACTTATATTAGCCCAATATTCTAGTATATGTTAGCCACATGGCTCGGTACCTTTTTCAGCAGGATAGATCACATCTTGCTTCTTCTGTGTCTGCGCTGGGACTGTGGAGGAATGGGCTTCCTCCTTCCCAGAATTCTCCTGTTCTCATTGACCTGCCTTTACTTCCTGTCTGGTTGTCCTGCCTATACTTTCAGCCTGGCTACTGGCCAATCAACATTTATTTAGAATATAATTGACAGAATACAGACCATTCTACCACCCCAAACTTTGATAATTATTTCGACTGTTGGGCTCCTTGACTGCTCAAGGTTTAGTATCAAGCTTGCTTTCAGATTTCTTCATGCTAACTTTCCCCTATTCTTCAGCTAGATGATGGTGTCATTTGCTGTGAGAGGGTCTTCGGTTCCAATATTATCACCTAGGTTATGCATATCCTTCGGAATACTGTATTACCTGCATGCCACAAGTTTTAATATGCTATATTTTCAGATTTACTAATTAAAATCAATTTCTGGTATAAGATTTTACTGTGAGTTGGTTAGAAATATCATTATGAATTTCAGAATATCAGACTATTTCTAGTCATTTTATTTTGCTGTTATTTTAAAACTTCATTGGGACTTGGCAAAATGTATCCCAGTGTGTTCAGATTTCCCTGTGGTACAGCAGTGGTCAGTTCAGATGCCTTGTTTCATGCGAGCTTGGGGGAATACTGTGCTCCACTGCAGGGGCAGCAGCGTTATTGTGTGCTGCTGTGCCAGTCTTGTGAAAACATTTGAAATCTACTACAGCGTTATGATTTTTCAAGTTGATAAATTGTATAGCAATATGTAAAAGTAGCACTGAATTCTTTGCTTAACTGACAAATTCAATGGAGTCCAACAACTTGTTGAACACTCTTTGTGTGCTTCTGTTTTGCTAGTGGATTTAAGGGTAAATGGCAGAGAGCTGCTTTTTTGCCAGTCATTGCTTTTGTTGATGCTGAGGTTGATGTGTTTGGGATTCGGTGATCATTGACTGAAAAACCATGTTCCTGCAAATAAGCTTCCGCCTAGAAACCCTAAGAAGCAAACAGCCAGATCACAGAGCCATGCAATACCCTATCAAAATGGCTCAGGCATAATCACCTTTGAGAAAATATTTGGACCACAGACTTCAGGCAATCCAACAATTGTGATTATAGTGAAAACATGTGCTAAAGTCATGAAACCCATGGGTATTGGCTCTAAAATACCCCCTCCTGTAGTGACTAGGTGATCAGGCCTGCTTTTTGTTCCACCCAAGTCCCACATGACTAGCTTTACACCCGAAATAACAACACACAAACTGTATTCTTTTAAACACTGCCTGGCCCATTATATCTGGCCTCTTCTTGGCTAACCCTCATATCTTGCTTAACCCATTCTAATAATCTGTGTAGCACCACGAGGTGGTGGCTTACCGGGAAAGATTCTAGCCTACATCTGTCTTGGGTTGGAGAATCATGGCGCCTGCCTGAATCTGTTTCTGTCTCCCAGCATTCTGTTCTGTCTACTCTGCCTATCTAAGCTGCTGTCCTATCAAAGGGCCAAGGCAGTTTCTTTATTAACCAATGAAAGTAACACATAGACAGATGACCCTCCTCCATCACCCTCCTCACTGCAGACACCCAGATCTGTGACTGTTTAATTTGCCTATTACCCATGAACATCTTTTATATGAGAAAATAGTATTTAAATTAATTATAATATATTAAAATGCAAATACTATAGACTATTTACTTGATTGTTTTTTTTAGGGAATAGCAAGTAAATGTTCAGTGTATGTTGAGTGTTGGTGTATGTATTTTCTTAATATTTTCCATGCACGCATGTCGAATCTGTTTAATGCACTAACTACACAGTAACCATTGTCCCCCACTAGTTTGACGTCAAGTTGATCTTTCTGAAACATGAGTCTTCTCATACTCTCTTTCTTCCCCTTGGAAAAATGTCCACAACCCCCTAATACTGCTAAGGAAAACTGAATTGTAGTAGCTCGGCATATTGAGCTTACTGTGGTCTGATTCCTGACTTCTATCTCTTGGTGTGCACCTGAGTTCCAGAGCCCCAGGGAATTCAGTAAACAAATGGGCCCTTTCAGGCTGCTTTTGCAGGCTGGAGTCTGTCATTTTTCCATCTCACCTTGGGTCCCTGGTTGGCCTCTTGTGAACCACCCCTAGGTGTCTAGGTACTATCATCAGATTGACGTTAAAGTATAAGCCCTGAAGTTACTGTGGGGTACCGTTTTAAGAGGAGTTGTTTTATTTTCCATAACATTTAGGGAAGTGGCAGGGAACAGGATATATGTAGAGAGGGCAGGGTGTAAGATGAAGATACATGGAGGTGAGGAACTGGAATAGAGTGGTTTTGTTCAAATGAGAATGTAGAGCTCATGATTTATCAGTACATGTAGGAGAAGTGCAAGAGATCAAGTTGCCTTTTGTATTCTGTAAAGTTAACCCAAACTGGCCTGACACAGTAGATGCTATGGGCCCTAGAGGCATTTTAAGAGCTATTTATCCATCCTTGAAAGGAATAACCTTGGGCAGAAAACAGACATGAGAGTGTGTTTCTATAACTTTTAAATTGTAGTGCTTTTGCTTACACTTCCTGATGTCCTTTCTCTTCTATATGGGTATGTGTGGTGCTATTGTTGTTTTTGTTCCTGGGGATTGAATAACCTAGGATGTGCTTGCTAGGCAAACACTCTACCATTAAGCCACATCCAGAGCCCATACAGATATCATACTATAAGGAAATAAAGCTTAATAAACATACCTGTTTTCTAGGCAGTGGCGCTGGGGGATTTCAGTGGGCTTATCTCGGAGCAGAACCATGCCTAATCCCTCCTCAAGCAAGTTGTCTTCAGGTTGTTGAATAAGTTACTCCCTGGGGAAATCTGCTGGACAAGTCTTAGACCTTCTCTTTGTGAGGGGGAAAAGACTTTCTCTATTTCTCTGTTTCTCTATTCAACTACTTTTTGAATTCTAAAAGTCGGCATTCAGGTTTTTAATTTTCTCTCTCCCTGTATCTTCCTGCTTTGCACAGTCTGGCTCAGTCCAGGGGACTCTGGTCATTTGTTCTGGACATGGATGTGTAGAGAGTCAGACTGATGCAAGAAAGCAGCCCAGAGCCAGCAGAGGGTTTGTGTGAAGAAATGGGCAACCCATGTAAAGATGCAGAGGCTCATCCTCAGGGACTTGATGCACAACCTCACAGAGGCACTGTGCCAAGGCTTGAAAACAAAAACTCTTCCTAAAATGGTGTTGCACGTTTATCCTGGAACTCTTACTGGCAGCCACAATGACAGAAATGGATGGAGTGCTGGAAACTATGAACAGTGATAGACTATTTTTATTGTTGTGTTTTTTTCTTTGCCCTCATTTCCTTCTTCTCTCTCTTAATCCCTCCCTTCCTCTAATTTTCCCTTCTCCTGTTTCTCCCTCCCTCCTTATTTTGGGTACTTGTGAAATGAATTCCTATTAAACACCTAGACCAGAAGTTCTCTTGAGTACTACTAAAAATTGTAAAGCTCCCTCCCTTTTTACACAGTATTGTTATTCCTTTGGGAGTATATAAGAAGGAAAAATAAGTAATAAAATAATTTAGGACTTTTCTGTCACTTCAAAATATGCCTCTTACCCACTAGCAATCAATGTCTGCTCCAACCTCCAGCTATTTCCTGTCTCCAAGATTTTGTTTCTGTGAATCTTTCAGTACAATTTAAGCTGTGTACATGTAGTTTTGCATCTCAAATCTTTTATATAACATAATATGTTGTCTTACTTACATTGAGGTTTCTGTTCCTTTTTATTTTTTTAATGGATCTAGCTTTAATATACAGTTATGATGAAAAAAATACCACCATAAAGAAAAGACAAAAATGATTGTCTTACTGATTTGGCACAGAGAGTTGATTTGTTTTTCTTTTCTTTCTTTTTTCCTTCCTCACTTTGAATTTCTCTTTTAAAATTAAATTATATTCATACAACATATTTTGATATTTTCCCACTCCCCTGATCACTCTCAGATCTCTCCCCACCTTCCTTCCTACTCAGCTTTGTTTTTTACTCTTTAAAACAACAAAAAAACCTGATAAAACTGCAAAAACAAAAATGTATTTTAAAAAGTTTAAAAGAAACAAAAGCTCCCCCCCCCAATACACACACACACACACACACGAGAGAGAGAGAGAGAGAGAGAGAGAGAGAGAGAGAGAGAGAGAGAGAGACAGAGAGACAGAGAGAGAGAGAGAGAGAGAGTTCATTTTGTGCTGACTATTCTTGGGCATGGGGTATACCCAATGAGATTCCACTGTAGGAAGTAGTTTTTTCCTATTGCAGCATGGATCAGTTACAAATAAACTTTTGTCCACTTTTTGCTCTCATTGCTGGGATATCATCTGGCTTGAACCGTGCATGCTTTGTAATTTCTGTGAGTTCATATGTGCCTCAGTCCTGTTGTATCTGGACGACAATGTTTTCTTTGAGTTGTGTATCTCCTCTATGTCTGACTCTTTCTGCCTTCTTTTCTGCATAGATCCCTTAGCCTTGAGGGGAAGGGTTTGAAAAAGACATCTCATCTAGGACTCAGTGCTCCAAAGTCTCTCACTATGTACATTTCAGGTTTGGGGTCTTTGTGTTAATTCCCATCTATTGTATGAAGAAAGCAATGGTTGAGTGATATACGATCTATCAATATGCCATTAGGAGTCATCTTCTTGCATTGCTCCTTTAGCAGAATAATAATAATAGGTTTTCCCCCAGGATCTATGACCTGTTTACTCTTAGGTACTTGGCAGCATTAGTGCTATCAAGTATAAATTCCATTTCATAGAGTAGGCCTTAAATCTAATATAAGAAAAAAGTGGTTGGCTACTCCTATAGTATTTGTGCCATTATTGTACCAATATATCTTGCAGGAAAGTTGCTGTTATAGGTCTCAGAATTTGTTGATGCTTGATATTAATGATTACCTTTCTCTCCCTGTAGTGTGTAGAGTATCCCTTTTAGCACCATGAACACTAGTCATTAGGGGAGAAGCTTCTAGTGGGGTATCAGCTTGACTTCTCTGTGTTCAATGACACAGTAAATGTCTTCATCAATAGAACTTTACCATCAGGTTGTGAAGGACACTCAATAGCCTTTGCAGTAGACTAGGGTATTTATAAAGAGAATTCCAAGGTCAATAACTCAACAATATGTCAACTATTTCTGGCACTGAAAGTTTTTCTTAGTAGCATTAGATGTTTAATTAGGGCCTTGTCTTCCCATTATATAATGGCTTTATTTAAATTCATATGTATATGGAAACATATACATATTTATATGTATGGAAACTGTGGTGGTTTGATAGAAAATGGTCTCCAAAGGGAGTAGCACTTTTAGGTGGTATGGCTTTGTTGGAGTAGATGTGATCTTGTTGGAGGATGTGTGTCACAGTTCAATTCCTGTTGCCTGCAAGCTGTAGAACTCTCAACTCCTCCAGCACAATGTCTGCCTGCATGCTGCCATGCCCCACCATGAAAATGGACTAACCTCTGAAACTACCCCCATTAAATGTTTTTTCTTTGCAAGAGTTGCTGTGGTCATGGTGTCTCTTCACAGCAATAGAATCCTAACGAAGACAGAAGTTTCCTCCTCAGTGGTGTGTTCCATATGGTTTTACAAAAGCCTTTGTGTTATTTGTCCCTCCCCTCACTCCTGCCTTTGCTTTTCTCTTGCCTTCTCCCTGCACCTCCTTCTTTAAGCCTCCCATTCTAGGTGCTCCTTTATCTCTCAGTAGCACTACATTCTACTTCCTCTTCCCTTGGGACACACTCTTGTTTCTCATTGATCCTTTGCTATGCATCTAACTGCAGTGGATATTTAAATTTTAGCATATGTATTAAAAGCTTAAAAACCAACATCCACATATAAGAGAAAATACACAATATTTGTAATTTTGGGTCTGGGTTATCTCACTTAGGATTTTTTTTTCTAGTTTATCCATTTACCAACAATTGCATTTTCTTTCTCTCTCTCTCTCTCTCTCTCTCTCTCTCTCTCTCTCTTCCCCCCCTTCTTTCCTTCCTTCCTTCCTTCCTCTCTCTCTTTCTTCTTTCCTTCCTTCCGTCCTTTCTTTTCCTTTCTAGACATGGTTTCTCTGTGTAGCCCTGACTGCACTGGAACTCTCTTTGTAGACCATGCTGGTTTTAAACTCAGAAATCTGTCTGCCTCTGACCACGTGCTTTAATTAACTTTAATCTCAAGTGCTGGGATTAAAGGCGTGGGCCACTACAGCCTGGCTGACTTTACTTTCTTAACGTGTATAAATATAGCACACTTTTATTATCCATTCACCAGTGGATGGACTGGATAGCCATTTTTCTTAACATATAGGGTTCCACTTAGAATGGGACCTAGACTTCAACTTCTTTACAGAATGAATTTGCATGGAAAACTACTCAGGTATGCTTCACTAGGAAAGCATAGGAAGCCATCCAAAGATTCTCGCCCCGGTTAATTGTCTCTAGCAGAAATACTTTAAATTGGGGCTATGAAAGATTCCAGCTACAATGATGAAATGGATTCAGCTCTGGAGGAAACCAGTGTTATGGGAAACAGGGAAGGGTCTTTATACAACTTTATAATTTTTTTTGAGACTAGTGGGCACTGGTTGCTCAGTGGCTGAGAAGATGCTCTGAAGACTTTTCTCCCTAAGAAAGAACAGCATCATCAATTGGTCGGGTCACACATTTCAAGTGAGAAGGATAAAGAGCTAGGGCAGCGGTCCTCAAACTGTGGGTTGAGACCCTTCTGGGGGTCAAACAACCCATTTACAGGGGTTGCCTAAGGCTGTCGGAAATATCAGCTATCTACATTACAATTCATAACAGTGGCAGAATTATACTGATAAAGTAACAATGAAATAATTTTATAGTTGGGGGTCACTACAACATGAGGAGGTACATTAAAGGGTCTCACACAGCGTTAGGAAGGCTGAGGACCACTGAGCTTGAGGGAGGTGGGCTGAGGGGTCAATGGGTCAGCATCCTGAGCCTACTGTGTGGCTGATCAGCACTATTGTGAGTCAGGTTCCCAGAAGCTCCCAAGTCTGTCCATTCTGGGGGCTGGGTCCAGTGGGAGTTGGCTGTTTAGAAAGTTGCTGTTTCTTTAAAACAAAACAAACAAAACCCCTCTTATTGTCTCTCTGTCATCATGCTTTGTTCTTTCAATTTCCTTTTCCCTCAGTATGCTCACTTTTCTGTCATCAATTCCACTCCATAAATCTATGCTTTCCTGAACTTTGATGGGCACCTAGCAGATGTTCGCTTGGCAAATTTTCTCCATTCTGGTAGTGAGCTCCTTCTGTGTGCTTCTGTGTGCTATGGATTCCCCATCCCCATTGCCAACTCTTCCTCTGTTATTCTTATGTTGTTTATCATCTTTAAATCAAGAGAGGTGAATGTCAGCCGGGTGGGTCCTGCCAGGTTCCATGTGCTGTCTGCCAGCATGCTGTCTGAATCCTCGCAGAAGCTAGAAAACCAGGGAAGATGTAAACATTTGTACTTGCTCAGGTTACTTTGTGTGTGAATTCTTCTTGGGGTCCGCTGCCTTGCTGACTTCCTCTTGACTATGGTGCAGAGCTTGGGGTTCCCTTCCTGCTGCTGGTCTGTGCCTGCTGGGGGAGATTCTGAGTGGTGCTTTCTCTCTCAGGTGAAGTGTGATCTCAGCTGGAGTCTGCTTCCCAGGGCCTGGTCACCAGAGGTTTTTCACGCCTTAATTCTCTTGATACTCTGCTTTCCTGGAAGGAAGAGTGGTTAAAAATAGTGGAATAAGCCATTCTTAATCATTTCATTTGTCTTGATTAGAAGGTTTCAGCCACAAGGGCTGCATAGGTGGTGTTTATAATAGAGATGGAAGCTTGTTACAGTAATGATGTGGCTCACTTTCCAGTTCAGTTGTCCTTGTGTTTGGAGCTTCTGTGTCATTATTTCCAGTTCAGTTGTCCTTGTGTTTGGAGCTTCTGTGTCACTGGCCACTCCATAAGTCGTCTGCTTGGTAAAGCTTGTCATCAAATCCAGGTCCCGCATCCTCGAGCCATTTAACCTGAGATAAGCACACCGTGTTTGCAGAGAACTTTCCAGAGTGTGCCTCAAAGTGCTTTTCCTCTCTTCTGGAAAGCATATGAATTACCATACCTTGCACTTGTTCACACCTATGTACAGCAATCCTTCTACACAAGCATATGGATGTCTTTTTCATTATACCACATTGTTCTCAAAAACGTTAAATTGCATTCTGGTGTGTGACAGGGTGGAAGCCTATGGCCAAGTTGAATTTTTGCTTCTTTTAAAGCAATATGTTTTATTTTCTCAAACCTTTCCTAGTTTTTTTTTTTTTTAAATCTTAGACTGGCGTATGTTGTATTTTCTCTTTTTGCTTTTCACTTTTTGGTCTGATTTTTAAAAATCTGTTCTCACTTGCTTATCTGTATTTTCCTTTGCCTACAAAAATTTTATTTTTATTAAAGCTGCTTTTATTTACCCGCCCCTGGAAGCTGTTACAGGAAGGTGGTAACTTCTGGTTTTACTAGTTATAATTCCCCTCATTATTTTTTTCCCATTTTGACCTTTGCTCTTAGGTTTGGGGATTAATATGGGTCCTAACAAAACATTTGTTCTAAATTTCTGGTAGACTCTTTATTCTCTGAGATAAGTCAAAAAGTTTTTAAAATTTGAATTTTCCCCAATTTGATTTTCCAACCAAGAGCCCAGTTTAGCAGTATCTGAGCTTCTGAGAGGGAGTTAGAGAGTTGGAAGCAGGCTTAGCTGGGACTGTATTTTGCTCAAGAGTGTCTAATCTTAGTCAACAGCAGCCAGGCTCCTTGATGCAATCTCTCTGTTCCTTGGCAGACAGGCATCCCCTGAGTGTGAATGACTGTCAGAACCTCCCGCACCAGCACCTTATCTTGTGCTGACCGTCCAGTATCATTCGCAATGCTGTGAATACATAGGTGGTGTATGAAATAGTTATGGGAGCTTCTTTCAGTAAATGTGGGGCTCACGTTCCTGTGCTGCTGTAGTTCACGAGTCTGATGGTCACCTCCACCCACAGAGACCTTCACAGATCTCTCTCTCTCTCTCTCTCTCTCTCTCTCTCTCTCTCTCTGTTTGTTGGACATTGCCAGGACAGTAGAGACTTACCCTTAATTAAATCTTTTCTGGAGTCCATGCTATTGAAATATTTGGATACTTGATATTGGGATAACCAATATTTTTTGCCCATTTCAAAAGTTGATTTAGGAATTGTTTTCTTAATTTTGAGACATTTATATAAACACCAGAAGAGTAGTGTGCAACCTGCCAAGTACTGGTGTTCGGGGGTAACCAAATGTCCTCAGGTTCCAGATTCAAAGAAAAACTTAGTCAAGTAGTTCACCTATTCTCTCTTGCTAATACAAGCTTGTGGATGCTTCGAAATCAGGAAGGTGAGACAGACTGCATAAACCCACGTACGATGGAGGTATGACAGTGATCTTAAGTGTTCTGCCAAGACTCATCTTGTCTGGGTATCTGTGAGGAACAGAGCCTTTGACTAACAATAATGACAGTAATTACATCAGTAGCATCTTACAGAATTTCCAAGAATTTCACAGTCTATCTATTAGCCCTGGCATTTGATCTTTAGATCAATTTCCGAACTTTGTTGCAAGGTGCTCTATTTTATAATCCTCAGGAAAGCCACCTAGCTTACCCAATGTGCATAGACGATGCTTTGTGAGGCAAATGTCAAATCCACATTTGACTTCCAGGTCGGTACTATGTTCTCCTAGTACCATTGGCTGCCAAATATTCTGAAGAGGTACTTGTCCTCCACACCCCGGGTACTGTGTTTTGATTGCCTGCGGGCATTGCATTGCCACCTCCCACACTGTCCTTTTCTGTTCCAATTATTTCTATGTAAGGAGAATGTGCCTCTTTCTTCCCTTGGGTGATCTGGAATCCTTAGTTTACCACCCACCCACATTTGTTGACAACTACAGTATTACTCCTCTTAGGGGCATTCTTCCTGCCTACCAGTATAATTTACTTACATCTACATTGTCCCTGGTGGCTATAGTAGTACTCCATACCCTCCCATAAGTCTTGAAATATCTGTATGCTGTAAGGATATGGTTCTCTGTAGCCACTGCTGAACAAAGTGCCTTCGACAGAGTCTCAGAGGTGTCTGATGGTGTTTGGTGATGGTCCGTCTTTCCTATATCCAATTAGAGACTAAAAGAGACATATCTGATAAAAATAAAATTATGAGCAATTTTAGATCTGACATAAAAATGAATGAGTACTTCAAAATGTTGGGTGTAGTGAGGGCCTGGATAGAGAATATTTCTGTTCTTATTTTAGTATTTTATAAATTGCTACTTTAACACTGTAACTCCCTCCTTTATTGGAATAAAAAAATCTTTGAAACTATAAAAATATATACAATCATAGTTTTAGAATTATTCTTTGATTCCTTTATTCTAATGGCGTCATCTTGTCCCCTGTAGGTTACGGTCTTTGGTCAAGCAGTTGGAACGAGGGGAGGCCTCTGTGGTGGATCTGAAGAAGAACCTGGAATATGCAGCTACTGTGCTTGAGTCTGTGTATATCGATGAAACAAGGTAAGTTAGAAAAAAGACTAAGGAAGTAATGGATTTTCTGTCCAATAGTCCCTCACCCCCAGGGCACATCTGGGGTGTGTAGTTCATATTGCTGACTCTGAAACATTAGTTTCTATGTATAGGAAAGAACTGAACAGTTGCTCCCTCAACTAGGAATTACCAACAGAACTTGCTGCATGCACAGTAAAATGGTGTCAGTGCAGAAAGGGCAACTGTTAAAAGCCTGGCAAGATTAGTATAGTCCCATGGTGATGGCTGCATACTCATTGTATCAGTCTAAAATGTGTCTTTGAATCCATCATCTGTGTCAGCATCTGGAGGTTCCTGAAGTCCCCAGCATTCCTCCTTCAGCAAACATTTCCTCTTGAATTATACACGTACTAGAGCAATTGCAGGCACTGAAATCGATTTTTGAAAGAAACAGAACTGCTTTCCTTTTGGAAACTGTTGAAATGTCGACTGTGAAAGTCTAGTCAGACAGGGTGCTCAGTGTTTGTGATAGCTTGCTTCACCAAACCCAAATCTGAGAGGATTTCACTACAGTCTATGGGTTGTTTGCTTATTTTTTAATTACTAATTTCAGGAATTTGATACCACAGTTTCTTTTCCCTTTACCTAAATGAATATATCTCAACACATGACAACAATGGAAAACATCTTTATATTGATGGTCAATTTTACTGCTTGTTTTAAATAGGACTTCAACAAATGATGTTCAGTAATTTTGGTTCTATTATAACTACTTTTTTTCCTTTCTAGTGCTCTGTCTGACTGAGTAAGTTGGGTAAATCAGAAAAGCACAGGTACAAATGGCTTAAGTCTCTGGGGTTCAAACAAAGAACTGCACTGTTTGGGAAAGTTTCCTTGAATTCAGAAGTTCATGTTTCTCTTATTGAATTAAAGGGGCATCTGTTGGCATCCCTTAAAATCACTGCTTCAGAGTACTCTGTTGTTGTGATCTGCGCAATGTTTTTCAGTCTGTAGGTATTTCACCCAATGCTGTCACTGGTTGGGTCTTAGCTTCTTACACATTTTTATACTTGTGTCTCTGGAGGACAGGCCAGTTCCAATTTACTCAAAAGAGACATCACTGTGAACTGTCACAGGCCTTGCCAAAACACTGCTGCCCCTCTGCCTGTGCGTGTCCCATTTGACATCATGTTTGTGCCTGTATTTCGGGTTGGGTGGAGAAGGGCAGCTGTTTCAAACAGATTCAGTCTCTGGCTGTGTGCTTTATCTCCAGGCGACTTCTGGATACAGAGGATGAGCTTAGTGACATTCAGTCAGATGCTGTGCCTTCTGAGGTCCGAGACTGGCTGGCCTCCACCTTCACGCGACAGATGGGGATGATGCTTAGGAGAAGTGATGAGAAGCCCCGGTTCAAGACTATCGTCCACGCAGTGCAAGCTGGGATATTTGTGGAGAGGTAAAGGTGAAACCTATTGTTACTCAAGGGCCAAACCAGTAAAAGGAACACCAGGTGCTAGGACTCCAAGCTTTTGTTTAATGTAGTTTTGATATGCTATTTATTATAAGAACTCAAATTTCTGAGTAGAAACAGGTATTCTAATCTCCATGACATCATTAGGACAAGTTTTTCCCTTTGCTCAAAATCCTCATCTTAAGATTTAGATTAAGCTCAGCCTCATTTTTAAAGTCAGAAATCATCTCATCCATGTTTTTCAAATACATGAATATCATCAGAACAAACCAGTAGGTGTTTTGAGGTCAGTGACCCAGGGAGGACAGTTTATTTAAGGGATGTGAGTTCCCTGATGTAGTGATATTTCATTTGTATTTTAATAAATAAACTTGACTGAAGACCAGAGAGTAAAACAGCCCCACTGGTCAGCCTTACAGACAATGGTAACACACACCTTTAATCCCAGTAGCTACACTAGTTTGCCATAGAAACTGGGTGGTGCATGCCTTTAATCCCAGTGGTGCACACCTTTAATCACAGCCCTATAGAGGATTATAAAACCGGAGATGACAGCTCTCAGCTATTTTTCTGAGATTTCTAGAGGCAGGATCACCATTTTGGACTGAGATCGTGATAAGAGTCAGTAGGGCTGGCTGCTTTGCTTTTGGATCTTCAGGTTGAACCCCTATTTTTCTCTCCAAGTTTTTATTAATCGTGCTTCTCCCTGTGACATAGTTTGCCAGCTTTTTCACACTGAATTATTCCTTACGAGACATAGAATCATTTCTTCTACTATTCCCTATTACACAGTTCACATTCTAGAAATTCCCTGGTAGTGATTTCAAAGTTTACCTGGGATATTTACTTGCTCTGGAGAAGTACTTCCAATGGGTCATCTACACACATTCTCTGTTCACCATCAAGTACAATAATGTACCTTGATTCTCGTTCTGCAGCCAGTGCTGGTGGAACCCATCATCCCTTTCAGTAATTTAGTGTCCAATATGGGGCACATAAACTTAATTCAGTTTTGCTTCCAGTCTCTTGTGTGTTTGAGATTGCCTTCATTTCTTTTTGACTCTTCACTAAGGAAAGACTCTAGAGTCACTTCGGGATTTAAAGTTCCTTAGGCCACCAGAAGACCTGAGTGCTCATCAGTTGTCAATATGTGTGCAGATCTATGAAGGGCTAACCATCTGTTGTAAGCGATCACATTTTGTTTTCTCCTCCATCTTTGCCAGAATGTATAGGCGGACATCAAACATGGTTGGGTTGAGCTATCCACCAGCTGTTATTGATGCATTAAAGGTAAGACCGATGAAAAGGCTTATGGGATACATGGAAGCGACTGCAGAGTACAGCTAAATTTGCTCTTAGGAAACAATATTTCGTTTCTGTACTTTTCCATTATTCCGACCTTAATCTTTCATTTTTGTTTTCTTATCTGTTCGAATAGTATCACTATTGCTCAGTCTTTAACCTTCTATTTTTTTTCTTCCAAATTAAATTCTGTGTGGACTTTGGTTTAACACAGTAATCTGCCATGATGAGATTTATGTAGCAGTAGTCACCGGAGATAAGGTGCATTATAATTAATGTATTTAAACTTAGGAAGAAACTTGTTGCTTGTAATTATGTCAATACTCAGTTGTCCACGCCAAGTCCATTTAGTAAGATTAAAAAAAAAAAGACTCAGAAAATTGTAAAAATAATAATAATGAGAGTTAATTGGAGGTGAGGCTTGGGCAGTGTCCCCAGCACATGGCACAGTCTCAGAAACCACATTTTATTACAGCATTGCTTACTCCAGAGCCCTCGTCCCTAGAGACAGTCTACTATCTTCCCAAGACCTGCACTGAGCCAGGTGCTGCATGAGAAGTCATTCAAGAACGGTTTTGTTTTAAGCAGGCTGAACCCTGCATGGTAACGCCCAATCAAGCACACTGGAAGTTATATAGATGACTTCTAAAGGCCCCACACAGAAGTGTCCTTGAGGCAGGCTGGGATGGAGTCAGATTCAGGGCTCTGGAGTGTTCCTGGTCTACTTTGGTTGCAGGGTGGGGTTGGCTAGGGCCTGGTGTCTTGTGCTGGTTGATAGTACGTACTGTCTGAATTTAGCACATGTCCCTTTGTGCACTGGCACCATGGCATTCTGACTGCTGGTATTGTCTTTCTCTGACACATGCAAGAAATACACTGTGATGAAGTTTTCAGAAGATAAATTACCTATTCGTAGAAGTAGGGGGTGGGCAGTGCTTCTTAAATAGCTTAATGGAGGAAGCAGGCCCAATGGGGACATTCTGACTGTATGCTCATGGCCTTCTGTTTCATCCAGAGACAGTCTTTGTTCTGTCTGTTTCTCCTCCTCCTTGCCTTTTAACAGCAGGAAGGACACTGTGAGGAGTCTCCCGCCCCCATGCAAATGGCCAGCCCATCAGTTTAGTTTCCTGTGATGTTTCCCAGCTCACCTGCCCGCCCGCAGAACCTCTTCATGAGACCTGCTAATGCCACAGCAAAATTGCCATTGATTTTCATAATTGAACTGAAACACTCAATGTAAATCTCAGGAGCATTAGAAGCCTATTTAAACCTATATCTCTACCTTTGTCATAAACACAAACACAAGTGGATTCACTGATATTGGGCTGTTTATAAGAGTTTATCTTCCAAATTGAAGTTTCTTTTCTACGAATAGCTGAAAACTGAAATGCGGACCAACCTGTTATGTGGATAAACTGTTATTTGCCACTGAAGGAAGGGAAACCTAAGGAGTCGTCATGGTCATTCTGAGAGAAAGACACTTGGGTTAGTCAGAGCAGGAACCAGTTAGCTCCAAATGACTACCCTCCCCATATCTGCTGGTCTGTACGTTAACGTCACAGCTTTTGCCCTTGACCCACTTCCTGTTGATCAAGAGAGTTCAGGTCCTGTGTACTAAGTAGTGTCTTTCCAGTTCACCGCACTCGCCTTTGATGGCCAGAGGACTGAAGTGGGCTGGATAGCACAGATGTAGGGTCTCTTTTCCTTCTTTGTACCTACTGGGGAAGAGGTTATTTGTACTGAGCTGCTGGCATTTATACGGAAATCACGACTGATTTTCTCTAGTACAGAAAAATTTCTCAAAGACTGAGAGAATTCAGTTCACTAAAATAACCGTGGTGGCATGTCACGTTAACCTTTGCAGTTAATGGAAGAACGTGGCATAAAATGACATCTAAGGAAGAGAATAATTAACAACTGCTCATTGGAAGTTTTAAGTGGGCTGTGTGCCACTTTTGGTACCTCTCCACTTGGTGCACATTACCTTCAAATTCCACTTTATCTCTTGCCTTTGGGGTAGCGTTCTAGAGACACAGAAGCAATCTCTTCTTCAGAAGAGTGGCTGTCCTGCGGCTCAGGACCAGCCCCTTGGATAATTTTTAAATGGGAAGAAATAAACAGTTTCCTTAGGCCATGCTAACCTGGATGGTCTCCATCTCTCTTGACGGGAATTATTCGTGGTCAACATCTGGTAAAAGTGAAAGCGTGTTTAAGGCACTTAAATTGGGTGCTCATTAAAATGCAACTTCCAGGCTCAGGATCATTCAGAGGCCCACAGCATCCTCAGTATTTTCAGCGAGTCCCTAAATAGCTTGGAAGAAGAATGAAGTTCAAGAATAACAGTTAAGATTTCCTTGAAGCAAAGGCCCATAGAGAACACCCACTCCCCTACTCATTTCCTGGGGCTGTCGGTGTCCTCCTCAGGACTGGACCAGACAGTGGCTGTGGCGACTCATAGGAATCCAATAATAGAACTCAAACAAAGTTCCAGGTTGTGGGTAAATTTTGGTGTCTCTGTCCTGAGTCCTCAATGGGTAATTGAAGGATGTGGCCTGGGTCACAGTGTGGATTCATTGGGCTTACAGGGGTCATTGGTAGGCAGTGAGGTGACATGATAGGTTGCCCGTGAGATTATTAAGTAGTTCTGTTACTGTGTGATTATGGACCCTTTGTTTCTCCCAGGTGTTGTGTGACTCTGGACCCTTTGTCTCTCCCAAGTGTTGTGTGATTCTGGATCCTTTATCTCTCCCAGGTGTTGTGTGACTCTGGATTCTTTGTCTCTCTCAGGCTGGCACATGCTGTGGAACTCTGGGGGAAATACAACTTTTTCTAGAATTGGGAGATTTGAGGACTGTGGATTAACACTTCAGCTCACAGTTTTAATTATTTTAGTGGAAGGGTAAATATTACTAAAGGAATTGAATTTACCACTAAACTTAAAATGTTTTTTTTTTAACTTTATATGTTTGTTTTTATGTGGCTTTGCCTCCATGGAAGAATTCCCAGCAGTCTTGAGCTGAACATGATGGATGGAAGGGTTAGGTGTAACAAGAGCACGGGAATGGGATTACAGGATCATTTTAGGATACCCCGAGTCCTTTGTGCAAAGTTTTTGATGCCAGAGGCACCAACCCCTGCCTTCTTCTACGTGATCTCTCATGGGTCCTCATTATCAAGAGAATGTCAGTATATGTCCTGCAACTACAGAAGGAATACCCATGATGTGATGAGGATACTAAATGCCTCTTGATTTAATCATGATTTAAGCACACATTTGTTTATTATGTCTACAAATGGCTGGTGTTGTTGTGTCAAAAGCACAGAAGAGATGTTTACGTGTATTCTGGAGCAAGTATTTGTGAACAAATATGAAATTCATGATGGCAAATAAGTTGTATGTCCAGTTCACTTTTTACATTTGCTTCTTTCACTGAAGTGTTAGAGCAAGAGGGAAAGTTTGTCACCAGATTTGTGGCTCCAGAGAGCATTTTTTTTTCTGTTCTTGGAGTGAATGTTGTCTCTTTGGTTGGATCTTGGTGGTTGAAGTTGAAGTGGAATTCCATTTTTGTCTTCAATATTATACATGCTTCTGAACACTTTGAAGTGAGTTAACAGTGTCAAGTCTGGGCTCAGAAGGTGTCATTACACAGTATGTTAGCGGGTTGGAGAGTGTCTGGAGATGTGCCCCACCAGATTTGCACTCAGAGTGACAACTGATAGGTTTGAAGGAAGGAGCCTAGAGGGGCATCAGTGGGGAAGGCACGTGTGTCCTCATCCCATTCATGTCCTAAGCGTGTGCTTCCAACAGGCCTTTGAGGAATTGGGTATCTCTCCATTTCTTCATCTGTGAAGTGTAATTAGTCATACCACCAGTCATGATGCCTGTCAATACTTCTTTTCGATAATAAAGTTCTTTGGTATTTTTTTAAGCAGTAAGTATTTTTGTAGCACCACCCTAGATGGCTACTGAGAGTTCTTTAGAGTCTTGGGCTACTTAGTCGCAGGCGTGGGCTACCAGAAGATTCAAATGTGGGTAGATTAGCGGTTGCATAGGTAAACTAATAGCTTTCTCCATGCTCTGTCCTGCAGGATGTGGACAAATGGTCCTTTGATGTGTTTTCCCTCAACGAGGCCAGTGGAGATCACGCGTTGAAATTCATTTTCTATGAATTACTCACACGCTATGACCTGATCAGCCGTTTTAAGGTCAGCACCTCATTAAAAAGATACACTGCGTACATTTATCTATCCTGATGTGACTTCTATGCCAAGACCAAGGGGATCCTTCTAAGTACATAGGAAACTGCTGTGGGCAACTGCGGACATTATTCCGGTGGGCCTGCCATAGGTGCTGCCCACCAATGGGCATTTCATCTCACTGCATCCTGATTGTGTGTACTATGGACCACTCTTGCCTGGGAGGTAGCATTGGAGACAGAGTGAGCTCAGCGGCTTCCATAAACTTTTCTCACACCATGCCACATTCAGAAAAAACTCCCACTCATCCATGACAAATCATTGGTGTTTCACAGCCGCCTGTGCTTCAGATTAATTCTTTGCCTTAAACAAAGAGAATGGATGGATCATCTCCAGGGTCAGCCCCTCAGTCATCACGCTGCACAGCCTTTTCAGGTCAGGCAGGTTCTCAAGGGAACCTCTGTCCAGTTGATCTCCCAGACTTGAAGCATCAGATGGATGGGATGTGTCTCTGGAAAATGCAGGTTGTTTTACACACAAATATTTATGACTCCAGATAGAGTTTTTATCACGTTCGTAAGGGCTATATTGGAGCTCATGCTTTCTATTTAAGAAAAATGAACATATACTATGCAATATATGTAATATGATAAAACATAAAGGACACACAAAAAAACTTAGGTTATAAAATGATTGTGAGACAGAGGTAAGCTGCCACTGGTGTGACTTCCTCAAAGTCACACTCTTTGAAAGGGGTCACTGTATGCATTTGAAATATGGGGAAGCACAGTGTGGTAGTGTGTTTGGGAAAGGAACAGGCTATGTCTTTTTATCACCCAATAGTCTATTACTGGTGGTCTGCAGTCTGGAAAGTATTCTTTTGCTAGTGAAGTGTTACAAATAGTTAAAAATCTCATAAACTGCAGTAACTCCCAGAGCTATTTGTAAGTTCCTCAACATGGTTTATGACATTGGTCCTGCATAGCATCTCTTCTGTCTTGGAACTGGAGAAAAAGACTAAAAACAGATAAAGTACAAAGAAATACAGAGCTTTAGTAGTCACTAATAATGAATAAAGTTGCCTATATGTACATCAAAAACCACTGGTTTACATTTTAAACAAAATGTCTTTGAGATGAATCTGTATAGTTTGGTTGCCTGAAGTGGGAACAAAACCAGTTTGTAACACTGACCGTTCTTCAACCAGGGACCTGGTCTTAGACTTTCAAAGCATCTGACAGTTTCACAGGGAATTTTATTAACTGCTAAACATTTTTGTTCCTCATGTGATCTACAAGAGCCCCCAAATGAGCAAAGTGGGGATCTTAAGGTTTCTCTTAAGGTAAGTCTGCCCTTTAGTGAGTGGAGCTTTCTCTTCTCTTTCAGATCCCCATTTCTGCGCTTGTCTCATTTGTGGAGGCCCTGGAAGTGGGGTACAGCAAGCACAAAAATCCTTACCACAACCTGATGCATGCCGCTGACGTCACGCAAACCGTACATTACCTCCTCTATAAGACAGGAGTAGCAGTAAGTACAGGCAGGGACACACGTCTATGATGGAGGGTGTCCCAGAGGTGATAAGGATGAGCCCAGGATGAATGATGCCTTGTGAATACCCTATTTCCCGGTATCACTGTGGAGAGCTTTGGGGTGTTCTAATGTGTCCTCATAATCATGATGGAAAGCCTTGGGGTTCTCTGAGAGCTGCCTTGATCTTCATGGAGAGTGCTCTGAAGTGTCCCCCTGTTCACTGTGGAGAGCCTTAGGGTTCTCTTAAATGTTTTTCTTGGGCCCAGTGAAATAGAAGATGGCCAATTAAGGAATAATTACGAGAGCTAAGCATATATTTCCACATATAGAATGATTTTTGACCCTTTACAATAGTCAATTAACAATAATGTTCACATATTCTGAAGTTATAGTCAGTAGATTCATCAACCATTGCTCCAACTCATCTTTGGCTTAACCTGCTAGGTCTTTTTCAGAAGCACTCTGGTTATTCACATCTTATGTATTTTTTAAAGCTAAAGGTTTTATAGTCATTTGAAATATCATTGTTATAGTTCTGCTTTTCAGCTCTTCAGATGGTTTTAGACGTCTTTTCTGTAATCCTTTTGATGTACTAGCTTGTTCGAGTTGATTGTGCCTTTGACTTCTTACGTTTTTATCATTTGTTTGTCTGATTCTAGTGCATGGGTGAAGGATTCTTGTGCTACAACACACATGTAGATGTCAGAGGGCAATTATTAGCAGTCACTTCTCTCCTCCTACCTTGTGGAGGCCAGGGATTGAACTCAGATTTTCTGGTTTGTCATGAAGCATCTTGGTCCACACCCCACCAGCCCCTTTGTCTTCTTTACCTCCATAACTCATCAGTTTTTAATATGCATAGATGTTGGTGGCAAAAGAAAACAAAATGAAAACAAATGAAAAAACAAATAAAATAGCCTTTACTGAGATTGCCTTAAGAAGACCTATAGGATTTGTTTTTCACTTCTATTTGAACTTATTGGAAACTGAATTTACCCCCATGATATATGTATGTGTGTATATATATATATATATATATATATATATAATTTCTACAGTATGCTCTGGGGATCATTTTCTCCTGTGAAATCCCCTCCTATGGCTTAGGATCAGGGTGTCCCTTTTCAGTGAGTATCATCTTGGTGTGGCCTGAGCTAACTGAACCATGAACACTGTACTTTTGGCTCACATTTGTTGACCTGGCCATATTCAGCTACAAGGGAATCTACCTCTAAACCTGTTCTCTGCACATTCAACAAAAATTGAGCGCTGCTTTTGTGGCAATGACCATAAATCCAGCCACACTGTTTGAACTGAGCACAGCTTCTGACCCCACCAGCGTGAGATTCTGGGACTACTCTGCGGACTGACACCGAGTATTTTCCTACAAATCTCAGGGAATGAGATATGCTATTTTAAAAGTTTGAAATACTGAGAAAGATTGGATATATTAAAGTCAGTTCTTAGAAAAACTTAAGCAAACCAGTCATGGGAATGGCACACACAGCTCCTTTAGAACGGCATCGTGAAAATGCAGATAGCATTTTGGATATGCACACATTTGATGAACTGGGAAGGTTCATGTGCATTTTAAAAGTGAAAACAAAGATTTGAATTTCATAATTTGTGTGATTTTCTGGGTTAAAAGAGTGACAGTCCATTTTTACAGGTCTCTCTATGCCACGTATAAGAAGAACTAAGATAGAAATTGCAGCAAATCAACCACAAACCCAACACATACCTGTCTTTCCTGTTGATTGGCTCAGTAGAGTAGCTCAGTGCATTCAACTTAGAACACAGTGGGAGGAGTGGGCCTGAAGCTTGATATACTCCATCTAAATCCCTGCTTAGTTACTAACCAATATTGTAACCTGTGATGAAGTACTTTTCTGTGCCCAGATTTCCTCTCGTCTGCAACGTGAAAAAGATTTTACCTTGAAGAAGATCAGGAGGAAAATATCAAAAATATTGACATTATCCTTCCTTCATCTTAGAAAGTATTATTACTAGATTATTGTAGAATTTCCCCAAAACTCATCATCATGTTTTAGTTTTTATTAAAAGGCTTATTTTGGAAAAAAAATAATATTTAAGAAGCCATTTCAAAATTATAGAAATGTTATAGAGAGAACTCATTTTATAAAATAACGAGTTTCTACCAAAAATTCAAGACCAAAAGCCATATTAAATGATAATCCCATGAAAACATGAAATAAAACACAATTGTCCACACTAAAATAGCCCCATGAAGACCTAGAAGCAGAGGTGGTTGCTTGAAGACAGACCTGTGGAGACACGGGTTGGTGAAGAAGCATCCACACTAAGGCCCATGAAGATGTGGACTGATGCAGGCATGTCTAGTGAAGATAGAATCGTGAAGACACAGACTGACACACTAAGACAACACTAAGCAATTTTCTACAGAAGCCATGTGATACAATATGCTATTTTATTTTATTTTATTTTATTTTTTTAACTTTTTTTTTATTGAGAAAAGGAAAAAAAAACCAAATTTCCTCCTCCTCCCAGCCTCCCATTTCCCTCCCCCTCCTCCCACCCTTCTCCCCTTCCTCCCACCCTTCTCCCCCTCCCCCCACTCCTCTCCCCCTCCCTCTCCAACCCAAAGAGCAGTCAGGGTTCCCTGCCCTGTGGTAAGTCCTAGGTCCTCCCCCCTCCGTCCATTTCTAGGAAGGTGAACATCCAAACTGGCTAGGCTCCCACAAAGCCAGCACATTACGTAGGTTCAAAACCCCGTGCCATTGTCCTTGGGTTCTCATCAGCCCTCATTGTTCGCCATGTTCAGAGAGTCCAGTTTTATCCCATGCTTTTTCAGTCACAGTCCAGCTGGCCTTGGTGAGCTCCCAATAGATCAGCTCCACTGTCTCAGTGGGTGGGTGCTCCCCTCGTGGTCCCGACTTCTTTGCTCATGTTCTCCCTCCTTCTGCTCCTCATTGGGACCTTGGGAGCTCAGTCCAGTGCTCCAGTGTGGGTCTCTGTCTCTATCTCCATCCATCACCAGATGAAGGTTCTATGATGATATGCAAGATATTCGTCAGTATTGCTCTAGGATAGGGTCATTTCAGGTTCCCTATCCTCAGCTGCCCAAGGAACTAACTGGGGACCTCGGCTTGGGCATCTGGGAGCCACTCTAGGTTCAAGTCTCTTGCCAACCCTAAGGTGGCTCCCTTAACTAAGAATTGTGCTTCCGTGCTCCCCTATGCTATTTTAAAAGGATAAAATGCTGAGAAAATTTGCAAGAGCTGTTTGTGTACCAGAAATTAATAAGTATGATGTAAAAAGTACATTCTCAGCAGTTTAAAAATGTATGATTATCTATAAAGAACTTCAATACCAAAAAGAGAGAAAAACTATAAAACTCAAAGAACTCAAAACTAATGATTAAATGAGTAGATAAATGTGTTGTGCTTTAAATGGGAAACTGTTCTGTTGTTTGAATGGCAATTTTCATCAAAACAATAAATACTAATTCAATCTTCAAAAAATTAATGTATAACCTGATAACTCTGAAATCCATACAAAATGTGTATTTTTTCTGTTAGAACAGGTAGTTTTGAAAAGGAATAGTATATAAAAGAAGGTAGTTTTTATCTCCCTAACACTAAAACATCGACAAACCTACAAAAACAGAATGGGTGATTTTTAATGATAAAAATGACAAATACATCAATGGAATTTCAGTTTCAAACCATACACTCAAAGGTTTATGGAGCACTGGCTATGAGCTGGGAACTCTGTTAAACTACTTCACAGTGATGGGATTGGGTGGTGAGGACTTTGAGAAGTAAAGGGGTAATAGAGGCAAAGCTCCCACCATGGGATTGGTGTCTTTAAGAAGGAGACCCAGAATTCCCTGCTGCTTCCTTCCTGCCCTTTGCTCTTCTACTAAGTGTACAGCTTTGTCCTTCCTCTTTCTTTTTCTGTTTATTTTACATACCAACCACAGTTCCCCCCACCCCACGCACCTCTCCCCACCCCACCCCACTCCCCATCCACTCCTCAGAAAGTGTAAGGCCTCCCATGGGGAGTCAGCAAAGCCTGAAGCTGCCATTTGGTGTAGATTGAGTAGAGAGCTCTTAGCTCCTCCTGTCTTCACCTCCCAGTTCTGGGGTTGCAGGCATGTTCAGCCATGTCCAGCTTCCATAGCGCTTCCTTAGCCAAAAAGACATTCAGAACTTTTATTACATTGTACACATGTGCATGTATACTTGTGTTAGGATGTCTGTACTTCTTTGCATTTCTCGTGCGAATGAGTGAATTCTTCTATCATGTGAACATAAGAATCCATCGTATATGCTTATCATTTGGAACCACTGACTAAAAGTCCTGAATTATAAATTTCTATACAAATCAAGTTAAACATATTTAATTCAAAGTTAAGCTTAAATATGCAGCCAGTCAAGCCAAAATCATACTTCAGTGAATCATACTTCAGTCTAAATATATATGTATATTTTCTCCATCTACAACAGATTGTCATCCTCCTACCATCTTGACAAATTTCCTTTTTTTATTTGCAAACATTATTAACTGTCTACTGTACATATGTATGTATGTATGTATTGCAGTACTGGGGGTTGAGCCTAGGGCCTCCCACATGTCTGTTAAGAGTTCTTCAACAGAGCTCCTCCCACCCCATCTGACCATTTAGACTTTTGTTTTGTTTTGTTTTGTTTTTATTGAGCTATTTATTTTTCTCCACTGCCCTCCCTTCCTTTCCCTTCTCCTTCCGCCCTCTCCATGATCCCCATGCTTCCAATTTACTCAGGAGATCTTGTCTTTTTCTATTTCCCATGTAGATTAGATCCATGTATGTCTCTCTTAGGGTCCTCTTTGTTGTCTGAGTTCTCTGGGATTATGAATTGTAGGCTGGTTTTTCTTTTTTCTTTTCTTTCTTTCTTTCTTTCTTTCTTTCTTTCTTGCCTTTTTTGACTTCTCTCTTTATGTGATGATTAATCTCAGGTACTTGTCTAGTTTTGGTTTTCATTTGTTGTGAAGAAACACCATGACCATAGCAACTCCTAGAAAGGAAAGCATTTAATTGGGGTGGCTTGCTTACAGTTTAAGTGGTTCAGTCCATTATCATCATGGTGGGGAGCATGGAGGCCTGCAGACAGGCACGGTGCTAGAACTGAGATTGCTACATCTTGCAAAAAGCAGGAAGTCAACTGAAACACTGAGTGATATCCTGAGCTCAGGAAACCTCAAAGCCGGCTCCCACAGTGACACTTCCCAGAAGGCCATACTCACTTCAACAAAGCCATGCCTTCTAATAGGGACACTCCCTGTGAGATTATGGGGTTAATTACATTCAAATTACCACACTAATGGAAAGCTAACACAAAGAATTACTACAAATTGTCTTCTTAAATGTCTATACAAATATACTTTGTCTGTACAAATGTGCAATGGATTACGATTTTCTGTAAATCAGTGGTTTTCAGTGTGGGGAACTGATCCTACCCCTACAAAATGAGTTTTTATGGTAATTTGTTATGGTGACCATAGCAAAATATTACAGTGGCATAGCAAAGCTGGCCCCAGATCTAATTTCTTTTATGTTTTCTAATATTCATTTTTAAGATAAATTTATGCATATGAATGTTGTGTTCATATTCACACCTATACATGCCTAGTGCCCATGAACTTTAGAAGAGGGCTTTGGATTCCTGGGAACCAGAGTAGCAAAGAACTGTGAATTGCCATGTGGGTGCTAAGAACTGAACCTGGTCATCTACAAAGGTAGCAAGTATTCTTAATCAGGGAGCCAATCTCTCTAGTTCCCCAGGTGTGACGCCAATGGCCATACATTTAGGTATTTGGCTATCATTCTACATTATCTTTGGTGAAACAGAACCCCTTGGACCTCAGAATCCTCAGGGGTGTATACTTGAACATAATAATGTAGAGCAAATTAAAGCAGAGGCTGAATAGTGCTCTGAGCTCATCTGGTCAAGATGGTTTTAGTGCCTGTTGTGCACAGTATCCTGTGCAATATAAACCTGAATCAAGCAGCTTCATCAACGCAAAAGAAACTCTCTGAAGAATTTATGCTAATGCAAGTTATCCTTGGACTCAACGGTATAACAGCCAATGACAGACTGTGCTCAGTTATTTGTAGCCTGTGCACATATGCACAGGTGTGTGTGTGTGTGTGTGTGTGTGTGTGTGTGTGTGTGTGTGCAGGTGCATGTATGTGTATGAACATGTGAAGGACTGAAGACAGCCTCATGTGTCCTTCATTGGACTCCTCTACCTTGTCTTTAAGAGAGAATTTCTTAGTTGCCTAGAGCTTACCAATTAGGCTAAATTGGCTGGCGAGTGAACCCCGGGGACCTGCATGTTTCTATCTCTCTAGCCTTGGGATCACAGCCGTATAAACGGAAACTGAGCATTTGTTTCCAGCTGTCCAGACCCAAATATTCACACAAAAATCTATATTAATTACAACACTGTGTGGCCAATGGCTCAGGCATATTTCTAGCTAGTTCTTACATCTTAAATTAACCCATTTCTACTAATCTATATATCACCATGAGGCTGTGGCCTATTGCTAAGGTTCTGGCATCTTTCTCCATTGGCAGTTACATGGCATCTCCCTGACTCTGCCTTCTTTTTCTCTGTATCTTTATTTGGACTTTCTGCTTAACTATATTCTGCCCTACCATAGGGAAAAGCAGATTCGTTATTAACCAATAGTAATAAAACATATTCACAGCATATAGAGGGGAATCCCACATCATTTCCCTTTTCTGTCTGAATTAAAAGAAAGGTTTTAACTTTAACATAGTAAATTTACAAATAACAAAATAAGAATCAAGCAACAATTACAGTTATAAAATTTGTCAATCTAAAGTTTTATATCTACTTTATCTTTTATTATAACTAAGTAAAACTCTATCTTAAACTCCACCAAAGACCCCAGAAGGATATAATATTACCTAAGTAAATAGGATGTTCATTTTAAGCAACTTCTAAAGTTCTAGAATTGACAGAGACATCTTGCTGCTTGGACAGTTCCTCGAAGCTCTTCTGTCACATTGGAACATCTATCTTCAGTCTACGGGCCCATAGTATCCAGCAGGTTCTGGCGTCTTTCTCCTTCATCAACTACAGACATCTCCCTGACCTTGCCTTCTTTTTCTCTGAATCTTTGGACTTCCTGCCTAGCTCTATTCTGCTCTGCCGTAGGCCAAAGCAGCTTCTTTATTAACCAATGACAATAAAACATATTCACAGCATACAGAGGGAAATCCCACATCACAGCCACCATACCTGACTTTTCACATGGGTGCTAGGAATGGAACTTGGGTCTTTATGTTTGTATGACACTTTATCTACTCATTTGTCTTCTCATGGCTCACCCCTTCTTTCTGTGTGTGTGTGTGTGTGTGTGTGTGTGTGTGTGTGTGTGTGCATATGATGTTCTTCAACCATCTTTTTGTGGTGATTTCTGAAGGCATCAGAACAGTATTGTAAAAATAGAAACTGCTGTTCCCACAGCAATGTCACAGCTTACATAGAGTAATGTATCCTGGCGCAGTGGAAAATGACCCACCCTTGTCCATTTCCTTCAGATTTCCTCTGTTGTATACAGTTGCCCTCATTCACCCACACACCTAAGCATATGGCTTGCTTTTCTGAGCCACAGGTATAGTACTCCAAAATCTACCACATCCGGGTGTCAAAGCAGTCTGTCAGTGAATGAAGCCGTGATACACCAATTTGAAAGACAGGGAAATGTCACCGTCAGATAATCCTACAGCAAAATGCCTGCGGAACTTAAATTTCTGATTGCTTATATTCTGACACAAAACCTTAGCACTCACAGTAATTAAGTGGGAAAATACAAATGAATTTGAGCCCCGTTAAAATATGAATCTCAGTTTTCCTCAGAGTGGCTTCTTCTGCCTTATCCAACTTTCCTATCTGATACGACCCAGGAAGTGTTTGGCTCTTGACTCTGTGTTCGGAGGCCATATGTAGTCCGTTGTTCTCTTGGCTATAACTTCTTTTTATCCATGTCTGCCACACATTCAGTTATTTACATGCACTGTAAGGACTTTCCCTCCCTCTCTCTATTCGGACAAATATTCTTCCTGGAGTGCTGGGCTGGCTCCAGACTCTCCGGGGTGTAAACACCACTGCCAGTTGAGTCGGTTTACATTCCTCTCACTCTGGCTTTCAAGGCCTGATATTTGAGGTCCCGGTCTGCCCTGATCCCCACTGCAGTCCAGGGACTCATTCCATTGCTCAAGATGGACAGGCGCTTCTGAAAATGCCCTCCTCTACTCCAAGGTCTCCTTGTCACCATCAGCAAGGCTTGTTTTTGTGAAACTGTTTTTTGCCCCTCCTGTTTCCTTCCCCGGATATCATTTTCTCCCTTCTCATCCCTAAGCCCATATGCACACTGATCATCTCAAGGACTGGGTTTTACAATGAGCTTCAAAGGTACAGTTTAGATTTTGCTATATGCCGGTTTGATCCCTTGCTGTTTAAGTTTATTAGAAGCTAGGTGATAACTAAGAGTAGCTGTTAGTGTGTATGGGCAGGAAGGAAATGTGCCTGATATTTGTAATGTGGGAACTATTCCTTTGCAGGCTTTCTGAGGCTTAGACTCCTGATGTTTTGTGACTTTGGTTGTTTAGGCTCTATGCTAACTCCTATCTACCATCTTATTTTAAAACATGATATTGACTTTGTATAGGACTAGAACAAGACTTGTATACAGGGAATTGTTCAAAAGCAGCTTAATAATAATATCATATTAAGGAAGAAACACACCAATATGGCTACGTGCAGAGGTGCAAGTCTGTAATTCTAGCACTCAGGAGGCTAAGAAAAAGAGGATTTCTGTGAGATCAGGTTCAGACTGGACTACATACTGAATTTTGAGCTAGCATGTTCTATAAGACCCTTTTTCAAAAGAAGAGGAAGAATAGGTGTTATATATGTGAAGAATATCAAGAAGAGATGTCATATAATTTTACACATACATAAGTTTATCCAAAATTAAATAAATATAGAATATAAACAAAGGAAATTTAATCTACAGATGATAGGTGAGAATTCTGGAAAATATATTATATGGCTTCTCATATGAACAACTGTGTGACCTTGGTGGATCCTGAGTTTCCTCTGGTCTCATTTTCTCATTCTGTGGGGATAGCAGCTACACAGCTAGTTCCTTTATGAACATGTGAACGGTATGTGGGTTTCTACATTTAAAAAAAGACAGCCAGGTGGTGGTGGTGCACAGCTTTAATCTTTAATTGGGAGGCAGAGGCAGGTGGATCTTTGTGAGTTCGAGGCCAGCCTGGTCTATAAGAGTTAGCTCTAGGACAGGCCCCAAAGTTACAGAGAAACCCTGTCTCGAAAAACAAAACAACAAACAAACAAACAAAAAGTGGTTAAGAGCACAAGCTGCTCTTCCAGAGGATCTACATTCAAATCCCAGCAATCATATGATAGCTCACAATCTCTGTTACTCCAGTTCCAGGGGATCTGGTGGCTCCTTATTTCTGTGGGCAGTACATACATGTAGCACACAGACACACATGTAGGCAAGACACTTGTATGCTCTGTTAGAATTGGATTTTCATAATACTAAAGGTGGGGTTGAGGGGCTTCTGAGGTTTAGGACCCACCCGATTGGCTGACATTTGTCTAGGGGTGTCTTGGTGAGTATGTTCTGGCAGGTGGTCCTATCTACAGCGGTTGGAATGTTAGGCATTTCCTTTAGATGGTCTGTTTTTGGGTGGTGCTCAGGTAATCTTGGGGTTCTTCCTGCAACCAGGCACTGCTTCAGGGTAAACTACTGAGCCCCAGGCCTCTTGTTAAATTTAACGATGGCTGAATCCTACTCTGGCAGGTGATAATGTTTAGAAGTAAAGAACTTCCTTTGGGTGACCTGCCCAGACTTAGCTTATCATGGCTGGCTCCCACACTTGATATTGTGTTAAAACTTTTAATTACTTCTTTATAAATGAGAGAGGGTATTGCATTGAATTTTTCCCAGGGGAGGGGGAAGGACAGGAAAAGGAAAGGAAAGAGAGACAAGAATTTTATTTTGAAGTGGGAGGGCTATTTGATGAGGACATTTTAAGTTCTTCATTCACTGTTGCTGTCTTTCTGGAACGTTGGATCAGAGTAATAGTTCTTCCAACCTTGGGTGTTGTGGTCAAACTACAAGCTCACAGTCTCCTCAATGAGGAAAAGCCCCCATTACTTCTATGTATAAAAAACTTTTTTGGGAACAGCCAGCAGCTGTAGGGTGGAAGGTAGCAGGGTGAGTTTGTTGTCAGCACGCTCAAGCTGTGCGAGCGAGAGACAATTACCTGATTGCTGTGAATCTCCCTTGCAGAACTGGCTGACGGAACTGGAGATCTTTGCAATAATCTTCTCGGCTGCCATCCACGACTATGAACACACTGGAACTACCAACAATTTCCACATTCAGACACGGTGAGGCAGTTGAAATGTTTGTAGAGCAGGCACGAAGAGGCAGGGATATAATTTTAGATGTCAGCAAGTTGTGCGTTCATCACTTTGCTTTTATGTGGTTGCTCTATTTTGAATTTTGAAAAGATTAACTTATAAACAAGAGAGGAGCCTGGGCGACTTGATTGAACACACAGCGTTTTAAAAAACACCTGCTGCTACTTCTCATCTTTTATTCAGATCTAAAGCGGCTCTTCCTTTCTTCACTATTATAATGTTCACCTGTTATTTGTGTATGTCCTGTGCTCCTCTACCTGTTTCTAACAGGTGTGGCACAGGCTGCATAGAGCCCCAGATGTCATGCACATGACATCACAAAATTCATATAACCATTGGAGGGCTTCTGTCAAACAAACAATTTGGATCCCGAGCATTCTGATAAATACAAGGTTGCAATCACTTACAGAACTGATGTGGTGAGCCATGAGAGGTCATCAATGATGCAGGCACAAAGCCAGGAAGCAACAGAAACACCATGTGATTCCCACACTCATCTGATTGTTACTCCCTGGCCATTTCTCACGTCCCAGCTCAGAAGCCATGACTCACTCCTCCCACCCAGCCTCAACCTCTCATGCTAAGGATCTGATCCCAACAGCAAACCAAAGTTTACTTCTGCCTGGGCCACCAATGGGCTGCTTGCCAAAGATAATCACATAGGGCTGTTGACTATTGGCATCCCCTCTAACAAGGAGGGGCAGAGAGGGTCACTGGATCCTTCCCCGAGTCTCTAGCCATTGCTCCCAGCCAGTTGTACGAATTCTGCCCTAGCTGCGTGGGTTTCAGAAAGGGGCGGTGTATATGGTCATATTGGAAGACTATGGGAAAGAGGCTCCGTCTATGTAGTTAAGGGAAGCCTTCCCCATGCTGGGTGCCGACCTTCTAGCATAGCTTCTTTGGGGTCAGCCACGTTCCCACTTGCAAACCCTTGTCCACCTGGACTGGACCGGTCCGGACCAGACCAGACCGGACTGGTCCATGACACACATGACAAATACGCACATGACACACAAACGTCACAAACACAACACGCACGACATACATGACAAACATAAAGCACGTGACGCACACGACACTCATGACAAACATGGCTCACGTGAGCAAAAACAGGCATGCAGAGCAGCCTGGAAGCACTCCCATGAGTAGGTACCTGAGACTAGGTTACCCATGGGAAATGCTTGCACCCGGGTGGGCACAGGCACCACTTTCTCTTTTTATTTTACTTTTCATCCACGGTTCTCCCGCCCCACTCCTCCAGCCCACCCCATCCACTTCTCTCAATGGGTAAGGGCTCCCATGTGAAGTCAACAAAGTCTGACACATTAAGTTGTGGCAGGACCAACCCCCATCCCCCACATTAAGGCCGAGCATGGCCTGCCACCCTAGGGAATGGGCTCCAATAAGCAGATAGTGCAAGTTTCACCACTGTCTCCCACATATTGAGGACCTAGTCCGACCCCATGTAGTTTCCACAGTTGTCAGTCTAGGGTTCGTGAGTTCCTGTGAGCTTGGTTCAGCTGTCTGTGTAGATTCTCCCTTGTGGTGTACCACACCTGTCTGTGCTCTAGGCACCACCATACACTTTGTGAACTGGGCAAGGGGCTGGAGATTGAAACACACAAAGACGCACAGACAGAGAGAGACAGGTCATCCTTGATGCAAGAATGCCCCCTTTATTGTGTGTGGGGGGGCAGCTTATGTAGAGATAGCCACGCCCCAGCCAAACCCACCAGAAACCACTTCTCCTGCAATCAGGAACTCCTGAGGTCTCCTGCTCAGAGCAGCTGTAGGCACTCAGATCAGGGGAAAACAAGTTGTTTCAGAATCTGGGTGTTCACAGCTCCCAACACTCCCTCATGATCTTTCCCTCTCTTGCACATGTATTACCTCCTCCCTCTCTTCAATGGGAATTCTGGAGCTTGGCCTGGTGGTTGGTTGTGGATCTCTGCACCTTGTTCTGTTGGTTGCTGGGTGAAGGCTCTATGATGTTAGTTGTGATATTCATCAATCTGATTAGAGGGGAATTTCAGTTCAGGCACCCACCCCACTATTGATAGGACTCTTATTTGGGGTCATTGTCGTGGATTTTGGGAATTTCCCTAGCACCAGGTTTCTTTCTAACCCCATAGTGGCTTTATCCAGATCTCTCTTTCATTGCTCTCCCACTTCATTCCTCTCCTCCCTTAACTATCCCATTTTTCCATGTTCTCACTCCTATCACCTCCTTTCTACCACCCTCTCACCCCCAGATTGAGGAGACACTGAATCAGCTACGTGGTGCTGTTTTTAAGGTCGTAGTTCTACGACAATGGAGACTTACACCAAGTGTGTGTAAAAAAACATCTGAGGCCAAACAGTGTATGGCAGAGTGAGACTACGACCCTTGCTGGTAGGCCACGACCTTGTGGTGATGCACAGATTAATAGAAATTAAGATGTAAGATTTAACTAATAAGAAGCTAGAACTAATGCGCCAAACAGTGATTTAACTGATCCGGTTTCCGTGTGGTTATTTCGGGAGTTTGGGCGGCCAGGCCACGGTGGGGAAACAAACAAGTGGGCTCACACAACAGTTGGCTTTGCTTTTTTGTGACAGAGTTTCTCTGTGTAGCCCTGGATTTCTTGAATCTCTTTTTGTAGACCAGGATGGCCTTGAACTCACAGAGATCCACCTGCCTCTGCCTCCCAAGTGCTGAGATTAAAGACGTGTGCCATCACTGCCTGACTCACACCTGGAATTTTAATGTGACTTCAGAGGATCAAATTCAGTTCGTCTTGTTTGTCGAGCACTTTTCTGAGTGGGCCGTCTCCCCAGCCCCACAAAGGCTGTTCCCTGTATGCCTGTGACTGCAAGGCCCAGAGCACGAGCCTCAATTGTGCTCAGAAGCTGCAGCTGCTGTTTGCTCCCATCATGGATGCATCCTCCCAGACCCTCCAGGCAGGCACACGTCCCTTGAAGTGTGGATCAGTTGCTGGCAATGACACATCCCTCTGGCCTCTCTTGGGTAGATCGCCTATGCTCTGGGTTTAGGACACTGACCATTGGCCTGCGCCTGTCAGTTCTCTGGACCTTGATGTGGTCTCCATCATCATGCTGCTTTGATAGCGTGTACCTCAGCTTCTGCATGTCACTAATAACCACAAGGGTCACTTGCTGCTTGCTGACAGCCAGGTACAGGACTCCATGACCATCTTCCTGAGCCTCCAGTTGTGCAATCAAGGAAACCGAGGCTCATAGCTTCTTATAAACATTTGGGGATCTTCTCGGTTATTTATTTTCATTTACATTTAGGAAAAAATAAATTGTCTCTGCACTCTAATAAAATCGCTGTTCCATGTCCTTGCACACCCTAAGTGGACTTGAGCGGGAGCCCAGAGTTGCTGGTGCTAAAAATCAACACCCCATTTAGGCCCCAACCTGAAGGAGTTTGTGTGTCTCTCTGCACAGGTCGGATCCAGCTATCTTGTACAATGACAGATCTGTCCTGGAGAACCACCACTTGAGTGCAGCCTACCGCCTTCTTCAGGATGACGAGGAGATGAATATTCTGGTCAACCTCTCAAAGGATGACTGGAGGTAATGTGAGAAGGCAGTTTGGAAGCCCCAGAGGGGGAGTGTGGGTAGATGGAACACATTGCTGCTGAGGAAAGAGCCACTGGGCAAACTCCACACTGTTCTCTCACACAGAGACCCCCAAAGCATGCTAACTTGGCTTTTCACATCTTTATAAAGATCGGATGTATCATTTCTATCTTTATTTTTGTTTGGTATTTTCTCATTTTCTTTGGATACAATTCTGTTCGAAAAAGGTAAGTGATATTCATTTTCCTTCCTGGTGTGATTGTTGGTGATCATGTGCAAAGTAACAGAAATACTAGAATTGGCTTAAATCATTTGAGTATGCCCTCTGATTAATACATTATAAAACTGAGTGATTCAAAGCACATAGGTGAATTAATATAAACTCTGTAAATTAGTCCCTTGAAATTAGTTTAGTGAAGTCTATACACTCACCATCTGTATTAGAGTTTCTATTGCTTTGCAGAGACACCATGACCACAGGAACCCTTATAAATGAAAACATTTGATGGAGCTTGCAATTGCTGAAGTTCAGTCCATTACCAGTGTGACAGAGAGGATGGTGGAGTGCAGGCAGACATGGTGCTGGAGAGGGAGCTGAGAATTCTGCATCCTGCACAGGCAACAGGAAGTGGTCTCAGACAATAGGTGTGGCTTGAGCATATATGAGACCTGAAAGCCTGTCTCCACAGTTGATACTTCCTCCAAAAAGACCAAACTTACTCCTACAAGGCCATACCTGCAAGTATTGCCACTTTGAGGCCACTTCCTTCAGACCACCACACAACCTATATCTGTGCCTCTTGCCACTGTTATTTTCTTTGAGATTTACCTCACAGAAAATAAAATATTGAAGAGAACAGAAATAATCATATACCTGAGACATCAGAACATCTTGTTGGAAAATTTTATATAAACACAATAACTGTGGGAAGCTAGAATAAGAACAGCAAACTCAGTGTAGAGAGAAAGGCAGAAACAACAATCTTACTAAAGAAACCCATAAAACTACAGACAACAGAAAAAAGAATTAACAACACTAAAATCTAGTTCTTTGAAAAGAACAACAAAATTGATAAGTTTCTAACTTTGCTGAGCTAGAACATATATTGCCACTCTCAGATTCTACATATTTCAAATATGTAAGAAAATATTGCAATATTATTTCATCATGCTTGGTGACTTTGATTAAATAAACAAATACTTTGCAACAACACAACTTAAAAAGTCTCACAAAAGATAAAACAAATCATTTTAATATTCCTGTATCTATTAAAGCATTTGAGTTTGCCATCAAAATTTTCATACCAAGAAACTTCCATTCTTGGATATTCCCTCTAACAAAGTCTTTGAAAGCACAAGGAAGAGATCATCACGATGTTAGGCCAATTATCTGTAAAACATTGAAAGAAGAAATCACTTTCTAATTTGCCTCATGAGACATAACTTTAAGCTCTATGCTTTTACAAAACTATCACAAAAATGAATCTTAGGGTCTAGTAAACCTCATGAACATAAATGCATAAATTCTTGTTAAATATCAACATTTGAAATCTTATGCAGAAAGTTTGATTTGGATAGTGTGGTTAATTTTACATCAACTCAAGTTGGCCACAGTGAGCCTTTGATATTTTTTTGAAAACATTCAAGATCTTTCCATGAGTCTGTTTGTAGTTGAAGCTAACTTAGAAAGGAGTAGACTCAGTAAAGCAGACTGTCATTCCTAATATTAACAGGCATCATACAAGGAGCTAAGGGTTAGACAAATACTATAAAAGGTTCACCCTTCCCCAAATAAGATCAAATTCTCTCTCCCTGAGTTTGAACTGAAACCGTCTTCCTGAATCTTCCTTGAGTCTGTTGGCTTTGGCTGGAGTATATCATTTGGCCCTAAAGGTCTACAGCTTGCTGACGGCCCCTGCTGACCTTGGTCTTGTCAACCTCCATAAGTCTTTGAGTTAATCCCAGGGCTGGAGATTTAGGTTGATTTGTGGAGTGCTTGCCTATCATGCATGAAGCCCTGAGTTTCATCCCTTGTACTGTATACAATTGGATTTGTAGAACATGCCTGTAACCCCAGCACTAAAAAAGTAGAGGCACAAGGATTAGAATTTCAAGGTCATCTACCCCCCCCCCACATAAAGAAGGCACAGTCAGTGTTGGGTACAGAAAACCCTGTTTTACGAACAAACATAAATTTTTGGTTGATTTGGCACTCAAAAATAAATGAAAAGAATTCACCTTATTAAAAGCAAATAAGCAAGCAAAGAAAGCCAAATGTTACAGATGCAAGCCTGTAATCCCAGCACACTGGAGACTGAGGCAGGAGGATCCTCGGTTGGAATCCATACTGAGCTATTTCAGGCCAGCCAGAGTCATACAGTGACTCATTCACTCAAACAAACAAACAAGCAACAACAAAACCCCAAACAAACCATGTGGTCAGGTCATTTCAATAGCTATATCCAAAACATTTGACAAAGGTCATTACTTCTCAAATAAAACCTCTTCCAAAGAGAAACAAAAAGGAGCCTATAGCCTCTCCAGCTGGGTAAGGCAGCAGTGAAAAGCCATAGTTAATATCAGCCTTCATGGTGAAATACTGAAGACTAAGAACAAGAATAGGATGTCTAATCTTATATTAAACAACGTGAAGTGTTTCTGTAAGCAAATGAGATCTGGTTGTACGGAAAGCCCTAAGACTATTATGGCAGCTACTAAAATGATAATGATTTTTATGAGGCTCCTAAATATGAAGTTAATGTAAAAAATAATAGACTAGCAGCTAGCCATTAGAAAACTGCATTGAAAATTCTTATGCAAGGCAGGAGATAAAAGGATTAAATTTGTTGAAATCAGCGTGGAAACTTCCGAGAAAACTAATAAGAGAACAACCGTATGATTCATCTCTCCCACTGCTGGATGCATTCCTAAAGAAATGTGTGAGAATACCACAGAGACACCTGCACACCCATCTTCATTTGTGACTGTGATCACGAGAGTCAAGCTATGAATCATCCCAGACACCCATCTTGGATTCTTGGGTGACTGAATAAAGAAAATATAGTGCATGTACACAGTGGACATTTTATGATATTCATTAATTGATGAGAGGGACGGTGGGTACACACATTCCATGATGTTCTCTCCTTCACAAGGTGGGATCAAACTCAGGAGATTGGACTTGGTAGAAAGTGCCTTTACCCACTAAGTTAGGGGTTCTCAAAATAGGAGTTGCAACCCGTTGGGGGTGGAAGAACCTCTCCCAGGGGTCAAATATCATATATCCTGAATATCAAATATTTACATCATGTTTCATGACAGCTGCAAAATTATAGTTGTGAAGTAGCAATGAAATAATTTTATGGTTGGGCGTCACCACAACATGAGGAGCTGGAGAAAAGGATCACAGCATCAGGAAGGTTGAGAACCACTGCACTAAGCCCTCTTGCAGCCCCTGCACTGGAGTTTCATTCATCTACAAAGAAGAATGAAATTATGGAATTTGTAGAAAAATAGTCGAAATGAAGGTCATCATGTTAAATAAACCAAAGGCAGAAAAATAGATATTGAATTTTTCTCTTCTCTGCATCATCATTAAGTAAACACAAGTATGACATAAAGGCAGAATGAGGGCTCCTTAGGAAGAGGAGGGAGGAGGAGCAAGAAAGGATGGGGGCTGAGAAACAATCTCAATGTTGTGATATTTATATATATACAGACATGCTGAAAGCTACTACTTTGTATGCGAATTAAAAATCTTTAAGAATGACGATCAGAGGTCAGTATTAGGTGTCTTCCTCTACTGTTCTCCAGCTTATTTTTTGAATCAGTGTCTCTTCCTTGAACCTGGAGGTCACAGATTCTTAGTATTGGCTGGACAGTAAGCTTTGCAGATCCTCTTGTCCTGATTCCCTTTCCCTCAGTGATAGGTTACAAACGTGTCCTGTCGTATACAGCACTCTGTCCTCACGCTTGCCTGGCAAGCACTGCGCTGACTAAAGGATTTCCTAAGACCCCTCACCACTTGATTTTTGATAGTTAAGATGAACTGAAGGGGAAAAGAAACTCATTTCAGTGAACGGTGTTAAAACAAGTGGGTGTCTATGGAAAACAGCGATTTTGACCCTTACATTAAGCATACTCAACAATTCACTCAAATTTTGTGATAAAACCTAGGCAGGCTGAAATAACTCAGCTGGGGCAGTGGCAGACTGAAGAATAAAAACATAAAACGTGAAATGGCCACTCGGTCCAGCATGCAGCTCAGCGGCAGGCACACTGGGCTTGTTCCCCACTATGATAACAATGGTAGTGGCAAGCATTTTACAGAAAAGCACAGGGATGTCTTCAGGAAACATGGGGTTCTTAGGACACGAAAGGTGAGAAGCATTTTAAAAAATAATCAATTCAATGTGATGAAAATTAAACTTTTTGGAAGGTACCGAATTGACGACACTGGGGAATGTCGGTACTGTGCATGTCCTATTGGGGTTTGTATCCAGAAGCACAATGCACCTTGACAAGTCAGTAATGAAAGTTTTTAAAGAAACACTCTCCTTTAAAAATTAAAAATTAATTGAAACACAGTTTCCTAAAAAATGATATGCAAGTGGTAAAAGCACATGAGGTACTCAACAATAGTATTTGTTCAACAAAATGCAAAAGAAAACTGCACACAATACTAGATGGCTAGAAATAAGGCTGAGAGAAGGCAGGAAAGGAAAAACAGAACTTGAGCAAGCTTGTCAAAAATGTGAGCTTAACACAGTCCTATTGCAAAAGGTTTGGCAGTGTTTTATACGGTTAAATACTCAGGTGCCTAACAAAACAGCCATTCAATTTTGGATATTTGCCCTAAAGCAATGAGACCATGTCCATGTAAAGACTTGCACACAGATAACCAGGGATGATTTATTTGTCGTCATCCTAAACTAGTGTAGAGTACACCAACTGTATATCATCTGTTAAGTGAATAAGTAACTGCAATAGTTGGGAGACCTCCCAACTGGAAGAAGCAAGAAACTATCGGTGACCCTCTTTAACACATGTAGCAAGTTCTTATGCCTAGCAAAGGAACTCAGACAAAAGAGAACATTTTGTTTTATATACCTGTAAGTATGTATATCTGTATATGTATAATGTATATAAAGTACAGTGTACATGTATACATGTATAGCATGCTTATATGTTTATCATTCCAATACACATTCATATATTAGCATTATAAACATACACATGCATACACATTATATACATACATATGTAGAAGTAGAAAGTGGAACTGCCTGAAAGAAATGAAAAGTATTTGTTATCCTGCAATGGTGTTTTCAAAGACTTATTCAGCTGCTAAAACCAGTTGAATCTTGCTTTTTCCATCGGAGCTGTTTATTGTACATAAATTATGCCTCGGTTTCTTTTGCTAGTTCAGTATAGTGTCTAACAGCTTCCAGGAGTTCAGGGGATGGAGGAAACAACAGGAAAACTAGGGATGCAGAAATCATTCTATATGATGTTAAAATATTAGACACATGGCAGAGACATTTATCAAACCCTATGAAACTGTGCAGTACGATGAGTGAGCCCCAAGTCAACTATGGACTTCATTTAATAAAAGTATTGACATTGGTCTGTTGGCTGTAACTCTTGAACCCCATGTAAGCACAGAATGCTTTGTGATTTGGGAAACTACAAGAGAGGAGATGTGCCCTGCTCTGTTTTTCTATAAGCTTTAAAAATTAAGCCTGAGCCGGGCGGTGGTGGCGCACGCCTTTAATCCCAGCACTCGGGAGGCAGAGGCAGGTGGATCTCTGTGAGTTCGAGACCAGCTCTGGTCTACAAGAGCTAGTTCTAGGACAGGCTCCAAAACCACAGAGAAACCCTGTCTCGAAAAAAAAAAAAAAAAAAAAAATTAAGCCTGTTTGTAAAATGCGGAATACACAAAGTATCCAGTAGATTATCAGTCTAGTTTCTAGGATTATTTCAAGTTAGTTTTATCTTAAGAATGAATTCAGCTGAGAAGATAACACTTGAATTCATATTTTAGCTTCACTGTAATTTTCCAAATGATAGATGTATCATCTTGTTTTGTAAAGACTTACTTGATTTGTAAATTCTGTGCATGTGTGTGTGTCTGTGTGTGGGTATGCACACATGGATTCAAGTGCTCAGAGAGATGATCATCCTGATGTGGGTGCTCAGAATCAAACTCAGGACCTCTGCAAGAGGATTAAATGCCCTTGACTACCGAGTGAATTCCCATCTTCCTTATCATATTCCTAATAGATTATTCTTTAGTCCTTATCCGTCATTTATATCCCACTTCATAAAAATTCCACTGAAAAGACTGACATTAGATTTGAAATGTCTGAAACAATTAACTGATTTTTGACTAAATGTGGCAAAACATAACTTGGATTTTCCTTTTCTTTGTTTTCATGCCTTTTCTTCATGGGCATCCCCAAAAGGGAGTTTCGCACCTTGGTAATTGAGATGGTAATGGCCACGGATATGTCCTGTCATTTCCAGCAAATCAAAGCCATGAAGACAGCCCTGCAGCAGCCAGAAGCGTGAGTAGCTTGTGACATTATGTTCTCATAGGGCTTGGACTGAAATTTGCACATTTTAAACATTGAAAACACATCACCTTCAGGATAATGGTTGGGTTATCTCAAAAAGTAGTGATGTCTGGAGCAGGGAGCTTGAACATCATATGTCATCTCACAATTAGCTACAAGTGGTTTATCAGAATCTGTGAATCGAGTGAATACAAGACACGGTACCAGTTTGCCCCAGTTAGCATCATGACCCTGTAAGTAATTAGTAACAGATCAAAGGTCTGTTAAATGTAGCGGTAGCTAAAGGACGAATGTATTGTTTAGATTTTTGTCATCTGGTTGAAAAATGCAACCACTCCATACATTAGTTAAGTGGGAAGTACCCCATTCATTAAATGCTGAACTGTCCGTTCACCAACATAGAGATGGTACTTAGAGGTGATTTTAAAGATTTTCAAAACTTCCAGTGTTTGAGGTGTGTGGTCACTGTGTGCTCGCGTGTGTTGGGTTTGCAGAATTGAAAAGCCGAAAGCCTTATCTTTGATGCTGCACACAGCAGACATCAGCCACCCTGCAAAAGCCTGGGACCTGCACCATCGCTGGACCATGTCTCTCCTGGAAGAGTTCTTCAGACAGGTACCTTGTCTCTTGCTGCTCACCAGGGTTGACACTGGGCATCTTTGGGAATTGACTAGTCCAGCATCTCTCTGGCAAGGACCGTGGAGGATGTAATTATTTTCTTTGGAGAAAGAGGCTTTTCATGATTGTTTTATTTCTGTAGTCATAATTCTGAAATTTTATCAAAATTCGGATTCTCAAGACATTGTGAAGTGCATTCTGTCCTAGGCATTTCTGCTTTGAGGAAAAGTGTTTTCTCGTGGCAGTCTCTTCTCTAAGCATTATTTGAAGAGGACTTTTCCTTTTTTTTTTCTATTGAGTTACCAAAAAGTTATTAAGGCTATTTTGGTATCGCCCTGCAGGACTAAGCTGATAAACTTTGACTCATGTCTCTTATTATTGGGTAGGTTGTTTCTTTTGATGGATGAGCCATGACATAATGTTTCAAAATTATATGGCAAACTGGAATCAAGAAATCACTAGGAATTATTGTTTAAGTGCATTTAAATTTAACCACACCTTCAATCCAGAGTCATGTTATTGATAACATGACTTTAATATCTTTTTGGGTATGCATTGCTTTAAGACAAATACAAATATGTGAATATAACAGAATCAAAGAACAAAACAAGTATGTGTCCCCAAGACAGAGGTCTTGGGGGTTAAAGTTAGTTCTTCACCCTGGCACAGATGCTAGTCTTGCCTTGAGAAGAACTGCCACAGATACCGGCTTTGAGACACGAGATGCTGAGCTCAGTCAGTGAAATGTAGATTACAGACCTCAGTTACTGTCAGTTCATTCAGCTAGTTCCAGTTCATTCAAAGAGGGAGGTACACAGCGTGGGTTCTGAAAACTCTAAATCCCTAATAACACTTAATATCCCATCTCACCATTGTTCTCTCAAATGACTAGGGTTAGGTTCCTTCTCTGAGCCTTAGTTCAGTTTCTGTTGCTATAATACCTGAAACAAGATAATTTATAACGAATAGAGATTTATTTAGATCGTGGCCTTGGAACCTGGAACTACATTAGCCTGGCATTGGCATCTGGTGAGCCTACTTGTAGGGAACATCACAGTGCTAGCTCTGGTCTCTCTGCTTTAAAACTTCCTTCATGGGGTATTAGTGACCCACCCTCAAGGTCTTATCTAATCCATGCTGTCTTCTAAAGGCTTCATCGCTGAATACTATCCACACATGACTTTGGGAATTAACTCTCCACCGTCTTAGCTTTGGGGACACACTGACACCCTGGTTACCCTGGGCTTGAACTTGAAATCTTCCTGATGATCTTAGTGTTATGATTCTTGTTTGAATGGGGAAATAACTGCACAAAAATTTACATGTGTACTTTTTTCTTTCTGAAGCTGTACGTGTCTGGTAGTAAGTGGCACTAGAGTTAACAGTTGCAAAACCCCAAACTGTCCATCAGAGTTTTATTCCAACATTTTGCAGCCTGGGACCAATCAAGTTGCAGTTCTGATTCCCTTGTCTTTTGTGTTTTCTGTGATTTTTTTCTTTTTGAGGGAACAGAAAAGATTCAGGGTAAGATTGGATGAATATTCTTATGAATGCTTCAGCCTCAAATACCCTGTGTTCTCTCTTCCGTGGGTCCATGGGTAGCAGTCCACATACAGGCAACCACCGTGACCCCAGGTCATGTGCCCTGTCCTTATATGGGCAGGTTCTTTGCATACCTGTTTTGTGGTCTCAGGAGTAATCCCCAGGCTCCATGATGAGAAGAGTAGAGTGAAGAGTGGGCATGGGAGGAGCTTGTGACCCTGGTGTGTACACAAGGACAACCAACTGCAAATTCATCCTTCATTGAGGGCTTACTTTAAGTAATTTTTGGCTGTTTTTCTAACAGTAGTGTGAGACCTTTCTCTAAATACCCACCCCTCATTTTGCATATGTTCCCTTAGATATAGCTTTGTAAAAATACCTCCATCATGCTAGTAATATTCAGTAAGGCCAGTGGACAGATCGTGGCTAACTCATGTATGTTTGATATATTGAAGTGATTCCTTTTTTGAATTACGAGAGTGTGTGAAATCACTTAATTATGTGAACGTTTTTTCCTCACCATAAAGGAAACGTTATTTGTGTATGTACACATAAACTCACAAGGAATGAGAATGTGCTAAGGGCAATGTGGAAATAACCATACTGAATTTCTTGGTCTACTGGGACTGGCATGCTAGCTCATTGCACTTGAACTGGCTTTAGTGAATGTAGTTCAGTTAAGTATTTTTATTGTCTTAAGCCAGATGCCAAAGCACAGCAGGTAACCCATGAGAGGAATAATGATCCTCCAGCTCTTAATGATAGCTTTAAAATTGAGCAGTTCACATGGGAAACCCCAATGGGACCAGAGAGCCTTTTCAGAATTACATTCAGAAGGTTGGAGTATAATTTCAAAATAATGCAATAACTGGCCCTTCTGGACATGGTCCAGGCATCCTTCATCAACTTCATAACCATGTTCTACAGAATCTGTGCCACAGTCATGGGCTAATTTTAAATGAAGCACTGACTTTGAAAAAGGACGTCTGCCTTGGTAAATCCATCTCCTTCTGAAAAGCTTTGAGGTTCCTTTCCTTGATATCACTGTGAACTTTCATATGTTGGAAACATCTCTCACAGTTCTTTTCATTTCTTCTATGTCTGTTTGTTTTATTTCATATGCATTGCTGAATTTTTCAATCCCTCCCCTACAAGACTATGCTATTGTCTCAGCATTGCTTCTTCAGTGATAATGGTTGCATCTTTATTCATCTCCTTGACTTTTGTTTTTCTAACTCTCTGGGTTCTATGCTCACTTCATTTGCTTTCATTTCCACTTGTTTAGAAAACAGAAACTGAGACTTATTTGTTTATTGCTGCTCTGACACACTGTGCTCCAAAGCAGTCTTTAGTGCTAGTCTTTAAAATTGATTTTTCTTTTCCTTTTAACCAAGAGTTACCTCAAATAGAATATTTTCCAACTTTTCTATATTTTAGTGATATATTTCTTCACTTAGTAGATTCCAAATTACTTTTTTATTGATCAAATAATTTATTATTTTTTGGAGTTTAAATTAGATGTATGCATTCAGCTCCTTTGTGAAAGTCTGTGGATTATGGAAGATTTCTCTGTCTGATTTTCAGCTTACATTCAAAAGAATATCAGATGTGTCTATATGATAGTTAATCTTCTGCTACTATGACCAAACAAAACACCTGAGAATATGAACTTAAAGAGAGAAAGTATTGGGTCTGAGCTTCGTGGTACATACCTTTAATCCCAGCACTCAAAAAGGAGGGGAACAAGGATCTCTGAGAGTTCAAGGCCAACCTGGTCTAAATAGCAAGTGCCAGGACAGCCAGAGCTACAAAGAGAAACTGTCTCAAACAAACAAACAAACAGACAGATAAATGTTGAGAGAGGTTTCTGTCCCTCCAGGACCCTCAGCCGTTCAATGCCAAAGAAACACACAGAGGTCTACATTAATTATAAACTGGTTGGCCTATTAGCTCAGGCTTCTTATTAATTAATTCTTACACCTTACATTAACCCATAATTCTTGTTTGTGTTAGTCATATGGTTTGGTACCTTTTATTAGTGAGACATTCTCATCTTGCATCCTCTACATCTGGGTAACAACTGCAGATTGAGCCTTTACTCTTCCCAGAATTTTCCTATTCTGGTCACCCTACCTGTACTTCCTGCCCAGCTACTGGCCAATCAGCATTTTACTAAACCAATACAAGTGACAAATGTTATAGGGTCCAAGACCATTGTTCCACAGCAGATAAATAAACAAAAAAAGGGGAAAGAGGGGGAAAGTATATGTGGGCTCATGGTTGTGGAGATTTCAGCACATGATTAGTCTGTTCCATTGTGTTTAGGCATGTGGCAGACTATCAGGGGAAAAAATACTGCTCCCTTACTGGCAAACAGGAAACCAAGAGAGCAAGAGAAGAAAGTTCTGAGGGCATGAGATATATCCTTTAAAGTTGAGCTGCTGGTGACACACTTCCTCCAAGCCCACTTGGCTCATCAGGCCTGAGTCTATTGTACCAGCTGGGAACCAAGTCGTCAACACATTTTGCATTCAATCACAGCAATTTGCTTTCTTCATTATATCAGTTAAATATCAGACTTTTGTATACTTTTTAAATATGAGTGCTGTCATGGGCTAGCCAGAGTTTCTATTATTTTTTTTCTTTCTCTGCATTGAAATTTTTGCTCCATAAATGCTTTGCCATTTGGTTCTTGGCTCTTTGTAGGTATTAGCTCCCAAAGTATGCAATAACTATGATCAATATAAAGCCTCTGAAAAATCTACCTCATGCTTTTGCTAGAATTCTTATCTGAGTCTTTGGTGATATTATTTAGAAAGGAGCTTTCAGAAGTTAAGGCAGTCTTGGCTAGAGGCTATTAAGGTTTCCAAGTCCTACTAACTAATTGGTGATGGTCATTACAGTTAGACATTACGGCGCGAGCTGGAACAAATTCACCTCATGTCTCTCAAAGCTTAACTTCAAATATGGCTACCTCTCTGACAACAGTAATTCTTTTAGTAGTTCTTCTTATTTCCTATATGTCTTTTGTCATTTTGCCACATGATAAGCCCTTTAGGTTTGGACTGCTATCCCACATTGAACAGGTGGAACATTGTGAAACAGCCAAGGACAGTGACCTTCCTAGGACCACACGCCCCACAGCAAAAAGACAGGATTCAAGCATGACTAGTAGCCATTAACTTGAGTGAGTTTCTTCCTACAAGAAAAGGAAGAACACAGTCCATTGATAGACATGAGGAGATATGTTCGTCTCCTTCCTCTGGACATGACAGAAAGATTGAACCTGTGTTTCATGTTATTAAAGGCCATCTCCATCAACAGTTAGATTCCCATAGCACTTTTGTTAGAGAGGTGCTTTTGGACACCGTGAAGAACATTGTGTCTGCACAGCTATGCTATATTATTGTTGAATAAACTGGTTCTTTCTAGTCCACTGTTCACAGGATATCAAGTATTAGGGTGGGAAACACAGAAGCATGTACTCCCTTTGCATGTGGCTTTAGTTAATGTTAGGAGACAAAGCCATGTTAGTCAGTTTGAATTTCCCTTTTGGACACAGCTTACCACTGGGAGTTCAGGCTAGAAGAAGGTTACAGGTAGCCACAGGAAAACTGTGGGGAACACGACCATTCTAACTGTGATTTTGGCCCCAGGCCACAGGACACATGGACTGCTGCCTGGTTTTCCATGGGGAACCTATTGCTGCCCTGTGAAGCTTTCTTTGGGACAGCATGAGACTGCATTCAGAGGGAATGATTACGGAAGCCACCACTTCTTGGTGTCTTTAGTTTAGAGGAGCAAGTCCCACCAGGACTTATTATCCAACGTAATTGTAATAATTAAAATAAAGATAAGTGGTCTAAGTGGGAGTTGAGGCTGCTAAATAAAATCTGGGCTGTTCAGCCCACTGTTCTTTTGTTTACTGTGACCTTGTGTTTTTCTAGGGAGACAGAGAAGCTGAGCTGGGGCTGCCGTTTTCTCCTCTCTGTGACAGAAAGTCAACCATGGTTGCTCAGTCACAAGTGGGTAGGTATTTGCCAGCTGCTTAGAAGGAGCATCAGATGGTATATCCATGGTGGGCAGGGCCACTGTGCTTGGTGATCCCAGCTGGGAGTCTGGCTCATTTCTGCCAGCCTTTGGAAGGCTGAAGTGACATCATTCTCTCTGGGCCGTGGCTTCTACTGGAGGTCAATTAGATGGAGGAATTTTGGAGTCTCCATCATTCCTGCCCCAAGGAAAGAGGACTTCAAGTACCCAAGGAAATATCTGTGCATACTGTAGTTAGGAAGCCCATTTTGCTTGAGTGCCTTTATCATGCTTCAATACTAGATCATCTTACCATCTCCCCCCTTCTTCTTCTTCTTCTTCTTCTTCTTCTTCTTCTTCTTCTTCTTCTTCTTCTTCTTCTCCTCCTCCTCCTCCTCCTCCTCCTCGTCCTCCTCCTCCTCCTCCTCTTCCTCCTTCTTTTTAATACAGGATTTCTCTGTGTATCCCTGGCTATCCTGGAACTTACTCTGTAGACCAGGCTGGCCTCAAACTCAGAGATCCACCTGCCTCTGTCTCCTGAGTACTGGGATTAAAGGAGTGCACAACTTGACCATCTCTCCTTCTTGATGTTTCTTTTGTATAAGTTTAGGACTTTCCTCCTTCCTGGGAGGCCTCTTTTAAATTGTTTTCATTTCCTCACTCTTTTCCTTTGGTTAAAAAAAAAGAATTACCATTATATCATATTACATGTATTACAAAAACCCTCAGCTGTGAGAAAGATAAACAGTGTCACCCATCACATTAAATAAATGTCATGAGTGAACTCTACTTTAGAAGAGTCTATGATCACTCAAAAATCTATTTAATAAAGAATTCCTGCCTTTTCTACCTGCCTACTTTGGGAGCAGAGATAGAGTCTCCTTTAATCCAGGCTAGGCAAAAACTGGCCATTTAGCTAAAGCTAACCATGAGCCAGGCTGACCATGAACTGACTGTATAGCTAAGGCCCTTGGCCTCCTGACCTGCCTGCCTTTGATTCCCAGGAGCTAAGACTGAGAATGTGTGTCACTGTGACTGGTATTTGCTTCAACTTTATGTGCACCTTCATTGTTTTATTTGTTTTATCGCGGTGTGTCTTGAGTTCCTGTCAGGTACTGGGCACTCTACGAATTATAATAGATGCTATAAAGTAAAAAAACTAACTGTACATGGTACCTACTTTTAAGGACATTATTAAACTAGTATTAGACAGTGGGTAGGTAAGATGTTAGGAAACAGTGTATGCTAGAGCACTATGCATGCTGAAAGTAGAATCTTAACATTTTACAATGGAATACATAGACAGTATGAGTGATATGGGATTGCCCTTCTATGCTGTGAATACCATTGATGAATAAAGAAACTGCCTTGGCCTGTTGATAGGGCAGAACTTGTAGGTGGGGAAAACTAAACTGAATGCTGGGAGAAAGGAGGCGGAGTCAGAGAGAAGCCATGTAGCTCCATGGAGACAGATGCTGACAGCTTTACCCAGTAAGCCACAGCCACGTGGTGGTACACAGGTTACTAGAAATGGGTTAAATTAAGATATAAGTATTAGCCAATAAGAAGCTAGAGCTAATGGGCCAAGTGTTTTGAATAATATAGTTTCTGTGTGATTATTTCAGGTCTGAACTACTGGGCGGCTGGGAAACAAAAAGTGGCCCTCTTACAACGTATGAGAACCATTAGATTCAGGTGGTCCACACAGACTTATTAAGGAGTGATATTTGAGCTATATCTGAGGAAGCATTTAAGTCTAGGCAGGTAGTGATAGATAAGGTACATGTTAGCAATTGCTTAGTGCTGGGTAAAATGACACCACAGACAGGAGATAGAGAAAGCAGAGAGATTAAAAACTGCTTAATATGGTCAGTGAATTCTCAGTCGCTCCAATATGGCAGGAACAGTTGGTAGGGAAAAGAGTACAGTGAGAGACAATATAGAGAAAAATAAGACCAGGATTTTACATTGTGCCAAGAATGGCTCACATGCTTACACTCTCCTGTAAGAAATAGGGGCCTAGCAAAAGAATTCTGGGTACCATCAAATACTGCAGTTTGAGCACCAAAATAAATTGTTATGAACTGCAAAACAATTTTTTTAAAAATTGTTTCCTTATCAGATAGACAGTTCTTATTTTGTGGGTTACATACAGTTTGTTCAGCATCCTTCTCTGATGAGTATCAGCACCAGTAACTATGAAAACTAAATATTCATCACTGCATTTCCAGATACCTACTCAAAGAAGTGGGCAGTAGCTCCCTTGGTGGGTGTTTGTCTCCATCCTTATATGTGACTATGGATGACTTACTCCATCCCTATTAGTGCCAATGTGTGTACTATGTTCACTCAATGTGTAACAAATACTCATCTAATTTTCTTTCTTTCTCTCTTGTTGTTGTTAGTGGTTTTGTTTTGTTTTATTTGTTTGTTTGGTCGTTTGTTTTTAAGCTAAGACAATCACTCTAAGCCAGCTTTCACTTACTTTCTAGTATGCCCATCTTAAAAAGTTTCATTGCAGAAAGGATCCTAATGCAGTTCCCAATTCTTTCTTTTAACTTCCCATTCGATTCTGCCTCCTGTATTTCAGGTCAGCAGCTTGCAGCTCATCCTCTGTCTCCTCTCATTTCTACGACTTTGTTGCTAGGGCCTCTAGAGCAGCGCCTCCTCCTGTGCTGTACTATGTGTCCTTTTGGTGCCCAGTGTAAAACAGCTCTGGTTCTCAGGCTCTTATCTTCTGTTTGAGCAGCTGCAATAGCTCCTAGCAAGATTTTCCCACTCTCTGTCTTTCCTCTTCACTGCCTTTCCATGCCTCTTGCTGCATGGACTGGATCAAAGTTCATTTCAATCTATCATCACAAAGCTTTGCAGCTGTTGTCAAGCTAGCCCAGTAATTCTCTGGTTCCAAACCTTAAGTGCTTCCTTTCCTGACATAACTGTGGATAACTGGCCTCCCCAAACGTTTTTTTTTCAAAGTTCAGAGCATTTCCCTCTCCCCAGTGGTTGCACAGTCATCACCTGCATACTTTTCAGCCTCTGAAAGTCCCTCTGTCCAGAGCGAATAGCCACATTGTTCTTAACATCCATCCTCGAGAGCTTGGCTCAAACACAAAGCCTCCACATAACTGTTCACTGGTCTCTAGAAGAGCAAAACATCTCCTCTCTTCTATATCTTTCCCAAGGACCTTCATCCGGGCTTCTCCTTTGGCCCTGCAGAAACTCTAGGGCTCCTTTTTGTCGCCATTAAATTTTACCTACAAATTCTTTGGAAGACTATTGGTTTGCATTATTTGTCTTCAACCTTTAGTAAAACACATCACACTGTTTATTATATAGCAGGTGTTAAATTGTATTTTGAAGCTTTCAATTGAATCCCTGATTAAAAAGTCCTAAGAAAATTATATAGGGGAAATGAAATTGTCTCGTGACATTCAATAAGAATGTGACCAACTAGTTCTTGACTGGTTTGGAGCTCCCGTCTAGAGGTGGTGTTTTCTTTGTTTGGTGGATAGGTGAAGAAAAGAGTAATTGGTTTCTAGTGAGAAACCAGGACTGATCCCTGTTAGCATGCTGTTATCTGAGCCACGGCTGCTTCTTTGTAGGTTTTATTGACTTCATTGTGGAACCCACCTTTACCGTGCTCACAGATATGACTGAGAAGATTGTGAGTCCCTTAATCGATGAAACCTCCCAGACTGGTGGGACTGGCCAGAGGCGCTCAAGGTCAGTGGGGAAGTTTGAGATCTGGGTGGTGGTAGCATTCTTTTGTTGAAGGATGTGTGCTGTCACAATGAGGTGTACCTCTCTTGCTTCTTACGGGAGACATGTCTGCCTCCTTCTTTATTTCAGAGGATTTAGAATAATACTCTCTATGTTTGCTAGGCTGGCCCATAACAGGTGACCCAAGGCCAGAGTGGGATGCCCCACACTCTGAAGCCTTTGTTTCCAGAAGCACTGATCAGTACACTTCTGTAGTGCAGAAAGCCCTTGTTCCTGATTCTGCAGATGGTCAGGCTTTTGATCAGAGTTCTGACCAGAAGTGAGGCTGACTTTCATTTCTATTCAGGAAGAAAGAGGAGTACAGATTTTAAAAACAATATAACAAAACACCTCAAATTTAAGTGTTTTCTTTTTTTTTTTAAGTTTGTACTATTTTATTTCTTTATTATGTATACAATGTTCTGTCTGCATGTATGCCTGCCCACCAGAAGAGGGCACTAAGTGTTTTCTAGTGCCATGGATCACAGCATAAAACATAAGGATATCAAATGTAGAGGTGTACGAGGCCAGACTCTCCAGCCAGAGTTCAGGCTTACTGCCCTGATTCCATAACTTATTGCCCTGTGTAGTCTCACATAAATCAGCTCAGTGCCCTAGTTTCCTTCCCTGAGGCTGTGATAGAAACATAGACAAAAGCAACTGAAAGGGAGAGTTTATTCAACTTATAATTCCTGGTTTTAGTCTTTCATTGTGGGGAAGTCAGGGCAGGAACTTGAAGCAGCTAGTCACACTCATACTCAAGAGCAAAGAGAATCAATTTACATATATTTACACCACCCTGTTTTTTTCCTCTTTTATACAGTCCAGGACCCAAACCCATGGAAATCCCATGGTGGGCTTGATCTTCCTGTTTCAATTAATGTAATCAAGATAATGATCCACCAATATGCAAACTGATAAACTTGATCTAGATAATCCCTCATTGAGACGATTTTCCCACCACACTCGGGTTACTCATTTGAGAAAATAAGATTACGATGCTCACAGGTTAATTGAATTATTCAGTATTCATAAGATCATTGGAAGACCTGTCATGGTAGAAGTGCTGGCTACTGTAAAGCTGGCACTTGGTCTTTAGTGACACAGCTGATTCTGCTACTACAGCTGCTGTCACCTCTGTTCTTGCTACCACTTCTTATCTTAGCACTGCCATCACCACTACCACTGCTATGGCCACAACTGCCCCTACCACCAACTCTACCACCATCACCACCACCACCAACTCTATCACCACCACCACCATCACCCCCACCACCAACAAAACACCACCACCACTACCATCACCACTACTACCAACAACAAAACACTACCACCATCACCACTATCACTACCACCACCAACATCATCACTACTATAACAACCACCACTACCATCACCACCACCACCAACAACAAAACACCACCACTACCACCACCACTTCACTATTCCTAGCATGACTAGTAGCTGTTGCTAAACCCATTGTAATTGACAGCTTGTCTCCACATCTTTGCAAAGCTTTGAGCTTTGTTATAAAGGATGTAAGTAGAATTGATTTTAAAATATGAGAGGCAATGTGCAGGGAAATAAGTGAATAGGGAGAGAGCAAAGAAGGAGGAACTCAAAGTTGCTTAAGATGAATGAACCCACATTGAAGATGCTAAACGACAAGGACAGAAGCCCTTGATAGGTCTATATCCCTTCTTATCTCTTCAGAAACAGGCTAGAATGAATTCTAGTAACCCTTCATTATCATTTTCAGATCTGATTTATGGCACTAACTGGTCTAGCTAATTCAGAACATACAATACTCCATCAGAAGAATGCTACCTTCTGATATTTGCAACATATCCCATGGTTAAAGCACAAAATAGAGTTAATTTAAAATTAGATCTTTGGCATGGTCTGGTCATCCACCATCCCTCAGAAACATAAAGGAATCATTGCTTTTTCTGAGTTTAGGGAACCCAGATTAGAGGGATTCTGAAGGCCAAAAAAATGGCTTAAGTATGTCATCAAGCCTGATGATCCAAGTTTGATGCCTAGGACTCACCTGATCAAAGAAGAAAACACTTCCTGGATATTATTCTCTGACTTCCTCATATGTGCCCTGGCATGTGCATATAAACAAACAAACAAAAATAATTTAATAATCATAAAATTAGAGGGATCTTGAATCCAGAAGGGTAGAGCTGAAGAAAAAGGACCAGTTTGCTGAGTAAATTGGAAAGATGAACAGTGTGGTAGCAAGTAGGTGGATCATGAAGCAAATAAAACTCCAAGTTTAAATTAGTTCATTTCAAAGAACAGAATAGAACAAATAAATGTCAGGGGATTTGGGGTACCAAAAGAGAGAATGCCCAGTCAGCATAAACAGATGTAAGGAATACTGTGACACACGAAGATGAAGTGTTTGTATTTTTTTTTCTTCTAAAGCTTAGAATTTCCTACCTGTCTTATATGTAAAACTGCAGCTCCACAAGGCTCAGGGCCCTGGGGTATCATGATGGCAACTCAGCCAATACTACCCAGTCTTTTGTGGGCTTTCTCACTGCCTGCATGCTGCAGACTCTGACGCCAACTCATCTTCGGTATGATTTCTTTTGTTCTCCAGTTTGAACAGCATCAACTCCTCAGATGCAAAGCGCGCAGGTGTCAAGAGTTCTGGGTCAGAAGGAAGCGCCCCCATCAACAATTCTGTCATCCCTGTTGACTACAAGAGTTTTAAAGCCACTTGGACTGAGGTGGTGCACATCAATCGGGAGCGGTGGCGGGCCAAGGTGCCCAAAGGTAATGTGCTCTTCAGGAAGAATCTTCTTCTAGAATTATCCAGACAAACTCTGTATCCACTTGCAAACCAAGTGGCTACCTTCTGTGATTTTCAGGCCTTTCAAGTGAAGCACTTTGCTCCAGGGACTGGAGGTGCTGAATGCTAGGTACTACCACCTGCCAATTCTCTCTCTGTCCAATGCATGGTAGAATGTGGCAGACCTCCAAGCATCTCCTCCCTGTGTCTTTGTGTAGCACAGCTAAACCGCTTTCCAATGTAGAATTCTACAGGCTTTGGATTGGCATTTTCTGGTCTCTGCTCCATTACCTTGTATTACATTTCATGTCAGCTGCCACAGTGGTAAAGCCTCTCAGTCCTCATTTGCCTAGGTAAAGCCCTGTCAACAGCTGCCTGCCTCTCGTGTTAGGGTATGAGGAACTTTAATTTCCTTCCAGGAACTTTAAACATCCTGTCAAATTCAGGGTTTTCCTCATTGCTCCAACCCTGGAACTGACGTTGTTTGCTCATTGTTTTGAGGTGATAATAACTTGTAAGTACATTGAAATTTCCTGAAGCAAATCTCATCAAAGTTCAGACCAGAAAAGCTGTGACTCCTGCTATTACGCACAGAAAAATATGAAAATCCATGCTTCTTGGGGCTTAATTCATATGTTCATATTTGTTTGTATTACTGAGCATGACTGGCACCTATGACATGATCACAGTGTTTAGGTAAAGGGTTATATGCACACAGGAAGCATCTGTGATGCCAGATCTCAGGGAGGGTCACATATGTGAAATGGCTCTTGATGCTCAGTAACAGGGCTGACTGCAGCGACCTTGCAGAGGTGAACCTTCAACTGCACTCAGTGTCTGTTGGCACTGATTGTATGCCATCTATGTTCTAGACTTCATGCACAGGGCCAACGACTGTTATGGAATTCCCTATACTCTGGGTTCATCGGAAGGGCACTTATGTTAGAGCAGTAGTTCTCAACCTGTGGGTCATGACCCTGTTGGGGGGGTCAAACAACCCTTGCACAGGGGTCACATATCAGATAGTCTGCATTAAATATTTGCATTATCATTAATAATAGTAACAAAGTTAAGTTATGAAGTAGCAACAAAAATAATTGTATGGTTGGGGGACACCACAACATGAGGAACTGTATTAAAGGCTCACAGCATTGCAAGGTTTAGAACCACTGTGTTAGGGTTTGATTCAAAGGCTGAGTAAGAATTCATTCAAGACCTTGTACTTATTATTAACATCCCAGAGCCCCAAACCCTGCAAGCGGCCAAGGTTGTTGAGACTGTGTCCTCCAGCAACACCTGAGCTGGCACTCTCCTGTGTCAGCACTGTTGAAGGAAGGATAGAATGGCTGGTGTCTTGGGGTGTTCTCTATCACTGCAGCCAAATATTTGATACTCAGTAATTTACAAAAAATCTAGAGAATGATGTTGGCATCTGGTCTGCTTGCTTCATGGTGGAAGACATCAAGTGAAGAGACAGAGCCAGTGTGCAAACTTGAATCTCTATGCCTATAACCCAATTAAAGTCATTGTGGAGGTCTCACCTTTGAGGTGTGGTCAAGTCCTCATCATATCCCCACTTCCAATCCACATTTAAATCCAGGGGCTGATGTTTCAATGCACGTAAGCCAGGGGACAATCAACTCTAAGTCCTAGCAGTAGGTTCTGTGGTCCCCACACTGGGTGGAGAGAAGCACCCTGCAGGGTTGTTTCAAGGGCCCAACACTGACTTGCCAGCAATATACTGCAAAAACCCGTGCAGGTAAGGCAAGAGGTTTAGATCTATGGTTTTCTTGGAGCATGACTGAAATACTCTCATTTGGGGACAGATGTTGCACCCTGAGCTATGGAGGGCATCAACAGCTGCTGTATATTTTAATTGTAAGCACTCAGGGACCATTCAAATGCCTCAAGCATTTAAATCCTCCCTGTTGGCAGGCTACTGCACTATCAAAAGAACACTCTCCCATGATCATTATACTTGGACATCCAATTTCTGACAAAACACAATTTAAAGAGGTCATTCAAAATCATTTGCTTGCAATTATCTTTGTTACTGAAATTACCTTCTGAACTAATCACCTGGGGAAACATTAGGTGGTGTCCTTTCAAAGGGACGGTAAACACCTCATTGTTTTAAAATGCCCTAGCTTTGCAGCTAGGGATACACAAAGTATTTTAAGAAGTGTGAAAGGACTTGTCTCTAACTGTGCTTGGGTGGAGCCTTCAGGAAAACCTTCAGTAGATAGAATTTGAAGGATGCTGGAATGTGCCTGACCATATTAGAAATGGGTGCAGAAGGGGTGAAGGGGATGCCCACAGGGCAACACACTTATAAATGAAGCCTGAACAGTGGTATGTATGTGTAATTCCAGTCATGGGGAAGAAGAGACATATTGGGGCCAATTGAGTCCTGGCCTTCAGCTGCTCTTCCCTGTCTAGAACCTTCTAATTGAAGTTACTAGAAGCTGTGCCTAGAGGATCAGAGGATGGGATTTCCACCTGTTGGCCAATGACTGTAGGGTATTTAAGCCTTCATGGTGCTATTACAGAGGGGCTTTTGTACCAGCGATTAGAGGTCTGTGTGTCAGTCTGTCTCTGCGTGTGTTTCCTCAACCTCCAACCCCTTGCCCAAAGCTTGCTAACTGGATTCTAGCGCATAGAGCGCAGACGGGGGCGCAGTGCGCAGCAGAGACAGGCTGCTCACTTGAATTCACTGCCCAGCCAGCCTATCCCACATAAAAAAGCTGTAGGCCAGTGAAAGACCCTGTCTTGGGGGTAAAAAAAAAAAAAAAAGATGGCATAACACTTGAGGAAAACACACACACACACACACACACACAAATGCATACATAAACACAAAAGAAAGAAAATGTGCACACCTGATGGTTGAGAAATCGGACGCTTAAAAAAGGAATCCCACAGAGCCTAGGCAGTTTGGATGCTCAACTTACTAGACCTGGATGGAGGTGGGGGTTCCTTGGACTTCCCACAGGGCAGGGAACCCTGATTGCTCTTTGGGCTGAGGAGGGGCGGGACTTGGTTGGGGGAGGGGGAGGGAAATGGGAGGCGGTGGTGGGGAAGAGACAGAAATCTTTAATAAATAAATAAATTAAAAAAAAAAAGGAATCCCACACTAGCTCAGAACTAAGAAATAGACAGGCATCTATTAAGGAGTAAAACTTACAGATCAGGATTTTCTGCATGAACGATGCCTGAAGATGCGATCCAGAACAAAACCGAACCCAAGAAGCCGGGCCCAGGGGCGCAGAGAAGAACCAGACGCGCTTCTGCATCGTGGTAAATAGTCTATAAGGCCACGCTCCTCTAGGTGGGTAGTTACTAGTTGTAAACCTTCACGCAGCACACACCAAAGCAAAAGGAACAAGGCTCAGCCCCTAGGAGATATATATATATATATATATATATATATATATATATATATATATATATGCAGTTTGGTTATGGAGGACATATTTAGCTATCAGGGAAATGAAGACTTGAATCCCGACTTGCACAGTTTTATTCTGGGACGTTCCTTGAGACACCATTCTGGACATGGTCCCGTACATTTCAGAGTTATCACCAACTGAACTATACTGAAGAACATACAGAAAGCATTGGGAACAGAACTTGCCCACGTGGTGCTTGGCAGGAAGGAGCTGCTGTTTAAACACAGTGGAGAGGAAGCCTGACCGTGTGTCGCAGTGTTAAAACTCTGGTTGTGACAGTGACAGTGTCAACTCAACACAGCTCACACTTTCTGTCTCAGAGTTGCGTGTTCACCGACCGGCTGATGTGAAGGAGAAATCTGGTTTGCAGTTACGTTGGTAATGGTCAGTTTGAGTAAATAATCCCAGGCTGTTTTTTTTTTTTTTCACCTCAAAGGACTCTAATTTTAAGAAAAGTTGCCTTCTATGGACATTTGAACACATATTGTTAGAAAATAAGATAAAGTTTAGGTTATGTTATTCAGGCTGAATTACAAAGTTGTGTAGAATCTATGCTAATTAGGAAAAATGTAACCAACACTTTGTGTAGTTTTCTGGGTTAAACATCATTTCTACCTTAAATTTAAGGGTATAATAATTAATATTTATAATCTATATTTATTAATTCCCACCCAGTATTTAATACTTTTTGCATGTTAATTTCCTGCTAATGGAATAATGTGTGTAGTTCATAAATGCTGTACTATTTAAATATACGTGAAGAAGAGAATAAATTCTTTTTACCTTATCTAGATGTCAGTAACTCTGGCCGGTGCTTTGAACCAATCTAGTTTTGCTCAGCTGTGTATACAGATAGAAATCAGTTTTATAATACAATGACACTTACATTCTATTTTTTCATACCTTGGACATTTATTTTTTTACTGATGCTGAGTAGTCTGATGCAATGTCTGGGATACAATCATTGAGATATTCCTCCATTACTAAGTGTTAGGGTTCCAAGTCATTGATGCATGTAATAAAGTTATCAACATGAAAGTTCAAAAGAATCTAAGGGATTCTTCTGACAACAGAGACAAGAACTTTAAATTTTTTTTATGCTAAATTTCTTCCTGGCCTTTTTTTTTTAAAAAAAAAAAATCAAATTTTCTCCTTCAGATGCAATCACAGTGAAACTGCCCATTTCTCTCTACTGCCATTTCCCATTAGGGTATCCACATTCTTATTGTTGAGTCATAACAATTTTTATATCTTAAGGATAATATTTTAGTTGTCAAAGTGTCCTGCTGTTTCTACCCAGCCCTAATCTGTCATGTGCCATTTGCCTTGCTGAGTCTCTAGTTATACTACCTACATTTACTCTCTCAAAAACATCATTTCTTTATTGGACAGTGAGTCTCAGTAAATGAGATAATGTGTCACGTGTGATTCTCCACACTTGCTGAGACATTGATTTTTGCTTGCTTATCAGCACTCAGCTTTTGTTGAGTGTTTTGCCTGTGTATATATATTTGTACTGAGTGTGTGTGCCTGATGCCCTCAAAGATCATAAAAGAGAATCAGTTCCCTCAAACTGGAGTTTGAGGTGTTGGTAGGCTAACATGTGGTGCTCTGGGAGCCACAGAGCCAGTGAGCCAGTGAACCACTGAGCCACTGAGCCACTGAGTCAACTTTACAGCCCAGCACATTATTTCTAAATGATTGCACAGTTTTTATCTTTAACATTTATTTCTATTTTAGCAAGAAGGTTTGCAATTTATCATATACCATTGACACATTTTTCTCTGTTTTGGATTTTTGCTATTGACTGACATTTTCTATCAGCTAGTGTACATAGGAAGCTGTTAAAAGGACAGCTTCTGAGCTCTTAGGTGCCCTCAGTGCCCTCCATGTTTCTGTATGGAGCATAATTGAGAGATTTTATGTATATATGCTTATGTCAACCAGTTAGATTCCTATCTCTTGTCTCATGTTCCTATTCCCATCCTGTCCCCCCACCCATCTCTCTGTCTTTACTGTTTAAGTCAGCAGCTCAGAGTAGATCTATAAGGTCATTCCTCACAGAGGACATTGAATAAAGACGCAAGTGTATTTTCAAGACTGTATGGGCATTCAGTGTGAGCAGCCCCAAAGCTTGTGGGAAGAGCATGATTTACAGATCCCAAGGACTCTGTCACACCAGAACTCTTGAGCTGCTTTCTGTTGGTTATTTTCATATCTCATCAACCCAAGATAGGATGAAAGAGGAGCAAAAGAAAACAGATCATAAAGATTATAGCCTACACATCAGGAAGCCTTGGGATACCAAGGAATCTAAATCTAAGACCTGATAAATGACTTCCTTATATCCATGCCATTACTGGAACATGCAGTCTGTACAGACTGGCAGAGTCTCACTGACCTGGTCTCGCTTGTGCACAGAAAGGATTCATACTGTGGGATAGGCTCATATCTGATTTGATCGTGTTTTAAATAGAGCTATCATTTGTTAACTTAAAATAACTTTTCCATGTCAGCTACACTGAGCAAATACGGGTTTGCATCAGGAATGTTCCCTCCTCTTCTTCTCAGTTGTTATTCTACATCTCCCATGAAAAATTGGTCTGACTCAGTTGTCAAATGAGTTTTTCTTCTAAGATAATATTGTATGATCTTCCATAGTAAAGTGCAATTTAACAGCTTCCAGCTTTATTTAAATGCTTTTCAACTTGGAAATCTTTTGAGTGTTGGAAGTTTGCCATGCACTCAGTAACGCAGTAATGAGTCTCTGAAGGTGGCCATAGCTAATCTTCTCTGATAGTACATTCTAAATATAAATGGCTGCCTCTCCTTGGTTCTGTTTTCCTCTGTCTAATAAATACAGTCATCTTTTTAAAAATATAATAAAATATGATAAAACAAAAGCTATCACGTTGAGTTGGACAAGACAAACAAAAGAACCAGCATCAGAGACTCACTTGTTCTTGCGTTCAGGATTCCCATAAAACACTAAACTGGAAGCCATAATACATACACAGAGAACCTGGGGCAGACCTTTGCAAGCCCTGTGCATGCAACCTTAGTCTCTGTGAATTCATATGTGCATTGCTCATATCGATTTAGGGGGCTTTGTTTCCTTGGTGTCCTCGGTCCTCTTCTGACTCTTCTTCTGCTAGTTTCCCTGAGCCCTGAGTGGAGGGATTGATGGAGACATCCCATTTGAGGGTTGAGTGTTCCAAGGTCTTTCACTCTCTGTACATTGTCTGACTGTGGATTCTGTATTTATTCCATAATGCTCAGGAGAAAGTTTCACTGATCTATGAGTATAACAGGAAAAAATAGTCATCTTCTTACTTACCTTGATTGTTAAGGAAGGTAATGTTTGCACAGCATTACTTTCAGAATTGGACCAGAGAGTCTGTATACTTGGGTGTTGTATCAGTCTAAGGTGCTAGATTACCCTGATAGTTCCTGTAAATCGTGTGCATGAGCAGCATCTCATGACTTTACCAAAACATTCAGCAGCACATAATGCATGCTATGTATTATGCCAAACAGCAATGAGTGTGATATTTGCCCTATCCTCAAAATGCCTAGGGATATAAGGAAGCCTGAATGAATGTCCTCCCCACAACCCTGTGCTTGGCATGTCTACATTTAAGGGTGTTCTTCTACCTTTTTTTTTTTTTACGTTTTTGTGGAAGTCAGAAGTCATACAGTGCAAGGTATGGATATGATTGTTATTTGTAAAGAAATATTTTATACGCTTTCACTGTCATTTTTAAATGCATCTTGTTGAGGGGAAGAATATTATGATGCACTGAAAGGCTAATAGACTTGACATTGGAGCGTCTCAATACTTTCTATGTGCCAAAATTTCCCAGGAAACATTTGAGATATCCTATCCTAATCCCTCTCCTTGTAGAATCTGATTATATTTGCTTGAGATGAGGCCAGGTCTTGGATTTGGATGAGAGAATGGGTGAGTTATCACATGGATGGATTGCTGGATCAATGAAATGATGAATAAAAATGTCATGCCGTGTTAAAGAAGACCCCTGGAATAAACAAGTAGAAAGGTCTAGAAAGTAAGAATAAAGCTAGGCATCATGAACAGGCACAAAAATGCATGTCATAGAGCTGTGTGAACCCACCAAACTGGGTCAGAACGGGACTTGGAGTGCTTTAGCAGCTAACACAAAGGAAAACATAAGACACACCGTCTCTCTGGGGCTCACTGGATTAAAGCAATCATACTGAATGAAAACCGTTCAAAGACTAACACTAGACCAAGGGGAAGACAGAGGCCCCTAGTAATGAGGTGAGGAGTTTTTCACTCATCTGTAGAAAAAATGCAATAATGCTTTTCCTAGAAGGGGTTGATAATGTCAGGAGTATCTTTAGAGTGAGCTCTGTGGGCCAACCCCTAAAACTTACAAGGGGTTTGGCTGTTTTAGGGGCCTTTTTTATGTGCTGTTCTCTAGAGTCCAGACCTGCTAGGCCCTACAGCCTCCATGATCTGATCTGTACCTTTCCTAGGTCAATTGAGCACTTTATCTATGACTAACTCCTTGCCAAATCTCCTTCAGGGAACAGTTCAACATGGATGAACACAAGGAGCATGTTCCTCGTATGGCATCCATGTTGTTTAGTTTCTACAGATGATTTTCTAGTTGGCATCTCATCACTTGGTCAAATTCTATCTTCTCAAGAAAAGCTTCTTCACGCCTCTGTTTAAAGCCACCTCTTGCCCTGTTGCCCTGTGCTGACTGTGTTCCATCCTGTCCTGTCTCTCTGTATCCAGTTTTTCCAATAAGCCTTCAACATTCAAACTTAGCCATTTGTTTACTCAATTATAAGGTTCTCCGTGGTTCTGTCATGCTTGATGTCATATCCCCAGTTTTTAAAATTGTTCTTGGCAATATAGCTGCTCAGCAAGTACCAGCTGCATGAATGAGTCAATCTTTTCATAAATATTTGATATAAGTATGCACTTACACTGTATTTTCATTAAGCACATAGTCAGTCAATTGTGTTAGAAATAATATGGATAATCAGTCAAAGGGACGACCCAGAGCAGATTCCTGACCAAACTGAAGGCTCCCCCTCATACTGAGGACAGTTGAATACCTTGGGATTGGGGACTTGCTTTTAGTTTTATGAGGTTTAGCCTACCTCTTCCTAGTTTTAAATTCACAAACTCTGGCTTGATTTTGTAGTCTTCTAATGATGATTATTTCCCCTGAATTTTTGTTCCATACTGAGTTGTGAATGTTTAGGTTCTATATTCTAAGCAAATCTCATAAAATACCACATATGTGTATATACATAGTGTATAAATACATATATAATGTAAAATACCATATATATAATACCATATATATACATATAAAATACCGTGTACATTTATATACACGCATATAAAAATACCATATATATACGTGTGTGTGTGCGTGTGTGTGTGTGTGTGTGTGTGTGTGAGAGAGAGAGAGAGAGAGAGAGAGAGAGAGAGAGAGAGAGATATGTGTCTTACTGTGGTTGGAGGAAGTGTGATCATGTCTCTTAGTCTTCATTTTCATACCCATAAAATAGGGTTACAAACTAACTTTCAGGATGATCAGAAACAACCTTTGAAGACTGCTGAGCATTGTATCTTGTATGAGGGCACATTCGCTAGAGGTTATCAGCAGTAAGAACAGCTTGCCATCACGGTTGCGTTGCCATTGTTATGTTCTCCCGGCCCCCTTCCAACTCACTGCTTTCAGATGTGATCTGTCTTATTGATATGCTAAATACACATGCTAGTCTGACTTGAGTTAATCAAGAATATATCCAACACTCTCAATAGACCACTTAGGTCTTTTTACTGTACTAGTTTCCCATGAACATTGTTGTTGATTATGTTTCCAAAAAGGTCATTGTCCTAATGGTAGGCCTCTCCTTCTCTTTCCTCATTGCTGTGGATGCAGAAGAGAAAGCTAAGAAGGAAGCTGAAGAGAAGGATCGCCTGGCTGCTGAGGAAAAGCAAAAGGAAATGGAAGCCCAAAGCCAAACTGAACAAGGCAAAGCTGAGAAGAAGACATCAGGAGAAATGAAAGGTCAAGTCAGTGGAGCCCGTACAAACAAGGCGAAGAACCCCAAAGGCGACAAGGCAGGAGAAAAACAGCAGAATGGTGAGAAGGGACTGCCTGGGAAAGGCTCTTTGGGGGTGACAATGATGTGACAAGCAGAATCTGGTGACACCCTCCCTTTGCTGGCAGCTCCCATGGCTCCATGTTCCTCCATGGATACAATCAGGACCCTATCCTATGGCCACCAGCTTAGCTCCACCTCTCTGGCCTTTCCTGATGCCCTGGAGATTCTCACAAGGGATGCAAATTCCTAAGAACAAGCCTGTCCTGGATTGATAACTTCCAAAATGAGTAGAGAAAAGTCAACCTTCCAAATAAATACCCCATCCCTTTAACCAGGCCAGGCTCCAGTCTGCAGGAGACCTGTTCCCAAAGTGTGTGTCTGGACCTTCAAATGGCTAAAGCACACACAGTAGGTGACCAGTCAGCCTGGTTTGGCTGTAGTTGAAAATCTTCCCTACAGATTTTCAATTCTAAAATCCAAATGGTCCAGGCGAACTGAGGGCAATGAGCCACCGACACTTTCAGACAATTGATGGGTTCTTGTATTTAATACAATAAACATTTATTGACAACTTTCTGTTAAACTCTATGTTAGTCTGAGGGGTGTAGGAATGGAAAGGGTAGAGGAAACCTGTGATGTTGTGGGGAAATAAACACCCTCACACCCTCACATATAATCCTAAAGGAATGTGTACGTGATGCAGAGGTGAGGGATGGTAGAGTAGCAGATAAACTTCTCAAGAGTCCTACACAAAGGAAGAGGTTGCAGTGGGTAGCTGAGGTAGAGAGAAGAGTAAAGAGTCTGGGGTGTCTTCAGAAGGGGATGGTTTCTGATTTTCAGTGTTTTAGTCTGAGTCAGGTTGGGGAAAGGCTTTCAGCTGGAGAGATGGAGAGATTAAGGTGTATGTCCTGACAGGGAACCAGCTCCACTGTTACAGATGGGCAGGGAAATCTGTTCCTGAAGCTTGCAAATGCCAGGCTCTGACCGGATAACAAGGCACCTTTGCAAACAGATCTGTGTTCAAGTCACAGTCTTGTTGCTCCTCTTTTCTTGGAGATCTTAGTTAAAATATATAACCTTCCCCTTCTGTGTAAAGCACATATAAAACCTGTTCAGAGCTCCAGCCTCTCGTGAGTGTTCAGTAATAATCAGGGTAGACAAGCCAATGAGAGACTCTGCCTCAAAACACAAGGTTGATGGTGCATGAAGGATACACAGGCTAAGTTCTGGCCTCCACAGGTGTGTGTGCACACATGTGCATCCATGTACATGCATATACATACACATTCACACAGGTATGCATATAGATTCTAACGTAGATTTAGTTCCATGTTACAGATGGGAAAATTAAAACTCTGACATTAAAAGACTTAAGCACTCATCAAATAGAAATCCTTGGGTTTTGGGAATCCCCATTCTCTGTTCTATAGCCAACTCTTGCTTACTGTCTGCCAAGCCCAGCACTGTTAGGAAGAGGTGGGGATCAGAGGAAGGTCAAACCCTGACACTGTGCAGAAGACAGGGGATGGTACATGCTTTCTGTAATGGGCCAGATGCTAAATCCCTTTGACCTCACAGTCCGTGTACTTTGTGTCACAGCTACTCAACATCATCCTCAGCTAAGGACAGTTCTTGAACACCTAAGTGATGTTGTAGCCAAGTAGGATTTTTTGTGGACAATGGAATTTGAATACAACCTAATATTCATGTCATATGCTCATTTCTAATCAGCTATAGGTATAAAAGTTAGTCTTACTGTGTGCATCACACAAAGCCAGGCAGTGGAGTCATGAGGCCTAGTTTCCAGCCCTTGGTGTAGTTGTTAAAGGATTCTACATATTCTATAGAATATATCACAGCCAAAAATAGCCTCAAGTTATCCTACTGTTACCATTTCTTCCTAGCAAAGGAAAAGACCTTTAAGATGCAAACAGCACTGGAGAGCCTGAAATCTAAAGTGTGAGCACACAGGAAGGCTGCAGACACAGTGGGGAAGAGCTGGGCCTCTGGAACTGGACCCATTCATGCATCCTGTTATTTCTTCCCTGGAAGTGTTGATACTTGCCTGGGGCCAACTCCCTGTAAATCAGCTCAAGCACAGTCACTTTATCGGAGCATCATTGGTCCTTATTCAAAACCATTTTCTGACAGGTAGCTTCAGACAGACGGATAGTCACTGTCAGGTGGATGATGCAGATGTAAGGCTAGGGTAGACAGTGAGGCCAGAGTTATGGTTGAAACATGTGCTAGAGGTGGTCCCCTGGGGCAGCTTTTGCTCTTCTGGCTACAATGCTGCCTAGGGATGTCTCCATGTGGAAAGCATCCTCCAACACTAGGTGAGCTGGTAGCTCACTGACGTGCCGAAGGAGTCTGTGATGCGTTCTCCACTGTGGATCCTTCACACTGGGGTTGTTGTAAGATGCCAATGCAGTGATTATGTGCAAAGCACTTGACACACTGCAGCACCTACTGCAAAAGAATGAAATTCTTTACTCGTACTTATCCTGCCACCTCAGCTCGCTGCAAACCTTACTGCTGGGATCTTATCGATATCGATGCTGTGATTATGTAGAATTTGAGTAAAGATATTCCTGGCTGTATGAGGGTGAGAAAAAAAGGTGCCATTAGTAAAACTAGTAACAAAAGTATCAAAGACTTGGGAATGAGGCTGGAACAAGGCACCCCTCCGTTCTCATCAATGTTACTCCATTTATAAAGCAGATCTCCTTTGGTGGCTATTCTCAACAAGGGGTAACTCCTTGGTCCGTAGCAGGCCACATGGGCAATATTCGTAAGCTGTCTGTCTCGGCCACACACATTCAACTATGTTGTTGCAAAATGAAACCACGACAGACAATAGGTAGATATGGGTAAGTCACCTGCCGAGCATCAGTAACATGTCGTTGACTGTAATGGGTGGCCTACCAGATTGGACCATAGCTTGCTGACCCGTAGTTTTGGCGAATACAGGTATGTTTAAATTTGCGTTTTGGTACTTGATTCACACAATGGTAAAGTTATTTGGTAGAGAAGAGAGTCTGACTTGTTCAGATGATTGCCTGAAGGTCATGTGCATTTTCCTTTGGTTATCAACACTTTGTCTATTCTAGCCCAGCCTTGTTTTCACAGACTTCTACGGCAGCTGTAGATGCCCACTTCCTCGGTTGTCCTTAGGATCACTTTGTTCTCTCTCTTTCATCATTGAGTTATGTACATTCTTTACATATGTTTGCTCACCTTTGTGAGAATAGTATTTTTAACTTTGAAAAATGATAGTTTGACAAGCCCATTAATTTTTTTTTTTTTTTTTAATTTTCGAGACAGGGTTTCTCCGTAGCTTTTTTGGTTCCGGTCCTGGAACTAGCTCTTGTAGACCAGGCTGGCCTCGAACTCACAGAGATCCGCTTACCTCTGCCTCCCGAGTGCTGGGATTAAAGGCGTGCGCCACCACCGCCCGGCAAGCCCATTAATTCAAATAACACAGGCAGCTCTATCTTAGGATAGGGACAACTGCCTTGGAGCAGTACACATGTGTTACATTTAGCACTTAAATGGCTTGAGTGCATCTACCCACCATCCTGTAGGCACAGTAGACATTATTATTCCCATTCTGCAGACAAGAAACTAAAACATAACTATTAGTTAACATAGATAGCTATCTATTAACTAGTATAGCTTACATGAATTCCAGATTTTCCCCTACTTCACAGCCGAACAACAGAACTGAGTTGTCTTTCTCAGAAAAATAGCTTTGACGTAAGTACAACCTTGTTGGAGCGGATATTCTAGTTTTCGTTTCTGACTGTCACCCGATTTTCAGAACCTATCACAAGGCCACAGATGATACTGATGCCAGGGTATGTGCTCCCTCACGCCTCTGTGCTGTCTCACCCTGACAGGTTGGAAGCTTTTCTACCTCCTCAGCTGCACACACTCACTTTGTCACGCTTATTGTTTGCAGGTGACTTGAAAGACGGGAAAATTAAGGCCGACAAGAAGGATCACTCCAGCACCGGAAATGATTCAAAGAAAACAGATGGTAAGAGTGTCATTCTCGTCACGGTTTCCATAGAGTGTGCGACGGCAGCAAATGTGTTAGCAGGGCTGTTAATGTGTCCTCACATTCTACCCTGAATGAGGCCTCATTGCGGTAAAGAGCACTAGTCTCTCGGCAGCAAGTCGCAAACGCCCGCTGTGTCTTCCTCTCCAGTGTACTGTCTCATCACAAATGTTTTCTGTACACCTCCTCTTCCTTCCTGATGTTCTCTGTAGCAGACTTCGTAAAAAAACCCCTAATTCTAGACTTGCTGACCGCAATCCAGTAGACAAACACGCATTGCTCATCCATGAGCTTGCAGCCACCGATGGCACAACATAAATAGGCTATGTTTAATGTTTTCAGTTTTTACATTTCTTATCTTGAATAAGTTATTAATTTTGCTACAAAAGAAACATGAGAATCTGTTCAGTGTCAGTCTGGGAATCAAAATGTACTTTCTTAGACTCCAGTTTTTAGGAGCAAGAACAAGTACTGTAGACAGTGAGAATGCAGGATCGAGGGGAATGATCCTACAGAGTCCCAAGGGTCAGCAGTACAATGCGCATCATGAATGAGCTTGCAGTGTAGAGAAACTTCATGAATGAATGGGCCTACAGTACAAAGCATTTAATTAATGAGCCTGCAGTGTCGTGAATAGGTCTGTTATGGGATGGATTTCATGGGTACAGCTTTAACTTTAAACCAACAACATTGTACTCATCTTAAAGCTAGGAGTGGCAATTGCATTACCCACTCCACCTGGGCCTTGTAGATGGTGCCATCTACCCTCATCTGTCATACAAATTTCATTGTTTCACCTGTAACCCCGCCTCCTTCCTCATCACCTCTTCATGCATGGGCATGATATTCAGATAAAGCAGACTTTTAAGAAGTGGTGTTTGTGAAGGGCGCCATATTCTTTGCATTTTGTCTCCCTGATGATATCCTGTTCAATAAGATGTATGTTAAATAGTTTGGATAGAGTATCTTTGAAGAACAAATTCTGGGTAATCAAATTGAGGAATAAAAAGAAATTTGAGGGTGACAATTTTAATACCTATTAAGAGGTTTTAGGAATGGATTTGCCCAAACCACATTGTATACTCACCTGAAGTTCTCAAAAAATAAGTAAAAATATATTTTGAAAAAAAGAAATAAAAAGAAGTTCAAGGTCATCCTTGGGTTCAGAACCATCCTGGGATACATGAAACAAAGTTTCAAAAAAAAATAAATGGAAGCTGAAACAATAGCTAAGCAGTTAAGACCATTTCTTGCTCTTGAAGAAGACCAGGCTTTGATTTCCAGCACCCACATATTGGTTCACATCCATATGCAATTCCAGATCCAGGGAGAAGGCATCTTATGTCTTCTGGCATCTCCAGGTACTTCACAGATGTGTCCCGTACACATCTTTGCAGGCAAAACAACCATACGCATAAAATAATAAAAATAAAAATAAGATTGAGGGAAGGTATCAGCCACTCTTGCTATGGCCATAATGGCACCCGTCTTTACTTTCATATGTAAAACTTTGTATTTAAACTGCTTGTTTTTAAAAGCAATCAGAAAACTCGCTCCAGGTGTCTTAGCATATAATACCTAGGGAACTCACACCGGTAATTTCTCACCAGCTTGCTCGTGCAACCAGAAACTGCTTGCCTACTGAGTGAGCCCTCCTTGAATAATTGTGACTAAGAAGTGCATTGTGCAGAACTGAAATGCAATACAAAATGGTGATTTCTTAGCTATACTCCCAATGAGAAACATTGTTCAAATACCAGAGGCTCTTTGTCAAATATCATCAGACCAAGTCAAGGCAACCCAGCCCAGAAGTTGCTCTGTTGAGGAACAGTATCGTCTTAAGGTCAGGACTCAGACACCTGTCCCATCATGCATTTAACAACTGACCATGCTCCACTATTTGAGTTCCTACAGCATGAAAGCCTAGAATCAATCAAGCCCCTAATTTTTAACATGGAAGCTTGAACATCACAGGGTAGCATCATCATCATCATAATCATCATCATCATTGCCATCTTCATTGCTGAGGAGCAAACCCGGGGCCTGTGCATGCTAGCCAAGGGTTTTAACAACGAGCTGCCTCCCAATCTTCATTTTGTGGCTTTTTTAAAGAACTGGCATGATTCCTTTACGTGTGCATTGTAAGCTAAACTTGATCATCTTCATAAAGCTTTGTTTTAACTGTGCCCTTAAACTAAATTATTCCCAAGTTTTAAAAAAGAATTAAATTGATTGGTGCAGTGATTAAATAAGTTCTAGGTTCTCAGGAACAAATAAGCAGAAAAGGTGATTGTTTTGTGAACGTGATTCTTGATCCTGTTCATGAACTGTTACAATGAGCTGGCTGCAGTAAACAGTGACAAGCCCTGCCCTCTGTCCCTGTCATCCACCTATGACACCAACCTGCAACTGACTCAAAAGGAACCCAGTATGCCTCATGCTTATGAGCTTGTAGGAGGCTGAGGGTTTCATATCCTTCACTGTTGCATTGGAATCAGCAAGACTTAGAGCTTTGGAGACTTGATGCTATTTTCATTCAAAATCCTTACCAAGACTAAAGCCACTTCTTGGGAGGATGAAGTGGATAAGAATTTTATAATTTTGACTTATCCTTTCCTTTTGGTCATTACCCTCTACTTGGAGAATTAATTGAAAGGAATATATAAATCAGTACTTAGGCTGACTGAAAATACGGAAGTAATATTAGAAATATTTTTTAGTGGCTCTTATTGTATTTGATAGCCAGGGGGAATTGATGGAGCTTCAAAGTGACTTTCCTTCCATCCTTACTTTTGAGATCCACTGGAGGCTGTGAGATGGAGTATCCTGGTCTTTAGAATGCACCTGCTAGGAAGAGTGAGACTGGGCCCTATTATGTGGCTAGTGTCCTGGCAACAAGATTGTCCTGCAGCATCCTTTTGGTCTCCTGTACAGACAGATGTGTTGCTATCTTCTTCTAGTCATTCTTAATTGTTTTCTTGGTTCTTAATCTTGGAAACTTTGCTGTCTTTAAGCAGATGTTCTCTATTGTTTTGCTTCTCCTGAGAGGTCTTCTTCACTGTATTGGCACAAACTCTGTACTCTATAAGTGTGCCTTCAAATCGTTATAATTGGTCTTAATAATAAGAACCCAGATTCGGATATCAGAGTAAATGCTGAAAGATCAGAGACACAAAAGAGCAAGCCACAACCACCTCTAACCTCAATACTTCTCAGTCAGAAAGGGCCAGGCTCCCATCTCTGCCCAGCCTTATCACTTCCTCTCTCTCTGCCCAGTCATCACTTCCTCTTTCCTCCTTCCAAGTGCTGGTATTAAAGTGTATACCACCACAGCCTGACCTCTACGGTTAACTAGTGGTTAACTCTGCATTCTGATCTCCAGGCAAGCTTTTTTCTTTGTTGTTACTTTTTTCTTTTTTATTAGAACACAAACAGAATATCACCACATTTCCCTTTTTGTCAAAGATATAACAAGGTTATAACTAATATAAGAAAAACTATACACAATAAGTACAATAACTATATATGATATATACAGGAGATAAATATATTAACAATATCTAGTCCATAAACATTTGACAAGTTCAGAGAAAATACTCCATTATCTATCCTATTTTGGCAAGTCCAAAGTGTTGTACCTAATTCACTTTCTATTCCGACTTGCGTTACCAACCCAGAATTATCTTTTTATGTTTCTCAACCTCATACACTTTACATTTCTTCAGTGAATTTATTTTCTCAATCTTGTAACAAGAACCAACTATAACTATAAAGTCTTCAACTCCATCATAGACCTGAGAAGGAAATAATATTACCCGAGTAAGCAGGAAGTGCAAGCAAGCAACTTCCAAAACTGTGAGACATGATAGAAACAGCTGGTTGCCTGGACAGTCACCCGCAGTTCCTCTGCAATGTTGGAGCATTCATCTTCAGATTTTAGGCCTAACATATCTGGTAGACTTTTCTGTGAAGCAGGATATTCTGAAAGATGTTTCTACCTTGTCTTGGCAAAGTTCAACACTCACTTTCTTTTGTGTTATGCTTGTCCAGTTTAGATAGCATATTGTCAACAGTTGAGGCAAGGCTATTATCTTGCCTGGTGGCTTATTTTTACTACAAAAAAAGAGTAAACTCCATATGAAGTTTCATCTATGCTCATTGTCTTTTCTGAAGTAAATTGGTGCTTCCAGGAGTAGACATGCCTTGTCATAAAAAAGAACCTATGTTATTAACATATCTTAAATGTCATTTTCTGTAGATCTCTGAAGTGTTTGAAGACCTCCTACATGTCTACCTAAAATATATCTCTGTTTGACTTTGAAAACATACCTAACAAGATTACAAGTTTGATTGTAATAAGTGACTAACTATGCATTTCTTTACTATCCTAAATAGTTTGTAATAATAACTTTTAAGGGACTAGAAATTTACATTAAATTGTTAGATGACCTTTATAGGTACAATAACTTGAAGAACAGTAGAAATATATGCATAGTATGTTCTAACAAAAACAACCTTAAATTTATATCAATATACAAATTCCAAATCAATGTAAAATATTTAAAATTAAGTAGTTGCTATTTTTGGTTTAAAAATAGATTTAATAATCTACCTTCTTATCCTACTATTTCTATAGCATATATATAGTATAACAAAAATAGCAGGCCAGAATGACAAAAGTCTGGGAACTCTTGCAGTTTCCCAACCTTTTCTCCCATAACCAAGTTGGCATTGCTGTAGCTGGGATCTAGAGTCCTTTCTAATTAGTTTAAAATTAGCTCTTACTAACTTCATTGTTCAGCTTATTTTCAGTACTCTGCACTATTGCAATTCCACAAAGATAAACATTCTGAGGTTATTTTCCACAAATACCTAAGCTCATCCATATATATAATCTCATTTATCTATCTATCTATCTATCTATCTATCTATCTATCGATCTATCTATCTATCTGTCATCTATCACACACATACATATAAATATTATATATATATATATGTTACAGGAGGGAAGTATGTGCATTCTCCTCAGAGGATAACACTATTTCTTGCTTTGGGAAAGTATCTTGCTATAGATTTCTATGCATTGAAAGAAAAAGTAAACTTATTTCTCAGATAAATAAATTGCCCTTAGCATAAAAGAATCCAGCATACTTGTGGGTTGTTTTCCATGAGTGCAAAGCAACCAAACATCTGGAGTGCTCTGGGTCCCAATTAAGATAACTCATTATGACAGCACATGTTCTGACTAATGTCCTATTCCCTTAGCCGTTTGTCCACGGAAGCTCCTTTGGCCTAATTAAACAAACTGGCAGTGACTGAGCACTGCGCTTTAGCATGAAGAAGCATGGGAATGGTTGTTCTTGAAAGTATTATGCAATCTTCTTTTCTCAAGTACTTTAACTAATGTCTAAACAACTCCCATGTCCCTGCCAGTGAATGGAGGGGAGAGCTGCTATGTTATTTCAGGGGCTTGCCATGCTCCAGGACAGTGCTTCACTACTGAGATTCTACTCGACTGTGTTGCCTAAACATTTTTATTTGTATGCATCTCTGTTGCTTTCTAATTCAGTTTTGAATCTATTCTGTACACTGACCAAACAGTAAGAGTTTCTGTGAGCTCAGTTATGCAGAAATCTGTTTTTGTTGTTTTGAGGCTGGCTTTTGGAAAGCCTGTGTACCAATATGGATGGGAGTGAGAAGGGGGCAGATGGAGACTTGCAAAATCTCTGCTTATTTTAGTGATGGCCTTCCCTCTTAGGATCAGGGAAACACAGGGCCTGTGCTTACTCATGGCCCTAGCACTGATGAGTCATGGTGAATCAGAGCCATCAATTCTCTTGGAACTAACACCCATCGCAGATCAATGCATTGTGAATATAATTTTAGACTAAAACATGGTAGATTCATTGATTTTCCCTTGTAGACTTTGTGCCTTGCAAGTTTATAACCATGATGAATATACTATATATATATATATATATGTGTGTGTGTGTGTGTGTGTGTGTGTGTGTGTGTGTGTGTGTGGTATATGGAAGATTAATGGGTTTAAAAATTAAATTGTGTTATAAGAAGAAAAATATCTGGAACCCATTCATGCTTTTGGTCCAGTTACTTAGAACCCAGCCTCTTATCAAGTATCTCTGTAGTTAAAAAATCAAACAAACGCCTATTGCATGTTCTTTGTTGAAGACAAAATTCAGTATTTTTAAGCAACTTTACCCTGCAATTATTGATATATAAACTTTCATTGTTTCATTTTTTTCTTCTTGCCATTTCATTACACTCTTGATATATTATTATATTTCTTAAGGAGCCTGGCTTGACAGAGAAAATCAAAAATATATTTGTTTTATATTTTTAATTAAAATATAATTATTTCAACTCCTTTCCCTTCTTCCCTCCAGCCCCTGATAGGTCACTTCCCTTCAACTCCTCCCATGTTCCATCCCACTCTCAAATTAATAGTCTCTTTTACTTTGATTATTATTATTACATATGTAAGTGTGTATAAATGTATAAATACAACCTGCTAGGTCTATTTTTGTTGTTTGTATGTATATGGTTTCATGGCCAATAATGTTGTATTAGGCTGAGAACTTATTCTTGAGAGACACCAATTCTTCTCTCAGAAGTTTCTAGTTGCCTGAAGTTTTGTCTAAGAGTGGGGCCACATGAGCTTCTCCCCTCTCTGTGTTGGCACAGCTATGAACACTATAATTATTCAGGTCTTGTTGATGTAGCCCATTCTAAACGAGGCAATCATGCTGCAGATTTCCTGGAATTCTGACACTTACAGTCTTTTATTACCTTTTCTGTGATGCTCCCTAAGCCAGAGATGCAGGAACTGTGCTGCAGATTTGTCTGTTGGGGCTAGGCACCCTACTAACCATTGATCTTTGCATTGTTACAGTTGTGGTTTTCCATGGAGAGTCTATATTTTCTGTAAAGAGAAGTTTCTTTGATGAGCAGTGATAGCTACACTTACCTTAGGCATAAACATAGAATTTAGAATTTAGTCTAGGAATTATGCTGTTATATCAAGTGGCAAGTAGTACATTCTGTTCTATGATCCATGATCTCATTACCTATGGGTAGCTGGTTAGACATCTAAGAACAGGCATGATTTTCCTCATGTTAAGTGCACCTCCAATCCACTTAAACCAATGTTGGTTATCATCAGTATGTGAATGTCACTATTGTACCTTGCCATAATGGTCGTTGTTGTGGTTCATAGGTGTCACAAGCTGAGTAGGACTGTTTAATGCTTCCATTCCTTGGCAGTTTCATAGTACTTTCTGGTACTGTGGAGGCTAGACTGGAGGAAATAGGCTTTCAGCTCAGATCCAGCCTGGAATAATCCAAGTCCTGTGTCCTAAGTGTGTGCTGTATCCAGCAATAGGAACTTATAGTCAACTTCTGAGAGATATCCAAGAGCAACAGCAATAACCTTTATTTGGAGAGTCATCTGGACGATCCTGGCCAGCCACATGAGAAGAGGCTCTTGTGGCTGGTACTGAGATTTTGGATAGTTTGTGTTTTTACAAGGCGCATTGTTTGCCCAAGTGCCATAACTTGCTCTCTCTCTCTCTCTCTCTCTCTCTCTCTCTCTCTCTCTCTCTCTCGGTGTGTGTGTGTGTACATGTGTGTGTGTGCAAAAATATAAAATGATTCCATGAGACTTTGTCAAACAACCTTGGTTCTATTTGTTCCTCTTTCTGCTTCTGTATTGACCTCCCTTCTAGTTCTGGTGGTCCCCTCCTTATTTTTCTATTTCCCCTTTAATATCATCTGAATCCTGTTATCGCCCTTTTCAGCATCCCCATGGTCCCTTTTTACTTCCCTGGCTTCTGTGGTAATTCCATATTATATACTTTCATCTGTTTTTTTTTTTCAAGACAGAGTTTCTCTGTGGCTTTGGAGCCTGTCCTGGAACTAGCTCTGTAGACCAGACTGGTCTCGAACTCACAGAGATCCGCCTGCCTCTGCCTCCCGAGTGCTGGGATTAAAGGCATGCGCCATCATCGCCCGGCTACTTTCATCTGTAGCTTTGGAACTAGGTATCACAGATGAGGGAAAAGATGCAATGTTTGTTTTTCTAGGTCTGGGTTACCTCATCCTATATATACATTTCTAGTTCCATCTACTTAACTTCAATTTCGTGATTTCATTTTTCTCTACAACTAAATAACATTCAACAAATGTAGAGATGCTGTACTTTCACTATGCATTCATTTGCTGAAGGACATTAGGCTGTTTCCATTTCCTTGCTATTGTAAATAGGATGTCTATGAACAGTGCTGGGCAAGTAAGTAACTGTGGAGTAGGATGTTGATACTTTCGGAATTCTGCCAAATACTGGTATAGCTGGATCATATCATAGATTTATTTTTAGTTCTTTTTGGACCATTCTCCATGGTGATTTCCAGGGGGTACACCAATTTGCATTCTGATAAACGGTGAATAAATATCCTCTTTCCCGCACAGCCTCTCTAGAATTTGCTGACAGTTGTTTTGTTTATCTTATCCATTTTGACTCGGGTGAGATGAAATCTCAGTGCTGCTTTAATTTGCATTTTACTAATTGCGAAGGATAATGAACACATTTTGAGGTATTTCATAGACATATTTCTTTCTTCTATTGAGAATTTTATGTTTAGATCCCTGTAGTAGTTTAAATATAGTTGGCCCTTAAAATAGAGAGTTACCATATTAAGAGGTGTGGGCTTCTTGGGGAAAGTGTGTCACTATGGGGACGGGATTTAAGGCCTCCTATGCTCAAGATATGTCTAGTTCAGTTTACTTCCTGTTGCCTTTGGATCAAGATGTAGAACTCTCATTTCCTTCTCCAACACTGTCTGCCTGCACGCTGCCATGTCCCACCCTGATGATAATGGACTAAACCTCTGCCAGCCTAATTAAATGTTTTCCTATATAACTTCATGTTCTGGTCATGGTGTCTCTTTACAGCAATAAAAACCCTAACTAAGACAATCTCTAACCATTTCTTAATTGGCTTATTTGTTTCTCACATTCTTTTCTTTGAGTTCTTTGTATATTCTGAATATTAATCCTTTATCAGATATGTAGCTGATAAAAATTCCCTTCCATACTCTTGCTTTTTTATTTGATTGTTTCTTTAGCTTTATATAAGAAGCTTTTAATTTTATGAGTTCCCATGTGTTAATTGTTGGTCTTAATCTCTGAGAAAATGGAATCCTCTTCAGAAAATCCTTTCCTGCACTTATATCTTGGCAATATTTTCTTCTAGTGGTTTTAGCATTTCAGGTTTCAAAGTGAGGTCTTTGACCCAGTTGCAAATAATTTTTGCGCAGGGGTATAGGGATAAATATGGGACTAAATTTGCTCTTCAGTATGTGGCATCCAGTTATCCTAGCACCATTTGTTGATGATGCTTTTTATAAATATCAGATGTTTGTAGTTTCATGTACTCACGTTAGAGTCTTCTATTTTGTTTCATTGGCCTATGTGTCTGTTTTTTTTTTTTTTTTTTTTTTTTTTTTTTTTTTTTTTTTGGTTTTTCGAGACAGGGTTTCTCTGTGGCTTTGGAGCCTGTCCTGGAACTAGCTCTGTAGACCAGGCTGGTCTCGAACTCACAGAGATCCGCCTGCCTCTGCCTCCCGAGTGCTGGGATTAAAGGCGTGCGCCACCATCGCCCGGCTATGTGTCTGTTTTTATATTAGTACCATATTGCTTTTATTACTATAGCTCTGTAATATGTCTTGAAGTTTATCTCAAGACATGTTATTGTCTTTGATGCTATCTGAACTTGTTGGTTGTTCTAGAAGTTTTCTGGTCGAATTTCTTGGATCGCTTATATATAATGTCATGTCATATGCAAACAGTTATAATTTAACTCCTTTTCCTATCTGTATCTCTTAGTTTCCTTCTATTTTCATATTGCTCTGGCAAGTCTTTCCAGCACTATATTGAAAAAAAAATGGGGATAGTGAACAATCCTATCCCATTCCTGATTTTAATGGTATTGCCTCACGTTTTTCTCAATTATGATGATTTTTGGCTGTGTGTTTGTCATATATTTTTATGTTGAGGTATGTGGCCTCCAGGCCTATTTGCTCTAGATATTTTATTAAGAAAGCATGTTGGAGTTTTGTCAAAGGCTTTTTCTGCATCTATTGAGAAAAACCAAGTGACTTTTATCTTTAAGTCCATTTATATGATTGCTATATTTGTTGACTTACGTATGTTGAACATACCTGCCTTTCTGGGATGAATTCAGTCTGATCACAGTGGATGGTCTTCTTGACTTCTACCTGCATTCAGTTTGCTAGTATTTTATTGAGGATTTTTGCATTTCTGCTCATCAGGCATATTAGTCTGTAGTCTTGTTTGTTTGTTTGTTTGTTCATAACTGTGTCTTTACCTGTTTGGGTATTAGAGTAATGTTGGCTTCATAGGATGAATTTTGTATTGTTTCTCCTGTTTATAGTTTTTGAATAATTTAAGAAGTATTGTAGTTCTTTGAAAACCTGGTACAACTCAGCTGTGTGAATTCATCTGCATGTGAGCTTTTTAGCTTGAAGGCTTTTTATTTCTTTCCAATCTCATTCTTTGCTGTGGAGCTGTTTAGTTTGTTGTTATCTTCTTGGTTGAACTTTGGTAGCTTGAAGACATCAAGAGATTCATCTACTTCTTTTAATTTTCTATTATTTATTTATTTATTTATTTTCAAGACAGGGTTTCTCTAGCTTATTGGAGCACAAGCTTTTAAAATATTTTCTGATAACATTCTTTCTTTGGTGTCTGTTGTAATGTTTCCCTGCTTAGTTTTGATTCTGTTAATTTGGTCACTATTTCTCTTTTGGTTAATTGGACCAACAGTTTGTCATTTTTATCTTCTCAAAGAACCATTTCTTATGATTGCTGCATTGTTTTTTTTATTTCTATTTTATTTCTGCTTTGATTTTTTATTATTTCTTGCCATCTACTTAGTTTGGACTTGGTTTGTTCTTGCTTTCCAAATTCTCATGTTAAGCCATTAGTTTGTGTTTTCTTTGATTTTTTAATGTAGGCACTTAGGGCTATAAATTTTGCTTGTAGAGATGCTTTTAATCTGTCCCTGGAGTTTTGTTGTTTTGCATTTTCATTTCCACTTAATTTCAAGAATATTTCGACCTCTTTCTTCTTTAACATATTCATCACTCAGTAATAAGCTGTTTAATTTCCATGAGTTTATACACTTACTAGAGTTGTGATTATTGTTGATTTTAAATTTTATTGTATAATGGTTGGCTAGTACACATGGAGTCATTTCAATTTTTCTCCGTCTGTTAAGGTTTGTTTTGTGTCTCAGAACGTGGTCTATTTTAGAAAAGCTTCCATGTGCTGCTGAAGAGAATGTATATTGTTTAGTGTTTGGGTAGAATCTTCTACAGATATCTTTTAGGTCCTTTTGTTGCAAAAGGTCGTATAATTTTGATATTCTCTGTTTATTTTTGTCTGGATGAGCTATCTATTGGAGACGGGAGGATGTTGAAGTCACTTAATATTATTGAGTTTGTGCTATGTCATTGTTTCCATTAGTATGCATTTCATGAAACTGGATGTGCCAGAGTTTGATACATATGTTTAATATTGTAGTTTTTCTTGATTAATTGATCCCTTCACTAGGATGAAGTGCCCTTCTTTGTCTCTAGATTAGTTTTTGTCTGAGGTCTCTTTTGTCAGATATTCGGATGGCACGCCAGCTTGCTTGGTGATCCCATATGTTTGGGATACTTTGTTCTATGCTTTTGCATGAAGGTTGTCCCTGTCTTCAAAGCTCAGATGGATTTCTACAGACAACAGAAAAATGGATTTTACTTCTTAATCCATTCAGTTACTTTTGAGTGGAGGGTTGAAGCTGTTAATTTTATAGTTTTATCTAAGGTGTATGATGGTGTTAGTTTTCTTTTCTCTCTTTGGGTTCTCAAGCCATGCGTTATGTTTCCTTAGTTATAGCTTTGTTTGTTTTTGTTGTAGAGTCTCTTGGCTGTGCCCAATCCTCACTAAGTTCAGGGTATCACTTTCAGGATTCTATTTAACATTATTTTTGCTTAGATATTATTTTATTTATGCTGTGAATTTTTTTTGTTTGTTTTTTGAGACAGGGTTTCTCTGTGGTTTTGGAGCCTGTCCTGGAACTAGCTCTTGTAGACCAGGCTGGTTTCCAACTCACAAAGATCTGCCTGCCTCTGCCTCCCAAGTGCTAGGATTAAAGGCATGCATTACCACTACCCGGCTTTAGTGAAAAGTTTTTATTTCTTCTTCAACTATGGTAGATATTTTTTCTGGATACAGCAGTCTGGGTAGTTCAAGACTTGCAGAACATGGTGTGCATTGTTCCAGGCTCTTCTGGCTTTCAGACCTTCCACTGAGAAATCAGCTATGATTTTGATAGGTTTTTATTTAGATGTGACTTGTGTTTTTTTTTCTTGTGCAGCTCCCAATAATTTCTCGTTATTCTGCATATTTAGCATTTTAACAATAATATGCCTTGTAGAGTTTCTTTTCTAGTGTTGTCTAGTCAGTTTTCTGTGTTTCTTCTCTCTGTATTGGTATATATTTCTTTAGGTTAGGAAAGTTTCCTGTTAAAAATCTGGTCTATGACATTATCTTGGTATTCTTCTCCCTCATCTATGCCTATAATTTGAAGGTTTGATCTTCTTGTCTCACATTTCCTGCCTGTTCCTTTTTCTGTTCTTTCTAATTTTTTTCATATTCTCCACTTATTTGGTCTAGATCTTCTGTTCTGCCTTTTAGTGCTGATATTCTATCTTCTGCCCAATTCATCCTACCTGTAAAACTTCTCACTGAGATTTCCAGTTGGAATACTAAGTTTTCTCAGTTCTGTCTTCATTTCATCATGTTTTCTCTTCAGTATTTCTCTTTATCGAATTTTGTTTTCAAATATTGAATTATCTTCATAATTTTATTCAGGTGTGCATTTATGTTTTCTTGGACATCACTTGGGTGTTTATCCTTATCTTCTTGCAGTCAGTCGATAAGATATTTGTTCATGTCTCCTTTAAATTCCCTTAATTCTTTGATGATGTTTATGTTTGTCTTTCTAAAATCTGTGCCCTGATGTTCAGCTACATGGTTGTCATGGAAGAAAACTTTTATGGGTCTACTGGGTTTGTTGAATGTATAAGGTTTTTTTTTTTTATTTGACCTGGGCATGTGGTAATCTTTCTTTGGTTGAATGTCTGAGTGAAAATCTATCATGCCTAGATTGGAGTAGCGCAGAAGCTATATGTTTATAGCTAAGCCAGGTAAGGTTGGTGGATAAGCTGTTTAACCAGACCAGGCAAAGCGCCTCCTTAAGCACAGGACTAGAGTGTGGCGTATGTGTGTAGAGATGGCATCAGGTAGAGGGAAGGACTGGAGAGGAAAGGAATGTCTTGATAGTCAAAGATGTCTTGCAAACAAATCAGATTCAAACAACATGGATCTGGAGGTAGGCCTGTGGACATGGAAAAGGGAACAAGTGGATTGAAGGGTGGGTGATAGAAGAAGGAACTCCCCAGGCAAAGGTGGCTGGTCAACAAAGAGGGCTCCGAAGCTGTGGATTTGGATCTGAGCTTCTGGCTCTGTAGATGTCAGTGGCAGTGGCAGAAGGATAAATTTTGATAGAAAAGATAATTTTTTTCTTTCTTTTTGAAACTAATATTGGTGTCCAGAACATGTATAAATAAAATAGTAATAACAGATTACATATTTGTTTGTTTCTCCTCTAGAAAAAAGTACATTTTGTGAGATTCTGTATAAACAATTAAAGAAACAAAAGTCACAGTGCATCTTCCCAGAGAAACTCTACTGATATGATTAAATCCTTTAGAAAAACGACTTCTTTTGAAATAGCATATGCTGACCCAAGGCTGTCTACATTTTTAATTCTATGTCTTGGCTAGATATCTACATTTTCAAGATGTGTGCCAGATAACCAATCCTAGCCGTTATCTTAGAGTTCTCATAAGAAGGGAGTCCCTGATTGCCCAGTGAGAGCATATGTTTCCAAACACTAGATTGTTACCATACCTGATATTTTCATTATGCACTTTGGAACCAGGGGAAAGCATCAGATTCATTCTCTTTTTCCTCTGTTTGTGCTGAAACATCCTGTGATTTCCCGAACTAAGAAATTGGGGGAAAGCATGGTAGGCAGTCAGACTGTTTCAGGCCAGGGTTCTGTGCCTCACAGACTCTGGTTCCTTCTTGGTTTCTCAGATCCAAAGACTGAACAAACTGTCTCATGCAGAAATTGTGCCTTGCCCACACCAGTGTGGATGCAGGCCACTGCAGGACTTACCGGTCTGGCAGGGGTAGCTGGAGTGCTGGCATTTGGGAAGGTGGCACTTTACTTAAAACAGAGAGTGAAAACAGAAAGACACATTGAATCCTAGCAGAAAGAACATGCTACACAAAGGAGGTGTGGGCACAGGAAAAGGAGAGGAAAGCTTAGCACCACCATTATTTACAGGGGTGTGACATAAATTAAGAAGAAAGAGTGAGGGCAAGCATGAGCCCCAAGAACCTATCAACTCTAGCATCTTATTGTGTTTGGGGTCAGATGGAGGCATCCTGCGGGACAGTGGCATAGGTCAGCCTTTCAGGAGTTAGAGTCCCACATTCGCGTATCATATATTTATCTGTATCTTTTTCTATTGATCCATTTGACTTGTCTGACTAGCTCTGCTAGGGTACGTGATCAGAGCATTTTGTTTGAACAGAGGTGTGACACTGATAGTGGATGCAGTTGAATTAAGTTAGAACAATTCTTCTACAGTCTTAGCTTTTATTGGGGTATAAGAGGAAATGTACCCGTTGAAAGTAACCCTTTAAAGCAGCTGCCACAGTCTGAAATTAGAAATCTACACCTGGATAAGGTCTAATAAATAGCTCTAAAATAATAATTTTTCATTACTAAAATATAAAATAAATGCTATTCATATGCCAGAAAATTTTTATTTAAAAATTAAAAGTAGGTTTTGTTTTACAGTTCATCTTCTCCATTTTTTCCCTGTTTAACATTTTGCAGATCTTCGAGTCACTTGCTATATGGCTGTGATATTTTTGTTGATTCCACATGGGGGCAGCTGTGATATGTTTCCTTTTGAATATGTGCACTTGGGCACTGATCTGTCCTCAGCCAAGTCAGTTTGCTTCTTGGAGTCTGAGACATAACTGAATCAGGCCATGAAAAAAAATCCAAATCCAAGAAAAATGGACAAGAAATATATTTGCAGTGAGGTATACTTAGAGTGTTTTGTTCAAGGCCAGGGTCAGATTCTTATGACATCTGTGTGCTTGAGGCTCTGCTGATACTCTGAACAATGTGAATGATAAACACATTTTACAAGCTATGTCACCCTCAATTGAGCTTTTATCATTTCTTAAAAGTATGACCTTAGCCGGGCGGTGGTGGCGCACGCCTTTAATCCCAGCACTCGGGAGGCAGAGGCCCGCGGATCTCTGTGAGTTCGAGACCAGCCTGGTCTACAAGAGCTAGTTCCAGGACAGGCTCCAAAGCCACAGAGAAACCCTGTCTCGAAAAACCAAAAAAAAAAAAAAAAAAAAAAAAGTATGACCTTTAACCTAAATGGTTGTAAGAGCCACACTGAACACCTCATACCCGCAGAATGCTATAGGAAAGACAGAATAAGCAAGGCTACTCTGTTTTAAATCTATCTTCTACACTGTCTCACACTCAAGCTGTGATTAGAAAGATGGGAAGATCGTCTGGTGGCCTTTGAATCCCTCAAAGACCGCGAGTTCCATGTTCCATCTCTGGATCAAGTCTGGACAGCAGGTCCCTGAGAGCCCCATAATGGCTACTTGGGACAACAGGCAGCTGTCACACTCCTCGTTGGCTAACTAGGCTTAGTGATGGTGCTTTTGAGAACTGTCCTCAGTTTCCTTCCAACATATGCCATCCATTGTAACAGAACTGGGTTTTGCAGGAGAGCACCCAGGGGTGCCTGGGAATGATGATTGCCATGAAGACCATCTCCCAGGAGTCTAGTGATGAGCTGATAATGACAGGGCCTGAGCACTGAGAGATCCAGCTTTCATTTCCCTTGGGGACCAAACTGTATAGCTTACAGAAAAATTCTAATCCACATTTGTCCTGTGTCCTTCCCTTCCTGACATGTCTTCTTTGCTACCAACAGAGGAGAGAGACTGATCCAAGGTTTTCTTTCTTCTTTTATTTCTCCCTAATGGGTGTAGTTGCTAATGGGGGGTAAATGTAGCAAACATCAAGCCCCAAATGGAGAGGAGCAGCAGGAAGTCTGGATCAATGGTCCCTGGAAAGCTGAGAATTGGCTGTAATTACAATAGACCAAAAGGGACTCTTCCTAGCTCCTAACTAGTTTTCTGCCTAATTTCAGCTAAGTCTTATTTAGGAGATCTTGAAAGCTGAAGGGGAGACTTTCCTTGTCCTGAGATGCCCCAGAAACCTTCTGTGCATGAGGCTGTGACCCTTCCTGAAGACTAGAACCCAGCACTGCCATATTCCAGAAGGGAACATTTTACACAGGGAAGGATCACTGACTTGATGAATGGACCATTGCCAGCCAGTCTTGTAGGGGGTGTTACTGTTTTAAATTCCCTCCAGGATCCATGAGATAACATGAGATAGAGTTCACCGGGTTGGGGAAGAAGTCCCAATATTGTCTATTTCCACAGATTTAATACTGTTTCCCCCTTTGTTTTCTTCCTCTGCTCTTACTCTGGATCCGTCTGCATGGTGATTTGGGCTGGAGAATGCAATGTCTTGTTTGCAATGTCTTTAGGAAACTTCTATAAATGGGACAAGCTTGCTAAGAAAGTTTTTCTTTGCATGGAAACAAGATTAGAGTGATCCAATTTCTTCTGATCCCACTGACCACTGAAATACACAGGCCAGACTATCAGCCACTGTCTTCTCGGTTACAAAATAAAGTGGCTTATTAACTACACTGCTTGAACTGAATGTCTACAGACCCAGTTTAATGACCCCTTACATTTGTATGTGTGTCGGGGTTTAAGATTTTCCACTGAGATGGTCCTTGGGTATAGAGTGAGTCTTGTTTTGGGGAGAGGAGTTCTCCTATCTCTCAACTGGTTTTCTGCCACAACTAGTCTGAAGTGTTCCATTGATCTCCTTGACGTTTTGCCCCCAGATTTTTTTCCTCCGGAGGCCTGAGGGTGGAGGGGAGGGAAGGCAGCATTGACACCTTTCTTTTTCTTTTTCTTTCTTTCAGATCCAGAAGAGTAGAAAAGACCTCACATAGACTGAGGCTGCCAGTGTCTCGCGCCATTTTAGCTGAGCTTCTTCACTCTCCTTCTTCCACAAAGACCCCTATCTGGGGAAGGTGTACAGCTTTCAATCCCAAGCCCCACATTTGGCCTTCTCTCATGCTGTCTCTTCCCAGGGGCCTCAGGGGGGTGGCTTGCGGTCTTAGAATTATGGGGGATTTTTTTTTTCACCTGAGCACACAAACCCCACTTGAGGTTTGTTCTGCTTTGCTTTTATTTTGTGTTTGCCCCACCCTCGAAGCAGTAATCAAACATGAAAGGCCATTTTACAACCCATTATTATTAATTTGGCTTTCACAGCACCTGATGAGCCTGGAAAAAAAAAAACCTGACCTCCTGGATGTGCTGATTGAGGCCTGGAAAAGTACCCCGCACAGTGACTGCCATTTTGTTTTTGTTAGTGCTTTTGACTTAGATGTTGCCTTTCATACTAGCTCATGATGGCAATGATAGCCAGGCTGGCCTTTGTCACAACTCCAGTGAAAAGCCAATTTTTGGTTCTTTTTTCCAATTGAGAACACTCATTTCCTCGACATTATCTTTTAATGCTTAAATTTTGTTCTTATGCTTTTTTTTTCCCATTTGTGTAATATGAACTTGCTCGTCTCTTCAGAGGAGATTATCCTACAGGAATATGTATTTAATGCTTAATTTATTATCTGTAAATTCATGAATATAAACCTCAGTGTGTTTGCTGATGACCATATGTCAGTGAGTTCCCCAGTTTTTTTACTGGGCAGCATCCATCACTAAGAGGTCACTGAAACATTGACCACTTCCTGGTCCTCTTCTTTTGGGTGTCTGTGAGTTGACTTCATTACTTTATAAACTTTTTAGAAAGGGAAGTGTTAAGGCACTCAGAATCAGAAAGATAGATATGTCAGGTACTAGTTTTCATTTTAGAAGAATTTTAACTCCATGAAGGAGTTGATTAATAGCAAAAATAGAAAATAAGGATAATAGATACAGCAGGAAAAGGGGATAAAAATAGATTATCCTGAAGCCAAACAGTAAATGGGATTCAGTGGAGGACAAGGAAAATGTGATTTTTCTTTCCCTTGGTGTGATTTACATATGAATGTTTTTTATTATGTAATTTTAAGTTTCTTCTGAAAGTAAAGCATGTCACATAGAATTAATGATAGGAAGAAAGTGAGGAAGAAAGTGAGAAATTGGTTTAAATGAATTCCATAAATTTCATTTCTAAACTAAAGTATAAAGACAGTTATTTTAAAGTTTCTGTATTGCTAAAGTAAGTAATTGGTATTTCTTCATCAGTTAAATAAGACAGTGACCAAGAGGCTCATAGAAAAGGGCTTCAGCAGGAACATATGAAGAAAGTTGTTGCCTGGAACACAGTTCCTGAAATTCACACAACTTTCCTCTGTTGGTTGTACATTTGGCCTCATCATATCACCAACCCTTTTCTACTGTTCTGCCTGCTTTCCTAACAGTAAATCATGAAACTCCAACTTAAATGAGTTGAAAACATAAAGGGTCAAGTGTCTGACTAGAACAAGCCATGCCATATCTAATTATTGTAATACGGGTCAGTTTGATGGGCTTTGCTACCAGGGAGACAGTCAGGAAGAGCGAGAATCCTGGGGAATGACTGAGAGTGGTCAGGGATTGGTGATGCTGGGAAGAGCAGAGGTGAGGGCTGGTGCTGTTGTAAGAAGGCAGCGGTCCAGTATCATGGGCTATATTTGTGCTATGTAGGTACCCGGGCTTTGTAAAAAGGTTTTACACATTGGCATCTAACTCAGATGCTTACACTGCACTGGTCAAACAAAATGTGCTTATGAGCTGTATATGCTGTCCAGGGGTCATCGGCTTGCAAACTGTCTTCTTGGAGGTAGAATGATTCAGTATGTCAGTTAAATGCAATCAAGTATATGCCAGTTTATGTCCTTGGACACTGGCCTTTTACCTCACATCTACTCTGTATTTTTGTATGTGAAGCATTTGGGCAGTTGATATAGAATGCCTACTGCTTCATTTTATAATATAGAAAACAACACTACACAATATATGAAAAGAAATAGGAATATAGCCATTTTTTTTTCTAGAACCAGTGAAGATAGTTTAAAATTTGCTGTTAGTCATTAATCAGTTGTAAATGAAGGGGAGGAGAACTTCATGCCATTACAGTTTGCTTAGAACACTCAGGAGGCACAAAAGCTTGGCTAATGTAGACCCAAACTTTTTAATTTCTCGTCTTAAGACACATCGAATAAAAACACAGAGTCATTTGTTAAAAGCATGCAAAACATGTTACTGTGCTCTGAACTGATCTTAGACCTGATAACACACGAGAGTCATTATTCCAGGTCAGTATTCAAGGGAAGAAACACGATTTCCAAGGTTGTGGCATGTTTTCTGTGGGTTTTACTTTTCTTGAAATGGCTTCTTCTGAGTTTAGCATCAACATTCCACCAGCGTTATCCCTCTGTGCTCGTCACTCTCCCGGCTCTGGCTCATGCACACACCACAGCCTTGCACACCGAGTTACAGTGTAACACTGTGGACACAGCAGCGGCCTCATGCTCATTAGTATTAGACAAGCCAAGAGCCTTTCACGTTCCTGGGTGTAACATGATAGCTGGAGCCAGCTCCTGAGCTGCATCTTCACATTACCCAATGAGCCTCTATCCAAGCTGTGTCACTGTGGGCTGATCTTGGGCCAGAGTAACTGATACGTACAGAAGTCAGTATTTTATTTCTTATCCTTAGCTGTCTTTCCTAGTCTGTGAGCCCTAATAGTTTATGGCAGCAATTAGAAGCTGCGTTTCTAAACCGTCAATGGACTTTCTTCCACTGACCATTTTATTCTCGGAGTTTTTAAAAGCTATGAAAAACATCTGACAGGAGTCTACACATGAATACCCTTAACCATTAAAGTCACGCTAAGCACCAAAGACAAAGACAACCTGGTGTTAGGGACTCATCTTATTTGCGGAAGCTCAGATGGAGTTCCACCTCCAGCCATGGCTTTAGAAAGTGTAAAAATGAGAAGGAAAGGACACTGTTATCTTGGAATGACAGAGGGAGGGGGGAGGGAAAGGGGGAAGAGAGAGAGGGGCGGGGAGAGAGAGAAAGAGAGAGAGAGAGAGAGAGAGAGAGAGAGAGAGAGAACGCAGAGAGGAGAGGGAGACTATTTGTACAAGTTTGGACCAGAACTCTCTCTTATCTCATAGATCACTTTTCCTTAGATAGACAGATAGATGGGGTAGGTAGGTGGCTGGAAGGATATAGGGATAGTGTGTATTTTCTTCTGGTTTTTGTTAATGTCTGAGTAGAGGTTTTGATAATGAGAAACATTTTATAATGTTCTCCCATTGAGTGCGAGGAAACCAATAGGTAAAAAGCAGAAAATCCTTTCTCATAATGAGACAGAGAAGATTCCAGGAGTGGAAGTCTGAGTGTAGCATAATTTTCCAAATAAAGAAGATTGGGGGAATACCTTTTCTCCCAGTCAGACACTTGCTTCCTACTTTGAGATGCCCCCAACACTGCAAGACTTACAGTCCTGGTCTATCACAGTGCCTGGCACCCAGCCAACACTCAGGAAGCCTGAACAGAGCTGTCAGTTGGGATCATACCATCCCTTTCAATGCAAAGTTCAAATTTCCTTCAACACATATGCAACATCTTCACCATCCACATGGCTACATTCAGGAGACATGCATTCTGGGTAAAGGCAGACATACTCTAATTACACCAATAGCTTATCACTAAAGAAGGAAAACATCAGGCTATTTGGGGAAATTGTTAAAGCCAACGAGTGCACAAAAATAGATGGAAAATAGTTTCTGTGACCTTTAAATTTGAGAAAGAACAAAAAGAATCAAATCAATGAAATGAAGTTCTTCAGAGAATTATGAGCCAAGAAGGATGATGGCACAGAGCTACCTGAAACAGCCATGACTCTAGAACCCAGGCTGAAACTTGGACTTCTTTGGAGCCAGTAGAAAACACTCTTCCTGCATCATGAGAAACCACTGCACAGTCTACTCTGCCAGCATGGTGGGCACAGCGCCGAGCTGCAGCAAAGCCGAGTGTTACAGAGCATAATGTTTCACTAATGATGTTCTATTGGTTCTTATTCTTGAACAAATGGGAAATTATACGTGTAATTCATTAGCAGCAATCTGTGATTCAAGGCCTCATTATCACTGAGCACGCGAGCATAGTGAGAAGCCAGTCATGAAAACAACAGTGCTCCTGAGAAACCAGGAGACTCATTATGCTCTGTCCAAGCAGGGACACTGGTGGGCACAGAGGTGGCACTGGAGTCCAGATGTAATCAAGGCCATCTGCAGATTGTGCTGGATTGTTGACAACTGTGAGTCTAGGGAGGTAAGAAAATTGGGGGTTCTCATTGGACACTTGAGTGCGAAGGTGATCTCCAGAAGGTGGTCAGTGATGAGCAAGAACTGTTTCCCATAGGGGCTTGCTTTCACCATGAGCAACGGTGCGGTGCAGCAGAGAACCTGAACTGAGAAGTTCATGGTCATCTTTAAGGATTAAGTCCAAATTACCTTCTTATATCATCCCTCCTTCCCATTTTCAACTAAAATATTGGCACACATATTAGAGATGAATTACCATTAGTCCTGGCTTTTGTTCAAGTGAAACAGGTTAACACCGGCAGTGGTAGGCTTCCTTGATACACTTGTTCCCAAACTAAGTGGCCATTGCAGAGCCAGAAGCAGTGGGAATGGCGGGACCTTTCAGCTGGCCCAGGGCACACTTGCCCTGTAGTCCTGAGGATTCCTCTACCTTCTGGGTGATTGTTGGCTGTAAGAGTCCACAGTCAGTGTCACTATGGGGCATCTTTTCTGGAGTGGTCAGCTTCAGCCGTTGCCTCTGAGACATGCATCCCTCCCAGAAGCTGATGGCTGTGCTTACCTGCACACTCACAGGCAAGCTCACTATGTCTGTGCTTGCACGAGCACTCACAGGCAAGCTCACTATGTCTGTGCTTACACGAGCACTCACAGGCAAGCTCACTGTGGAGTCCTGTGACTGGAATGGCTTTTAAACAGGTGCTCACGAAGCACAACTCTGCTTAACTTTGCTCCTCTTGTGTGCTCTACACTAGGGATGCGGCTTTGTAGACTACTATCCTTCTCTTCAAATAGGTATAGATGTGATACATGCGCTGGCCTAAAAGCAATCCCATGTTAATGCGTGTAGCTTTACAGTGAGCCTCTATAGCCATACATATCATCCAGTGATGGATTCTCGAAACAGACTGTAGAGAATTACATTTCTTTTTGTTTTTCCTTGCTTATATGATATTTTATACAATTTTATATGCTGTAAGATTTTAAGATATTTTTGCTATTTTCCTTTGTAGACCTTGGCTAGGGTTTTCTCAGCTCTCGTGCTTCCTGTACTGCGACTGCCTTGCAGCATTTTTTAAATGTCCTCTCCCTGTTTCAGGCCCTTCCTTGTGTGGTTCCTTTCTAGTCTCTCATTTTCCGACATTTCCCACGTCTCTTTAGCTGATATAAGTCATTCAACTTGCAATATCATTTGAGCACACAGAAACACCAAATAAGGGTGGGCACATTTTCCAGTGTAATGGGAATGACGAAGTAGTAAGTGTTAAAAAGCAAGGCAGAGGTAGGTGTGTGGGGAGGAAGGGGTAGGTTGGTGAAGAGAATCAAGGAAAAGAAACTCTAAGTGGGGGTGGGAGGGAGGGAGAATTATCCAAAGCAAAGTGAATCACTTCTAGGTTAATATAATGTCATTGTCTTCCTTGAGTGTAAGACATTTTTTTTTTCTGTCACAGAGTTTTTCTCCTCTGCCTGTTAGATTCTTACCCTGAGTCTGTAGAGTGATTCCTTGTAGGGAGCGGTCCTGGTCCTGGATGTGTGGGAATGAAGGGTGGAGACCCTAAGCCTTAGACTTTGCTGCTGTTCAGATTCAGAGAGCCAGACTTGTGGGAAGTGTCTAGAACAGTATCAAGAACACTGAACAGAGCTCCGAGGAAGGCAGACCGTCTGTCTTCCAGATGTTCTTCCCAGATCATGCCTCGTGCATAGCGGTTGGAGAAAATTAAGAAACTTATGATTGTGTACTGCAGATACCTTCCCTAGAAGGGAGGTAAAGAACGGCTTGTCTTTACTTTGTGGCATAATATCATGGACTTCCCAGGCGTGAATGGGTCTCAGGCAGGCATAATGCTGACTTAAGCTTGCATTTGTGTACCACCGGGCAAGGGGATCCCCCTCCACTCTGAGGAAGAGCATTCTGTTCCCTATGGTGCTGCTGTTTCATGCTCAAAGTTGCTCACACACTGTAACGTCACACCTCCAAATGCAGACAAAGCATGGGATTCATGTAAAACCAAGAGTGCCAAACTGCTGTTCAAAATAATTAAAAGTCTGTTTATTGTCGCTCTTTACTGCACAAAAGAGCCTGATAATCCTTCATGTCCAATTCCCCCCTCGCATCTAGTAATAAATAAATAATTGTATATTCCTCTAATTGTCAAATAAAAACATGAGTTAACCTCTTAATTGGAATTTGAAAACATGAAAAGGCTGTGTTTTTCTTGCGATTGTTGCTTGTTGTGGTCCACATTTTATGCCAAATCTGGGGCTGCCAGAACCTACTCCACCCTCTCCATCACTTGTGTTCTCCTGAATCCTGGGCAATGTCCAAGGAGCAACTGCCTTTACTGCACAGAGCTGTATTCACAGAGCATGCCTGCTGTGTTCGTGTAGTCTTTGTGAGCTGAAGGTTGTGTTAAATGGATTATCAGAAGCTCAGGTTGCTGTTCTTGGAGCTGACCCAGCTTCCAAGTTATTTTTCACTGAGGACAATGATATTATATCCCTGGATGTTAGCTTTTAAGTACTAAACTTTTTACTTTTTCCGTTCTTGGAAATGTTTTCCTGCCCTTCAGAATAGACTAGCATTAGCCTAGTCATTGTCTTTGCCTTTGAGGACAGAAGCCATTTACTGTCATAAGATCTGTACCCAGCTGCTAACTTCAAAGCGGCCACTAAGAGGCACCCCCTTGTAGTGATGAAGTGTACCACACAATTGCTACTCAGTGTGGTTCTGCATATTGTTCTTGCACAGTAATCTCTGTATTACCACCTGCATTGTAAATTACAGCCTTGAACAGTGTGCCTCTGCCCTGTGGGACTTGGTTGCTTTATAATAAAATTGATGTTACTAGATCATTTATAAGAACTGAAAGTCTCTTGAACTACCCCATCCCACAATCAGTCACTGTTGGTATTTCCCTGTGTTTCCTTAAGGCCTTTGTGCATGCTTACACAGTTAAAGCCATACAGTGTACTTAAGTCGTCATTATGGCTCATTCATATAATATTGGCTTGTAAGCATTTCCTGTTTCTTAAACCTCCTCATTAATATAATTTCAGTGCAAGCACAATACAACATTTTGTCTTGTAGTTCTAGTGCAGTTTATTAACCACCTCTGCTATTGATCAATGAAGCTAGATGTTTTTATTTTAGCATCTTAATCTTAAATAGCGAAAATGAGTGTTTGTGTGTCAGGTTTTGTCTCACTTTAGAATATCTCCCGTGAACAAATTGCTAGATGTTCAGTTATAGGTCAAAGATTGTAAATATTGTGGACATGTCTAATGCTAGAGCACATTCAAGTGTTAAAAAGCTTGTATTTCAACAACATAAAATGCTGATGTGTAAAGAGCTCTTGTTTTTGGTTCTTTGTGATGAGCAGACAGTCAAGTCTCAGCAGAACAAACAAAACTGAGGCTGTGCTGTGGGAAAGGTACACTTAGCCCTGCAGGTTTGAGCTCTGGGACTATCTATCTAGAGGAAAACCCTTTGGGAAGCTCGCTTTGAGATCTTCCAGACTCTCAGTAATTCCTCAACTAGAAGGAGAGCCTTATGCTCTTTCTTTTAGGACATAAAATGGCACAAGTGATCAATTGTTCTGAGAGAACAGCCCACTACCATAGGCCAAATGGGACACAAAGATGTCAGCAGATATACTTAGCAAGACTGACCAGAAAGTTATGACTGTGATAAATGGCAGGCATTTATAACATGCTAAAATAAATTGATTTAAAATGTCCACTATGTCAACATCCTTTCCCACCCTGACCTTCCTATACTAACGCTGTGCTCTGGGGTCTGGTTGTGTTTATAACAATGCTGCTATTATCAGACTGTTTATAATGATGGTATTTGGACTCAGAGGTTCTTAAAACATTCTTTTCACAGCACGCCTGTGTGGCCATGTTACACTATTTTGGGGAAAGGATATGAGTTGTTTGAGTTCAGTTACAAATCACATGGGTTTCTCACTAGCCTCAGGCTGTCCTGTCTTATGTGTGTGTGTGTTCATCTTGTGGATGGCAGCCTTGGCTGTCACTTCCATCTCTGTCCCCTTTCCAGTCTCCTGAATAATTGGACTCATTGCCTTTTGGCTGAACTAGCCAAGAACATTAATTTGAAATATCTGAAAGTTGTTTGGTTGTCAAAAGACACCTGTCACATAAGCTGCCCCGGTGACGTTTCTGGCCTGAGCTGACTGATTATATTGTTTACTCTCTAAACATTCACTGTAGATCAAGGGCAGTTTAATTCTTGGCCTTTAAGTTCACACTTCCCAAAGATGATGCATTTCTATTGCATTTGTGCATTGCATTATTGCACACACACACACACACACACACACACGATTCCTTTAGAATAAAAACCAAACAATAATGAACACTACTACACCTCAGTGTCTACAAAACACTCTTACATGACCATCAAAATCTTGTCCTGAAATTGATATTTTTAAAGCATAATAGTTGGAGAAAATGAAAAAAAAAATTGTGTCAGTATGCTTACTTATTCTTTGGTATTTTTAACCACTTATGAAATAGCTGAGGATTCTAACATTTTATAAATCGAATGCACTCTTTAAAAATGCAGAGTAAAGGGTGAGAAGATGGATGCCCGGTGGACAGTGCTCACCCTGAAAACATAACGGCATGAGTTTGATTTCCAAAACCCATGTTAAAGAAAAGCTATACGGTATGGCCCATGCTTTTAACCCCAAAACTTGAGAGGTGAAGATAGGTGGAACTCAGCCTAGCCTACTGTCTGAGTCTTCTATTGGCGTGAAGAGACACCACGACCAAAGAAACGCTTATAAAAGAAAGCATTTAATTTGGTTCTTACGATTCCTGAGAGTAGTCGAGTACATGACCATCAGGTCAGGAAGCAGACAGGTGTGCCACTGGAGCAATAGCTGAAACTTCTATATCCTGAGAGATACAGATACCTGCTTTTGAAACCTCAAACCTCACCTCTAGTGATACACTTCCTATAACAAGGCCATACCTACTCCAACAAGGCCACAGCTCTTAATCCTTCCCAAGCAGTCCAGCTAACCAAGGGACCAAATATTCAAACATGAGAAACTATGGGGAGCTGTCATCATTCAAACCACCATGCCTACCCAATGAATTCCAGACCACTGAGACACTCTCTTCTAAAGCCAAAGCAAACAGTGACAGAGGACTAACACCCAAGGCTGTTCTGGCCTCCATGTTTACATGTGTGCTTGCACAATGAACATATATGCATGAGAGTACTAGAGGGGAGAAAAAATCAGAAGAAAAGTGGAGGCATAAAGTAAAACTAATAGCCTAATAAACCATGGCATTTTCTTTATGTGTGATTGCATAGCCTCCCCAGTTCTCAGCAATAAGTTGTAAACTCTATCTGAGTTTCTTGGAAACCTGAATATATATGGGCAGAAATCACTTAAAAATCCATATCATCTGTGAGGTCAAAGCCCATCAGTGGTTCAGGAGAAAGATGGCTCTCCCTGACAGCTCAAAATGGTTTCTTTCCTGAGTATTCATTCTCAAAGAGCCAGGCCCGGCTCAGCCCACCAAATTTGCATTCCTGCTTAAAGGGCTGTGTTAGTTAGGGTTTCTATTGCTGTGAAGAGACACCATGACCATGGCAACTCTTATAAATAAAAACATTTAACTGAGGTGGCTTGCTTGTAGTTTCAGAGGTTCAGTCCATTATTTTCAGGATAGGGAGCATGGCAGCTGCAGGCAGATGTGATGCTGAAGCTGAGAGTCCTACATCTTGCCTCAGAAGCAACAGGACTGACTGATTGTCACACTGAGTGAAGCGTGAGAAGAGACCTCAAAGTCCTCCCCCATAGTGACACACTTTCTCCAATATGGCCATACCCACTCCACCAAAGCCCCACCTCCTAATAAGTGCCACTCCCTATGAGATTATGAGGCCCAGTTATATTAAAACTGCCACCAGGGCTCAAATTTTTAGATATAGCATTATGATTGAAAAAACTGTAGTGACAATAGGGATTCAAACCTTCAAATATATGGACCTGTGGGATTATTCCCATTTAAACTGTAATATTTCATTCATTCCTTGGCCCCCATAGGCTTGTAGCCATAACAGAAAACAAAATGCTTTTAGTTCAACTTCAAAAGTCTTCCATATTTCATGGTCTCCAGACTGTTTAAAAGTCTAAAGTCCAGAGTCTCAGATACAAGCACTTAGATCTCCTGCTCCTTCCAGCTCGGCTGACAACAACACAGTTCTCTTTCTTGGACTGCTTTCCATTCCCTTTCTGAAGCTCTCAGCAGACAACCCCTAGCTCTGGCATTTTCAACATTTTGGGGTCTCCAATACAGTCAAAGCTTCGCTTTCAAGCTTCAGGCAATGGCCTCTCTGAGCCTCCATGCAAGGGACTCCCTGCTCTCAACACTACTGTCTTCCAAGCTTCTACTAGGAGGGTCCATTAAGTCATACTTATAGCATTTAACTGCTTTCCAAATCCAAAGACCCAAAGTCTTACACATTCAAAAAAAAAATGCAGTCAGTCCTCTTATATGGTTGGTCATGGCCCTCAACTTCCTCTCCCTGCTGTTTAGGGTCAGTTATTGTCACTGTGGATGTGAGTGTTCCTGCTGAGCCATATCTAGGGTTTGCTGCCCTGGGGCAAGGATTACACAGCATTTCTGGCCATGCCTGTGGATATTTGCTGCTTGTCTAGATCTGCCAGTGACTTTCACAGGAGATAGGTAGCCTCTGAGGAGCCATGATACACGGTCAGGCCCTTGAGAAGGAAGGTACCTGGACAATGAAATGAACAAGTTTGCAGATCATGGTTTCTCCAGCTGCTGCCACTAGGCAGAGTCTAGTGAGATGCCCAGGACTAGGCTAAATGAGCCACAGCCTGGGGCTGTCTCACCTCACCATGTAATGGGTGAGAAAATACCCATCATATGCTACCAAATAAAACCTCTAATACTGTGAATGGATTACATCATTTGAATTGTTGGCTTAAAGGATCTTAAAGACCCTTCCAAAAATAATGGTTTATTGTCAAAACTTTTGGCTACCCTCCACAACCTAAAGGTAAGATCCTATTGCTGAAGACACCACATACTTATGTCATAGGGCATGGAGAAATTGAGCCGATAATCAACTAGAAGCTTCACCTTTATTGAATGTCTTTCATAGTGATGGAAGGTACCATACACGCCGCTGGAGGAGAAAAGTAATTATTAATGTCACCCAGATATGACCTGTACAAACTGTAACAGTGACCTGCCTGTTTTATGGGGATCTCACAAGAGATAACCACTCAGACACAGTTATAGCCAACTGAAAGTTTTTATTCCAACCAGTTGGGATTATACTTCGGCATTAGGAACCTAAGGGCATTCCCAAGCATTTAAAGCAGGGGGCTTTTAAAGACAAAACCTCATACTGGTGTCTAAATCTGCAGCTTCAGGGGGAGGTTTGTGTAAGCAAGAAGAAAAATAAAAGCTATGATAAGTGGTTGGTTGAAGGGGGAGGTTTACACAGCAGACAGTTTAATAGACGCTAAGGGAAGTTAGAGCATTTTGACCATGGGTTTCCAGAGTAGAGTTGGAAATTTCCCATGGGATTTTCCATCAAGATGATCAAGTTCTAGTTAAACCTGAAATGGCATTAGCAAGATGAAAAAGATGAGGGGCTGGAGAGATGGCTCAGAGATTAAGAGCACTGGCTGTTCTTCCAGAGGTCTTCAGTTCAATTTCTAGCAACCACATGGTGGCTCACAACTATTTATAATGAGATCTGCTGTTGGAGGGAGAGAGGCCACTTGTTGGTTCCTGGCCACTTAGCCCCAAAATAATCACACAGAAACTATATTACTTAAGACACTGCTTGGCTAAATTCTTAAGTGTATTGCTAGCTAACTCTTACATCTAGAATTAACCCATCTCTATTGTTTTATATTTTACCATGAGGCTCTTGGTCCGCAAGGTTCTGCTATCTCTCAGGGTTACATGGTTTTTCTCTGTCGCTGCCTCCTTTCTCCCAGAATTCAGTTTGGTTTTCCCTGCCTATCTCTGTTCCCCTATAGCTCTGCTATAGGCCAAAGCAGTTCCTTTATTAACCAACGATATTCACAACATACAGAGGGGAATCCCACATTACCTCCCCTTTTCTGTTTAAATGAAAAGGAAGGCTTTATCTTCAACATAGTAAAATTACATATAACAAAACATCAAATAAGAATTATAGTTACAATATTTATAGCTACTTTTTTAAAATTATAACTAAGGAAAACTATAACTATCAATTCTTCAACTTCACCAAAGACTCCGGGATATAATATTACCTATGTAGATTGAAAGTCCATTGTAAACAACTTCCAAAATTCTAGAATTGACAGAGACATCTCACTGCCTGTACTGTCACCCAAAATTCTTCTGTACTGTTGGGGCATCCATCTTCAGCCTACAGGCCCATAGTATCCAGCAGACTTGTCCATGAAGCAGGAAATTTCAAAGATATTTCTGCCTATATGGCAGTTTGTCAGTCACTTTCTTCTGTGTCCTGTAGAATGTGTGGCAGACTCTTTCATGAAGCAGGAACCCTGAAGGATCATCTCACCTTTAGACAAGCTCAGCAGTTATTTTTCTGTGGGTCCAGCTTGTCAAGTTCATAGAGAATTTCATCAAACAGTCCAGGCAAGAGCAGTTTCTTGCTCAAATGGCTAACAGACTCCATAAGGAGCGCCTTCAGTGCCCATCTTCCTCTTGAAGTAATTGGTGCTGCCAGGAGCAGATGTGTCTCATTGTCATGAAAAGTATTGAGTTAATAATTTAAACATTTTAAATGCCATATTCTGAAGGTCTCTGAAAGATTTGAAGATTACCTATCTAACTGAAATATATCTCTGTATATCTAGAAAACCTAACTAACATGACTACAAGCTTGACTATTATAGATGACTATTAACCTATATTTCTTAATTATGCATTACATTTTTAAATGAGCTGTACAAACACAATACCTTAATCAAGAGCAGAAATATACATATAACAAAATTCAACAAAACTTGTATTAATAGAGCAATATTCATACAAATACAAATCTCTATAGAATATTCCCTTTAAATGTAAAGAAACATTTGTAAACAATATTTGGGAATATGGGTTTAATTCTCTAGACTACTTTCTGCTAATTGGGGTCACTGTTAATCAGGTCTTTCATGGTGTTTCCTGTGTGCTAGGTTCATCTCAGCCAGCAGCTGGTTGAAGTAATTTTTGGGAGGTGTTCACAGCAACCTTTCAGGGGTCCGTGGTCTATCAAGCCATATTAGTCTGGAAGCAATCCACAGGTTCTCATCCTCTGTGGAAACAAAAGAAGAACCTCTTACTCATTACTTTTTAATATTTATTCTATTATCTTTACTCCTTTATTCTATGACTGTCTTACTCTGTCTCTTTAAAGACTTTGTTTTATTTTTTAATAAACCATTTATTTCCTTTTATGACTCTCTATTTCTTCTCTCTCCCAAGCCTACATATATTTATCCAACACTGTGACCCATTTAAAGGTCTTTTATGTCTGAATCTGTCCTATTGTGTATCTGTAATTCTTTACTGTCCAGGAGCATTTCTTAAAATGCTAAGCACTTCTTAAAACTTAAGCTGCATCATTACTAGGATATATATGACTCTAGCTGGTTGCTCTGCACAGTCCAACATGGTGGAAATCCATTTATTGCCTGAGACTGCCAGGTGGCAGCCATCCTCACCATTGCAACTCTGATTGACCCATGCTGCTACCAAGTAACTTGTAGCATGCTGTCCACAAACGCCATTTAAATGCTCGACCTCCTGAAAGAGCCAGAGGTCATGCAGGCAGCATGGCCCAGAAAGCCAGCATTTTATAACTGCAGCTTTTTTTTCGGCTACTGTGGCACCAAGAAAACCTCTCTTAAAGGAGCCATGCCTCTGAGTACTTCTAGCAAAAAGAGCCTAGCCAGGAAAATGCTGCTACCAAACCATGCTTAAATCTGTTCTTTTGTGTCTAGGATTCCTTTTAAAGCTTTCTCAGGTTTTGCATGGATTTTGGTTGGCTACGTAGGTGCCGATTTGTTGGAGGTAGAGAGGCTTCTTGTTGGTTCCCAGCCACTTAGTCCTGAAATAATCACACAAAAACTATATTATTTAAAACACTGCTTGGCCAATTACTTGAGCATATTGCTAGGTAGCTCTTACATCTAAAATTAACCCATCTCTATTATTTTATATTTTACCACAAATAAAATTCTTCCATTCCCTCCTCTTACCTCCTTTCTATCCCATCCAGTCCACCTCAACCCATTTTTCATATGTTTTTGTTCAGAAAGGGGCAGGCCTTCCATAGGTATCAACAAAGCTTGGGATATCAAGTTACAGTTAAGACTAAGCATTAAGGCTGAACAAGCTAATCCAGTATGGAGAATAGGTTCTGAAGAGCAAGCCAAAGCATTAGAGACAGTCTCTGCTCCCATTATTATGAGTCCCACAAGTATAGCATGCTACAAAACTGTCACATACATGTAGAGGGCCTAGGTCAGTCACATTCAAGTCCCCTGTTTGCTGGTTCAGACTCTGTGAGTTCCTACAAGCCAGGTTAGTTGTTTCTGTGGGTTTTCTTGTGATATCCTTGACTACTCTGGCTCCTACAATCTTTCCTTACTTTATTCAGCAAGATTCCCTGAGTTTGACTGTGAGTCTCTGCATCTGTTTCTATAAGTTACTGAATGATACCTTTCTGATGACAGTTGGGGTAGTCTCCAATCTGATCTCAGGAGATGGCCAGTCCATGTTACCCATCCACGATTGCTAGAATACTTAGCTGGGGTGATCCTTGAAGATGTAGGGACTTGGGAGTTTCCCTGGCATCAGATTTCTACCTGACCCTGAAATGTCCCCCCTTTCCAGTTATCTATTTCAGTACTCCTCCCCCCTCCACTTACCTCCAACCCAATCCATAAAGTTCCCATTCCCACTCACCCCCAGTTCACCCAGAACATCTCTTCTATTTCCCCTTCTCAGGGAGATCCATATGTTTCCTTTGGGTCACCCTTGTTAACTAGATTCTCTGGGTCTGTGGATTGTAGCATGGTTATAATTTACTATAGAGCTAATATCCACTTAAGATTGAGTACATAATTAGTTTGTGTTTCTGGGTCTGGGTTACCTCACTCAGTATGATTTTTTTCTAGTCCCATCCGTTTGCCTTTGAATTTCTGAATGTCATTGTTTTTAATAGCTGAGTAATACTCCATTGTGTAAATGTACCATATTTTATTTATCCATTCTTTGGTTGAAGGGTATCTACGTTGTTTTCAGGTTCTGACTATTATAAATAAAGCTTCTATGAGCATAGTTGAGCAAGTGTCCTTCTGGTATGATTGATCATCCTTTGGGAACATGCCCAAGATTGGTATAGCACGATCTTGGGGGTAGATTAATTCCCAGTTTTCTGATAAACTGCCATATTTATTTCCAAAGTGCCTGTACAAGTTTGCACGTCCTCTCCAGCAGAAGTTATCATTGGTGTTCTTGATATTAGTCTTTCTGATTGGTGTAAGATGGTATCTCAGAGTAATTTTAATTTGCCTTCCCCTGACAGCTAAGAATGATGTACATTTCTTTAAGTGTTTCTCTGCCATTTGAAATTACTATGTTGAGAATTCTCTGTTTAGGTCAGTACCACATGTTAAAAGTTGAATTGTAGCATGATTAAAAACACAGAGACAGAAACTTGAGTTCAACCTGAAGGTCAGAAAAGCAAAGACCTGGATGGAGGTGGGCGGTCCTTGGGCTTCCCACAGGTCATGGAACCTGATTGCTCTTCGAGCAGATGAGGGAGGGGGACTTGATTGGGGGAGGGGGAGGGAAATGGGAAGCGGTTGCAGGGAGGAGGCAGAAATCCTTAATAAATAAATAAATTAAAAAAAAAAGAAAAGGAAAGCAGCTAGCCACTGGCTCATACCAAATGGTTCAAATTGGTGATTTTGCCTCCAGAAATCTCTGAATGAGACTGTGTATGAGAGCTGTCTCCTCAAGTCTTATATTCCTCTATAGTGCTGGGATTAAAGGCATACACCACTACCACCAGGTTTCTATGGCAACTAGTGTGGCTACTGAGATTAAAGTTGTGTGTCACCATTGCCTGGTCTGTAAGACTGTTCAGTGAGGCTGTTTTATTCTCTGAACTTCAGGCAAGCTTTATTTACTAAAATACAAATGAAGTATCACTACATTGGATTGTTTGGTTTCTTGATATCTAGTTTCTTGAGGTTTTTTTTTAAATATATATTTTAGAGATCGACCCTCTGTTGGATGTGGACTTGGTGAAGATCTTTTTCTATTTTGTAGGCTGCCATTTTGTCCTATTGAAAGTGCTCTTTGCCTGACAGAAGCTTTTTAGTTTTACGAGGTCCTATGCATTAATTGTTGATCTTAGTGTCTGTGCTGCTAGTGTTCTGTTTAGAAGTTGTCTCCTTTGCCAAAGTATTCAAAGCTATTCCCCACTTTCTCTACTATCAGATTCAGTGTAACTAGAATCATATTGAATTCTTTTGTCCATTTGGTCTTAACTTTTGTGCTGGGTGATAGATATGGAGCTATTTGCATTCTTCTATTTTTTTCTTTTTCTTTTTTCTTTGTATCTTTTAAATCATGTATCTTGATTCCATTCATTTCCCCATCCCTTCACATCCACCCTCTGCCCCTGTACTCCCCCTAAAATGAAACAAAATTTGAGAGAAAAAAAAAGGAAAAAGAGTGAGATAAAAGTTTAAAATCTTGTCACAGAAGCTGTAGTGTGACACAGTCATGCAGGAAACCCCTTTGTTCACATATCTTTAATTGCAAGAATTTATTTCAGAGTCATTGGTCTGGTTCTATGTCTCTGGTTTCTGCTACACTATTAATGCTGGGTCATCATTAGGGCTCCTCTTGGATATTCTCTTGTTGCCTATGTTGTGGAGATCCTTCAGCTTCAAGTCTGCACGTCAGGTCCCTTCATGTGCTCTAGCAGATCATAGGTGGGGTGGATGCTGAGGTCAGCCAAGTCATAACCCTAGTTCTGGGCAGCTGTAGGGTTGGTCTGCCTGCCTGTCCTTTCCTATCCTCGCCACCAGGGTGAGCTCTCCAGCATTGCCCTAGCTAATTCAGCTCTGCAGCAATGAGCCAGGGGTGGGTCCATTTCTCCTGTTTTCACATCCTCAGGGTTGGTTCTCTCACACCTACACCATTAGGACCAGCTCTATTGTGTTGCCCAGGATAGGTATAGGACTCCTTTCCCCAGTGCTGCAGCTGAAGAGGGGTAGGGCCAGCTCTCTCATCTGTTGCAGGCTGTAAGGCAGAGATAAGGGGAGCATCCTCACCCTCCCACACCACCACATGATAGAAGACTAGTAGGGTCAGCTCTCCAATGCTTGCAACTTTGGAGTTGGCTCACTCACACCTCTGCCAACAAGGCTGGTTCTATTGAATTGCTCAGGTGAGGTGCAGGGCCTTCTCTCCCAAGTGTTACAACTGGTGGGCAACAGGACAGCACTCCTGTTCTTGTGACCTCAGAGCCTGTTCTCACACCTGTCTCAGGCCTTGATAGGAGTGGAGGATGGCGGCAACTCTCCCTCACCCATGCTGCCATAGGACAGATGGGTGACAGAAACAGCTCTTCCTTGTTCACTACTTTGGGGCTGGTTCATGCATACCTGTGGCAACGGGGTTGACTCCATTGTGTTGCCTAGGCAAGGTGAGGGGTCTGCTCTTGCATGTGTCCTAGCTGGTGGAGATGAGGGACAGCTCTCCCATTCTTATAACCACAGGGCCAACTCTCCCATCTACTCCATGTGTTATTTGAATCCTTTTACATATCAACATCCAGTTATTCCAGGTCAATTTGTTGAAGATGCTTTCTTTCCTTCATTGTATAATTTTGGCTTCTTTATCAAAAATTAGGTGTCCATAGGTGTGTGGATTTATGTGTGAGTCTTTGATTTGATTGCATTGATCCACCTGTCTGTTTTTTATACCAATAGTATGCTGTTTTTTTTTATTATTATAGCTTTGTAGTGGAGCTTGAAATCAGGGATGGTGACACCTCCAGCAGTTCAATTATTCTACAGAATTGTTTTAGCTATCATGGGCGTTGTTTTTGTTTTGTTTTGTTTTGTTTTCCATATGAAGTTGTGTATTATTCTTTCAAGGTCTGTAAAAAATTGTGTTGGAATTTTGATGGGGATTTGGTAGGATGGCCATTTTTGCTTAGTTAATCCTACCAATTTATGAGCAAAGGAGAAGGTTTTTTTCTTCTGATGTCTTCTCCAATTTCTTTTTTCCAAAACTTGAATTTCTTGTCATAAAAGTCTTTCACTTGGTTGTTTAGTGCTAAGTTAGTTTCTTTTTCAGCCCTTTTATCATTTGTATATAAAAGGACTACTGATATTTCTTTTTAGTAAATCTTGCATCCAGCAACTTTGTTAAAGGTGTTTCTCAGCTGTTGGAGTTCCCTGGTTTGAATTTTTGAAGTCACTTTTGGATACTATCCTATCTTCTGTGAAAAGCAGTACATTGACTGCTTCCTTTCCAATCTGTATTCCTTGATCTCCTTTTGTTGTCTTTCTGCTTTAGCTAGAACTTCGAGTGTTATTGTTAATAGATGTAGAAAGAGTAGTCAGCCTTATCTTGTTCCTTACATTAGTGAAATTGCTTTTAGTTTCTCTCCATTTAAGTTGAGGTTGGCTGTTGACTTGCTGCATATTTCTTTTATTATATTTAGATATATTCCTTGTATCTTTGGTTTCTCCAAAACTTTTATTATGAAGGGGTGTTGGATTTTGTCAAAGACTTTTCAACATTTAATAAGATGATCGTGTGGCATTTTTTTCTTTCTGTTTGTTTATGTGGTGGATTACATTGACAGATTTTTGTTTGTTGAATCATCTCCATATCTCTGAGATGGAGCCCACTTGATCATGGTGGATGATCTTCTTGATGTATTCTTGGATTCGGTTTGCCAGTGTTTTACTGAGTATTTCTGAATCAATGTTCATGAGGGAAATTAGTGTGTAATTCTCTTTTTTGCTGCATCTTTGTATGGTGTGGGTGTCAGGGTAAATTGTGGCCTCATAAAAGAATTTGGCAATGTCCCTTCTGTTTCTGTTTTGTGGAATAATTTCAGGAGTACTGGTAGTAGCACTTCTTTGAAAGTCTGCTTAGAATTCTGCACTGAAACCATCTGACTCTGGGTTTTGTTGTTGTTGTTGGAAGACTTTTAATGATCATGGGGTTTTTACCTCAGGGGTTATAGTTCTATCTTAATTGTTTACCTAGTCTTGATTTAATTTTGGTATGTGGTATCTATCAATATTTTTTCATTTCTTTTAGATTTTCCAATTTTGTTGAGTACAGGTTTTTAAAATATGACGTAATTACTGTCTGATTTTCCTCAGTGTTTGTTGTTATGTCCCTCTTTTCATTTCTGATTTTGTTAATTTGGATATTCTCTCTCTGCCTATTAGTTCGAATTAAGGTTTGTCCATCTTGTTGATTTTCTCAAATAACTAGCTCTTTACTTCACTGTTTTCTTTTTTTTCTATTTTATTGATTTCAGCCCTCAGTTTGATTATTTCCTTTGTCTACTCCTTTTGGGGCATTTACTTCTTTTTGTTCTAGAGCTTTCAGATGCTTCATTAAGTCACTAGTATGAGATTTTCTCAAACTCTTTATGTAGGCACTCAGTGCTATGAACTTTCCTCTTATTGCAGCTTTCATTGTGTCCCATAAGTTTCAATATGATGTGCATTCACTTTCATTGAATTTTAGGAAGTCTTTCATTTCTATCTTTAGTTTTCCTTGACCCAGGGATTGTTCAGTGTCCTTTAGTTTGTAGGCCTTCTATAGTTTGTGTTGTTGTTGATCTCTAACTTTAATCCCTGATGATCTGATAAGATACAGAAGGTAATTCCATTTTTTATATATGTTAAGACTCACTTTGTGCTCAAGTACATGACTTTTGTGTTTGTGTGAAATGAAGATATCTTTTATGTCAATTTGAGTCTTTTTCCTGTTAGTTCTGTTATTTCTTTGTTTAGTTTCTGTCTGAATGATCTTCCTTTTGGTAAAAGTGGAGTGTTGAAGTCTCCCACTCATAGTGTGTGCTTCAATATGTGATTTAAGCGTACAAATGTTGATGTCCTTTTATTTGAAGCATAGATGTTCAGAATTGAGACATCATCTTGGTGGATTTGTCCTTTGATGAGTTTGAAATGTCCTTCTCCATCTCTTTTGATTAATTTTGACTTGAACTCTATTTTGTTAGATATTAGGATAACTACACCAGCTTGCTTTTTAGGTCTGCTTGATTGGAAAATATTTTCCAACCCTTTACTTTGAGGCAATGTCTGTCTTTGAAGTTGAGTTGTGTTTCTTGTATTCAGCAGAAAGATGGATCTTATTTTTTTTAATCTATTCTGGTAGTCTGTTTCCTTTTATTTGTGAATTGAGTCTATTGATATTGAGAGATATTAAAGACCAGTGATTGTTAATTCCTATTATTTTGTTGTTGGTAAGTTCTAGTTACTGGTCAGCCTTCAGGTCCAGTGGGGTGTTTCTACTGGAGTTTTGAGGGCCTTGGGTCCCTTGATTCATTTTGGTCTTTGGTAAAGCCAAAGTCTTCTTGGGTCTCTAGATCCGGAGGCCTTATCTCCAATAAAGCCAAAATCTTCTGTGTACCTAGTGGACCATCCTTGCCTCAAGCAGAGATGCTTCTGACTTGTCCGGACTGTATGTGGGCATATGGCATCTGTTCTCCAAATGATATTGACTGTGTCCAGGCCTAAGGGCTGGCCACAGAGAAGATGATGATTTGGGAGAGGTTGGGCAGTAGTATGAGTCTTGGGGGAGCATAATCCAGGGGTGGCCGCAGTCCAGCTGGCAGATGGGTCACTTATCTGCTTGTCCACTGGTAAGAGCTACACTAGAGCAGTGGGATTCCTCTGGAGTTTGGAGCAGGGCTCAGCAGCAGTGCTAGTGCTGAGATAGGAGGGGGCAGGCCACAGGACAGGAGGGTCACCCACGGGTTGTGGCTGGTGTGGTCTGTACCTCAGTGGCACAAGTCCTCTGGGGTTAGGGGCAGGGCACAGCAGCATCAGGGTCAGGAACTAACTGAGATGGTGTGGGCCTGGGCAAGGGATGGGGGAGGGGCTAGATACAGTGAGGAATACAGTTCCACTGGCAGACATGTCACTCATGTGTTCTGGTTTGTGTGGTCTGGGCCTGCTTAATAGAAATCTTTTGGGGCTGGGTGGAGGGCCCAGTAAGGTGATATTGAGGTTTGTAAAGACTTATGCCTTCCCAGTGTTCTCTCTGCCTCCTACTTGTGAATTAAGATGTGAACTATCAGCTCTTCCCACTTCCATGCTTTTGATCCTCCATTATGGACTCTTATGCTCTGAAACTGTAAGCCAAATGAAATGCATTCTTCTATAACTTGTCTTAGTCGTGGTGTTCTGTTACAGAAATAGAAAAGTAGCTAAGAAGCTGGGCGGTGGTGGCGCACGCCTTTAATCCCAGCACTCGGGAGGCAGAGGCAGGAGGATCTCTGTGAGTTCGAGGCCAGCCTGGTCTACAAGAGCTAGTTCCAGGACAGGCACCAAAAACTACAGAGAAACCCTGTCTCGAAAATCAAAAAAAAAAAAAAAGAAAGAAAAGAAAAGTAGCTAAGATATTGGGCCATTGCAGGAACTCATCAAATGATAACATTGACTTATGTATACACTTTTTTTTTTTCTGGTCTTACAAGGTGTGACTTGCCTATAACACAGTACACAGGAAACTAAGACAGAAAAAATACTGAGGTCAAAACAAGCGTGAGTTACACAGTGAAACATTGTATAATTCTCTTTTCACTTCTATCAACCCATTGAAGGGATTATCATAGAGGTTGCTGCTGGCTTTGGGCTTCCATGTCACTTTCTCCACAATATGGATGACAAAATAAAGTAACAAAAAATCTGAGCAAATAACATTTATAACTATATAATATATGTGCACATATAGGTGTGTAAATTTATATGTACGTGTACATGTGTAAGATGTATGCATGCGAGAAATGTCTTCTTTTGCTGAACAACTCTGTCTCCTTTTGTTTTATCCTTTCCGTTGCTCTTTTTTTTCCCCACCTCATTCTGAAGGCTGCCTCTTCATCTCTTCACTATGTGCTCAACTGTTTATATGAAGAAAGATAATCAAATCCCTAATGAGAGTTAGTCACCATCTTCTGGATGCTCCAGAACCCCACTATTGTAACCTAAGTGTTGACCCACAGTTTCTGAGTACACACTTTGCCTTGCCAGAACACTTGGATATCATTGTTACTTTACTCATTTCCAGGTGAAGATCTGAGACTCACACAGATCCCATTCACAACTTAAGATCTGTTAGCAGGGAAAGGATATAGCTAAAACAGGTTCAAAACCCCAGATTCCTCAGTTCTGAATCCTAAACTTTCCATTTCCCAACTGGTGATTATTACCCTACAGGCATATTATAACGACCTGGGGGTTATAAAAATTAAAATAGCTTAAAAATAGGCTCCACTTTAGAACACTGAAATTGGAATCTGTGGAAACAACATGTTTAGGAAGACTCCCTACTACTACTGAGGTGGTCTGCTCGAGAGCATTTGCATCCATCATGCCAAGCTGCTACCCAGAGGTACGGAGTATAATTCCACAAAGGCACAATCTGAACTTCGGACTTCTCTGTGCCATAGAATACACACTGCCCCGTCCCAGATGACCCACACTTATCCTTTCCTTATATTACCTGCCCTCTTTACAGGTACAAAGAAGCGTTCTCATGGCTCACCTGCTCCAAGCACTAGTTCCACAAGTCGCCTTACCTTGCCAGGTAGGTAAATGACATTGCCCTATTATCTCAATTACCACAGATGACACAAAGCACTAGGGCTTCAAGAGTAGGAAACAGCAGCTGTGGCAGAGCCTCTGTCCAAGTCTACCTTATCAGGAAGCTTGGTGTCTGTTGCCTTTATTTGTGAGTTTCTTCCAGATGTGGCCATATTGTTTCCAAGACAATCATATTTGCTTCCACTTAGCAATGGACAGAATGGAACTGTGCTCTTGGGGAGGCTATGAAGTATCCACTTCTGAGAGGCAGGTAGTACAAGGAAAATTAATGGGCAGAGAGAGATAAAGATAGGAAGGCATGTAGGTAGGTAGATAGATAGATAGATAGATAGATAGATAGATAGATAGATATGAATTCAAACTCGAGGCTTGTCCTGTTAATTTTGCAACCTCAACTATGCTACTTCATCTTGGATTAGAAATGCTACCTCTAACCTTAATACCCTCTGACACTGTGTCATAACTAATAGCAGATACAGTTAAGGTCTAGTGTTGCAAATATGGAAATGTATATGACCTAGATTCCTTTTAGCATCTCCAAGGGAAATATCCATTCATGATAATCATCTGTAGCTGCAAGGTAAGCAAGCACCTGCTAGTCTTTCTGAGTGCACATATAACCTCACACACACTTTTACTGCAATTTTAATCTTAGTGGAGCTTGTTTTGAGTAAGTGAAAATGTAAAAGTTAAACATGGTCAGTGTAAACTCTTTTGTAGTAATAGGAAAGACTACAGGAAGGAAAGATTCCATTTATTGCTAATGTTGCCCATTTACTAAGATCCCCTCTCCTTCTAGGTTGTATACAGTTTTTCTTGAATTCAATTTGTATCTTATGTAGAATTTTGTTTTCTCTCTTTGAAATTTACTATTTTTTATTTTTATTGAACTCTAATTTTTCGATGCTTCCCTCCCTACCTCTCTCCTCCACTTTAATCCTCTCCCAAGGTCCCCATGCTCCCAATTTACTCAGGAGATCTTGACCTTTTTCTACTTCCCATGGAGATTAGATCTATGTATGTCTCTCTTAGGGTCCTCATTGTTGTCTAGGTTCTCTGTGATTGTGATCTGGTCTTGAAATTTACTATTATATTAAAGGGGTTTTCTACATGTTAGTAAATTAATATCTTGGTAATTTGCTAATATGTCTATGATTGTCAGTTTACTTACATGTGTAATGACAACTTTACATTGTACAGTTTGCATGTTTTTGTAATCATGTTATGTTCTTGTTCATAAATTTTTGGAGTCTATGTATAGAGTGAGTGAGATTCCTGGGATAGAAATTCTTAGTAAAGATTGTCTAGATACTTAGGTTCTTTTCAAGATACACTTTAGTAATATTAATTTTTATTTGTTATTATACTTAAATTATTAATGTGAACATTTTAGTATTTTTGTCAATGCTAAATAGTATGTTCCATGGTTTATCATTTTGATGAGAAAAATGACATTTCATCCACATTTACTTTGCCTTTATCTTTTTACAAATACCTGTTTGCTAATACAAAATTATCTTTTAGGTTTCTGCTTTGGGGAATTACTATATTTCATCTACTGTGAAAAGCATATTGTCTTGTATTCTAATCCCTCTGAAATTAGGCTTTCTTAAAAAAATGATTATTCCATTGAGTTTTCATTGCAGTAAATTTCCACATTGCCTCACCCATTGCTCCCAATTCCAGTCATCTTTCCAGTACTCTCCCTCCACCCTGCCCTCCACCTGGCCGGATCCAGTTTATGATCCATGGTGTGTAATAATTTCACTCACATTTTTTCTTGCTTGTAGGTTCAGTAGTACCTCACTTCACAATTAGTGATATTCTTGACAGAGGAAATCTAATCCACATTGACTTAGTATTCCAGTTTATGTGCCGTAGCTTTTTTCACAGGCCTGACCTCTAGATTCGGTCATTGTCAGCTAAGGAGCCTTGAATGTTCTTGCCTCTGTGTCTTACTGAAACTAATTTCCCTTGGTGCATCTCTCTTTGCAGCTCTCTCCAAACCATCTAGTGAGAATTAACATTGCACTGCAATGGGTCTTTCTCTGTCCTGCCAACCAGCTCCCAAGGAATGATATGGAGACTTATTGATTATAGCATCTTGGCCTATAACTTGGGCTTCTTCTTAGCCAGCTTTTATATCTTAAATTAACTCATGTTATTTAAACTACGTTCTACCCTTTTAATCTACATTCTACCTTTCTTTCATTCTATACTTCCAACTTTTTCCGCATCTCACTGGTATCTCCTCTGTGTGCCAGTTTCTCTCTTTGCCTAGAAGTCTTACCTATTCTCTCTGCTTAGCTATTGGCTTTTTGGCTCCTTTTCAAACCAGGCACAGTGACACATCTTTACCCAGTATAATCAAATATCTGGCAATATCGCATGGCCACGATTTGCTTTAAAGTGCTTTTACCTGTTGACAGGTGACATTTTCCACAGTGGAGCCCATCTTACTTCTTTCTGATCCCAGACTGCCAAGGTGATAGGTAGATGCCTATCCATTTCCACAAGGCTTCTACAAGTGAGGGAGTGAGCAACCTCAGGATTAGTTTGTGATTGCTTAGAAATGAAGCATCCTTTATGCCTAGAAACCATCTTATAATGTGCCCACTGCGGTACATTTCAGATTTTAGAGCGTTAGGAGGAGGCTAACATCATCCCAGCAACACCACTGGAAAAGTTATCTCATTCTTGAGCCAGGAAAGACCTTAGAGGTCATCATGGCTCTCAATAAGAGTATGCAGCCCTGATGTGACCTGACCTGCTGTGCTGAACACCATAACAGCTTGCGAGGGTTACATGGCCTGTGAATCACCATGTTGGCAGCCTTGTCTTTCACCTGAGTTTGTCAGTCTCAACTTGTTCCAAAGACTTAACTTCTAAGCTCTGACCATCTCCAAAGCTTATACGGAGTAAAGTAGGTACCTCCCAAAATGCATGACACAATGCCAGGCGCTCTGTCTAACATGCGCCTCCACCTTGCTAATTATAGTCGTCAGCTCTTTCTGGCCCCTTCTGCCTCAGGAACTATACATGTTTCCTACTTCTGGCTTAGATGGTTTTATGGCTACCTACTCAGATAGGACTGGTGTCTTCTCATGTTCCAACTTAAAGGAGCTTTTAGTGGTATTATAACTGTGTTATAGAAAATCATTAATATCCAGCAAAAGTAGCTTTAAGAACCATTGATTGGGCAGTTAGTTGAAGATTTTAAGATTCAGGCATTAACACCATTGCCATGGATGGATTTAATTCAGCATGATTACATCAATCAGCTGCAGGTAATTAAATGAGGAGACTCCTTTTGTGAATTCTGGCCAGGATGACCTGAGATGCTCATTCCTTGATAGATAATCCTCTGCTCTAAACACATGCAGAGATAAACAAAATAGAAAAATGAATTAAAGTCTTGAAAGACAGTGTAAGAGACCAACAGCTCTGGGAACCAGAAACCAAAGGGAATTACACAAAGTACCTGATACCCCAGAACAGATGCTGTGGGACAGCTGTGCTTCACAACCCAAACAGACACTGGGATGCAGGCATTCAGAGAGGGACCTGGTCAGAATACAGGACAGGGTCCAAGAAGAGTAAAATCCCTGCTGCTGGCCTTTGTTTGGAACACGAGGCAGAGCTACTGATCTGGAGCTAAGGAAAAACAGCCAATGTCAGTACTGGAAGTGAATCTCTGACTCTCCCAATATGACTGTGGGCTTTTAGAACCAGGTATTGTCTTAAGCCATGCTCTGACAGAAAATTTTAAGGGATCAAATGGAAGTAAATACAAACTCTACACAGAGCTGCCACAGGGGTAAGAAAGGTGGAAGGAAGCACAGGACACTCAAATTCAAGAGATAACAAAAGAGGTGACAGGTAATTTGGGCCTCATCAAAATAACAGACTGTTGGATAGCCAACAAGACTACCAACTGTGTCAGAAGGCAAACCAGAGCATGGGAGAAAATATTGGCAAATGATATGTTTGATTAGGAGTTAATATCTAGAATATATAATGAAACTTCAGTAACTCATTTTGGGAAATGTTTACAGTTTCTTAAAAAGTTAAACGTATCCACGTGTCCTGGTACATGTTAGTTGGCACCTATGGGACAGAAAGTCAGGGGGAGGGGGCAAGTGTTAGATAGCAGCCCAGATTCCACAGCAAGTTCCAGGCCAACTTAGGCTACATAGAGAAGCCTTGTCTCAAACCAAAACCAAAACAAAGCAAGAGTTAAACCTTCTATGTAATCAATGACCCAGGAATTTTAGATTCATAAGCAAGAAAAATTAAAGCAAAATTTCACCGGATACCTTGTTCCCATGTGGTTACAGTGACATTTCCCATAGTAGTCCAAACGTGGAAACTATCTTCTTTCCAGTACCTGAAGGATAACCTGACAAAATGTCACAGCCATTCTGAATGAATGAAGTCCTGGTGCAATCTGAAGATTGGGGAGAACATTTTGCTCCGCAGAAGAAGCCAGACGCAAAAAGCCATGTGACAATGATTCTGCCTGTAGAAAATATACAGAAAAACATGAGGTGGGTAGTGGCATCAGTGGCTGAGGAGTAAAGAGCAGAGGGTGACTTTCCCAGGGCATGGGGTTTTTAAAGCAGAGGGCCTCTACCCGGACCCAACAACATCGAATTCAGATCGAAGAATTCAAGGTGTTTAACCATGAGGAGAAATTTCCGGTCTCGACAATGCATCCCAGCAGTCACTGCAGCACAACAGTCGAAGTGAGAACAGGAATCCAAATGAAAAACTGAACAAGCAAGAAGTCAGTAGGCAGAGAGAAGAAAGGAAATGGCCAAGAATGCAGAATTGCCTTCTTTGTCAAGTCCCACCTTCTTTTTTGAGATGGGATTTTTCACTGAACCTGGAACTTACAAACTAGCTAGGATGGCTGGCCACCAAGCCCTTGGCATCCCTCTGGAAGCCACCCTAGGGTTAGGGTTAAAAGAATAATCTACCACATCTAGCTTTTTATAATGATGCTTGCAGTCTGAACTCAGGTCCTCGGGTTTGTACCGCCGGCACTTTACCCACTGAGCATTTTCTCTGCTCCCATTTAATCTCTTTAAAAATATTTAAAACGCTGATCTTATTAAGCTGTTTGGAGAGGATAGGTACTTATTGTGTTAGCATTTATACTTCTCCATAGATTTAAAATACAATTTTACATAAAACTATGACTGTTTTACAAAACAGTGGTGTCTGTTGTCATTCATGTTGCTAGTTTAACATGCGCTCTTCGACCTTTGACATTTTCCCTTTCTAACCTGTGGGAATGGTTGGGATATGAAGAGCTGAGTCTTTTAGAAGTTCTGGAGGTTACTTGTCAGAAGCCTGCAATGATTGTTTCATCAAAGGACTGCACAGTTTCTGAAGGCTCATCCTTCAGCTTCAGCACAAGAAAACCAAGTGGGGTCCTGATCCTCAGGAACCCTTGCACATCTTAGCCAAAGTTGCTCTTCCGTGGAAAAGACTAGCACATGCAGACATGTTTTTCCTAGCGCCTACTTCATTTGTTGCCCAATGGAATTTTTGAACTTCATGATGTTCAGGGGTGAAGGACATCCACCCTGATGGAGAACTGGGGAACTGTTGGCTCTTGCTGGAACAACAGCTCAGAGTTTTACCACCACGACCAGCCTTAACTGTTATCCATCCAAAGCAATCACCTCTGAGCAGCTTCCCAGGTTCCTCCTGAAGCAATCTTAGAGGACAGGTACAGTACCTAGCTGTCGCTGATCCAGATATAGCTGACTGCCCCTTGCACACAATGCGGCATGCACAGTAGTCTCGCAGTAGATACGGCTCTGCTTCTCAATTCTGCTGCCTGCTGTAGAGAGAGTTTCTGTGCCAAATGCTATCCAGCTCCCAATGACTTTAATGTATGTCTTGTTGCAGGAGACTACGGGTAAAACATCCATCCAGAAACATCCTTGGAAGAGACCTGACCATCTTCAAGGTCTGAAGACATTATGGAAATCTTATATTTCTTTTCCTAAACAAAATCTACATGTATTGTAAGTTATTGAATATTTAACTTCAATTGGTGGCTTTTGGTTTCCCTAATACAGTTTTTTTAAAAAAAATGTCGGTTACTTTTATATGTATTTTAAACTTACAGACATCAGGGACAATGCTAAGTTAATAAAATGGATTAACCCTGACGATTCTCTGAGGATATTGGTAGTAACATCTTCTTTAACAGATCAGGAAACCTGAATAGCTTGCCCAAAGCCATCTTTGGCAAGTATCAAGCCTGTTCTCATTCCTGAAGGATTTGTTGCTGGCAAAGGCTGCAGGTAATTATCCATCCCCCACCTGTGGCTTTAAGGCCCAAAGCTCCTGAGTGAAGGATCCTATCCCAAGTGACTGTTGATTCTGCTGCAAACTTTCGCCCTAAGTTCCCTGTGAGGGTTGGCAGTTGTCACTCACTTGCTGTGGACGGAGTCAAGGCTTCCTTCTACGCCTTGCTATGTTACTCAGAGCTGTATAACTGAAGAATTTCCCTTCACCGGCCTCTGAAATGGTTTAGCATGGACAAAGTGCATGCAGGTAACTGACTAGCCTTATGTTTTTTGTTTTTTGTTTTTTTTTGGTTTTTTCGAGACAGGGTTTCTCTGTGGTTTTGGAGCCTGTCCTGGAACTAGCTCTTGTAGACCAGGCTGGTCTCGAACTCACAGAGATCCGCCTGCCTCTGCCTCCCGAGTGCTGGGATTAAAGGCGTGTGCCACCACCGCCCGGCCTAGCCTTACGTTTTTAACCTAAATAATCAGGTAGGAAGAAATCTGCATATTGATGAGAAGAATTGAGTGGAAGGCTTTGCCGAGCTTTATCTGCCACAGTGTGCAGCATGAACTTTGTGTGCCAGGACAGACAAAGGGAGAACAAAAAATGAAACTAAAAATGATCTTGAGGGAGGGTTTCTTACCTTAAAAAACAGTAGCACCAGGTATTAGAAGGTACCTCTTGTCTGAAGAGGGAAAGAGTTGATTTTCCAGCCTTATACAGTGGCTCTGTCCTCTTCACAAGTTTGTCAAGGAAGGGCATCTTATTTGGGGTCTGTACTGCTTGTGGAGAGACACATGACCACGGCAACTCTTATAAAAGAAAATATTTATTTGAGGGGTGGGCTTACAGTTTCAGAGGTTTAGTCCATTTCATCATGGCAGAGAACATGGCAGTGTGCAGCAGGGCAGCATGCAGGCAGACATGGTGTTGGAGAAGGAGCTGCTACATGTTGATGTGTAGGCAACAGGAAGTAGACTGTGACACTGGGAGCAGCTTGAGCATAGGAGAACTCAGTGCCCACCCTCACAGTGACACATTTCCTCCAACAAGACCACACCTACTCCAACAAGGCCACACCTCCTAATAGTGCCACTCCCTTTGGGGGGCCATTTTCTTTCATACCCCCCCACAGGGGCTTGAGAACTCTGCCTCAGTGCCTTTCATGCTATAGCAAAATCTAAAGACAGAAGCCATGGTTGCAGCACCTGTAGGAATGAACTCATTGACATCCTTCTTAAGCAAGCATAGGGAGTAACTCTAGGTATGAAGGCATTGCGGAAGAAAGGGAGAAATATTGGCTTCTGTCAATGCTGACAACTTTGCCAGCTGGTATACATTTGAAGAGAGTCATTTTTTTTTTTTTAAAGAGAACATTCTTGAAGGTTACGGAGTGTGATGCACAGTAGCTCGTTCACTTGTTTAAACATTTCTCAGCACCAGCTGTTATCAATACTATGTTGTATCAGGAGATACAAACGTGTGCACACATTATATCTGCCCCAGGAAACAGGTACACAGGACTGAAGCGGCTATGGAATGAAGAAGTGTCGAAAAAGAAAGCCAGAGCATCCACTTATGAATGACGTCCACAGAGAGTGACTCACTTAACTATGCCTCATCAGAAGGAATGCAGAGTCTCAGGAATCATAACTGGCCCTGTCGTTTTCATAATCTCCCCATCCTCTACTATTACATCCAGATTAAAAATCAGGGACAAAGCTCTGGCTTCTCATTGGTTCTCTGAGCCATTCTTCCCACCAGGATCTCAAGAACTCCTTGTGTTCTTCAATACATCCTGGTCAGAGTCACTGAGTGGACCACCATCTCCTTACTTGTTTAGTTCAAAATGTGAGCTAGGTGTTTTGCTTTGCTTAGAATACCACTTAGTTTCAAAGTGGTTCCCCCAGGAAACTAAGGGGTGTGTTCTCTGCCGAATACAAATAAATATGCTACAGAATCTCTTTAGTGTGTGGTGAGATCATGCAGGTGTAAATCAAGTATAGGGAATCTGATGAAATTTCAGTGGTGTTATAAGAAAATGAAGAGAGAAGACTGTTCTCCATGCTCAGCTATCACGTAATAATATCATGTCACAAAACACCTATCACATACCCACTGCCAAGCATTTCCAGTTTGTTCTTCTATGCACAGCATCCTAAAGTTTTCACATGGCCATGCAAGGAAATTACCCCTCTCCCCACATCAGAGAATGCATGAAAAGGAACAAAGCTCTGAGTGGAGGTGACCCTAGGATCTCAGAGGGAGTAGTAATTATCCCAGCTCTGTGTGCCTGCAAGCCTATGGTTCTCCCAGAATGCCACCTACTGCTTCCAAAAGGAGAACTCTCATAGGGCTTTTTCTGGCATAGATTTAGCAGAGTCTATACTGTGTAGGTGCTGGTGAACAGGGACAAGAGTAGGTCTGCCTAGATGAACCAGACCCAGCCATGCATCCCAAAGACCTCTCTGACCCTAAATATTGGCCTACATCACTGCCCAATTTGGGAATTCATTCCCAAGAATATGTCATTAGGTGATTTCATTGTGTGAGCATCAAACAGTGTACTTATATACATACTTACATAAGCCTCTATGGTGTAGCATTTGGACTGTAGAGCATATTCAATTCTATATGCAGTCCATTTATTAGCTAAAGCATCATTATATGGTGCAATTTGACAATATTATAAATGACTTTTTTCTTTCAAAGAAAACAATAATAATGAGACGAACTATGCCAGTCTGTGGTTCTTGACATTGGCAGAACGTGATGATTATTAGATAGCTTCTTAGAGTGCAAGCCTTCCTTTTCCACCTCACAGAGATATTTCGTCTTTCTGAGGAGAAGAAAAGGAGGCTATAGATCAGATGGACTTCTGGTTTTCTTCAGGTAGTCTTTGGAGAGCTGGAATCTTTAAAAATGCAGATAAGGGAGTTAGTTAGTCATTCCAGCATTTAATATGAAGCAGACCATTGAGAGTTTAAAGATAGAGTGTCACTTTGGATGACACTGCATGTAATATGTGTGGATTAAGAGTAATTTTCTGGTAGGGTTAATATTGTATAATCCTATTACTACAAAAAGTCAAGGGTCCTTTCTGCCTGGCTTCAAGCTAATGCTTTCACATCTTGGGATACATGTGAATTCCCAAATAGGGAATATGCTCCTGCATATTCCTGGCATTAGTAGACCTGCCAAACAATTGCAGGTCTTCATGGCAGACAAAGGAGAGAAACCTCAGTCCCAAGCTTGCCTAGCATGAAGGCAAGGGAGAGAAACCTACTGGGAATGAGCACTCCCATGCATCAGTGCTGGCTGCTTTCAGATGTGTGGTTCTTTTCATTCTTATTAGTGACTTCTAAAGTGAGTGCTAATCTATCTCCCTTACAGAGATGAGAATGGAAAGCCAAGCAGTGATGTCACATGAGGGCAGCATCAAAGCTGAATCAGAGATGAGAGCAAGAAAAGAGATATCTTGACGGAGGCAGCCATTATAGGGTTAGCAGAAACCTGGCTCTAGAGAATCCACAAGACTGACTCCAGCTAAGACCTTAAATGAAGTAGTTTTAACTTGGCATTTTAAGCCTGTTGTGGCACCTATTAAAGCTAAATTTGGGGCCAAGATAATTTTCCAGGTACCAGGAAGGATCTGAAGTCTGTTGGGATGTGAATCCACGCTCCAGACTTCCTTCATCATAGTTGTGATATAAATCCATTAAGCCTCAGTTTCCACACCTGGGAAAGGAATGACACTGGTGCTTGCTTATAGGCAGGTGTGAGCCGGGGCATGGATTTAGCTAATTCACTGTAAATTCTCTGCATGGTATCTAACACTGGTAGTAGGCATTATATGTAGGTTTTCATATTCATGTCTGACCTCAGTTCAACAGCTCTGTCAGTTTGTTGTGTCAGCAAATTTAAATATGTTTGCTGGTGGAAAAAAATATTAGGAGAAGAAGAGAGGAGAAAGGAGAAGTGGCAAGAGAGAAATGAGAAGAGAAGAAGAGAGAGAAAGGAGAGAGAAAATGAAAGAAGGTGGTAGCAGAAGAGAGGCGTTATTTGTGAGGGAGAAATTGTGGTATTTACGCAAATAATGAGGGCTAAAGAAAGAGAGGGTCGAAGCTCCTGAAAGAGCATTGCTTTATGAAAATCAAAGATTATATATAACTGCAAAATAAAGGATGGTGGTTAAAGATGTGTCGTTTTTGTCTTAAGTTTGTCTTTCTCTTTTAAGTTTGTTCAAAAGTGACCCCCAAGTGAACACTGTGTGCAGGCGTATGCCTTGGTCAAATCTTCATCAGCTGATATGATCATTTCTGCAAGTCATTTTCACTCAGTGTGCTGACCGAGCCCGCGGGTCGTGGGATTGTTTTCCCTATTTGTTTTTTCTTTATCCAGAGAGGAAGGTGTAACTATTGAAAGACCCCAGAAACATTCCAAGGTGAATAAAAACCCCTTCAGGAGGACAACCAGCACCCCAGAAGAACCGTCCACCACAAACTCAAGATGGTGCCCTGGTGCCTACCCTGCTGTCATGCCCTGTCATCAAAATCTTGACATCTGCATAGGAGAAAGGCAAGAAGTACATACAAACAGTACAGGGCCAAGCTCTCCGTTTCCCATTTTGAATGAAGGTGACAGCAGGCATGCACAGGTCTTTCATAGCTCAGTGGGGAGCCCATCTTTATCAGTAGGCTCAGGCTATTTGTAGGGACTCCAGTGGCAAGCAGAGTTTTTGTTCTGACAATCAGAATTCCAGCAAATGGTAAATGTTCCTTCATGCTGAGAAGTGGGGAATTCAATAATACTTTGGCTGAGTTCATGCTGAGCTGCAAAAATAGGATGAATATGGAGAAGGACTGTGACTCAAAAGACATAAATCAGTGAGCCCAAGCCTCTGCTTTTGTTCCCAAGCTCTCGTCCTCAATTCTCTATCCTTCAGGGTCATAGGAATGGTTTTTTATACTTGTTCTACATGCCTTGGGAATGGGAACGGTGGTGGTGACTATGATTCTTATTTTCCCTAAATCATGGAATTGCATTCTGAGGGCTTAAAAATGGCCATTCTAACTATGAGAGGGGATTTTATTATCACCTCACTGGGTAAAGATAAGACAGTTTTGGCCTGGGTATGAAGGCATAAGTCACAAACAATCCCACACCAGTTTGAAATCATGATTAATAAAATGGTTATTTATTTAAAGGGGAAAACTTACAGATCACCATCATGGACAACAGCCCTCTGCACAATCAGGAAAGGAGCCTAGTCCCTGGAAGTGGAGCTGGAAGCCAGAGAGAGAGCAGAGGGAAGTGGCCGCTTTTTTAAAGGGAGAGAGACCACGCCCCAATGGGCTGGTATCTCAGTGGCTATTGGCTGAAGGAGCAGAAGGAGCTCCCGCAACACCTCCCCCTTTTGTTTAAGTAAGAGAGTTCTAAACCTACTATGAAATTATATGCAATGAGTACAAATACCTTATTCTAACTAGTTTAAGTCTTACATAATAAATAGCTTGGCCAAGTCAGGAGTGGAAAGTAACTACATTTATATAGTCTTCAACACCATCGAAGATCTGAGAAGGGAAATAATGTTACCTGAGTAATTAGGAAGTGCAGTCAAACAACTTCCAAAACATGCAACAAATCACAGAGACAACTAGCTACCTGGGCAATCACCCAAGGTCACGTTTGCAGAGTTGAAGCAACCAACTTTGGCTAAGGCCTAACATAACTGATACCATTTTCAAAGGCAAGAAACTTGTTAAAACTATCTTACCCTGTCTTGGCAGGATGTGTCAGTCCTGTTTTTTTCCATTCATGGATACTCTGAAAATATAACAATTCAATGTATCCTATTTGATGGTAATTTGTATCTTTGGTTTTTGTTTGTTTATTTGTTTGTTTTTTGAGACAGGATTTCTCTGTGGAACAGCCCTAGCTATCTTGGAACTAGCTCTTGTAAGACCAGGCTGGCCTCGAACTCACAGAGATTTGCTGCCTCTGCTTCCCAAGTGCTGGGATTAAAGGAGTGTGTCATCACCACCTGACTTGGTAATTTTTGTCTCGCTGTGTGTGTCATATATAATATATGTGGTGGGGAGAGAGACACCATGTAGAGATTTGTGGAGGTCAGAGATTGTTTTTGAGGTAGGGTCTTTCACCAAACCTATAATTTTCCATTTCTTCTATATCGAATGGCTAGGAGGACTCTTGGATTGGCATGTCTCTGCCTGCCAGCACTGAAACTATAAACATGTGTGTTACCATGCCAGGCTTCTCTGTGGATGCTAGGGATGTGAACTTCGGTCACTAAGCCACTTGCCCAGCTCTGCATGTAACCTCTGTGCTTCCTCGTGGTTCTCAGGCATTTGCTCACTATTGGAAGGTATTTGCTGAGAGGGTGTTTCAGAGAACTGCTTTTGCAGTTTAACAGATGCATCCCTCAGCTTTGAGTCCTTCCAGCTCACTTAGGTGCCCTCTCCCTTTACTCTTTAGGAGACAGTGAAGCCACCTGCCGTGAGAGAGAGCTGGTACTGCACGAGTGGCTGGCACCAGCTCTGCTCCTCCACACTTTTCAGCTAACTAGCATATCCACTTTCTTCTTCCTGACAACACATTTTTTCCCTCTATGTTCATTAACTGAACAGATTTTCAGGACAACCAAGGAGACGAGGGAGTCTAGAGGAGAGGGGAAGAAAGAAGGCGGCCAGTCCTTTACCTTTTTCTCCTCACAGAACCGCAGGATACATGATACACTCATCCTCATCTATGCTCATTCCCGTCTCCCTGCTTGTCATTTGCTGTCCCTTTCTCCTCTCTTCTAGGATCCCTCAGGGTGACACGTCAGATGACGTCATCTGCCTCCCTAAACTTCCCGTGGCTCTGTAATCCCACGGGCTTCTCTGCTTTACTAGGCTGTTATTGTGTGGTGGTCCACCAGTTGGGATTATCTGCTGTTTGCTTGCTTTTAGAATGGGGCTAAATAAATTCTGCTTCAGTCACAAGATATTAACTCCCATCACATAAAATCAAGGATGTGCCAATGTGCCTCTCAGCGTGCTCCTCTGTGCTCCTGGATGGAATCGTAATGGTCGTGTTTCTTCTCTGAGACCACTTTTTGGTTTCTTCTTAGGCCATAGGAAGGATGTCACCATGTCCAGTTCACACTAACAAACTCATCCCCCTCCTTAAGGGTTGTGGATCTATAGAAATTGTTTAGTAATATGCCTAGTACATGTATCTGTTTTCTCACAAATTTTTGAGTAACCTATTATTATGTGTCTGTATTTTATACTTTGGGTTGTGGTTGACTTCATGTTTTGATTCATTGCTCAGAGAAATTTTCATTTAGAGTCATTTGGAGCTCCTTTGTCTGTCATTTTCTTTCTCTCTTCAGCTTTTTTTGTGCTTTTAAATTTTATGTTTCTATAATGGTCCCCCAAGTCCACCTTGTGCACAATATGTCTAGTTCTAGTGTAAGTTATTTGTAGAGGAAGTACCTGATTTCCTTATTGGAGAAATAAAAATTTCAGGTGGGTTCTCTGCTGCTGTAACTTCAAAACCTGGAAGATTTTCTAGGTCTGATAAAGAAATGCATGTCATGTCATGTAAGTAATTCTATCTATTAACACCTTTATATTACACCAACATCTCTATTAAGGCAATGAATTTATATTGCTGTCAACAAGTCTAATAAATTACCCGTGGATCAATAATTCTAGCCTCCTCCTTTTGCTTAGCTGCTAACATCTGTGTGGATAGTTTTCATCATCTGTTCTTCTTTTATGTCTTCCATTTCTGAGAAGTATAGAGTGTATTTGAATTGGTAATCTGCTCCTGTATGAGAAGCAGCTGTATCCACTAGAATACAGAGCTTGTGTGTAACTCCCCTGGCCTCTCTGCTCCTCTGGAGCCTGTTAATAGTATGAAGTTACTTGATGGCCCTCTTGCCTCTCATCCCTTGCAGGCTCATGATTACTTACATCAGCAATTCAGTCAGATTGTTCTGCACTACATTCTGGGATACCCATAATACCCATAACCCCCTCAATCACCTTTTTAAATTGCATAGATTAGGGATCCCTCCCCTAAGGATACATGAGTTTTGACAAATAGCATCAGAACCCACCGGTTTCCCATCAGATGACTTCACCACCCTGGATTTTCCACTGCTCACCTGTTTAACCCTCCTCCTTACTTTAATTCTGTCCCTGTCAGTAACTTTTTTGTTGTCTTCATAGTTTGGTGGAGGGTTTTGTTTGTTTGTTTGGTTTCCTTCAAGCTTACCTTGTGAGCAAAATCCTATGGCACAGCTGCCTTTGCAGACTGACTTCATCCACTTAGCAATGTGTACTTAAGATGATCCACATCTATTTTTATCAATTAAAATAGCAATATGCCTATTACTATTTATTTATCCATTAACCCATTAAAGGTCATCTTGGCTTTTTAACAGTTGAGGTGAGTAAACCTAGGAGTATAGTTATTGTCTTCTATGGTAAAGACTGTGTCCAGCTTTATGAAATTACTAATCTAGATTTCAAAGCAACGCTACCATTTTTCTGCTCCCATCAGCAGGAAGGAACACTAAAAGGCTTTTGGACTTTGACTTTACACACAATGTGTTAGAACACTGTTCTTTCATTTGTGACTCTTCAGTGTTCACACTTTGTCCTGTGCTCCTTGGATAGATGCATCTTCTCCAGTAAGGAGTCCGTTCAGATCGCTTTGCCCATTTTGGCATTGGGTTACTTCCTTCTGTTGAATTTTAAGGGTTCTTTGTGCATTTCGGATATTAGGCCTTTATCAGTATTTTGCAAGTATTTTTTCAGCAATATGCTTTTCATTTGTACTTTGGGAGTAAGCGCCACTCTTCTAACCCCCAAAGCTTGCACACAATGCTAAATGCTGTTAGCAATAGTTCTATCTCTGCCCACCATGGTCACTTTGCTTCCACATGTGATCCCAGCATACTAAAACCATTCCTTAATTTCAGCCATTCTCTACCAAGTGAACTTCATGCACTGGGCCACCACTGCCCATCGCTAGCTGTTTCTTGTCCTTATTGATTTCAAATCGATGACCAGTTGATATTGCGCTTCCTCAATTGTCAGAAATCCAATCCAGTGTGTGTGTGTGTGCGCGCGCGCGCTTATTTGTTTTGGCTTGGAGGAGACATACAAGCCAAGAGGAAGGTAGCCACGATGTGTGTGGCGTGTCAAGTCTCTGAGAAGCTAATGCTTGTCTGTCTTCCTTCCCATGATCTCCAGTCATCAAGCCTCCTTTACGTCACTTCAAACGCCCCGCTTATGCATCTAGCTCCTATGCGCCTTCAGTTCCAAAGAAAACGGATGACCATCCTGCAAGGTACAAGATGCTGGACCAGCGGATCAAAATGAAGAAGATCCAGAACATCTCTCATCACTGGAACAAAAAATAGGGCAAGCACAAGAAGAGAGGGAGTGAGGAAGGGCCTGCCTGTCTGCCTCAGCACCAATCAGATGCAACGGTACACACCAGGGAAGTCATGCAGCTGGCGCTCCTATGATTGACTCTAAGAGGCAAAGTGAAAATTGCTTGAGATTTCCCTTGGTCATTCTTTTATCCATACAACAGGCACTGGATCCGGGGTTCAAATCCAGACTCCAACAAAAAACTAGTAAATGGTAGATTTGATTTTATTACATTAGTCTTTAAAAGACTTAAGTTGCAACCAAATTAAAATGATATATCTTGCTCGGAAAATAAAATTCTTCCCACTGCCGTGTTTTCTAATCCCCAAGAGATGACTTGCCCCTATGCAAACACTGGCTCAATAACTATGAGGGGTAAGAAATGTACTTCTAAAGATAATTTTCCAATTAAAATTATGTTATGTTGTGAAATTAAAATGTAGTTACATCATTTTTCCTTTTGTTATCCCCCTTCCATACCCTCATGCACACATGCCCTTGATCTCCCTCAGAATCATGGCCTCTTGCTTTAATTGTTGATATTATATATATATATACATATATATTAATTTATATATAGCAATTATATATTTATATTCCTAAATATATAAATATAATCTGCTCAGTCCCTATGTTACTTGCATCTGTATGTTTCCAGAACAGCCTATTTGGTACTGTGCTCTTCCCTGAGATAAACTAACTTTCCCCCAGTCTCAGCATTTCTTATTTACTTATAGTTCTTTGTCTGTGGTTGTAGCCCTGGGGGATTTCCCTGTTCCATGTTAACATGTCTGTTAGTGTTGTCCAATTATAAATGCACTGATTTAAATTTAAAATACTCAAAATCGAAGCAGATGTGACGTTCAAAGCAAACACAGCTGAAACAAATGTACTTATGAGCACAAAATCAGAGAAAAGATGGGTGATGGGTTGCTTTTTTCATGAATTTTTCAGAATTCAGGTTTAACAAAGTAGATCCAAGGAAGTGTGTGTGTGTGTGTGTGTGTGTGTGTGTGTGTATGTGTGTGTGTGAAAGAGAGAGAGAGAGAGAACGAGAGAGAGAGAGAACGAGAGAGAGAGAGAACAAGAGAGAGAGAGAGAGAGCACTCATTCCAAGCAGCTCCAATGTACTTTGTAGGATTTGAATTTTCTAGACATGAGAGAGACAGAGAGACAGAGACAGAGAGACACAGGGAGACAGAGAGATTTCTGATCACATCTCATTACTAGAAGCTTCTATGTACTTCATAGGATCTGTGAATTTTCTAGACATGCATTTGGCTCAATTCATCTAAATCCTTCCCTTCTATCGGTAAAGTCAATGATTGATGAAGTGCCTTCTGGCTTAAACTTTCCAGGCTCCAGATCTACTCTATAGGAAATGGTGCTGTAAAGTGATGAACCTAGTTCTAATTCTTCATTTCCAACTTTGTCTCCCTAAGTCTAAAGATACCTTTAAATTAAATTTTAGCTCATCTAGCTCACAGCCTGCCTACTAAAAAATGTCGAGGGCTCCCACCTGTTCTCCTCCCTGTTGGTGAGACAGGACATCTTTCTAACCCATGTCTTGTTGGGTGGTTTAGAAAAAGCCATTGTTAGCTTTTCTGTAACTTTACCAATTCTTATTTTGAGACCGAAATCATGGAAATGAATGCACAGGAAGACTCATGGCCAGAGGTAGCTTTTGATCCCTTCAGACAGACTGGGGTGAGGGAAGGCATCTGCAAATTTGGATTTGATGTACAGCATGTTTACAATTCTTTTCTGCCTGAGACTTGCCACAGGTCCTTGGACTTGTGGTGTGATGCTGCAAGCCTCGGTTTGTGTAACCCACTCTTCCTTTATGAAGGACATGTATCATATTGTAGGTTTGGGATGCTATTGCCGTGCTCTGTAAGTAATAATAGGTAAAGAGAAACATTAGTACAGAGCACTCCATGCAGGACAAGCTATCTAGGAAAGCAAGGAGCCTTCTATGGTAGCCAGGCTTAACTGCAGAGCGTATAGTTCAATTCCATAAACCATAATTACCTAAGAAACAAGAGCCAGAGTCTAGTGAGCACTGTGCTGTTGGGCAGCTCATATCTAATGTAGATTATTCTGGTAATTGTTATTTATACAAGTGAGAAATCACTGACGTTTTGTTAAGCAAGTCAATCGCAATTCTTAGTTCCCTGCCCAGTATTTGGGCAAGAAAAGCTATGTGCAGGCTGGTAGTGCACCTTCTTCTGGATTAGGTTAAGTGACAAGTAATGCCTGTAATGACTGCCGCCTGCCTGTTGCTATGCAGGAGCTTTAATGCCGAATACGCAGAGCTGTTTGACTACACATTGACAAGGTTGGGGAACACTCCTTCCCTGTCTCTCAAAACCTACAGCCTTGGGTTTCAGGCTTCAGTGGAGCTGTTATTTCTTTCCTAGTTGTTTTGGAAATTAAGGATGTTTGCTCCTTCTGTATTTTCTTCTCTTAAGATATGTTTTGTCTTTTCAACCTTTGCTAGAACTTTAGTTCAACCAATGTACACACGTGGAGAGTCTGCCCTGTTTGTTAAGGCCTACCATATTTTTGCACGCAGAAACGAAGGTTATATTCTTACAGCAAATAAAAAAAAAGATGCTTTGAATGAACTTTCTCACTTGAGTCATCTTTTTCTTCCTAGAATTCTGATGAAAATGTTCCCCCAACCCCAGTTTGGCAATATTCAGAATTGCTTCTCTTGTTTGGGGTGAATACAGCAACTCGCCCTTTTCCGTTTATGAATTTATGTATGTCAATGATTGCATGTTTTAATAATCTTATCAGTCATGCATGTTAACTCAATAAGTTAATTTGCTAACATGAGTAACCTGTGATGGGGCTACTCAGTGGGTAAACACTCTTGTTATGAACTCATGTGACATTCCAGGGTAGCCTAGCTAGTGATTAATAACTAGGACTTTACAGTTAGAAAAACAGATTATTAAATCTTGGATCTGACTGATGTGTTCTGTACTGAGTTACATAATCTCGCTCAACTTTTGTTTCATTTACTATGAAATGAGGATATAATGTGACCCCACCCAGAATAATGTGGGGTTGACCAGAGGGAACAAACTGCAGTTATTAGCTGTTGTTTCTTGTGGAGAAAAGAGACCCAGCCTGAGAAAGAAATTGGACCTTCAGTTAAAGAACTGCGTCCCCCACTGGTTCTCTCCATGACTTAGGTGATCATCTTCCATTGCAGCATGTTGTAATAGGAGCAGGTTGTATCCACCGCCCGGCTAGCTTAACCCCCCAAAATAACCACACAGAAATTGTATTAATTAAATTACTGCCTGTCCCTTTATATTTAGCCTCTTCTTGGTCAACTCTCACATCTAGATCTAACCCATTTCTATTAATCTGTGTTCACCATGAGGACATGGCTTACCGGGCAAACTTCAGCATGTCTGATCTGGAGGCTCCATGGCAGCTCTCCATCTGACTCTGCCTCCTTCCTCTCAGAATTCAGTTCTGTCCTCCCCGCCTATCGAAGTGCTGCCCTATCAAAAGGCCAAGGCAGTTTCATTAATAACCAATGAAAGCAACACAAATACAGAAGGACCTCCTACCCCAGCAGGGAATTACTGCCCAATTGGCTATTTGCACATCACCCTGTATTCAAGGCCCTAGCATAGTCCTCTGTATGGTAGAAACACAATATCCCCACCCCAATATTCCTTTGTTATGTGCCTCTTGCACTTTAGAGTTCCTGCTCCTCCAACTATAATGGTTGTTTGTTCCTATCGTGCCCTACTTCCCCTGACATCCCTGACCACCTCCCTGCATCTTGTCATCTACAGTAGCATCCTTCACTTTATTCAATCCCAGCACATTTGCTTTGCTCCTCCCCACACCGTCTGCTGCACAGAACTTGTCCTGGAGGAGCAGCATGATTTAGACATCAGTAAGGACAGCCTCCCTTTCTGCAAGAAGTCTTACTGACTGTGACTCTTTTAGGGAAAGATTTGTCTTTGTCTTTTTGGGCTTGTATTATCACCTTCCTCTTCCAACGCTGAGCCTGAAATTCTCGTGAATGTGTAGAATGACCCATTTCTCATCCATCACAGGACACAAGTTCTGGGTATTTTCCAAGCATACTCGCATACTCTTGAAAATGATTGAGATAATTCTAGGTCTCATCTCTGCAAGAACAAAGAATTCAGAGAATCTTTGCAATGGCAGTTTTCCCTTCCCTATCACCCAATTCTTAGGTAAGACTAGTCCTTGTAATAAAATAACAGAATCACTACCCCTTCTCTCTTCTGTTTCCTCTCTCTGACCAGCATAAACTGCAGGAGTTCTAGTTATGATACCACTATACACAAGAACAGGTCATGGGCACCACTCACAAGTACCCAGAGAACACTGATCTTCGTTCTTCCTCCCATAACTGCCTGCATCCTGTCATGTACATGCACAGCCACATGGAATGTATTCCAGCATTCCCATGGCTGTGGTTTCCCATTTCCTCAAGGGGTAAGATATGGTCGGCTTAATTTTGAGTCTAGAATTTCCATCCGCAGCCCTATTCCTAAGACAAAGGAAGGTCATTAGTCTTCTGCAAGACTGCAACTTGTTTCCCATTGAATGCCAGCTTCACTTGATCAATTAATTTTGATCTGTTTCTAATGAACAGATACTTCTGGGCCAATACTTTGATTTATAGGAAGTTTGTTGAAAGCAAGAAGGAAAAATATTCTAGAACTGGAGTTCGGCAATACATGAAAGAGTAAACCATGCTTCTGTGCATGGTGTGGGTTACACACCCCAGTGACCTTAGTAGCTGAAGCAAGAGGAAGCCCTTTCGTGCCACAGATAAAGCAGGATTGTGGGGTAAGTATCGTTTCCAAGACTGAAAAAAGCACTTATAAGTATGAAATATACTTTGTTATAATAAAAGGATATTGAAAACAGCTTTGGAGTGATGGCAGAGGATGGTAACTATGGTATCCTGTTCTGACCTCCACACACACACCTGCACAGTTAAGTTTGTCTGGCAATTTCTGTGACTTTTCCATGGCACGTTCATGTACCTGGGTAATATGTTCAGCTAATCAGGAATACAGAAATACCTCATCTAAAAATCGGTTACTGCCCTTTTAGTCACAACTTTCCATAGCACACTAGTGAAGAGATCTTAGATGGTAAGGCATAAAGGTAAAAGGATACTAACATATAACATAATACAAATATGCATAAAGTGCCAGAGATTATAATTATAGAACAAAACTCTAGCACAACGGATTTTAAGTTTCTTTGCTGTTTTGAGTATCTGCCATGATCCAGGGTCTTTATATACTAACATATTTAATTCTCATAAGTCAATCTGTCTGGGAAATTTTAAAATTCTTATTGCTGATTAGGAAGTTGAGACTCTGAAATTTTGCAGCTGGCTGACATGGAATGAGTGACTCAGTTGTCTAGAATGTTCCTGGAATGCACGTGGCTCTAGGTTTGATTCAGTGCACTGTAGCAAGGCTATCTATAACGATGACATATATGATTTATATGATATTTTCACAGTGAAAGGTAAAGATAAAGTCAAACGGAAATGTTCCCATGGCGGGGCTCCATATCATTCTGCCTCCCGGATTCTTCCTCATGTTGTCCCTTTACAAATGTCAGACCTGCTTGCCCATGCCATGAATCTACTAAAGTTCAGCCATACTCAAATCATTATGGCACAGAATTCAGGATGAATTTTTCCCTAAAATACTAGATTTCTAGTTTCTTTCATTTTTCATTTAGATTGTTCCCTTTATTGAAGTTATACTGTACAATTAGTATTCTGTATATGTGACTTCTACTTCGTGAATTCAACGAGCTATAGGGTGAAAACATTCAGGAAAAAAAATGTCTATTCGAAATATGTGCATATCTCCTTTGCTTGATTTTATTCTCTACACAATACAATATAATGAACATTTAGATATATACATTCTGTTAGATACTTTAAATGATGTAGAGATGATTTATATTATATGGGAGGGTTGTCGATACTGCATGTAAATGCTGTATCATTTTCCATGGGGTTTGCTCACTTGCAGACCTGGTATCTGCAGCATCAAGGAAGCAATGCTTTGTGGACACAGAGTGGGAAGTCTTGTGATTGTGCAAATATTATTCTTCATAAATCTGGCCTGGCTCTTTATATAGCATTGTTTGCTGGGTGCATTTTACCCATCTCTCATCAGTTAACCCTAATTAATGACTCTTTTCTCAATGTCCCCAACACAGTTGATGTGGGGGATCATTCTCTGTTGGTTCTGTCTTCCCACCCTGGATAGATGACTCTACAGCATCTTTATCGTATCCAGCATCTTGCGGGTGCTATATTTCTTTTCTTCTTTAAGTGAGTCTTTGTCATTGAGTCATTTTCCCCATCTGCTGCCAAAACATCCTTGCATTTAATTTTCACAGAGAATCAGCAAGAAAACCAACCCAACTATTGAATAACTAACCTTCCAAAGAATCCTGATGTCAATTTCCACTGACCGTTTTGCAGCTTTTCCCAAGATTGTCTGCAAGATTTCCCTTACTGAGCATGAGCTATTATTTACCTAGGTCAGCTACACTCCCTTTATTTTCTTCTCTCCCCTCCTTTTCCTATGTTGCTACTATGTCTCTCCAAAATTATGCCAGAGCCCCTTTCTTTCAAATTTCTCCTCACAAATTATATCTTTTCTCACAACTTTAATTATCCTTGATTTTATCCAAACCCATAGGTCCTTCCCTTTATTTTTGTAATTCTCTATCTGCATTCCCAACTACTGGGATTAGCAGTTGGATTTCTTCATCTGAGAGCTTTAAAAGAACTAAATGGGAGCCTTGTTTTTAGATTCATCTTCAAGTTCCACACAGCCCTTTTTCTGGTGCCCATGTGTTTGGATATTGTCATTGTCCTTTCCATCTATTTTCAAAGTCATTTATCACTCATGTTTCTTTTTTTTTTCTTTTGTTTGTTTTTTGAGACAGGGTTTCTCTGTAGCTTTGGAGCCTGTCCTGGAATTAGCCCTTATAGACCAGGCTGACCTCGAACTCACAGAGATCTGCCCGCCACTGCCTCCCGAGTACTGGGATTAAAGGCATGTGCCACCACTGCCCGGCCACTCATGTTTCTTAACCTCCATATTTGCCATTGGTCACGATTCTTCTCTCTAGCATTAGATTACAATCTCCAGGTTCCTTCCTTAGACTTTAGAACATTATGTTGTAGGAGATCAGTCCCTCCCCATCAAGTCCCTTCAAGAAACAGAAAGTTCCCTTACCTATGATCAATGGTGGAATCTTCATTTGAAGAAACAGGCTTGTCATCTACTGTCTCATCCAGTGGCCTCCTCACAGATTGAGACACAGCATCTAACTGCAAGCTGACAACTTTACAGAGAGGTCTGGGTGTTTCTGAATCCTCAGACAGTTTCACTTACCTCCTACTCTGTTACCATACCCAGCTTAAAGAGAGAAAATGAGAGCAGAAACATTTGAATGCAAATACAACAAGCTCAGAAAGCATGCAGTTCTGTGCAATGAATAAATTTGTGGAGAATATATTACTGTCCTTTCCCTGGAGGGCAGAGTTCTTCATGATAACAGCTATTAATTCTGCACACTATGTTTGATGTTCAACCTTCAACCAAAAGTTTCTTTACTGAACAGGATCTTTTCTTGTTTCTGTTTACGTGAGTGTTTTCCTGAAAAGTCTTCTCTTTTCTATTTGTTGTTACCTGAATTTTTCTCCAAAGTGCAACAGAAAATTTACCTTCTCTTGTCTATGGGGATCTTACCTTCTCAGGTGAAAATAATGTTTTACTTTGATTTATGTTTAACTCTCTGTGAGCCTAATGCTTCACTTCAAGTGACAGCTTTTTGTTTGCTTTTTAACAAGTGAGCGGTTTGGTTTTTCAGATAAGGTATCTCTATGTATCCCAGGTTGCCCTGGACTTATAATCATTCTACCTTAGCTTTCTGAGTGCTGGGATTAGCAGTGGTTTTCAACCTTCCTAATTCTGCAGCCCTTTAATACAGTTCCTCATGCTGTTGTGATCCCCCTAGCCATAAAATTATTTCATTGCTACTTCATAGCTGTGATTTTGCTACTGCTATTTTTGTAATGTAAACATCTGATATGCAGGATATCTGATGTGTGTGACCCTCAGATTGAGAACCAGTGGATTATATTGTGAGCCACAGTACCTAGTGAATTGCATAGATTTTAATACTTCCCCGTTGTATTATTTTCTTGGTCAGGTGAGGAAGTGTGGCAGCAGCAAAAGAGGTGGCTGCTGCAGTTGAAGCTGAGGCATCACATCTTGAGCTGCAAGCACCAACCAGAGAGAACAAACTGGGAATGTCACATGGCTGTGAAGTCTTAGAAACCATCCTGTGTAACGCGCTCCCCACAGCAAGCCTGTAGCCCCTGAACCGACCGAAACAGTGCTGTCAATGGCACACGTTTCAAGCACCTGAGCTTACGAGGGACATTTTTCATTCAAACTGTCGCGGAAGTCTTCCCATTATAGACCTCCAGGCCACTTGTGCTAGTGTGCTAGAGTTTTTAGTCTGCTAAATTCGGTCAGCACCCGCGAGCCAAGGGTGGGCTGAACACTGCCTTATCTTCATGTTGTTCTCCTTTGACCAGTTTATCTCTTTATATCAAAAATATTTTTAAAATGCTGCATTGTTCCATATTCCTCTGCTTTGTTTGTTTTAAAATTCAGAATTCCCGGAGAAGGAAGTATGTTGTGGTCCTTAGGAATGGAAGGCGTGTGTAGGTGTTCTACCCCAGGAATGGCCACGTGTGGAGGCTTTGCAGGAAAACAGTGGTCAGAATGTGATCCTGTCTCCTGAAACAGGTTGGAATGGGCCAGGTGAAGATACGCTAGGTGCAAGGTACACGGGCAGTTGTTTAATCGGCAGCGGCTGGGCTGTCAATCAGCCAAATGAAACAGACGTCACTATGGGCAGGCTGCTCTCATTCCTGGCAGTGAGCTTGATTGTGGTTAGTGCCTCAAGGACTTGGCAAAGGCACCCACTTGTAAAACTTATCTGGTTTATTGCAATGGACTGTATTCAGTGCTACGGGGTGAACCGATGAGTCACTTCTTAGGCATTGCTGCCACCTGGTGTCTTGCAGAGGAATGAGTTCTAAGTGATCTTTTTTTTTCCGTTTATTTATTTATTAAAGATTTCTGTCTCTTCCCCGCCACCTCCTCCCATTTCCCTTCCTTTCCCCCAATCAAGTTCCCCTCCCTTGTCAGCCCATAGAGCTATCAGGGTTCCCTGCCCAGTGGGAAGTCCAAGGACCACCCACCTCCATCCAGGTCTAGTAAGTTGAGCATCCAAACTGCCTAGGCTCCCACAAAGCCAGTATGTGCAGTAGGATCAAAACCCAGTGCCATTGTTCTTGAGTTCTCAGTAGTCCTCATTGTCTTCTGTGTTCAGTGAGTCCGGTTTTATCCCAGGTTTTTTCAGACCCAGGCCAGCTGGCCTTGGTGAGTTCCCGATAGAACAAAATGGATTAAAGACCTCAATATCAGTCCGAACACACTGAACCTGATAGAAGAGAATGTGGGAAGTACTCTACAACACATGGGCACAGGAGACCACTTCCTACGTATAACCCCAGCAGCACAGACATTAAGGGCCTCATTGAATAAATGGGACCTCATGAGACTGAGAAGCTTCTGTAAAGCAAAGGACACTGTCACTAAGACACAAAGGCAACCCACTGACTGGGAGAAGATCTTCACCAACCCCGCAACAGACAAAGGTCTGATCTCCAAAATATATAAAGAACTCAAGAAACTAGACTGTAAAAATCTAATCAACCCAATTATAAAATGGGGCACTGAGCTGAATAGAGAATTCTCAACAGAAGAAGTTCAAATGGCCAAAAGACACTTAAGGTCATGCTCAACTTCCTTAGCAATCAGGGAAATGCAAATCAAAACCGATGTCACTCTGGGCAGGCTGCTCTCATTCCTGGCAGTGAGCTTGATTGTGGTTAGTGCCTCAAGGACTTGGCAAATAATTAAGATACCATCTTACACCTGTCAGAATGGCTAAACTCAAAAACACCAATGATAGCCTTTGCTGGAGAGGTTGTGGAGAAAGGGGTACACTCATCCATTGCTGGTGGGAATGCAAACTTGTGCAACCACTTTGGAAAGCAGTGTGGCGGTTTCTCAGGAAGTTCTAAGTGATCTTAACTGGTTTTTTAGCATAATGACTATTAGATTTCCAAAGGACCATCAGGCAGTGGGGAAGAAAACTGTCATTCTGGTAATAGTGCAGATGCTGTGTGTTTGAGCCACTAATAAGCTATTATTGAATGTGTGTGTGTGTGTGTGTGTGTGTGTGTGTGTGGTGTCATCCAGTTAATTGTTTGATACTGGTATGATTTGATACAACTGACTTCAGTTATTGACACCATGGGTCTGGTGTCATGCAACGGGTATCATCTTAACACTCCTGATGACCCTCCCCTGTCTTAGTTTATAGTTGCAGTCTCAGGGGTCTGGAGAAGAGTTGGGAACATTCTAAGGAGGAGAAAGAACACAAACAAAAAGAATATTTGATGGACAGGAAAAGGCTGAAACTGTGCAGGTGTGGCAAATACTTGAGAGGTTAAGATGTGGTGAGCCCCTCGGGATAGGCAAAGGTAAAGGTAGATATATTTTATGTTGCTGTATTAGAGATTGTGTACTTGTTATTAAAAGTAATTGAAAGATTTTTTTTACAAAAATATTGGCAGGATTCTAGTGGAATAAAATTTAAAGCTTCAAAGATCATTGTGGCTGTCAAATAGAGAATTTCAGCAAGGATATCTCAGAGATGGGGAGAATTTGGGGCCAGCGGAGGAAGTGTATGTGCATGCCTGAAGTAGGAAAATAATCAACAGAACATGAATAGGAGGTTGGTGAAAGATGTTGCTGATGATGAGGGTGAAGAAGGCACTGGTTACATGGGAACATGTAGTGCAGCTGGGCAAAGTTTGGGAGGTGAATTGACATCACTTTATTTATCAATTGTAGAATTTATATGACAAGAATTAGTGGATTAAGATGCTGGTCAGGGGATCCAAAAAAAGTTCAGATGTAAGCCAGAAATTTGAAGAGTACAGAATCCATAAATACTGAGTTTGTGGGGACATTTAGCTTTTTGTTACTTGAACTTATCATTATTTTTGTGGTTTAGGTCAGTGGTTCCCCCCCACCCCCCGAGACAGGGTTTCTCTATAGCTTGGAGCCTGTCCTGGAACTAGCTCTTGTAGACCAGGTTGGCCTTGAACTCACGGAGATCCACCTGCTTCTTCCTCTCCAGTGCTGGGATTAAAGGTGTGCGCCACCACCGCTTGGCTCTAGGTTAGTGTTTTAGTTAGGGTTACTAATGCTGTGATAAAACACCAAGAAAAAAAGTAACATGAAAAGGAAAGAGTTCATTTGGCTTACATATCTGCAATCACAGTCCAATGAAGGAAGCCCAGGCAGAAACTCAAACAACTCAGGAATCTGGAGGCAGAAGCTGATGCAGAGGCCACAGAGGAAAGCTGCTCACTGACTTGCTCTCCTCATGGCCTGTGCAGCCTGCTCCTATAAAACTGGCATGACACCACCCACATTAGGTCGGGTCCTTCCCCATCAATAACTAATTGAGAAAAATTGAAGGTTCGGTTCCTTGCAGCAATGTCCAAAGATAGGAAGTGAATGTATTATGAAGTCTCTGACACCATTTATAGACGAACACAATTGATGAGTTATTAACTCATCCAGTGATGAGTTCATAATTGTATGGACTCAAAGGAGGCAATGGAAACTTAGGAGACAGAATATTAAACACCCTCAAGCTTGCTTGCCTACAGCCTAGTCTTATGAGGGCATATTTTCAATAGAAGTCCCTTCCTCTCTGATGACTTTAGCCCATGTCAAGTTGACATAAAACTAGCCAGCATAGAACAGTGTTCCAGTTTGGATCTGAACTGTCTACAAAAGTATCAACGGTTGAAGGCTTGGTTCCCGGCAACAATATCCAAAGATGAGAAGTGATTGGGTTGTTACGTCTCTGATGTCATTAAATCTAACTTCATTGATATCTAATGCATCATTTGTTGGGTTCCCAGGAGGTGATGGAAACCTAGAAGACAGAATCTAGAGAATGGAGTGGGTCCTTGGATGATGGCATTGGGGTTGTCTTTGCCCTGCCCCTCCCTTTACTGCTTTCTCCACTTCTGGCCTCCAGGAAGTGAGCAGCTTTGCTCTATAATATGATTTCCTCTGATGTTTCTACCTCCCCATAGACTCTGAAACCATGGAACCATGTGACCATGAACTGAAGCCCTGAGTCAGAAATGCCCTTCCTTCCATAAGTCTGGTTCTGTCAGGCGTTTTGTTATAGTAACAGGACACTAACACCCGGAGTTTAGTAAATGTAATTTTCAGAAGCCAAGACCTTCCATCCACAGGGACTTCATACCAGTCAACGCAGATAGGGAAGTACTGCTTGGATTTAGTTACATGTAATTCGGTGGCCGCTGCCTACATAAAACATGTAGTTATTAAAAGAGACAGGATCCACAGAACCTGGAAAGAGATACAAAAATGACAAGCAAGATGGCTCAGGAGGCAAACAAGAAGGCTCAGTGGGTACAGGCACTTGCCACCAAACTTGACAAACTGAGTTCAATTCCATGGTGAAAGGAAAGCCCGGATACTCTCAAGTTGTCCTCTGACCTCTACACCCATGCTGAGTGTTCATACACACAAATAATAAACAAACAAATGAATAAATACAATTGAAAAGAAAAGGGGAAAATGGCCTTAGGGAAGTATAGTCTTCTTGGTTTGTGTCAGGAACTGTTTGGAATCAGCAAAGCCCAGGGCCTTCAAAGGTTGTTTAACAAAACAGAAGTTGTGCAGAGTGTTTATTCTTTATTATTTCTTTAGAATATTCAGAAAATATGCTGTCTACGTCAGCAGTACATGCACAAGCCTGGCTCTTATTTTTATATTTTTACTTTTTGAAGCACCAGTCTTCCTGTCTTTCACTGAATTCTTTCCCTGCTCTCTAGGCTAGGGAAGCCCCAGTGAGCATGCATTCCCTCTCAAGGAATGACAATCTACTGTGTAGAGAGCTTCAGAAGAGAGAACAACTGGCAAACCATGCAAAGAGGGTTGTGCATGGCTCAGGAGAACAGGAAGAACTGCTAACTGTGGCACCTTACAGGAAGAAAATCGGGCAGGACCATGGACCTCCTTCTCTGGCTTAGCTGCCATTTCCCACCCCAATGCCATTCCCTACAAGTACACCAGTTTCCTTGCCCTCCTCACTGAGCTCATTCCCTCCTGGTTGTCTGATGAGCATGCATTCAGAGAGCATGCGTTCAGAGATTATATATATCAACTGTCACGACGGAAGACAAGACATTCTCCTTATAGGCAGGTGAAAGGCAGGCTGGCATAACACCAGCTACAGAAGCTGACTAGAGGAATCCTAAAGATAGTGAAAATGGGCAAGTGTGATTGAAAAGACCCCGAAGAGTAAGGCTTCCTCCTCCTATAAGTGGCCTCAGGTGACCTGGGAAGATGGATCACGCTCTCTCGAGTCAGAAGACCCTACAATATTATGCAAAACAAGAGGTTCAAATCTTCATGTTCACTCAAGAACACCTGTGAGACTGCCCAGGCCATCCTGGCATATCCAAAAGCCACCAGGTATCTGAAATAATTGGAAGAATTCATGTGTTCCATTCAGATGGTGGTCTGGTGAGGATAGGAAGTGCACCTAGGAAACACAGTGGGGCTGGAATAGGGTCTGTGGCACCAAAAGAGTGCTGACTTTTTGCTGCACATGCTTAAAAATGCAGAGAGTAAAGCTGAACTTATGGGGTTAGATACAGATTCTTTAGCTATTGAACATTCCAGCGAACAAAGCCCCTAAAATGAACCAACAAACTTACAGAGCTCATGGCTGGGTTAACCCGGCCATATTGTAATCATTTTCACTGAAAAAGAGCAAATTGTTCCTACCAGAAGAGGAGGTTACACAGAAGAAAAATACATCCCAGAAGAAACTGGGGAAACAAAACCATGTGGCATGGGAATAAATTCGTCATAAAATAAATGCAGATAAAAGTAAAAATAGAATGTAAATCAGTTCAAGCTGGGAGCATGTGATTTAGGGAAAAGTAAAATAAGACTGCAAAAGGTATTTATTATTGAAGAAAAGAGATGGGAAAACAATGTTGAAAAATGACTAAATGGATGAGGTTTAAGGTTAAAACTTAAGAGTATAAAAATGTGAAGTGAAAATGAGGCAAAGGATTGTAGATTTAAGACATTCCATGGAATCTACTTAATAAAATTAAGAGAAAGTCAATAAATTTATTTACCAAGAGTTTGTATAAATGATTCAAATTTCTCAGAAATTATATCCAGGAAAGACAAATAATGAGCACAAAAGTAGGTGAGAAGTCACAGTGTCACAAAATGAAAGCAAAAGACCTTAAATTGCCGAGTTCAGTAAATTATCACCGTTCTATTGCTGTGAAGAGATACCGTGATGAAGGCAACACTTACGAAAGAGCATTTAACCAGGGGCATGCTCACAGTTTCCGAGGGTTAGTCATGATCTTCATGGCAGGAAGCAGATAGGCATGGTGCTGGAGCAGTAAGCTGAGAGCTTTGCATCCTGATCCACAGACAGCAGACAGGAGACTGGGCCTCGAATAAGCTTTTGGAACCTTGAAGCCTACCCCACGTGACACATCTACTCCAACAGTTTTGAATCTTCCCAAACAGTTTTACCAACTGTGGACTAAGCAATGAAGTATGGGAGCCATGCTCATCCAAACACCACAAGCTTATTTAAACTCTTCTTCCTCGGTGCTACCTGCGAGGTGGCTGCCATCTCCTTTGCGGCATCATGGCTGCCCTCTGGCCTCTGGTGAAGCCCAAGATCATCAAAAAGAGGACCAAGAAGTTCATCCAGCACCAGTCAGACCGATATGTCAAAATTAAGTGAAACTGGAGGAAACCCAGAGGTATTGATAACAGGGTGTGGAGAAGATTCAAGGACCAGATCCTAATGCCCAACATTGGTTACAGTAGCAACAAGAAAACCAAGCACATGCTGCCTAGTGGCTTCCAGAAGTTTCTGGTCCACAGCATCAAGGAGCTGGAGGTGCTACTGATGTGCACAAGTATTACTGTGCTGAGATTGCTCACAATGTCTCCTTCAGAACCAAGAAGCCATTGTAGAAAGAGCAGTACAGTTGGCCATCAGAGTCACCAACCCCAACACCAGGCTACACAGCGAAGATGAGTAGATGGCTTGCATGTATGTTTTATTTGTGTTTAAATAAAATCACAAAACTGCCAAAATAAAAATAAACACCACATGAATATAAAATGGAACAAAACTAAGTACAAATTTGACAACTAAATTGTTAAATTTAAATAAAATGCATGAGTTTGTCAGAATATTTTTCTATCTTATTTTACTTTGTGTGTGTGTGTGTGTGTGTGTGTGTGTGTGTGTGTGTGTTGTTAAGAGTGTGTCTACAGGTATGCACACACATGGATGAACTTGCATATGGAAGCCAGAGGACAACCTTGGGTGTCTAAAAACCCACTGTTTTTGTTTGTTTGTTTTGTTTTGAGACAGGGTCTCTTACTAGTTTGGAGTTCACCAAGAAGGTAGACATTGGGACCACTGAGTCCTAGAGAACTGCCTATTTTCATCTGTCTCTACCTCCCCAGTGCCTGACTGCAAACACATGTCTGGCCTTTTCTACATGCGCTCAGGGCCTCATGCATGCAAGGCAGTTTCCTGACAAATTTAACTCTTCTTGCTGAATGTTGTTACCACTGGACCGATGAGTTTTTATTTTGATCATTGAGAAAACTGTCTCAAATAAATAAATATATGGAAATTGGTTTTATATTAGCAATTCTCCTTATGTCTTTGAACTGTTTTTTTTTTTTTGGTAATGTGTCCCCAAATGAGCACATAAAAATAGCATCTGTCAGTTTAAATAGATTGTATTGTAATTTTATGTCATAACTGAAGAAATGGAAACTACATGTTTTAGAGAAAAATTTACAATCTGGGCTTCTGAAGTAACTACTTTCTTAGTTTTTAAAGTATACAGATACATTTTATTGCAATTCATCAAATGATTATGTATACTAATGTATGTATATGGAAATATCACCTATCTATCAGCTATATAGTCATTTACTATGTGTCTTAGTTAGGACTTTATTGCTGTGAAAAGACACCATGACCATGGTAATTCTTTTGAGGAAAACATTTAAGTGAGAAGCTTATAGTTTCAGAAATTTAGTTCATTATCACCATGGTGGGACTTGGCATCACGTGGACACGGTGCTGCAGAAGAAGCTAAAATTCCTACATCTTGACCTGCAGGAAACAGGAAGTGGTCTGAGACACCGGGCATGGCTTGAGCATATATGAAACCTCAAAGCCTGCCTCACAGTGACATACTTTCTCCAACAAGACCACATCTACTCCAACAAGGCCACACTTCTAACAGTGTCATTTCATTTGGGGACCATTTTCTTTTAAACTACCACAGTATGTATGGAAAAATGCATGTTATAATACACTTACATCAACACTGGTTTTTTCTGTTACTATATTAGAGAATGATCTAGTATCTGACTCCTTTACCCACTTTCTTCTAATATATTACACAGAATTCTATCAAAGTACTGCAAAGTGGGCTCTATAGCATGATTAATAAAAATTCAGAGACAGATATTGGGGTTCAACATGGAGATCGGAAAAGCAAAACAGTCACCTTACCTCTACCTCAGTCTGAAATGGTGATCCTGCCTCCATGAATCCTCAGAATGAGACTGTGTCTGAGAGCTGTCTCCTCCCATTTTATATATCTCTCTAGTCGTGGGATTAAGGGCGTGCACCACTACCACCTGGTTTCTATGGCAAGCTAGTGTGGCTACTGGGATTAATGGTGTGTGCTGCTTGGTCTCTAAAGCCAGTGTGGCTGTTCTACTTTTCTGATCCTCAGGTAAGCTTTATTTATTAAAATACAAATGAAATGCCACTACAGGGCTCCAAGGCATGATGACCTAAGCCTTCATCCATGCTATGTGTCCTGTGTTCACAAGTGGTTTGTGGCCTAAACTTCACCAGTGCTGTGTGTCCTAGTGTTCACCAGTAATGTGTATCCTAAGCCTTCACCAGCATTGTGTGCCTAGCCCTATACCAGTGCTGTGTGCCCTATGTTCACCAGCGTTGTGTGTCTATCCCCACACCAGCACTGTGTGCCTAGCCCTACACCAGTGCTGTGTGTCTATCCCTACACCAGTGCTGTGTGTCTATGCCTACACCAGCACTGTGTGTCTATCCCCACACCAGTGCTGTGTGCCTAGCCCTACACCAGTGCTGTGTGCCCTATGTTCACCAGTGCTGTGTGTCTATCCCTACACCAGTGCTGTGTGTCCTATGTTCACAGTGCTGTGTGTCCTATGTTCACAGTGCTGTGTGTCCTATGTTCACAGTGCTGTGTGTCCTATGTTCACAGTGCTGTGTGTCCTATGTTCACCAGTGCTTTGTGTCCTATGTTCACCAGTAATGTGTATCCTAAGCCTTCACCAGCATTGTGTGCCTAGCCCTACACCAGTGCTGTGTGCCCTATGTTCACCAGCGTTGTGTGTCTATCCCTACACCAGCACTGTGTGTCTATCCCTACACCAGCACTGTGTGCCTCGCCCTACACCAGCACTGTGTGTCTATCCCTACACCAGTGCTGTAAATCCCTTTACATGGCTGATGCTGGAGAGCGAAAAGCCCTAAGGAGGCTCGTGAGCTTCCATTTCTTCATATCCAGAAGCTTCTACACCTGATACTTTGTGAGAAGGATCCATGTGTGGGGTGTGAATGGAGGAACTGGGAAATGAAACTATACAGCAGGTAGATGAAGTCTCAGGCCAATCCCTTTGAACGGGGGAGAGGGACAGTGTAGCCAAAAACCAGGAAGAAACTGCTCAAGTGGTCTTATCCCGTGCCCCTCAGAAAGTTGATGCTGATTGTAGCGGGAAAACCTCCTTTGAAGACTGCTGTCTAAAGCAGGTATTTTGACGCCTGGTTGACCCTTCTGAGATGGACATATGTCTTCCATGAATTTGCATGTTTTCTTCTTAACTGGGGGATGGTGACACCGACTGAATGGTCACCAAGCTAATTTCCCTTCCACATACATGGACACTCTAATTCAGGACCCAATCATGTCAGTCTCTGACTGAGTTCTGGCCAAAGGAGGGTGAGGATAATAACCCTGGGCACTGGGGTCTGATGAGCACTCGCCAAAATTTCCAGTTAAGTTTGTCCCAGAACAAGGATAAAGGCCCATGAATTGTATGAAGGAAAGAAAGAGAAGTCATTAAGTTCATGGCTTCTCTTTTTAAGGGAAGACAAGAGGTACCAGAGGAGAAGGAAAAAGAATTTAAAAACTCAAGAGGAGGCAGTGCCAAAGGGTAGGTCTTTTGGGATTCTTTGCACAGTGTGGGTTTTCTCGTTCACTTGCCTACTCTGGTCATTCTTGCTAGTGATGAGTTACACGTGGGCCATAGGGGTGGAGTTAGAAACCTTCCTCTTTGTCACTGGGTTTTCTCACATGCTAATGCTGCAGCTTTTGTGCAAGGCTTCTAGACATCATCCTCCACCATACTCCCCTGCCTCAGCTCCCTTCTGAGAGCTGTAGTCCCAGAAATTTTTTGGGGTAGCTAAGAGTGAGGCTCTGTCCTCTGTCATTTTAAAATCTCTTCCTGCTACTGATGGTGTAGTCCCTGCCAAAGAGAAACCACAAAAGCCTACCTGTTCTATCTCATAGTCAGAGAGGATTCGCATCCCCTGTAGCAGGACTTGCTGAAATCCACTCATTGCAAATTTGGTCTGAAGTTGCTCTATCCTAGAAGACAAATACTATATGAAGAAATTAAAAACATAAAGCCCAGCTCTCTCCTCCAGTCAAGTAAAATGCCTCCCCCAAAAAAATGTCAAGAGGAAAATAATGACCCCAGACCCTGCCATCATGAGGAAACAGAAGGCCAAAAAGTTGTTGAATCCTCTGAGAAAAGGCCTAAGAACTTCGGCACTGGGCAAGACATCCAGCTCTAAAGAGATCTCACTGGCTTTCTCAAATGGCCCCGCTACCTCAGGCTGTAGTCGCAAAGGGCTCCTCTATGTCTCAGAGTACTTCCTGCTGTTAAGTCATTTAGTCAAGCCTGAACCAACAAATGGCTACCCAGCTGCTTAAGTCTGCCCACAAGTACAGGCTACAGACAAAACAGAAGAAGAAGCTAAGGCTGTTGGCCCATGCTGGGAAGAAAGCCGCTGGCAACCAAGAGACCACCTCTCCTTCGAGCAAAGGTCAATACAGTCACCACTTTGGTGGAGAACAAGAAGGTTCAGCTGGATTGATTGCCTACTGTGCAGAGCTCATTGAGCTGATGAAGTTCCTGCCTGGCCCATGTCACGAGATGGGGGGTCCCCTACTGCATCGTCAAGGGAAAGGTCAGGCTGGGGCGACTGGTCCATGGGAAGACAGGCACCACTGTTGCCTTCACACAGGTTGACACGGAAGACAAGGATGCTCTGGCTAAGTTGATAGAAGCGATTGGGGTTTATCACAATGACAGATACAATAAGATTCCCTGCCAGTGGGGAGGCAACATCCTGGGTTTTAATTCTGTGGCTCACATTGCCAAACTGGAAAAGGATAAGGCCAAAGAACTAGTCACTAGACTGGGCATGTAGACTGCTAAGTTTTCTGTACATGAATATAATTACAAAATTATCTTTAGAAAGACCCCCCCCCCAAGTAATGTGGTTTTGCCAATGAATGGCCCCCAAAGAAAGGGCAAGAGCAGGAAAGCTTCAGCCAAATTTTACCCTCTAGCCATTCGTGTGCAGTTTGCTCACAGAGGTGAGGTTCTTGATTATTCTCTTAACACTCATTGTTTGACAGAGCGTTCTTATGGTTTTATATAGAGAACGAGGAAAAACACACAGGTCCAATTCCAAGAAGAAACCTAGTGGGAGAATAGATGAAAGGAAACTAGTGTGAGATTGCTATACTTAAGGATTATACTAACAATGCCAGAAAAAAAATTAAGGAGACCAAGATCTAAAGTAAGATGACACCTGCTGGCAGGTGTGTAAAGCTTTGCTTGTAAGAAGCGGAGACATCGTTTTGTTGTTGGAAGAGAATTTGTAAGCCCTGACATAGTCCACTGGTATAAGCAGCACATCTGGAGGATGCAGAGATCCAAGAGAGAGAGAGTTTTGTTCTAGAGAATTTTATGAGTTCTAGTAGTCTTGTTGTAGTAAACATTTATCCACTCTGAGAAAGTGTTAGCAAACACCACAAGATATTTATTTCCTTGACAAGGCTCATCTACAGCATTGCTTTAGCTGCTAAAGTTTTTATGCATCCTACATAATTACATGTTACAAGATTTAGCAGGATAAATAAACCCATGTGTCTAGATAGCTTCCCGAAGTTTTAAACGAAGGCTCCTAATACTATCTATGCTTTGTTACTTAGTTATGTATAGGGCAATTACCAATGCTAAGGATGACAGCAATAATTCCTTTGGTTTGGGAGCATTCCCACCAACACTTGGATACAAAGTTATTTAAAATGGGGTCCTAGGCTATTGATATATTTTACCTGTCACATCCAGAGTTACCCGAGATACCTCTGTTGCTTTTATGTTATCACTTATATGAAGTGGGGGCTTCACTGAGGAAATCTGGGTAGCCTCAGTATTTAAGAGCAGTCATCATTGGGGTTGGAGCCCCAATCTACCTTCAGGGAGTAGGATATTCCTTACAGTGTTTTCTTTCTTTGCAAAGGGGTAAAGTCTTGTTTCTTAAGACTCTACGGAGTGAGTTCTTTTTCTATGTCCTGGTTTTCCACAGTGAGAATCCTCCCTTGAACACTCTTTCATAAACTTGTGGGTTCTCAGAGGTGTAGGTTATTATCTGCCTGGGAAAATACATTAAAGGGCAAAGTTCAAAAATTTGGCTTATTCTTGTGTCTATAATGAGTGATTCTGGGACCTTAGAACCATACAATTGTATTTTTATTGCTGAAACACCTAAAAGTTAAAGTTAACTTGAGGTGCCTGGGATCCCTACAAAGTCTGTGCTTCTGAGGCAGGATGTTTAATGGATTCAAAGTAGAACATTTAAACCTCAGAGACACAGCATCTAAGTTGATCATTGATAAGGCTCACGTAGATGCCCAGTAAGAGCAAAAAAGCTCAAAAAGTGATGCTTGTTAGGCACGCTTTTTGTGTGCTAAAGGAAAGAGACCTTTCCCTGGGAAGAAATGGTAGAGAAACCTACGCTGTTACCTGCTGAGCCTTCATGCTGGCCTGTCAACGGTTGTTTTCATTTTTTTTATTTAAATTCCTTCTTTTGTTGAAAATAGATTCTTTTTCATAAAATGTTTTCTGTTTATGGTTTCACTTCACCAACTCCTCCCAGAGCCTCCACTTGGCCCATTACCTCCAAATCCACACCTGTTTATTCTCTTGTTAGGAAACAAGTAGGCATCTAAAAGTTAATAATAAAATAAAATAAAAACAGACAAACGGGTGCAGAACAAGATAAGCAGAAGAAAAAAAGAGCCAAAAGGCATAAGAAACATATAGATGAGGCTGTACATGTTCACACAAAAAAATCCCATAAAAAAACACAAAACCAGACACCATAACATATATGTAAAAGACTTATAAGAAGAAAAAAAAAAGCCTTGACAAAAGATAATGCAATAGCAAATTTCCAGGAATTCATTTTAAGTTGGTTTTGTGCTGGCTGTGTACTGCTGGGTGTGGGACTTGCCTTTAAGAGTGGTTTGTGCCCAGTGAGACTCTGAAGAAAGCTAATTTTCATTTGAGAGGAGAGAGCTTCGGGGTTAGGGAATGGGTGCTTGTGTCCACTTCTCTCCACTGGGACCCCATCTGGCCCAGACCTGTGCAGGTCCTGTGCATGCTCCCTGAGCCCTAATGTGCTTAGTAGGCCTTGTCTCCTTGATGCCTTCCAGTCCCTCCAGTTCTTAAAATTACCCCGCTTCCCCTTGAGGGGTTCCGTGTGCCCTGACAGGAGGTACCCCATTTAGGACTAAGTATTCTAAAGTGTCTCACACCCTGTACACTGTCCAGCTGTGGGTCTCTGCTCTGTATTTCTTCCCATCTACTTCAGGAGGAAGCTTCTCGGATGGTGGCTGAGCAAGGCACTGATCTATGCGTATAGCAGAATGTCAGTAGGGTCATTGTATGGCTACCTTCCTTTAGCAGAACAGTAGTGTGTGGTTCTCCCCTAGGTTCTTAGCTTATGTCGTCTCGGGTTCTTGGCTGTCTGAGCAGCGTTGAGGATGGCTTGCATTTCATAGAATGGACCACAAAGCCAATCAGCTCTTGGTTATTATTCCCGCAAGATTTGGCCCACTATTACACTAGTGCATTTTGCGGGCAGATCACTATTGTAGTTGTTAAAAGCAATAAAATATTATGTGATTGTTATTGAACTCTCAGTGCCTTTTTTTTATGTATCTCCTTCAAACCATGTTGTCCACAAGTGTAACTGGTTTTATGTGAGGGTGAGATTTTTTAACACTTGTGGAGAATCTGTGACTTCGATGATTCTTGATGCTTATGTCTGCTGCTTAGCTTCTCTGTAACTCGTCCTTCTGCTTCTGGATGAACTTCCCGCTCTCCATTCTTTCCCTGCTCAGATGGAGACCCCATGGTACTTTTCATTAACTTGAAAGTATAAATTCACAGTTGCTAAAAATACTGGGATTATGCCACTTCCTGTTGTCTCAGGAACTCAGCTGGGCACCAAGAGTAACATTTTCTGATCTGTCCTGCCCCATCTCCCATTCACCCCACTCATGTTCATGACCATCTCCCACTCACTCCCACTCATGTTTATGACCATCTCCCACTCACGTTCATGATCTTCAATTACTGCATGTCCCAGCTGTCCTTATTACCTTTGCCTATCATGCCTCCAATGGTTGATAGGCATCAGCTAGTGAACCATTATGACTTTGGAATGTGGCAGGAACCCACACTGGACAGCCCTGAGGACACGGATACGGGTGAGATGAGTTAGTTATAATCTTAAATTCTAGGCAGAGAAATGTAGTCACCACCAGTCAAGGTCATAAGCCGATAGTGCTCAGTTAAATAAGCACCTGGTACAGAAAGGTCCGGGGACCCTGTACTGTGAATGTGCTCTCGGGGCCTCCCTGGAGACTCCTGCCACTGTCTGGACCTCACTAGCGCACCGTTACCGACCAGCTCCGCAACTCTATGGTGTACGAACTGTCTGAACCGTGTGACTTTGTATGGGTGACCCCTTCCAGCAATTGCTTTCTTATGGATCAACTACATCCAATAATAGCTGGAATGATTACATTATAAAATGTACATTAAGTTCATAACGAATGCAGTGGGGTCGAGTAGCCATGGACTGAAACCATGAGCCACAGCCAATCTTAATCCCTCTGAATTGCTTCCCACGGGTCTTTGATCGCAGTGACTGAGGCCTTCACAGCTGTGGGATGTGTGTGCAGGTGTGTGACGTGGGTGAGCAGAGGGAGGAAGGAAACCTAATTCCTTTAAAGAACACAGGCATAGGTCCAGTACTTCCTGTGAGAAGATCTCCTTGGGACAGGACTTGGCATGTTCATCTACTGTGTCCTCAGCACTTGCAGAAGTAAGCTGTTGTACACTGGTCTGCACAAAGCACAGAGGCAAACTCGTGCCTGGGGACACTCGCTTTTGAAACAGGTCTTCCTGAGTTGAAAAGCTTGCTCTTCCTTGCTAGTTTGACACCACCCTAAGCAGCTGAAGGTATTTCTGTCTCCCCACACTGTGGCATCTTTCTATTTTTATTTTTGTTGGTATTTTACTAAATCTCAGACTGACCTTAAACATCCGATGCTTCTTCTCCTGCTGCCTTAGTTCTGAAACCACAGGTGTGCACCATCACCTCCTGTGGTCTTCTTTGAAAGAACATTATGTTGTGGAGTTGCGGTCCCCAGAAACACCTGCCCTGGCCTCATTTGTTTTCAACAAACACCTACTTTCGGGGAATCCTGCACGTCCAGCTTGCCAACTTCTCCCTCAGGCACTCTCTTCGCGGTTGCCTGCTGACTTTTCTGGCTGGATGACCTGAAGGAGGTGTGGCCAGAAACCGTCTAACACTGATTGCCATGCCAGGTACCCAGCAGGGCTTGGTGTCAGTGGTCAGGAAGTGGTGGAGAGACACAGGGAGGAAGATGCCAGCCCAGTCAGGTAGGAGACAAGTTTCTACTGCACATTTTCTGAGATTTTCAGGCTTTCTATGATCCCCGCTTTCCCAGGTGACATTTTTCAGCTGATATCTTGCCTGTTCCGTGATGATCAAAATCGTGATACGCTGGAACGATCATTTCAGAGAAATGGCTTCAATTTAGGTTCAGGCTCATTTTCCCACAATGACTCTGGAGCAAGCTGAGACTTCCCATGTGGAGTCTGGAAATTCCAGCCATTACTCGGAGAGGTCAGTTCAGAGTGCCGAAAAGCTGAATTCCTCATTCTGGCTTTCAGATGGGACAAATCTACTGAATATGAACAAAAAGACACTAAACTAGGTTAATGGTTCTGGTGCTCAATTATTTTTCCTGCAGCTCAAGTTAAAATTGGAAGAGTTGTTGTAATGATCATCTAGCTTGTAATTAGAACACTGTCTGCATTAAGTGGCCACTTTTTAAACCCCCTAGAGCTCCAATTGGTCTGGCCCTGACCTCTGTGTCAGCTCACAGTGCTGTCACATTTGACCACACTTTATTTTCCCCCCAAAGCAACTCTCATAATTTGGAATTTCACACTGGATGTCTCTCTGAAACACACACACACACACACACACACACACACACACACACACACATAAAACTCCATGACATTTTATTTGGGAATTATAAAAAGCAAAATAACCCTTAACATTGCCTAAGGATTGCACTACTTTGAGATTACGAATTACAAATCAGTTTATCAAATAATAAAGGCACTAGCAGGAGGTTTAGAAGTGTAATGTGAAAATATATCCAGCAGGTGGCACTGCTGTGTAGGAAGAAAAGTTACACTGTGCCAAAGGCCATAATGGAGTAGAGGCTGGCATGTGGTGTTCCTTGGAAGTCACCTGAGAGTCTTTAGCCCTTCCAGTCTCTAGGCACCGTCTTCGGTACGGATGCGATGGCTCAGTGGGTGTGAGACAAGGTGGTCTAGCTTGTGGAATCCACAGTCTTAGGGATTAATGTGCATCTGTCTGCCAGGGTCTGGTCTTGCTGATCTTCTAAAAAGGACCTGAAAAATCAATTCCATGACCAGTTCTATATCACACACTGACTGTCAGGGTTTGCCATCCTCATGACAAAGTAAGCCCAAAGGCAAGCTAGAAATGGCTTGACGTAATAGTAGAATCAAAATAGTTTTTTCACAGTAGAGACTGAAGATGGAGGAAGCTTTTTACTGCTGTGGGTAAGAAGGGCAGGAGCAGAGGAGGCGTTACCAAAACAACAGTGGGAACTCCACCATAATCATATACATTGCACGTACTCACATAAAGGCGCTTTATGGTTAGGCACCCTGAGCATGCTCAGTTGAGGCAAACAGTCCTGAGCATGCTCAGTTTAAGGTTCTAATTAAAAGGAATGATCGCAGATGCATGATGGGGCACACTTAGGTCAAAACTATGGAGTACAGATTGGGTGGTTAAAATGGTGGGCCGGAGCACACAGGCATGGTGGACTCATATTATAAAACTCCAGCCCTAAGTAAAGACTACCTGGCGGATGCATTACTAAGGCCTTAACCCTGAAAGTACCCACCACACTCAGCGTCTGGTAAGCACTGCTCTGTGTAAGACCTGGAAGAGCTGGCAATCGCTTGGCTTTGCTGTTGGTGTTTGTCTCTGATGACTGTATGTACAGTGTCATTTTTCTTGCCCTTGTGGTCCTTCAAGGATGCAGAAGGAAATAAGACAAATTGCGGGCCCTGAAGCGTGGATCCAGGAAGGAAAAGGAAAATGGACTGTCTATATTCAGAAGCAGATGTTCTGTTTCGTGAGCATTGCTCCACTTCCCATTGACCAACACTCGAAACACATGGCAACAGCCATCACTCTCTCTGGCAGGTAAGGAAACTGTGGTTCAGAGTTGACAACCATATTAAACATTCAGCTGACTAGTGACAGGTGAACTCGGAGCTCCAACTCCAGTGGATACCCTGTGGCAAATATGTGGCTTGGGAGACTAACATGCATTTGTCCTATGTACCACAGTGATGTGCTTTCCAGTGTTAGCTGTTGCACTGGCTGGTTTTAGGTCAACTTGACAGCGGCTAGAGTCATCTGGGAGATGGAAACCTCAGTTGAGGAAATGCAATCAGACTATAGGCTACTCTGTAGGGCATTTTCTTATTTAGTGATTGATCAGGGAGAGTCCAGTTCCTTGTGGGTGGTGCCACCCCTGGGCTGATGGTCCTGGGTTTTATAAGAAAGCAAGCTGAGCAAGCCGAAGGGAGCAAGTCAGTAAGCAGCCCCCCTTCATGGCCTCTGCATCAACTCTTGCCTCCAGGTTCCTGACCTGTTTGAGTTCCTGTTCTGACTTCCTTCAGTGATAAATTGTGAGGTGGAAGTGTACGTCAAATAAACTCTTTCCTCCCAACTTATTTTTTGTCATGGTGTTTCATTGCAGCAATAGAAGCCCTAACTAAGACAGGTGTCAAGGAATTATGAGTCACTGAGGGCTCTTGGGACAAGGAAATACTGATTTGGCTGAGGCAGGGGATTCTGCATTTCCAGTGAGTTCATTTTTGATAGCAAAGTTGCTGTTTGGAGGTCCTGCCTCTGAGGAGCAAGGCTTCCATCCTTCGCGGCTCCTACGACTTTTCATTGTCTTAGATTTTGAAGCCAAAAGCAATTCACATTCTCTTTCTTAAGTAGTTAGTTCTAAACAACCTAAGTTTTTATGTTCTAACTCTAACGCTTAGCAGTCATCTGGAAAGCTATATGTGCATACACATATGTAAAGAGAAAATAAGATGTTGCTTTCTCTTTAACTTACTACAATTATTTCCTAATGGGATATAAGGTCCATGAAGCCCTTACTCCTTGAGATTTGAGCCATCAGAAAGAATTTTGTGCTGGTTAAAAATGGGAAACTTACACACACATGTACACACACATGAACACACATATGTACGCACGTGCACACACACACACACACACACACTCCTTACTTCCTATCTCTCACCATGTAAAGTCCTACACTACTTTAGAATTCTGTATCAAGAAAGCAATCACCAGTTGTGGGCTCTTAACCTGGGCCAGAACGACAAGCCAACACTTCTCTCTTCTTTGCGGTGTGAAGTCTCAGGTATTCCATTTTACCAATGAAGAAGGGTCCAAGACAAGGATCACACTCAAGAAAAGAAAACCAAAACTATGTGTATTTGCATACAGCGAGTGATAGTTTTGCGAGCCTTAAGCCATAGAGAACATCTCAGAAAGAAGATGCTTTATTTTTTGTAAGTCAGTGATAATAACACACCAAGAGCCTGCCACTATTTCACTTTATCAACTCCAATTGTTTGCTCCTGTTTGAATTTCGACAGGGATCACAAATATGAGCCATGTGCAGGCATTCTGATCTTCTCACAGGAGAAGAATCCACAGCAGTTACTCCTTTTGAGCCACAAATGGGTCCATAAGCTTTATGGTCAACTGAATTTTAATTATGGGAGTACCCCATACTCTGTGGAAATGGCAATATTAAATTACCAAGGTGCATTTTAAGCTATGTACAGGTTAGATAAAAACATTTGCTAATTTCATTCTCCTTAGATCTCACGGGCACTGGTGACAGGCTGAGCGGCCATCTTTGTGATTAACAGCCTCTGGCCTACTGTGAATGAAGCAGCAGTTGGAGCTTAGGTTGCATTTCTTCAGGCCCCATGCGCTATAGATAGTGAGTGGGATTCAAACTTTTGAGTTTTAAGACTCTTTTACTAAAAAAAAAATAAGTGGGTAACTTCTAGAACAAGTACTCACACAGACTCTAATGGGTATCTCTCAGAAACCCTTGAATTACTTCCTTCCCTTTGAATCATAAAATATGGCTGGTTCCCCAACAGCTCCTTCTACTGAGGTGAGGTAAAAGAATGGGAAAAGATCAATGCAGTGTGGGAAGAAGCCCTTCACCCACTAGGGTCTCATTTAAGTCCCTTGCTGAGTCAAGTATTTTGACATAGTTGGCTAGAAACCTCTGCAAACATGACGTATACATAGAAATTATACTTTCTATCTGAAAAGACCACAAGCCAGGCCATCATGACAGCTGGCGGACAGTGCTCTGGATAGGAGATCTTTCTTAACCACTGTGTGACATCTATGCTACAAAATTAATTGCATCTCTACATTTTAACCTATGTTTTTTTGCCTCAGTTACACTTTCTTCTGCCTACCAGTACCCACAGATCTTATTATTTAAAGGAAACCCTCATTCTGACAAGGAAACATGCAGACTGACTCATTTTCCCTGCTTAGCCCTTAGTTATAGATTATCTCCTTTAAATGAAGCAAATCCTCCAGCCTGCAAGCCCTCGCATGGCTGCTGCTTTGCTCAGGGTACAGGCTGTTCTATCCTTGACTGTCCTCAAGTCCCTCTGCCCATTTTCCTAGTTAGTAAACTCAGTAACATTGCTTCCCTCTGATGTATCCTGAATTCCTGCTGTGCTCTGAGGCCCCGAGGGGTCCTTGAGCTGCTTAGACTGCACTGAGAAGCTGTGTGCTTGCTACTGGTGGGCAGCGGCAGCCAGTTTGGGAACCTCGTCATCACCATACTCTGACTTGTACTGAAAGGACCGCAGTGAGGACAAGTGGAGAAGGCTTGAAGCAGAAGCCTTTGAGGTTAGCTGTACATTAATTCCCAGTGTTGCAAAAATTCTATTGTTTCTATAACATCAAAATCATTTCTATGCATTAAAGATGAATTTTAATTTGAACAGCCAGGGTTTGAATAGTCTCTTTTTGTTTTTATTTTGTTTCGTTTTGCTTTTGAGGAAGATCGGGGTCCCCAGTGGACTACTATTACGTTCCAGAGAGGCGAAACTAGAAATGCTACCACATGAGGGTTTACAAGCAAAAGCCTGGATTCCAACTACAGAATAAATGTTTATTTTCTCAGCCAACTTGAGCGAGTTCCTTGGTTCTCTGTGCCTCTGTCTCATCTGTGTGACGTGAGTCATAACGGCTGTTCTCTCTCAATGAGGAGCATCAGAAAGACACTGAATGTGAACATGATCTTTGAAATCGCTTCCTTCATACTTTTCTCACCGTCCCTGCCACAGAGAATTGACTAACTGTACAGTATGTCCTGTATATCCTTAATCAATGAGTGCCTCTCTGCCCAAGCCACTGCTTTGGTTGCAGGGCTCAGATGGGATGCAGGTGACTGGAAAGGAGCCATTAGGGGAGAACAAGGAGACACTCAATCTCCATGCATTTGAGAGCTAACAAATTAGACATCGTAAGTCAGTTTATCTCATAAATATGTATGTGTCCTTCGGGACAGAACCACTCACTCCAATCCAAGAACAAAAGAAAGTGGGTAATGGTGGGACACCTAGAGGTTCTTGAGATAACCTTACGGACCAAGTTACCTTTACAAATGAAAATTCTAAGGTCAGATCCTGAGGTTTTCCCCCAGGGCAGTAGAGCACTTCTATGTCCATTTTGGTGATGGACATATCTCTTCCCTCTTCCTCTACTCAGCAGCCATCTCTCACTGAGCTGAGGAGCCTCCGGGCTTTGTCAAACCCCCCCCCCCCCTTTTTTTTTCTGAGGATCAGATCCAAGAACATCTGCCTGGTGAATCCCCAAGGGTTTTTTATTGATTTTAGCCATGTTAACTGTCAAACATGAAACAGAACAAACAGAAGTTGTGGGAACGAAAAACTCTAAGTCTTGTCAATTCGTGGTTAGTGTCCTCCAGGGAACAAGAACCATTAGTACACACACTCCCCCCAACACACACACACACCAGCATACAAACACACAGAGACAGGGCTGAGGCAGAGAAAAAGGTTTCCTCTCAAGCACTGTCTGCTGGCTGAAAGCAGCCAGTCTTTCTTCTGTCCGTTGCTTTACTTATTTATGTTCTGGGAGGCGATTTCCAGCAGTCCATCTGGGGCTCCCAAAAGAGTAAACATTCGGTTCGTTGTCCTTCAGTTCTTCTTCCTGTAGACCCAGCTCCTGCAAACATCTGCTGGTCTACTGTTCCATAGACCCAGCTCCTGCAGACATCTCCTGGTCTACTGTTACTTTTTCCATGATGTCCTTACCTGCCTCCCCTGGGCTTAGCTCACAGCCTACCCAACCAGCCTGCCTTTAGCTTCTGAAACACAGATCACATGGGTCATCATGATCTCTAAGTGTGGAAGGCCTCATCTCCATTAGCTGCCAAGTGTCCTCACTTCACCCAGTACAAAACTGTTTTTATCGAGGAGGCAGAGAGAAACTGAGTAATTTGTAGCCACACAGGGGGAAGAACTAGTGAACAACTGGGCTTTTTTATTTTTTAAGATTTTATTATTTTTAATTATGTGTCTGTGTCACAGGTGGTTGTGGGCTGTTTTGTGTAGGTGCTCGGCACTGAACCCTGCTCTCTGTAAGAGCAGCCTGTACTCTTAGGTACTGATCCTTTTCTTTGCCCCTTTTGGGGATGGGACAGTTGTTCTTTATACCTTACTAGTCTTCCTATAAAGTCTCAGTGTATATGTCCTTTCTAGACACACATTTATGTTCTCAAATTATGTCTGCATGTGCTTTGTATGATAAGCCCGGAGGAAAATTTTAAGTACTTTGCATCCTTAAATAGGCTCAGTCAGAACAAACCCTTCTCTCATGTAGCCATGGATTCCAGATTACAGGGTGGAGCTCTCCTATGGCCCTTTATTTCAAGCACTCTGTGCAGGCCTTATCCTGGTTTCCTACGGCACTGAGTTTTCGGTGTGGAACCAATTTCCTCCAGTCCCCATTCTGGATGGGCATCTTTCAGGCTACATCCTTTCCTTTTCTGGTGCTGTTAGGGCCATGTCAGCTGCATTTCTGCTACTGTTGTTGAATTTAAAGAGTTAGACTGTAGTGTTTGGTGTGATAAAAATGTGAAATACTGTTGCTGTTTTCTTTTTCTGGGTCCTTGCTCAGTGCCTACTCTATTCATGCTTATGACGTACTGGGAGTTAGGTTTTTATAGAATTTGGCTTTATTGCCAGGGCAAAGTCTTTGATGAGGAACAGGAATATCTACCCAGTCTGATCCCTCTCCACATCCACGGCTCTCTGGGCTGTTGTTTCACAGTTGAGCCCAAGTGGAAGGCTACCTTCCCCCAATGAGAGGAAGAACATGACCCTATTGACAAGCCCTGAATGCCTGTTTCAGGCCTCTGCCATGCGACCCATGTGGGAAACAAGCCCATGCTTGTGCAGGTGACCCTCATGGTAGCCTAGCAAAGCTTATATTGACCATTTTTTTTGAAAAGGAAGAAAGACTCCGAAGAGCTCTGGGTGCATGCCAAGGTCACATCTAAGTCAGTAGTCAGAAGCCTGATGCAATACCAGCGTGAACTGACCACAAAGTGATCCAGCCTCGAAGGGTGTGTCACCAGAGGATGCCAAGGCATCCCTCAACCCCCTGCCTCCACCAGCCATCCTTCAGTCCAAAAGAACCACTGTTCATTCAGTTGAATTATCCAAGGCCAGCTCACGCCTCACTTCCCTTGTGGAAATCTCCCTGGAAACACTTAACTCCAATCTCTCTTCGGGGTTCAGGAACTGACATTTATTTAGCAGTAAACTTGGTCTGCCACCGATATGCACATGGCGGCCCCCTCCAAGATGAGCTCAGAGAAGGCTGGGACTGTATCTTATTTCACCTCTGAGTAATGCGTGATTGGGAAATAATCCACAAATACTCAAGTGATGAAAGAATAAATACAGGGTTAACATAAGAACATCAGACTAGAGACAGGTTATGAAGGCTATGAATTTTTATTTATCTAAAATTATGTCTTCAAGTCCTTTATACAGGCTTTGAGAATTATTTGGAATAAACAAATTTCCAAAACAACAGTGAAAAACAGATGGCTAGGTGATATGCCACTGTCCTTGCATTGTATATTTGGTGGACTGGGAATGACTTTCATTAATCAATGGGAGAAGCAGGATAGTGACCCTCCCCAGGGACTGATCAGTTCTGAGACTTTAGGAGACCAGGTTTTCGCTTTCTCTCCCAGATCCCAGTCCCTGCATAACACAGTCTAGTATTTGAGCAACCTGTGAATCTAAAGCCCTTGGAAATAGTTCTTAGACACCATTGCCTGAAGGGTTATAGGACCACGTGCTTCCAGAGAAGCTTACGTGACTAAGGCTCATGGGCCTTCCCACTGTGTGATGGGGCACTGGCAGAAACAGATATAATATGGAAAATTTTGCTTATTCACTTACATGCCTGCACTTTGAACTGTGGTCTCAAAACCACAGAGCAGAGCTGCACCCAGAGTCAGGAGGCCGTGTCTTGAGTCTGTTAGTAGACAGTTACTAATCTTAGAGATGTCATTTTCCATCTTTGTTTCTCATTTTCCTCTTCGGGAAAAAGGAAGAGAAAGACAAATAATCATTAAGGGCCTTGAAAACATTTGCATGGGGCTGGGGAGATGCTCAGCTGTTAGGAGCACTTGTTGCTCTTAAAGAAGACTGGGACCTGTTCAGCATTCACATGATGGTTCAAAACCATCTGCAACTCCACTTCCAGGGGTTCTGACACCCTATTCTGACATCTAAGGGCACTGTACACACATGTGGTGTCCATACATACCTATAGGCAAAACACTTATACACATAAAATAAATCAGGCTTTAAGCAACCACGCAATTTGTGTTGACTGTCCTACCTGAGTCAGTCTTATCCAAGGAGATAACTAGAAATATCTGCATAAGAGTACGGGTCCACATTATCACAGAAACACCACAGTCTATAGACTCTGAAGGAGAGCTAAGCCTTAGGGCCAGGAGAAGCATTCTTTGAATGAAATACAGTACTGCTATTGATATCACAAAGCATAGAATTGAAAAGTGTGCCTGTGTGTGTGAGAGAGAGAGAGATAGAGAGAGACAGAGAACGAGCACAGTTGAATGAGTATTTGTAGCATACCTGTGCCTTGTAGCAGAGGGTGCCAGAAATCTACTGTAAGTTGAGGAGCTAGAGTTTATTTCTGCAGAGGGGATGAGAGCACTCTTCAGGGAACCGTGCGGGACCTCAGTAAGAAGCAGGTAGGAAGGGCTTAGAAGATTTGGTCTTGTGATGAATGACTTGAAGAGAGCTTCCAAGAGCAGACTTGCTCTAAAGTGGGCATTTCTGGGACTTTGTAATTGACATCTTAATTTATTCTCTCTGGAAGACTATACCAGGGACTATAGGAAGAGAGAAAGGTACCAGGAGTAGGCAAACAAACCAACCGACAACCAAGAAGCAACAGCTAACCAACCAACAGACAAGAGTCAGGCTCTAAAGCTTAAGAAAGCCTGAGCTAGCTTGTTGGAGACCATTCCCTATTGTGGGATGCCATGCTCAGCATTAATGCAGGTAGAGGGGCTTGGTCCTGCCCTAACTTAATGGTTCAGACTTTGTTGACTCCCCATGGAAGCTCTTACCCATTGAAGGGAGTAGGCTGGAGGGGAGGAGGATGAAGCAGGAGAAGGGGTAAGAGGGAGAACTGTGGTTGAAATAAAGTAAAGAAAATAAAGAAAAAAAGGTATATTATATTAAATTAAAAAGAAAGCCAAAGGATGGCAGAGCCCACCTTTAAAATAAGGCTAACAAATATCCCAAGCAAGAAGCTGAATTAGAAGTTATGTAATAGTGGGCAAGAAACATGGAAGAGCTGGTGTACAGCTCTCTCTAGACAGACAGGTGATTGAATATAAAAAGGCAAAAGGGCGGGTTTGTAGCTACAAGTCAGGCTGAGGCATTCTCTAGGATGGCATAGGCAGAGTGACTGACAAAAACAGCACACACTTACAGACATATGGAGTGGAAACCATCAAGATCTTTGCCACAGGAGAGCAAGAGGGAGAAGGGAAAAATGGGTTAAGAGCTTAGCAATAATAATGCCTGAGATTTTCCTGGTTTGCAAGAACTGCCTCCCAGGTTCTTCTTACTTTCCTTTGGCTGCCCCTCTTCCACTGTTTTCTGCTCTCAGTGATACTGGTCCCTTTGGCCTTCTCCCCAAATCCCTCTCTTTCTCTCCCCACCACCCGGAGCTACTCTTTCCTCCCTCCACACCTCCTCCTTTAGCTGGTTAATTCTTCCATACTCTTGAGCTCTCTGTTGCCATGTGACTCCTTTTATAAAGGTTTTCCTGACTACCTTCTTCCCCAGATAAGTCTGATCCTTCTATTAGGAGCTCTCATAACCATGGCTATCACAATTGCATTTCAACATATCAGATTATTTTCTACCTGATGTCTGTCCAGCTGGCAGGCTAGAAACTACAGTCAAGGTGCCTGTCTGTTTAATCCATCTTGTAACTGTAGGAGCCAGCCATGGTAAACTAAATATGAACAGATTACCCAAAGGAAGTTCTTTACTTCCAATTATTATTACCTGCCAGAGTAAAACTCAACCATCCATAAATTTAATAGAGGCCTGAGTCTCAGTAGTTTACCCTGAAGCAATACCTGGTTACAGGAAGGACCACAAACTGAGATTACCCAGGCACCACCCAAGGACAGACCATCCAAAGGAAATGCCTAATATTCCAACCACTGTAGATAGGATCGCCTGCCAGCACACACACACCAGGACACTCCTATACAAATGTCAGCCAATCAAGGGTCCTGAACATCAGAAACCCCTCATCTTCACCTCTACTACTATAAAAACCCAACTCTAACTGAGCTCGGGACTCTCTGTTTATTCCAATATGTCGGACATGCGGAGAGACCGACTTTGCAAACTTGTATAAAATAAAGGCTCTTTACTTTTACATACGGGACTCATTCTCCTTGTTGGCTTTTGGGGAACTTCACAGATTTGGGCATAACAGTAACACTTTGTCTGTCATGGGTCCATTTTGGTGCTCAGGAAATATCTGTTGATTGAATATGACTAGCAAGACTAAGGGTAGAGTCTAGTACTCTGAGTACAAGATCATTCGTGCAGTGTGATGGATGAGACCATAGTTTTAGACCTACCTTTTTGAGCAGGAAGTGAGAAGTCCATAGTAGCCAGGTAGGACATGGGCCCTGACCCAGGCAGGAGTGCAGGGAAGAGACAGGGTTGAGACCGGAGAACATTCGAAAGGAATGAGAAACTGGGGGGAAAAAAAGAAGATCAGGAAGAGGCCCAGATACACAAGTGGCCCATTCCAGAAGGCTCTCGTAAGAAGAAAGGCAGGGCACCTTGCAGCGCTTTAGTGCAACTATTGCCTGAGCTTCAATTACAAAGTCACGACCTTTCCCTTTCCTGAGACACCCTCTCCTTCCTCTGGGTGTGATTCTGTGACAGAGAAACACCATCCCACTGCTAAAAACTCACCAACTCCCAGGCAGGTGGTCAGGAAGCATAATTTTGCTTTGCCTTCATTGGGCCTAACTTTAGGTAACCCTAGAAGTGACTGGGTTCTCCCAAGGCCAGGAGCATCTCATCAGGTGTCCGTGTGTGATTCAAAGTGCCTTCACTGGAGACTTGCTAGCCATTGCTGCCACTCCTAACTGGTTCCATTTCATCTCTTGGGTTTCAAATGACATTCCTGAACATGCCTGTGACATGTAAAGATGGCTTCCAACCTGAAGTCCCTAGTCTTTATTCTCTCGCTCAGCCCTACTGCTTGTTATAGTTGATTTTGTATCTAGCCATAAAATCTCAACTTAGGTCCCAACTTTCTATTGTGCGCTATGGTAACCACATCTCACCGGAGGCTATTTAAGTCGAAATTAACTAAAATTAAACTAATTTTGCTAGCCACAAAAGGCTCATGCCTACTGTAATGGGCAAGGTAGCTGTAGAACATGTTTGTTCTTATAGAGAACCTTATTAATTACTGTTGTTTCAAATAAGTATTTTCTGGCTTTAGTATTCTGATAACAGAAGAGATGCTGAGAGTAAAACATCTCTGGGTAGGGTGTACAATTTCTGCTCTAAAATGTTCTCTTTGTTGACCCATTCCCCTGTCCCTTATATCCGAGTTTAAACTTGAGACAAAAAAAGTCCCAGAATAGCCTCCTCTTTGCTACCCCCCACCCATGCCATGTGCTTTTCATTGATGCCGAAGAACACCTGGGCCAGGGGTTGCACGCATCCCCGGGTTCACAAAGATAGTCACGCTATTGAGGGCTTACTGACATGGCTTGTGTCTTTAAATCTCTGAGGCAAAACAAATATATTCCCTTTCCTCTCAGATAATCTACCAACTGATAGAAACTTCATCTCAGGCTTTGGTGGAATCTGGCATTGGTTTTTTGCAACTCCTGTCGTCTAAGACAGTCCCTTAAGGTAATAAAAGATATAAATATTTTTACTTTTGGCACGTGTGTATTGCTTCTTCACCAACTATCTAAATGGAGAAAAACTAAAAGCATCCTCCCTGCTTCAGGTCGTTGGAGCAGCTCTAGGAGGGGATTTATAGCCACACAGTTACAAATTATGAATGTGCATTCGTTCAACAACTACACCCTGTTGATTTGCTATTTAGTTTTTTTATTGTTGGCTTTTTGCGCTGCTCTACAGGAGACTGGCTGCAGATTTGGCTGCTACTCAGAGTGAGTAGTCACCAGGGATGTTGTTCCTATTCAGAAATGCACATGGTAGATCAAAGACAAAGATCGCAAACTTGCATATTAAAAGCCATACATTACCCACACAATGAAAACCTGCATCCCACTCCACATGGGAGACTTGGAGCTGAGTGTGCATGGAGGATGCTCAGGTTGGAGGCACTGAAGGAGAGAACAGAGCTGCCTAATTACCCAGGGTGGTGCTTTCTGGTCCCCTCTGAAGAGTTCTAAGGACCTCCTCAAAGGCCACCAAGCGAAGTGTGTATGGCGGCAACCAAATGGAGGGCAGGCTTGGGACTGTTCCCATTTCTCCACCGTGGTACCTCAGCTTTTATGTACACCACATGCTAGACTTCTAAATGTGACTTTGTTTGAACAACAACAAAAAAAAGCCCCCAACACTTGACAATGGAGCAAAAGCTTCGCTGTGGGGGCAGAAGTTAGTGGTGTGGAACAGGGTTGGAGGTGCTGTGTGGCATTTTCTTGCTTCCTAAGTAGAATTTCTGAGCAATGAAACTGGGCAGAGTTGCATGACTTCCAATTTCACTGGATGTGAGATTTATGCTTAGTCTGGGTGTCCAGAATCGGCTAGTAGCTGCAGAGCGTGGCACACAGCTCTGCTTCCTTCACATGCCCATCTAGGTTTGTGTCCTGGGTGCCCTTCCTCTCGCTCCCAGTATACTCTAAAAGGAAGTGGGAACAAAGAACAGGCATTCCTCCACATCCTTTCACAAGCCTCCTGCAGTAAGGACATGTAGATGGTTCCCCATCTGCCCAACCTCTAGTATTATGTTTGTACATAGAACCCCAAAGACAGTCTACAAATAGCTTCCTTTCCTTTAAGCTCTGCATGAACCACTGAGTCATCTTAACATGATGAGAGTTTTCCTGATGTTTCAAACCAGGAGGGCCAGGATTTTTCTCTGTACCTTGTCCTTGTGCCCTTGTGTGTAACAACGAACGGAACAGCAACTATGGTCTGCTGCCCTTGCAAACTGTGACCCTTAACCGCTGGTGAGCTTATTCTTCTATCTCCACTGACTAAGATTCAATCCTGTGCCATCCCTCCACACGGCCAGGGTCTCTAGCTGCACATGTATGGACATAAGATGCAGCCTGTGGATTAGCCTTCTAAGACCTTGGGTGGCGGACTACTCTGTCTACCACACCGCATCTACAACTGTGCAGTTCAAGGACTGGTATGGGACTACCACCAGGTGACCATGTTCAGAATCGAGGGCTAGAACTGAGCGAAGAAAGTTCTGGAACCTAGGGAAGCCATCCAGTTTGTAAGGTGAAGAGAAGCACAGCCAACAAGGACACCTTCACACATACTTAATGATGGATCTACTTTCTAATACTGTGATAACATAACGTGAATGATAAGCAGTTCTCACACGTGGATATAATTGAAAGTGTTGCTATGATTTAAATATGAAATTTCTTCTGTTCGGGCGATGGTAGCGCACGCCTTTAATCCCAGCACTCGAAAGGCAGAGGCAGGCGGATCTCTGTGAGTTCGAGGCCAGCCTGGTCTACATAGAGAGTTCCAGGACAGGCTCCAAAGCAACAGAGAAACCCTGTCTCAAAAAACCAAAAAAAAAAAAAAAAGAAAAGAAAGAAAGAAATTTCTTCTGTGACCCTAGGTACTGAATGCTTGACCTCTAGCTGGTGGTGCTACTTCAAGATGTTTAGGAATACTTTAGAGGTGAGGCTTACCAGGATAAGGTAGAACACTGGGTTAGGTATAGAACCATATCCTTGAAAGTTGCGCTTGATCTGTCCCTCCCAGCTGTTGGCTTCCTGTCTGCTCGGGAGGGAAGAATCGCTTCCACCATTCACTCCTGCTGCTTCAATGGTTTGCCTAACAGCTCAGGGTCAAGACTTTCTGCTTTGCTTTTTGCCCCCAATTCTCATTGGAAACTTGGCTTAAAACACTCCTAAGTCTTTTGGACTAAGTACTCTGAACACAAGTTACTTCTCTTTCGCGTTGCATCGTAGTCATTTTGGTCATAGTTCTACACAGGCAACCAAAACATAGCATTGGTATCAGAGAGTGGAGCTGTTGCTGTGGTTAAACCTGACCATGTGGTTCATCAACCATTTGTAAGTGGTTTATTGAAGAATGTAGAGCATTTGGAGGCATAAGAGAAAAAGCCTAGAGTGCTGCAAACAGAGCGTCTTGATGGGGAATTTTGGTGGAATCTTGGAAGAGCAGAATGCAAGTAGAGATACAGACAGAGAAGGCCAGGCTCAGGAGGATTCAGATAGGAATGAGAACTCGGTTGGGAATTGTGCTAGAGACCATAGTATTGCAATATAGCTCAGAACTTGTTTCCATTTTGTTCTTGCCCTGATATTTTGTGTGAGGCTGAATTTAGACTTAATGGAGTAATTAATGCGATGGAGAAAACATCACAACAACCAGAGTTCAGGCTGTGGTGTGGTTATTGCTGGCTATTTTTAGCAACGTGTATAGTGATATTTTGGCTCAAACAGCAGAGCAGATAAACTTGAAAAACTTGTAGTTTGGTCAGAAAATTCTGTACACAAATGCAGCTAAAGAAGGGGATGTTTCTGAAGAGGTTATCCCTATTAAAAAGAAACCAAATCCTTTAGCTTAGGACAATGGGAAGGATGACTCCAAGGAATCATATGAACTGGCCAAACTCTACCCACTAAGGGCTCCAGAGCATGAAAATGTAAACCCATTTTCCTGGTACTTTTGAGATGAGACGGGGTTCAGGAAGCAGACCAGCTTGCTCTGAGTGATATTTACCTTCCAATCCACCATGATGGTCTAGTCTGTAGCAGGAGTTCGTAACCTTGAGATCCTGCAGTTATTCAGACAGAAGCAAAGCCTCGAGCTGCCAGGCCTAGTTATTTACTCCCCTAATGACATTCTGAAGTGTCTCCCTCACCCTCCATCTTTGCCCCCAGTACAGGAGCAAGTGTTGTAAAGGCAGATAGTCTCTCTACTCTTGGTCCTTTCCCAACAGTGTGTGTGAAGTTGGGACTGGGGTGATGGTGGTGGTAATGAACAATCCCAAAATGCAATAAGAACTGTGAAGTAAAGAGTGTGCTATTTGGTGGACCTTGATCTGGTCAAAAGAAAAGGGAGAGGGGGGTTTGTTGAACTCGGGAGAACATCCAGGACTTTACTTGGGTAGTGTGATGCTGGAATGCAGGATTCAGAGGAAGGGAGAGAGAGATAGAGATAGATAGATAGATAGATAGATAGATAGATAGATAGATAGATAGATCCTAGCAGTGGTCAAGTCACTGGTGCCCACAGCTGAATGGAGGGTGCGTTCAGCTTGAGATCCCTTCCCTTATTCTAACAAGAGAAGGCAGTTAGAGGGTCTAATGTGATCAGATTTGCACATGGGAAGGGTCTCTCTGGTGTCATAATAAAGGATGGGTGCTTCAGAGCTGGGATAGAGTCAGGAGACAGAAGAGGTGTTGTCATATCCTAAAATCCGGTAGCCAGTAGCAATGATTCTATTTGACCTCTTAGGAGTTCTGATTCCTTTATTTGTATGCATTCAAAATTCAGGATATAGAGGGTGTATTAGCTACTTTCCTCATTGTTGTGATGAATTGATGGAGGAAGGTCATTGGCTAATAAAGGAACTGCCTTGGCCCATTTTATTGGTTAGAGGATAGGTGGGAGGAGTAAACAGAACAGAACGCTGGGAGGAAGAGGAAGTGAGCTCAGTCTCGACAGCTCTCCTCTCTGGAGCAGATGCCTGAGAGAGACGCCATGCGCCCAGCTCCCAGGCAGATGCACGCAATCTGACCCAGGATGGACATAGGCTAGAATCTTCCCGGTAAGACCGGTGCTATAGTTTATTAGAAATGGGTTGATTGGGATATCAGAATTAGCCAGTAAGGGCTAGAGCTAAAGGGCCAAGCAGTGATTAAAAGAATACAGTGTCCGTGTAATTATTTCGGGGCATAAGCTAGCCGAGCAGGCGGCTGGGGTGCCAGGGATGCAGCCCCGCCGCTCCTATTACTACAATGAATTACTCCCCCATCCCAAAATATCTAAGAGGGGAAAGATTAATTTAGAATCACATATTCAGAGAGTTTAATCCACAGTGTATTGATTGGTTCTGGGCCCATGGTGAACCCATCACCGTGGCTATGGAAACAGGTGGAGGAGGAGGTCGTTTACCTCATGAAAGACAGGACCCAGAGAAAAAGGCAAACAAGAAGATGCCAGACCAAGAAACAATCCCCAATGGCATGACCGATATTGACATTCTTCCTCCAGGCAATGCTTCATCTTTTAAAGTTTCCATAACCCTCCAAAACCTAGCATTCACAAAGAGGACATTTTAGATCCAACTACAACAGAGGGTGACTGTTAAAAGCTGTTCACATAATTGACTTCTTTCTGGAAAGATACCTTAGCCTCCATTGCTTCCTTGGCCCTACTTCAAAGAAGAGTCTTAGAATCCACACAATATGAACACACGGACAGTACTGGACTAGTCAGAGACCTGGACTCTCACCGGGGCTGTCATGACTCTCCGTTCCCTGGGTCTTATTCGGTGTCTTACAAATTGATCTTAAGAATTAAATGAGGCACATAGAAAAAGGAGCAGACAAGGACTCAGAGAACACGGTTTCTCTGAGAATACAATGCGTGCAATTCAACTAGCAAGAAGTGAAGCGTATATTGTTTCTCTGTCTGACATATAATTATAAGGACAGGAGGAGTTACAGTTAAGTTTAGTTTTTGTTTGTTTAGACAGCTCACAGGCAGACCTTCAACATTAAGAGGAATAGGCACATTAGGGTGAACAAATTTGTCCTTCATTTCTTGTTGCCTTTTATTTCCTGTTTGTTTTTTTTCTTGTCACTCCCTTTGAGAACTCTCTCACACCTCGCTGGAAGGACCCAATACTTTAGGTTCCAAACATCAGAGATTGGGGAAACCGCTAAAATTCAAGGATTTCTGGTCAGAAAAGATCCAGGTTCTGGGCAAAGTTCTCTCTGCCACCAGCTGCAGGGTGAGACAGTGGATGGAAAGATGGCCATTGGGCCTCTAGCTAAGAGTGTTTCTAAAGGGCTGGTAACTGATTCAGTGGATAAAAGTACTTGTGGCCAAACTTTACAACCTGAGTGTAATACCGGGAACCCACATGGTGGAAGAAGAGAGTGAACTCCTCCCTCCTGTAAGTCCTCTGACTTACATATTCTTCAAACACACACACACACACACACACACACACACACACACACACACACACTGTAATAAAAGTAATTTTAAAAGAATATTTCTGCATCGAAACTTTGGAGTTGAAAGCCATGTGTTGTTCACATGGAACCTATCCTACAATGATGACTGTGCTGACCGACACAGTACCCCTGGGCACTAAAAAAGAGTATCCCTGGGACAGCAAAGTCCGAGGGCAAAGAAATCCTTTTCTGGCTTGGTCGCAGTTGTAAGTTGTGATAACAACTACTGATACTCAGCCTGGAATTTGAAACTGGGTTTTAACATGTATTCAGGGGTATGGAATAGTATTTTGTTGTTTTTGCCCAATTGCCTCCCCTCTATTCCCATACATTCTATGCTTAGGATTCCACTTAGAGCATCCTGGGATTTTTCTTGTCTTAGAAAACACTCATTCTTTTCTTCTAGAGGAAGGTAAGTTGGCATCTTGGAAATTCCAAGGCCAAGTTTGTTTCCAACAACATGTAAGTTCTCTGAATGCTATTTAAGTCTGTCTTTATTGGAAGAAAGACCCCGATCAGTGCTTTTGAAAGAGACCTAACTCTCATTTGTGATGTGTCCTTATCTCAATGACCTTGGGTCCTTAGAAGATGCCTTCAAAGAGAAGACCTGTGCTCAGTTCAAAATCATGTTCAGAATACCCAAAGATGATAGATTGAAGGAGATCCCAGGGATCTAGGAGCCCAAAATCTCTCATGAATATGACTTTCACACTCATGTCTTACAGTGGCATGGAAGATTCACTCACAGGCAATGACAAAGTTCCCACTAACCCCATCGGGTGACCAGCCTGTTAGTGGGCAAAAATAACTACTTTGTGAACTTATTTTCGCAACCACAGGCTAATGCAGTCTCTTCCTCTTTAAAGAAGGCAACTTGGGTACCACAGGCTGGGGAAAGAAAACTGACCCCATTGCAATGAAAAGAAAACCCTGTTCTCATTCTTTACAATCCTGTCTCACCCTACAGCACCGGTCCTGATTCTCCCAGTAATAATTCGGCATTAGCAGCTGGCTGTGTGACCCCAGCCAATAACTACTAACAGCTATCTGGACAGTGCTTTTAAGAGAGAGCTAATTCTTACACGTGGTGTGTCTTCCTCTCCGTGAGCTCGGGTTGAGTGACAATGCCTTCAGAAAGAACGAATGGCCAGTGGCTTCTTCAATTTGAACCTGCTTTCTGGATGGCGCTTAAAACCCATTGCTATCAGCCCCATCATTTGCATGTAGGGAATGTACAGTATTTAGAGAACTATCCACAAGCCTCTCCCTGACCTGCTATCCCAAAAGGGGATAAGGGGCTTGAGGGAGGTATGACTTCCTCCCCCAGCATCCAGCTTTGGCTGCACTTTTTCTGGCTTTGCTGCTTCTCAGAGAGCCTGGGACTCTGTCTCAAGGGCCAGTTCCCCCTGAAGAGAAGACAGGCAGTGCCGTGATGGCTGCACATGTGGCAGGGCTCTCCCTGCTTGAGATCCTTCAGATATACAGAATCAGTTCTTCAATCCTGCTCCCAGCTCAACACTAAGGCAACTGGGATTTGTCCACGGAAAGGCTCTGTCCCTGCTCAAATCCTCCCAACCTACAGTGGGTGGGCATTTTAGCTTACAAAACCCCTGCACTACAGCCCAATTCTCAAATTACAAAGAGAGTAACATAAGGACCATCATCCGTATTTTCATACTCAGAGCTCCAGGGATTTGCTTAGTGTCATCCAGCTGGGACTGGAATCCAAGGCCCGTGCTTTTAGAACAGGCAGTTTCTTCCCACTAGATATAATGGGTGCTTTCCCAAGCTTCTAGGAGTCATGAAGTACACGCTGCAGGCACTACTGCAGGTGTATTCCACGTTCAAACAGAAAATCTAATAAGATAAGAGTGCATCTGTGTTTTCTCAGTCAGAAACCTGCAAATCATTCTGTTGTTGGTGCACCAGTGCTGCTCTTCACGTGCCTGGAATTGCTTTGGACTGCTTTAACACTCTGCAGTGGTCCTTTTCATCCTTGGTGCTTCAATTGGCAATGTGGTCACAGTTTTATGCTCCTTTCCCCAAACTGGGATTGCTTGGATCAAGAAGACAAGAAGTCCCTGTGAATAGGTTGTATGTCATTACTAACTTATTTTGCTAGGGCTCTGAACTCCCAGAAAAAGGTTAAAGTCGTAAAGGTTTAGACCTCACTTATGAAGCCAATAGCTAGGGGTGGGACAGACCTCCGAAAGGGGTGTATGCATGCCTTCTAGCATTGTGTACAGAACTCAGTGGTCATAGGGTTGGCACATTTTAGTTAGAGCCCAGCCTGCCTAGACTGTCAACTCTCCAAACATTTTCTCAAGAGAAAATAAAATCTAGAATTCCATATAGATATGCTGGATTTGATTCTTAAATATTAACAGCTAATTCAAGAACTTCAAAAAATCGTTATGGACCAAACAAAAACACAAGCTAAGCAAATCCAAACTATGTAAGGTTTGTGACTGTTCATCCCTCAACCACTGTTATTTATAATTCTAAACAAGCGGAGTATTAGGAGAGATGTTCCAGGACACAGAGATGTGTGCAGAAGCATCTTTATTTCTAAAATGTCTTGCTTCGTTTACATCTTTGTAAGGGGAACAGAAAGACAGAAAGAATAACAGCTAGAACTCAAGTATATACAGAACTGTCCCATGCTCCTCTTGGGTCTGAGCACTGGATCATCTGCTTTTCTTACATCTAATACTCTTCACTTTCCCTTGCTGGCTGTCTGGTAAATGAACTCTGTATGCAAAGCTCCCTGCAGGCATGCAGAGATTGCCTGCTGCAGGGAGCTCAATGCACACCCGTGTTCACCGCCTGCTATACAAGAAAGTGTACTGGAGCCTCAATAAGTGAGATGCTGAAAATATCAGAACAAACTTCAACTGGCTTTAATTTTTTAAAATAAATTCTTTTCAATCACTGATATTTATTTATGAGCCATTATTAATAACATAATTCACAGTTGTCCAAACAACAAACATAGTTAAGAGCTCTCATTTTTAACAATAAAATTAAATATAAGACCTTCTACATAGACCAGCACTCTCTGCCTCTGACATCTTCAGCTATTGCATGGTGGACTGGATCCTCCCCCCTTGAATCTTTATGGCGTCTATAATGAGGGTCTTCAGAATGGGACCAGAGTTGGACTCACAATGTAGGAAAGAAGAATGAAAAACCACTTCATCAGAACATTCCATGAGCTAGAGACCAAATGTTCTCACCAATCTAATTGGCTGCAGTGGCCTTTCTGGACTCCCACATGGATGTGGCTGATGCTCACTTGGACTCTGCCCCTCTCAATCAGGAGGAAAGGGTACCTTTTCATCTGTGCTCTTCGCCTGCAGACACTGAACTCTCTTAGTTTGGAAAAGTATACTTCTTACTGAATGGAAATAGTAGAAGTTCAAGAAGTGGGACTGGAAAGCAGCTCAGGAGGAAAGATGAGGAGGTGACTGGCAATCTGACCAGTAGGTCTCCTGGGGAAGAGGCATCTAGATCTCAGAGTCAGACTAGGACAAAATGAGAGCAGAGACAAACCTATTTTTTCCCTCTAGGTCACATAGGGAATGGATCTAACCTATTTCCACGCAATCTCCGGGGAAGATGTCTTTAAATAGCTAGCTTGTCACCGTCCTTTTCGTCATCTTCCATGATCACTCTGGGGCTCTCATCTCCAAGCAGAGTCAAACCTGCAAAACAAAATGTAGACTTGCAATTCAGAATGTCCAATTGATGTCTCAGACAGCCCTGGAGCTCCGAGACCGCTGTAGAGGTGCTCAAGAAGACACTACTCTGGATGCAAGGGGAAACAGAGGCCTAAGCCACTGTTTTGCAGTGCACGGGGATAGAAGACACAGGGATTTATGACCTACAGTTTGGGGCTTTAGTTCAGCCACTCTTTTTAATCTAAACTGGGCAAGGGCGTGTTGTATTGTCTAAATGTTCTGTTCTCATATTCATTACAAAGAAGCATCATATTAATTAATAATATATTTGTAACATGCCTATCAAAAAGTTTCTCTGTGCGTCAGTGAGATGGCTCAGGGAATAAAGGTACTTGCCACCAACCCTGACAGTCCGAGTCTGACCACCAAGTCCCGAGGAATAGGAGAGACCTACTTCCTCTAAGTTGCCCTCTGACCTCCACGGGTCCAGTGGAGAACTTGTGCTGCCTGCCACCCCCAACCCATAAATACATATTACAAAAAATTTAAAACCACATCTATGATCAGCTATGTTGACCCTTTGCGGTTTTCCATTATATATTTTCCATCATTTGCTAGTTTATATCTCCTTTTAAAGGAGTAGTAAGCCTTATGAAGTCAAACCTAAAAGCACCAGAAAAAGTGTTGATCTCTGAATGCCTGCTTCCAGCATCAGTCCTTGGATGACAGAGTCCACATGCATCAGAGCAAGGGGAAGAAATTAGAGGACAGTGCGTTTCCACACATGGTATGGCCATACCTTCAGCAATTCTTTATTTGGAAATAGAATTAAAATATTAGATGAATTGTCACGTAGACAAAATATAAAGTTAAGTTGTTCTTCCAAAGATTCCCTGGCCTGTGAAATTCAGAAGATTTAATTTATTTTTTTCTTATTTTTCTTTCTTTCTCTTTTTCTTTTTGGAGTATAATTTTTCAGGACTGATGATTTCAGAAAAGGCCAACAAAGAAGACTTGGGTGTTCCTCCCCATTCGGTGGCAGTTAGGGCCATTTTAAGAGATGACAAATGAACCCGGGCCAAGACCAGTAGTTTGGTAATTTCTGTCATTTTCCTCTAGTCCCCAGCCACGTTTCCCAACCACAGCCCTGCACAGCCTGCTTTCGTCCTTCCAGTCTACGCAGCGCTTCCCAGTGATCTGACTTTGGGGAGAGGAGCTGGGCTCTGCGTGGGGCCTTTCCACAGCATTGGCTCCCATTCAACAGCAACAAATTGATGAGACCTCTGTGCGGTTCTTAATGACTATTCACTTGATTTAACTTTTTGTTTATATTTTTAACCAGTTAGCTAGTATTTATTGGAGGAGAAAAACAATTTTAAGTTTGATTAAAGCTAAAGCATTTGCATAAATCACTTAAAAATTTTCTCTCATAACAGTGACATACAGTAAAATGTTTTATTTAGAATTAAAGCTAGTATGGCAGGAGCATGTAGAATTAGCTATGCTGATGGACTTGGGGTAATTTAAAATTTGCAAAAATACATTTAAATTCCTATGTTCAGCAGCTTTCTACTTACTTTGGATACCCTTGAAATGTAGGTATAGAAGACCTGGGCCAGAAGGTGGGAAGAAGGACCTGGGTCAGCAAGAATAGCAACAACATGCTAAATGGTAAAGGCTGGCCCTCCTGAAGTGGACCAACCTGCCCACAGAGGCACAGAACATAATCGCAAGTGCTAAATGAGCTGCCATTTTTATATCAACACATAAAACATTGGTTGAAATATTTTATAAGGGAAAGATATGGGATGTACTATGTTTGGGCTCTTAACAGGGCTCCCAGTTGCAGGGGAGGTTGGGAGGTGGTGGAGTCATCAGGATGCAAGCCTATTAGAAGGAAGTGAGATCTCTGGGGACATACCCTCAAGGGGCATTGGCACCCCACCCCCATCCCTGTCCTTCTCTTTTCTTTCCAAGCCACTACAAGGTGAAGGGCTTTGTTCCACCATACACCTAACTTTGTGATGTTCTTTCCTGCCTCAGGTTCAAGGGCAAAAAAGCCAAGCAACTGTGGACTAAAGCTTTGAAAATTTGAGTCAGATTAAAACCTCCCTCTCCTAAAGTTGGCTTTCTCAGGCGTTTTATCATCGTGTCAGAAGGATGACTAGTACTGGAGCTCAGCAGAGTCTTGGCTCTCGGGGTGTCCTGTTCAGAGAATCCACACAGGAATGGACATGTGTTACCACTCTTTCTTTGGTCCTTGCTACTTCGAGGGTTTGAGGACAGCCCAGTTTGGGAAATACTGTGTGATGTGTCTTCCTCCTGGTTTCTGTTCTCCTAAGAAGCCAGAGCTGTGTCCCCGAAGGGAGGGAGACACTAAAACCAGAGCTCTTTCCTTGGTCCTCAGGCACCACTGAGGAGCTGACTCAACTCACCCAAGTCTCAGTTTATCCAGTTGGGAAAAATACTTTGCTTTTCCTCTAGGGCTCAATGTTGCAGGAGAGACTTGGGCCTTTGATCCCCTTTTCCTTGTAATTTTTCATGTGTGTGTATACATACATGCTTTGCAATTACATATATGCCTAGAGGCAAGAACTTTATATCGGGCATCTTTTATAATTACTCTCCACTTTATATACTGAACCTGAAACACAACAATTCAGCCAGTTTAGTTAGCCAGCTTGCCTTCGACGCCCCTCATCTCTACTTCCTGAGACCTGGGCATCCAGGCAGGCTTCCATGACCCCACCCAGATGGAAAGCTGGGATCTGGAGATCTAGACTCAGGTCCTACACTTCACCCACTGGCCCATCCCCCAAGTACAGACCCACATTCTTTAATGTTCTAAGAATACCCTATGAACCTCTACTGAAAATCAGTGTACACTGCAGGAATCCTTGAGCAACATCCAACTTCCCAGCAATCCTCCACAGCCGCCACCGAGAACCAGACTTAGACATAGTGAGATCTAGCAAACTTCATTTCCTCTCTTTCTGTATAGAGCAGAATTTAGAGTTTAGAGAACTTGGCTCTTTGTAAGACGTTAGTGGGTTGGGCCAAGGTCTCTAGTCCTGGGTCTTTGTGGGGTGCCCAGCAGGCTGTTTCTGAGCAGGATCCCACCTAGACAGCATCCAAACTTAGTGATCTACATTAAGTATATTCTCCACAGACCTCAAGGTGCCCTGACAAGGAGACACCTGTTCTCATAAACCAAACTCAGGGAATCTTTCCCCAGAATAGACTTGCGCCATCTTCAAAGGAGATTCTACTCTTTTCTTTATACAAATGCCCTGTTTAGATTTCTGACCTCCAACTGTCTGACTGGTGTTCAGTATTTCCTGCTTCATTATCTTCATGTTGTTTGGCTCTTCCTGCCACCAATGTAGACTAAAGTACTTCCTCTCTTAAGCAGTGCTTGGTACCTGTTTCTGACCACTCACAACCAATGCTCCCTGCCATGCAGTTTTCACGATGGATCTCTGGCAACTGTGGGCCACGTTTAAACAAAGCTTGGGCCTGACAGGGGAGCAGTAGGTGGTCCATCCAGGCAGTTGGACTTGTCAGATACTGCTCATTAACCTAAGGGAGTGAGATGGTTTGCACAGGATTTCGAAGGCAGAACGAATCCTTGTCCAGTTTCCGCTTGCCAAGGGTTAATGAGAGATGTCTCGACGGTGTGTTTGCCTGTGAGTTGCTCTCAGTACCCTTATTGGAACCAGCATGAGTCTTTCTGAATACCTGCCAAAGGCTCCATCCTTTTCAGCTTAACAAGCTTTGCAGTTACTGCCAATTCTGTGCACACTCACAGACTCCAGAAATAAAGAACAGTAGCAACTACAGCCAGGAAAGCCAGGACTGGACAGCAAGGTCTGCCCCTGAAGGTGCTTACAGCAGACTGACTCAAAAAATTTCACAAGGTCTGCAGAGCCTTTGTATACACAGCACCTTGGAGACATTACAGTCCTTGATTGGCACTTTTGACTCAGTAGGGAGGCTGTTCTTTGGGCTACAGATAGGATGTAGGTAGCATCCATTCTCATGGGATCATAACTCAGTATTTAGAAAGGAAGGTATCAGCAGGCTTGCACAAAAGTGTAAGATTTTGTATTCAATAGAATTTTCCTTCCTTGTCTCTCTGGTACATTCCCTTCCTAGCTGGACTCCTCACTTCATTCGCCTTGGCAGGTATCAGACGATCTGTTGGTTATGTGATTATGGGCTTTCCTCTGGTGCTGATTCCCAGAAACTAAGTACTACCAGACGAACTCTCAGGAAAAGATTGAAACTAGTGTTAGTCTAGACTACTGAGTATTCTAAACTTCCCACACTATCAATATATGGGAATTATCTAAAAAGGCTACATCTAGTTAGAAATCAGAACAGCTAATTTCCAAAGCTGTGTGAGCTGAGCAAACAAGCAAGAAGGCAAGCAAGAGAGTCAGAATCTAATCGCGACTGCACTAGCTTCATTCCCCCACTCACTCCCCAACGTGTGTGTGTGTGTGTGTGTGTGTGTGTGTGAACTTCCCAGGGACATTACACGTGTGTGTGTGTATGTGTATGTGTGTGTATGTGTGTGTGTACACGCATGTGTGTGTATGCATGTGTGTGTGTGCCTGTGTGATCTGACAGGTATGAAGATGTCTATCTACACTTGGGCATCTTCTCTCTCTCTCTTCCTCCATCTCTGTCTCCTGCCTTGAAAATTTGTCCACAGAGTTGAGGAAATCATCCATCAGTCCTAACATGCCCAATCCACGTATGGTGGGGAAGCAGGAATTTCACCTTTTCTGAAGGTCCCACTGACATTTCTGTTCCCCTGGCTCAGGGAATTTGACCAGAAAAGCTGAAGCAGGAGTTATTTCTGAGTCTCCTCCACCCCCAAGTTGTCCCTGGGGAACTGCCCATGAAGGAAAACCCGGAAGGCAGCAGTAAGTGCACTCCTCCCTGGGGGGCACCTGAGTGCAGAGCAGCTTGCTGGGCCAGGACACAGGCCATGCCCCTCGTACCTCCAGATGGTGAGGCTCTTCCAATCTGCTTCCACCACTCCTGTGAATGTTCTGTAACAGATTTTTTTTTTTATTTACCTGCAACAAAGGGAGGCATGTGCAGGGCGGGTGTGTCTTTTCTCCTTGGCCTCTTCTGTTCCGTGTCGGCGTTGTGAAGAGCTGAGCCTGTTTTGCCCTTTGGAACTCTCTCTGGAACATCGTATCTTTTAATTAAGTGTTCTGGAATCACACCTGCATGGTTAGAGGAGCAGAAAGAGGAACAGGGTCAAGTGGACGGCTTCTAATGCTGAAGGGGTGTGCATCAGTACCTAGCGGGCTGGTACCTGGAGAAAGAACACAATATAGCTTTTCAAAGAAAAAGAAGTTTCCTAAAAGTCAGTGAGAATGGTTTTTATTACTGTGCGTTTTAATGCCTGGTGTTATTTTCACTGAGGAACTTGATATTGCTGCCACTGTCACCAGTCTCAGGAAAGAGAGGCAGAGGAATGCCTCTGACCTGCCACAGCTGATGCAGGGGTGGAAGCAATCTTTCACACCTAGGAGGGGTCATATCTCTGTCCTGCAAAGTTGTGGTTCATGCACATTCATCCCTATCTCTTAATCATCTCTCCACCTTTGCTGGCATTCACCCAGAGGCCTCCTCTGTCGTGTAGGAGAGACTCTGGGTAGTGGTGATTCTCCATCACGTTTCTGCACTAGCTCCTCCTATGAACGATTCCACAATTACTCCTCAGACAGAGCTTTGTGCTTTTGACCTAAGAACTTCCGTTATAATGTTACTGCTGCAAATTTCACCCAGGTAAGTACTGTTTGTTTAGTGTCCCTTAAAACATGTTGTGAGTAGAAAGGATACAGGAAGGAAAAGGCATAAAACTGCTGGAGAGTAAGCCTACCCAAAGACACACTAAAATGGTGCAGTGGAAATGTTAATTGTCACTTTGTTTTTCTGAACCTGGTGCTCATTCCAGCCTCCTCCATGATACGCTGATACCTGGGACTGGGAGGGACCCATCTCACGTGGTCCTCCTTATCCATCCCCCATCCTGATTCCACCCATGTCTACTGGATATAGGTGCTCACTGCAACTTTGGGAGCTTATGGAGACCTTATTCTTTGTGTGTTGATGATGTCACATCTCATGAGCCTGTGGCCTTGAAATTCTAAAACTCAGGAATCTCCTTGTCACCAACCTCTACTGCTACTGGGAGAAAACTTCTTCTTTGTGGTCTTCATATGCTACTCTACAATGTCAGTAGTATCATAGAATTTAACCCACATGTTTAAAGATATGGGGATCTTGGGGATGGGTACACCCTGTTGGCAGGTTCTTGCAGCTGTGCAGAGCGGTATCATGCCCCTTACCTGGTAGGAAAGGTGGGATGTGCAGTGCAGGCGTGTCTTTCCTCCTGGGTTTCTTCTGCTCTGACTCAACATTCAGAGTGGCCTGTGCATTCTTCCCCTTCCTTTGCTTCTTTTTGAGGTCACAGTCCTTAATGAACTGGTCTGAAAGGTCATCTGGTTTCAAAGAGGAAAAGGAGTAACACAAGTAAGTCTTGGGCCACAAATGGGGGGGGGGGGTGTCCCTAACCACATGTGATGTTAGGGACAGTGGCTATTTGGCCTGAAAAAGTAAAGTGTTTATTTTTATCTACTCAATGGAAGAATTGAATAAACGTGCATGTTTTTGTATATAGACTAGAAAATTAGAACTTGGTAAGGTTAAAAAAGTGCTTAACATAAAAATAAATTAAGCTGGGCCGTGGTGACACACACTTTTAATCCCAGCACTCGGGAGGCAGAGGCAGATGGATCTCTGTAAGTTTGAGGCCAACCTGGTCTACAAGAGCTAGTTCCAGGACAGGCTCCAAAGCTACAAAGTAACCCTGTCTCAAAAAACCAAAAACAAAAAAGATGTTTAATGTTTAGTTTTATTTTGTATTTGTGGATGTTTTGTCTGAATATATGTCTGTGCATGCAGTGTCTGCATAGGCCAGAAGGGGGCATCAGGATTCCCTGGAACTGGAGTTACACAGATGGTTGTAAACTGTTATATGTAGCTGGGATCTGTGCACTTAACCACTGAGCCATCTCTCCAGTCCCCTGGTAAAACTTTAAATTAAGAGAAATCAGAAAAGTCATCAAGGCAAGGACAAGCAGAAAAATGTGGTCAGGGCTGCCAGAATAGGCTTGAGCTGAATTTCTGCAGGAAAGTAGGTTCATTGTTCACAATGTCTTTCAGTCAAGAATCGCTTTCCTTAAAGGCCCACAAGCCATGGACAACAGAGGCTCCCTGGATCCTGGAACACTTCACTAGGATGGAGAATGAATCTCTTGCTTGCCTTACCTCTGAGGACTGCCTAGTGCTCTTGAAAAGCCCCACTCAGGCTTCATCATCTATAGGACTTTGTCTGCCCTGTGTCTTTATAATGTTGCCTATGCCTCCTCTTTATAATGTTGTTTCCTGACTGATCTCTTTACTTTCACAGTCCCCTTTGCCAGACCCTTTCCAGCCCAGCTTCTGTGTTATATTATCAGAGGTTCTCAACAGTGATGACTTCAGACAGATCACTAGGCTCTTGGAAGTCTTGTCGTGGCTGCATCTTAAACCAAACATTGTAGTCTGCTCTGCTCGCTTATGTATCTCTCTACCATTGTTCAAGCCCTGATCCACTGCTCTCAAGTGACTCATCTCCTGCAATCTCCTGCTCCAGACAGTCTTCAAGGTTGACTGAGATCTCAACCTTTTCCGAGTTTTGTTCTTAATTGCATCTCTCTCCAACACATGAGCTTGAAATGGAAGTTGTACTAATCTGAGTTCACATGCTTCGTCTTATTTATTGATTCTAAGAACTTGGGACTTAATTTCTAGACGTGTCGATATCATCTCCACGGCTGACGTGAGGATAATGTTAAATCCGTATGCGTGAGTTTTGCGTCGGACACATGTCACCTGTTCAGTACCCCATCTACTGTGCCGTTGCTCAGCCCGAGCTTCCTGCAGATCAGGAGGAAGCACCAGCATTGTCAGTCTTTCTTCGTTAACCCCGGCCCTGACTAGCCTTTCTCATCTTCTGAATATTGGTAACATTTTTTTTCCTCAGGTAATATTTTAAAGAATGATATCGCTATTGTTTTTGCTATGACTTTGTATTTTTAAAATCATTTCAGCAGCCTTAAATACATATTTATTCAATATGTGCTCGAATGAATAAACTCAGATGAACTTATTGTATAGAGTTCTTCTATACAAATGAATGAAGCTACAAAACAAAGAACCCGCACGTTTTCTCTAAGAGCTCCTAACCCTGGCCTGATACAGTCTGGGTATTTCTAGAAATACAAAAGAATATGGGAAATGGTGAAGTTAACACAACCTTTCAGCATGTCCCCGCCCACCTCCTCTGCTCTCTTTCCCCTTTGTTTGCGCTCCTTTCTTTTACTCCCCTCAACCCTAAGTGTTGGGGTTACAGGTGTGTATGGCTATACCCTGCTCCCACTTCCCTTCCCTTCTTTATGAGTTTCCTTGGGGAAATAGTCAGATAGGCTTCTTTAAAATGTTGAAGATGAACTATGTGAACATTTCACTTGATTTTTATGAGTCCAGATGGACCCGGTGCCACTTGTTATTCTATTCAGACAACATTTCTTAACCTCCTAGTATCTGTCAGGCCATTTATTAGATTCTAGGGATAAAATGGTTAGATTGTTACTGCCTTTGACTAGCTTACCATGTACTGGAAAGGTCTTTCCTGGTCCATATGTTTGAGGGAGTTATACTAGAAATATTTAGTAGCCATACACCTTTGTGCTTGAATACAACCATTACTATAAATAAATAGAACAAAGACCAGATGGCATGGTCCCCTTTGGTGACACTGAACAGTAAGCTTTCCCTTTGCCTGGAAGACTTTGATGACGTTACCAACAGTCTCAATCAAATAACACATATCAAGGCTATCCTCTTTGAGGGCCCTGGACTGTGTGACATTCGCGTGCATAAGAAAAGGAGGTATGGGAAGATTTTACTGACTGGGTGCAGCTTCTCCATGCCTACTGTTCAACATTCATTCCATTCCTGAACAAATTATCTCATTTAATCCCCACACTAAGCCTACAGTTATTCTATCCAGTTGGCAGATGCGGCCAAGTTATTGATAAGGATCAAGCTAGGCTCTTGGAGCTATTTCTCAGCTATATAGTCTATATGGTTGACACCCTCATTCTTCAAAGTTGTTACCACACAGTGTCTTCCCCCTTCCCTGTGTTATACACACTATAGGTATTGATTGAATGATGTTTCTCAGGGTGGGTGCTGCCCTGCTGTGAGTTCTCTGGGGGCATAGTTTGCAAATGAATCTGCCAGGGGTGAGCTGCCATCCAAACCCAAGGTGCCTAGTATGAAAAGCAAGACATTTGTTTTAATTTTGCCTTTCATTTCAATTGTGATTTTCCTTATTTTTGGAGGAATTCTGAACATAAAATATCTTGAAGGCAATCGAGGAGAGGGGAGCTGAGACGAGTCATAACCAGACGAGGCATTAACAAAGGCTATGAATATGCAAAAGGCCCATCCATCAAAAGTCTGAGTGTCTCATTTTTAGAAATGGGTAGAGGCAGAAATGTCTCTGGTGTTTTCATTACAAAGGTTATGCAAAAAGTCAGTTCTGGAAAGGAAACAGATTGACAATAAAGCAAAAAGGGCTATTTAAAATTCTGTCTTGATAGGCAAAGAGAGATATTTGAAATATTTTATTGGCGCTGCACATGGGGTTTAAGTGTGCTGGAAAATACTGGAAACAAGCTATATTGCCATATTCCATTTATTGCCTCAAAAACGCTCTGCCCGGGATTGTCACATCCAAAACACAGGACAATGCTTCTCTGCCTCTCACTGTCTCTCTCTAATGAGAATGAACTTTCCCCCAGTACTTCAGCTAATATTTACACTGCGGACCCCACAGACACGTGGCTATTTGCCTGTCCATCTGGTGTAGGCTGCCACCAGAAGGCACAGGCGATCAGGTTTCAGGGGGGCCCTTCTCTCTGACTTGCCTGAAGGCAGGATGGCCAAGAACCCTTTCCTGGCTTATAGGACAGGTATTCCCAAAGGAGCGTTTACCTGAGAGGCTGCAGTGAGGATCGAACTTGTCCAGTATGTCTTCTGAAAGCTCCAGAGGTGAAACTGGCTCAGTGGACACCATCTCAGTGGACATCCTCAGTGGGGCGGGGGAGGGAGAGAGAGAGAGAGTCCTTTCCAGCACTGGTGAAATTAAAGGCCGTCATAAGCACGTAAGTACGCCTTCTGTTCATTCATTCACTCATTCATTCAATAAACAGATTAAATGCTGAGTGATTATTATTGTAGGAGCCAGCTCAATCCTATTTTTTCAAGTCCGCTTCTTAGAGTTAATTGCTAAATTTGAAATGTAAACCAAAATCAAATGAAACACACACACACCTAGACACACACAAAGTCTCTCTCCCTATGAGAACACACACACACACCTAGACACACACAAAGTCTCTCTCCCTATGAGAACACTTGCTCTATATCAAATGTTCATTGTTTGTCTACTTAAGGGTTGCAGAATCGAATCAAGTTCAAATTAGAAATGAGTTGGGCTAAAGAGTTAAAGAAAACATCAGCCACACACCGTGTGTATTTTATGTGCGGAGTTCTGTAGGCTATGATTGTATTCATATAACAGATGAGGAATGGGAGCACACCAGTTCACAATTAATTTAGCCATCACATGTCTTAGTTAAGCTTAGATCAAAATCTAGTTCCTGTAAATTTTAGGCACTTTAGCCTCTTAAAAATATGGCAAATCCTCTGAACCCAGGGTAGAAAAAGGCTCTTGGGTCCTCACCACTGTAACTTATAAAATAACTCATCTGTTTCCTCATGCAGTCTATCAGGACAGTAGGAACCCAGAGAGGGAAAGCCTGTTCTCTGTGAATATTTCTATTTGATTCCTAGGGATTCCTGACATTAAAGCCGGTCTCTTCCTGTCCCCAGATTCCTGCCTTTCCTGGAACACAAACCCATGGACTTTCCCTGGGACCAGTTACAGGCTCCTTCAGGAGGAGTGAAATTCTGCATTGATAACGTGTCAAGTCTGGACGAGAAATGCATTAGCTGAGGTTTCAAGAACGTCTTCATTAGGGCCTGTTTCTTGTGTTGCCGTCGGATAATTTATTGGTGGTGTTCAGAATAACAAGGGTAGAGTCAGGGGGAGAAATGAGCACTGTTAAAAGGAGTGAGCTGATCTTCTCGTGAGAGTCCAGAGCCTGTAACGCGCAGAAGAACCACAGATCATTCACAATGACAGTTGGAGCCCAGGCTGAATTAACTCCTTCGCCTTTGAAGACTAAGCTGCTGTTCCCTGGGAAGGCTGAGGGATCCTCCCCCACGAGCTGAGGTCACTGCCGAGCAGATGGGCCATTAGCTGATCACTTGAGGCCGGCTTTTAGTGTCACTCCTAGCAGACTGTGTGAGTGACTTCAGCAGAAATCAATTCAGACCATTGTTCTTAGTGTCTGGGCAGAGACTGCCAACTCCCTGGACCCACAAGGAAGTGTGTTGTAACTTTCCCTAGGCTGTCCCTTTGTGCCGGCATTTTTAGAAGGGAATTGTTACCCAGGAAGAGTGGGCTCTATGCTGAGGGCTCCAGGAAATGTGACAGACTCGACGACGTGGTTATGTTTAATGAAACCTCTTCTTTCTGAATTGTCACAGGTGTGCCGATAATCACCCCTCGGTGATCTGCTGAGCGGAGCCATCCTCAGAACAAACTTGAGTTGAGAGAGTTTAGACTGACCGACCATTACTCACGCGCTCTCAAGCAGAATCACTGCAGAGACTCAGGCCCTTACCATACACACTTGTCAGACATGTCCGCGATACTCTCCGTCTCCTCTCCAACTGAAACAAATTGCTCCTTGTACTGGGTATTCATTTCCTTTGAGTCCAGCAGTTGGTGATTTACTTTGAACCTATGCTTTTAAATCCTGCAGACTTGAAGTAATAATACCCTTCCCGTAGGGGTCCTGGGAAGGTGGGTTGGATTGTCTAGTCTTCAACACATAGGGCATTTTCTATAGATAGCGACTCTTCAACACATAGAGAGTATTTTCTATACATAGCGACCATTGTCTATGACAGTTGATGGGAACCAGCTGCATAACTGAAAACACCCAAAGAAACAATAGAAACTTTCACTTTCATGTAGGTGTTGAGCTGGGGAGAACCTACCGCCATCTGAGATAGTGGTCCATTGGGAGTGGACCACTAAAGGAAGGGTCTACCCATGGCTGGACAGGCTGGGGCAGCCAATAGTTCCTCAGAAATCCGACAAGGGCTCCTTTCAAAGACAACTCACATTTCTTTGTCTAGAGAGGAAGCAATTCTAGTTTAAACTGGTGTGACTGAAATCCAGCTGGGGTGGACTACTGTTTGCTAGATAGGAGGGGTTGGGGGACCATTTTCAGGTCTGGGGTTTGATGTTACAACAATATCAGAGGTAGTTGGCAGAGGAATATAAGACATTTTAATCTTGGATGATGTCATTAAAACTGTCCTGTCAGGAAATTCAAAGGAACTGAAAAATTTCTAAGAAGGATGGGGAAATATCTGATTCGGGGTTGTCTCACTGTTGGAGGTCACTTATTGCAGCCTGTTGAGTGTTGGATGAGATAAACCCAGCTCCCTCCCTGCTCTCCACTCCCATTCTCAGAGGAAAAGAAGCTACCTGCTGTGATAAGATGCAGGTGTGTCTCATGTCTGCTCCCCACACTGCCCAAGCATTCCCCCCACCTTCAGCTTCATCCCTGTCCCAAATAGGTTGTCACGGAGGACTCTGCACTTGTCATGATGCACAGGGAAGGTATCATTGGCTCCCTTTCCTGCTCTCTGTAATTTTGGGGGTTTCTGGGGAACCAGTTATTTTTCTTCAAATCTAAATAATTGGTCCTCTGGGTCCTTAAACTCCAACCCCAATGCTAAGGCCTTCAGAGGCACTTTTTCAAAGCGACTTTACACTAGGGTGTTCCATTTTCAGTCAAGTGATTTGAGACTCCTGTGCCATTTCTTGTCTCATGCTGCCTCAGCAGGGCCTCTGAATTCTCAGGTTCACTCAGTGCTGAGTGGCAGGATAGGCCCTTCCACCCTCACCTGAGGCCAAATGTTCTATGGAAACCAGGGCATTTTCATTACATAAGGTTCCCAGAAGGGCCTTGGGGAGCCCCAGCAATCTCGTGCATTTTTTCTACAGCCAAATGCAAGGATCCGCATTAAAGGGTGCAAGGACAGACTCCACAGAGATGCATATCCGTTTAGGTCAAGTTCTGCGGCTAAATGAGTCTGTGGGGAACTATGTAACAGCAGCGCCATCCTTTGTCCTTCCTGATTTTCAATTTTCAGATGTCTCAGAGAATAAAAGACTGATTATCTGATGTGTGTTGTTGTTGGTTATTGGAAAGAACGTGGGTGGCCCATGGGAAATGTGTGCTAGACCAAAAGACGTAACTTCTGTTTCTTGGGGAGATTTCCAGGAGATCATGCCCTAAAATCTTTCATCGTTCTTCTCTTTTCCTAAGGAACCTAGTGTTTCTTTTTATTGGGATACCTGCAAACACAAATCCCACTGGTAGAGAAGACCCATAAACAGTCCTCACACTACACAGCCGGTGCTGATGACACCAGTCTCTCAATCTTTTGAGACTAGAATCAGAGGGCCGAGGAGCTAGGCACTGGGGAGCAAATCTCCTTATGTTGCAGAAGATCCAGAGGACCAGTGTGTGCCAGGATAGCTCTAAAAACTCAGATGCACACTCTACTGTGGCTAGAGATCTCTCAATCTTTTGAGACTAGAATCAGAGGGCCGAGGAGCTAGGCACTGGGGAGCAAATCTCCTTATGTTGCAGAAGATCCAGAGGACCAGTGTGTGCCAGGATAGCTCTGAAAACTCAGATACACACTCTACTGTGGCTAGAGATCTCTCAATCTTTTGAGACTAGAATCAGAGGGCCGAGGAGCTAGGCACTGGGGAGCAAATCTCCTTATGTTGCAGAAGATCCAGAGGACCAGTGTGTGCCAGGATAGCTCTGAAAGCTCAGATGCACACTTTACTGTGGCTAGAGATCTCTCAATCTTTTGAGACTAGAATCAGAGGGCCGAGGAGCTAGGCACTGGGGAGCATAACTCGTTACGTTGCGGAAGATCCGGAGGACCAGTGTGTGCCAGGAGAGCTCTGAAAACTCAGATGCACACTTTACTGCCAGTCTTCACTACCCCAGGCTACTTTCAAGGGGACAGTTGTGTTGCCTCTGCAGCTCAGCTTGAAGTCACAAGCTGACCCGGGGTATTTTGTTCCTTAAGAGTGTAAGGATGTCTGTTATAATCCACAGGCAGAAAATGTCCAGAGGTGACACACTGTGAGGCAGGCAGCTCTAAGCAGAAACCAAGTCTTGGTTATTTTCTCTACTCTCTAGCTGGGCTGCGAGGTATTATTATGCTAAGTTAGCCTTCACACCTGTGCACTTGTTCCTAGTCAAGAGGCCAAAAAGTGGTAGATTTTACATCTGAAACGGGGCATGCCAAATGCTGTTTGCTAGGGCTGCTGAGAGTGCCAGGGCCCAGCCAGAAGCCTGGCACACACTGATCCTTCTGTGAGTAGATGCCTTCTTTGCTCACTTAGTCCCTGGGATTATAATACCTATATATAAATTACTCAAAATTGTCTTATCAATCTCACCCTAGTTCCGGCCTTTCTAAAGCTGCTAATGCACACCCAAAGTCATAAACCAAAGGCAGAACACCCCTTTCTTTCCAGGCCTCAGGATCAACACAAGCAAGTCTCAGAGGTAGGTGGGTACTCCCTTATTATATTATATTATATTAGCCATATAATATTCTAGAGGACATCCCCGAACAATTAGGTTTAGCTTGACTTGATGTAATAAAAGCTTCGGAAACATTATATCCACAGTCCAGCGTAAATCTGGTTAGCCTTCCCTCTGACCTTGCACAGTTCTTATCTTTGTCAACCTCTTCTATCTAAGGTCTGAGCTCCTGCCCCAGACCACATATGCAAAGAGAATGCCTTCATGTGGAAGACCTAAGCCCGCACGCAGTCTTTCTTCCTCAAGGAGACTGTGCCGTAAAGTAGGATGTGAGGAGGAACCGAGACAAGCACCCTTTGCCCTAATGGGCAAGGCCACGCCATGCTCAGCTCCAAACTTCACAGAAGGTCCCTTTCTGGAGGATGCAGACTGTCAGAGAACTCAGTACCCTCGCAGTCCCCCCCCCCCAAAAAAAAACAAAACCAGTAATGACAATTGTGACTTTGTCTGGCCCACGGAGCCCCTGCTTAGCCTAAACACTCTGCTTTGTCCCAGCAAGCCCAAGGAAGCAGTAAGATACTGGAAGCTTGCTTTTTTTTTTTTTATCACAGAAGTTTCTGGGGTAAAAATTTGAAGCACTTACCAATCAGTGCAGGTGCTTAGCGGAGAAGGCAGAGGCTAGAGTCCTGTGCTTCTCACCGGCTGGGCTCTTACTTCTCACTGGCTGCGGCTGCCCTGCTCCAGCTCCTCTTATCTAGGGACCAGCTGCTGTGGTTGCCATGGGGATGTTCTGTTTCTCAGGCACTGGGGCCAGGGGGATGGAGAGGGAATGATAACTAACTTGGTCACTCCTGCTCTCTGCAGCAACGATTGCATGTTATAAACAACAGCACACGGAGGGAGTCTATGCTGAGTTCTTAAGAATCTACACAAGCCTGGGAATCCTCCTAACAATTCGGCAGTAGGTTTAAAATCCTTCCTTCAGGGGTGGGATTGCCTGGCATTGCAAAAGTGGAAACTGAGGCACAGAGTTTAGCAGCTTGCCATTGAGGGGCAAATGGGTGTCCGTTGAGTCCAGAGCACAGGGTCACAATGAGGAAAGGGCTAATGGTGGTGTCACTCACTAACATTTACAGATGGTTAACACTTGCAAATCCCGCTAGCCCTACAGCCTTAGTAATCCTCATCCTAACAGCAGAGTGAAACAGAGAGGTCAGACCATCACCACGAGTTTATCAAAGCTTTACAGATCTGCTCAGGCCAAACAGCAAGGGGAGGGTTCAAATCCAGCAATGGAAGCTAAGTCCCTGTTCTTGGTCACTCTATCCTACTACTTACCAAAGAACATTTCAAAAAGCTCAAAGCAAAAGAGAGAAGTCTCTGACCATACAAGAAGCCAAACGAAACGAAACAACAACAACAACAAAACCTTGCATTCTTTTAAAGGAATCAAACAAGATGTTCCAAAGTCAAAAAAAACACATGTAGACCCAAGTAAGACAAGCTTGTAGACAAGCTTGGGCCCAAGTAAGCCGGTAAGACACGCTGGCCTGTGGAGAGTACAGCTCTATATTCTGGGTCAGCTCAAATACTAGGTCAGTATTTCTTTAAAAAAACAAACAAAAAAACAAACAAACAAAAAAACAAAAAGAAACGTTCCTGTGAAAAGATGGAAGTCTTTAACCCCAGCACTCAGCTGCAGAGGCAGATGGCTTTCTCTGAGTTCAAGGCCAGGCTGGACTCACTTGAGAGTGAGTTCCAGGACAGACAGCTAGGGCTACACAGTGAAAACCTGTCTTCAAAACCAAATAAAACAAGCAAGCAAGCAAACAAACAAACAAAACAAAAAAGAGGCTTCCAAAGGATCACTTGGGAAGGAAGGTCCTCAGTCCTCACCGGGAGGGACAGTGACTGGAAATAGTCCCCCTGCTTCCAGCTGCCTGACGCCTCACCAACAGCCTTGGTGGCTGCCCTATTAGCAGAATCTTCATTCCAGACCTAACCGGAAAGGATTACTTTCTTCCAAAATGCTGAAGTTTTCACTTCAAGTATGTTTTTGAGGTAACTGTAAATTAACACACAACCTCAGGAAATAATTCAGGAGCAACCCCTGTAATTCCCAGGCAGCACCCGCAATGGAAGCACCTTGAGGACCTAGAGCCGTGCCAGAGCTACCACAAGTGTTGACGTCATCATACTCAGGACACTTGTGACATCACATGGCTCCCTGATCAGGCATGTGCCTAGGGGGACCTCCCTCTTGCTCACCACCGTGTTCTGTGTTTCTGTGAATTTGTCTTCTCAGCACTGTGAGAAGCATGGAGTCCTGCAGGAGAAGGCTTTGGCTTGGCCTTTCTCTTTCTGCGTATTCTCTGAAGGTTCTTCACTGCCTGCACCAGTAACTCCTTCCATTTTATTCTGGAATAATATTCTGGGGTACCAGTGTGCATAAGCATTCACCTTCTGAAGAACAACTGGGTTGTCCCCAACGCTTGGCTATTACAAATGATGGTGCTCTGAACATTTGTATAGAGGCTTTTGTGTGAACAAAAATCTCTTGTTTCTCTTGGATAGGTGCCCAGAAGTACAATTTCTGGCAATCAAATGTTTAATGTTATGATACCATACAGCAGCTGTACTGTTTCCCAGCCGCACTAGCGGAGTGTGAATACCCGGGTCTCTTATCTTCAGTACTCTTCTGTATTGGCACAACTTCCTAGGCACTATGCTCATGATGTCGTGATAACTCATTGTGATTTTGATTTGCATCAAACAGTCCTGTGATATCAAATGTTTTTTATGTGCTCATTTGTCACATATAAATTTTCCATGAGAAATGTCTCACTGATTCTTTTCTCATTTTCTAATTGGATTGTGGTTTTTTTTATTGTTGAATTTTCAAAATTCTTTACATATTCTAGATACTAATCCTTAATTAGAAATTTAACTCGCAAGTATTTGCTCCTAATTTGTGCTTATCTTTTTAACCTCTTAGTTGAGTCCCTCACAAAGGAAAGGTTCTTAAAAGTTTAGACTCAAATTTATCACTAAAATCCATGGGTAACTGAGATTTTACCGAGACTCCTCAGAAATGAAATACTTGATTGTAAGACATTCTAGCCTGTGGAGTTTTTATAAACTTCTTAGTCATTTAATTTCCCACAGTTCAAAGGAATTATCTTCAAAGCGTATGGATTCCTACATCTTTTTGCATAGGCACATGCTCTCCCAAGTTCAGGGTGCTGCTGCTGTGGCCTCCCCCATGCTCTTGCACACATTCAACACACCTTCCAACTGATCATGTCCCTCCCCCATGCTCAGCATAGACGAAAATTGCAACTGAGATGGCAGATGGTAATGCAGATGTATGCCTTGGAGAGCTTTAAATAACAACCACACGTGCACTGGTGAAATCACCGACCCATGGCCCTAGGCCCCAGAGAAAGCACAAGAGGTTACAGTATCTGCAGAATTATCTGCAGTGTGCAAACGCCTCGAAGAAATGGCCGAGGCTTCTGCTTTCTTGTTGCTGGATGACCAATGCTAACTGATCTTGAAATAAACACATTTTCATTTTTGTTACAAATATTGAATCTGTATGAATGAGATTGATCTTAGAAATGCACATCTCCAAACTATGTATTTCAGTTAATAACTTCAAATATTTATTTCAAATAATAACTTCAGATAAGGGCTTTTCAAATATTTACTGTTCAAAATCAATCTACCAGAGTTTCTATGCGGATGGCTGGTGATAGGGAGAGAGAGAGAGAGAGAGAGAGAGAGAGAGAGAGAGAGAGAATCTTGCTTGTCTGCATCCACCTCCAAGGGAGGGAATGTCTGCCTCGTATCAATGCCTTCTGGTAAACAGCGGTCTGTGCCTCTGCTTTGGATACATCCTCCTTGAATACACTTTGGCTCCTGATAATGGGGGGGGGGCATTTGAGTTAAGACCAAGAAAATCTGGTATCTAACGAATTCCTTGCAATAAAAACACATAATTTACTAAATCTTTAAAATCGTCTTTCCTTTCAGTTAGGGTTGTTGTGAAGAACCAACGGAGGCAGAGCCTTTGTCTGCCGCACTAATTTCCCCTCACTGGTGACATTGTGTCCCACCAGTGCTGGTCCCGGTGCAGGTCCTCGCATCTGAAGGGGGACATTGATATCAGCCCAACTGCCTTCTCCTTTCCGTTTCCCACTATGTCTTTTGCACACAGTGCATCAAGTTCTATGCTTTTATCAACCAGACAGGCTTATGTATGCGCCAGTACAGTGTGGGATCCGGTGACTGCCATGGTGCCAGTGTCCCTCCTGCTGGTCTTTTAGGGGTACAGCACCTCTATCATCCCTCACCCCCCATAGCAGTCTGCGCAGCCTCTGATCTGTCCTCTGATGCACACGTCACCAAATGTGCCCTGACCTGATGACGTTTTATGAAGTTTTCACTCCATTACCTCACTATTTTCTCGTTTCTGCTCATCACACCCCATGAAGTACAAGCTTTCATATCCGGTTACAAGCATAAAACCTGTCTTGAGACAAAGGTCCTGGCCAAGACACATAGCTACTAGGAGCAAGAGGGTGGCTAGAAACCAGGTAGGTATCTCTTCTCTGGAGTCCGTGTCATCCTATGTCTCACGCGGTGAAGAGACTGACACTTCCCGTGTGTCACACACCTGTGGTGTCCTCATGCTTCTGCTCTTTCGCTCCCATACATTGTAGAAAGGAATCTAGCCCATCGTTGGTTCATTCACAAAAACACGCTCTCAAAGCTACACATCTGGGGTCTTTATAAAAGAGTGTTCACTGCTCAGGAGAGCAACAGCTTTCCCTCCGTCGCTAACCCGAAGATGTGCTTGAGTATCCATTCTGTCACAGCTTCCCAGGTGTGCAATAGATATAGGTACTGAAGGTAAGATGCCTGCTGACCATGCACTGACCAGTGCAGCCCCATTCAAGTCGTGAGGGTTATCCTGGCCACTGCTGACCTTCACAACACCCAAGAAAGTGTAAGACTGGGGGGAATGATTTTTTTTTTGTTTTTGCTCACTTCTTTCTCAATGTACTATTCTAATTTCCAAGTGTAACTTGTCCAGATTTTGAGAAAGCTTTACTACAGAGACAATGAAAGAAAGGAAGCAAACCCAATCCCTACTGTGTGCCAGTGCCTATCAAATGTTTCGTAAATGTTCTTTCAGGCTGCCTTGTTGGAGGAAACCGGAGAGGGGATTGATGTCAGCCGGCAGATGGTGAGAGCAGCAAGCACAACACATGGCTTCTGTGGGCTTCTGATGCAGAGGGAGTGAGTACATATATTCTCCCAAAGGGCACATAGAATTTTTAGGCACCTACAATGCACTTGAAAGCTTTTTTGTGCACAGAGAAAGAAGGAGCATTTAGAAATGTAGGATGGCCGCGCTTGCATTGTGCTACCAAATATTACTAATTAATCTCATGACCTCCCCATGAACACGAGGAAAAGTGTTTAGAAAGATTTTCACAATGTGGATAAAAACCTTTTTAAATTTTAAGAGTTTTGCCTCTTTGGTTTCAACTGCATGAAACTGACACCCAATGTGGGGATGTATAAAAGCAAATTCTAAGCCCAGCATGTATTTTCAATGGCAGCTATAACTTTTGCACTTGGTTTGAAGAAAAGCGTGTGTCTCCTCTTGCCACACCCATGAAGCCCAGGGAAGCTCTCATGCATTTGCTGGTGAGAAGGTCAGCACCCCAGGTGTTGGCAAGGGTCTGTGTGGCAAGCTTTGATGTGCACGCTGGCCAGGGCATGATGACTCGGACGTGCCACATATGTGCAGCCCATCGGTGTTGGTCTGCAGGTGTTGGGGAAACTGTCCAAGCTTTTTTAGAAAGGATTTGTATACCTTTCCATCCAATTGTGTATTCTTTGGGCTTTGGCACAGAGAAGAGATCATCTCTGTCTGTGTGTCCAGACAGATTCTTCCTAGATTCCCACTGCCAGGCAAGGAAACTGCAGTGATACCAATAGCCTTCAAGGGCAGTTTTGAACATTTCCATGAATAACCAGGCTCACCTGGGCAGGTTCTATGTTATCTACAGGATGGAGCATTATCTCCCTAGCAGTTTCCTCCTTGGTCTCCATACGCATATGTATGTCATATATGAGATACCTGGCAAGACAGCAGAAGGCTTTAGGTCAGAGAGAATTGAACTCTCATGCCATCTCTTCAATTTATTCCATGTTGATCACAGACAATTCGATCTCTGAAATCTCATTCTCCACCTAGAAAAGCAGTCCAGTCACGCTTATTTACAGAGCTGCATGGGTATTAAGTGAGCTGATGCTATCAAAGTCTCGGATACAATGGTTGATCCATCATGGGCGTCTAAAAATACTCACTCTCCTTTTGTTTAGCCTACTCTTTCACTGTAGCAGGACCATTAATGACAGAAATCCCAAACTCAAGTTCAATTCTGTTCCCATGAGATTCTCCTGGATCAGCTTAGACAAACTCTACACTTAGATATGATTAGAACTCTGTAAACCATTTACAAGAACAACTTGTTAAGATTATAACTTTATGCCCTTTCAGTCTGTTCATTCCAACGAAAGGTGGAAAGGGACTTCTGCTAATCTTCGTAATGTAGAAAAATGCAAGATTTTAGGAATTAGTTTTTTTTTTTGAACCTACTGCAGAGAAGATGATGCAAAGAAGTCTAATGATCTAAATTTAATGAACTAGTTCCTGTTAAGAGAGAAGGGAGTCATGACTGCCTTCAACATTTGCACAGGGAGAAGTAGGAATTCATTGTAGGTGAGAATAAAGAGATTCCTCAATGATGGGATAAGAGCTGAAGAGATAGTTGAGAACTCCAAGGACCCATGGCCAAATAGAATCCTACCACTTGCCCAACACTAGGCAAAACAAAAAAGTCTGGGACTTACTGAGCCTTCTATAAGGCAAATTCAGTGGCACGCCCAAGTTGCTTTAAGGGCGGGGGAGTCAAGGTAGTCCCAGAGGAAACAGAAAATTAGTTACTCCTACTTAGCTTTTTCCAGTGTAAATTCCATGTAGACTATAGTAATAAATGCAAGAAGTAGAAGTACCCACTACAAGTACTAAAAGATACAGGTGAGTATTTCATATCCTTGAATATGAAAAACAATAAAGCAAAGGCCATGAAAACTGACTGTATAAAATTTACAGACTGATACAAGTAGATTAAATAAATTCAGATTGTTTGAAATATATGCAGCAAAGACTGAATGTTTTTAGTCAAGAAAGAGTTCTTACAGATTGAAAAGAAAGAGAAGTAATTTCCCTCCTAAAAGGATTGAATTTACAAATGACAGGATCATGTTGGAAATTAGAGTCCCAGCCTTCCATCTCTTTAGAGGTTAGATTTACTCCAAACAGTCAGGACCCAGTGATTGACAGTCAGCTTCCCTTTTGTTGTTGTTGTTGTTTGTTTTTGCCTCACTTTCAACTCTACTTAACAAACAAACAAAAAAAAAAGGTCAAACTGTTTTATAAACTGACTGTATTGGATGCCCAGCTTTATTAACCTGCACGATGACAATTTCATATCAGGAGACTCCAGTGATCTTTCTTTTCCTTTTAATTTTATTATAAAGTTCTGCACTCCATAACCTGAATGCATGTGATGACAGCTTACTTTGATAGCTCACCTTCCTATCTGAATGGACAGGCTCTGCTGTTTCTTATATTAGTAGATCTCATTGACTCTGTCCATATGAGAATAAGTAGAAGCTATCCTGACATCCAGAGCATGGTATGGGAGAGAGTCAGATGCTTCACTGTGCTAGTTTGATGAAGTGCGATGAGAAAGGCAGGGAATGTACATCATGTAGCTGACCTAGTGGCCATGTGAGGCAGCCATTGAACACACGGTGCCAAGGTACAATGGGACTCTGTAACAGACGTGCTAAGAGCCATTGCATCATAGTTTCCTTTAGTCGGGATTTGGCAATAGTTGCCATGTTTCATTTAAAAACATATTCCAGTAGGCCTGAGCAGGACTTCTGCAGTCTCGGTGTGAGTCTGGGACCTCCAAGAGAGTTGGCAGGAACCAGAGACCTCTGCAGGTCTTGGTGTGAGTATCCAAAGGATGCTCAACTGTGCCACAAAGAGTACCACAACATGCGCTCAACTATGTTCATAGCATCATTGTTTGTCATAGCCACAACCTGGAAACAACCTAAATGCCCCTTGACCGAAGAATGGATAAGGAAAATGTGGTACATTTACTCAATAGAGTTCTACACAGCAGAAAAAATAATGATGTCTTGAAATTTGTAGGCAAATGAATGGATCTAGAAAACATCATATTGAGTGAGGTAACCCAGACCCAGAAAGATAAATATCATATGTACTCACTCATAAGTGGACTTTAGGCATAAAGCAAAAGAAAACCAGCCTACAAATCACAATCCCAGAGAACCTAGACAACAATGAGGATCTTAAGAGAGACATACATGGATCTAATCTATATGGAAAGTAGAAAAGGGCAAGATATCCTGAGTAAATTGGGAGCTTGGGGACCATGGGAGAGGGTTGAATGGGAGGAGAGAGAAAGGGAGGGGAACAGAGAAAAAAATGTATAGATCAATAAAATCAATAAAAATTTAAAATGTGCAAAAATATGAAAACATACTTCTAAATCTAAGCCATACTGAGTTAAGGGTTACCAGTTAGAGGGATTAGGAGAACCATAGTATTTGCAGAGAATTATGCAGAAACATAAAGGAGAGACTGTGGAAGAAAGCTACAGTGGGCAGAAGTTAAGGACTGCTGGTCAGTGGATAGGCATGGCTTAATTTCATGTGGAATTGGGCATGCAGTCTATGAATGTTTAAGACTGACTGAATGATATTTGACAAGACATCAAATCACTCACACTCTCAAAGTTGATTGCCGTCTAACATAGCTATTTCTGGGTCATCTGAAAAGCGACTCAGGGACCTGTCGCAGGTGGGAGGAGGGATGGTCCCAGACCATTGTGGGACAATTCAAGGTTGCATACAGCTTCATGTTTGCTACACAGACTTTCTCTATTAGGTAAAAAAATGAACTGAAGATTGGGAGACAAGGCAAAGAAGGGGAACATGTTCTCTTTTATTTTTTAATTATATCTGATAATCAAAAATGGCTGTAGGCTGCAATTCAGCCCTAGAGAAATTGCCCATTGAAAATGATGCTGAATAGCAGACCTCAAATCCCATTGTGTGAGTAATAGTCTAATAAACCCTACCTATTCTTCTCCCTCCCACATCAGTCTGCACAAAGGAAATGGTCCCTTGGGCAAAATGAAGAGTCTGATGAAAATCCTGTTTTTTTACAGATGCCGTATTGTTTTCTCTGAACACAGCGCTGATGATGACAGATTGTGATGTGGGAAAGTCATTTTTTGTTGTTAGTTAGGGACTAAATGGGAAGTGTTGCCATAGTCACTTAAAGTGGTCTGTATTTTACTCTGTCTGTGGATTTTGAAATAATAAGTGGATTCAAATACTCAGTTGAAGCAATGTAACCTTTCCTAATTACATAAGAGTAATTTAACATTTTTGTTACTGATAGACTACTCTGTTTGAGAGCAGAGAAGGTTAACAAAGATTTTGGGTAGATAGTTTTTCTGGGACAACTTGTGAGCTGTTCTTCTAATACACAATACCCTTCTCTTTTATTTATAAATAAAACATAAATGGGATATAAAAAGGATAAGGAAAAGGAAAGGAAAAGAAAAGAAAGGAAAGGTGGGGAAGGAAAAGGAAAACGAGAAAGTGACATAAAATTGAGTGTTGTGCCAACTATTACAGAAGTTCCTGTCTTACTGCTCTTTGCTTCCTGTCCTGTGCTAGAATCAAATGCCCATAAAGTTGCCAGACTAACCTCTCAAAACGCAGCAAACATGTGGTGCATATTGCTTCAAATCCTCCAATGGCTTCTTGTTGCATTCAAAATAAAATCCAAACTTCACTTGGCTTGATAGACTGCTATAGTTTTGGATGTCCCTAAAGTCTATGTGATAAAGGCTTGATCATTAGCCTGTAGCATTTTGGGAGGTAGTAAAACTTTTCAAGGGAAGTACATTGCAAGAGAAAATTTGACCATCTTGTTGCTTGTCCTTAAAGGGGTTGTTATGATGGCGGAGAGTCTTCTGTTTTGTGTTAATTTCATTGGTTAAATAAAGAGACTGCCTTGGCCCTTTAATAGGACAGAAAATTAGGTAGGTGGAGTAGACTGAACAGAATGCTGGGAGAAAGAAGCCGAGTCAGTCAGTCGCCATAGCTCTCCTCTCCGAGATGGATGCAGGTTAAGAATATTCCTGGTAAGACACCACATTGTGGTGCTACATAGATTACTAAATGTGGGTTAATCAAGATGTGAAAGTTAGTCAGTAAGAAACTAGAGCTAATGGGCCAAGCAGTATTTAAAAGAATACAATTTGTGTGTTGTTATTTTGGGTGTAAAGCTAGCCGTGCAGAGCTGAGCAGAAACACAGCCCGCAGCTCCTTCTACATTGTTAGGACTATGGACACTTGCTGTCTCTTTCAGCATACCAGTGACTGTCAATTGAACAGTTTTTCTCTGCCCCACACTTTTTGCCATGATAATACCGTGCCACCAGAGACCAAAAAGCAACTGGGTCAACTAACCACAAAGTTCACCCTATGTAACCATAAGCCAAACTGAACCATAAGCCAAACTAGACTTGTCTTGTTAATGTGACAGAATGTCTGGAGGATAAATAGTTCACAAACTATGCTTGTTTAGTACCTACTTATTGCTCCTTCCTTAACCAGCTTTAGTTTGGGTGACTTCTGTATTTCATAGACAGGCCAATGTGTCATTCCCAGTCTAGGAGCATCTCTGTTCTACCCTCTCTAGAAACATTCTGCCCTCAGAGGTCACATTTCTTCCTTTCTTTTTCCTTCCTTCCTTCCTTCCTTCCTTCCTTCCTTCCTTTTCTAATATGTTGTTGGGACATAATTTGAATACAAGCAAAATATTTAGGAGCTTTAGTATGTTCATAAAATTATGCCTCCACCTTTATAAAGGCTTAAATCCATACCAAGCTCCCTGTATTCTTCACTTTGACTCCCAGCCCTAGACATCTGTTGAAGCATTTTCTGATTCTGAATGTATTCTGTGAACAAGGTCATAAAATACATGGTCTTTTGTGACTGGCTTCTTTCACTTGTTGGTATAATGTTTTGTTTTGTCTTCTGGGTTTATTTGAGGTTTATCATGTTGTAGTTAGTATTCACATTTTTAACTTCTAAAAAAATGTTCCATTGAATTGAACTTTATCTATTCCTATGCTCAGCGACTTATCAGCTAATATAGATCTATGCTGTTTCTGATTCTCATGAGCAATGCTCCTGTGAACATTTATGTAGAAATCTACATACAGTCATGATTTTTTGTGGGTAGACAGGAGTAGAATAGCTAGGCTAGGTGATAATTCTGCATTTAGTACAGTAAGAAACTAATATGTTATTTTCTAAATTGGCTATGCCCATTTCTATTACCACAAAAATTATAAAGAGTTGTGATTTTTCTACATTCTGAACACTTGCTGACATGTGACTGGCTTAGTTTTTCTATTTTAGTCTGTATGTCACTGATAGAGCTGCCCAATGACTAATGGAATGGTGCAGTATGATCACCACATCAATTATCATGTTATCTAATTTATTAATTATATTAGATAATTGCACTTGCTAATATTTAAAATTTTATTGCTTTTGCATATTTCCTGACTGCCCAGACATGAATAATCACACTGGACTATATTAATTACAACACTGTTTGGCTGATGGCTCAGGCATATTTCTACCTAGCTCTTATATCTTAAATTAACCCATTTCTATTAGTCTATGTATTGCCATATGGTCGTGGCATTATCTCATTTTCTACATGTATTGTTTCCTTGGCAGTTGACCAGCATTTGCCTGACTCCACCTTTTTCTCTCCTTAGAGTATCTGCCTTGCTATATTATGCCCTGCCACAGGCCAAAGCAGCTTCTTTATTAACCAAAGATGATAAAATACATTCATAGCATATAAAGGAGAATCCCACATCATCTCCCCTTTTCTGTCTAAATAAAAAGGAAGGTTTTAACTTTAACAAAAATTACATATAACAAAAACAGGTATCAAACAAGAAATACAGTTATAATATTTCTTTGTGAGTCTAAAGTTTCATATGTACTTTATCTTTTATCATTACGAAGTAAAACTATAACTGTCTGTCTTCAACTCCATCAAAGATCCCAGAATGATATAATATTACCTAAGTAAACAGGAAGTACATTGTAGGCAACTTCAAAATTTAGAATTGACAAAAATATCTCACTGCCTGGACAGTTACCCAAAGTTCTTCTATAACATTGGGACATCCTTCTTCAGGTTACAGGCCCATAGTATCTGACAGATTTTTCTAAGAAGCAAGAAATTTGAAAGACTGTTTTTTTGTCAGTTTGTCAGTCATTTTCTTCTCTGTTCTGCAGAATGTCTGGCAGACTCTTTCATGAAGCAGGAACCCTGAAGAGCTGTCTTACCTTCTTTAGGAAAATTCATCAGTAATTTTCTATGGATCCTGCATGTCCAGTTTATACAGCATACCACCAAGCAGTCCATCCAAGAGCAGTTTCTTACCCAAATGGCTAGCCTTTAGTCACATTGAAGGAAAATTCTCTAATGAGATTCCCCAATCACCATCAACTTCTCTCAAGTAATTGGTGTGGCCAGAAGGAGTCATGACACACTGTTGAGAAAAGTCTAAGTTCTTAAAATGTTTTAAATGCTGTATTCTGTAGGTCTTTGAAGTGATGAAAATTATCTATCTGAAATATATCTCTATATATCTAGAAAACTTAATATAATTAAAAGTTTGATAATTACAGATGACTATCTATTAATGTGTATTTCTTAACCATACATTACATTTTTAAATGAGTTGCATAAACACAATACCTTAAACAAGATCAGAAATATATATACACAGTGTAACAAAATTGACCTTAAATTTTTATCAATAGACCAAGATCCAAACCAATGCAAAATATTATACTCTATATCATATCACCCCCCCTTTTTTTAAAAAAAATTGGCTGTGACCATTAACCACTTATAATCAACCTTTAGATGAAAACAAACATTTATAAACAGTCATTTTGGGACTTTGGACTAGTTTTCTTCAAACTGCTTCTGATATTTGTTGGGCAAACTAATTTTAGGGTTCATGGAGACCTTTTGCTGGTCTTGTTCCATCAAAGCACATTAGTCTGAAAGGAACCCAAAGGTTCTTATCCTCTCTGGAAACAAAGGTAGAAACTCTTTTCCAAAGTAACATATCCTTAGACTCAAATTTTGAAATCAAGTTACCTTTAAAATATATATTAGTTCAGCTTAACATTCCCAAGAATTAAATATTTTTTCAGCAATTAAGTTATTAACAGTCAAAGATCCAAAGAAAATACAGTAATACACATAATCCAGACTCTCTTGGTATATTTCATCTTTATGTGGCTTTTTTTTGCTCTAGTACTTTTTAATATTTATTATCTTTACTCCTTTAATCTATGACTGTCTGTACTCTCTTATATTGCTTTTACTTTCTCTTTAAAGACTTTGTTTTATTTTTTAAAACTCTTTCTATAACTGCCTGCACCTATGTTTTCTTAAGCCAATATACACATTTAAAAAACACATTATGACCTATCTAGAGGTTTATTGCTGTCTGAATCTGTCTTTATTGTGTATCTATAACCCCATTTTGATGATTGTTGTGAACTGTTAATCAAGCATGGACAGGACCAGAGTGACTACTTTGGCTGTTGATTCTACCCTACTTGGCTTTCCAACATGGTAGAGGTCCCTTTACCACCAGCTCTGGAAGCTATGCTTACCATGCCAACTCTGGGAAGCAATTGGCCCATGCCGCCACCAAGTAACTTGCAGCACAGTGCCCACAAACCCCATTCAAGTGCTCCATAGTAGCACCTCCTAAAAGATCTGGAGCCATTTGTGCAACCAGCATGAACCAGGAAGATGTCTCTTAAAGGAACTGTGCAGCTTTTGCTGCTAACGTTGAGTCAGGAAGTCTTCTCTTAAAGGAGTTGCACCTCTGCTTGCTGTCAACAAACAGAGCCTATCTGAAAAATGTGTGGCCACCAGGAAGCTCCAAATGACTTCTTTTCTGTGGGTCTAGAAGCTCTTTTTTTAAGCTTCCTTAGGCTTTATGTGGATATTCTTGACAAACGTTTGGATGTCATTATGTAAATGAAGACTGCATGTTCATGTCCAGGTTACCCAGACTCAGATAATAACACTGAAACTACATTAATTGCAACTCTGTATGTCAATGGCTCAGGCACATTTCTAGCTAGCTCTTACATCTTAAATTAACCCATTTTTATATGGCCATAGAGTTATCTTATTTTCGACATGTCTTGTTTCCTCAGCGATTGGCAGAAACCTTCCTGAATAAATTATGTGAAAACAAGACCTTGTCTACTTTGTTTTGTGTGTTTGAGACACTACACTCTTGACTAGCATAAAATATGGATATGATAGCCATTTGTTGGAAAAAACAGCTTTCCATATTAGATTCCTATTCCTGAACCCATGTCCCTAATGCTTGGAGTCACCACATACTTTTCCCATCTTCTTTTCCTTTGTCTTTACTAGAGCATGGCTCTTCCTTTTTTGCATTTTCAATGAGTACTGTCTTATTCCAACTCCAGCACTCTGTACCTGGTGGCCTACAACCTACTGTTTGACTTATACAATATCTGCTGTTCTCTGTGTGTACTCTCTTTTACTATCATTTCTGCACCCCATGGTGCAAAATGTCCTGGATTCTATTTCAAGCTAATATATTCTTTCCTGTTTCAATCCATCACTCTGGATGTTCAGTCATATGTTTTTTGGCTAATGGCTAGACAGGGACAGATTCTAAGAAGCAGGACCTAAGAAATAAGATTTCAAATAGAGAAACTACAAATGATGAAAAATTTTTCCTATTCCAATATCTATTTGTTTGCATTTTTTTACTACTGCAGTAGCTTCTCAATTTTACCTTAATAACAGGCCTTGATTCAAGACTGAGTCTTCAACTTCATCTTTTTTTTCTCCCAATTATCTTGCCTATTCTAGTTCTTTTATTTTTCCAAGTAAGTTTTAGAATATAATCATCAATTTCTTTAAAAATTTCTGCTGAGTTGATTGTAATTGAATCCCTAGATCATTGGAGTATTCTGACATTTTGCCAGCATACCATTGACTCTTCCAATCAATAAACACCTTATGTATCTACTCACTTCATTTTTATGGTTTAATTAAACAATGTTTTGTAGTTTTTCTTCAATACATAATTGAAGTCCGATGATCAAATATGGCTCCATTTAAAAGTAACAAAACAAAACCAAAAATCATTAATCTGGGCCAGAATATGTGGTGATGAGGGTGAATATTGCTACAGATGCGAGATGTGATGAAGGTAAGGAAGAGGAATAGGAGAGAATAATAAGAATATATTGTCTATATTGATGAAACTGTGCAATAACAAAACTAATCAACAAAAACCCACTCAGAAAAGCACCAGAAAGCATCTGAAGCCTGTAGGAGAGAACTTTCTGCTTGCTGTAACTCACCTGATACCCCAAATACATTTGCTAATGCATCTATTTAAAACTTTCTTTTGTTTCATGCTTGTATCAAAAGCATATAGCTGCCTCCATCCACTGCAACCTGAATCCACGTTCCCTGGCCGTGGTACTCTCGTTCAACTCAGAATATATCTTATTCCCTTTTTAAAAAACATGTATTTTGCAGCTCATAGTGAAAAAAATTGTATGTTTTCTCAATTTTAAAAATGTTTCATTTATTTGCTGTACTTTAGTTATGACTTTATTTTTCTAATTATGCACTGCATTTTACAAAATGTAAATTTGGTACACTGAATCAGCTTATACAGTCTTGCTAAACTCACTGCTTAATAGCTCTTCTGCAGATCTTTTAGAATTTTCTTGTTGGACAATAGTCTCATCTACAAATAGAATTTTAGTTTTTTAAAAGTATGGATTTCATTCACTTTTCTTGCATCTTTGCCCTCTTTAAACCATCCATTAAAATTCTGCAGAGGTGTGGTGAGAGTGGACAGTCATGCATCACTTCTGATCTTGGTAAGCAACTAATAATCTTTTCACAATTGGTGATGATAATTATTGCATTTTATCAATGTCCTTCACCATTACCATTTTTGTGAAGGTCCCCTCAATTTCTATTTATGGAGGTATTATTATCACGAAACTGTAAGTTCTATCAAATATTTCTTCTGAATATACTATGATGACTAGAAGTATATTTCTTATAATCTACTAGTAATAAAATTATATTAATTCATTTTGAATAGCCTATACAAACTGTCAATATATGTCCCACTCTATTATGATTTGCTATTCATTTTTATGAAAATATAAATCTATTGACTAGACTTTGAAGACACTTAAGCGGATCAATGTACTTGACTTTTGTTTTTAAAAGGCCATTATGGCTATTGAGTAGCCAGTAGATAAATGAAGGAATGAATTAAATATTCTATGATAGCCCATTATGAGCATGACTGTCTGGACAGGTGAAGCAGATTAAGTGTTTCAAGATGCAGAATACAATGTGTCCCTTCTAGCCTGTCTCAGGGATACTCTCTTAATCTAAAAAGACTTAATTAATCTCTTTGAAAGGAAAGGTTCCTGTGGGAGGCGATTCCTGTTGGATGAGGTCCCATATTGTTGGCAAGAGTTTAGAAAACACCTTTCCTTCAAGCCATCTCAGACGTGGTAATCCAGGAGGAGTCAGGTGCCGCATCTTAATTGATGTCATGATAAACAGTTGCATCTGCTTTCCAAGAGAGCCAGGCACAAACTCCATGTTCCATATCTATGGCAACTGGAACATCATTTTCTATTATGTTCTATTTAGTTCTGACAGACAAATGATTAATTAGCACAATCAGCATCTCTCCTTGAAAATGGCCATGGATCAGTGTGTCTCCCTTCTTCGTGTAATTGAATCAAGGCTCGCACACCTGTTTCCACTTCTTTTAAACAAACACCTGCCCACTAACCAACACAAAGCACTATTAAATCTCATCCAGCCTTGTGCATAAGTACATTGTTCAACGTGACCTAATCAATGCTGAAAGGTAGGAAAGCATGGGGTTCAAAGAAGACTACTGACAAACTCCCACCTACACTCGCTGCAGCTCTGTTCCAACTCAGGCTGTGTGACAGAACAGGCCATAACTAGCTACATTCTAGAGTGATGAAGAGGTTGCATGATGTTCCACCTCTGTGACATTATCAATTCCCTTAACACCTATAAATCTCTGTCCCTCGGCATTAAAATGTAGTGAGGGAAGTCCAACACGTCAGGGAACCCTGATTGCTCTTCGAGCTGATGAGGGAGGGGGACTTGATTGGGGGAGGGGGAGGGAAATGGGAGGCAGTGGCGGGGAGGAGGCAGAAATCTTTAATAAATAAATAAATTTTTAAAAAAAGAAAAAAAATTAATCTCGTAAAACAGGATGAAAGAATATTCATGAAAAAATGTAGTGAGGATAGTTACTTCAGATGCTTGTTTCTTTTTTTTAGTTGTTGAAAAGAAAAAAAATTCCGCCTCCTCCCCGTTTCCCATTTCCCTCCCCCTCCTCCCACACATCGCCCCTCCCCTCCCCCCCTCCCCCCCACTTCATTCCCCCTCCCTCTAGAGAATGAAGAGCAGTCCATATTCCCTGCCCTGTGGGAAGTCCAAGGTCCTCCCACTTCTATCCAGGTCCAGGAAGGTGAGAATCCAAACAGGCTAGGCTCCCACAAAGCCAGTTCATGTATTAGGATCGAAACCTAGTGCCATTATCCTTGGCTTCTCATCAGCCTTCATTGTCTGCCATGTTCAGAAAGTCTGGTTTCATCCCATGCTTATTCAGTCCCAGTCCCGCTGGCCTTGGTGAGCTCCCAATAGATCAGTTCCACTGTCACAGTGGGTGGGAGCACCCCTCGTGGTCCTGACTTCCTTGCTCATGTTCTCCTTCCTTTTGCTTCTCATTTGGATCTTGAGCTCAGTCCAGTGCTTCAATTTGGGTCTCTCTCTCTATCTCGATCCATCGCCAGATGAAGGTTCTAAGGTGATATGCAAGATATTCATGAGTATGGCTATATGACAAAAGCATTTGTTCAACTATGTTCATAGCAGCATTATTTGTAATAGCCAGAACCTGGAAACAACCTAGATGCCCTTCAATGGAAGAATGGATGAAAAAAGTGTGGAATATATATATATATATATATATATATATATATATATATATATATTAGAGTATTACTCAGCGGTAAAAAACAATGACTTTGTGAATTTTGCATGCAAATGGATGGAAATAGAAAACACTATCCTGAGTGAGGTATCCCAGACCCAAAAAGATGAACACGGGATGTACTCACTCATAATTGGTTTCTAGCCATAAATAAAGGACATTGAGCATATAATTTGTGATATGGGATATGGGAAGTAGACAAGCTTGCCGGGCAAAAACTGGGAACTTGGGGGTGAGGTGGGCTAAGGGGAAATGGGGTGAGAAACGTGAGAAGGGAAGGATGGGGGGAGCTTGGGGGAATGGGGTGGTTGTGATAAAGGAAGGGTGGATACGGGAGCAGAGAAATCTATATCCTAATTAAGGGAGCCATCTTAGGGTTGGCAAGAGACTTGACTCTAGAGGCACTCACAGGTGTCCAGGGAGATGTCCCAAGCTAGTACCTTGGGCAACTGAGGAGAGGGAACCTGAAATGACCCTATCCTATAGCCATACTCAGATGCTTGTTTCTTATGTGTGAATCACACCCAAACAGGATTTGGTGCAGTGTCTAGCATATGGTTCTCAGCTTATGGGTTGTGACCCTTTTTGAGAAACCTTTATCTCCAAAAATATATACATTATGACTTATAACAGTAGCAAAATTGCAGTAGTAGAGCAGCAATGGAAATAATTTTATGGTGGGGGGTCACCATAGCATGAGGAACTGCACTGAAGCGTCACAGCATTAGGAAGGCTGAGAATCACTAATACAGCCTGTGATAAACAAACATTAGTATGAATTCCAACTATAATAAGAGAGTATCACGAACAACTATGAAACTGAATTCAATTAAGTTTCGAAGGGGTGTGCTGGTTGTGGTTTTTTGTTTGTCTTTTTTTAATTTGTGCCAACTTGACATAAGGTAGAGTCACCAAGGGAAAGGGAAGACCAACTGAGAAAATTCCTCCATTAGATTTGTGAGCAGGCAAGTCTGTGGAAGCGTTTTCTTGATTGATGTTTGATTTCAGAGGGTCCAGCACACTCTGGGTGGTGCTACCCCTAGGCAGGTGGTCCTGGAAGGTCCAGGAAAGGCAGATGAGTGTGAGCCGGATGAATAAGAAGCACCCCCATGGTTTTGGTTCAGTTTTTGACTCTAGGTCAGCGGTTCTCAAATTTCCTGACGCTGTGACCATTCAAGATGGTTCCTCATGTTGTGGTGACCCCCAACCTTAGACTTATTTCATTGATGTTTTATAGCTGTAACTGCTTCTGTTATGAATTGAAATGTAAATATTTTGAAGATAGAGGTTTGCCAAAAGGGTCGTGATAACAGATTGAGAAACACTGGTTTAGAGGGGAACAAAAGGAGACTCCTGGGGGAGAATGGTAAGAAAGGAGGTATGAGGTGAGGAGTAAATACACTCAGTAAACAATATATATTTGTCTAAAAACATTCTTATCTAGCATAGTACTACATACAATCATATAATGAATATATACAATGAACAATTATAAATTAGAATACAAAGTATATGGCCTGCTGATTTGAAGATGATTACATAAAATGTGTAAACATTTTCATGGTGCTTTTAAGTTACTGGTTTTCAACCTGTGGGTTGTGACACCCATTGATACAGTATCTTGTATATCAGATATTTATAGTATGATTCATAACAGTAGCAAAATTACATTGATGAAGTAACAGTCAATAATTTTATGGTTGGGGATCACCACAACATAAGACACTTCCCCTATAATATTAAAAAGTCATCTTAGAAGAAAATCTCTAGGCAAAATTTTTGGTTCTCTGATTTTTACAATCTTTCTGTCTTTTTTAATTTATATAATCTTTCTGAGCTGTTTCCTGAGTCTTAGGGTAGGGGTTGTGTAATAGATGTAATCTATCCACTGGGACAAGGTACCACATAACCAGTTGTTCTCAAGTGGAAGAATTGTGTTGTAAATGTTATCCATTGGGACTAGGTACCACATGATCAGTCTTTTCAAGTGGGAGGGTTCTATTGTAGATGTTATATTTTGAGATTTGGTAGCAAGAGATCAGTTGTTTTCAGATGTGAGGGTTGTGTTGTAGTTGTTATTCATTGGGAATGGACACATATGATCAGTTGTTCTCAGGTGTAGACAGAAGTTTCTGTCATGCCTGGTCCCAGAGCCATTCAGTTTCAAGGAAATATACAGAAGCTTGTATTAATTATAAACTGTTTGACCTATTAGCTCAATCTTATTATTAATTAACTCTTACAACTTAAATTAACTCACAATTCTTATCTATATTTAGCCACATGGTTTGGTACTTTTTCTCAGTAAGTCCTTTTTGTCTTACTTCCTCTGCATCTGGCTGGTGATAGACTCTCTGTCTTTCCTCTTCCCAGAATTTTCTTCTTAGTCTGGGAATTCTTGTTGCCCTGTGTATACTTCCAGCCTGGCTACTGGCCAATCAGTATTTTATTAAACTAATACAAGTGACAAATCTTTACAGTGAACAAAAGCATTATCCCATAGAATTTCCCCTTTTTCTTTTCCAAACAAGAACTCTGAATCTAAACTCCTTTATTTACCTTTTTCCTGATCATTATTCATAACAACTTATAACCACCACTCTTAACAAGGGCAAACTTCAATAATCCATGTTTTGGGGGATGTAGACATTTTCTAGGCTACTTCCTGCTGATTGGTGGTGCTGCTAATCTTATGGGGACCCAAAGAAAAATTAGGATTATGGTCAAATCCTGACTTGAGTATTCTGTGAGGCTGGATCATCTCAGTAGTCATGAGGCTGTTCTGGATGTAGAACTCAGAAAAAAATGTAACAGAGTTCTCTAAAATCTGGGCCATTTGATCCTACCAGAAAATTTTCAGAGGGTTTTCTTTGATCAAACTTCTTTTTCTTTTTTTTTTCTTTTTTTTCAAACTTATTTTTCTTAACCCAGAATGAATGCACAGTCTCCATTTCCTTTGGAAACAAAACCAAAACCTCTTCTCCAAAGTAGCATATCTTTTGACTTAACTTGATTTGACTTTGAAGTCAAGGCATTTTCAAAATATATAGGTTGGATTAATCAAGCAGCATTTATAATCAATATCTTTTGGCAGCTGTTGCTCCTTTCTAAGCAGTCATACAATTAAAAGATAATACAATAACATATAGTATCCTGATTCTCTGTACTTTTCATCTTTACATCGCCTTTGTTCTATTTCTTTTACTTTTATTTTTTGGTTTTCTGAGACAGGATTTCTCTGTGTAGCCCTGGCTGTCCTGCATCTCACTCTGTAGACCAGGCTGGCCTCAAACTCACAGAGATCTGCCTGCCTCTGCCTCCTGAATTCTAGGATTAAAGGCGTGTGCCACTATATCTGACTACTCTTTTTCTTTTTTGAAGGACTATCTCTATCATTTTTCTTTTCACTTCCAAGTCTATGTATATTTTTAAACACACTATAAACTTTTGTTGTTGTTTTGTTTTTTATCTGAATCTGTCTTTACTTTATACAGCTATCATTTTCTGAGCACACAAGTCTTTAATCTGCTAAGCAATATGGCTAGGATTAAAGCTGTGACTTTAGTGGCTGCCTCCACCCCATTCCTTAGCTTTTTGAGATTCCAGCTTTATGGTTGAGGTATTGGCAGGAGCCACTTTATTGCCACAACTCTGGAGTTTCTAGGTCCATGCCACCACCAAGAAGCCTGTTTCTGGCTGCTCATAAGCACCATTTAAGTGTTTGGTGGCAAAGTGTCTTAAAAGAGTTGCAATTTTTTGCTGCCAATGTGGAGTCAGGAAGCTTCTCTTAAAGAAACCGTGCCTCTGTTCACTGCCAGCAAACAGAACTTATCAGAGAAAAGATATTTATCAAGAAGCTATGCTTGACTCTCTTCTTGTCCGTCTAGAATCCTTTTTTTAGAGTTTCTCAGGCTTTATGTGGAAATTCTTGTCCAATTTTGGGTGCCATTTGTAGACAGAAGTTTCTGTCCTACCTGATTCCACAGCCATTAAGTCCCAAAGAAACATATAGAGGCTTATATTAATTATAAATTGTTTGGCTTATTGTCTCAATCTTATTATGAACTAGCTTTTACAACTTAAATTAACCCATAATTCTTATTTATATTTACCCACATGGCTTGGTACCTTTTTTCAGTAAGCTATTCTCATCCTGCTTCTTCTGTATCTGGCTGTGACTGACTGTCTTCTCTTTTCCCAGAATTCTCTTAGTCTGTCACCCCACCTGTATTTCCTGTTTGGCTCCTGGCCAGTCAGTATTTTATTAAACCAATATGAGTGACAAATCTTTACAGTGTACAAGAGCATCATCCAATAGCACTCAAGAGGGAAGGTTGTGTTGTAGATGTTATCTGTTGGGACTGGGTACCACATGACCAGTTGTTCTCATCACTTTGTCCATCTCTAGTTTTAGGTAATAGTGTCTGTGTGCTGCCAAGATAAGATTCTTTGATTAAGGTCAAGAGATATACTTATCTGTGGATATAAGGACAAATATTTCAAGTACAGTTAGGAATTATACTGTCATATGAAAGTGGCAATAGATTCTATTCTAAGATGCATATGTCCCTCCTCACAGCAAGTTGACTAGTTTTACAGGACCAAGAATGATTTCACTTCTGTTGAGAAGATTTAGGTCTGATTATATATTTACTGGTTACCTCCAAAATATGAGTGTCACTATCACATTTAGGGATTTCTTGTCATGTTGGTCATTCTTGTGGCTCCTATCCACAGCAAGATAGGGCTACTATTAGCTTTCCTCCCTTGGCAATTTGCACAGGACTTTCAGATACAATGAAAACTAGTGCTCAAAGAGGTGGCTTTTGGTCAGACCTATCTCAGATCTTCTGAGTCCTGTGTCTAAAGTTGTGTGGTCTTCAGCAACCAAGAACAGCAACAACAAACCTATATTGTTTAGGGAGTCTTTTGGACTCCCCTGACCAGTAACAGGAAAGGAAGTTTCTCATGCCTGTTTTGCAGGTTTTTGTTAGTTAGTATATTAGTAATGATTCTCTAAAGCAGTAGTTCTCAACCTGCCTAATGTTGTAACCCTTTAATATAGTTTCACATGTTGTGATGACCTCCAACCATAAAATTACTGTCATTGCTACTTGATCACTTTAATTTCACTATTGCCATGAATCATAATGTAAATATCTGTGTATTCCAATGGTCTTATGAGACTCCCGTGAAAGAATTCTTTGACACCTAGAGAGATTGCAAACCACAGATTGAATTATGCTCTAAAGGAGCATAATTATAGAACAAACTAACATATACATATATACTTGTGTAACTATACATATGTGCAACTATACACATATAAAAATCTATTTACATATATAGCTATATATATGCATGTGTGTACATATCACACACATATACATATATATGAGATTTATTAGAGTGGTGTAGAGGCTGTGGTCCAAGCAGCCCAACAGTGACTGCCTTCTATTGGAAAGGTCTGATAGTTGATCAATCCAAGGGACTGAATGTCACAGCAGTTTAAATCTGGTGCTTAAGTCCCAAGGAAGTCCTAGAGATTGAAGTAGAAAGCCTTTGGGAACATCTATGTATAGTGCTGTAGGAATTCCTACCACCAGTGCCAGTAGCCTTTAAGTTACCTGCCCCCTTGGGCGTGGCCTCTTATACTATTTATGCCAATGTAAAGCATGCATCTGGCCTCTTTTCCAGCTGTGGGATTCAGTTGTTATTCTCTGTTTCGGCAGAGGGTTATGATCTGTGAGTCTACCCCTAAATAAATAACCCTTTATTATTCTCAGTTCTGAGCTAGTGTGGGATTAATTTTAAGTGTCCTTCTTCAGTATAGAAAGTAGGCAATTAGAACAGGATTTAAGAAATAGACAGATAGTGGAACAAGTGAGATGGAGAAAATATCTAGGCAATGGAGTGACTTGAAAAATGGGTGATCTCCCTGAGAAAAGCATGGTCCATAGTTTCAATTTCTGCAAATAAACTCAGTATTAGCCACAAATACCTGACAATAGCTTCCACTATTTAATGTTAAGCTCTTTCTCAATACTGTCATGTCACCCAAATAATCTATTGCTTCATCTCAAACCCTTCAAATAATCTTATGTGGTCTTTGATAATATAGTCAACTTTTTATTTATTTTTGGTGAGTTTTCTCTCTTTATTACATAAACAAAGGGCCAGTTTAATGCAATGTGTGGGAGATAAATATTGTTTTTATACAGGATTTTTCCAGTCACTGTGCTGCAAAGTCTTATGTGAACCAAGCAAAGACAAAGTAACTTGATTATTTTCTATTAGAAGTCATCAATTTCCCAGAACCAGTTTAGTGGAATGGTAGAGAAGAAAGGGTACTGAAGCTAGGTGTAGGCAGAGATGCCCGTTTGTTGCCAGCCACCCAGCCACAAAATAATCATACAGAAATTATATTAATTACAATACTGTTTAGCCAATAGCTTAAGCGTATTGCTAGCTAGCTCTTATATTAAATTAACCTATTTCTATTATTCTGTGTATTACCACAAGGCTTGTGGTTTACTGCCAATGTTTTGGGGTGTCTGCCTCCTTTGGCAGCCACATGGGGTCTCCCTGACTCCACATTCTTTCTCTCTATATCAAATTTCCCACCTGGCTATATTGTGTCCTACTACAGATCCAAAGCAGATTCTTTATTAATCAATGGTAATAAAATATATTCACATCATACAGAAGGGAATCCCACATCAGCTAGGTTTGTGACTAAATTGGAAATGAAGAGTATGTATACTATTTTATTTAGCTTAGACGGATTCTCTTGTCACCTAGGCTGGCCTTCAGCTTTCTATGTAAACAACCAAGAGTGACCTTTAACTTGTGATACTCCTATTTTCAATTCTCACCTTCTGGGATTATAGGCATGTGCCACCATGCCTGGTTTTATGTGGAGACAGGGCTGGAACCCAGGGCTTTGTTATGCTAGACAGGAACTCTACTGTCTGAGCTACATCCTAGCTCAGTATGTACCCTCTTATTTCAGAGTTTCCTCTGTGCAGAAAGATGGAAATTTGAAGGAGTAATACAATATTGTTATGAATCACTTCTGGGTCTGGAGAAATAGTTCAGTCATTAAGAATGATCACTGGTCTTACAGAGGACCTAGATTCAGCTCCCACCAGTCCCATGGTAACTATAACTTCAGGGAACCCAATGGCCTCTGACCTCTGACCTCTACATGAACATAATACGCTTATGTACATTCAGGCACATACAAATACACATAAAAATAAAAGTAAAAACAATCGATTTGGAGGTCAAAACAACATCAATACTTCTTCAGGCCTTCGCACTTGTATATGAAGAGGCAGCAATTTTGTGTGTGTTTGTGAAAGTTCTTACTTATTTGAAAAAGAAACAATAATGTTAAAAAACAATTTAAGTTATCTTCTGCTGATACAAAAATATCATTCTCCCCTCAAGATGAATAAAAGATGGTTTATTTGGAGACAAATATGAATGGTCATGATCCAAGGGCACAGATTCAGATTGCCTTGAATGTCATGTTCAAGCGTAGTAACAGTTTCATATTGTTCTCATAGTAACAGAACCAAGAGAGTCGTATACTAATGCACTTAATATATCAGTGAGAACATGAGGTAGTCAGGCCACAGCAAGTCCAGGCAATCTCTGATACAGGCTGATGCTATCTGGTGACATTAGCTTTGGGTTGGTGGAAGCCAGTGGTTTTTATAGTCACAAAGATCTTAGATCAGACACAGGTATGAGAAATAGATTGTAGGAGGCTGCTTGTTCGTTTCCTAGCCACCCAGACTCCCGAAATAACCACATAGAAACTGTATTATTGAAATCACTGCTTGACCAATCAATTAAGCGTATTGCTAGCTAGCTCTTACATCTGAATTAATCCATTTCCAGTACTTTATATTTTACCATGAGGTTCATAGCCTACCAGCAAGATTCTGGTGTATATGTCTCTGGTGGCGGCTCCATGGATTTTCTTGACTCTGCCTTCTTTCTCCCAGCATTCAGTTTAGTCCCCCCACCCTACCTACCTCTATTCTGCCCAAGGCTCAAGAAGTTCTTTATTAACCAATGGTATTCACAGCATACAGAGGGGAATCTCATATCAATAGATGGTTTTCAAAAGGGGCTAAAAGTAGCCCACAATAATTTGTTCTGAAACATTTTCACTCTCTACAATCAAGTTCTGTCATTTGGTTTAGTGGATTCTTTTTCTCTGACCTACTTTAGGAATTTCCAAAGAGTATCTCTAATTTTTCCAAGGAGTATCTCTAATATTTCTAGGTGGTCAATGATTCCCAAGCCAATCAATAGAACAAGGTAGCCATCATCAAGTTTATAAGATTTAGACGTTCCCCCATCTGTGTGTATTTCTCTGTCTCCCTGTCTCTGTTTGTCTCTGTCTCTGTCTGTCTGTCTCTCTCTCTCTCTCTCTCTCTCTCTCTCTCTCTCTCTCTCTGTGTGTGTGTGTGTGTGTGTGTGTGTGTGTGTGTGTGTGTGTGTGAGAGAGAGAGAGAGAGAGAGAGAGAGAGAGAGAGGAGACAGAATCTCACCATGTAGACCTAATTGGCCTGGAACTCTATGTGTATACCAGGCTGGTCTAGAGATCTGCCTGCCCTGCCCCAAGCTGTAATTAAAGGTGATTTCCACCACATCACTTTCTGATGGTTATTATGATATAAGGTATCCTGGATAGAAACACAATCACACTCTGCATTAGTCAGGGTTCACTAAAGGACCATAATGAAGGTACTTTACCAAAGGGATTTTCCAGGTTGGCTCACAAGATACAAATTGGGTCGTCCAGTATTAGCCGCCTACACACTGGAAAGACTAAGAACTGCTCCGTCTGCAAGGCTGAATACCTCAGCAGTACCAGTCTGACAACCTGGAAGGCCTGAAGATTCCTGGTGGACTTGTGGTCTTCAGGAGGTATTTAAAAATGAAACAGTCAGGCTATGACATCAGTGAAGGTCAGCGGTGACAGGGTAGGAGCACTCAGCAGTGGGGATCAAGGCTGGCAGGCAGAAGCAGGTTTTCTTTCACCCACACCTCATTATATCTGAGCAGCAGCTAGCAGGTACTGCCCACTCTAGCAGAGGGTCTCCCCTGCTTCAGTGAATCATAGAAAATGTCCTCACAGGACCACCAAAAGGATCATCTTTCAGTTGATTGCCAAGTTGAGAACTGCGATTAACCATCGTTGATTGATTCAGATTTCCTAAACAATCTTACACCCCTTTCTTGTAGCACTGAACTAATACTTGTGATTTTTATGGGTATTCCATTTTCTTGAGCTTATGTCTGCTTTCATCAACAAAACTGAGTACTTTGCCATCAAAAATTTCATTGCATATCTTTATCACCAACCTTATTTCTGTGTATTTTGTGATTTTAACATGATATTTTTTATTGTTTGATTGAGTTTTTAAATGATATTACTCTTTATTTCTTCATCCAAGACATGTATTTTCATGCTTAAAGAAATGCATATGTATTAACTGTATTGAATACTTAAAGAAATGTATATGTATTGATTGACTTCTGTTATTCAGAGTACAAGAGATGCAAAACGATTCAGTGAAACCAACGTGGAAAACCACTGCATAAAAAGACTGGGGGTCTGTTTGGATGCACACCTTCCTAGGCCTGGATGGAGGGGAGAGAGCCTTGGACTTTTCACAGGGCAGGGTACCCTGCCCTCTCTTAGGACTGGAGGGGGAGGGGGGATGAGTGGGAGAGTGGGAGGGAAATGGGAGGAGGGGAGGAAGTGGAAATTTTGAATGGTATTATTTATAAGGCAATAAAAATATTAAAAAGAGGTGGGACCAAATTTGGGCTTGAACTTCCAGGCAGCCCAGGGTTCTCTCTCTCTCTCTCTCTCTCTCTCTCTCTCTCTCTCTCTGTGGTTCCCTTGTTACTTGGATTCTTGTTCCTGTTTCATGAGGTTGCTCCTTATAATAAAGAAAAAATGTATGTAATTGGGGGGAAAACACTGGGGGGTTAGAATGGAAAGACAGAGCTGGTAAGAGGATAGGGTCAGAGACAATAATTGTTCAAAGAACTTTGTTTGCATTTATGACAAATAACCAGAGGTATATTTCACAATAGTCCATAATATCTTAAGTCAACCCAAACCAACCCAAATAACAGGGAAGAAAGACCCCCAGAGTCAGAGATGCAACTGAGATCTCATTCTTATTACCTTTTTATTGATTTGTTTTGTGTGTGGGGGCATGTATATGTGAGTCAGCATGCAAACCAAATCCAAGAACACATGAAAAACTATCATCCAGGTAGGCTTCATCCAAGAGATGCAGGGATGGCTCAACATATGAAAATCTGTCAATGTAATCCACCATATATACAACCTGAAAGAACAAAACCACATGATCACCACGTTAGATGCTAAAAAAGCCTTTGACAAAACCCAAGGCCCCTTCATGATAAAGGTGCTGGCCATTATTAAGGTGTGTTGTCAGAGAAACAGGAGGTAGGATACAGAGCCGATAAGGGGAAGGAGGGGCTTTCCTCAGAAATGTCTAAGGATGTTAGTCTCTGATGGAGGAAGGTCATTGGTTAAATAAAAAGAAACTGCTTGGCCCTCATTGGTTAGAAGATAGGTGGGAGGGGTAAACAGAACAGAACGCTGGGAAGAAGAGGAAGTAAGCTCAGACTCGAAAACTCTCCTCTCGGGAGCAGACGCCTCAGAGAGACGCCATGCTCCCACTCTCCTGGGCAGACGCACGCTATGAAGCAAGCCGCCAGGTTAGACATGCTGAATCTTTCCTGGTAAGACCAGTGCTCACAGATTATTAGAGATGGGTTGATCGGGATGTGAGAATTAGCCTGTAAGGGCTAGAGCTAAAGGGCCAAGCAGTGTTTAAATGAATACAGTTTGTGTGTTGTTATTTCAGAGCATAAGCTAGCCGAGCAGGCGGCTGGGGTGCTGGGAACGCAGCCCTGCCGCCATATTACTACAAGTCTCTGTCCAACCACTTAACAATTACACATAGTGCTATGTTAAGAACAAGAGAGTGGGGTGAGGACAGAGATAAATCAAGATTAGCATGTGAAAGAAGCCAGTTGGCATAAAAAATGGAAACTCCAAGCAAGATTTACATGTCACGAACATAGCATGTATGTGTAAAGCTTCTGATACACAAATGCAACCAAAATGATTGCTCTATAAATTACCCATAAAATGTCATGACCCATGTAGCTGTTGAGTATCTAAAATTGCCCAGCTCTCAGGCCCACTTCCACCCTCAGAAATGCTGTCTCCATAAACTGCATTAATTTCTACCATTACCCACGTGTCCTTGGTTCAATTCTTTATTTCAGGACATAAGAACCTAGAAAGCCTAGTGGGTGTCCTCTGGGATTTGGTCCACCCTGTAACAGTTGGTGAGCCATTAGTCAGGAAGATTTGCCTTTAATCTCTTCAAAATTGTAACTCAAGAGAGCCCAGGATTCTTTCCTTTGTTCTTTCTTTTCTTCCCTTCTTCCTTTCCTCCCTCCATCTTGCTTTTCTTTTCTTCTTCCCTCCATTCCTTCTCCCCTGAACCATTTCCTCCCGGACTTCCATCCTGCCATCTTTCCTTTGTATCCTCTTTTCATTATCCTCCATGCATCCACAGAAACTGTGGACCCAGATTCTGGGTCATGGATATTTGACTGCAATTGATACAGTGGAATCTCTAAAGGCAATCTAAGGTTCCACGTCTCTCTTACCCATGCCACCTTCTTTCCCCTCTGAGGATTATGTCACCCCTCATCTGGTAACCAAGAGTGTACTTTTCACAAACTCTATGGTCAACACAGAGGGTGGTTACATCCTAACTCAGTCCACACACTTTTATTTCAGAATTTCCTCTGTGCCAAAAGATGAAAAATTGAAGCCACAATGCAGTGCCATTCAAAATCATTTCTGGGTCTAGAAACGTGGCTCAGTGGTTAAGAATGATTAGTACTCTGACAGATGACTAAGATCAGTTACCAGCAGTCACATGGTGGCTCACTACTGCCTCTATTTCCAGGTCCAGAGAACCCAATGACCTCCTCTGATCTTTGAGGCTTCCTACATGCATGTAGTGTATTTATGCATAAAGCATTAAATTGCTGGGATATATTTAATTATTACATCTTATTGATATTGAACATACCATTGAACAACTTGGAAAAATGAACGTCACATGCTTTATTTATCCATTTTCTTTTAGATCAGTTCTCAACCTGTGGGTCTTGACCCCTTTGGAAAGAAGGCTTGCCTGTAATCCCCATACTTAGGAAGAACAAAAAGGGGATTTTGCATAACAAGATGGATATATAGCCTAGCCAGTATTGATGAGCTCTGGGTTCATAATGAAGAAACTAAGAAAAATAACTTACGTTAACATTGAGCTTACACACTTACACAGGCACAGTTTTAGAAAAAACAGGCAGAATGCTTACGCATGTTGGAAATTCAGAGTAAATAACAAAAAATTATTTAGGAGAGATAAAGTAAATCCGTGGATTGTATGTGATTACTATAATTAAAAGTTACTGGATACCTTCCATAGGACAAAATGACAACCAATAGAATGAGAAAAGATTTTCACCAACCCCACATCCAATAAGAGGGTTAATATCCAAAATACATAAAGAACTCACAAAACTAGACATCAGCAAACAAAATGATCCAATTAAAACATGGAGTACAGATTTAAACATGTAATTCTTATTAGAAGAATCTCAAATGACTGAGAAACACTTAAACAAATAGTCAACATCGTTAGCCATCATGGAAATGCAAATTCAAACTACTTTGAGATTCCATTTTTTATACCTTTCACAATTGCTAAGACCAATAGCATAAGTGACAGCTCATGCTGGTGAGGATGTGGAGCAAGGGAAACACTATTCCGTTGCTAATGGGAGTATAAACTCGTATCATTACTATGTAAATCACTATGATGATTTTTCCTCAGAAAATTGGAAATAAATCTATATCAAGATTCAGATTTACCACTCTTGGTCATATACCCAAATCTGAACAAAAGGATACTTGCTAAGCTATGTTCATAATAACTTTCTTCATAATAACCAGAAACTGAAAACAACTTAGATGGTTCTCAACTGAAGAATGGGTAAAGAAAATGAGGTATTATTCAGCTGGTAGAAAAAAATGACATCATGAAATTTGCAGGCAAATGGATGGAACTAGAAAAAAAAATCACAGAGTGAGGCAACCCAGACACAGAAAGAAAAATATGACATGTACTCACTTGTAAGTATACATTGGCTGTTAAGTAAAGGATAATCACACTGCAACCCCCAGATCCAGAGAAGTTAGATAAAGACAGGTCTGAGGGACTCATGGACCTCCCTGGGACAGGGAAATAGAATAAATTTTGTGAGTAGACTGGGAACATGTGGGGATGGGAACAGGAGGGATCAGGTGGGAGAAGGAGGCATAGAAGGAGATAGTACAGGGAGTGATGACTGGAATACGTGAGCATTTAGAGGGCTGTGTGGGAACTTAGTATAGTAGAAACTTCCTGAAACCTATGAGGGTGATCCTATTGAGGACGATCCTATTGAGGACTCATAGTAATGGAGGGTATGGAGCCTGAACCAGTCATCTTCTGTAACCAGGCCAGGCTCCCAGTGGTGGGACTGAGACACCAACTCAGCCACAAAACCTGTGACCCACAACCTGTCCTAACAGCAAAGATGCCCTGTGGAAATGTTGGCTCAGAACTTGTGGGAGTGCCCAACCAATGACTGAACTAAGTTGGAATTCATGCCCAACACTGCCTGGATGGCCAGGATCTTGAAGCTGAATGGCTCAGAGACCTAGGGTAGAATCAATGACTAACAAAAAAGTCAATGAAGTGATTCCTAATGATAGTCTACTATATTCATAGATATCACTGGGAGGCCTGTGGCGTGTGTCTGAAGAGAAACAAACATAGGGGAGGTGGGGGAGGAACTGCAAGGTAAAGAAGGAGAGGAAATGTGGGTTTAGATGTACAAACAGAAGTAAACAAATCAACAAAAGGCAACAGCAACAAAAACTATGAAATTTTTGATGGTTCTTTAGGAGCTCCATGTTATCTTATGTTTTAAAGCAATACTCAGTGTTCTGTGGAGTCTTTAAGTATTTATATTCAACTGTTGAATGTTTTTAATGGTTGTTTGCATCTTGCACTTAACACTAAGCTAGTCACTTGAAAATCGCAAGGAAGAAAAGAATGAAGCCTCTAGTGCTAGGAATGGATTTTATCTTGCCAAACTGGTCTTAAATCCAATCAGAATGTAATTGGTTACTCCAGTAACACTCCTGCCACTATTGCACTAGTGACTACATCTTGTCATGCTAGTTGTTTCTACAGATAACATCTGGGAAGACTGGACTGCTTTTTCTTCTCTGGTAGCTTGCATTGCACCTTATAGCATTATGAAGACTAGCCAGTAAGGGTGAAACCCTCAGGGGAGTGCCAATTCGATTTCTCCGTATTCTATGAATTAAGCATGTGGTGCCCTTAGCAATAGGATTGTCCTGTTAAGTTCTAAAGTGTTAACTAAGAACATCGGCAATATCCTACAATGTTTGGGGATCTGGGGGTTTTCACTGGGCAACAAGTCTAAAAGAGAAAACCCATCCCTGGCACTAGGCCTCTAGTTTGTTAGCCTGTAATGTTTATTAGGGGCATTGTCCCTTTTACAAGGTAGCTCCACCTACACTCTTTATATTTGTGTACATATCTATGTAATTTATGAAGCTTCTATAATTATAGATTTCCACATGGCCTGTGTTCAAAAGTCTTTATTGTTAATTTTTCCATACTGAACCTCCTCCTTTGCTCTTCCCTCCCATTCTCCACCTCATTTATTTCTTCATATTCCACAATTCCCACTTACCCTTTACACCACTGTGTACTATTCCCCTCCCTTGAGAGCCACCCCCAACTATGGCCCTTTCCTAATCTCCTGATCTCTCTTGGTATTCCAAATGAAACATACATATCTAAAGATTAAAAGCTACCCCTTGCCTATAAGATAAAATAAACATTGCTTGTCTTTCCAGGTCTTGGTTATCTCACATAAAATGATTGACTCTAGCTCCACTAGCTTCCCTTTGAGTTTCATAGCTTCATTTTTCTTAACAGGCGAAGAGTATTACCTTATGTAAATGTACCAGAGTTTCATTACACATCAGTTGATAAACATCTATGCTATTTCCATTTTTTTGGCAATTGTGCATAGAACAATAATGGACATGAATGAGAAAAGCATCCTTGGGGTATTGTTCACGAGTGATAGAGCTGGTCCTGTAGTAAATCTATTTACAGCTTTTTCAGGAATCTCCACACTGATTTCCATAGTGGCTGCACCAGTTTGCATGCCCACCGACAGCAAGTTAGTGTTCCTTTTCCCCCACATCTAAGCCAGCATTTGCCATCATTTTAACCCGAGCTATTCTGACTGAGGTAAGATGAAATCTCAAATTAGTTTCAATCCAGTTTCCCTGAGGTCTAAGAATGTTGAACCCATGGAATGTTCATCTCTAAATGAGACATTTGTTACACACCCTCCTCCAAAAGCTTGGAAATTATTGTAGAATGGGGAGCAGAAAGGTTGTAAGCAACAGAGGTGGTGGAAGGCTGCAAGCAAACAGTGTCTTCCAGACACAGCAGGGTGCTCACACACCTGAACTCAGAACAGTTGTGACATCTCAACCCAGACAAAATCCGCAAAAGGAGAGGGGAGGTGGACACAAAGTCTCATCCCCAGGTGAGGAGCGATTGACAGTTAATAACTATTGGTGAGAAGGTGAGTTGATTTTTATTAAGTTTATGTCTCCCCTTTTAGGTCAACCACTGGACGGTCACACATCCAAGATCACAATGGTTTCAAGAAAAGAAAAGGACAACAGGCTGGGTGGGTAGGGAAGGGGTCTGAGTATGAAAAGGAATTGCGGAAGTGAATGCAAACAAAATAGATCAAAATACATTGCATGCTATTCTCAAATAGCTAATAAATGTTTCAAAGCCCTCCCTTCAGTCAGAAAAAAAAATAAATAAAAATAAATAAATAAATAAAAAGGTGAATGCTCTGTTGACTGGACTTCAGTGTACGGTCCCAACACTTTTGTTTTCCTTCCCCAGGTATGTGGTCATGGAGGGTCTGGGGCTGCTAGGGTCCAGTTCCAGCGCTCAGCAGGTTTCTGCTTAAAATATATCTTGCTGCTGTTCCAGTGAAGTTGAGCAGAAAGTGCTTCCTGGAGCCGTTCCCTTCCAGCTGCTGCCATGTGCAACTTTTGCTTCTTTCTTCAATATTCTCTGTGTCTCTGTCTCTGTCTTCCAGGATAAACCAAGCCCCCTGGGACATTTCCCCATTCTGCTTTGTAAATTTTCTGATTTTACTTCTCTGTGAAACTAGAAATCTTTGGTTGGCACCCTCGTCTCCTCATAGCTGTTAGACAACTTTCTACAGTTCATTTTCTGGAGATTCCAGCAGAGTCTCAATGCCTGTCATCTGTCATCTTCCCAAATCCAACATTTTAGGTTCTAGTAAAGAAAAGAATGGAGCTAGTTACCCTGTGGTTCTGGCACATAGTTACTAGCCACTAAATAGTTCTTAGACATTACTGAGAATGCAGAAAGGAGCGGCAGAGTGAGCAAGGCCTCCGTGGGTGCTTGTTCACTTCCATTTTCCTGGTGAGCAGCAGTGCAAAAGCTGGTTCTGAGTTACCAGGAGTCAGCAGTACTGGATGACCTTACATTCTCAAAGGTCTTCAGTTTCATAGTTGGAAATGATTTTTGATATGGACTCTTCTTTCCCTGTCACCAACTCAGATAGGGAACATCCTATACCACACCTGTGTTCTGCCAATACTTTAAAAGCAGACCAGGACCACAAGGGGTGCACCCACCCACGGAGACAGTGGGGCTGACCTATTGGGAGCTCACCAAGGCCAGCTGGGCTGTGACTGAAAAAGCATGGGATAAAACCGGACTCTCTGAACATGGCGGACAATGAGGGCTGCTGAGAAGCCAAGGACAATGGCACTGGGTTTTGATCCTACTTCATGTTCTGGCTTTGTGGGAGCCTAGCCAGTTTGGATGTTCACCTTCCTAGACCAGGGTGGAGGGGGGAGGACTTTGGACTTTCCACAGGGCAGGGAACCCTGACTGCTCTTCAGACTGGAGAGGAAGGGGGAGAGGAGTGGGGGGAGGGGGAGAGGAGTGGGAGGAAAATGGGAGGCGGGGAGGAGGCAGAAAATTTTTTTCAATAAAAAAAAGAAAAAAGAAAAAAAAACAAACAAACAAACAAAAAGAACAAAAAATAAAAGCAGACCATTTTGACAGGGGGTGAGGTAAAACTTCAAAGTGGTTTTAATTTTCATTTCCTTGATGGATAAGAATGGTAAGCATCTTTTAAATATGACTGGGGCATCATGTGTCATTTTCTGAGAACTCTCTGTTCAGGTCCACAGCCCACTTTTCAATTGGGTTGTTCATTTTCTTGGTGTTAGTTTTAAGTTCTGCGTATACTCTAGACACTAAGCTGCCACCAGATGTACAGCTGGCACAAATGTTTCTTTTTTGTAGGCTGCCTCTTCATTTGATTGACGGTTTTCTTTGCAATAAGAAGTCTTGTCACTTTATGAAGTTCCATTTCTTGTTGGTACAGTTTCCTGGGAGACCAGATTGCTATCCAGAAAGCCTTTACCAGAACTTACATCCATAAGTGTACCTCCCACTCTTTCTTCTAGAAGCTTCAGGGTTTCAGGTCTAACACTGAGACCCTGGCTCCGCTTGGAATTGTTTGTACTCAGGGTGAGAGAGAAGAACCGATTTTCTTTCTCGAATCCAGATTTACCAACACCATTTGCAAAAGATTCGGTCCTGTTTTTTTCAATATGGGCTTTTGACATTTTTGTTAGAAATAAAGGATCTTTAGGAGTATGGACTTCTGTCTGAGATCCTGATTCTATTCTGTGAACCAATGTGTCTGTTTTTGTACCACTAGCATGCTGCTTTTACTACCATAGCTCTTCAGTATAAATTAAAAGCAGGAGCCATAAACATTTTTTTTCAGTGTTCAGGATTATTTTGGCTAGTCAGGGACTTTTGTACCACCACATGGATTTTAAGTTTTACAATTTCTGTGAAGAATTATATTGGAATTTCAATTGGGGTTACACTGAATCTATATATTGCTTTTACTATGAGGGCCATTTTCACAATATTAATCTTACCAATCCACGAGCATGGGAGGTCTCTCCATCTTCTGAAGGCTTCTTAATTTCTCTCTTCAGTATTTTTAAGTTTTCATTCTATAGGTCTTTCAATTCCTTGGTTAGTTTATTTTAGTACTTATTTTGTGTGTGGCTACTGTGAACAGAATTGTTTCTTTTATTTCTTTCCCAGACCCTCCACACATAAGGCACGTTACTTGTATTGCTTTTGATTGCCCACCAGAATTTAATGGTAAGACCCTATTGCTGAAGATACCAAATACACTTGTCATAGGGCATAGAGAAATAATTGACACTGACTAGAAGCTTCCTCCCCGAGGCTTTCATAGTTTTGGAAGATGCTGCACAGGCTGCTAAAGGAAGAAGTCATCACCAATCTTTGCCAGATATGAACTCTGTGTCCCGCAATAATGACCAGTGTGGTAAAATACATCCATGGGTTATGGGAGTAACCAACTACTTACTGAATAGATTTAAGGCCCACTGCATAAGAGATAATGTATTTCTATCTGGTCAAAAACTCATGGTTGGTTGTTCACTGACCCTAGGGTTGAACATACTACTATCGTTATGCTGAACAGACACAGCATCAAACTGATCTTTAAATCTGAATTTCTTTAAACACAGGTTGCTTCGGCTTTCATACCTCATCAGAGAGGTTCTTTGTGCAGTAGGTGGTGGTTAATCCAAGAACTCACAGCTGGCCAAAGGGCAGAGAACGTTGTCAGGGGATTGCTCAGCCACAAATGGCACATCTGTACCATACCCTACTCAACACTCAGGGACCATCATAGAAGATAGGGTGCAAAGATGATATGAGCAGATTCCAGGAAGGATTAGAGTGAAATCGTGTCTTCTGGACATGGCAGAACAACTGCACTCATGAACCCAAAACAACCGTGACTGCCTGCAGAATATTTTTACAAGAAAAAGTCCATTCTAACACAGGGCATACAAGTTAAGTCCCCACCCTTAATTGAAGAGCTATGGACAGTTGATGGCTTCTGGGGAAAGGAGGGTAATTTTTTTAAGGGTGTGGCCTCTAGCATGACAACCACATTTCTGCGGATTGCCTCATATTCAGGAAGGCATGGGCAGCACAAACTGAGCATGATGGCTTATTTGAAAACAAAACAAAATGTAGACACAAAGTTGGGGGCAGGGCTAAAAAAACGGTAGTTGATCTTGGAGGAGCTGGGGGATTAGGGGTGAATATGGCCAAAATACATTGTATGAACTTCTCAAAGAATTAGTAGAGATCTTTAGTTAAAAGGGTAAAACATTAGACAGGCTGAGTTTGAGTTAAGGTGAGATGGCTTCCATTTACAATCTCCAATTTTCAAAAATGATTTGACGTCAGTTTGAATAATCTGACATTCTTGTCATTATAGCTGTTGCATGTTGCTCAAATTCCAATTTGAAATTAGATATACAACCTGCTATCCCACATGAAAATACCCTGGAAGTATCTCCTCCCAAGAAGAAGTAACTTTGATTCTTTGACCCCTTTATTAATGTCTTGTTTTATCCCATTTCATTTCACAGAAAGCAATTACTTCTTCAACAAAGAATGAGTAATTCCAGAACAAATTATCTTGTCATTTTAGAATATTTTTGGCTTCGTTTTTCAGTGTTAGCAAAATTATTTTCTTTTGAAGAAAACTAAGGTTTGACTCTACAGAAAAATAAATAGAACTAAGAAAGCTTTAGATGGCCTTTACATGTTCAGTGCACAAAAATCTTGTGAGACATACTTCTGCAGAATATCTTTCTGTGCACTAAAAACATGAATTTCTTTACACAAATCTTTGTGATCTTTGCATAAGTTCTGGATAAGAACAACCTTCAAGGTTGTTTTCTTTGTCTCCATCATGCAACTTGGGTCTTTGTTCAAGCATAACAAAACCAACGGAAATATGTGGCTTGAAGTCCAACTGATATTTCTGAAATTAGACCTTCTAATCAAGGCTTTCAACTTTGAGTTCTAAAATCTGCAGGGGATAAAATCCACACAAGGAAGATCCCTGGAATATGACACAGACGAGGCCAAGTTGTTTCTTGGAAGATTTTTAAATTGGAAGTTTGCTTACTCTTTTCTTTTTTTAATTTAGATAAAGTAAACAGCTGGAGAGCTGGCTCAGAGGTTGAGAACGCTGCCCGCTGTGCCCGAGGTCCTGAGTTCCATTCCCGTCCGTGTGTGTCTATGTCTAAATGTAGACATGTATGCATAATTAATTGAAAAAAAGTAATTTAGATAAAGTGGCTTCAGCTTCATGTAAAGGATGTGTGTGTGTGTGAGTGTGTGTGTGTGTGTTATTCATTTCCTGAAGGTATTACAATGGTTTTTCTATATTTATTTCTGTTTATAAATACACGATCTAAGATCTCAATAGTTACCGTGGACAAGATCAACATATAAGAGAAAACAGAAAACAGTTTGGTGTCATTCAGAAAATGCAAAGGGGTTCTTGTTATTATCCTGACAGCGTGGCAGCAGTTATGAGCTAAATGTTGTTAAAATGATTTCTATGTGGTGGAAAACATTTTATATGAAAGCAACAGAACCTATTTCATTACAAAAGTCAAATGTGGTCAGTGGGCAAAGTTTTTCAAGCTTTTCTAAGCAGTATTTACCTGAAGCAAAACAGAGTTACTCTGATTGAATTGGGCCTATTAGTGAGCTCCACATAAACTCTCAAGGCTTGACAGAGTCTTAAAGAGTCTTAAAGAGTTCTCATCTAGGGGCTGGAGAGATGGCTCAGTGGTTAAGAGCACTGACTGCTCTTCCAGAGGTTGTGAGTTCAATTCCCAGCAACCACATGATGGCTCACAACCATCTGTAATGAGATCTGGTGCCCTTTTCTGGCACCTTTTATTTATTTATTTATTTATTTATTTATTTATTTATTTATTTATTATGTATACATAATAAATAAATAAATAAATCTTTAAAAAAAACCAAAAAAAAATTTAATCTACATAGATCTAATCTACATGAGAAGTAGAAAAAGACAAGATCTTCTGAGTAAATTGAGAGCATGGGGGCCTTGGGGGAGGGTTGAAGGGGAGGGAAGGGAGCAGAGAGAGAAGGGAGCAGAGAAAAATGTAGAGATCAATAAAAATCAATAAAATAAAAAAGATACATTTTGTTCTAGAAAATCAGTGAATCAGTGTCAGCTTAATCCCCTACTAGTCTTGGGGTATGTGTGTGTGTGTGGGGGTTTGTATGATATGCATAGGTGAGTTTCTGCTTTGGAATTTTGTTGTGGAGATACGTGACAAGATACTGCAGCACTCAGCTAAGGGTAAGATGGTCAACCAATGGCACTGCTCCTCTTATTCTTGTCATCCTGCTAATGACAAGCACCATCTTTACTTCCTGAGCCTTGGCAACACTCCAGGCTTCAGCTAAGGGCCGAATAAGCATCATCTGTGTTAATTTATAGGCGATGACCTTGAGATCTATAGAGCTTAGTTTATTAAATACAAATAATTAGTCGTAAAATTGGATCAAACTTCAGATTTATTGCCAGAGTTCAATTGCTTCTTATTAACAAACCTAGGCCTCAGCATACCTTTTTATAAGTCAAGCTTTTTTTCCCCCGTAAGATCTTCAAGCTCTTTCCCACTATCAGAGTCCTCCAGAAAAGCAGAATCAGCTGGAGATAAAATGCTTATCACAGGAAAGCCGGTGATTACAACCAGTCTGAATGTGAAGGCCAAGGGCTGGAATTCTAGGTGATATTTGGCATCAGTCATTGAAGACAATAAAATTCTGGGTGGGACATAGAAGCCTTTCTACGTTTTACTCCCTTTTATCATCTTTGTTAGAGAATTAGTCTCTGTCTATGTAGAGATCTTTGGGGATTCCATTTGCCTTTCTTCATCCAAACCATGGGTCGCTGTCTCCTCCTTCACACCTGAAGCCATCTGTCTGATGGCTGAAATGGTCCACACACATTGCCTTTTAAGTGCAAAATAGTTCCTCCTCCAGCTTGAAATGGTGCTGCTTCTGAGATGAGGTCATCCTCTTCCCTGTCTCTTGAGAGCACTACTTTATTCTGCTTGTCCATTCCTCAGGCATTTGTTAATATTCTTCCAGGGTAAGCGGCTTTGCTCCCAGACCCCCTTCTCAACAGAACGAAGGTAATAATCACATTGGACTTACTGATGTGTTGGCCTTTGCATCAATAATAGTCAACATATATTGAGCATTTACTCTCTGAGGGATACTGAGTTAATTACTGCAACCAATTACTGCATTTATTCTGCCCAATAACCCTTATGCTAAGCAATGCAGTGTTTGCACGAAGCACACACATTTGCATACTTTGAACTCTTTAAATCATCCCTAGATTACTTGCAGTGTCTAATAAAAGAATATATATATATTACAAAATAGTTGGATGATGGCAAGAGCAATGTCTATAATGCATAAGTGATTCTCTTATTAATATCACCGAACTGTAACCGGTTGAATCTGTGCATACAGAGCCTGTGATGTGAAGGGATGTAGGAATATATAAGGTGGCTCAGAGGACCAGCATTTCAGATTGACATAAGAACAAAGTAGGGCTTGAGACTGTATGCACATGGCTGCCAGGGTACTAGGCAGTCCAGTGAAGAATGCACAGGCTCAAATACTGCAGGCAGATGCAGCTCAAGTCTGAACTAAGAAGAATGTTGAAAGTCTAGAAAATGAAGAAATTTAGGATGTACAAAAGCAATTAGGAGTCAGAAAAGGGCTGGAAGTCGTATCATAATGTGGGAAGCAGAAGAGGGATGTGCATTCAGGAAAGTAAGACAGCAGTAGAAAGGAAAGGGAGTAGTGATTCCCGGCCGGAGAAACACATGCTCTGGATCATAGTCTTGGGATGACTCTCTTAGTTCGCTGACGTATCACTTCTTAGGACCTCTCCTCGAGTCAGGGAAACATGACCCCATTGGTGCCTGGCAGAGACAGTTTCTCAGTTGGCAAGGCAGCTCAGAGAGAGGAAAGCCTAAAGGCATTGTGCCATCACCTGGTTACAGGGAACTCCGGGGGCCACACCACGACCAAACGCAGCAGTGATGCGGCGACCGCTCCTGAGGTGCCAGTCAAGGACGCAATGTGACAAGGCAGATGACTTTGTCTGAGTGTGTGTGGCAAGAGGACGGAAGGCTGGAGTTTTGGAAGGGGTTGGCACTGAGGCCAAGTTCTGCATATGGATGCTGAGGAAAATGTGTGGACAGAGATGTCCACGTTCTGGGAGATACAGTAGGGGAGACAGGGGATGGTCCACAGAAATCAGGGCCTCGCTGAAGTCATAGCAACCAAAGCAGGACAATAAAGAATGAAACAGGCTAGTGGATGGTTTCCAAAGGACTATTGTCTTAGGTTCCTAGCTAGGAAGTGTCCTCTGCTCACACATCCTCTCCCACAAATAGAAAGCTCCCCTTGGGGGTGCCCAGGATGCTGTTTGTGACTCTTTCATTTTTCATCCGTTCCTCACTCCTGTCATCGTTTGACTTTTGTAGCCACCTGGATGCAGTTCTCCTGTAGGAGGAGCCAGGCTGTTCCCAAAGCCGGATGGAAACAACCGCACAACGTTTGTCTTTGACTTGAGGGACAACAATAAGCAATAGGCTTGTAGCCAGCAGCCTCCTCCTCTGTAGTTTCTGTGGGGTATCTTTTGTGAGTATGAAAGGTAGCTAGGACGCTATAAAATCCATGGTTACCACTTATGGAGACTTTCTGTTGCACTTGAAAGACTACATACTCTTAGACTCCTGACCATGACCTGAAGGGAGCCAGGGTCCTCACTTAGATCCTCACTCACATCCACCACAGTTGGTAAAATGACATTTCTACACCCCAGCCTGTGAGCCTTATGCCCTTCTGCTTGCCAGTCTCTTGAACTTGAACTCTCTAGGGCTTCCAGCTTCTTACCTTCACGTTTTTCCTAAAGGCTGTCCTGGATGAGGCCCCCAGGGCACTTTCCTCCTGTGTCCCAGAGTGTCTCTCCCACAAACTGTCTGTGTGGAAACGGGATTTATTTGTTGTTTCGTTTCTCTCACTTTATCCAACTCTTGATGCACAGATATTCTGTCTTGCTCACAGCTGACGCCAGCATCAGTAATGTCACATCTCTGAACATGCCTTCCAGGTACCTGAGCACACTCAGAAACTTATCTTTCATAAAATAAGGTCACACTGTTTTTTATATTGATTTTTCATTATAAATATAAGCGTGTGTTTGTATTTGGCTTCCTTCATTAAGATACACATATGTTCTATTAGGCTAGAGATGTTTAATTATAGATACATATGTGTGTCTATATTCTGTGTCTTCCAGTAGGATACATAATCTATCAGGATAGAGGCCATAAGCTACTCAGTGACTGTAACATACCCCGGTCAGGCACATGCTGGTTGACTCCTTATGATGTAATCATTGAATATTAAAATACTCTGAATTTAATCACAGAGTGGTTGGGTACATAGGATTTTGATTCCCTGGTTAGAGCTGCTCTGAGAGCTTCCATCGTGTACAAAGGTCATCAAACTCTGTCTGATCTAACAGAGGTTACTCTCCAGCACTGCTTGATGAAGGACCAGGACCTGACTCTCTCACAGTTGGTGACTGTAGAGACATTTCACCTCTGATCTCAAGGTCAGAGTGACCAAGACCAAATGGCTGTATCACCCCCAAGCAGGGAGTCTGCTGCCCACAGCTGGCAGGAAGGACAGAATCAGGGGCCACAGTGTGGGTTTGAACACATGACCTCTGGCCATGTCTTCCCTCTGTCCAGTTACACTGTTGCAGATTTGCATAGTGTTCAGGTAGTTCCTCGGAGAGTCGATCTAGATGCTGAAAGAAAAGACAAAAAGGAGTGCGTAAGGAGCAGGACAGGAAGATAGCCATGGTGACATGCTGCACAGGTTAGATCTCTGTCAGCTTGACACAAGCTAGAGTCATCTGGGAAGAAGATCCTCAATTGAGAAAATGCCTCCATCAGAGTGCCCGTTTCTCTTGCCTAATAATGAATGTGGCAGGGTTCAGCCCACTGTGGGTGGTACCACCCTGGGGAGGTGGTCCTGATTTGTATAAGGAATCAGGTTGAGCAAGTCTTTGGAGAGCAAGGCTGTAAGTAGAAATCTTCCATAGCCTCGGCTTCAGTTCCTGCTTCCAAGTTCCTGACTGGCTTCCCCTGGTGATCTACTGTAATTTGCAAGCCAAACAAACCCTTTGGTCTCTAAGTGTTTATCCCAGCAATGGAAAGTGCTTAGGGCTCATGGGAAGAAATGTGTGGGTCCAGGATCTGAGATGAGAAACCAGACACTACAAAGGAAGCCTACATTTCTCTCCCAAACAATGGAAATTTTCCAAAGACATTTTAAAAAGACAATAAAGAATGTTTACTTAGGGACCATTAGTTTCTACTCACCTCTCGCTCTTAACCCTAAACAATATCCCCCATGAAACTTACAAGTTTGTTCAGAGAAGGAAATCTTCGAGATTTTTAAAAATTATTTTTATAACTTATAATTATGTAAATATCTGTTTGTGGTTGCCTAAGGGGTCTAGTAAAGAGGATTGAGTTCCCTATAGCTGGAGTTACAGGTGCTGTACACCAAACTTCTGGAAGAGAAGTGCTCCTAACTCCTGCACCATCTCCCTGCTCTGTCTGTAACCTGCACCTTAGTGTGAGCTGGTGTCTGAGCAGTGTTGAAAAGGGGAGGGGGCTCCTCACAACTTATGGAGATGTAACTGGAGCATTACACAAATCCTCCCTGTGCCCACTAAAAAGGAACCCAATGTGTCTCTCCACACGTGAGCATGTCTTACTCTCCCCCCACTTTCCCCTCTAGTAACCCCTGTGGTTAAAATAGATGCTAAAAATGTCTCCCATAAACTCCAGTCCTGATTCATGCTGCCTTCTCATGAAATTATTTTCTTTGGTAAGGTCTTGAATTCTGCTTTTACTTGACTGGAGGCCCATTCCCACTAGGAAAGAAGGGTTCTTCAGGCCACTACAGGCATGTGGGAGACATAGAGCAGAACTATTCCTCCTTTCCTGGTAGTGACAGAGACATGCCATATTTACACCAGATAGCTACCTCAGACTTGCAAGGAAGGTATTTATGAGCTGCAAAGGTTCTGCAATGGGCGCTTTGAACCAGTAGCAGGGTATAGTGTGGCAGAGCTTATATTGGTTCAAAAGGCAAGCTTTGATATTCGGGATTCTTGTTCTCACATGAAACATGGGGACTACTAGCTCTCCTTTAGATGGCAGGAGAAAGACTAAAGATGCTATACACCCGAGTCAGCCACTGCTTGACAGCGGTATGGGCATGAGCAGAACAGGGCCAATCTTTTTATGTCTACACTGCTGGTATGACCATGTATCAGATAGTGCTACAGTCTGAAACGGTCACACCACTGGTTTCTCATCTAAAGCAGCTCTCCCATGAGTAGCAGGCTGGGGACATTTAGACTCAGTATCCACGCTACATCCATTCTCCACCGCAACCCTTACCAGTAGGATCCCTTCTTTGATTTGCCTGGCTCGGTCTCCTAGCTGAAAGGCCAGCTCTGCAACCTGCTGCCTCAGGGCCTCTCGTAAAGTCCTCAGGTCCTCAGCCTCTTCCCTGCATGAAGATGATACAAAAGGAAACGTCAAAATCGCTACCAGGTGCAGTCTTTCATGTCCCTCTCATGAAGTGCGTCCTGTTTTTGATATTTCTGCTCAGCTTCTTGTGTATTTCTCTCTCTCGCTCACTCTGTGTGTGTGTACATGTGTGCGTGCATGTGGGGGGGGCGAGCATGTAGATGCGTGTGTGCATGGCATGCCTGTGCCTGACGCTGTATGAGGAGAGCGGTGAGCAGAGAGCAACATGCAAGCAGTTCTCCCGATGGAGCTCAGGTAGTCAGCCTGGGCACCACGAGTGCCCTGGCCAACTGAGCTATCTCTCTGGTTCCCGAGATTGCTTAAAAAAGACTCTGGCTTTCCTTATTTGATTTGCCTGTAGAAGTAAGTCTGTTAGTAGAACAGGTACCCTCCACCCTGTTCACCATTCTAAGACTTACACTTAGAAAAATGGAGCCTCCTTTAATCTCACTCAGTGCTGGTCCCTGCTGCCCCATCACTCTTTTAGCTTCGAGAACACAAAGCACATCTAGCTAGAAAGGGAAGCTTTGGGCTTGTACTTTGGGCACATGCCCTACCATAGAGCTGCATCCCCAACACACCCTCTTTTAAAATAAATCCTATTGGGTATAATTTAGGTATTATGTTTACCTATTTCAAGATACAATACATCATTTATAAGAAAACTACCAAGTTGGACAAGGATGACCACCATGCAGCTCTAGAAGACGCCATCTTTCCAGTAAGAACACACAACCCTCAAGCCTTTTACTGTTAAAACCTGTCCCCACAGCCACAGGCGATCAGTGATACATCCGTTTTGGTGATATTTTTAACCCCTCTGACAATACTGCATATTTCAAAACCCTAATAACCCCCTAGCATTTGCTTCTGTGCAAGTCCCATTCCTATCGGTTAAAGAAATCCTGAGGGCCTTCCCCGTCCTCCCGGAAGATTGCCCCTCTTCTAACCTTCCCAAATAGCCCCAGTCTTCAATAACAGTGTGCCCATCCAGTGACGGCTCCCTCAGTCTCACACTGAGAAAGCAAAGCTAAGACTGTGAAAGCAAAGGAAGAGCAGGCCGATTTCTCATTAGCGCTGCCCCATCATGCTCATCCACCTGGCCTGCCCTGATTACCTTCCCTTGCTCCGGGTGTGTGGTCTGGTACTTACTTAGATGCTTGCCTTGGATAATTACCTTTCCTCTTCTGACATGTCCCCGTGAAAGAGTGCCTGCTGTTCCGCAAAGTGCTGCTCCATTTCCTCTAAGTGCTCCTGGAAACTCTGGCACACCATTTTCATGGTTTCCATCTCATAGACTGTGCACTGGCAACAAAGAGGAAAACCCGAGAGCCGTGACCTTTCTGCTCACATGGCTGGAGGGCAGGGCTCTGCCTTCCTTCCCATTTGGAATTCATTGCTTGCAAAGAAGCCCAACTGCTAACATTTTTTAGAAGAGCCAGGGAAGCCCAGTTCAGACTTTGGATGAAATTAGAGGTTGCATTTGACTAAGACAAAGGGGACCAGTTGCTGAGTGGTACTTGGGTGAGAATTAATTTTGCACAAGGAAGCCCAAGCCAGTCCTACACAATATAGATATGCAATGAAGTGCACAGAGAAGAGGAAGAATTATCAGAGAGCAGACTTACATTTAGAAAAATGGAGCTTCCTTCAATGTTGCTCAGTGTTGGTACACAGTACCCCATCACTCAGCATCGAGAACACTAAACATATCTACTCATGTGTATTTTCTCAGGACAATTTGCTTAGAATACTTTTTTTTTTACTAGTTTTAACTTGCTTAGCCATAGTCCTTGAAGAGGAAACTCCACAGAATCCATTCTACCCATCTAACAATCCCAATTGAGAGAAATGTTAGGCACCCGTGCTCTCTATGAGCTATAATCAAGACTTGAGTTCTTCTTGCCTCCAGACTACGTCAGTCTTCAACCCTTGCTGTCTCTTGATGTTTTGATTTGATATATTCTTGTAACCTCCAAAAGTTATGGAATTCTTTACAACTAATAATTCTAACCTGTAGTGAGTTGATCAGACTCTAATATAGATAGTAGTTGCCATGGCCCTAGGATGACCACCCACTATCATCCAATTAAATTTCTTGCCTAAGTTTTGGAAGATATTTGATCACACTGTGAACCCTGAATTTGCATTCATGTTAATTAAATAAAATCAACCTTAGCTCAAGAGGCAGAGTTAGCAACTAGTTGACAGAAAGTAATCATAAAGTGTCAGAAGGCATTGGGAAGAAATAGAAAGATGCACTGGAAATAGTAGGTAGGGATTTTATTTCCAGTGGTGTGCCTTTTTTGGTTTGGCAAATGGGGAGGGGGACTTCTTTTCAGAGATGCTAGCAAGGAGAGAAGGTTAGCCAGGTGCTACTCAACCTCTCTGAGCTCGTAGGTTTTTCACCTCAGACTTTGAATCTCAAGTCTTATTTATAAATAGAACCATAGAGATTTAGTTAAAGCTACCTTTAGCAACAATGGCAGAGCCAGTGCCTGTAGGAACAAGATTCCCACCAGGCTGTGGCCTGAGTGGCCAGGCCACTGCCAGAGAAGCAGGCTGGTGACTGCAGATTCACAGTTGCTGGCTGAAATGGCAGAAGGCTAAGGTGCACCCACTATGCTGAAGGCAAAACAACACCCAAGAAAGTTCATGGTTTCCAGGACATACACGCAGGTGCATGCACACACACAAACACACACACACAGACACACATACACACACACACAGCCTTCTCTTGCCCTTATATGCATGTATTTATAAATAACTAGTTAATATTGGGATCTAGTACTTGGGGGAAGAAGAGCTATCTCTCAATCTCATCAAGCACTGGTTGCCCGTAGCTTTTCATCTAGGGGTAAGGCCTTCTTTAATTTTCCTCCATATATGCTAGAATGTAAAGAGTTGTCTTTGTGGTCTTGTACAGGCAGCTAGGCTGGTGAGAATTCATGGGTGTAACATCTCTGTCATGTCTACACTGCCCTACAGCAGACATTCTAGTCTCTGATTCTTAGAATCTTTTCATCTCCTCTTCCAGAAAGTTCCTGGAGCCTTAGAAGCAGGGATGTCCTTTCTGGTACCCCAAGGCTCACTTATTCTCTGCATTTTGATGAGCTGTGGATCTCTAGTGGACTCCATCTGCTACAGAAAGAAGCAAGACACTTCTTGCGGAGTGCTGAGAACTGTGTTGGCGAGCTCTTCCAGGAAGGGAGGTACAAAGGCACAGACTCCGGCCTCCCTTCATTACAGCAGTCACTAAAAGGGCTCACAGTTGTGAACAGGTGTGTTGTATAAACCAGAGGCATCCTTCTTAAGGACCCAAGAGTCATTCCTTTGAAATAAAGCGAACTAGAAGCTTCTGTGGGAGGATGGACTTGTGAGGGCTTTGGAGAAGTAATTGAAATGAAACTAATTTACCGACAGGTCATGGAAACCACCATCCTGTGCCTTCATTTCTGGAAAGCCCAAGACTTTTAAAAATCTTTATCCTCACAGTTACAAGGCCAAGATCATGGCAGTTTGGTGGTTACTGTTTCAACTAGAGTGAGTAAAATACAGTCAGCTGACAACCATATCTGGCCTTCCGACATTCATACCCACTGGCCTTTCACCATTTTCTACTGATTCACTGAGTCCCTGCTTTCCCCTCTATCTCATTCTTCTCTTAAAATGCCCACACCGCTCCTGCACAGATAAAAATGAAGTCCATCTCTTTCCCTGACTGTCGGGAGTTACTGAATTACATCTGTTTCCATGACTTTTCTTGCTATCCCCTGTGCATCTGTGAGACACTGAGCCCAGTCTGTCTGAGGGACACTGTGCCCATTTGCTGATCTCTTGTCAGCCCTTCCCCTTGTTTTGCAATCTATATTAAGTTATTCCTTGTATACACCTATGACCCAGAGCCCCAGGGATGCTGCCATCTGACTTTAAGTGTTATTAACACTGGTGGATCCCCAGCTGTCTCCATCAGACCCCTTCCAGATCAGTAAGAGAAGCTTCTGGCTACGGCTCACCCTCTTTTTCCCCTTTCCTCTTAACACAAGTCTAATGCTTTAAAGCAGCACTGTGTCTAGGTAAAAACCTGCATTCCCTACGCTTCCCTCTCAATGCTGATAGCCAAAAAGTGGGGCTGTGGAGGATGTCGAGGGCTTTTGAGAAAGAATTAAAGAGGGCTTTTGACTGCTGGGTCATGGACTCCACCATCATCTACCTCAGTTTCTGGAAAGTCAAGATGGGTTTTTATCTTTATCCTTAAAATCAGGTGGTCCAAGATTGGTGATTATTATTTCACCCAGACACTTGAAAATGGGGATACTGTTCTAAGACTGATACTTCAATATGAAAACGTTATATCATTTTGTTCTGAGATATTTTATACTGACTGATGTATTTAGCTTTATCATGAGAGAACCCAAGCCAGCTGAGGGAAGTCTTTGACACATACTGATGTTGGCAAGAATGCTTAGATATTGCCAAATTATGGCTCATAAAAATTGAAATGGTCTTGAAGTCCATGCAAGCATCTTTTGTAAGTAAGTGTTTAGACACAAACTCTGTAATGGCTGTGTCTGTAGTCAAATGTTATTTAAATTTTAAATTCAAGTCACATGATTGATCTTTTCATTCCCAATATCTAACCAACTCAGTTCACAGAATGAAGGGTGACAGGACAGCATGAGGGAGCACCTGTCGCTCAGGAGGGAGCTGGTTCAGTGCTTCAAGCCAATTCAGATAACTGTTTTCAGAGTTCAAGGGACAGCAAGGCCAAACCATGGCAGCACAGTGCTCAAGCAGACTGATGTCATTAACACTGGGCTTCAGGTTCAGCTCAGTGTCTGGGGGTAACTCTTTGTGATTGGAAAAAATGGATTGTAGGGCTTGGATTTGGGGAGAGCTGAAAGCAGGTTTGTGATGTTAAGACTGTAGTGCCCTGGAAAATTCTGAAGTGCTGCCATCTCCTGGTAATTCGGAAACACACAGTTTAGCCCCAGAACTGGCAATAAATAGCTCAACTAACTAAATATCAGAAGAAAGGAAACCCCAGGCAAGGGGAATAAGAGGGGCAGAGGAGTTGATTTCTCTCTCTCTCTCTCTCTCTCTCTCTCTCTCTCTCTCTCTCTCCTCTCCCTCTCTCCCTCTCTCTTCCTCTCTCCCTCTCTCCCTTTCTCCCTCTCTCCCTCTCTCTCTTTTCTTTTTAAAGTCTGGGTAAAACCCAAACAAAATGCAAGGCCTGCTCTACTGTCCCATCTCATTAATGCAAACTTCAACACTAAGAGTGCAGATAAAACCAAGCCAAAACAACAACACAGCTTTTCACTTTCTAATGGACTCACACTTTTTCAACTTTGCACAATTTCTTTTTCTTTTTAACTTAAGCCTATAAATATTACAGAAGATTTTTTTTAATACTCAGAAATCTTATTTCTAATGCATCTTAGTCTGGAAATATGTTTTGCTTTGCATTGAGAAATCTTTATTAAATTGCTCCCAAGCATTAATACATACAAGATTAATTATATGAACAAATCAGTTTTCCACTGACAATTACTGATAAAATAACAACTCAGGTACACAAATGAATCTCCTCACATCAACAAGCCATTCTTCTAGGTAAGCTAGAAGACGACAAAGCCAGCTGTGGCTTTCTCCATAGTGTCACGTGTCACTGGGTGAAAGACAGTGGGAGAGGAGATACTTTTTCAAACCAGATTTTACCAAAAAGTCTCTTACTTTCAACATCTACGTTGAATGCCTGTTGCCATTTGACCGATAGCATCCATTTCCACCTAGAATCTTCATTTCACCCCTGGCCTAGTTTCTAGTTATTTCTGTTCTACTAGAACAGTCCTGCTCTTAACCCTAGCTATCCCACATTCAAACCACATTTCCTGCAGAACCTTTTCCAGGTTTCCCAGACCCAGGCAGGCCGATTTTCAGGCTCATTCCCAGCACAGGTCACCACATGCGCTGCTTTCCTTCACCGTTCTTCACATTTCTCTAGCAGCACGCTGCTCATGGGAGAAAGCAACCCTATGGTTACCTACATGTCTGTGCAAGCACGCGCACCTGTGTGTGTAACACACACACACACATATGGAAGTGTATCTGAGCACATAAGCTCACTGTTCCCATTGAATGAGTGTTTCTGGTCTCTTAGATTTAAAGGAAGAGAAATGCATGGCCATCTAGTAAAATTCTGGAGAACATCCATTTCAGCCAAAGCAATTACTTTTGTGTCTTTGTGTCTTTTCTGTATAATTACAAATTCTATTTTTTTGGTTGGGTAATGTGTGTGTCCATGTTCATGTATGTGCAGGTGTGTGTGTGTGTGTGTGTGTGTGTGTGTGTGTCAGAGGTTGACATCAAGTATCTTCCTCAATCATCCTTTGCCTTATTTGGGGGATAGACTCTCTAAATAAACCTGGATCTCACCTATTCAGCTAGATGGGCTAGGCAGCAAGCTTCAGACTCTAGGAGGAGGAAGGATATACAGTATTATGAGGCAAGGGCTAGAAAAGTATGGGTAGCAAAATTTACACTTGATCAACTGTTGCTAGACTGACACCTACCTACAAGTCTGAGGATGATGATTATGACAATGAGTCACAAAACCTTTCTGTGCGGGAGTGCCAAATGAAGTAGAAAACCTGTTTCTGCATGCCAAATCATTTTACACAACTAGAAGTATGTATGTCTAAGGTCCCCTTCTGACAGAATTTGGGGAAGGAGACTCTGGTCCATATTTTGGGAGTCTCCTGGCCCCGGCCCCACCTCAGTCTCTTTCCCTATCATAATCAGCAGCCTTAACCTTGAGCCAGCTATGGGTTCCTACACTTGAGTACTTTCTCCAGGTCTCATCAGGTTGACAGAAATTATCAAACAAAATTTGATCTTCTAGTTTCTAAGTCTACTTGTAGATGCTTATTATTTATCTTCTTAACATTGCCAAGAAATTATAGACATCGTTTTTAATTGATGGGAGTGATGTAATCAGAAAACAGATTTAGTATCCTACCACAACATTATAATTATCAAATTATATTAGATATGTCTTGAAGGACACTTCTGAATTTTTGGCCATAATTTTGGTTGTATTTTTCTTGTTATTTTAAATAAAATATAAGGCTGAATATTATTTAATTTATGCTTCTTTGTAAAATTTTCCTTTGAGATGAGTTCTCATTATGCAGTCCCAACTACTTGCTATGTATATCAGAATAGCCTTCAACTTATAATCCTCCTGCCTTAATCTACTGAGTTATGGCATTATAGAAATGTGTCACCATACCTAGACTGGAATTTCATTATGGAAGTAGGAATGTTTATTTCTATGGTCTAGTAATTTGTATAGGATTTCAAATGTCACCTTCTTTGGCTAACTTTCATGCCCAACACGGTTTCACATAAACTGAATAGTCAAGTGAGCGCTTATTGCTCCAGAGCTATGGTTTTCAATCTCGGCAACACTTACATTTTAGACTAAATAATTACATGATGTGGGTTTTTCCTGGGCATGTAGAGTAGCACGCTCAACAGTGTCTCTCATCTTTGCTCATTTGTTGCCAGTATCATTTGCTTCTCTTTCAGCTGTGACAAGTCAAGATGTCTCCAAAGATTGGCAATGTCATCTACTGTAGAGCCAGGGTAGGAAATTAGTCACAGTAGAAGAATAATTCCTTAAAGTACTTATCACCCCTAGACAAATGAGGACAGTGGTGATTTTCCTATTCTCCTAGATTTTTATTATTTGTTTTGGTTCTGAAGATTGAAGGACCAGGCAATTTTACCACTGAGCTATATCCACAGCCTCATTCTCCAGGATTTGAAGCTGGCTATTTTGACACCATGATCCCAGCTATGCATCAGCCTTTGCCCTTTTCTTCCTCTGAATAAGATACCCAGAGCTGATTACAATGCCTAGATGAAGCTTTCTATGATTAGCACAACCTTTAATCTTGGCTCATTCTTAAGTATTCTAAATGTCTGGTGTCTTGCAATCTGAAAATTCATTTCTCAGTTTATGTTAGGCTTATGTAGAGTTCTGTATGTTAAAAGTCCATATGATAATTTACTTTATCTTTCACATAATCACTCATATACATATTTAGATACTTTAAGGTTGAGGACATCTTTGTCTAAAAATTTGAGTTGAGATTTACTACTTAGTGGTTGGAAGGTGCTGAAACACTCCCAGTTCTAGCTTCTCTGTTATTGTTTACAAAAGAGAGAGTGCTTGTGACACATAAGAAATCCAATAAATATTTATGGCATATGAGATAGTGAAGATTAAATGACACAATATAAATTAAACATTTAGAATAGATCTTTAGTCTATTTTTGTGGAATTAAAAGATAGGAACTATTGGACACTGGACCATAGTACCAGTAGTTCACAGCTCCCCTGTAATATCTCTGAACAGCCTCAATCCTGTATCATCAATGTCCTTTCCTCTTGTATGTAGAATTTCAGATGTGATAGTCTCAATATTTTATTTGAAAGTTAGCCTGGAACTTCTAGATTATCCCCACCTTAAAAATACTAAAAAAAGAAAGAGCATAAAAAATACTCATAAAGATAAGTTGGTTAATCAAGGGTTAAAGTACATTGACATCACTCAGCTTCTAATAACCCAATACTCACATTTAAACCAGCTACCAAAGGTTGACCATTAGTCCCTCTATGTGACATGAGAGGTTCGCATAATACAGCCAAAATAAAACAGTAATACAAATTGATGATTAGATTCAAGCCCCATCAATTGAGCCTTCTTGGTGTTAAATATTGTGCTGAATCTCTCATTATGTTGAATGCTTTACAAACCTTTATTTCATCCCTAAACAATTTTATGACAATGGAATGAACCCATTCCTTACATATGTATATATGTGTATCTATCTATCTATCTATCTATCTATCTATCTATCTATCTATCTATCTATGTGTGTATGTATGTATGTATGTATGTATGTATGCATGCATGTATTTCATGGTACCAGGAATTAAACCCAGGAGTTTAAGCAAGTATTCTACCACTGAGTTACACCAACAGTACTCATCCCATAGTTTCATATGACAGGTCTAGAGACACCAGATGTTGCAGGCAAGATTATATAGCCCACTGACTTTAAAACACAGAATTTCTCAGCTAGACTGACTTGGAGATGAAACAGGTTCATTAGTGTGATAGCCTTAAACATATGAGTTTATCTCATAAATTATTAAAAAAAAACATGGCTCATGTTTGAAAACAAGAGGTATGCCTGAGTTTTATCTGCCATTAGGAAGATGAACACCATCTCTGTAGTGTTAGTGGCCTGGTTGGTGGATCTGCCTTCCCACCTTTGGAAAGGAAACACTTACAGAACATAAGTCCCTCACTGTAGTGTCCTGAAGTATCTTCAATGTCTTCATGAACCGGGCTTCAGGATCGTCTGCATGTGAGTGCAGGAAATACCTGCAAAGAGAGGGTTCTGGGCCAGGACTTTGCCTCCTCCCCTGGCAGTTGGGACAGTGATGACAGTAGACACAACAGTGGGCAGGTATGATGTGGCAGAGGTCTGTGGGGGAGGTGCTAGGAAAACCTGTGTCCAAAGAGATGGATTTGGTGAGGGGCCAGGGTCTACGATTTAAGGCCTTATTGTATGAGAAACTCGGCTTGCATTCATATGCACAAGTCTGAATGGCAACATCATTGACCTGCTTTGCTTTCGCCTGCAATCTCGGGTCTATGGTATTAACAGGGGCACAGGGACTGCATTCCAAAGCTGTTCCTTTGCAGCAGGTCCTCAAGTCTGAAACACTCTGAGCAGTTAACACTGGATTGTAGGACATCTGGGTTGTCACAGACCAAGAGCTGGCAGCCTTTGAGTCAGTGGGATCACCTCCAGGTGGCTTATCAAGGTGGGGAATTGACTTCTCAGAGTTTTGAACAAGGTCACCGCTCCAGGACATGGCTCCTCTGTGTTGCTGAGAGGGCTGGGTTAGCCTCTCTTGTACCACCCAGCTTTGCTTAGTGTCAGGGCAGACCTTGCTGCTGTCCCCTGTTCCTGGGATCTCAGAGTTCACATGATAGAAATTGTCTGGAGTCTGATCCATCCCAGATGACGTTGGTGATTCAAAGTGACATCCTTGTATCAGCAATTTTCCAGTATCCTTATGCCTCAGAGACCTATCTTCCTTTCCTGTGACAGGATTCACCATGATCCCCATTGTGTTGTCACATGTTGAAGTGACTACAGTTCCAACGAGACTCCCTGGGTAGTCTTCCACTATCCGGGTCTTGGTAAGGGTCATATCTGGGTTGACTATCTCTGGTTGCCCTTCCATGGCCTCAAGTTGAAACTCTTCCTCCTCCACAGATGCTGAGACCTTTCTTTCCAAGATACTCCCATCATGACTTGAAAAAGATGAGCTCACCATGCTCTTGAATTTAGAGTCACTGGACTCTTGCTGACAGTCCTGCCATGATGGTGGCCTATGACTCTGATCCCTTGGTTTGCTACCTTTACACTCAGTGGGACTCTGGTTTCCCAGCAAGGAAGATACCTGCAAGAGAAACCGACATGGGAAAGAACCACGAAGTTACAGCAACATTATATGCACCATTACCAGCAACACAAAAGTCATGAGCACAGAAGTCATGGTATCAACTTGAAATCATGTTATATTACTACTTCACTTGCCACCCCTTCCCTATGATGCTCAGCTTATAATTTAGAAAAATCAAAACAAAATAGAAAGGAGAAGAAAGGTGAGAATCCGGGCACTTGGCCTACTGTGATTTTATCATTCTCTGCCCACTGAGTGAGTATACAAACATACATACATGCATACATGTGTGTGTGTGTGTGTGTGTGTGTATGTGTGTGATGTGTGATTCCCCTCTGTATGCTGGGATTACAATTGATTAATAAAGAACTGCTTTGAGCCTATGACAGGGCAGAACAGAACTAGGTGGGGAAAGCTAGACTGAATGCTGGGAGAAAGAGGGCAGAGTCAATGAGAAACCATATAGTACTGCTGGAGACAGATGCTGGAACTTTACCTGGTAAGCCACAGCCTTATGACAATACACAGCTTAATGAGATGGGTTAAGATATGAGCTAGCCAGAAATATGCTTAAGCTATTGGCCAACCAGTATTGCAAATAATATGGTTTCTGTGTGATTATTTCTGGGCTGAGAAGCCATGATAAACAAGCAGCCTCCTACTATAGATGTGTGTGTGTGTGTGTGTGTATGCTGTGGACTTAAAAACTTTCTGTTTGTGATGAACACTTTAGACGCATCCTTCCAAGTTCTACAGGAATGCAGGTATGACTGGGGGTTGTTGATAGGAATGAAACATATACAGTAAGTACTCAGTATCCAACACTAGCCGCTCCTACCTGGAAGGGGTGGGGCTCTGGCAGCTCCTCCAAAAATCCGCTGCTGTCCGACTGACAGCTGTTTGTTCTGTCCACTCGGGAGCCTTTGGGAAGAAAGAAACCGGGAGCTTAGACAGGTGAAAACATACTGCCCACTAGACCAAGAGTGAGCCCTCTCTAAGCCTGGCACTTCAGAGATCCTCTGTGGTCTGATCATGAAGGACCCAATAGGGGACTTCCAAGAACGTTTTCTCTCAAGTGTCAGAAATCTCATGTAAAACTGCATCTACAGCTTTCCAGTACAAGACTGGGCCAGTGGAAGAACTTACTTCTTAAAGTGTAATTCATTGACTGTGAGCTGAATCTTTATGAAAGATAGTATGTCGCTAATGTCACTTTAATAAAACTACAATGCACTCCTATGTAATATGTGTACATATATATATATATATATATGTATATATTCTTTTCCCTTTGACTAAATTTTAGGTATGACCCCTCTTCTAACTTTTCCTAGACTCTAATTCTCAGACTAAACACCCACCACCCCATGTAGACTGTGGCTTTTGTTACCATAAAATACTGGACAGGGCAGAGAAAGAACATTGGTGTGTGGACAGGATAGGATTTTCAGGCATCGTATCCTCAAGATCATTCCTGGCTTGGCTACACAGTGAATTTGAGGCCAGCCTTCAATGTGGGACACTGCCTCAAAATAAAATGCCATAGTTTAATCTTTAGTATACTGACTAGCTACCAGGCACCTGTTCTTTCAACCCTGACACAACACAGCCCAACACAGCCCAACACAACACAACACAGCCTAACACAGCCCAGCACACTACAACACAACATAGCCCAACACAACACAGCCCAACACAACACAGCACACCACAATACAACATAGCACAACACAGCCCAATAACACAACAGAGCATGTGAATACGATGCCTGAAAATCCTACTTCTAGACTCATACTTTGTCTTTTTTCTCAGAGAATATGAGACCTTCTAATGTAAGTAAGTACTACTGGAGAAAAATGGGAATCTTATAATTTGGGCTGGAGTGAAACTCACTTAACAGAGTATTTGCTCTGAACTTGGACTACAAGTTTATACTTAGCACATTCAGTTTTACACACTGCTGTGGGCCACATCCAGGGCTTCATTCATGCTGAGCAAAAACTAAGCAGTCTCAGTGGTGTGAGCTCCATGGTTACCCAGAACTCTGCCTCTACTTTACAGGCCTCAGGACAGGAACAGTAACTCTTAGAGAGGCTTGGAAGACACCTTTAATGAGGGAAACAGAATTAAGTCTCCAGCAAGACTGAGCCATCTAGAGTTTGCTAGGCATGGTGAGAGAAAAGAAAAGTCCTGTGAAGGAAGAGTTCTAGGGTCCCCCTGGAGCTATGCTCCAGCATAGGGGAGGACCTATCTGAAGGAACTGAAGGAAATAGGGCTCAACAGCCACCCAGGGCCCAGAATAGGGCATGATTCCCACCTGCCGTATTAGAAAACTTTATTAATTCACACAGCACAGTGACAAGTAGAAATGTGTCTGACAAAGGTCCTGACTCCCATGTGAGAATAAACATTGCTGTGGTTCCTCATATTGTCTTAAAAAATAAGTCTCAAATGCATCAGAGTGTTTCCTGGTAACTCAACTCTGTCCCAGGAGAAGCTTAAGAATAGCTTTTTGGAAAGCAGCAATACTTACCACAGACCAAATTAAATCTACACTGCTTAGCATCTCCTACAAGACACCAGCCATGTGAAATGTTTGCTTACTCCTTCAATGCACAGTTTCAAACTTAAGCTCACACAGATGGCCCTTTTGAAACATAATGACTCGCACAATGCAACAACAAAAAGGTAGGAATATGTAGGAACTATGTGTAGGTAAGATGATGGAGGGGGAGAAAAGAGCTGGCAGGAGGAGCAATCAAAATGCATTATATACATAAGGGAAATTGTCAATGAAGAAATATAATTAACTATAAAAGAAGCAGGTGAATATGACCCAAACAGGGAGGGGGAAACCCGACAAATGGAAACCAATCAAGAATTGATGATGGTGTTACAATGATCAGACACTTATGACTATATGCCATATGGCCAAAAATCTAGGAGTATGGTGAAATGTGTTGAGTGCAGATATTTTAGGTGTACGTATGCATATGCATTGTGTGTGTGTGTTTAAAAACCTGAATCAAATTGAAGATCAAAATTAAATTTTTGGGATAGTTTATAATTGATAAGAATAAAAGCAACTTAAAGACTGCAATAAAAATTAATGAAAAAAAGACATAATTAGGGAGGGGATTCCAAATTGAATATGGAAAATGAGATTTTAAGGAGTCAAACTACATCAGTGAACTGGGTATGTTAACAACTGGAAAACTCCAAAGAGCATGGAGACCGCTTAAACATGTCTAACAGAAAGAAATCCCTAGCACACAGACTATGAAGAAAACTGGAGCAAGGTACCTCAGAAACAAATGACCCAGCACTAGCAATGAAGAGAGGAAGTCTTCAAATCGGCCCCACATCACATACACAGTGAAAAAAGATGAAAGCAGGAGAATAGGCTTTCCACACAATCCAAGGAAAGTAAAGATGAATAACTCCTTTTGAGGTCAGTCAGTAAAGCGCCTGAAAGGAAGCATCAAATATTCAAAAACAGTTGAACTCCCTTCAAAAGATAATTGAAAAACGGGGCAAACCCAGTGGCTGAGTAGTTGCCTAACATTGTTAAAGGCCTGCGTTTGATCCCCAGCTGTGTGTGTGGGGGACTGACTATGTAAACAAAATTGATAATAATATAGTGCGGGATTAAAAAAAAAACCTTATGAATCTATGAAAATAAGGAATATTATAACATGAAGCAAATTATTTGGAAGGAATTTGTCAAGTAAATGCTTTTAAGTATAACATTCAATTTTTATGAAACATTAACCCCAGTAATAGAACATTTGCTTACTGCCCATGGTTGAAAATAATTAATATTTACCATTTATTATGGGAAATTCAGTTTATAATACTTAATTTGTGTAATATATTTAAGACTTGAATGATCTTCTTATAATCAAACTCAACTAGTATTAAAACTCGTCACCTGGACACGGCCAACATGCAAGAAAAATGGGATGATTTTCAGGGTTAAGGGTTTTAGTGGAGATAGGGAGACTGGGGAGAGAAGGGAGGGGGATGAGTTAACCAAGGGTAATATGAAGAAGCCTAATGAGCATCCACTAGTTTTCAAGCTAATTTAAAAATATAACCTAAAGAAAAGGAGTTTGAACACAAGTGCCTCCATGGGTGGAAAATGCTGCTCCCAGAAGACATTGGTTCTTAAATGAAAATCTCAGTGCTGGACATGGGATAGCTTTTTAGATGAGTTATTAGCTAGAGGTCGCAGAGTTAGCTCAATCTATGCAGGATACTACTACTGTTTTTGGTTGCTCACCACAACTAGGTGGTAAGTCCCTATCCCTAAAGATACCACTCGCTTTGAATGTAGGACATACAGGAATCAACCTGTACTGACCAGGAAACTCTCTCTGATGGGTAGCTGACATAGAGCGAGAAGGTGCAATGCAGCTTGCTGGGAGAGAAGAAACATCAACGATCTTATCCAGATGTGGATCCCACATGCTTTAATATTGACCTGCCTGGGTAGATGTGCCCATTGGAGCAGTAGTGGCGTGATAGTTGGATGGCTACTTTCTGATTGGATCTGAGCCCCACCCCACAGGAAAAATTTCATGCCTGATACTGTACACCAGATCAAAAATCTATGACTAAGGGTCCTAGAAGGGAGACTTGCGAGCATCATTTGGCTAAATGTTGATGTTGTCAAATCTTTTCCTAATATTTATGTTTCTTCCTGCAGGTTCGTCTTTTCTTGGGTAACAGAGGATGCAGAGACACATAACTGGTCAAAGTGCCAAGTAAAGGCACAATACAATACCAGTATTCAGCTGTGGATGAATAATCTGAATTAACCTCTCCCTGTACCCTACTCCCACAGTATCAAAGGCTCAAGGAACATCACAATAGAAGGAACAAAAAGAATGGAAGAGCTGGTAAGATGGGGAGGAGATCTGTGAAATGATAGTTTTTGGACCTGACATCCGTCATTGCTGCACACGTCAAGCACAGCAGTAGCTACCTGCAAAGAAGGAGATGAAGGTAGGGGCTGGGGAGCATTGAAGGGAGGTAGTGGCAAATGAGTAGGATCAAAATACATTGTATAAATGTGTGGAATTTTCAAAGAATAAATAAAAATGTTATTTCAAGAAACTTTGTCAAGTCCTTTTGAAGTTAGGAAGAAAATCAGCTATTTTGTAATTTATGCAAGAAGTAGATAATTATTTTAGTGCATCATTCCAAAAGTTTGGTGTAGGTTTTCTAATATTCTTTTGCACATTGTCCTGACCACTTTACCTAAAGCCTGTCTACTAGGAGGTGAGTGACAACCGTTCTTGAGCACTTTGTACATGAACTTCTTATTTTAAGCTGCCCTATATGCTTTAGGGCACCTGTCAGCCTGTGGTTTCTGCTCAGTCTGGGAGCTCCTGACAGTGGACATTCAGTAAATAGGACTAACTTCCACATTCTCCTTCCTCATCTCTGATGATAGCATTAAGAACAATACATGCTCGGTAAGTGATCTTAAGCCTTGGGAGAGGGTAAGCAAGACAGGACATGGAGCCATTTGCTTGGGTGAAGGGTTTGAGCCATGTCTGTGAAAGACTTCCAGCACACCGTTGTTATCTTCTTTCCCAGAGAACGCCTACAAGATTCTTTTTCTGGAGCAGGAGCTAGAGAGATGTGATGTTTGATGGCTAATGGCTGCTATTATTCTTGCCAGGCTCAGAGGAAGCAAAATATTTGCCGCTAAACCAAAATCTGTCCATGTCCGGTTTGTTTCTAACAACCTGCTACAAATGGAAATACTTTGGTCCTTGAGATCTGCAGCTGATTGGTTTCTTGGAAAAGGGACTCCACCCCTCAGAATCACCAAACTCTAGATACTCAAATCTCTACATGCAACAATGCTCGCATGTGACATACACACATCCTCCCTTGCCTTGTCTTAGATTACTACAAAACCTAATATAATTAAAATAGAATATCAAAGTTGATGTACTGTGTAGTGTAAGGGATAGCAAAGGGAAAAGTCTATGCATTCAGGATATACAGCATATTTCTAATCGTTTCAGTGCAAGGTTTGCAGGTAAACAAAGCTCTTCTGGGTGCGGGAGGGGGACTCACTGTAAACAGACAAAAGCACTAAATCTCTCTATGTCGCAGGAGTTATTTGTTCTAGCGGGTGAGTATTTGTGGTATTAACAAGTTACCTTCCATTAACTATGCCCATGTAAACCACACAACTGTTAAGTCTCACTTAAGTGAAATCTTCGGAATTTAGTTAAACTCAGCAAAGGGTCATACTGAAATTTCACTTCCGTGGTGAGATTCAACAACTCAGTTGGGCATGATTCTCTCAGGAAGAGAGAATTTTCATTTTGTGCTTGCTTTAGAAGTCATATGTGTGCATCCTGAAAAGTGTGGGCCAGTTTTCAGATGGGTTAGTTTCTTTAGGTGATGAAGATGTTTGAGTCTTACAAAGGGGTTTCGGTGACTATCAACAGCTAGGTGCCGGATCTCCCCATTTTAAACATTCCCTTAGGGCTGTGGGAGTTAAACAAAGATAAAGGATGAGTAATCGCCTAGCTGAGAATGGCTATGATGGATTATTAAGAAAGCAGACAAATACAAATGAACCTCATTTATCACTGCCACGCCCTCAAGTTAACTCACATGTGGGAGAGCTTGACTTCCGGAACAGGAACGTGGCTTTTGAAGACTAACGGGAGCGGTACTAGCACAGCTGGCCATCCCATCCAGTCCCTGAAGCCTGTGGCATCATGTCTAGGAGAACTGGAATAGGTGCCTACTGCCAGGGGACCTTCTGTGGGCACTTAATTCCAAGGAGCCAAAGCTCCTGATCAGTGGAGGCCCTGTTTTTCTGCCTTGGTCCATAAAGTTTTTTTCTTCTTTTTCTTCTTCTAACAAGGGCTTATCACCAAAGCTTCCGTTCTCGCTGTTCTCTGTTCTAAACCAATTAGATAAATGAGACCTTTCACCTCCAAAACTCTCTGCTGGTTTCTTCTTGGCCTCAGCATTTGCTGGTTTCTCAACTCCGTCTATCCCATGTCTCAAAGAGGCTAAACTCTCAATATATTTTGCTGACATCCCATTAGAACACCCAGTTGACTCATCTGGAAGATTTATAGCCAGATCTACCAGCTCTGGGGTTCAATTATCCTATGTAGGAGGTGCTATGTTATAAGAAGGTTAATGCCCCATAATCTGTGTGTGAAACCGTGAATATATAAATACCTTGTCTAACTACAGGGAAGTTCCTTCCAAAAAGCACAGTTAACCATCATTCAGTCTTTATGGGTAAAACTGCTTACACTATTCATGACTGTTGCGGCTAGTGTTCATGTTCATTAAAAGTCAACGTCTGCAGTGCACAATTGTCTTTTGGGATTTAGATTTTACATTTTCAGTTGGGACTGCTGTACTGTGTTAACACTGCTCTGCCAGGGAGACAAACACTTTAGGCACTTTGCAGAAATGACCACCAGATGGCAGCATTACACTAATCATGGAGGCGCCAGGTCTCTACCAAGGCCCTCTAACTGAAGGAACCGCCTTTCTGGATGGTGTCAATAGTAAAAGCGCCTGAGTTGCATTGAAAATAGTCTGAGTTCAGAGCATCTCAGGAAACAAAAAGATTTGTAGATGAATTGTAAATTGGAAGGAGGTTAAAAGAAAGGACTATGCAGAGGCAGGAAGTATGCAGAAATCATACAGAATAAGAAACATTTTTTAACCTTCGACTTTGGGGCTAATCATTCACATCAGAGGATTCTACATTACTTATTAAATTGCTAAGTGTCTAGCTCATTCATTGTCCCAGAGTAGAAAATTCTGTGACAGTTCAACACTCAGCTCAGGTTGAGCCGCAAGTCTTAGAACTGGTGTAGACTTACAGATGAGACAAGAACAGATGGCCTCAGGAGGGGGTAGGAAGCCAGAGATGAGCCATGGCTGCTTTGCCCAATAGGAAGCACTGAGGAGGGTTTGGACTTCAGTGGCTATCACAAAGGAAGCTCACATATTTTATTTCAAATGCTTCAGAACACGTTCGTGGGGCTGGCTTCAGGTCCCCATGTAAGAAATAAAAACAGAGTTACCTACCATTAAATGTTGCAATAGTGTCTAGAGCAGCCGTTCTCAACCTGTGGGTCTTAACAACCCTTTCATGGGGGTTTTCTAAGGCCATCAGAAAATACAGGTATTTCTATTATAAGTCATAACAGTAGCAAACTTGCAGTTATAAACTAGCAATGAGAGTATTTTATGAAGGCGGGTCTGATAATGGGCCAAACAGTGTTTAAAAGAATACAGTTTCCGTGTAATTGTTTTGGGTAAAGCTAGCTGTGTGGGAGCCGGGCGGGAACACAGCCCACCACTTCTACAACATGGGTCTCCACATGAGGAACTGTATCAAAGGGTCTTAGCATCAGGAAGGTTGAGACTGTCCCAGAGCCTTCCTTCCAGCTACCATCCACAGTCTGCTGATAGGGGATTACTCCTGTGTGATAGAAACCATACAGCATTAGAAAATGCTTCTGCAGTAGTCTGACCACACGGACCATGTGAGCGGCTTCTCCGAAGATGGCATGTAGGCTTTGGAGGCGTTTCTCCTCAGCCCTGGTCCACCTCACAGGACAGGGTTTCCAGGTAACTTGTATTTTTGAATAAACACTTATCACAAGTTATCAAATACCAAGCCCCCAAATCTAGCTTCCGGAACTGAGATGTTGTCTAGCCAACTTGAAACTAAGAAGAGTGGTTCTCTTCTCTGTATAGTTCAATGTCACATGCACAGACCGGTCAGAAATGTGTCCGCAGTGTTGGGTTATTCTGAGATCTATCCTTGGTTTGAAACCTAAGTGAATGACTCAGTTTGCATCCTTGTGAGATTTGTTTTGGCTCCTGTGAGATCGAGGTTCATTCTGTCATCGATTGCTTGATTTTCATCCTGACATCTATCTGTGTCATCTCTGGCTTTCCCAAACATTCCTGCTGTGGGTCTTTGCTAATATGGTCAAAAGAACAGGGCATAGAGGCTGAGCCATAGATGTTCCTGGGGAACTCTTCATTCCTAAGAAACGTGCACTGGGTCCCCCGGGCTCTCCTATTGCCCGAGATACTGCAATAGTGTCAGCACAGAGCCTGCTCTTGTGAGCTCGTGTCTGCCCTGGCCCTGTTCCTGGAACTGAAGAAAAGATGGTCTGTTAAAGGGTTTGGAAAAACCTTTCTGAGATGAGTTAGTGCCACCACCCATGCCAGAAGCTCGGGGTAGCAGCTTCCCATGTAGAGAATTTCTACAGCGCATAGGAGAGCATCCATGCGCGCGTACTCAGCTGAAGCCTTTCAAGCTCCTGAGGCTGAGGATTTTCTTCCTCCTTTTCTCTCTCACTGCTCCCGATTCAGCAGTTCCTCCTTCATTCTTTAGTGAGAATAGTTACATTTCTTAGTCACTGGAGAATATTTCTCTAAAATGAAGTTATTTGACTTGATATCATCGAGTATTAATAATTCACTATTATAACAATGAAGATTTCACAATGGTGAAGAATCCTTAGAAGATGAAAAAGTCTTACATAATCTGATCACCTGGGAAGATAATTCTAGTATTTCTATGTACTGCAGCTCAGTGTGTTTTCACTGAGCCCCTGTGCACATGTATGTGTTATAGAGTAATAACGCCCACTTACTTTACAATAAAGCCTCCTTCTTTTCAGGTTGTATATTGCAATTTTTTCTTATGAACAATTCCTAAAATGTGTGTCTGCATGTGTAAGGACTTAGATTTTCTCAGAATAGAATTTTCTCTTTTATGTGCTTCAGAAGCCAGGAAAGACAACTTTTAGTTTCTTAAACTATTATTCTTAAAGTATTGCTTGTAATAGTTTACTTTTAATTATGTGGAGTTATGAATTAGTGACATTTTAAAAGTTTACTATTTAGCCCAACTACTAACCCTGTAAGTTACAATAGTGGCCTGTCTTCAAGATGTAGCCACTAGTGCAATAGTAGCACAGATGTTAGCAGAATAATCAACCACTTTTAGATTAGTTTCAGGTGCACTCCATGAGATAGAACCTACATCTGATATTGTTAAGGAGGTCAAGAACTTGAGACTAGATAAGTCATGGGAGCCAAGAGAAAACCAACCATTGTTCTGTTAAATGAACATAGAAATAATATAACTCCTATGACTCACTGCTATGCCCATAGATAAGTCCATTGTTTGTCCCTTATCAGAGAAGTTTCTTCTAGCACTAGACAGCAATTAACACCCACAGCTGGTCAACGAGCAGAGAGTGAGACCGTAAAATGCTCAGTTTTAAATGGTACATTTGCATCAAACTCTACCACTCAAGGCTCAGGGATATATAAAAAAGATGAGACAGAGCGGTAATAAGAACCAGAAGGGTTGGACGACTCCAAAGACATAGCATTTTCTAAACCCAAAACTTAGGAAGACTCTAACAGCATGCACAAGACTTGCAGGAATTTGAGCCAGACAAAATTCCAGCACAGAGAGAGGGAAGTAGGCACAAAGTCCCAGCCCTAACTAAGAAACATCTTGCAAGTGACAGGTACTGGGAGAGGGGAGTCAGTTGTCTTCAGCGGTGTGACAGTGAGCATACCAGCTACACCCGGGGAAGAGCTCATGCTCTATATTTGGACAATACAAAATGAACTCCGTGCTCTCTGCCTGATTTGGGCTTTTTGTTTGCTTGCTTTGTTTTGTTTTGTTTTAAGAGAGAGAAAGAACAGGAAGTTGGGTGGGTAGGGAGGGGAGGGAAGATGTGGGAAAGGTAGGAGGGTAAAGAATATGGTCAAACTATATTGTTTGAAAAAGTATTTAGAAATAAAAGAAATAAAGTTTACTGTTTAAAGTTCATCTAGTACATATTTATTTATTTATTTAATTTGTTTTGAGTTAGCCCTGTGTAGCCCTCTCTGTACACCAGGCTGCCCTTGAACTCACCAAGATCCATCTGTCTCTGTCTCCTGAGTGGTGGGATTAAAGGTATGTGTTACCACTGCCCAGCAAATATTTACTTTTTAAATCCAATTCTCTTTACAAATGAAAATAGTACATCTGCCTCTCATCTTAAGTTTATTCCTTTTTTAAAATTTATTTATTTATTAAAGATTTCTGTCTCTTCCCTGCCACCGCCTCCCATTTCCCTTCCCCTCCCCCAATCAAGTCCCCCTCCCTCATCAGCTCAAAGAGCAATCAGGGTTCCCTGCCCTGTGGGAAGTCCAAGGAACCCCCACCTCCATCCAGGTCTAGTAAGGTGAGCATCCAAACTGCCTAGGCTAGTTTATTCTTATTTAAAAAATCTCTGAACATATTTAAAAGTACATGGTTTAACTGTCTTCTTACTTGAATTGGTTGTCATATTTTTGATATATTTTTACCCATTCAATTAGTTCTTCACTTTTTTTTTGCTTTCTTATCTGAAGTGTACATCTAATTTTAATGAGCTCTAAATCATTTTCTTCATCAGGTGAATTTACTCCTTCTGTCGTGGCTATTTTGACATGCATCTGGTCCTATCACTTTTGATGGAATGGACTTTTGCGACTGTGGAAGACGGAGCAAAAGCAGGTTGCATTGGATGAGAATCCAACTCCTTTTGTTCTGAAAAATCAGCACAATGTCTATGGCCATCCCATCCTGAATGTCTCCACTTTTGTGTGAAAATAAGCCTCCCTCTTAGTTCAGGACGATTTTCGGATGAGTTGGAATTTAGTTGGTGGTCTCAGTCAGCTGAGCCTTTCTGAGTTGTCACTCACCTACAAGATGCAGAACACAAATCTTCCTTATGTCATTCTACTGGTATGTTTGAATATTGACCACACCTTCATGTTGAAGTAGAACTGATTTATTTTACAATCATTTATTGAGTGTGGGGGTGGACGGGCCATAGTATATGAGAGCAGAAGAGGATATCAGTCCTTGCTTTCCACCACGTGGGTTCTGGGGATCAACTCAGTTCAGCAGATGTGATTACAAGTGCCTGTCTTCACTGAACCATCTTGCTTTTTTTTTTTTTTTTATGATGCAGCTTTTTAGCCGTATCATAAACAGCTTTCCTGAAGACTTAACGGAAGATTAAGGAGACGTGAAACACTCTCCACACTGTCTGGCACTCCATATTGGGCTATATTATCCCTTTTCAATGTTGGCTTTTTAGCCAACTGTAGTAGATTCATTGGGTTGCATTTTTCTTCTGGTAATTCAGAGACATAGAGGATGCTATTAATTTTGATTATTGGTACTATAAGGCTCAAATGTATTTCAGATACCATTATTGTTATTGAACATCAAACAATTGAAAGCATTGTCCCACAGCTAGATGGGTCCTATCGATCATTTTCTTTCAGCTATTCAGCTTTCTAGGGTGTGTTCTACAGTTCTGGACACAGTAGCTCTTACTCTTGGTATTTTCTCTTTCGAGGACAGTCACTTTCACATGCGTGGTGATCATAGAGCTGGAAGCCTTTGCATGCTGGCTTGCCGGCACATCCTTGCACACAGGCCATTCTCTTTCGGCAGACCTGGGACATTTCTTTGTCAGAGACTGTGGGTGCTCTGCCTCCTGAACTTTCGCTTATAGGAACTATTGCGTCATATGCCAACCTGGAAGTCCATAGATTCCTCAAATCATAAAATGTCTACTTTAAAACACAACTAGCCCAGCTCTGCATATTTTCCATCATCTGAGGCAAGAGTTTGTTGAGAACTGACTGAGAAAGAAAAGCTTTCTTCACTGAGGCTACAAATGGTTCCTTCTATTACTTAGTGTAGGCTGCTTTCTCAAACACCTTTTCCTTAAAAAAACGAAGTGTCGTGTCAACACTTCTTGAAAACTGTTTGAAAAGGACTCTTCAAAATAATTCATGCCAAGGAGTGACCCAGTGACCTCTGCCAGTGCCCTCCCTTCCCCCACAAGGTATGCCTCTGCCCAGAGGGAGGTCAAGAGGCCTCAATGGAATGGAACAATCCAGGAACAGTTGGCCACTCAGGACTTTGAAATAAAAAAATAGTTGGAATTTTAGTCTAGCTAAATATTATGAAAATAGAACAGTAAATGAATTTATTCTTCAAACAGTACCTTCTTTGTCTATATAGACAAGTTTTCATTAGCCATTCTGAGATAAAAACAAAGAAGCCAGGTCCAATTTTGAGAAGTAAGTCTGGAGGAATGTGATGTAATGATAAATTTTAATTTAGACCTGGTTTATCACATATCTCAAAACAGAGGAATAGAATTTCCCAGGACTAAATGAGTAGTGAACTGACATTCCAACTAACTTGATACTATGAAAATTTAAATTTCCTATTATCTTACATGATACCATTAGCCATAATTTTGATTTCTATATTGACTCATTTACCACAATTCCACTGGTAAACACTGTGGGTAGTGACATCCCTTGGGCAGGTGGACCTGGGAATTATAAGAAGGCAGACTAAGCAAGCTGTGAGCAGCAATCCAGTAAGCAACCCAGCTAGGACAATGCAGTGGTTCTCAGCCTTCCCAAAGCTACAACTCTTTATTACAGTTGTGATGACCCCAACTATAAAATTATTTTAATTGCTTCCTTATAATTATAATTTTGATACTGTTATGAATTATAAGGCAAACATGTGATATGCAGGATATGTGATGTGTGACCCCTGTGAAAGGGTCATTTAACCCCTCAAAGGAATCACAGCCTATGGGTTGGGAACTGCTAACGTGCAGTGTGATCAGAACCTAAAGAGCATGGTAGCCATGGATGCAAAGCAACTAACTTCAGAGGAGCAATGTAAGTATCTTTAGCTTCAGAGGGTGCCTTGAGCTGGAGAATGCTCTGGCCTCTTCTGGACTTCACACTCACACAAGGAGAACCAGAAGAAGCAAATGCGGCAGCAGATTTTGAGACTGAATTGCTTTTTATTTCTTGGCAGAACATGCTTTTGCCAAGTTTGCAACCCACTTGAACTTCTGTCTGTTCTTTGATTTTTTAGATTCAAGTTGGTTTCCTTGTAACGCTGAAAAAAATCATAGATTTAGACCTAGTTTTGAAAACAAGTCTTAGAGCTTCCTGCAGATCTTTATCATTCCAAAAATCTATGAGTCAAATCTCTTCTTCTTAACATCTGCTGTAGTTAAATCTGAAATATCGTCCTTGATTTCAGGTGAGATTCCGAAAGGGTCTCAGAGGTCGTATTTGGTGCAAGTGCTGACTCTTTACCCAGACCTGCCGATGACTGACAGGTAAGCGGCATGGGCAGCACTTGGTACCTCTGCCTTCCCTATATGTCTCCTCTCCCTTAAGCTTTGGGTACAATCACAAAGTCTTCCCAGAGGCGTGTAAAATAACTTAAGAGATATCCATCTTCTACCAGAAACCCAATCTTTCCAAGGCTGAAAATACCAAACAAGATATTTTCAAGATTTACAGGGACACTATAATCTATAGTTGGCCAACTAACAGCTTGTGTGTGGTATTGCTCCTGCTCCCTGGAGTGGCGCCTAAAAGTACTGCTTTTCATTTTCCAGGAAGAATAAACTTTTCCAGGCAGATTGATGATGAAAGGGCTGCCGCATTGTAGGAACATGGTTGTGCTCTGTTGGGAGCCACAGGCCTGATAGATCAATGCCCCTGGAGTAACTGCCATAGCAGCTCCATTTCCAAGATGCCTACACTGAATGGAAATTCTTCTAAGCAGTAGGGAACAATGGCAATGTTCCCAGGAGGTTGTGGGGAGAACTGAGGCAGTGACCAAGTCAACCTTGGTTTGGCCATTCCTACCTCTTCCCATATTCCTGATTCTTCTCTGATTTTAAGCCAAAGCTTGCATCAGTTTCACCCAAGAAAGGGTGAGAGACTTAATCTCCCATGCCTTCCCTGTGTATCGCACCGAGTATTAATTCCTGTCTTTCTCCATTACTTTTTCTAGAGTGAGTGACAGGGCTTGATGTGTTGGGGTTCTAGACTTCTGACCTAGAAATACAGTATAGGAGAGTTTTACTTCTATAAAATAGCTACAATGAATTTATGTTTAAAAGCATTTTAAGAAAAGCTTGCTTTAACTTTTATCTTAAAAAAAGAAACATGTTTCATCCATCAGCTTTTGCGTATTTGACACAAACATCCCAATGAAGATGTAAATGCTGGCCAGGAAGACAAAATGCTATGGTGTGGTAGAATTGCCAGTCAGTCAGAGTTATGGATAGTTTACATAGACTATGGCAGGGCTGTGCTTATTCTTAGCATCTGCACTAAAATCCTACTGCAGAGGGGACTTTCAGGAATCCATATTAGGTCTTTGGCCCAAAGGCTTTTCCAGAAAATCCAGCTTCTCTAAAGGGAAGAGGCCAATGGGAGCATTTGTATAGACCACAGATCAGTAATAATAATAATAATAATAATCTCACCAAAAGATGTATGGGACTGGGGTGTTAAAAGTTGGATATACCCAGATGTCCAGATTGCTCCTCTGATCTTCCGACCCCTTCTGCAAATGACGCTGCTTGCTAGTCCTTGCAGGGTCCCATTTCAGGTACTCATGTACAGAGAATAGAAATGATTGGTGTCACAGGATCTCCCTCTCCAAGTGGAGTGAGGGCAGGGTGTCACTCACAAAGCTGTTCTGTGATATCTAACACATAAGGCTCAAGTTTGTATGTCATGGGTCAGTTATAAAATGCTAGATATTGAGAATCTTATTCATGTTAATCATCTTCTCCGATAAGTCCATCACTGAGCCATTTGCTATTATTTCCATTCTAATGAGAGCAGTGCTCTATACCAACTGAGGCCATGAGACAGATCTCAGAATCTCCCTTCTCTGGGTAGAGTGAGCACAGGCTCGCCCTCTCCAGGGGGAGTGAGCACAAAATCTTCCTCTCCAGGGGGAGTGAGCACAGGCTCTTCCTCTCCAGGGGGAGTAAGCACAAAATCTTCCTCTCCAGGGGGAGTGAGCACAGGCTCTCCCTCTCCAGGGGGAGTAAGCACAAAAATCTTCCTCTCCAGGGGGAGTGAGCACAGGCTCTCCCTCTCCAGGGGGAGTGAGCACAGGGTCTCCCTCTCCAGGGGGAGTGAGCACAGGGTCTCCCTCTCCAGGGGGAGTGAGCACAGGCTCTCCCTCTCCAGGGGGAGTGAGCACAGGGTCTCCCTCTCGGGGGGAGTGAGCACAGGGTCTCCCTCTCTAGGGGGAGTGAGCACAGGATCTCCCTCTCTAGGGGGAGTGAGGACAGGGTGTCACTCACTAAGGTGTTCTTTCTAAAAGCTGGTGTTGCTTTAAGAACTAAGTATGTTGATAAGCAGATTACATGGGGAGGGGAGGTCTCACCTACCACAGGTAAGTTCCTCTCTAGGGGGCTCCCCACAGCTGTTTACAGCCTTATTATGTTACCTTAAAAAAGGAAAGATAGTTACTTGAATGTACGTAAGAAGTAACTTATACAATATAATTATCCAGACTGGAATACAACTATGACATTCACACTATGCAATATTACAATCCTTTTTTTTTTTTTACAAATATAGTACTTGAATTTAGAAAGGCAAAAGGCAGCCAGGAAAGGTCTGGGGCCTGGTAAATGTTTGAGAGATAAGTCAAAGTTTTTACGTTGCCAGTACATGAATTCTAGAAACCTTTTTGTCTTGTGGTTTGATTGTGTTCCCCATTCACATGTGCCTAGTCCTCAGAATAATTCCTGCTTTCTTCACAGAGGAGATTAAAAAAATAGGTAATTGAAAGCTACTCACTAAAATGTCTTAGGGATCTTTCTCTGGCTGGTTTACGGTACGGGGGAATCAATAAGGTCTATCAATAATGAAACATTTGACCCTTTATTGGTAGATGAAATGGCAGGCTGGTGAGTGAGCTCCTTCATTCACTTCTGATATATTTTCCAATCCCTCATTCATCTTCCTGGTGAAATTTCTTAATAAATCACTCTGAGGTTAATCTCTGTCTGAGATTTATTTGGGGAAAACTCTCTATGGCCAGTGATATAGTTACTTTGTAACTGAATGCTAGGGTCTAAGTATTTATAAATACAATTATTAAAAATACTAGGTACCAACATGTAAATTCTATCCAAAAAATGGCATGGGAAAATTTACATGTTACTTTCAAGATAAATCCACACTACAGTGGTCCTCATTTACCCATGCTTTTGGTTTTTGTACTTTCTATTCCCTCAGTCAATTTTAGGTTTGAAAACACAATGGAGTACCAAAATTAGCTAAGAGTGAGATGGAAAGAAGAGGGAAGGCAAATTCATGCAGATTTTATTATAGTTATATATAATTATAGGATATTGATGTAGTATATTATTTTATTTTCCTACATTGTCTAGTTTATATAATAAAATTTATCATGAGTAGATACACACGGTGGTTTGGATGAGAAACGCTCCCGAAAAGCGCATGTATTTAGAAAGTTGACCCTTGGTTGGTGGTGTTGTTAGGGAAGATTATAAAACCCTTAGGAGGTGGAGCCTTGTGGAGGAAGTACATCACTCTGGGTGGGTCTTGTCCCATTTCTAGCTCACAGTCTTTGCTTTCTGTGTATGTTTGGAGACATAATCTTCTAGCTTCCTGCCCTGGCAGCCTGCTGCCCTACCTTCCCTGCCGTTATGGATGCTCTCTCTGCAGCTGTAAGCCAAAATAAACTCTGTCTTCCACAAGATCCTTCTGGGCATGGTATTTAGTTATTGCAACAGAAGAGTAGCTACTATACTATATAAAGGAAAGGAGGCCTCTATTAGGTATCTTTGGATCTCCCACAGATCAGAGGGACCAGCTGTCATAATGATAACAGAAGCTGCTGTGCTGTGCACAATTATTATCTGTAATAGTCTGTATAGACTGCAAGCTTTACAGTGCGAGGCTGAATGGATTTTATAATGTTTATCATGAAAGTGAAAGCCCTAAGGTTTGTGGGCATCTGGCGGCACTTATGTAATATATATGCCAAGGTTCTAAGTCCATGCTTCCCCCACTAAAATATGTATGTCAGTTCCTTCTACTGTTGCTGTGACACAATAATTAATAAGGGCAACTTGGGAAACTAGGCGTTCACCATGGCTGAGGGTCAGTTTGTTACGATGGGTCAGTCACAGCAGCAGGAGTGTAAAGCAACCGGTCACCCTGTGCCCACAACCAGGAAGCAGAAAGTGACAATGCCTGATGTTCATTTAACCCCATCCATTTGATTCAGTCTAGGACCCCATTCCACCAAAGGTGTAGCCCACAGTTGGGGTGGGTCTTTCCACCCCAGTTAACAAAATCTAGACCCTCTCCCTCAGACATGCCCAGAGGATGATCTTCTAGGTGATCACAGATGCTGTCAAGTTGACCGCATCAGCCGTCACAGCTTGCATATCATTTTTTTTTGTATTGACCATGCAGTCCCATATCTATGTCCAAAGAAAAAATGAAGATACATCAGCTGTGTGTATTTAGAGAACCTATCTCACTTTATTATTTTCTTTTTCAGAACAAAATTCTGATTGTGGTTATCTCTAGAATTTTCTTGACCAATGCATACTTTAGAGGAACGGGCTTAATTGACTGCTGACGTTCTCAAGTTGACAACAGAGGATGCTTAGAAGGCACTATTCTTTTTGTCTGTTGACTGGAGGGGGCAGCATCAGCAGTGGGCCTGAACGTGATGTGCAGCTTTTGTGTTCGACACTCTCTCGGAGAATCAGGAGCTCAAACAAGAGGCCTGAGTGATGTGAGTACCCAACAGAACCTCCACGCCAGGGGTCTTCTAAGTGCTTGTTTCTAAAGCAGGTAAATGAAGACGATGGTGGCACTCAGTACTCCCTGTATTTCTGAACCACCTATGTTGTCATCGCTCTCTGTGACAGAGCACTATGGGTTATTATTAATGCATTCTTGAAGTTCACATACCCATGAAATGTTTATCATTTGGTGGAGGGCTAACTTGTCTTCATCTTAGTGCTGGGAATTCCATGAGTTCACTAAATCTCTGTTAAATGACTAGAATGAATATAAATGTGAAACTCAGCATGAAGTTGTCTTTTAAAAATAAGCTATCAACTGGTAAATTCATGGACATTAGGAGGAGAGCCTACAACCAGCACTTTATTAAATCAGCATGATTCCTACTTATATCCTAAATACTTCTCTTCATACTCACAGAGAAGTGTAGTCCCCACACATCATGAGGGAAATTTCTCTTTGCAACAGACAGAGACGGTGCAGAAAACCACAACCAATCAAAATGCAGAGTTGTGGATCACAGTCCCAATGGATCCAGTTAGAAAACTACTCCTGCCCCTAAGGCTCAGGGAACATTACAGAAAAGGGAATGGGAAGATTGTAAGAGTCAAAGAATCAGGGAGTTTGCTGTGAGATTATGTCTCCTAGTAAGGTTAGAAGTTACACCCCTAAAGTCTCACCAACATGAGCTGAACGAGGAAGGACAACAGCAGACATGCTAATGTGAATGTCGGAAAACCTAGGCTACTTCAACCTTACACAAAGAACTATAGGGAGCTAAGGAATGCTCAGAGTGGGAAAAATAGACTTCCCTTGGGAAGAGCACACTGTTCAGTTGTCCAACACCAAATGGTCAGCCTCCAAAACATACATACGTGTGTGTGTGTGTATGTGAGTGATATAATACAGACTGGAAAGATTATATTTAGAAACAGATCTGTATATACATGCGTACAACAACAATTAATGAAAGAAAAGAGGCCTTGACTATGATGGAGAAGAGGAGGGGCATATGGATGGTTTGAAGGGAGGAAAAGAAGGGAGAAATGATGCAATTATATTATAATTTCAAAATTTAAGGAAAATAAACCATGGAGATAGATTAAGTATCACCTCAATTTCACCCCCACGAACCTAATCCAAGCAGCAGTGACTCACTCCAGCCTGTGAAATATATACAGTTTCATTGGGAAGAATTTGTGGATTCTTCTTCACTTCCATTGCTTTTGGTGTATAAGACGATATCAAATGTTGTATAGGGATTTAGGTATTTAGCATTAGGTGGTTTAGACTAAAGGACGACCTAGTACTTTGTGTTCCCCAAGGTCAAGGACAAAGGGAGTGTAGTGAAGAGGTCCCCAAATGCTCATATTCTCCGTATCAGCAGTTTGTTCTATGGCAAGACACTGAACTCCTCTGAGCCAAGGTCAGCAACAGAAAATGCACATAATCCTGACATCCTAACCTGTGGCACATGAGACTGGAAGGTAAAAGAAAAGCACAAAGTTACTAGAAAACTGTGCGGCTTATGTGAGAAGTCAAGGCAGCACAAACGACATTTCGTGTGTTTATACTGTGAGTAGGGCAAAGGGAGCTCCAATGGAGATCTGCATTGCTGAGATGCATTTCAAGCCCGAGAGGCAGAGTGCTGTTGAGTATACAGCATAAATATAAACATACTCACAGGATCTGGCTTTGGCGTGAAATACAACAGACTGCTGATCATATGGGGATTTAAAGGAAAGGTGGCCTTAAACAAGAATATCTTTCCTTCTGGTGTATCTTGCTACCAGATATTCTGCGAGTAGAAAACTTGAAAGCCATAATCCAGTAACAATCAGGTAATTATAATAAACACACACCCTGAGAGAAACACAATTAGATAAATTACTTTATAATAAAATGAACATAGAGTAGAGTGAGCATATTTTTTTTTTCATGCTTGTGCATGTGCCCAGGAAAGTTTTTAAAGATATCAGTCATTCAACTCCACATAACTTTGACATATTGCTGAAACAGAAAGTGGAGGCAGAAGATTCATTTTCAGTAGTTAGATGGTTGAAGATGTGATCCAACGAGACAATGCTACACCAAAGGGTGATAAGCTTATTTGTTCAAGACAATTAAGAAAATCTGATTGATCATTAGTTGGCCACTAGATTCTTAAGTAGAACTTCAGTGGTTCCACATGGCAGAGAACATGGAGTTAAGAGAATTATTCCAGGAAAGTTGCAGCAAACAGACAATAAACAACGACAACAAACCATCACCACAACAGTCTTGATGGGAATGTTTGAGCTCAAGAATTTTCACATTCCTTAAAATTCCCAGTGTATTGCAAACCATTAGAATACACAAAAAAGAAAGATATGGTTACAATGCAGCAAAGTAAAATAAAGCAAACAAAGAAAAGCAGACAATTAAAATTCTTTAAGGAGAAACGCAGACATTGAACTCATAAGACAAAACAATAAATCAACAATTATATATATTTACCTGACATATTATATAGTCGATATATATTCTATGTCTCATGAGAATTAATGGAGTAGCATTTGGAGAAGCAAAGCAGTATGAACATTAGTATAAAATCCCTAATAATGGTCAAATAAAATCTCAAAGGTCTGAAGCATGATAACTAAAATAAAAAATTCAGTATAGTACCCTGTGCATCAAATGTGAGCTACCAAGTGAAAGAATCAGAAACTTTGAAATTAACATGACTGCAATTATTCAGCTGTCAAAATAGACAAAAATGAAGAGAATCCCAGCAATCGGTGGGATACCATCAGATGTACCAACACACAAAGTAGAATTCAAGAAAGAAAATAAAAGGAATTCATAAAGAAGTAATTCATTAAAATTTCCTATTTTGACAAAATAAGAAGGTAAGCTTTCAATACATAATGAATTCTAGGAGGAATAAACTCAGAAAGAGGCATGGTTAGGTATATGATAATGAAACACTCAAAACCAAAAAATCTTTAGACTAGAATGACAAAATGATTTAACACATAGACAAGAAAATCAATAAGGTTAGGAACTGTGTTCTCATCAGAACACAGAGGAGCCAAAGGTGTTGGGATGACATTTTCAGCGTAATAAAACAACAAAGAATGCCTGCCAATCAAGAGATCAAAAATTCTTTATCCTATGAAGCCATTCTTCAAAAAGAAAACACCATTTAAGACATTTCTGTGGCTAGAGAAATGGCTCAGGGGTTTAGAACACTGACTGCTCTTCAGAGGACCTGGGTTCAACTCCCAGCATCCACATGACAGCTCACTTCTCTGTAACTCCAGTTCCAGGGAACCTGACTCCCTCCCACAGACATCCAAGGCAAAACACCAATACACATCAAATAAAAATAAGTAAGTTGCTTTCTTAAAAATGCATTTACACACAAATAAAAACCAACAGAATTCATCACTAGCAAAACAATTTTGTGAGAAAAAATGAGGGGAGTCCAATATGAGAATAAAGCTTTTACATTTTTTTAAAAAAATTATCTTAATCTTGTCTTTGTTTTTTAACCTGAGACACTACAGTGAATTAACAAACGTTAAGAAGAAAAGAATTTATTATTTTAACCCAAGACAATAAAGTAGACAGGACAAACATCAATGGGAAGACAAAAAGACTTAAAATTTGAAAAAACACAAAGTCTGTTTTCTAACTATTTTAGAATTAAGGAAGCAGATCCTTGGTAGGCAAGTGAACAGGGAAAATATGGTAAAGGTAGATTAAAAATATTTTTTTTCTTAAATAGCTAAGACAGCCCTTTTCCTGTTTGTTCTCCTTGTCCAAGATACAGACTTGGTGGGCTTCCATTATCTCAACTGCTCTTGGAAACTTTTCAGTCATGAGTTTAAACATTTGAGAAGGGAGAGCGAGAAGCTTCTGTAGTGGGAACCAATTAGCTTCCTTTTTTTTGATCTAGATTGTCCACCTTTAATATTCTAAACAAGGCAATTCTGAGAAAGAAAGGGAAGTTTTACTTGGTTGCTTTGACTTAACCAAAACCTAATGACTGGCTAGATGATAGGCCCTAGAGGAAAATCTTGTACAATTATTCTGCTAAATAGACAAAATAATAGTATATTCCCCAAGTCATTGTCTTTATTTTCATGGTGATTAATACAGACACTCATAACTTGTAAGTGTGCAGAGAATAGGTTCTTCAGAGAACTTAACTCTAAATGGGACATCTGTATCATAACCTCTTCTCCCAAGGTCAAGGAACCATTAGAGAGGAGGATGTAGATGAACTGCAAAAGCTGGAAGGAGTAGATTTTTTTTTTTTTGGTTTTTCGAGACAGGGTTTCTCTGTGGTTTTGGAGCCTGTCCTGGAACTAGCTCTGTAGACCAGGCTGGTCTCGAACTCACAGAGATCCGCCTGCTTCTGCCTCCCGAGTGCTGGGATTAAAGGCGTGCGCCACCATCGCCTGGCCTGGAGTAGATTTTTGTAGGGAAACAGTGTTGGCTGGACATGACCCTGCAGCTACATACATGAACTCACAGTGGCTGGGACTACATGCTTGGACAATACTTGAACATGATCAAGACTGCTGGAATCCCAGAATGGATGGAAGAGGGGCTCTTAAATTTCTATTCCTATCTTTGAACTACTGAAAACTGATGGATGCCGGGAGAGGAAGTTTCAGTGATGAGACTTGGGATCTGAGAGGCTACCCAGGCTTCATAGATGTTCCTACACACATGAAGTGTGGAAGGAAAGGTGTGGGGGAGGTATTTGACAAGAATTTGAGGGGAGGAAGTGGGGAATGTATTTGATCTAAACACACAATATGAGTCTGTGAATATAAACCAAGTATTCTTAAAAGATTAAAATATACTTACTATGAATTAAAGTTACAGTACATCATATCATAATTCATGATATATAGCCAAAAGCAAAGCTTAAATGCTATAGCTACAAATGTCTGTACTAAGTGATCTGATCTTAGAAAGGGGGTGGGGCTCTGATTAGGAAGTGGGAGGAGATAAATACAGAATATAGAAGGAGGAGAATAAAATAGCAGTGTGGGTGTCTGAAAAATTCATAAGGAATCATTAGTAATGATTTACCTTAAAACTCTGTAAAAAATATGTAAGTATGTGTTTAAATATACATATCCTGTTTAAATAAAATTTTCTGATCTAGGCTGACAATGCTCCCTCCAAGAACCAAAGACTACCTAACGAGAAGCCCTCTTTTGAGTTGTTAGTCAAAGATTCCCAAGAGACCCCCAAAACATATAGGCTGTTGCTATTTCCCTTGGTTGTCCCCCAGAGGTTGAAGACACCAAGAACTTTAAACAGGAACCAGAAACCTCTGAGGTGAAACTGAACTAAATGCCTTGTTCCTAAAAACTAACTTCAGTTGTACCAGAAGGCAGCATGCAAGCTTCCAAGGGAGGGAAACAGCCAGTAGTCCTACCCAGCTCTGATGCTTATCGATCACAGAGACTACCCTGGCACTTGATAACCCAAGGGAGCAGGAGCAGCACACATGCATTGGCAGAAACCAGCAGATCTTTCATTAAGCTTAAGACATTCTCAAGAAATAAAATTATTCCTAATAGAGGAATACTAGCCACTACCCAGAGCTGGTAAAATCATGGATCTTGAAGGAGAGCTTCTAACCACTTAGTTAAATCAGAATAATCCCAAACTACACCTAAATAGTTACCCTTGTATCTAGAGATAAATCTAGTCTTAACCTTCATTAAAGAAACTCCTCTTTGCAACAGTGATCATTATAAAAAACCATAACAAAAAAGCAGAGCTATTGAGTCCAGCCACAGTGGATACATGTATAATATAATTCCTGCCCCTAGGACTCAGGAAACATTGTGCAAGAGGGGGTGGAAAGATTGTAAGCACGGGAGGATAAGAGGCTTGCTTTAAGACATTATCAGATGGACACTCGGAAAGTCTCACTAGCAGGACTGCCTAAATGTAAGCCAAATAAGAACAGCAATAGACAAGCTAATGTGGGTAGAGAAAACTGTAGGAGGCCTCAACTCTACAAAAAGAACTACAGGCAACTAGGGAATACTGAGAGCAGGAGAAATAGTCTTCTCCACAGAACAGCATACCAATGGGTTGTCCAATATCAAATGGTCAACCCAGGAAATACACATACAAATAACAGTGTATAGGCCAAACAGGTTATATTTGGGGATATATATGTGTATACTTAAGTGCACGTTTCAGCAATTAATAATGAAAAAATGACCATGAGTTTGAAGGAGAGTAAGAAGGGATATTTGAGAGGGTTTGAGACAAAGAAAGGGGAAGGGAGAAATGATGTAATTATATTATAGTCTCAAAAATAAAAGAAAAAATTACAAAAAGGAAAACTAGGAAGACAGATTAGTGCTGGCACATTTGCTTAAGATGTATGTGTTCTTGGGTTCTGTTTCCAGCATAGCAAAACCAAAACCAAGACAGTTTACCTGGGTGTGGTGGTACATGTATAGAATACCAGTGTAGGCAGAAAGTCCTCAATTGGAGACACACCCGGGCTACAATGAGAATTCCAGAACTGGATTTGTTAAATCATAAAGCCTTCTCAAAAGCAAACAGGTGAATTTCAAACTGGTTCTTAAAATTGATCTGAAGACAGTAAGAAAGGAGGACCAAATTAAATGCACAGCACATGGAACAAAGGAGACAATGGAGATTAGAGCAGAGATAACTAAACAGATGAGGAAGAATTAAAAGAAGCTTGTTATTTTAACAATGAAGAAAACTTAATATAGGTTCAACTAGTGAAAAGGAAATTTTCAATTAATAACTTGAACACTAAAAAGAAGGAATAATTATTCACCTCTCAGAAGTGACAATTGCAGGAAACACTGCAAACAATAAGATGGTTTGAGAGGAGATGTCTTAATTACTAGAAAGATGCAAGACACTGAGAAGTAGTCTTAGGGAAGCTAGAACTGATGTATGACAAAGATACTTTCTGACAATTTAATAATTTAAAATATTTCACAAAGGAAAGCTCATGACTATATGGCTTTGGTGATGAAATTCTATCAAATGTTTAAAGGAACATTAATAATTTGATATTATGACTAAAGCATTGATAATGTAGTTGATTTACTCATGATTCTTCAGCAAAACACAAGAGGAGAAGACGTTCATGACAAATCCCTGAGATAATCAACTGACAAGGAAAGAGCTGATTTGGCCTCACAAATGTGGAGGTCCCATTGTTTTGAAGATATAGAGGGCAACTAGTGTCCATGTGGGGGATCAAAATTGCTCATCTCATGATGGTGGAGCAGTGTACAGAGAGGACAGGCCCAGGTCTTTGAGATGGCTCGTTTCTATTATCTACTTGTGTAGACTCAGAAACACTAAAAAAACAGACCTCGGAGTATGTCTAGGACATTGTTTCCAAAAAATATTGACTGAGGAGGATACAGACCCTGTAAACGTGTGTTGCCCTTCCATGGGCTGGATCTGAGACTAAATGAAAAGGAGAACACCAATCAAGCACCAGTAATTCATGTTTTCTAGCTGTGGATGCAACGTGACTAGCTGCATCCGGCTCATGCCTCTATCCATGACTGACTACCATGGCAGACTGTCCCTCTAGCTGTGAGCTGAAACGAACCCTTTCTTCCTTTAAGTTGCTTTTGACAAGTATTTTGTCAATATTAATAAGAAAAGTAACTAATGCTGCTGAGGAATATTATTTTAACTATATAAAGATGTCTTACATTTGTGGTCTTACATTTATATTAACTATGTAAAGATGTCTTACATTGAGGCTGGGGAATATTTCTTTAACTGTAAAGGTGTGTTACATTTGTCTCTGCTGTCTTTGTTAACCGTGTAAAGATGTGTTGTATTTGTTTTGCCTTGCATGTCTAAGGCACCTGATTGGTCTAATAAAAAAGCTAAATTGTCAATAGCTAGGCAGAAAAGGGATAGGCAGGGATGGTGGGTGGAGAGAATAAGTAGGAGGGAAAAACTAGGCTCCAGAGAAAAACAAGAGAGAAAGAAAGGGACATGCCTGAGGCCAGAAGCCTGGCGGCAGCGAGCCAGACATATAGACAGCAGAAAATTAAGATATACAAAAAGAAAGAAAGATAAAAAGCCCTTAAGCAAAACTTAGATAAAGAGAATTGGATTAAAATAAGAACCAAGATAAGGTCGAGAATTCAAAACTAATTTATGTCTCCACGTCATGATTTGGGAGCTGTTTGGTGGCCCAAAATAAAGAAGGCCTGCTACTCTGGGTGGTGGTGGCACATGACTTTAATCCCAGCACTCGGGATGTGGAGGTGGGTGTATCTCAGTGAGTGTGAGGCCAGCCTGGCCTACAGGAGCTAATTCCAGGGCAGTATTATAGGGTAAACCACTACACATTTTACTATGCAATGATGTCATAGTTATGAAGCCAAGGAAATAATTGAAAAGAGAAAGTTGGACATATTGGATTTGAGATTATTAGAGACATAACTGGACAATCCATGAAATAAATGGGAGACAATATTTTAAAATCATATATGAAATATGCAATAAAGATCTAAGGTTAAAAATATATAAAAAGCTTTCAGAACTCAACAAGAGCCAAATCCTCAAACCCCAAATTAAAAGCAGGGTTTGAAATTTGAAATTTCTCTAAATCAGTAATACAGATACATGACAAAAACATAAAACATCAATATTATTCATCATGAGGGAAATAAAGTTCAGAGCTACACAATAATGTCCCACTAGTAGTGCCTATAAGATACTAAGTCAGATAATAGTGACTGGATGGATGGGTCAATGGGAAAGGGTGCTTTCCGTGCAAACATAAAGACATGAGTTAGGTTCTGCATCCTCATAAAACACCTGGTGTGAGAATACATGCTGGTGACCAGATGCTGTTGGAGTCAGAGTAAGATGACCTGGGTCACTCTAACCTCCAGCTAACTTTGGGAATAAGGAATAAGACCGAGATTGGTAAAGCACAACACCCAATATCTTCCTTCGCCTTCTGCACCATCACACATAGGCATGAGCAGTTTCCACAAACATGTGCTCCTATACCACATACATCACACTCAAACACCACACAACAGCATAAATAAAAAGACAGATACTAATAAAAACTAACGATAATTAGGAAAACATCAACTTCGCTGGGGGAATTGGGAAATGATTTAGGTGCTTTTTGAAACACTTCGACATGTCTTCACAATGTTAAACAGCAAACTACCATGCCCCGAACTCCACCCATAAGGAATGTATTTAAAAGAAATACAAGAATAAGTATATAGAAAACCTTAAGCATGAATATTAATAGCAGCATTCATAACAGCGCCTATTCAGAAGCTGTCAGTGATGGTTAATCTTAATTATCAACTTGATTAGATAGAGAAACTCCTAGATGATTTGTAAAGCTCATTCTAAGCATGTCTACAAGGACACTGACAGACATGATTAGACCTTAAAGGCATCTATCAAATGGTTTATCTACTGACGGGTTAAAATTTGACTGGACTATTAGGAGTTGATGGACTATGGATTGGGCCATGGCTCAGATGTTCTGCCCTGACCCATACTTCTGCTAATTTGTTGTACACTTCTCACAGAATAACAGACTGGAACCACTGAAACTCTGGGCAAAGTAAACCCTTAACCCTTCTTCCTGAAAGTTCTGGTTGATGTCATAACAACAAAACTTGCTAACACACCAACTTAACATTTATTAGCTTATGATAATTAGAAAAATTGTACCCGCAAGATAGACTATTTGGAGGCAGCAAGAAATCTGTTTCTGGTACAGGATAAAGCATGGATGAATCTCAATATTAGGATAAATACGTTGAGTCATTCAAAAAAGATTTTATTTTATATTATTTCACTTACAAAAATGCATGTAAGCAGCATGGGGAGACAATATTAACAGTCATAGTCTGGGACGAGTGGATATCAGAAATGAAAAAATTACTAATGATGGCTCTGAGATTCAATTATCGGGTGACGAAAATGATCTAAAATTAGTAGTGACAGTTAGACATGAAGGTTCAGTTTATAGCATATAAATTATATCTCAATACAGTAGGTATAAATGATTTAATTAAAGAATGAAAACAAACATGTAAGGGCAGGAGATGATACTTTCTTTTAAGAGTTGGAAAGCAGAAGAAAAATGTTAGCTTACTTCCTAGAGGAAAATGAAGCATAAAGCAACAAGACAAGAACCAACTCCATGAATTATGTCATAACTGTCAAATGGTACAGGAAACCTTGGTAACAAAGTCTTCCATAACTGGACGTAAAGGAAAGCATGAAGAAATCTCAACATAGTAAGAGCTGTTTGGGGAGAAGTTAAATCATAGTTTGTCTTCCTTCCAAGCTTATAAAGTTGAATGGCTATTTACCTCCAACCTAGCCAAATGATGGAAGTTTACTTATTGGATCTGGGAAAAACAGAGGATCCAATGACCTTAACTTGGTGTTATGCCCATTGTACTGCAAACATGCACACACTGAGTTCTGAAAGCCAAAATCTCTAAGCTGCCTTGACTAGCTTCCCAGATCACTAAATGACTGAATGTTACTCTAGGCAGGAAATTAGAACAATATTCTCTGAGGAATATAAGTAGTTCAAGATAAATGATCTAAATATATCACACATGGATTGCATTCAATGTTATCTATTCTAGGTCAAACTGCATTTAAACTTAAGTTCAACAAACTCTTTACATATTCTTAATTCATATATATATATATGAATATGTATATTCTGTATATACTATATATATTTACAAATGAGAATATAATCTAATTGGTATAATATAATTTCCAACTAGAGGTCATGCATTTGTGACTGAAATGAACCCGAAACATACCCAATTCAGTGGATGGAAATAGGTCTGCTGTGAAATTTTAGAGTAGTAGAGACAAGAAAATTGACATTAAAATTCTCAGTGGCTGAGTATGAAGTCAGGTGACAATGGGATAAGGTCTTGAGAATGCTGGATGAATTTCTATGAACCCAGAATTCATGCTGAGCCAGCATGACAATAAGGAACAGATGAAAACATTTCAGATATCTAAGTTATCAAAACTGCTTCTATTTCTGTGTAATGTTTAGAAAACTACTGGAGACAGCCCTCCATCAACATGAGCAGGTCATCATCAATGAAGATGGAAACATTGGGGCCTAGAGAAATGGTTAAGTCAGTGAAGCACTTGCCATCCAAATCTGAGGACCCGAGGCTGGGTTCCCAGCACCCATGTAAAAAGCCAGGTGAAACGGTGCATGCCTATAGTTCTAAGACTGGGAGGTGGAGGCAGGAGGATCCTCAGGACCTTGCTAGCCAGTTAGCCTAGTCAAATCAGTGACTTGCAGGTTCTGTGAGAGACCCTGTCTTAAAACAAAAACATAGAGAGTGATTGAGGAAGACTGTCAGCGTTAACCTCCAGCCTCTATCTGTGCTTGCACTCACATCCATGCACACAAACACATGTATATGTCACAAACATGCACATGCATAATACACCCATGTGCATATGAAAGAACATACAAACACATGTGCATACAAACACTCATGTTTACAAAAAGAACATATTAATGTATGTATATATATATTACGTACACATATACATACATCCATATACAGATCCTCATTTATCCACAAAAGAATACATAAACATGTATATGCCAAATACATGTATACACACATGATCACATATATATACACAAATGAGAAAAGTTCTAAGGAACAAGCTCTGAGCTGAATTCAGGTCAAAGGAGCCTCCATCTGGGTGATGCTAAGAAATCCTAAAGTTACAGCCTTAAATGAGGAAATGAAAGTAAGCTGTGGGCAGTAGGAAAGGCACATGAAGGACCATACTTTGAAGTGGAATTCTGCATCTTTCAATTCTAATGAAATAGGTGGAGTATAATCTCTTTAAATAAATTAGGACAATAAATACCTAATGAAAGACGAAGGCATGAGCTGAAGGAGAAAAAGAATCAACGTAAGAGAGCGAGGTCAATGTAAGGAGAGCTCTCCACTGCAAGTTTAGAGTGTTTCATGTTCAATGACGCTACAAAAGGGAAATTACCAAAGATGGATAACCTGAGTTTAAACTTAAACTAAGTTTGTTAGCTTATACATCAAGTAAAAATTTACCTTCTGAAAAATTTATTGAGAATATACTTAGAAGGTATAAAAATCGCTGACAATATGTACCAAGGGAAATAATGACAACAAAACAAAGTATCAGCAATCTATCAAATGGTTTGCCAATCATTGCCCTGGGAACCTCATTCACATGGTTCACGAGAACTATCTTTATCTGTATCTTTGTTTTCTTCCTCGGTATCTCCTTGTAAACTTTTAGATTCCTCTTTAATTCCCACGCTGAAAACTAGATGATACAAGATTTGATTTTTAACATGTGAAAATATTTGTCTGATGGATAAAGTTCTATTTCCTCTAATCTTAAACTCTTTTGCTTTTCATTCTGAGCCTTCACAACAAGAATTTATGGTACTGGTTGACAATACCTTTGTGACATTTGATTACATGCCTTTGTTTTGTTTAAGTCTCTGGTGCTTAACCATGATGAAACTCTCCCCCCCCCCCATCTATCCGTCTGTCTGTCTTTCCTCTCTTCCCCTCTCTCTTTTCTCTTTTTCTTTTATATTATTTGCATTTACTATACATTAAGTTTTAACTTTGTTGGAGTTTCTCTATGGATAAAAACAGCCTCTGAGAAATCTTCACTGTGCCTACTTATTCAGTGAACACACAGTCTGCGTCAGAACTCACACAGTGCAGAATTTCTGGCTAGTGCATGGTAATATCTTTGGACATCTACAGAATCATAACTTTTTCTATTCTGTAGTTAATGAAGGTCAAATATTGGGTTTTAAGTAGCTTTATTCTCAGGAGCAGGAATTTGTACAATCAATATAGTAAGAATTATAATGACAAAAATTTAAAATTCCTTGACTCCCCACATATTATATGTTAGTGAAAATAGAAAACCTATAATGTCCATATTTTATAAAAACAACATGAAATCCTAATTGATTAGTGTTTCCATCTGTGACCATGATTAAACTTATAAGATGGTCATGCAAGACAGTAAACTGCACATTCTGAAAGAAATAGACGATGTCAGACATCATCACTGAGTTCTGTGTGAGCACCAAAAGATGACTGGGTTGGCAGTAGAAGAAACCAATCAAGCTCTCAGCTGCGTTGGCTGAGACCATTTCCAACTCCCCCACAAAAAGACTAAGCCTTACCCCTGGCTTCAGCTTTCCCAGGGTAGGCTAGAAGAGGAAATGTCAACTCTCTCTAAAGTCAGAGTAGCCAGAATAAGATCACTTACAGACAGAGGAACTCCAGGATCTAAAGCATTTTTCTGTCATCACTTCCTATGATATTGGGGTGCTTTAGTAGGCATCTCAGAGTCTCATGTCATGAGAAAAGATGATGTTTGCTACACAGACAAGACCTAGGATCTCCATCACAGTACACTAGAAAGGGTGGTGGGAATATATGCATGTCCCCTCGTTCTCCTCAGAGCTCTTGATCCTCATCTTGGCTTCATGCTATCTGGGACTTCTGGCCAATCACAAGCTTCATAATTAATGGCGTAGGTTTGCTGATGCATTGCTCACTTTCTCCTTGTTGGCACCAACTCCACCTTGTTCACTTTCTCTTTAGAAGGTGCTAGCAATCAGCCTTTGACCACACCTTCCTTTCCTTCTGAAAAGATCTGTATATGCTCAAAAAATATCTAAGATGTATTCTCTAGCTCCCTTCCAAAACAGTCCCCAACTAAAACAAAGCTTCTTGGTTTCTGACTTGACTTAAGCTACATCAGAAAAAACAGTGTTACCTCTTGTTAAGCATCAAGCTAAGCTTGTGAGAGGTGGAGCTAAGCATGTTTGCCTTCGCACTCGCGTGTAACAGAGCTTCAGCTACTGGTGAGGTTTAAAGTTGTTATTACTATCCCAATTAGTGTTATACAGGATATAATATGCAAGTGATGCAAGGTTGTTTGGTGTTAACTAAAGTTAGCCTCTAGTTAGGATAACACATTTTGGGTTGTTTTCTTTCTTGGAGTGTAGCATCTCAACCACAGAAATACACTTTGACTTTCATATTCCTTCAGTTGTATTTTCTCTATCCATAAGTCTAATTTCATCTACATTTTCACTGTAGGGTAATATTTGAATAATCTAGTAGAGAATCACTAGAGTTTTCTTTGGAGGGAGTGGCTAGGGAAGCAGATACATTCTGACAAGACTGCACTATCGTGCAATTAACCAATGAAATCACAGCTCATTTGCTCATTAGCTGGGTGACCCTGATCCAGTTCTTCTGAGCTTTGATGCCCTCCTCTGTAAAACAGAAGAAACTGTATTTACCCTCATGATCGTTTTGAGGATAAGTTAAAATATAGTTGTGGTTATAGCTCAGTGGTAGAGCATGTGCCAAGCATGCATGAGGTCCTAGGTTCAGTTCCTTGTCCTCTCAACAGAGTAAATTAGTGAAGGCAGAATAGACTAAAAGTTGTATTGTTGATACTTTGGTGCTGGGAAGTTGGCTCATGAGGTACAGTGCTTGCTGTTTTCATGGGAGCCTGAATTTTGGCCCCCAGTACCCACATAAAAGCTAACTTACTCATCTGTAACCCAAGTGCTAGTGGGGTGGGGGAGACATGTCCTAATGAGTATGTTTTGTTAGCCATTTAACCTAGTAAAAGTGACGATCTGAACTCCAAGATCAATGAGAGACCTTGCCTCAAAATCAGGGTGAAGAACAATAGAAGAATATACCTGTGGGACACCTCTGCCCTTTACAAGTACATACTTATGGGTGGACAGACAGACAGACAGACAAACAGACATGCACACACACACACACACACAGAGAGAGAGAGAGAGAGAGAGAGAGAGAGAGAGAGAGAGAGAGAGTTTTGCTTACTGCTTGGCACACAGACTACTCAATAGTGCTTTTTTAAAGGTGAATTTTATTATTTGTAATTACATATGTAAATGCATGTGGGTAGGCACACATACATGTAGGTGTCCACTGAGACCAAAGACACAAAGACCAAAGGCCCTAGGAGCTGGAGTTATAGCAGTTGTGAGCCACCTGACATGGAAATTGAACTTGGGTCTTCTGGAAGAGCACTGTGTCATCTTAAACACTGAGGTGTCTCTACAGTAGACAATAGCTTTCTTTTCCCCTCCATTTCCTGTAAACTCCATGTTAACCCTTTTGTAGCTGGAATATCAGCCCTTAGCTGAGAGAACCAGTAAGATAGATCCTAAGTGTTCTTAAAGAGGTAATGGTAGAGTTAGAAGCACATACTTTGTGCACAGTTCATTTTTAGAAGCAAAGTGAGTCCAGGCTTTTCATGGAGGAATAGATGCGCATTGTGGGGCTGCTGAAGAAGGAGCAGCCCTGGAAAACAGCTCATAGCAGAGTTGGTGAGAGACACAACAGCTGAGCTGAGACCCTGAGGGACACATGACTTTTGACCTTCAGAAAAATAGAGCAGAAGTGGATCATGAAAAGGGAACAGCACAGCCTCAGAGACATGGGGAAGGGGTTACTTAGTAACCTCAGAAACAGAGAGGGGGCAGGTGGAGAGAGAGAGGGACTACAGGATGACCTGAGATCAGAGCGAGAAGGATCTTAAAGTCAGTCCTAAGGAGGTTCGCATTTATTATATAGATGGCTTAGAGTCATTCATCATTATTAGGGAAGCAAAAGCCTCCTGAACAAGAGTAGAGTATTATATCTACAGAACATAGCATTCGACAGTTGCCCTTTACACTCAATGGTGAGTAATACTCATGCTATCTGAACACACTCAGTCAATTAAGAATACTGACTGCCGGCTGCAAAATATCCCCATCGTGCCAAAATGTCTGTAGAGTGGGTGGGGAGGGGGAAGAAGGTGTGATAATTAAAAGAATTGTTACTTGCGATGTCACAGGAGCCGATGTGTTAACTCCACATGCTGGGAAGCTAGAATGCTCCCAGCTGCCATGGGGAGGGAGGATTTTGATCCCTGGCACCACTCATTGGGACAAGATGAATCACAAATGTGTTAATAGTGAGGTTCCATGTCATAACGTGCCAGATGGAGGTGGTTACATCTCTGATTGATTGCCTCCTGGCCAAGACAGGGGTTTTCCAGAAGGCGAATATCTCCAAATTGGCATCCAAGCTCTAGGGATCAGCAGGTCTTTATTATGGTCAACAAGGACCTGACATTCTCTACTTTATGAAGTGTGGCTGCCCTCAAGACATGGGCAGCCAGAAGTAGAATCTGGATAGAGAAAGATGTGTTGAAGGTGTGATTGACAACAGAAACAGGTTTGGGCTGGGCAGTGCCTGTGTGGTTAAGCGTGGTGTGTTAGCCAATCTGGATGTATTGGAAATGAGAGGATGGGGGTGGGGTGGGAAGATGCAGTACACGTCCATCCTGCTTATGAACAAAATAAATTAGAGGAAGAGAGGGAGAGAGGGAGGGAGGGAGGGAGGGAGGGAGGGAGGGAGAGAGGGAGAGAGAAGGGAGGGAGGGAGAGAGGGAGGGAGGGAGGGAGAGAGAGAGAGAGAGAGAGAGAGAGAGACAGAGAGACAGAGAGAGACAGAGATGCTTCCAAGTCTGGGACCCCAAATCCCCACAGCAGATGAGCATAGATGCCAGGCAGAGACCACAGGGCAGAAACAGAGCAAAGGACAACTAGATGACCTTCCTGTCTGTTCCCTTGAACTCACTCTGACCGTGACCACCCAAGCCCTTTGTTGTTGCTGCTTCTCCCCCCCCCCCTGCCCACCCTGTGCAAGCTTCCAACTATAAACAGCCAACTACAAGGGCAATAACTGTGGCATCCTACTGGGAAGGAAGGCAGCCTCTCACAGTCTCTCGAGCAGGCGCTGGGTCCTAATACAGGACAGAGAATAAAGCTTCATTACAGAACAATGGAGTTAGCTGCCAGAGCCTACAGATTTGAATAAACAACAAATAAGCAACATCTGCTCCAGCATATGTGTATGGTAAAAAAAAAAGTCACAAAATAAAAGAATTTGTAAATGCCAAAAGCAACACTAAACTGCCAGGGCTACTGTAGAGTGAATTTTTAATTGCACATGCAAAGAGGCAGGCTGTGGGTATTAGCCTCACATATGTCTTCTTGCTGCCAACCTGGGAGTATAGATGAATTTAATTAAATAAGGATTATCCCTTCTCCCCAGTACAATTACTTATTTATAACAATGATAAAATTGCCTAATAAAATTGCAATATTTTTTAAAACAAGGCTAGAAAATACCCAGCTTTCTGTAAAAGTTGTTCAGGGCTATTTGGGCTTGAGGATGTCTTTAAAATTAAGTCTATGCCTACTGCCAAGGAACGGAAAAAAAAAACAAAAGAAAAAGAAAGAAAGGAACAAAAACCGCCACCACCAAAATGCAGGCAGCCCCTCATCATAAAGCTTGTCACATATAAACAGACAGACACCACATTATGGAGAAATATAAAGATGGCACAGGGTGACGTGGGGATTGGCTTCTACGGGGTGTGCAGAAAATTAAGCAATTGGACTCAAATTGAGCCGAGACAACTGAGCCGAGGGACTGGGCCCCGGAGACCTGCTCTCCTCTAGTCTACTGGTCCTAATCTGTCTTCTGAATAGGCTGTTCCTGGAGATCAGTTCCCTTCATTTGGGGAAGATGTACTCTTTCCCTACAAACACAGCGTCTCTCAAATCAACCAAACAGCAAAAAAAGAGGGACATCCTGTTCCTTTTCTCAGGAGCTGTGCAGTCTATGTACAGCTCAAAAATTCCCATGACCAGGGAGGCCATAATTGCTGGCTTGTGTTTAAAACTGCCATGGGCAAAAGGACTCATGTGCAGGATGCTGTGGAAGAAAACTCTACCTTCTGTGGCTTGGAATATCGGCGTATTTTTGAGTGACTTTAATAGGTTCCCTGCACAAGGATTTAAGGTGGGTCCTGAGTACCCTATCAAGACCACTCTTTGCGGGTCCATCCACAAGGGAACAGAATAGCACGTGGCTGGCCGACTAGGTTCGGCAGTGCTTGGCTGCGGTGGTGCCACGCCCACCCTGCTTTCTTCCTCTGCCATGCAGGAAGCTGCTGACTGAAGGCACCTCAGAGAATGCATGCTTAATGCCTGGAAAGGGGCATACAGTCCGTGACTGTGCAAAACGACACACAAGAATTTCCGAGGATGCTCACTAGGGTTCTCACATCAACCCTCAGCTCTTCGTGTTTGTTTTTTTTCTGTAAAATTCAGTAATTATCTGTTTTCTGTTGCTATTCACAACTTCTAGGAGAATAGGGTTGGCTTTCCTCTTTTGAATATAAGGAGCTTGAGTATCCACAAACTGTGATATCTGCCAGGAAATCCTGGAATTAATATCCACAGATACTGAGGGGTGATTATATGCTGAAGTGCTTGCTAGGAACTAAAAATACCAATATTTTGAGACTATCCATTGTCTCCTGCCTAAAACACATTGTCACAAAATTAGTACACTAGTAGCAAATTACAGTGGAAACTTCTGGGCTGGGGATGTAGGTCAGTGGTAGAGCCCTTGACTCGTGGGCATGAGGCCTGGGATGCCCTGCAGCACAGGTGAGCAAATGTGGCGTTAGGATGCACTCTTCTACCTAAGATGTGGGCTTCCACCTAAGCCCAGACGTGACCTGACCAGAGTGGGAAGCAGTGTGCAGTCAGGCACTGGATTCCACCCTCGAGTGGAGAGGTTTAGGAGAAGAGAGAGAAACAGAAGCAAACAGTATAAATCTCCCCAGGTGAGACCAACAGCAGCACCATTTGCTCGGAGGGAAGGGAGCGGGAGAAGCAAGAGCCAGTGAGCTGTGTTGGAGATGAGAACAGTGGGTTTGATTAGTGCCCCGGCGACTCAGAAATAACACCAGAAGACAGACTGGAGAGGCAGGAATGGAGACAGGAAGACGAACCAAATTGAGTGTTGAGTGGTAACTGAGGAGAAGCTTAACTCAGGGACAAGATAGAAAAGAAACAATTTCAAGCTTATCTTTCCTAAATCAGAAGCATTTCCCTGATCGCTAAGGAAGTTGAGCATGACCTTAAGTGTCTTTTGGCCATTTGAACTTCTTCTGTTGAGAATTCTCTGTTCAGCTCAGTGCCCCATTTTATAATTGTGTTGATTAGCCTTTTACGGTCTAGTTTCTTGAGAAGCAAAAGCACTTAATAATTTATTCTTACTAATTACATAAATATAATTAATTTTATACAGCACTTATAGTTCTTCTTTGATGAATAATTTTTGTCTTTGTTTTGGACTAATTAGAAGGCACAGACAAGTGAGAGAAGAAAAGCCAGATGCCATTCTGTCATCAAGGATCACCATTAACAGCACCGTAACTGTCTGGCGGACTGTCTGTCTGTCCATTCATCCGTCTGTCGGTCTACCTTTACATATCTATAGATTTGTCTATTTGCTTATCCATCTATCTACCCATCCATCATCTATTCTTATTAGGAGGTAAGGGTTAAATATTTGCTGAAAATTAAATTTCTCTATTACACAGTACAAAAGAAAGAAGGAAGAAGAATGTATACCTGAAACCAATCACCATCAGATAGGTGGCCTATGATTAACTGCAGCTTATCTCAAACCAAAGCTTTGTGTCTGTTGAGGCAGTGATAGATGCTGTTTACTTGAGAAAGGCTCTCTATGGAACCCTGGCATAGATCTCAATGAAGGTCTCAGACTCACAGAGATTTGCCTGCCTCTCCTTCCCTAGTGCTAAGATTCAAGGCAGTAATACCACACCCAACTATAGAAGTATTTTTATGTATTCGTGCATTTTAATGTAATTGTGACAGTCTTCTGTAGGAACAGACTTTGCAATGATGGCTTAGATTCTCAGCTATGCTTTAAGCAGTGCAATGACAAAGCAAGCCCTTAAGATCTCATTCTCAGTGATAGAATAAACTCTATAGCAATTATCTCTGGTTTTAATTACACTAGTGTTTCTTTATAAATAGATTTTGCCAGTTATATTATTTCCTTTCTTTGTCAGTTTGTTTTTTTCTTCAACTTTATATGTTTTGTCTTCTATTACACATTGTTGTAAAACTTTATACTTTCTTCTTTTAAGAATTTAGTGCATAGAAAAAGACAAGATCTCCTGAGTAAATTGGGAGCATGGGGACCTTGGGAGAGGGTTGAAGGGTAGAGGTGAGGCAGAGAGGGGAGCAGAGAAAAATGTAGAGCTCAACAAAGATCAATAAAAAAATTTAGAAAAGAATTTAGTGCTTGAAAGGACAGCCAGTGGTGGTGCATTCCTTTAATCACAGTACTTGGGAGGCAGAGGCAGGCAGATCTCTGTGAGTTTGAGGCCAACCTGGTCTACAGTCTACAGAGAAAGTTTCGGAACAGGTTCCAAAGCTACAGAAAAACCCTGTCTCAAAAAAAAAAAAAACAACAACAACATAAAATAATTTGGTGCTTGAGTTTGAGTTTTACTTAGCAAATGATTTATCTCTGCTTTCTTGATATCTTCTTTTTGCTGGTTTTGTTTTGTTGTTTGTTTTGTTTTTCAGGACAGGGTTTCTCTGTGTATGTAGCTTGGGAGCCTGTCCTGCTACTCACTCTATAGAACAGGCTGGCCTCGAACTCACAGAGGCCTCTGTCTCCCAAATGCTGGGATGAAAGGCGTGTGCCACCACCATATGGGCTATCTATGCTTTCTATATTAGCAATTTTGTTTTTATTATTTTTTTGACATTTGCTTCTTTGTCTCTTTATGTATGATATACTATGGAGGTTGTGTGTGGAAGTTAGAGGACTATTTGGGGGAGCTGGCTCTCTCTATCACCTGGGTATGGGGACCAAACTTGGGTCATCAGGCTTGGCAGCAAGCACTTTTACCATATGTAAAGATAAGTGCCACCAGGCCTGCAACTTATCTTTATTAATTTCTAACTTTAGTGTTTAATACATAATGGTGAATTCTTTAGGCAAATGTTTAGTCTTGCTGAGTTCTAACTTGACAATGAAACAATTCATATTGTCAATTCACATTAAATTGCTGTTATTTGATATATTTAAAATAATTCTACATTTCAATAAAATATCTTCATCATTGATATGTTATGAGAATTGGTAATTTTAATTTACATTGCCAGCCGTTTTATCTAGGATGGAGGACCCAGCCCTTACATGCTGTTTGTTTTATTTATATGAGGTTTGAAAGGGTTGCATTCTCTACTGGATTTAATGTCCGTGGAGAAGTGACCAATACTTGTGTTTGTATCTAAGAAATCAATGGAATAATCTGTACTTCTAAACTATTAGAAGATTTTTAAAAAGTTCCAAGAAAACTGTAACAGAATATATATATAAACGTTTTTATATTAACTGCATAGAATGAATTAATTGTAATATCAGTATCTTGCCTCCCTCCTCATAGTTTGTTTAGCCTATAGCAGACCAAAAGACTAGAACTACTTTCTAAAAAATTCATAGTTTATTTTAATTTGATACACATGTGTGTTTTCCCTGCATGTATGTTTATGTACTTTGTGTGTACAGTGTTCACAAATGCCATGAAAGGATCCCCTGGAAGGAGTTGGGAGCTACCATGTTGGTTCTGGGAGTCAAACCTGCATCATCTGGATGAACAATCAGTGCTTTTAACTGCCGAGCCATCTCTCCACCCCCAAGACTGTTAATGTTTAAATGGAGTTTATAATTTTGAATAACATGAAATGTAATATTCTGTTTTAAATATTTTCTTCTGCTTTGAAATATGCTCCACTCAATTTTAATGTAGTTATTGATTGGTTTCTGTGTTTGTTTCTCTACCACCCCAGCTCCAATTTTCACACCTAACGTTCATGCTAAGTTTGCTGTAATAAAATGGAATTTAAACTAACAATAATTGTATTTTAGTCTCATGGTATATTGTGTGTATGTAGTGTGGTGTGTGTGCTTGTAGTGTGGTATGTGTGCATGCAGTGGTGTGTGTGTGTGTGCATGTATTGTGTGTGTGTGTATGTGTGAACATATGCATATGGGTACGTATACACGCATCTACATGGTACTGTACAGGTAAGGCCAGAGGTGAATTTTGCCCTTTCTCATCATTCTCTGCCTTAATTTTGTGAAACAGAGTCTGTATTCATTGCTTTTTGTTAACTTTACATAGACCTAGGCACATCTGGGAAGAAAAAAAATCTCTTTCTTTGAGCACTTGATCACATCAGACTGGCCCGTAAATGAACTGTTGGAGGCATTTTCTTGATTGATAAATGAAGTAGGATAACACAGCTTCCTGAGGGTGATGCCACCTCTGAGCAGGTGGTCCTGGTTGTATAAGAAAACAGGTTGAGAAAGGCATGAGCATCAAGCCAATAAGTAGCATTCATCGATGGTGTCTGCTTCAGTTCCTGCCCTGAGTTCCTGTCTTGGTTTCCAATTCCCTCTCCAAGTTGCTTTTGATCATGTTCTTCATCATAGATATGGAAAGCCAAAGTAAAGCAGAGTTGTTACAGAACATTAGTTAGAGGTGTATTGCATTCTTTTGTGCTGCGGAATGCTTGCTTAATGATGCAAAGATGTGCTTCATTCTTTATGTTACATTTGTTTAACTCTGTGAAGCTGTGTTAGTTTGCCTGCCTAAAACATCTGATTGGTCTAATAGAGAGCTGAATGGTCAATAGCTAGGCAGGAGAGGGATTGGCAGGGCTGCCAGAAAAGAAGACAGAGGAAAAAAAATAGGAGACAAGTACACCAGGGGCCAGCCACACAGCCACATAGCCAGTCACAGAGAAAGAAGGAAAGAAAGGGTATGGAATAATAAAAGGTAAAAGCCCAGAGGCAAATGGTAGATGGGGTAATTTAAGTTAAGAAAACCTGGCTAGAAACTAGCCAAGCTAAGACCAAGCATTCATGAGTAAAAATAAGTCTCTATGTATTTATTTGGGAGCTGGGAGGCAGGCCCCCAAAGGGAAAACAAAAGCAGAACAGCCCCACAGAGTCTCTTCCAGCATCTGGAGTTCACACGTTTTGCTAGGCTTGCTGACCAGGGTGGAATCCACCATCTCTTGCTCCCAGCCCACTATGCCCAAGCTTTGTGTGTCAGTGTGGGTTCTGAACTCAAGTCCTCAGGCTTGTACGGCAAGTGTTTACAACGGAGCCGCTTCCCAGTCTCTCCCTAGTCGTTCCACAGCGCTTCGCTTCCAGACTGAAACTGGAACTGCACATCTTGCCGCTCTTCTATTTAGGTCTGTTTCTTCCATACCCTATCTTAACTGTTTTAGAATCCTCTTAGTAACTTCTAATGAGAGGAACAATAAAAAGAGCAGCAGCTAAGATATATATATATATATATATATATATATATATATATATATATATATATGTGTGTGTGTGTGTGTGTGTATATATGTGTGTGTGTATATATATATATATATATATATATATATATAAACTTATTTACTCCTTCAGAGCACTTTGAGCTGAAACATGTTGCCAGTGCTTTCAAAGTTTCTCTCTAGACAGAGACACAGAAGCATAAACGTTGGGGAAATCATTGCCAAGCTGCCGCTGCTAGGGTGTGGTACTGGGTTTTGCTTCCTGGGTTCACCTTTCCAAGTATGTCTGCAGTTCTTTGTTTTTGAGGAGGGGGTTGATGCTTGCTGAGGTTTTGGAAGTGATGTTAGGTGACGTTTTCATATCGAAAAACCATGTCTGGGTGTAAAATCATCGGCTCACACTTTTCAGTTCTAAATAATAGAGTAATAATGTTGTGGGTTTTTTTATTTTTCAATTTGCCATTTAGTGTTACTAACGAAATATTTGATTTCTTTGTGTATTTCTGTCTGAAAATTTGTGGATTACCTTTGCCTTGCCAAATCCTTTATCTTCATACAATTCACTTTGCTATTACATATTCTAATTTTGCTGATATACTTGGGCCTGGTAAACTATTCTATTTCAATACCTACCAATTTTGCCCAAAGTATGATAGATATATACATAAAAAAAATCAAAGCCTACTAAAAGCCAGTAGTCTGTGCTTTCCACTTAGATTTGGTGATTAGAGAGGAGAGGATGAGGAGAGCAGAAGTTTGGAGTACTTGTCTCCCCTGTCCTCATGCTGGGTGACTGCCACTTAGCTTCCTCCTTCCACAGACAGGTACAGCTGGGAGTAAAATGTGTACTCATGGTTCCAGGTACAAGTTCCTTCCCGACTGCCCATCCTGAGTCGGCAGGGTCAGCATGATGCTTCTAATCTAGAATTCGCATCGATATATTGGTTTCTATCAAACTGGCCAATAGTTTTGCAAACACTACCCCTCAGTTCCCCAATTTGAATACACCATCTGGTTTTTGTTTGTCTGTTTTTTCCATTTTGCTTTGAAATAAAGTCTTTCTTCCACTTTGTCTTTCAACTTCCCAAATCAAAATGTTCATTCCAGCCATTATTCCAATTTGTTATCATTCCAGATTTGTCTCCCTGGACGTCTATTAGCCAGTGCTCAACGCATAAAACCAATAGCCAGTGTTTATCTGCCTGTGTAAACACCACACACTGCAGTGATAATAGCTTAGTAGATGACATTATTTTTTATCTATGCCAGTTGTCACCGAATATCAGAGACCATCGATTTGAAACCACTGAGAAAGAAATAAAAAGCCCCTGTCAAACTAAGGTCAGTCATCAACTATAAGATACCTCTTAATTGCAGAGATGAAATCTGGGAAAATATGGTCAAATTCAGCAATCAGCCCTTCTGCTCAATTGATTTCTCTACCTGCAGCCACATTTTTTCTCCACTCTGTTTGTGTTCCTCCATGGGAGCCATCCCCTAACCATAGTCAGATAGGCAGCACTCAGGCTCCTGGGGCTCACCCGCAACATCTCCCCACCCACTGCCCTTGCTTTCTCTTCTTCTTTCTGCAACCTCTTCCTTGTTTATAACCATGGTGAGCTGGAAGGCTCAGGAGGGGGAACTGGTTCCTACAATTTCTTTAGGAAAGCTGTAGGTAGCATCCTGCCTATCATGTATCTCGCTGTATTCCTGTCTGTCTAGCTATCACATAGCTATCCATCTACTTATCTGTTACTAATGGCTTTGTATATGATATAATTTTTCAGAATCCTAGCCAAAGCAGAAATAGGAAGATTCTAACTCTAACTACCTGTTAAATCCACTTAGCATTTCCTAGCTCCATCTAACTGGTGTTTTCTTTATTAAATAATTTCTTTGTCCTTAACCATAAATTTAGATAATTTTTCTACAATCTTCTAATTTTCATTAATTTTCTGAGTTATTCACTCTGTGATTAAGTGCTTTCATTGTGTATTTTTAGGGTTTTTGATCCTACTGCACGCACTGGCTTTGTGGGAGCCTAGGCAGTTTGAATGCTCACCTTACGAGACCTGGATAGAGGTGGGCAGTCCTTGGGCTTCCCACAGGTCAGGGAACCCTGATTGCTCTTCGAGCAGATGAGGGGGGGGGGGACTTGATCGGGGGAGGGGGAGGGAAATGGGAAGCGGTTGTGGGGACAAGGCAGAAATCCTTAATAAATAAATAAATTTAAAAAAAAAGAAGAAAAAAAAGTATATTTTATTTTCTTACTACTAGTATTTTTCTGTACTTCTATTTTTATGGTTTTATGACTTTAATTTTTCACAATTCATTCAAATTTGCTATTCTGCCATTTCATTGATGGAGGAAGGTCATTGGTTAAATAAAAAGAAACTGCTTGGCCCTCATTGGTTAGAAGATAGGTGGGAGGCCGGGCGATGGTGGCGCACGCCTTTAATCCCAGTACTCGGGAGGCAGAGGCAGGCGGATCTCTGTGAGTTCGAGACCAGCCTGGTCTACAGAGCGAGTTCCAGGACAGGCTCCAAAGCCACAGAGAAACCCTGTCTCAAAAAAAAAAAAAAAAACAAAAACAAAAAAAAAGAAGATAGGTGGGAGGAGTAAACAGAACAGAACGCTGGGAGGAAGAAGAAGTGAGCTCAGACTCCACAGCTCTCCTCTCGGGAGCAGACACCTCAGAGAGACACCATGCTCCCAGCTCCCAGGCAGACGCACGCGATGAAGCTCCGACCCAGGATGGACATAGGCTAGAATCTTCCCGGTAAGCGCACCTAGGGGCGCTACACAGATGATTAGAAATGGGCTAAATTAATATGTGAGAATTAGCCTAGAAGAGGCTAGATAGAAATGGGCCAAGCAGTGATTAAATGAATACAGTTTGTGTCTTGTTATTTCGGGCATAAGCTAGCCAGGCAGCTGGGGTGCTGGGGATGCAGCCCCACCGCTCTTATTACTACATTTCATATATTCATACGAGTCCACTTACTGACTTTCATATCCTATTTGACATAAATTATATATATATATATATATGTATGAATATACATATATACATATCGATCTCCTCAGCAGAGGCATGCTATCCATCTTTGAAGTACTTCCTTGAGCATTACTGACAGGAGGCATGCCTCTGGTGAGGTATTTTAGTTAGTGTGGTTTGCAGATGTCTTTATTATCGTCTTCCATGGCGCTACTCTACAAGTAGATTCTGACTTATGAGTATCATCTGGTGATCTCCATAATTTCTGATGAAACATCCCTTGTCTTTGTTTCCCTAATTTTTTCTGTGTCTCTTTGAACATGTGTGTGTAAGCTTTAGTTAAACATCCCTATTTCTTCATATGTTTAATGAATTTTACTGTGCCTAGACACAGAATGGCGACTGTCTTGGGATGCAAGGAAACTTTATGGAAAATTCAGCTATTGCCCCAAATGGAATTCTGTTTCTTAAAACTTCTTTCAATCTTTGCTATTTCTTGGTCTTTATAATGTATATTTAGTTGAAACACTGAACAGTGTTGTGGGCACATTTCATGCCTAGAATTTTGTGATTTCCTAGTCTGGCCATGTCCTTTCTGGGGTTTGTATCTTCTGAATCCTTCTGTCTTTCTTCCACCCTGTGTCTTCTGGTTTTTTTTTTTTTTTTTGGCTTACAGCACAACTTTTTGGTTGAGTTTTTGAAGGGTGCCAAGTGACGTCACCTCAGACAGGAGAAGGATTGTGCTTTCCTTGAAGAACCTGCCCAGCTTCCAATCTTCTCTCTCAAGCACCGAAACCCTCCACTCTTTGCCTGCCCACATTCCATTTTCAGGGACTTTAGGCAGAACTTTTGAGAAACATGTTGGAAATTGCAGTTATTCGTGGGAAAGCAGCCTATCGTCAGAAGCAGAATCAGACCTTGCATGCTAGGTCGGAATAGAATTTCACCCCAGGAGGACTGTTTTCCCAGGGCCTGTATTTCCCTCACACATTTCACACACATCACCTCCAGTCATTTTTGCATGTTTCCTTGTAGTCAGTCTTTTAGTGGCAGATATTTCTTCTAAATAACAAGGTTTTGAAGACCAAATCTTGTGGTGTTTTTCCATGTTTGTTTATTTTCTACAGTGCCAGGAAATGTGTGTCCTGATCAGTCTAAGAGTTCTATGTCATTGACATATTATACTGTTTTAGTAAGCCATTTTCTTTAATCCCTTGATACATTCTTCATTTAGAATCATCCACAGAACTCCTCTCACATTCTTTCTCTCCTACAGAACCTGAATGACCCCCATGGCTTATAAACTATAAAGATGGACATTCCCCATTTGAAAAAGCAGGCATATGTTTTCCCTTCCTTATATTACCTTGTCATTTCAGTGATAGCTTTTGAGAGGTTAAGCAAGGATACAGTGTTCACAGCTTTGCTCTCCCTCACCTCTAAGAAGTCACCTTGCTCAAATTCATGCACAAAAATAGTTCGACTTCTTGCTAATATTCAGAATTTTGTCATTGTATAGAAGCAACAGAGCATTAATGGTTAATGAGATTATCAATTATTTATGTGTAATTATAACCTTAAACAATTGCTTTCCATTGTTTTGAAGGCCGGCTTGCTTGGCAATATGGTTGTCACCTGATTCTGGGCTAGAGTCAGCTCAAAAGTTGCCTAGGCCAGGCATTCAAGATGGTTCATTCATATGGAAGTTCATTCAGGGCCATCTACCAGGATGTCCAAATGAGGCATCTCTATGCAGCACAAGGCTGGGTTCTCAGAAGTGCTCCAAGAGCAAACATCCCAACATCCAGCAAGCACCCAAGGGATTAAAAATCAGCCACAAGTGTCTTAAAACTATACAGCCATGGTCTACTGGCCATGAAAAAACTCACGTACTTATTTAGATGAAGTAATCTTTGGAATTTTGCATTTAAAAAATTTCATGAATATATGTACATATATTTCAAAGTGATAAAGGATAATCTTCTTGCTTCATTAACCCAATTAATTTTACTTTTTGATTTCAGTACTATTTTTATTCAGTTGTTTTAAGACAGGGTATCTCGGATTAGTCTCAAGTTTATCATCCTCCTGCCTCAGCCTCCTGTGTGCTGGGATTACAGACATGTGCTACCATAGTTTGGCACCAACACTATTTTTGAAGATAAAAAAAATAAAGGAAAATCCTGCCTGTCCAGATTTTTCTTATTAGGCAAACTATCACTTCTCTCCTTTCAATCTCTCGTTTTGTCCGACTTCCCACATAATCTTTTCGGAATAATTGGGATGGCTTATGTGATAACAGTAGACCTCCTAATTGAATGTCAAGGAAGGCAGTTCCTATTGACAAGGGGACCTCCAGCTTCATTGAGAAGCATTCAATTAGATGGAAAACAGATGCTTATTTTTGTCTTCTAAACCTCAATGCAGGTTATGTGGTAATTACTTGAAGAGCAGGATAACAATTTATGTAATCAGCAGGACCCTATAATTACTAATGCATAATTTCTAAACAGCATTTAGCAAAATGAGACCCATACATACACTTTGTAATGGAAAAGATGTGTTTGACACCACACTAAATTAAATTTAAAATTTGCATATTTCCTTCCAGGAAACACACTGGCTTCATCTGTTCTATTTTGCTTGACTAATCTCTGCCTGCTTCCAGCTCCACTGAAGGATCATGGCAGCTGTGAGAGCTGTGACTAGGAAGATGAGAAGCAGGGACAAAGCAGGGCTTACTTTCTAATCTAGAATGTGGAGCATCATCCCAAGAAGAGACCGGGAAGGCTGCGTGCTGGCAATTTCTATCCCCTGAGAGTTTGACAAGGGGTCATACAAAATTTAGAGTGCAAAAGTTGGTAGGAGATTTAAAAAAATTATTTGCACTTACTTTTTTTTAAATGTTTATGGAAAACTTGAAGCCTGCATAATGGCATTACTTGTGCAGTATCTCAGACCGGGAAGAAGGAGGAGGAAATCACCCACTCAGACTCTGATGTTAAACCCACTCTACTACACACAGCTCAGGTAGATACTGCTTGACAAGCCACACACGACAGCCACAGGGATAGCGAATATTTCCTGAGAAGTATTTTAAAATTTACAACTCAGATAGTACAGAAATGTATAGAACTCTCATGGAGATAATGAATCTCCATGTATTTTAACTGTTCTAAAGTACTGGCCGTTTCATTCCCTCTCAACGGTCATTGATGAAAATCATTCATATCCCTTATTAAATACTTACCTGCCATTCCTGAAATCAGGTTAAGAGGGTTGCCAGTGTCTTCATCAAAGCTTTGGACCTAAGATGTCAAAATACATTGATTTTACTAGCAATATTTTCATAACAAATTCAGTTTATTTAACCAATAAACAATGGTTACCCACAGATAACCACATAGAGGGACAAGCATGAGTAGCGAACTCCTAGGTGATAGGCTTCTGGGAGGACTTGGGGTAGACATCCACAAGAAAGACTCAAAGAAGCAAAAGAGCTCAGGGGAGGGGAGGATCATGCCTGGGTGGGAGGGGCAAGGCTTCTTTATGGAATTCGTGCATTAGAAATTTCTGTTGAGACTGAAGAATATTAAATGTGTGGGAGAGAGCTAGCTAATTATGGCTTGATATGCTTATGCACAGTAATTTAGATAATCAAGCAGCTACATAGCCCTTACATACACACACACACACACACACACACACACACACACACACACACACACAATTTATTTCTAAATTAAGAGAGCAGAACTTATTTTTTGAAATATTTGGCAAGTTAATGGATAACAGTCTACAAATGATAATAAAGCTATTGGTAAAACATAGCAGAAACTATTACCTTTAAATAATAACATGGCTCATTGTACAAATGTGTCACCCAGATATTCTTTGAAAGGTGAAAACAGTTAATGGAAACATTTTGGAGTGTTTCTTTATAGGATTTATGTCTTGCAAGCTTTTTCTGGATACAGCTATGAAGTCAAAAGTTTTCATTCGGGAATTTGGATGAGTGGCATCTTATGCTCGGAATTGATTAGACGAACTTACCAGGAATTTGGTTTCTTATACTCGGAATTGATTAGACGAACTTACCAGCATTTCTTCTACTGGTTTTGGTGGCTCAAACCAATGTGCATCACCACATCTTTAAAGGTAATGAGAAAGTTCTCTTCCCACATCATTAGCATGAAGAAAACTCCGCTTAGTACAATGCAGAACACATTTTTTTTTTCAATTAGAAAACAATAATGGAAAAAAAGGGTGCTTTAAAAATAAATTTAAATTAAAACAAATGCCAAGAATATTCCTGAGCTTTCTACCAGATACAAAGATATTAGTTTTAAAAATCAATAAAAATTGGATAAAGAAGCAGTCTTCACTGAACAAAGATGCCAAATGACAAAAATACCTTTGGCCTTGCATGTGTTTTCTGTAATACAGGGTTCATTCATGAAAAGAAGAAAGGGTGCAGACCATTGATCGTGACCATAAAGGCACATATGTCATATAACATACCTGCATGGGTTTCACAAGTATTAAGTACATTTAATATTCTTGATAACTTTAGAGGAAATTCTTCTTAGTAGAATTAAACATAGAATGTGTTGCTCTTTGCATTAGAAATCTACGTATAACTTTTGTTGGAATTATAATTTGGAGATTCAAGCCAAATATGGCCAAAAGCAACATTCAACAGGCCTGGCTATAAGGGAATTTTGGCCAACCATAGTTAAAATTCCGCTGGACAATTATTTATGCATCATGACTATCATTTAAATGCCCCAGAAATCTGTCAATTTCACCCATATTTTTATTTCTTATAATTAACTTTTTAGATTTGCCATTCAAAAATAGACATTAAATCCAACATTGGTTCCTATTTATTATGCTGAATCCCTAGGTTCTTTCTTTACTCTTTCTTCTGGCACTGAGTGAAATAAGTATTTTCCCCAGTGCTAATATAATATTTACAAAAACCCTTTTTGTTTTGTTTTAAGGGGATGAGTTTCTTTTCTATTGTTTTACGGTTACTTCTGCTTTATGTACATAGGAAGTATTACACACATACAAGAAAATGTTGAAGTTGGTCATGAAAGTCTACATAATATTCTAGTTTCCTTTTTGCATCCATTGTGTGTGTGTGTGTGTGTGTGTGTGTGTGTGTGTGTGTCTGTGTGTGAACATTTATGGGGGACAAACTTCAGAAGTCAGTTCTCTCCTTCCACCAATATTCCAGTTTTCTATGAAACCATTTTGGACTAATTTAGAGTACTTTAATGATATTTAACTCTGGAAATACTTAACAAAACTATTATTTTAGTGTTCAAATAATCCTTATAAGTATACATTTGCCTTATAATATTAAATTTAAAATAATGCATAAAATTGCCAAACTAGATAGAAGAAAACAGATCTTTGCTAAAGTGTTATAAATTGGCAAAAAAATGATGTGGTATGAAAAGTGGTGTTTTAATCTTATAAATAAATCCCTGTAAGGATTTCTATAAGGCATGTGTACACATGCACACATAAATATGTACTATGCTCTTTGGTATATATGATGAAACATTCACATCTTTTGGGGGCAGAGGGTTACTGTAGGCATCCTCCCTTGAGTAAAACCCAGTTTTTTTTCAAGGCATTGTTAAGCTTTACTCCCACTAAGTTCACCATTTGTGGCTTCTTAGATTTCACAAAATGCATTTGTAGAGAGTGATATAAGGGCCCATCTGCGGACTGCCCCTGTTTCTCCCTGGCACTGCTTTGTGTGCCTGTCCATGTTACTTCTCCTTTCAAAGTATTTTCTGTTACAAAATCTATGCTGGTGGCTGTGTTTGGCACATGATGGCTCTGATGGCTAAGCAGAGAGACATCTTCCATCTTGTGATTTATAAATTAAATCAATTCCCCCAGTGTACTTGGAGCAATTCAGATATACGAGGGTTTGCAAAGCATCCTTCCTTCGTCCTCTCTAGCTATATTAACAGTTATCAATAAGCGCATGGTCCATCCTAGTTTCCAGAGGTAAGAGGAAATACACAAACACACACACACACACACACACACACACACACACACATTTATCAACTAAATACAATAGAAGACATAAGAAAAAAGAGTGCATATTACTGTGAGCGAGAAAAGGTAAGAAAGAGCACGTAGAGATTTCAGGTGAATCAGGGTCTCAATATGTGAACCCTAAAGCAAGTCAACAAAGGAAACTAAACCCCCTAGTTTCAAGGCCTACCCTGAGCTCTTAGTGCTTTACTAAGATTGGTGCATGACACATTTTGTCAAGTACGTCTTGACTCTTCCTTTGGTCTTTAGAGTGCCAAGAGTTCAGGAAGTCAGAGGAAACTGACAGGTGCACCCCTTTCACAGGGATTCATCCTGGGGCTCTGAGAACACAGGGAAAATTGTTGGGACAACTGCCACTGTGTGGGAGTAATTGAACTGACCACTTAAAGAAGGTGAACTTAAAAAAATGATAGACAGTAGATTAAAAATCACACTGAGATACTTAATAAAAAATAGAGTGAGAGTAAAGGAAGAAATAACTCTTCGATACAGAATAGAAAAAAATAGACATGGTGATTGAGAATGACCTCATAGGCTCCTTTGTTTGAATGTTTGGTCCCCAGTTGTTGAAACTGTTTGGGAAGGGTTAAGAGTCGCGGCTGTGTTGGAGGAGGGATGTCTGTGCAGACAGGTTTTGAAGTTTCAAAAGTCTATGCCATTCCCAGTTAGCGCTCTCTGTATAGGACTTGTGGATCAGGGAGGCTTAGATGCCCACCTGCCCACTGGCATGCTCCATTCCATGATCATGGGCTTGCCCTCTGAAATATAAGCCTCTAAGTAAGCTGTTCTCCCTAGAAGTTGCCTTGGTCATGGTATCTTACTGCAGCAATAAAAAAGTAACTAAGACAATAGAAGGTTGGTTTTGTACCAGTTTAATGTTGCCTGGAGCAATTACAGTAACTATAAGTGTCTCAGTATAAACTAAATTTGAAACTGTAAGATAAAATAGCAAAAGACTGAGATGTCAAGTGGATCAATGGAGGTAAAAAGCAAAAAGGTTTGGTGGGCTAGTGATGGAGGAAGGTCATTGGGTAATAAAGGCACTGCCCTGGCCCATTTTATTGGTTAGAGGATAGGTGGGAGGAGTAAACAGAACAAAATGCTGGGAGGAAGAGGAAGTGAGCTCAGAGACTCGACCGCTTTCCTCTCGGGAGCAGACGCCCCGCTCCCGGGATGAAGCTCCGACCCAGGATGGACATAGGCTAGAATCTTCCTGGTAAGCGCACCTTGGGGTGCCATACACAAATGATTAGAAATGGGCTAAATTAATATGTGAGAATTAGCCTAGAAGAGAATGGGCCAAGCAGTGTTTAAAAGAATACAGTGTCCATGTAATTATTTCGGGGCATAAGCTAGCCGGGCAGGCGGCCGGGATGTTGGGGACGCAGCCCCGCCGCCACCCTTATTACTACAGGCTAGGCCATTTCCAACCGGAAATCGAGCAAGCAGATGCAGCACTCACCTCCTCCATTTCAAAGGAGTCCACTCCTTTACTCATGATGTGAGACAAATTCTTGAGCTTGTCCATGGGAATCCATTTCTCCTTCCAAATTTTCCTTCTAACTGACCCCTCAGGTACTCTGGTATGAGGAGACTGTTTTGCCAACTGCTTGTCCAGAAGAGCATGTGGAGGGAGACAAGGAGACAAGTCATTGAAGACTTGGGCAGAACCATGTTCTGTTGAAAAAGGCACTTGACCTCCATCATGGCTAGTGGAAGCCATTTGTAGCCCCAGCCTAGACTCCCACGGCTTTGTGGGCAGACTAGAAATACTGTCTTCAGTCTTGAATGATTCTGACAGTGTTGGGTTGCCTTCTCTCCTGATGGTCTGTCTTGAAGTTCTCTTTAAAAGTTGACTCATTCTTCTCCGATGCTCTTTAGCTCCAGTCGATGTGGGGTTTTGTACACCCTCTCTTCCAACTTTCTCTTCATCTTGGCTCTGGGTGTTGTTAACATCATTCAGCAAAGATGAAAAAGCATTGGTCACATGATCCAGGATTTCCAACTGTCGGAACCTGCCTGAAGGACACAAGAACATAGAAATTTTAGGATTTTTTTTCTCTATGATACTACTATAAAACAGTAAATTATATAACAAGGACTAAACAATGGGGCTAGTGAGAGGGCTCAGTGGGTAAAGTCATGTGCAGCCAGTCCCAAGGATTTTAGTTTGATCCCTGGAATCCATATAGTAAAGGAGAAGCCCAACTTCTACAAGCTGTCCTTTGGCCTCCACATGTGTGTTATGGTATTCAGGCATGTACACAGGTATATACGCAATAAGTGAATTAAAATGAAAGAAGGAAGATGAACTTAAAAAATGGATAATGTGATTCATCAAGAATACTAAGACTTCAAACTGTTAAAACTCTGTTTCTCCCAGCAATGCCACACTCTCTGAAGATGAGGCCCCTGCCTAATGAGAAGTCACTGCTTCACAAGGAGGGCTGATACCCTTTTCATTTAGTTACTTGGATGTGCATAACTTGTGAGTTCATATATATCCATGGTTTTTATATGTTAATTCATAAAAACCCTAGAGATATGTGACTCTATATGTTTATGTGTAGAAATAAATGTCAGAAGATAAACTCAAGTCTGAGGATGTAGCTAAGTGGGAGAGTGCTTTCCTAAGGGACCAAGTCCCAATGTCCATCTGTACTGCTGCAAAGGATAAAACACATCCTAAAGCTAACCCAGGATTCCAGCATGAAGTTGTCCAAGTATGCTTCCCACAGCTTCATACACTAGCTGTCTCACCATCATGTCCATCATCTCCATCACCCACATATGGGATAGCATATGGAATCAGAAGGCTTGGTTCTAAAAACATCCATCACTGAAAGTCTAACCCCACTGTGCATGCGTTAGTACACACGCAGTGGCAGTGCTTAGCTCTGTGCCAAACATAGTAAATGTTCAAGTTTTTATTTTCTAACTCAGATGACTATAGCTATCTATACATGTAGCTGTGCTATACAGCAAAACAGTTATGTGAATAGGCAATATAGGTCTGTGTTGCTGTCCATGGCTCCTGATATTATCAAAGGCAATGCCAATCCCAGGGGTCTGGGCTGTCACCTGCATCCATGTTGGTGTCCAAGGGCCTCGCTGCCATAAGGGGTCATGACAATCCGAGTGACCTGTATAACCACACACGGCTGGGACTGGGCTGCTGCCATCAGCCATGTCTGGGTCCACTGTCCAACAGCAGCCAGGGTCTGCACTGGTGTCCATGGCTTGTGTTACCACAGGGGTCGTAAGAACCATGGATGCTGAAATCTGAGGCTGTGCTGAGACAGTCCTGTCCCTCACTGGCCCAGGATAGCTGACCCTGGCTGAACTCTGCATCAGCAGAGCTGGTGATGCTGCCCCATGGGAGAACTGACCCCAGCACCCTGGAGAGAGAGTCCCATCCCTCATCACAGGTGTAGGAGAGCTGGCCCTGATGGCATGGGGCTAGGAGAAGTAACTCTGCCCCTTGCCTGTGGGGGCTCCCAGTGGTCCAGTCCCACATCCTTGGGGTACCCTGATAGCTATCCCATCTATGACCTGCTAGAGTGCACCAAGGGATAGGACCTGTTGATTGATAACCTCAGGATCTCCACAACTCAGGGAACAACAGGATATCTAAGAGGAGTTCCAATGAGAACCCAGTGATACATCACTCAGTGGTGATGGTGTATCAGAAACTGGAGGCCTTGGACTGACCAACGGCTCATTGCAATAAACATACTGAGTGACACACTCACACCTCCTGATGCCACTAGGATAAATGAAGAGGTGTTGGAAGTATGGAGGACCATGGCGGGTTTTTTTTTTTTTGTTAGTTTGTTTTGTTTTAAATTAATTTTTTTATAGAGAGGAATTTTTTTTCAAGTCTTTAGAGGAATTCTTGGTTTTTTTTTTTTTGGTGTTTCCAGATGATTCTGATTACATTCTTCCCCTTTCTTAAGATTGTATGGATTATCATGTCTTTGATGAACTTGGGAACATAATTGATTTTATGATTGCTTTCTATCCATCTCATAACAAGTTTTATGCTTAAACTAAGACAAAACCTACCAATTTGATCAGTTCAGTCACATCAGAGAACAGCAGTCTGGAGCAGGTATGAGTATTCTGTGTTGGCTTGGGGGCAGGTTAAATAGCTGATCCTTACCCTGGGTTTGAATCTTCTGCATTAACTTTGAATGAGGCATTCGTCAATTCTGCCTTGAGCAGTCAACTAACTTAGTTCTTTCTTATTTTACATTTGGCTTTCTTGGCTTTCTTGAAGTTAGTGTATTTTAGTTGTGTAGAAGAAAGTGAGGTACCCATGCCAGGACCAAAGGCCCACACTTGATCCTCTATAACCAATGTTTCAATTTCATTTGTGAAATTCTTACCTTATAGATTAGCTGAAACACTACATAAATACTATTAAGGCTGGCTACTTTCTAGAAATAGAAAATTGATTAAAGAAATTTCATTTCTGGAAGGAGGGGAAACCATAGTAATTCATTCTAGAAGTAAAAAGAATATATCATAACACCTTCAGGATTACATAGTCTTAAAAAACTCACTGCTGAGATTTTGAGAATCATTTCGTATACAGAGAGGAGAGAGAGAGAGACAGAGAGACAGAGAGAGAGAGAGAGAGAGAGAGAGAGAGATAGAGAGAGACAGAGAGAGAGACAGAGAGAAAGACAGAGACAGAGAGAGAGGAAGAAGACGAAGAAGAAGAAGAAGAAGGAGGAGGAAGAGGAAGGAGGAGGAAGAGGAAGGAGGAGGAAGAGGAAGGAGGAGGAAGAGGAAGGAGGAGGAAGAGGAAGGAGGAGGAAGAAGAGGAAGAGAAAATAAATTGAGATCCAAGAGAAGTTTCTTTTTTCGATAACTGAGAATATAGTTCCTCTTCACTGACTTCCCTTCAGGTGAATTTAGAAGAACTTACATCAGAATCAGAACGTCCCTATTTTCCCATCTAAATTTTCTCAAACTCTGTTATGTGTACCACAGAAGTGTCCCTTGCTGACCCAAGTGGAGTTGCAGATTTAAATGAGTTTAAACATGCTATCCACCTTCCCTCTAGGAGCCTGAGGATTGTCCATAAACCCCAGATAAATAAACTGTTTAGCTATAAGGTTTCTGTTTTCCTAACTTATTTGTTAATGTGAACCTTCTCCAAGAGGATCTGCTAAACTACCTTAGAGAATCCCACTGTCCATGGGATTGGGAAACATGCTAAGTACAAACTGTCTATAATGACTAAGTATAGGTAAACCACACATCGGCCACATATGACAGGTGAGTAGCTACCTGCTGCATTTCAAGGCATAGACAGTAGAAGTCTAAGTAGCCTCTAGTGGAGGAGAAGTTTTCACTTAAGGCTTCGCAGTGAGCAGGCTGGTCTCTCTCTTGGGGTGTGGTTGGATTGCTGAAGAGAGTGTGTCACCTTTGGGCTTACCCAGGATTGCACATTCCACTGCCTTAAAGTTTGTGACTTGTTTGGGCCAATGACATCTGAGTAGACCTGCGTTGAGTATACTTTTCCCTTACCATCTTTCCCTTGTCATTACAACTAGTGATGGTCCAGATTATAGTAGAGGCAAGGAAGATCCTTCAGTGACACTGGAGCATGTCAGTCTTCCTTCTAAATATACATCCCAAATCACGGCAGACATAAAGAGAGATCAAGATGTCAATTTTTTTCTGTCTTAAGCCATTGGGGTTTTGAGGTATCACATACAATCAGCAAGCCTATCATGTCAAATATTGTGGCTTTCCCCAGTACTCCATGCCAGGGACTGAGATGCAGTGCCACAGGCTCCTACTTACCATACAAGTCAGGATTCTCGAAGTCCATCCTCTGCTTCTGTGCTTCAAGAAAAACACGGATGTTGATTCCTCTGGCTGCTGAGCTGTAACCAAGGAATCTGGCTGGGATTTGTGTGCATATATCTGGCTCATCAGCACCAAAGCCCAGATCCAAGAGAATCTCCACAGGGTCTTTTTCCCAAAATTCCAACCATTCAGGAATGCTGAGATAAAAAAAAAATATCTTTATCTATAAGATAGATCCGTAAGTCATTTTTTCTTCCTACTCACTCAGTCTTCCAGAATTTGAGTGAAAGAGGATCTTGAACAGACAAACAGAAGGTAAGCTCACTGGAACTCACACAGCTCATTTAAAGACAGTCAGTCATCCCACCCAGGGACACTTGCCTGTGCTTTACAAACAAAATTGTGAGTTTATCCATCTGGCTTTCCTTTCCCACTGGGCAAATGGTAAATGGGACAGGGCAGGAAGACTGAGGAGTAGAAATCATACATTGACAATCACCTCAGAACTATAGCTGATGACCAAAGAGTAAATAGAAACTGGGAATGGAAACTCCTAGATGAATATTTTTAAAAGCATCAGTTTGGGACATCCTTAGTACACAAATCTGTCAAGGATATCACTGAATGCACACTATGGGGTTAATGTTTCCAAATAATGCTTTAAAGCCCCTAGGCAGGATTAGAATAGGTTGTGGTATTTATTGTTTGTTTGCTTGTATTTTGTTTTGACTTGGCTAAGAAAAAAAGAAATCCTTTTGTCAAAATGTTCTAGTCTGTACTGGCACAGAAATGAAGAGTCAATTATCTAGGAATTTTATGTATACCAACTCACTTCTCCCTAAGTGTTTGAACTTCATGTGCCGTCGACTCCATGGGAACGGAAATCCCTCACGAAGTTTCAGCAGGTTTTCTTGCTTCTTCAGGAAGGTCTTTACTTCACAGGCTACTCTCAGAAGTTTATTGAGACGCTGCAGATCATTTTCTCACCAGAGTTTTAATTTCATTAGTCTCACGGGAAAGTCCACTTCCCTGACACCACCTGTGTCACTTTTGTCATTTCTGATGGCACTCACAGATTTGCTGATTTGCCTTCTAACCCAATCAAGGAAGAAAAGGCAAGCTAGGAACCCTCATTGAGGGGTCTAAAAGGCTTGGCTGGGATACCTTAATCATTAGAATGATCTAGAAAGCTGCAGTGACAACCAGTCATTGTATGCCATGGACAAATTGGTGTAAAGAAGATCCAAATGAGAAATTAGTTTGGAGAGAATCCTAAATTTCACATGAAATTTTAATTCATTATCCATTGATCCCACTGCATAAATCTTTATTCAGTCCATTTTTACCAATCTTTTTTGAATCTCTGCAGTGTTGTAAGTTCTAAGTCTAGGTACCTATGACACACAGTTAGCAAGGGACTGATTTCCAAAGGGTACAGTACCATGGCCACCAAGATGATTATTGGTTGACTTGTCATTAAACATTGGATCATTATGAAAATATCATTAACTTTTAACATCTTTAATTACACAAGAAATAAACAAAATGAATTCACCTTTTGTAAAGGAAAATAATGCATATAAATTTTTGTCCTTAGTCCTTACCTTCATTCCACTAAATCTATAAGTTTATTTTTCTCTGTGGGTGTATATACAGTTTGTAAATTTTACCTGCTTGGCTTGCTTTTTGGCAGTTTGTGATTTTTCCTTAAAATATGACAGTGACCGTTCTAACAGGTAGAGCTGCAGTCTGCATACATCTTCCTTGTTTTGTCAAGGAATGAATGAAATTCCATCAAGTGCATGGTCTAATCATTCATTGGGTATTTTCTCGTGATACATACTTAACCTCCTTTCCAGTTTCAATGCTTAGTTTAATATGCTCTTGAAAACCAGATTTGGAAATTCTTTGTTCACCCTCTCACCCACTCATTCAACCAGTATCTCTCACGTACACATCTATAATCTCACAAAGCCAATTGTTGAGAAGAAGCAACTGGACGAAAGTCACATACCTTTGTGGTACACCTGTGGTGGAATAGCAAGAATTGAAACTAGTCCCTCTGGACAGGGTAGGCGTCTCTGAGAACTGGTGCAGAGATCTAGAAGGGAAGGGGAGCAAAGATGAATCACATTGACCTAGATTCTCCCCGGAGGCCCTTGAGATGATTTCCCTTCCGGGGCAAGCATTTGTGTTTCCTCTGGCTTCTCATAAGCCCGCAGTGGCCATGCCTAGGAAGGAGGAGGTGTGTGCAGCGTAGGGCTTCTCTTCCTTTCGGAGCATTGTTATAGCAGGTGTGAAGATTTAAGTGTTAGGTGCCCGCAAGTGCTTATTAGAAAGGTGGCGGAATATCTCACTCTTGACAGATGGCAAATCATTGGGGGACCTTTCGGGAACACAGCTCTGCTAGGCTCCAACTTGAGGGAAGAAGTTAATATCATGGGATGAATGACATGAAGCAAAGGATCTGGAGGTACTCCACATAATTTCTCACAATGAAGAAGGATGCCATACTTCATGGCTAGCTATCTTTGGCTTGTGTCCCCAGGGCTCTTGTGGCCAACCACAGGCAATAGCAATGAAGTCCCTTATTATGTAAAACAACGGGAATCACCATATCTGGTACTCCTGTATTGTAAAACATTTTAAAGCATTTCCAAAGAAAATTGAACTGTATTATAATATGATCCTGTTTTATGTAGCTCAGGTATATCGTGGATCATATTAGACAGTTGGCATACAATTAAAGTTTATCAAACAACACTCTGCAGATGTCAATGTTCCCAAAGAGACTAGGTTACTAAACCTGAGTTGTTAAATTTGTTTTAGTCCTGTCCATACTGAGTAAGAACATCTGGACCCTGCCTCTCTGTTTAATTGTTTTCTTTTTCACTAAAGATGAGAAAGAACATGTTCCTGAATAATAAGAATCTAGTTTTAAACGACCATAGAGCTTGAGGAAAGGGGAAAATATATCCGTTTATTTAGCCTTGTGTGCCGGTTAGTTGTTTTTTGTGGGTTTTGTTGTTGTTGTTGTTGTTTTGTTGCTGTTTTGTTTGTTTATTTTCAACTTGCCACACAAACAACTTGTGAAAAGGGAACCTCAATTGGGGAATTTCCTCTATCACATTGACCTGTGGGAATATCTGCAGGACATTTTCTTGGTGGAGGAAAACCCAGTCTACTGTGGATGGATCCATCCATAGGTAGGTGGAGCTGGGCTGCATCAGGAAGTTAGCTGAGCAAGCTACATTCTTCTGTGGTCTCTTTTTCAGTTCCTGACTCCAGGTTCCTGCCTTGAGTTCCTGCCCTGGCTGCCCCCAGTGAAGGACTGCATCCTGTAAGCCAGATCAAACCTTTCCTCCTTCAGGTGCTTTTGATCAGTGTCTTTTCCACAACATCAGAGAGTCAGACTGCCACTCCGTATCTTTCTATCTTTGGATTTCATTTTTCTTTTTGAATTTGAGGGGTACATCCATTTTGCAATGGTTCAGTTGGGCAACCTAGAAGCAGGCCCAGCCATAGATCCAGAGGAACCCACAAGCCCTTGTTGGTTTGATCCATCTTTGTGGGCATGAGCTTGTCCCTGAGCCCAGCTCTTCATCTCCTCTTTGAACTCCCTGGGAGATTTTGTTGGGGCTTTATAAATATGTGACCACATCAGATTGAAACCACTGAGCGCCGAAAGGAGGATGAACTGTGGAATGTGTCCACATCAGCACTGCGCATGGAGTTTTCTAGAATGGTTCTGAAAGTCCAAGAATGACCCAAGAGCAGGAAGCAGTCCCCTGCCTTAAAGAGCTCAGCCCTAGCAGATTTTAAACTATACTGCGCTTTAGAATTGTCTGGAGGGTTTGCAAAGCACAGTTCTGAACCCCACCTAAGGTTTCGGTTTAGTTAGTCTGAGGAAGGCTTTTATACTCAGTGTCATGGAGCTGCACAGGGGAGCACACCCTGTAAGCTACCCTCTCCGTCATTAGAGACGCACAGCTTCTCATCAACATGGAAAGAGTCCGTAGATTGTACACTGAGTAATGTCATTAGCCAGACATGAGTACACCTTCTAAATTGATGCATGGAAGTCAAATGCATTTCTGCAGACTGTAATTAAGTTTCATAGCAGGTCAGCATTTGTCAGTGTATTCCCTCACACCTTTATAATATTTAAGGCACCTCTAATTCTCCAAAGACTATCAAAAATGCTCCATCACAGTATTTAAGAGAGGGACATTTCATGCGCTCTCAAGAACTACAGAACTATTAAGAAAAAGTCATTAGCTTTGTTTCTACCTCTTTTAATGTTGTAGATGTAAAATTTCGAAGCGAAGTGGCCGACTCTGCTACCTACCTCATGTAGTCTTTCACGGTCATTTGAACCATCCCTTGTTCGTGCAAGGAAGCTGCAATCACACAAAGAAAGACAGGGGTAAACATGACTGTCATCCGTGTCTGGAGAATTATTTCTCACCTGCAGGTGAGCCTCTGTGGGAATGGGTTCCTATGCCCACAGTTGCTGCCTGGCACTGTGTCTCTGCAAGGAACAAGATACAGTGCCCCAAATGTTAAGTGGTGTGAGAGGGAATAAGATCCAGTATGGGGAGTTGAGGGTGGTGGGGTCAGCAGCAAATAGGAAACTAACAAACGTTTCATGGAGAGGAGCCATTTGGATTTGGAAGTGTGGTTAGAATTTTTTGGATAAAGGGGGAGTGTTGTTAAAGATAATCAAAGTGGCATCTGTGCAGGCATGAAGCACCATTCTGGGGCTATTTTCACAGGATCATTAGCATCTGGAGGAGCTCTGTCGAAATCACAGATAGCAGGGCAAGGCCAAGGGCAGGCGGCCTTGCATTAAATATTCAGCAGGTGCCAAGCTCCACCATTCATTTGAGTCTTCTAGTCCTTTCAATAGCCTTCCAGTTTAGGTCCTAGCCTTGTTTTCCAACAGAATTCATGAAAACTAGCCATGAGTTCATGACCACACAGTCAAGTGTAGCAAAGCTAAATTAATCCTACCTTTATTATTGATTGCCACCATAATTGTTTATTTTGCACTTTGTGTGAAGTGCTTTGATCAACCTGCCATTTATACAATTTATTTTATTATTTCTTAGATTTGTTTAATTTGTTTTATGTGCATTTTTTTGCCTTCATATAGATAAGTGCAATGCATTCGAGGAGTCCAGAAGAGAGAATCAGATGTCCCGGAACCAGAATTGTGGATGGTTTTAAGCCACCATGTGGGTGATGGGATCGGAACACAGATCACCTGCAAAAATTACAGCAAGTGCCTTATCTGCAAAGTCACCTCCCTAGCCCCTATATAATCTTTTATGTTCTCATAGTAAGTCCTCGAAATGGGGCTTATTATTTCACACTTAAGGTGGAAAGAAAGGAGACAGCACAGTTACATAAACTTCGCATGACCAGTAAAATGCCACAGCTTATTTTGGTTTGCTGCTGTTATTGTTTTCTTTCTTTTCCAAACACCACACTGCCAACAGAATGTCCCACAGAATGCCAAAAAGCAGGATTTACATATATGCATCAGGATATGAAAATCCATTGTTTTGAGCAAAACACCATGCATGATAAAGATGGTGCTGAGGAGTCAGCTGCCTGGTAGCTGTAAGAAGGAGGATGGCCGGAGTAAAATAACTGTTGGACATCATAAGGGACAGCGAGAGGCCACTGCAATGTTCAGACTGTCAGTTGTCAACAACATCTGCAAATGGACAAAACCCCTTGCTGTCCTGTTAAGTGCCATGTCATCTGTACTATGAGAAAATAAAACTTTTCTCCATAAGGAAAAAAAAAAAAACAGGTCAAGATTTGAATGCAAAAACCTGACTGAGGGAAGCACAGGGAAGGAAGAATGCTGGCTTTTATAAAGGGCTTTACTTTGGAGCCAGGATTGCTCTAGGTAGTGAGTCACTGAGTGACGTCAAGGTTTCTAGGAACCTGACTGTGGATTTCAAGTTTGGAGACTGAAGCTAAGAATAACTATATGCTTCAACAAATGATCCTGGCATACCTGGATGTCAGCACGTAGAAGAATGCAAATAGATCCATATCAATCCTCATGCATAAAACTCAAGTCCAGGAATATCAAAGACCTCAGTGTAAAACTAGATACACTAATCCCGAGTGAAGGGAAAGTGGGGGAATAACCTAAGATATAATGGCACAGGAGACAACTTCCTGAACAGAACGCAGATAGCACAGGCACTAAGAACAACAAAAAATAAATGGAACCTCATGAGACTGAAAAGCTGTCCCAAGGCAAAGGACAATGTTACTAGCACAAAACTTCAGACCAAAAAAGACATTGGGTGTGGCAAGATCAGTGGGATGTTCTGTGGGAGCTTGGAAGAGAAGAATGTGCAGAGTAGGGCCCAGGGGGATGCCTGGCTTGGGGAATTTCAGAGGGAAATCTGGAGAAGTTGTCTGGGCTGTTTGCTGTTTTGAATTAAGATTCCCTTGTTCTGGTCAGCTGAGACTGAAGAGTCAGTTGTGATTAAAGAGGCCAGCACCACTGAAGTGAAACCTTGTGTTACTGGGACAATCGATGGTGGTCAGCTGGAGCTAAGAAATTAGTGGCAATGAAGAAGAGACCGGCATTGCTGAGGTGCAGACTTCTGAGAAGTGTTTCATGAGAGCACAGAGAAGCTGCGTTCAGGAGGCACTAAGGCTGCACCTTGTGTTGGCAGACTGCATTGGTAAGATGTAAAAGTTACCCAGGGGGTACTGGTTTTGAAGGCACGAGGGGGTCATGTAGAGAAGTTGAGGCTTGTCACTGTGAAAGGCAAGGACAGGCCACTGATGAAGGTAAAGCCTCAGTGGCAATTGAAGGCCCAAGAGTGAAAGGATCATGCAGAGAAGTTGAAGCTTAGCATTATGAGAAGAGCCTATGGGGGCTATTGGTGAAAGTGCAGCCCAGTTGCCCCAAGGGACCCCAGCGGCTTAGGAGATGCCTGTATCGTGGGATGACCATCAAGGTAAGCAGTCACTGTGTAGTGGAGCCCACCCGAGCCTAGAAGATAAGCTGTATAAACTGCAGAGGGCAGAGCCAGAGAAGTACCCCAAGCCTTTTAAAAGAATACAGAAGATCATGAGTGGATTCCAGACATTGGGTGGTTGGAATTTGGTTTTGCTTTGCTTTGATTGTGACTATGCCCTGATTTTTTTCCTCTTGAAGTAAGAAAGTATTTTACTGGAGTCCACAGTGGAGAGATTTTGAATTTTAAAGGACTTTGGGTTTTAAAAGGGATTGTCTATTTTAAAGAGACTGAAATTTTAATGTGTTTGAATTTGTAAAGACTGTGGGACTTCAAAGTTATTTATATTTTTAATGTGAGATCTTGGGGCTGACAAAGAAAGGAAGGGTTGTGGATTAATAGTGATGTGCTTGTGTGTCAATTGACAAGGGTTCTGTTGTACTGACTGGCTTTATGTATCAACCTGACATACGCTAGAGTCATCAGAGAGGAAGAAGCCTCAGTTGAAGAAATGTCTCCATAGGGTCCAGCTGTAAGGCATTCTCTCAATTGGTGATCAATGAGGAGGACCCAGTCCATGGTGGGTGGTACTATCCCTGGGCTGATGGTCCTGGGTTATATAAGAAAGCAGGCAGAGCAAGCTTTGGGAATCAAGCCAGTAGCAGCACCCCTCCATGGCCTCTGCATTAGCTCCTGTGTCCAAGTTCCTGCCCTGTTTGAGCTCCTGTCCTGACTTCCTTCGGCAATAAACAGCAATGCTGAAATGGAAGTCTAATAAACCCTTTCCTTTCCAACTTTTGGTTTTGTCATGATGTTTCATAGAAACCCTAACTAAGACAAGCTCTAAAGAGAATTCTTAACGGAGGGCTCTCAAATGGCTGAGAAACACTTCAAAGAAGTTTTCAACATCCTTAGCCATCAGGAAAATGCAAATCACAATGACTTTGAGGTTCCATCTTACACCTGTCAAAATGGCTAAGATGAAAAACACAAATGACAGCCCCCCCCCCATGCTGGTGGGGATGTAGAGCAAGGGGAACGCTCCTCCTCTGTTAGTGGAAGTGCAAACTTGTACAACCACTTTCGAAATCAATATGGTAGCTCCTCAGAAATACCACTATACCACTCTTGGGCTTATAACCAAAGGACAGTACCAAAAGGATGTAGGGACCTAAATGTCCCTCAATTGAAGAATGGATAAAGAAAATGTGGGATGTTTACACAGTGGATTCTTACTCAGGTGTTAAAAAAATGGTATCATGAAAGCCACAGGCAAATGAATGGCAATAGGAAAGATCATCCTGAGTGAGGTAACCCAGACCCAGAAAGACAAACATGGTATGTGCTCACTTATAGATGCACAATGGCTGTTAAGTAAAGAATAATCATGCTAAAATCCACAGAGCCAGGAGGTTAAGTAACAAAGAGAGCTCAAAGGAGTACAAATGGATCTCCATGGGAAAGGGAAATAGAACAGATTTTGTGTGTGGGTAGGGTATGGATAGAAATGGGAACAGGAGGGAACAGGCAGAGGGTGGAGGGGGAAAGAGTACTGGGAGAGACGACTAGAACTGGAATGCATTTGGGAGGCTGTGTAGAAACCCAGTGCAGTAGAAACTCCCTGGAATGTACAAAACTGACCCAAGCAATGCCTCCTAATAATGGGGGATATGGAGTCCAAATTGGCCATCTTCTATAACCAGGCAAGATCCCAATAGTGGGACTGGGACATCAACTCAGCTATAAAGCCGTCGACTTACAATCTGCCCTTTCTGCAAGATATGCTGGTGTAATGGTAGAGCATAACTTGTGGGAGTGGCCAACCAATGACTAGTCCAGCCTGAGATCTAAGTCAAAGAGGGAAGCCATGCCTGTACTGCATGGATGCCAGGAACTACAGGCAGGACAGCCCAGAGAGCCAGGAAAGACCCAAACATGACTAGAAAAAAAGTCAATGAACTGATTCCTAATGATATTCTGCTATACTCATATATCAGTGCCCAGCCCGGTTGTCATCAGAGAAGCATCATTCAGCAATAGATGCAGAGATCCACAGATAAACACTAGGGGACCTGGCAGAAGAGTGGGAGGAAAGATTATAGGAGCCAGAGGATTTGAGGGCACCATGAGATCATGGCTCACAGAATCACTTAAGCAGGGCATGTAGCAGCTCACAGGGACTGAAGCAACAAACATGAGCCCTGTATGGGTCTGAACTAGCTCCTCTACATATTCCCTATCATTGTGTTGCTTGGTGTTCTTGTGGGAATTCCAAAAGTTGGGGGTGTGTCTCTGACTCTTTTGTCTGTACTTGGGACCCTTTTCCTCCTACTGGGTTGCCTCATTGTTCCTTGATTTGAGAGCTTATGCCAAGTCTTACTGTAACTTGCTAGGTCCTAGTAGGTGGGTATCCCAGGCAGTCCTGCTCTTTTGTTTCTAAACTGTGGGGAGAAATGGAGAGAAATGGAGGAAGAAGAAATTGCAGATAGGACATCATATATGAGAGAGAGAAAAAAAAGAGTACTCATATGTTATTGTTATTATTACTGCTATTGCTTTTAAGACAGGGTCTCCCTGTATACTCCAGGTTGGACTTGGAGTCAGGTTACTCCTACCTCACAGACTCTCCAGTCCTGGGACTCCAGGTACACAGTGTCGTACTTGTTTAAGGAATGAATGTGCATACTTAAAAGAAGATTTTAAAGGCTTAGCTATCCTGCTACTCCTGCTAAGTGATCTAGAAAGAAAAAGACTACACAAATACAATTGAAATGTGAGTATAGAGATGATTTGCATGTTTGTTTGTTTGCTTGTTTGTTTACTTATTTCAAGGTCTCACTATGCAGCACTGGCTGTCCTGGAACTTACTGTATAGACAGGGATGGACTCAAACTCATAGAAACCCATCCAAGTCTCCCTCCCAAGTCCTAGGGTTATAAGTATGCGCTACGATGCACAGCTTAAATAAAGGACTTTTATGCAAGCCAAGCATGCACTAATACCCTATAAAGAGTCAGTGAGAGGAACAATACGTAGAATGTACAGCAAACCAAGAGTAAGATAGGTTGGCAAATAAAAATCTATTTGAAAGGACATGACACAGCCTGACACTAGGTGTGGGTTCTGTCCGTTCTCTCAGCCCTATTCCCATGACAGTCCTCACCAATCAATCACATCCGTTTTTCACTGAGCCTGGACAGACTTTCTGAGTCTTTATCTGGTGGATTTTCACCTGAGGTGAATGACATTTGTTATAAAGTTAATGGGTAACTTTTTAAGGAAACTAATATTTGATCTTAGGAAATCATCTATAATTCATCATTGCAGAGTATTGTAGGGAATATGATATTGCATTTAGCTGTTCTTTTGCTATGCCAAGACACCCCAGTGAGTTGGAGTTTGTAAACAGTCATCTGCTTGATAGTGATCCCTCACCTGGATAGGCATTAATCCACAGAGGCACGTGCACTCACGGCACAATACTCAGTCTTGGAACATCTCAAGATCGCAACATAACAGACAGTCAAGTGACATGTCACATGAAAGAAAGCTGATTTACCACCTTATTAATCACATCATAAAACAAACACAGCCCAAATTCTCAGCAATTCCGTGAAGATGTGATGTCAGGGTAAGTTAAGTGACAAGCTGCTGCCAAATGGAAAGTAAAAAAATTCTGTTTAACATTTTAAGCAAACTTCTGTATGATTTTCTTCCCTTTTTCTACCAGGACACCCTCCGTTATGACTTCTCAAGCCATTGAAAGAATGTCTGTGCACTCCTGGGCCAGCTTGTTAGGGGAACTCTGGATTCTTTCCATGCAACTCTCCCCACGGAAGAGCTCAGTGGTTCTGGGGCATTTTGTGTGCTTTGTCCTGTGGCTGCTCCTGTGCGGCCTTGGCCTTTTCTAGTTGTCTGTTGTGAGTTTCCTAGAACATGTGAATGAACGCGTATCCAGGCAGGGACTTGGAACTGTGGCCACAGTGAATTGCTCAAACTGTCAGAGAGCAAATGATCCATTTTCTGATAGTGATGAGAAGAATTAACTTGGTCTTGCTACATTTTAAAACACTATAGCCCCTCAGAAAATTCAGTCACCCAGAAAACTCTGCTTACTAGACCCTGGATCCTCGTGCCCTGGACTTCAGGAAATTTCCGTGGCCACACAGCCCTAGCAGCCACACTCCAGAGAACACATCCCTCTACCTGACTCTGTAGTTAGGAGCAAGCTGGTTGCCAGGATACAAAGGGCAGCCAGCAGGGGAAAACGAAGTTGCTGAAGGTAGCATATGTTCTATGGAATGTGATGTGAGCCAGGCTTGCTCACAGTGGGGGATCGTGTGGTCTCCTGGTACACATGGAAACCTTACACCATCAGCGCCTGTGTGGGGGAGGAGCTTCCCTATCTTCCAGCACTCAGCCACATCCTTCGAAGCTTAGCATTATTACCAACCGCATCCTTCGAAGCTTAGCATCAGCAACAGTAGGAGACAGCTACTCTATTACCTCAATCCCATCATCATGGACACACACAGAGCTACTGAAGGCTCTCCTGGACTCCTGAGACTTTTCTGGATAGTTCCGGAAATGACACAGAAATCTAGCTCAGCCACTGCATTCAGACACGCAACACTCTGCTGCCAAGCTGAGAGTCGAAAGAAAACCCACCCCAAGGACCCTGATATGACTTCTAAAGATAAGCCTGAATTTTAAAAGTTATGAAATTGTTATAATTAATTAGTCTCACTGGTTGATTTTCTATTCTACCTTCCCAGTCTCCCTCAGTCCTGGGAGGCCAAGTGCTGGTTTCACAGTGTTTCTGATGTCTTGAATCTGCAGAAGCAACAGCTGGCCCTCTAGCGGGTGGACCCAGTCATGGAGAGTCTTTCAGAAGGCCATGTGAAACCATTATTCCCATCCCCAATTTTCTGACTCCTATGGTAAGTTTCCTGGAGGCCAAGGTTGGGCTTGTCAAAGTTCAGGCATCTCTGGCCTGTTTCCAAGATGAACCTGAAGGAGAGACGCACGCTGGTGGCCCACAGTGTGCCAGGACTCACAGGGATTGGAATTCCAAGACTTTCCTTAAAACTTGGAAGAGAGAGCAGAACAGGCCCAGGTGTCTTCGGGGTAGCAATCTGTTGAAGGCAGCCTACACTCCAATTTTCTAGTCTCTATGCCGCCTGCTTCATTAGTGACTATCTATCTGCCCAACTCCTTTAAGCATTTGCTGCCTCTGATCAGAGCAAGAATCTAAAGCACAGGGAACATCCTAACAGGAGGGGAAAGTTTCCCCTGTTACCCCAGACGTCCTGAAACTTCTGTAGGCATCAGGCTTAAGGCTGTGTATGCAGGAGGCAGACCTGGTAAGCACACCTGCAGCTATGACGTAAGGCAGCGCCCTGCTAGCTGGGCACCTTCGGGCCCACACTCCATCTCTTTCTGGCTTTGATTCTTCCTGTACCATTTCCCCCCGCCAGGATCCCTTCTTAGATTTTTAATGCTGGTTGAAATCATTTGGAGAAGGTGAAGCAAAGGTCAGCACATTCCTATTGCCCACAAGTTTCCTAAGCGCTGGTTTCAGGGGGACGCTCAAGTGAGAACAAAAGTCCCCGCTCTGTTGCTTTCATTCCCTTCCGTGGTTAAAATTCCCATTCTGCTTCCTTCTAGATATAATCTCCAGCCACCCTCCCTACTGTTAGGTGGACTTGTGCCATCTGAAGCAGCAGATACCGCACTTAACCCTGCCCAGTGTATTACTGGAGAAGATGCAGTCAGATATGCAGAAGGCACTAATTAGCACCTTTGTTGGCTTAGAATGCATTTTTTATTTTGGTTTTCCTAAGCATTTCTGACTGATTCATGGAAGACATTTGGTTCTTTGGAATATCGTCCAATAGACTAATCAAATTACAGTTCTGCGGTGCTCTAAAGAATAGCGTTCTGCAGCTTTCGGCAAATTTAACTCCTGCCTGGCCAGGACACTTTGTCGCGGTAATCCACAGTATGTTTGTCTGATTTGGAAAATTATGAATCCATATTCCTACCCCCAAACAGTCTCTTACATATTAGCTGACACTCATGTTCAAAATCTTACAGCTAATTGGAATTATTTTCTCTCTCCTGACCCTACGTGCTGTTTATTTTCTGAGTGGCACGTGCTTCTTCGTGTTCCAGAGGTGACATCAGTGCAAGCCCTTGCCATCTTAAGCCTGAGTCTGTAATCATCTATACTTCTGGTGTGACTGCCTCTCCCACAGCCAGGAGAGTATCAGAACCTCATGTCTGTTTTCTCTTTGACGTAATGTCATAGGCCGCACCAAATAGAGATGCTCACCCAAAACTGTTCATGACTGTCTTCTTTTTTTCCATTTTTTTATTTTATTTATTTATTTATTAAAGATTTCTGTCTCTTCCCCGCCACCGCCTCCCATTTCCCTCCCCCTCCCCCAATCAAGTCCCCCTCCCTCGTCAGCCCAAAGAGCAATCAGGGTTCCCTGCCCTGTGGGAAGTCCAAGGACCACCCACCTCCATCCAGGTCTAGTAAGGTGAGCATCCAAACTGCCTAGGCTCCCACAAAGCCAGTACGTGCAGTAGGATCAAAAACCCATTGCCATTGTTCTTGAGTTCTCAATAGTCCTCATTGTCTGCTATGTTCAGCGAGTCCGGTTTTATCCCAGAAGTCATGACTGTCTTCTAAGCAAAGACATGACATTTAAATCTTACTGCTCCCAGATCTCAGTTACAATTGCCCAAGCCTTGGAAACCAGGCCTTAGATGTCACTCCTGTGCCATCCCCACCCTGAGACTGTCTATGATTCCTCCTTCCTGGAACTTCTGAAATTTATCTTCTGAGTACATTTTATTTAAAACAAAAATGTCTTCTCCCTGAATGTATGAACCACTTCTTCCGACTGATTGCTTTCCAAATTCTGTCCTGCGTACATTTAGCTTCCTTTAATTTCTTTGTCTTTATCCAAAGTCTAATTACTTCAATCACATTAAGTGTTTTTGTTTTTCTTGATTTTCCATTTACTAGGTGAGTCTTCTGAGAACTTTTTAAACTGATGGCATCATCTTTGATGATTTTACTCCGACCCTTTTTATATTAGAGATGATCCGAAGCCTGGTGAGGACTTCCCTTTTGTTAAGGTGGAGGATCAGGTCTCTAATGATCTGAGCCGGTATAAGCCAAGGGCCATGTGGGTGGGATCTAGAACGGGTCTAACTGTTGTTCACAAGACAAAGTGCATCTTCATGCAGAATCCAGAAGGAGGCTCTCAAAGAATAGGAGACTTAGGAAATCCTCAGAGAATGACAAGAGACCATCTGAACAAAACTTTAGTGTAGGAGACATTAGATGAAGAAAGATTAAGAAGCAGGAGGAGCTAAGACTCCAGGGTTTCATTGTGAGGTTATCCTAGACTATGCTCAAATGACCATGATTGAGAAACAGTAGCATTCTTGAGAGCAAGAGTTGACATGTGTGTACCTCCCCAGAGCAGGGTATCTTCAGCATCTACTCTCAACCCCTCTCACCTAGTGTGGCGGTTTGAATAAGAGTCCCCCACATACTGTATCATATCTGAAATGTTTAGTCACCAGGGAGTGGCATCATTTGAAATGATTAGAAGGATAAGGAGCTGTGGCCTTGTTAGAGGAACTGTGTCACTGGGGATGGGCTTTGAGGTTTCAAAAGCCCATGCCAGGCCCAGTTTCTCTCTCTGCCTACTGATCAGGACGTAAAACTCTCAGCTACTTCTCCAGCATGATTCCTGCCTTCCTGCCACCATGCTCCCCACCATGATGATAATGGATTAACCTCTGAAACTCTATTCAAGACCCCAATTAAATTCTCTCTTTTATAAGAGTTACCTTGGTCATGGTATCTCTTCACAGCAATAGAACAATGACTAAGACAGCTGGTACACAACCAAACATTTATCCATTAATAAATCATAAAGAAATTTAATTTAAGACAATTATTTCCTATAATAATATAATATATCATTTTTAAAATTAAATAAAATTTGCATACTAATGAGATTGATTTGATAAGATGTATAGAACTAAACTTTTTCTGAAATATTTGCTACAGTGTATAATTATAGAGCACTCAATGTTGTGAGGAGCTTAAAGACACTCTGATTTAATAAATATCAATGCTGAGAACATTCCTTGCATAAATACACAGTACAAAATGGCAGAAGCATGTTTAGAGCCATTTCAGAAATTGTGGGAAATTCTGTCCTATTTTCAAGACAAAATTCATTGAATAGTTTTTTTTTTAAACCCAAGTCAGCAAGTCAAACATCAGTTTTTAAGATCAAATGTTCCAATCAAACATATCCAAAGATAAATTATCTGATACTTATACACTGAGGAAAGATTGTAGGAAAATGTTGAAAGTTTTACATCCCGTAATTAAATTGTTATGGTTCTGTAAAGACAGAAACCTTTCGATGTGCAGTAATTCCCTGACTTCATGACTCACAATGGTGCCATAGCATTCTAGGGTGATCTAGGCTGCATTCATCGGCCTTGCATCATGAGCTTGGTGCGTGTGAGAACCGAGGGGGGAGTCATGTGACCCGAATCTGGTTGAGTGCTGCCACAGCAGTTTGGATTCCTACATATTTGATTTAGAATTAAGTTTCGGTCATTATTCAGGAACTTTTAACTGTTGCCAGATTTTGGGTGACACCCACAGCTACATGACTCCATGTGAAGTTGCAGCCGCTGTTTAAGAAGCGGGGAACAACATTCTTATCCCAGCATGCTTTCTCTTCATGGGCTTTAAGGGGCTTCGGCTGGATTTACTCTGATCCTTTCTTATGACACGAAGCACCATGCTTGCAATTGGTTTTCTAATTTCTTATGATTTAAAAGATCCCTTCTAGAAATAAACAAATTTACTCCTCTGGGGACCAGTCTAAGGATTGGCAGGTACCTAAAATCCTAGAGTTCTGGAGAAAGAGGAATAGAGTTCAAGACCAGTTTGAGCCATTGACAACAAGCCCCTGTCTTAAAAGAACATAGTCTAGCACAGAACTCGGTTTTATGCTGCTTGCTTAGTATCCGGAAGACCTTGTGTTCGGTTTCTAGTACTAGAAAAACAGAAAAATAGGAATATTGTAGATTGTGAGTGAATTAACAGTCCACTAAGTAGTAACTGTCACTAGATATATCTTTCCTAAAAACCGATCTCCTGACACGGGAAATTCCTCTGACCTTTTCACTCACAAAGATGGTTGGGTGTGTCTGTAGTAATACGGGCGGTGGCGGGGCTGCGTCCCTGGCACCCCAGCTGCCTGCACGGCTAGCTTAACCCGAAATAATTACACGGACACTGTATTCTTTTAAACACTGCTTGGCCCATTCTCTTCTAGGCTAATTCTCACATATTAATTTAGCCCATTTCTAATCATCTGTGTATGGCACCCCAAGGTGCGCTTACCAGGAAGATTCTAGCCTATGTCCATCCTGGGTCGGAGCTTCATCCCGGGAGCGGGGCATGGTGTCTCTCTCAGGCATCTGCTCCCGAGAGGAGAGCTGTCGAGACTGAGCTCACTTCCTCTTCCTCCCTGCTTTCTGTTCTGTTTACTCCTCCCACCTATCCTCTAACCAATAAAATGGGCCAAGGCAGTTCCTTTATTAGCCAATGACCTTCCTCCATCATGTGTCTACCATGTCACTTGTGTTACTCTACCTGTCAAGCCTTTGTCAATCCTGAGTGTCTCACCTGTACATTGTAATGACCATGTATTTTCCCAGTCAGGTGGTAGAGACATTCAGTGTGCCCTCGGGTGGTAGTGATGAATTTGTCACAGACTGACGCTGTCTACAGTTTCAGTATGGACTGTGAGGTCATCCGTCTGGGAAGATGGATCTTATGGGCATGGTCTTCAGTACTGTGTTCTCAAAGAGATTCTGATGTCTGGTTATGGTGTGGGCAGAACTGTGATGTGCCAATAAGCCCACACAGTCAAGATGTACACTTAGAGACCAGTAAAGGGAGATTGTCTGGACTCAGCAGTGGGAGTTTTTAGAAAGGGAATAGAGAAAGAAACTGAATGGTGCCTGGGTCCTGTTTGTAAATCCCTACCTGCTGACTTAAAGTGCTCTGGGGAGGCATAAAGGAAGTCATGTGGTTTTGAGTTACAACGCTGTGGTATTTGTGAGCAAATGGGGCAGACGGTGAAAGGGTATCATTCACGGAGTCTGTATCAGTTGGGATGTAAGTGAGAAGGGCAGCCGCCCAGCCTTCTGTAATTATTAAAATTAATATGGAAAGAGGGGACAAGGGAGCGTATCCAGTCTAGTTAGAAGGAAAACTTTGTGTGTTAAGCCACTGTCTCTGTGGTAAGTAGGAATATAATGTGATGTCACCGTACATCCTGTCAGGGTTTTCTGAGCTTTAACCTCATCATTTCTCAGTAGCATTTTTTTTTTTGTTTGCTTGTTTTTTCTTTTGGTTTGTTTTTTGAGATAGGGTTTCTCTTTGTAGCTTTGGCTTAGGTGCCTATCCTGGAATTCTCTTTGTAGACCAGGTTGACCTTGAACTCATAGAGTTCCACCTGCCTCTGCCTCTTGAGTGCTAGGACTACAGGTGTGAGCCACCACCACCTGGCTGGGCAGCAGCTTCTTTTCTTCCTCCACTGCAATCTATTTTTCTTTCTCCGCATGTCCCAGTGTGGCTCTGGACTTCCCAAAGGTCTGAGCATCTTTATGCATATACAGACAGGCTCATGGGAGATTCCAAGTCCATCTTTATGGCTGCATCTACCCTTCTGTAACCCAAAATCGTGGCATTTGACAACTCAGACTCATCACCTGCAACACAAGAATGAGACCAGCTCTGTTCCCACATGGCTTACTCAGTTCAAAATATGATCAGTGAGAAGGACCGTGGAAAGCAGAAGGCTCAACTCACAGATAGGAAGCTCTTCTGTTGTTAAAAGCCTTGCTGACAATAAAGGGGTTGCCAAATAGAAGCTGTGCCCCTCTGATCTCAGGACTACACAGAGACCCTGCTTTCCTCATGTCTGTGCCTTTGTAGTTCATCAGCTTGGCTCTGATGAGACCAGGCCATGAATTATATTTTCCAGGAAGTGAATTATTTAATGCAGTATGACTGAAGGCTTCTCCACCTGTCATGAGCAAGAGTCAAAGACAGGTCTATGCTGTGAGAAGCACCTACCTATGTTGTCATCTCTTGCTTGAGTCAGAATTAATATGGATAGAGAGGTTGTCATATTTACTTAATTGAAAAAATGTTCAGAAATTTTGACATCATAGAAGCTTTATGTTAAAAATAAAGCATTTTAAATGAAATGTGATCCAACTGCCTTCTAAACCTTTGTGTTGCTATGCATAGGTTAGTGTTCTCCTTATCTGTCTTCAGAGAAGTGTCTGTTACAGCCAACAGCAGCAAGCTCAGAAACATCTAACTAGTCAGTGTGGAGAGAAAAGAGAAGCTTAGTGCTTAGCGCTAAGTGGGTCATCCACAGTGTTCTCTCTGAGGCTTGGGGTCTATCTAGGAAGAAGGATGGAATGAATGGGAGGCCAGAGTGTGGCAAGGTACGTTGTAAAAAGACTTCTCTTAGAATGATATGGCCTTGTCTTCAGTGAACCTCCTGTGGGTACAGAGACTTGCACAAGAGTGGGCCTGTTGATATTTTATCATGGAAGAGGAAAGGGCTAATTAGGCCTCACTCTCCCTGAGGGATTGTGGACACGTAATGATACTTAAGGAAGGGTGTCACTTTCTTCTGTCATGTAGCCACTGATTGGTTGATTATGATCCGGTAAACAACTTTTCACCCATGCTCATGTGAGCAACCCTAATTAAGCTCAGTAGAGACACACATGGCGTACAAATAGGAGGGACCCTTCTGGGAAGAAAAGGGAAATGACAAGAGGAGAGGCTGTGGACAACAGGAAGTAACAGGAGGAGGTGACGATGACTAAAGTTCATTACATGCGTGATGAAACCGTCAAAGAATGAAAAATAAATTTAAAATATAAAGCAAGCAAATATAGTTTTAGTTCAAAATTTTAAAGTAAAATGCCCTAATTTAAATTGCTTGGCAGGTAGTAGTCAATCTTAATTGAAGACACGGTAGAGGATGTGGAACAATTAAGAGAAGCAAGGTAAAACTTGCTGTAAGACCAACAGATTTCTCTCTAATCATTCTATTCCTAGTTGGCATCATATTTGGATGTGTTCTCCAGGCATTTGCTCAATCCCAGAATGCTATTTGCTTTAACACCTATGATCTAGTCTTGGTGTTAATGTCATTTTCATGGCTAGTCACAAGATTTCATCTGGTCATCTGAGAGAAACTTATGAGACAAGCACATTTTATAATGGAGGAATCTTAGAGCCCATGAAGTCTGGTATTTTCATTCAATGAAGATGGAATCCATGAAACCTGTACTCAGTATTTTAATGACATTATATCAAATCCTAGGGAGACAGTCTGATACATTTCTGTCTCAGAAATATTTGTGCTGTTTGGTTTAGGATTTAGTCATTTGTTAATCTCTAGGACAAATCTATGATTAGAGAAGAGAGGGAAATACAATTTTGATACCAAAATACCAGAGAGGAAATAGGTTTAGAAATAAAACTATAGTATATTATGAATAATTAAGAAATTTTGTTATTATAATTACATTATTGAGAATGTCTCCGTAGCCCCTGAGAGTTTCCTGCTGCCATCTGAGTGTTTGATGGCAGAAAGGATACAGTTTCAGCCCACTTCCTGCTGCTGGGGACATAGCTGTGCTTTCTGAGTCCTGCTCTTAGAAAATCAAATGAGAAGATCAACTTATTTTTGAAAGCCTCTTCTATGCCTACCTTGAGGAAGGCCTATTAGCAGGGGTGTTTTTCACACAAATGCTACCTCAGTTCTACAAAGAGCAGCTGCTCTGGGTTTTCTTGCCTTACCAGAATGGTTGATGGCTTGCTGGAAGTTTTCATTTACAGAGACACTATAAAAGAAGCAAAAGCATCGTGAGCCCAAACAAATTATTACCAAGTTGCTTTTGTAATTAAACGTAACAGAAAATCAGACTTAGATTTTCATTGAGAGGACCTGTGAAACCGGAGGCACAGTCGGCTCCAAATAGCATTCTTTCTACTTTTACACTTCTAAACTGACATACAGCTTTTGCACTACTATAGTAATCCTTCAAGTACCCAGTTTAATATGAAAATCCAGACTTCTCCCACCCTGGTAATCTCTGGCTGGCAGCCCATCCCAGGGAGGGTTAACCCACATTATTTCCATGGAACTTTGCAAGAGAAATGTATAAGGTGCACACACAGACTAAAGTGAAATAAAGCAGCACTTACAAGTATCCAGAGTCCAGCCACTGCTGGATGCTTTCCTGCTTGGAATTTTCTGTAAAGGAACATATCTGTTAGTCAAAGCAAACCCGCGACAGTGACCCACTCTCTCATCCGCCACACTCAGCAGCTCTGTTTCCTACATAGCCAGTCACGTGTTCATGCAAGCATATTCATTTTTCCCCCTAAAGGCACAACCTCCTGTTTTCCATAATCAGCCTCTTCCAAGAATGGATGTAAACTTGCCAAAAGACTATAACTTAAGAAAAAAGGAACAAAATGTTAAGGATTAGCTAAATGAATCAATGAAGGTGAGAGATGTCAAAATGGTTGTAAAATCACCTGGTGTGAATTCAATGGGTAGAAAAGCATATGGGACTTTTGTTTCTCTCTTGTTGCTTCTAAATCACCACGGAACCTCTCCTTATTAAATCCCAACATTTACCTAAGGCAGCTAGCCAGCAATGTTTATTTGCAAGGAGTTCTCTGCCAGGTTAGAAACCAGATTTGCATTCATTCCAGGGACAAATTGCAGTAGACTCCCAGGATTTCCAAAGGCAACCTTGCTAGAAAGGCATAGCCTTTTCAGGTGGATCTTTAGTGCCGGCTCAAAAATGGGTAATGAGAAAGGAAAGATGAAGGGAGCTGCTCCCGAGAGACATTTTCTCCAGCTCCTGTTGGCTACCACCTGACCCTGGGCTCAGTCTGACTTTGTCCATAAAAATATTTGAATGATGCTCACATAGGATATCAGGTGAACCAGAACAGATAGCCAGTAATCCTGGGAGATTCTGGGTAGTGTTCATTTGTGGTACCATGGATGGATAGAATGTGAATGCTTTCTTATTTATTTTTATACATTATTAAAATGATCATCAGTGCCTCATACAAGACCCCCAAAATCATGCAATAAAATAGTTTTCTGAAACAGTTCATTCATTTGGAGCTGGGGAGACGGGTTGCAGGTCAAGTGCTTTTTGAGCAAAAATAAGGAGCTGCATTTGGATACCCCAGCCCCCACAAAAGAGACATGGCTTCCCTAGTAGGATGCAGATCCCTTGAGCGCTCTGGCAGCCTGTCCAGCTGAATTGTACTGCTCCAGGTTCAGTGAGAGACCACCTCTTTATCTCTCTGTCTCCCTTACATGCATGTGGTGCAAAGAAGAAGAAGAAGAAGAAGAAGAAGAAGAAGAGGAGGAGGAGGAGGAGGAGGAGGAGGAGGAGGAGGAAGAGGAGGAGGAGGAGGAGGAAGAGGAAGAAGAAGAAGAAGAAGAAGAAGAAGAAGAAGAAGAAGAAGAAGAAGAAGAAGAGAGGGAGGAGCAGAGCAGAAACAGGAACAGTAGGAAGAAGATTTATGCTTCCAGAATGGATGCATCTTCAGAATCCTGGGGTTTAGCATAAAAGTGTTTGAATAGAAAGGAAGCAGTATTTATTATCCCTTATTTGGTCTAATTGTGATGAGGTCCATGTGGTGGGGGGGCAGTCAGATGTGTCCATTTCATAGAACTGCTTGATATTATATCAGGAACATTTGTTTCTTTAATGCCAAGTTCAAGTCCTTAGAAGTCACTTGCCCCCAACCAAAAACCTCATATCACTCATCAACCCATGACTGGACATTTTCTAGATGCCCAGAGAGCCCCTCTTACCTTGCACATGCACAGCAACCATTGTGCTTTCCTCCTCAGAGCCAGGAAGTGGATGCCCATCCATAGGTGCCCATGCTCTCTTGGTATGCCTTAAGATCTCTCTCTTGCTCTTTTCCAGACTGGCTCTGTGGGTGTCAGAACCTTGTAGCTTTTCCATCATCATGAGGGAGATTCTGCAACCTGACTGAAAGCACACAGACAGGCAAATCAGTGACAATGAGTGCCAAGCTGAGGTTTGGACTAGGCAGAGGGTAGATTATGAGAAGCAGTGGAGTCATGCAAGTCTCATGAGGAAGGCTCACCTACCCAACCAGAATTCCTCCTGATTTGGGCAGAAGAGTTTCTCCACTATGGGCAGCCAGGCTGGGAATTAACTTGGCATTGCTTGTCACAAGGCTACATCCACAATGATGGGTTCAACATTGTGTTCTGATGATGTGGATAGAGAACAGAGTAATTGAACTCTGACACCAACTTTACTTACATCAGGCTAGTCTTTGAGCTATGAGCACATAATAGGTGTTAAAAAAAACCATGTAAATCAAAGATAGCAAAATTCAGGTTCAAACCCACCCTTTCTGCCTGAGTCATTGTCATAACGTATGTTTCAATAAACATTAGGTCAGGCTTCAAATTCAGAGAAATGACTGAAGAGCCAGGCTTCAGCAATGTTCCTAGCAGTTCGGTATTGGTGCATGATCACTAATCACATGGCACATACGCTGCCATTTTCAATGGATGTCTGATAAAGGCACACATTCTGACTCACTGCAAAATCGGGTTATTCTCTGTTAATTCTAGACAAGTACTCCAGATAGAATTGTCAGTAACATTGTTCTCATCTGCTTTATGTATTAAAATTGTGCCATTCTGTTGAAGTACATTTACCAGTTTAAGGTTTATAAATTTACTGTAAACATGATGGATACTTGTGATGATTATTAATTTTACATTCAAAATCTAAAGAGCAAGAAATGTCAAATAGTTAAAAATAAGGCCACAAGAGGGAAATGCTTTATTCAGGAATGTTAGCTTTTGGGTCTCCTGTGTAGCAAATTAAAAAGAAATGACAATAATGCGAGGCACAGGTGATATAGATCTGATTGTATCTCAAACCCTATGCGGTTATCTGGTCTAGGAGAGCTGAGAACACCAGAGAAAGTACCCCCACCACGGTTGGCATTAAAATCATAGTTATTTGGCTACACACAGGTCTTGACTCCTTCACTGAAGGAAGTGTCTTTTGCGGCATCTTGCATCCTATGGGCATGAGTGAAGATCAGAGCATCATCTGTGACAATGCAAGACTCCACAAGAAGTAAAATTCCAAAATTCTGCCCAAGGATATTCTGAGATGGGACGCTCATTGGAGAATCAGAATGCTTTAACAGCAGATGTGTCACAGAAGAAGACGGACCCTAGAATAACACGATCTTTTGCCTGGTCTCAGCTGGAGGGGTGTCTCTATGTATAGTGGAGATTCTGCATGGAGGGGCAGGAACTACCAGGCAGTTGTCTGTGTTCTGAGCTGGAATGTCCCATGTCAATCAAGCCACTTTTTGTGGGGAAGCCCTGGAAGAATTGTTGCATTTCAGTCTTAGGTCCCAAACTTCCACTGTATAACAGCAAATTCTACATCAGTCCCCAGCTTCACTGAGCCTATAAAAGCTAGCCCTCCTTCTAGTTAGTAACCAAGAGCTGTTTGAATCGCCATCTTTGACATCTGTTCACTGGACCCTCAGAGCACCTCTTTAGATAAGGACATAAACCAACTGAATGATAGCCTTGAACTCTCCCATGGCAGCCAGGGAAGATGCTGTGATACATGAGCTCTGCTGCCTCCCCTAGAAAATCACTTTGTTTCCAGGAACATTTGAACCCCAGTGCTGGCCAGTTTCAGTTGACTGTAGGGGGAAGCTTAAACCTGGATTACCTTGTCCCTAGAACCTGAAACATCCAGTCATTTCTCTCCCTACACCCTTATATTTTAATGGCCATGTCATTGAACCCTGTGTCTACAAAGAGACCCTCAATTGTGGGTGGTTGTTTACATTGTGTTTAATTTTTTTTAAAGGTGCAAAACTATATGTACCAAATCTTCATTTTGTACAAGCAAAAGCTAATAAGTTGAAAAAAGGAAACATGAATGTACCGGAACATTACCACATTTTCAGAATGTTGAAGACATTCAAAATGAGAAAACAATTTGTTTCACACCGTGATTCTACTTGAGATTTCTTTAGATTGAGCAACTTCAACCGACTGTTCCCTTTCACATCAGCCCATAGCAATGTCAGGAAACATGAAACCTCATGCAGTGACAGACACCACAGGCTTTGCCAAGAGGGCTGTGTTATGCAATCGACTCTGGAGAAACATATGGGTCAGGGCAAATGATCTTGAGAATGAAAACGCCAAGTAGTTGGACAACATTTTTGCTGCCTGTCTTGTTTGATTAGCTTTTATTTTGAATTTATTTATTTATTTTGTGTATATGCACAAGCCATGGGAAAAAAATAAAGAGTTCAGAGGTCCTCTCCTTCCATTGTCTGAGTTCTGAGAATGGAACCCAGGTCGTTAAGCTTGGCAGTAAGTTGCCTTCACCCACTGAATCACCTGTCTCACCCAACCATGGTCTGTAGTTCTTAGGATAGGCAAGAGGGCCCTGACTTTCATCTCAGCTCTGTGGCCTTCTGAACTTGGAAAGAATTCTCAGACTTTTCTTATACCACATTCCCTCACATCTGGAATAGTTGTAAAATAAGTACTTTATAGGGAAGATTAATGGGAAACCTATTAAATCTATTCAAAACGACCACATGTTTGCCAACTCTTCCTTATTTTTTGTCTTTTTTTTTCATCATTTCCCTGTGAAGGAAACAAATCACCAGTTGTTCTAGTTTTAATGTTGTGCTGACTAATGTTATGTCAACTTGACACAAGCTTGAGTCATTTGGGAAGTGGAAGCCTCAACTGAGAAAAAGTCCCCCACCAAATTTGCCTAAGGAAAAGCCTACCTGGCATTTTTAAAAAATTAATGACTAATGGGGAGGGCCCAGCCCATGTGGGTGGTGCCATCCTCGGGCTGTTGGACCTGGGTTCTAGAAGAAAGCAGGCTGAGAAAGCCATGAGCAGCAAGTCATTAAGCAACCCTCCTCCACGGCCCCTGCGTGAGTTCCTGCCTCCAAGTTCTTGTTTTGTTTGAGTTTCTGCTAAACCCTTTCATTCCCAAACTGCATTTGGTTATGTCATTTAATCACAGCATTAAAAACCCCAGCTAAGACAATTCCCGCTGCTGTAATAAAATATCCTGACCGAAAGGCTTTTATTTTCTCTTACAGTTCTAGGATCTAGACCATCATTGAGGGGATGTTAATGTAGTTAGGATCAGGGAGAAGCAAATGAGTAGATACTGCTTGCTTATACCCAGCTTTTCCCTATCCTATATAGTTCAGGACCTGCTGCCTAGGGGAAGTGCTACCCAGAATGCTGTCCTCTATATTATAAAATAAAGATAATCATCCTCAGGACATGCTCACAGACAAATATGATAAAGACAATTACTCAAGCAAGGCTCTGTTCCCAGGTGTTCTGTGTTTATTAAGGTGACATTTAAGACTAATCATTTTAACAATCAGTATAAGAATTCTTCAGGTAGAAAACAAATTTGGCATTCTTAGTTTGTGGAGGACTTTTGTTGGCTTGAAATCACTCAATCTGGATAATAGAAATATCTGAAATTGTGAGATTACAGAGCTTCTACAACTGTGGAGATGTGGAGTCCCTAGGGCATGCTAGAGGTTTTTAGCAGGGTCTTGAAATTTCTTCAAATGTGTACTTGATCTCATGAGAACAGGCTGCAGTTTCTAGCTTTGGTCACCCCTTCTTAATAGGTCCTGTGGGTAATGATCTAACTTCATAAAGGAAGAATAACCATGACATAATTTGGGTCCATGGGGTTCTCTTTAACCACCTCCTTGAGTTTTTTCTCATACTCATTATCAGAACAGTTCTTCATCCCTTCATAAGATCTTCATGTTATCCACACTTCTCTTCTTTCCTCTCCTCTCTCATACACTGACTCCCCTAAGAGCAGTAGCTCTTAGGAAAAGGTTACTTGAAGACTACCCAATGTCTCTTTCCAGCTCTGGCAATGGCCACAGAAGTCTATAAAAGAAACATCTAGGTGCATGCTCTCAAAAAGATTATTAATAAAACTCTCAAGATTACTCACTTCACTACCAAAACTAAGATTGTAACTCTTGAGAAGCTGAAACATTAAGAGAAGGAGAGAATGTGCATCATCCCATTGTGCCCCCAAGTGACATTCAAGGTAGTGGCATTGCTTATCTCACCCATCTTCTATACTTTCTGGACTCCCCTAATCTCAGGGACTCATGTTCCCTTTATGCCAATCTCAGTACTAAATAGCCTTCCATGTCCCTTATCCAGCTGCAACCTAGATGTTCTTTCCTTTGTCAGCCTCTCAAGCCAGGACCTTCTGCTCTTCCTACCAAACAATCTGATCTACATATTTGGGAGTGGCATAAATTTATTTTGTGCTTGCTTTGCTGCTCTGTGCTCTGGCTTTTTCTGCACATGTCATCCGACTATGGAGTCATAGATACCCACTGTATTCACCCTCATTCACTACCAATAATAAAAGGGCTTTGTTGTCATCTTTCTGCAATGTAAACGACATTCCATTGTGTTTGTCCCTGTAAGCCTTGTCCATTATGCTTTCACTTTCAGTAATCTTTCTTTCTACTTAATTCTTATGGTCATAATTTATTAATCAGAAAATGGCCTCCCACATCCCAAGTCTGATGTGCAAAGGTCATCTGTCTATCTTTTGCTTTCATTGGTTAATTAATAAAGAAACTTCTTGGCCTGATAAGTCAGAACATAGGTAGGTGGAGTAGACAGAACAGAATGCTGGGAAGAAGGGAAGTGAGGGCAATCGCCATGCCTCTCCTCTCTGGGTCAGACTGCCATGGAGCCAGCCACCAGGTCAGACATGCTGAATCTTTCCCGGTAAGCCACCACCTCATGGTGCTATACAGATTACTAGAAATGGGTTAATCAAGATGTGGAGAATTAGCCAGTAAGAGGCTAGAGCTAATGGGCCAGGCAGTGTTTAAAAGAATACAGTTTCCATGTTGTTGTTTCGGGTAAAGCTAGCCGGAGGCCAGGAGCCCTCCTGGGTGGTGGGAAGCGACCCACCGCTCCATCTACAGGGAGCTGGGAAGGACGAAAAGCAGGCCTGCCGCAGCTCCTTCTACACAAGTCAAAAAATGTTCTGTTGCTTCTATTCAGTATTTCCTAGGACACCATCTTTATCCTTCTTGTTGGGTCATTCTATCCAGTTTGAAACATACTATCATATGATCGACCTTAAAATAATCCTCCACCTACCCTTCCAAATCTGAATTCAACTTCACCTTGGTTTTATAGAACAACGATGACGATTTCCATACTCAAATTTCCAAATCTTGTCCATTCTCTAAACTTCATATCAGAGTGTTCCCATTTACTTGACATTTCCACATGGATATTTATAGAAAACTTAGGATATGCCACAGTGAATTCTTCATTGTTTCCTTGGTTTCATCTTATCCTCTTTTAACATTCTGTATCTCAACCAATTGCATTCCCTTAGCATACCTGCTCAGTTCAAGAACTGAAAAGCCTTCCTTGGTTCTTATATCCCTTCCATCTCTCAATTTTAATCCTAAAATAAAGGAACACCCTTACCACATAGCTCAAACATCCACTTCCACTGCTATCAAACAGAACTTTCAGTCTCTCTTGGGTCTAGTAAGAGGACCCTGTCCACACACCATTCACACCTTCCATATGTAGCTGAATATATTATTAGAGCTTAATTTTCTCTCCTTGTTTTTTTTACCATTTTAGAATCTCTGGAAGCTGTACTTATAACTTTGTCTTAATAAAAACACATTTTAATTGCATTCATAATAATGACATTTCCAGAATTTCTTCCTATTTAGTGTAAAGCAATCTTTCTCAAGTTTGATTCCATCTTCCTAGATTCTAAAATTTGAGTTTCTATGCCTCAGTATTCAGTGTTCACTTCTCTCTTCTGCCTACAACCTCTTCCTATATAAATGCATCTATGTTTGTTTCACAGTTACCCTTAACTCATTGTAAATTACTATTAAAGTATGGTTTTGTTTGGTAAGTCTATGTTTATCCTTCAATTTACCCAACTTAATCATTCTGCGAGTTTATCCATGGCAGATATCTTTGTTATCTTTTCATATTGGCATAGGTAAGATACTCAATATGTGTTTGCTAAATGAGCGGCTGTGTAAATGAATACCAGAAACAACTGAACAAATCAAAACAGAGCTGATTAAAATAAGGAAGGCTAAAAAGATGTCACTACTATACATTTGCTAGGAATTGTTCAAAGCATCATGAAGTAATGCATTATAGATATTAATTAGAAAATTAATGTGATTATATATATTATTTATATGTAGACACATACAAGCAGTATTCCTATCATAGTAAGTACTATCTAAAATATGGTTTAAAACTATCTGAATAGTTTCTTCTCACTTCTCCTATTAGTCTCTCAACAGCTAATTTTCATTACCAGGGAAATGAAAAGCATGTAGTTTCTAGTTTAAATTAATCAACAAATAGCTGTCAATTGGCTGTAGGACACTAGACATGTAGTTTCAAGTTTCTTGGAATGTAGCTTCTTTTCACATAATAGGGAGGAATTGAATGAGATGAGATAATTCTGTAATTTAATTATTCTATTTCCATTTTCCACACAGACTATTTAATATGAGGCTAATGGTGCTCACAGTGAAAATATTTTAAAATTATTTTCAACAAAATTACATGAACAAGAAGAATAAGCCATTGTTCCTAGTACTCATAAGTTTGCAAGATTCAAAATCTCGAGCAACAAAGTCAAGCCAGGAATCCCCTTCTGCTCTCACTTCTTATCCAAGTATCGAAGTCCCACAAACACTGGTAAAGACTTCCAAATGATTCAGGAAAGTAGAGGCAGATTCTGGGGAAGAGTGTGTTCCATCAACACTCTGCTGAGAGGAACAGGCAGTCTGTGATGACTTATTCTGTGGGTGGCTTCCTCCCACCATGAAATATGTGAAGGTTGCTCACTCTTGCCATTTAGGAGTGAGCTGGATTTAAAGACAAGGCATTTATTCCCCAGCTGAAACCTAATGCCAGGCTCCCTGAACTTGGAGTCATCGTTTGCCAGTGAAAATGATCATGAGATTATTAGTTGAAAGACCACAAACACTGCCTCCCAGAGACCTGCAACAACTTCAGGCCTGGTGACATCAGACCTACTAATTCACCAATGTTATCACTGTTCTAACCATGTCCCAACTTTCAAGCTTTTTTTCTTCCTCAATGACTGCCTTTTCCTTTCCTTTCCCTTGGTTGCTCTGTCTTCTTTACATTGGCTTTGCCTTCTTCTGCCAAGAGGGAAAGAAAGGATGAGGGAATATGTGTGATGCTCACATGGCTCATTTTCTAGTCTACCATCTCTGTAATCTAAGTCGCTTCTAGTGCATCAAACTCTTAAAGAGGAGAACTAAGTTTTATCAACATGCTCTCCTCCCTAATCATGTTAGTACAGGACTTGCTGCAAGCAGAGCCCTTGTCTTCCCCAGACACTGTCTCATTGTGCTAAACTAGAACTTGCTTGAGAGCATTTTTCTCCTCCAGTGTTTTCACAACAACTTGTGAAAAACCCTATGACAGAGCTCACCAGACTCAAGTGGAAGAGTTCACCTCATGAATGTCTCTCCCATCACATAAATGAACTAACTAAATGTAAAACCCATGAAATCCCTTCTGTATCCATGGTGCTTAGTCCAGGATACATGTGATTGTAGTTGCTTAATGAAGGAAACAGTGAGTGCATCTGACCTTGGAATCTGCATTATTAGTAAGTGAAAATTGTGACCCATTCATCTTTGTAATCCCTATTATGTCAGACAATGTATCACACACCAGAAATTATTCATAAAGTACATTGTAAAAGTAAGCCATTATAAGTAAATGAATTCAATAATGACATTTACCAATTTAATTTGATTAAATATTAGAGTGTCTACTATGTACAAGAAAAAATTAAGAAGCTTAGAGTTGATTATTAGAAATTATGCCAATTAACTATAGTGAGAGATGTAGAAGGATGTACATACTAACAGAAACACACGATCATTTTCCAAATGCTATAAAAGGAATCCATTCATTTATAAATACATCAGGATTCTTAGAAAGGAGCTATTTTGATTCTAGCCCTTGAATAATAAGAGACAAATAGCAATACTTCCCAGACACAGACTCTGAAATACTTATCAACAGTAGAATATATGGGATGTTAAAAAGTGGCTTTGTGATAAACTTATGTTCTTTGGTGTTAACAAATCAGGAAGCATCTTAGCTGGTGGTTATGGTACTTAAGTGACCCTTCAGTTTGCCTTTATCACACATCCCTCACATCTATCTTTCCTGCTGTCTTTAAAATAGGGTGGTCAAGTAGGAATCCCCAACCTAACATATAATCTCTACAAAAAGTATGCAATTAGCATCATACTTGGTGAGAAATTTCTAGATGCCTCACCAAGATCAGGAACAAGGCAAGTATGCCTCTTCCTGCATCCTTTACCAATGCTGGACGAGAAGCGAAATTGGTGACAGGACAAAACAAGAGTTTAGAAGCAGTTCCTACTGAGCTGGAAGGAGGAAAGGGCACCAGAATGATTAAAAGTCCATGTGTAAAACAATGAATCTGGACACAGCTTTCACCATGCAGATAAAGAATGAAGTCAACATGAACCAGAAGCCTAAATGGCACGTGCAAAATAAAAACAATCAAAAAATAATGTAGAAAAATGTTTAAATGGCACTAAAAGCAGTTTATGAAAAAAATAAGTTATAAGATAGGTATTGTTAAAACTATGTATTTTGTATGTAAAAGACGTTGCCAAGAGAAAGAAAACAAGATATACCAGGAGAAAATATGTGCAAAAACATTATCTGATAAAAGACTATCATAATGGGCAACACCACTGAACCATCATATCTAAACAAGTAGAATAAAAAAGTGACCAAAAGACGTTAAGACTTCAGGATACCAGGGAAGGTACACAGATGATAAATATGCATATAAAAAGATGGCTCATGCCATATGTTGTCAAGGAAATACAGACCAGATATCCACTGGCACACCGAATAGAGTGCTCCTAGCACTTCAGAACACTCATAGGACCGAGAATGGGCAAGGATGTAGCCCATCACGAATTCTCGTTCACTGCAGGCAGAAGTAAGAACTACTGTAACCACTTTGAAAGACAGCTTCACAGTTTATTACGTATGACCTAGCAATCACACTACTGTTGTTTACCACACAGAGTTGGAAACTTATATTCATACAAAGCTTCCACATGGGTGTTTATGGCACCCTTTTATAACTGACAAAACTTGGGGTAAAAACAGAGTGTTCCTTGGGAGGTTGTAGTTGTTTTTTCATTTTTTGTTTTTGTTTTGGCTCTTTGGGTGCATGCCACCCAGCTTTCAAATTAATACACACGGAGGCTTATTATTACTTATGAATGCCTGGCCTTAGTTTGGTTTATTTATAGCCAGACTTTTCTAATTTAAATTATCCCGTCTATCTTTTGCCTCTGGGATTTTACCTTACTATATTTTGGTATATCTTTTCTTTACTTTTATTCTGTGTCTGGCTGTGTAGCTGGGTGGCTGGCCCCTGGAGTTCTCCTCTCCTCCTTTTGCTTGCTGATCCTTCTTCCTCCCCAAATCTCCTCCTATTTATTCTCTCTGCCAGCCCCGCCCATCCTTTCTCCTGCCTTGCTATTGACCATTCAGCTCTTTATTAGACCAATCAGGTGTTTTAGAAAGACAAAGTAACACAGCTTCACAGAGTTAAACAAATGCAACATAAAAGAATACAGCACATCTTTACATCATTAAATAAATATTCCACGGCCTTAACAAATATAACAACTCTTTAATGCTCCACAACAGGAGGTGAATGGAGAAACCAGTCTGCAAAGTCACATACTGCCCGAAACTAAATGTGTGAGGAAGAAATTTAGGAGGAGGAAAACTATGAATTCAGAAAAATAGCGACAAACTTTAAGCATTAGGGCAGAGGAACAGTGAACAGGCAAAGCACAGAGGATATTTTAGTGTAGTGAAATGACTCTGTGTAATAAAAAATGTTTAATAAATGGTGTTAAGCATATAATCATGTCAAACACAGGGCATGAGTAATAACACAAACTGTGGACCTTGGGTGATGATGTTTCCTCAATATGGCTTCTTAATTGCAAAAATATGCTTCCATTTTGAGGGATGTTGACAACGAGGAGAGCTATAAATAGAGGATGTGAACTCTACCTTTTATATTTAGTTGGGAGGCTAAATTGGCTTTAAAAATTGAGTATGTACATTAAATATGATACATATAAATTAAAATAATCTATATACAGTATCTAGTCAAGTAATTCACTCTAAAATCATGAATTGAATACATCTCAAGTTTAAAATAATATATTGTTTCACAAGGAGAATTGTATCGTATTTCAATCCCGTAGTAGACTATTATGGTGATATATATGAAAAGAGACACACAGGTGAACCACCAAAACCAAAACAGTAACAACAACAAAACCTCAAAGAAATAGATGGTAATTAGAAAAGATTAAAAACTAAGAATGCACTTTTGTCTAAGTTTCTTTTCTACCTGCATCATTTGAAGAGGCAACCTTCTTCATCCCTCTGCCATCAATATACCAACATCTTTTTTCCTCATCTTGACCATAACCACTGAATATCAAGGAAATAAGAGATGGAATGAGATCTTATTCCTGGTAAATGATTATAAGAGACTGTAAAAGCATCACCATCTTTTCCTTTAATGATTATATTCAGCAAACAAGGCATGCCCTAGAGAAATTTCACTCATTCAGAAATAGGTTGCTAGTGTGTTGTTGATACCTCCAAGAAGACAGAAAGATTTGGATAACCTTAAGGTGCTTTCCAACTTGTAAATTCTGTCCTAAAAGTCACCATCACTCATTTTATAGAAGCAATCTTAAGTGTAGGCTTGTTGTTTATCCTGGTTTATGACTAGATAGATCTTTACCACCTCAGCTACAGAAACTCATTAAAAGCAAAGGAAAACTGATGGAGGTGGGTCTTGTATCTATTTGTTGCTTTCATTGGTTAATTAATAAAAAAAACTGCTTGGCTCTCTGATAGGGTAGAATTTAGATAGGCGGAGTAGACAGAACAGGATGCTGGGAGAAAGAAGCCGAGTCAGTGAGTTGCCATAATTCTCCCACCCGACAGTGACGCAGGTTAAGATCTTCCCTGGTAAGACACCTCGTGGTGTTACAGGGATATTAGAAATGGGTTAGATCAATATGTAAGAGCTAGCCAAAAAGAGGCTGGAACTAACGGGCCAAGCAGTGTTTAAAAGAATACAGTTTCCATATAATTATTTCGGGTAAAGGTAGCCAGGTGGCGGGAAGTGGCCCGCTCCTATTACAACAGAAAACAGTGGTAATAATGAGTTCTAGTTACACTTGTTCTGATTGAAATCCTTTTGCATTGCCCAGAGTTTTCATAAGTGTTCATCGGAAGCCTTCCGTATCCAATATGTCCCCATTCCCAATATTCTTGATGACCCATGGTTTAATCATTCATCTCTAACAAAAAATTCAAGTAAGATTTTTCTGACTGTTGTCAACTATAAACAGCATAAATGGTTAGATAGAAAATTAACTAAGGGTTCATAGACAGCTCAGAAAGAGAAGCCAAAATGTACTGACAACATATTTGTCAATGGGTAACTCGGTCTGTGTAAAGTTGTCAAGAAGATACAGCTATTAGACAAGGTTTTGGCTGGTATAAGAGTCCCCAGCGGGTGGCATGAAATGTGATTCTGAGGCATGTGGGATATAGAATAAGCAGGGTATCTTGGCAAAGAATGGAGGAAGAGTTGATTTATAAACAAAAGCAGTTTGAATAGCTTCGCATGATCCCTTACACACGGTACATGAGGGAAGCTTTTACATTTTATCTTTAATAAGATACTTTGGCTGTCAAACCTCAAAGACATTACTCAACCCTGGCTTAAGCATTTTGTTGTTAGTTTGATAAGTCTGTAAAATGTTGTAAGATAATGTTGATTTGTGTCAAATTATTTTTCCACCATAACATATCTCTATTGTATGTTGTCAGTGCAATAAAATGCATTTGCTGTTTTTTTTAAATGTTTTATGAATTTTTTGACCCTAAAAAAATCAAGTAGGTCATGATGTAGTGTCAATTTATATACCTGTTAAATTTATTTTGCTAGTATTTTGCTTGGTTTTTTTTAATTTTCTTATTAATGTGGGTGATTGGTCAGTATTTTTTTCTTATAAAATCCTTGCTAAATTTCAGTAGCAAGATGTGTTAGCCTAGAAAATTGTTTGGGATTAGAAATATTGAATTATTTCTTAAAAGTTTGTATTTACCAGTGAGGACACAATTACCTGTAGAGGCTTAAAATTGCAGGGTTTTTTCTATTAACTTATTTATTGTTGAGCTAAAATGGACTCAGAAGGAAACTCAAGGACAATTTTACTTGAGTTTGAGTGAAAAAAAAAAAAGTCTAATTTCAATAGGACAGAGAGAAAGGTGATCTCAGCAGTTTCTGGGAGAAGAAAAAGGAAAGGGAAAGGAGAGGTGGCCGTGTTCTTGAGTTAATTGTCAGGAAAGCCAGTCAGCCAGGCCTTTGCTTCCTTCTTCCCCGAGTAGCACTCTCAATCGAGAGAATGAACGTTTTTAATTCCTCCCTGGATGGCAAGTTATCAATAAGCAATCAAACACCAGTTCAGAATTAATTGAAAATCATAAATAAGAAATATCAGGTTAATGTTAAAAACAAATGATTTAGTAAACTCTCTTGGAACAAGAAGCTATTCATTCAGGAGCAAATAGCTATTTAAATTCCTACTCCATACAGTTGACCAAAATAAATTCCAGGTGCAATCATAAGGTAAGAGGCAACAAACAGACAGATGAACAAGCCTATGAGAAACACAGGAAAGTATTTTTACAACTTAGAGTAGAAGAGCCCTGCTTAATCAAGATAAAAATGAAAACCCATTTAGAGCAAAAGATGGTTAAATTTGGCTATATCAAAATATAAATGTTTGTGAATAGCAAGATGCTACAGCAAAGCAGTTGCATAAAATACAAAGATAATCAACCAGAGTAGAGGCAAACAAAATAAATGTGCACAGAGTGATGAAGAAGACCTCCTCTCTCTGCTTAGTGGATGTTTCCTATGCAAGTTAAAAGATCAGCTCTCCTAGTAGCTCAGAAGTTTGGATCTGCTGTAGACTCGGCTACGAATAAAAGCCTCAAGGAAACACTCCCCATACTGCCCTAAGTAGGAGGCTGTGTTGGATAGTTTTATGTTGCCTTGACACGCTACGAATAAAAGCCTCAAGGAAACACTCCCCATACTGCCCTAAGTAGGAGGCTGTGTTGGATAGTTTTATGTTGCCTTGACACATGCTAAAGTCATCTGAGAGGAGGAAATGTCAATTAAGAAAAAGTCTTCATGAGATAGGGCTGTAGACAAGCCTGTAGGACAAGTTCTTCATTAATGATTGATATGGGAGGATGCAGTCCATTGTGGGCATAGAATCCCCTGGGTTGGAGGTACTGGGTTCTATAAGGTTGAGCAACCCATGAAGAGCAAGCCAGTAAGCAACTCCCATCCATGGCCTCTGCCACAAGTTTGCTGCCCTTTTTGAGTTCCTGTTCTAACTTTTTTCAGTGATGAACAGTGTGATGTAGAAGTCTAAGTCAAATAAACTTTTTCCTCCCCACATTGCTTTGGTCACGGTGTTGTGTCATAGCAACAATAGCACTAACTAAGACAGTCTATGACTGGGGAAAGCTCAGGAGAACCACACAGTTTCCCTATGCTCAGTCATGCAGAATCTGTTGGAAGACTCTTGATAGGACAGGACAAATAAGAGAAACTGTCTCAAACTTTCCAAGGCACATGTTTGATAAGAGGCAGAATAATAGCCAAATACAGAGGCAGGAGAAATATCTCTGCAATAGAATAAAGGATGTTTCAGACTGGAGATGAAAATATGACAAGCCACATAAACATCTGAAGCCCAAGCTTGGCTGAAGGAAATGTCATACTCTCTTTTCACGTATGTTTTCCTAAAAGAAACCAATTCATAATGTCTGCAATAAAGCCTAATGGATAATATCCACAAAACACTGCCCATAGTCTCTCTCTCTCTCTCTCTCTCTCTCTCTCTCTCTCTCTCTTTCTCTGTGTGTGTCTTCTCTCTCCGTTTGTCTCTCTCTCTGTTTCTCTCTCTCTCTCTCCCTCTCTCTCCTGCCTTTCCTCCCTCCTTCTCCTCACTTTCCCCATTTCTCTATCCCCCCTTTTCCCATCTTCCCTTTTTCCTCCCTCTCTCCCTCTCTCTTCTCTCCATCTCTCCACGTTTCTTATTATCCCTGCTTCCTTTTCTCCCTCACTACAGCTTCAACAGTTAGCAAAACTTCCTGTAACCTCCAGACACTAATGTCTCCCATGGTCAAGTCACAGAGATGCTAGGCTGTCCATGGGAGACATACAGGAAGTATTCTGTATTGGCAAACAAGATGCTAATTTTCTGTCTATTATTTTTTTTCTAAATGCATATTAACTTGTTTGAACTACTTTAACAATATATCTGGACAACCTTCTGACTAGTGAACTCAAAAGAATTCCCAATGTACTTAAACCTTGTTCTGGTATTTTGGACAGTGTTTCCTAAGTTTTCTTGGATATGCAAAATCTATCTGTGCCCAACTCCCTTTGGCTCTTTTAGAGTCCTTGCGGAGACTGTTCTGAGGGGTGACTGGCTACATGGGGCAGCCAAGAGGTGAATGCAGAGAGCAGAGTACTCTAGCGGATGCATGAGCTTAACATCAGGATTGTTTAAAAACTGCCAAAAAGAAAGGGTTCTTGTCAACATAGTGAGGCAAGAATCATTCAGCTCTGAACTGTTCCGATTGCTTTGATGTTTGCTTCCCATCATAATATTTGAATACCAGTATGAAATTATTTCCTGTGTGTGGTACTAAGGCAATTATAAATGGGTGATTTTTCAATAAAAATTTTATAATGAGATGTCTATGTTCACTTATCCCCCACCGCCTTCTTCAGTTCTTTTCTTTTAATAAAGGTGCCTGGTTCAACACTAAACACAGAGTAGTCAGTTACATTTGAAGATTAGGTGGAACACAAACAATCAGAACCCCAAACCACACAATTTACAGCCTTAGTGAATTATTTTGGACAGATTTCAACAAATCAAACAATCAAATAAAAGTTGTGAACCTAAGAGTCAAATATACCTAAGACTCTTTTATTTTATCTGGTAAACCTGGCCTGAAGGAACATTCTCTACTCTGTCAAGATTTTCACTTCCACAGCATGCTGTGTGCACATGCCCATGCCTATGCAGAGCACCCACACACATTCCCAATGGCTTTAGTACTTTAAACTCATTCTTCATTTTTAACGAATTCATTGATTGGTTAAAAATGAAGATTCAGTGAAAAAAAAATCCAATAAGCAAAGAAGAGCTACCAAAAGAAGACAGCATCATTTCGGCAACACTCCTTGAACACATTGCTAGAAACAGTATTGAGTGACTAAAGGATAAGACTTAATACATTCGAACCTAGAGCATTAGACCTTTCCATGTTAATAGTGGCCACCAAGCAGAGGGCATGAAGGCGCGCAGGCCTGACTCCCTGACAACTAGATCGTTTTACCTGCTGCCAATGGCTTTATTCCTGGGAGTCACCCAGTCCCATAGCTGCAGGTAGGTAAGGAATCTCAAAACAAGCTCAAGCGGCCCTCTCATTCCAACAGAAAGGAAACAAGAGCGGAGCTCTACCATCTCCCCACAGACTGGGAAAACACAGTTTGTAAGACTTACTGCAGCAGATCAGCAGAGAAACAGGCTTGGAGCTTGCTGTGGTTTCTCTGAGAATGTGGATGGAGGTCTTGGTACTTTCTGTTTTCCTGTCTTCACCAACACTAAGATGGAAAAATCCTGGTGACCAAAGTGACCCTGGTTGCTATCTGCTCCTATTTAAAAGATGATCTTTATGAGAGCCCAGAATGATCTGCTTGCCAAAAGTCATGGTCAAGTTCAAAATGAAAACCCACAGTGATTCATTCCATCTCCTTTTCTCTCTACAAGAAAAAAATAGTAGCAGAAAATACAAATGACAAGAGTTATTAGTCACAAATCCAGGGCTGTGAGGAAGAGTGTGGGCAATGATACAATGGCTCTGTTGTCTTACTATTTCTATGAAACTGCCTGTTCCTTCAGTGAACTTTGACACGCTGGCTGTGGTACCTGGTCTGAATGCAGTGCTGGAGAGCACTTTCCTGAGGAGGGCAAGCAACTTGTCTTCATTTGGTTACCATGGTTATGGTACTGCCTGTTACCAATCCAGTGATTTGCATTGCAAACCATCCCTGGAAACAAGGACAGTGGGACTTGGTATTCAGGTCTGAGGGCTTCAATACACAGAAAGAGCAATTGGAAAGTTCCAAGGGAACTAAGCATAAGCATACACTGCTCCAGTCCTGGAAGGGTGACCAGATTAAGAGGACATCCCAAGGGCTCCTACTCTCCATAGGACATCAGTGTTTGGGATGCACTTGGGTAAGTTTGTTAACTGTCTAAAGGAAGGGATAAAGAAGTGAATCCAAAATGATAATGTGTTTGCTTAGACTGTGAGAACACTGCCCAATTGGAAGTTTGCCTAAAGCAATTTGCTTGTTCCATTTTCTAATGTTGGTCCTGAACAAGAACAGGAGTCAGATGAGGATGTGGTGGGAAAGGGTGAGAGCTAAACTCAGGGGCTCTCCAGTTCCTAGGAGCCCAGAGAAAAACAGGAAACTTGGCAGCGATGCCACACATTTCCACACTTTCACTAAGTAAATTATTCTCATTATTTTGACCTCACGGGATTCACTTTGTAGTTTTATACTCAGATGGCGAGGTGAGGAAACAAAACTCTAGCCCAGTTCTCAGAAATTTGACAGTGTCATAAAATGGAATTTTGGAATGCTCCATAGTTAGTCTAAGGTAACTGGAACCTGATAGAGGGCTTCTCTAAGTAAATGGTTCCACCACTAGCAAATTGTTCTGGGAAGCCAGGGTAAAGGAAGAATCACTGTTAATGAATTGTACTTAGCTGAATTTACCCGCACCATGTATTTGTCTGGGATAGATTCCAAATGAGTATGAGAAACTAAGCATAAGCCCCTTTGTTCTGCATGGAGGACAGGAGGACAAGGAAGGAGCAGGAGGAAGAGAGAACAGGAGGAAGAGGGTAATTAGAGAGAGCCACAATGTGTGCTTAATTCTAAATGCAAGAGGATGAATGGTCCGGCTGAAGACATGCAAGACTCAGTAATAAAGGAATGGACAAGTCAAGTAACATAATCAAAGAAGGAAGAAGTAGTTAGAACACACATGATGCCCCTCATATGCCAGTACGAGATTGAACTTCATTTGGAGGGTGGCTGGAAATGACATGGTCAGATTTTTATCCTAAAAGTGTTTCATTGCTGGCATATGCAGAACAGAAAGATTGGCATCAACAAGACTGAGAGCAGGTATCTGGAGAGCAGGTAAATTCTTCCAGTGATGGACCATTCACAGATATAAACCGAGAAGTGAGGTATTTTAGCGTTATATGGAAAGAAAAGCCAGCAGGTCTTATTTTGATCCATTATGCAGGGGGAATCAATAGTAAAACACTGTTTCCAAAATGAGCAAATGTTTCTATTTGTCTCGTAGGCATTAGAGAGAAAAAAGCTCATGAAAGAAGCTGGAGAGTTTTGTTATGAAAATGTAAAGTTTGGTTTTCCTGCAAAGTATCAAGGAGTAAAGAAAGAGAGACAGTCTAGATATGGGTGTTCGAAGCTGAGTGATGAAATCTTGGCTGACCTGTATGTCCAGCCACAAAAACAGCTCATAAATAAAGAGAAGGAAATAAATGAGTTCACTTTGGCAAGGAGATCCCAGTCCATGAAGAGCAAATGAGGGACAGTCAGAATACCAAAGTAAGGCTTCAAACCATGCAAGTCTGGGGCTTCTCATTGACACGAAAACCCAAAGTACTACTCTCCAGTTGCTGACAAGTCTAGAATGGACCCTGCTGTGTTCCTGAGCACTCTAGCTAACGCTTTCAGATTATCAAGGAGAAGCGTTCAGTTCTAGGATAGCAGAAGAGCTAGTTTAGAGAACAGACCATTGAGAATTTTGGTTCAATATTTCCCAATCCTTGGTGTGCACAGAAAGTCCTAATTCTTGGTAGCTGGGAGCAGGATTAAAAACATGAACTGGCCAGGTTTGTAACCTACTCTAGCTAGCCCCATGATGTTTCAAAACTCCTGTTTCTGGCTGTGAGCCTCTTCTCCTGGATGGGTTCCAACCCTTGTCTTGACGTTGTTTTTTTATGCCCACACCCTTCCCTCACAGGACACAGTTACGTAATATCACGGTTAAGTTGGAGAGCCATGCCACTGGTCCCACCGCCACCAGGGAAAACCTTTCTGCTGAGGTAATTGGGATGGTGATGGGGGTTGAGCAGTGGCTAGTGGTTAGCTCAACACAGATCCTGGGCTGGGAGAAGAGCTCACTTCTCTATCACCTTCATCAGAAGAAATTCTTTACAAAGCCAAATTAAAGTTATTCTTTTTCTTGCAGCACAAAGTGACAATGTCAAAACAGCTTAAAGAAAAAAAAAAAACTCTTGTTCCTGTTTCAATGGAAAATATAGCAATGAGTTTCTACCATCAATTATTAGTCACTTGTGCCAAGACTCACACTGGAAACTTATGCCATTATCTTATTTGATTCTCCCCCCCAAAAAATCTAGGTGAAATTTATTCTGCATCATTTTATTGCTGGAGAAAATGAAGGTCTCACATGTTAAACAGTTTATCCCCAGTCACCCTGTGACTTGTGGCCAAACATACCTAATCCTAAACTGTTCTAGTCTGCTTTCTGTAGATATAATCAATACTGACCCAAAGCAGTTTGTGAAAGAAAAGGTTTATTTGGCTTATATTTTTATACCATAGTCCGTCATTGTGAGACATCATAAAACTCAAAGCAAGAACCTAGAGGCAGGAACTGAAGCAGAAACCATGGAGGAATGCTAGATAGCTACTGGCTCTGTTACCTTGACTTGCTCAGATTGTTTTCTCATAGGCCCACAATGGCTTGGTACTGCCCACAGTGTCTGGGCCCTTCCACATCAAACATTAATGTAGAAGTTCCCTTTTTTTATGCCTATAGGCTAATCTGATGAGGCCAATCCCTAAATGAAGGTTCCCTCTTCCCAGGGGGCTCTATTTTGTTTTATGTTAAAAGTAATCACATAAAGATAGTCTACTGGATGCCTATATTCATACTCAGAATTAAAAAACTAGAGTTTGACAAAACTGCAATGCAGAAAAGTCTATTGTTGAATAAATATGGGGATATTTCTACTTTCCAATAAATTCAAATAGGAAAGGAAAAGCTTTAGCTCTATGGGTCTTTCCTTTGTTTGCTGAGAAGGTCTAGGTAGGTCCTGGAGTTTTACATATTCCTTCCCTCCTTTTTCATGCAAAAAGACTATGCCTTGAAATGTTTTGAACAGTCCCAATGAGCCAGAAACTTACTTGACAACACAATCTCCATGGACAATACAATTAAACAATGATTGGAACTGATTTATTGGTTAGCAAGCCACAAACATAAAAGAGGCAATTCCTTTCTAACAAATCTTTAGAAACTAATACGGTAAATCTAGCTGCTAAGTGCCCATCATGAGACTGACTGGTCCCAAATAGCTCTGTGTTCCACTAGATGGACTTTAAGATGGCGTTTCATATTAAGAAGACATTTAACAGTGCTGTAGATTGTTCTCCTTAGCTTTTGATTTGACACTTTATGCCTGCTCAGTAAATATTTTGTATTTTATCACAATAAGCCTTATAAGTCCATTCAGTTTTTACAGTAAAATAGAGGCTGCCTCCAGCAGAAGTGGGAAGGACTTCCTCATTCTTCGTAACTGTTTCGGAACACTTTCTGCCTTGTGCTTGTGAGAATACCATTGAGCCTCACCTGGAACTTGTTTTCCCCGCAAGAGACTTTTGTCAGTGACTGTAGAACATTTTTATTATCCAGAGGGCAGGGGTAATGCACAGCAGAACACTCCACATAGACCTTCTGCACTGAACACCAAACACTCTGGGTTGAGCAATGCTGAAAATCTGGCATAAGCCATACCTCGAGTGGTAGTCTAACAAAACAAAACACAGCCATCTCAGGACTTAGACCAGAGAGTTTAGCTAAAGTTCAGGCTCTGTCTAGTTTTGAGAGCGTAAGCAGGTCGCAGTGTGACCTGAAAACTCACTACATGACAGATACCCTCTTATTAATGGCCCCAACACAGAATTATTTTAAGGATCAAAGCAACAACACATGAAGAATTGCTTCTAAGGCTGATGCAATCATTTTATGTGATTTGGGCATCATTTTATGATGATGACGGCAATAGTAATTGGGCAATGAAAATGCATGCATGGCCCTGGAGCTTGTTGAGGATTCTGACTTTCAAACATGAACCTGAATATTATTCACTTTTATTTCATCTCTACATGGTTTATCAAGTAGCATCTTTGGTCTAGCGTTCTTCAAGGAGCTCTGGGTATGAAAAATAATAGATATTCCCTGCATTAAGGATCTTCTTGAATGGCAGTAAAATCATAAACAAATAGCTATAATAGTATGTAAAAGAAGCTAACAGGAGATAGGTATAAAATGTTTGCAAAACAAGTCAATTCAAGACACATACAAAATTTATGGGCCGCATTATAACTAACAACAAAAATTATCTCCTTTTCTACCTTGCTATATTGATCCCCAAAGGGGAAAATGTACATTCTTATGACAGCGCTTAAACACTCTGTAAAATAGATAAAAGGCAATAAGAAAAATGAAATTGCTTTTTAACAATGGATTTGTTAAATCTTGCCTTATCGCAAAAGAACAAAACAAACAACATTGTACTCTTCAATCCTGGAATGGAACCACTAGCCAGGCCTTAAAGTATGCGCATGTGCATGCATTGTTTGTCACTGTAAATAAAGTACAAAATGTCTCTGAGTGCAAATGAGTATTGTAGGGAATATTTTCTGGAACACTTCAGGCACTTGGACAATATACTCATTTACTTGGCTCATAGGAAATAATTGCTCAATAAACGTATGATTGATGGGATTAAATTGACTCCACACAGTTCTGTAGTAAGGAGTAAGGAGGTACTGATTCTGTCTGCTTTCCTAGCAAGCCCTCATGTCTGATGGGAAAGTCCACTGCCAAAAATCCAGGGACATTTCCTGTGAATGGAACAAGTATACACAACTTCTAACACTTTGTCTTGGATATGCTGCAGGATCAGGGTCATTGAATAGCTACTTCCATTGGCCTGCTTCCTAAATTGCCTTTTGTTTAACTTCTTCCATGAACTCCGTGAGCTAAAGTGTATTCAACATTGCTAATTTTGTGGTTCTTTGACATTTTGACCCAAAGGGCTCCTCTGAGGTTCCAGAAGAACCGACAGCCTTACAAGTAACACTGATGCCAACAAGCCCCACATAATGTAAGAAATCATCAAACGAGACACGGCATGTTATCACCCCAGCATTTGAGAGGCGAGGGCAGAAGAATCTCAACTTTGAGGTTAGCCTGAGATACATATTCTACCTCTGATAGCTAATATTCGTTGTCAGCTTGTCACACCTGGGAAGAAGAACTAAGGAATTGCCTCCATCAGATTGGCATATGGGGATGTCTGTGAGGGTATTTTTGTGATTACTAATTGATCTAGGAGGGATCAACTCACTGGGTCAGTGCTAACCCTAGGTTGTGGGCTTGGGGTATATAAGAAAACAAGCTGATTAGATAAAGAGATTACCCAGTGGTTAAGAGTACATTCTTCTCTTGCAGAGGACCAAGGACTAGTTCCCAGCATTCGCATGACAATAATTTGTAATCCAGTTACAGTGGATGCAGAACTTTTTTTTCTGACTCTGAAAGCACCAGGGATGCATGTGGTGCATTTACATACATGCAGGCAAAACACTGATACACATAAAATAAAAATAAATAAGTCTTTAAAACAAAGCCAATCAAACAACCTAGAGGGAATAAGCCAGTAAGCCACATTCTCCCAAGCCCTGTCCTTCAGTTCCAGACAGTGGTTCATGCCTGGAGTTCTTGCCCTTTACTTCCCTTGGTGATGGATTGTGACCTAGATCTGTAAGATGAAATTAACCCTGTCAGAATGGCTATAATCAAAAACACCAATGATAGCCTTTGCTGGAGAGGTTGTGGAGAAAGTGGTACACTCATCCATTGCTGGTGGGAATGCAAATTTGTGCAACCACTTTGGAAAGCAGTGTGGCGGTTTCTCAGGAAATTCGGGATCAACCTACCCCTGGACCCAGCAATACCACTCTTGGGAATATACCCAAGAGAGTCCCTGTCATACAACAAAAGTATATGCTCAACGATGTTCATAGCAGCATTGTTTGTAATAGCCAGAACCTGGAAACAACCTAGATGCCCTTCAATGGAAGAATGGATGAAGAAAGTACGGAATATATACATATTAGAGTACTACTCAGCAGTAAAAAACAATGATTTCTTGAATTTTGCATGCAAATGGACGGTAATAGAAAACACTATCCTGAGTGAGGTAAGCCAGACCCAAAAAGAGGAATATGGGATGTACTCACTCATAATTGGTTTCTAGCCATAAATAAAGGACATTGAGCCTATAATTCATGATCCTAGAGAAGCTAAATAAGGTGAACCCAAAGAAAAACACATAGGCATCCTCCTGGATATTAACCTTCATCAGGCGATGAAAGGAGACAGAGTCCCACATTGGAGCACTGGACTACAACCCCAAGGTCCAAATCAGGAGCAGAAGGGGAGACAGCACGAGCAAGAAACTCAGGACCGCGAGGGGTGCACCCACACACTGAGACAATGGGGATGTTCTTTCGGGAACTCACCAAGGCCAGCTGGCCTGGGTCTGAAAAAGCCTGGGATAAAACCGGACTCGCTGTACATAACCGACAATGAGGACTGCTGAGAAGTCAAGAACAATGGCACTGGGTTTTGATCCTACTGCACGTACTGGCTTTGTGGGAGCCTAGGGTGCTTGGATGTTCACCTTACTAGACCTGGAAGGAGGTGGGAGGTCCTTGGACTCCCTACAGGGCAGGGAACCTGGTCTGCTCTTCCGGCTGATGAGAGAGGGGGAGTTGATTGAAGGAGGGGGAGGGATGTGGGAGGCAGTGGCGGGGAAGAGACAGAAATCTTAAATAAATAAATAAATAAATAAATAAATAAATAAATAAATTAACCCTTTCTTACAAAAGTTGCCTTTGGTCATGGTCTTTATTTGAGCAGCAACAACAACAAAGATAGAACGCTATAACACTATCCAAAAACAAATCCTCAACAACTAAGTAGACAAGGACGATTTCTAAAACCCTAATGAAGAGTAGCTTAGGAGTGAATTTTCCCAGATTAATCCTCAATGTGAACCTTCCCAAAGCATGGAAGTTTCCACGTAGATCACCATTCAGCCTCTTTTTGCACTCTTACTGTAGTATACAGTGTTTTAGGGAGTCAGCTAGATATTTTGTTATGTGACATCTCTCTTTTGCCAGCATGTCAAAAGAACCAATTAGATGAATCTGAAATGCCAGGATCCAAACTTTGTATTCATTTCTTGGGCATCAGCCTCCCAGTCAAATCCATGCATTTCAATTCTGTGAGCATGAGTCAAAAGTCTGAATTTCTCCCGAATTCTAGAACCAGTCTGCTTCCTCTGCAGCCTTCCACAGCATCTACTCCATCAGCCTTTTCGTCCCGAGTGACGAATAGCAAAAAGCAAGGGGTTCGTGAGCATTGAGGGAGTGCAAGCTGCTGAGCTGAGTGCTTTAGAGCCAACAACCCATTTCAAACCTATTACTCCTAAATCTCTAAGACTTTTCATAGATAAATAAATTTTAAATTAAGAGTATTTCTTTATACCATGAAGGTGGCAGGATTTAAACACCAATGTTTTTCAGCTCCAAACCTCTTATTTTTCTACTACAGAATTTCCTGGCAAAAGTGGTCTTGCTTACGGTATCTATTGCTGTGAAGAAACACTATGACCAAAACCAATTTGGGAAGGAAAAGGTCAATTCAATTAAATTTATACATTATAGTTGTCATCAAGGAAAGTTAGGGCAGGAACTCAAGGCAGGAACCTGGAGGCCAGAACTGAAGCAGAGCCCGTGGATGAGTACTCCTTACTGGTTTGTTCTTATGACCCTCTCAGGTGACTTTTTGACAGCACACAGGGCTACCAGGCCAAGGGTGGTACAACTACGATTAAACTTAGCCTTCTTGTGTCAATCACCATATTAAGAAAATGCCCCACAACCTTGCCCACAAGTATACATCTTCCAAAGACAACCCATGCCCACCTGTCATTTCGTTAAGAGCTGCTTCACTCATTTTGCCAGCTATAGAGAAAATGAGAAAACTGAACCGGTATCTCTAGCAGCTTGTGCTGATGAACTGGGCAAAATTTCACAAATGGGAATCTCGGGGAGATCTTGTGCTTTGTCCAACTTCTTTCACATCCCCTGGGCAGTGATGGAAAATTCAGATTCAGGAAATGTGTGCTCTGTGGGAATTGGTTCAGAAAGCCTTCTCCATAGTTCTAAATAATTGATTGTGTGCAGTTAAATTTGTCCTTGCAGGCTTACAAAGACTTAACAAACAAGAACAGCTCAAACATAGATTAAATGCAAGCATAATTACTCCTTTTACCCCGGTGCAACTGTTCTGCCATTCTCTACACTGTGCAGAAAATGTCCTATGTAGTGTGCAACTGTGTAGTCTGAAACTGCAGCATCTTAATTTTTCTGTGACCCTAAAATTTAGGAGGAATAAGAGGAGAGAACAATTTTTGACCCATGCATCTCAAGCCCCATATAACAACCTGATTCTTCTCTCTTTCACTCAGCAACCGCTCAGCCCTTCCACTCCAGTCTGTTGTGGATGCTCTATGCTCGCAACATCAAGCTCACCTGCAAGTCCATTCCTGTTCACTTGCTGAGGCTGAGATAAGAAACTGAGACAACTTTAATTGCTTAAGACAACATGAAATTATTTCATAGTTATAGAAGTCAGAACAAATTAGTATAATGAGCTAAATCAAGGCCTCTGAAACACTTTGTGGTAGTTTGAATAGGAATGGTCCCAACTGGCTCATGTATTTGAATGTTTAGACACTAGGGAGTGGAATCCTTTTATAGAATTAGAAGGATTAAGAGGTGTTCCCTTGTTGAAAGAAATGCGGCACTTGGGGGTGGGGGTGGCGTTGAGGTTTCAAAAGCTCATGTCAAACCTAGAGTCTATCTCTATCTATCTATCTATCTATCTATCTATCTATCTATCTATCTATCTATCTAATCTCTATCTCTATCTCTGTCTCTCCAGAGTATAGCTCTTAACTACTACTCCAGCATCTGCCTGCATGCTCTCATGTTTCCAACCAAAATGATCATGGTCTAAACCTCTGAAACTGTAAGCAAGTGCCTTGTTAATGTTTTCCTTTATACGAGTTGCCCTGGTCATGGTGTCTTTTCACATCAATAAAACACTAAGACAGATTACATTCTTTCTTAGAATCTGGAAGGAAGTGCAGATCCTTCTCTTTTCTGGTGTTAAGAAACTGCCCTCAACCAAAACCTGCAGAATAGCAACTTGAATTTTTTCTCAGGCTATGACATTAGACTTGACTGCCAATTTGATGGGGTTTAGAATCTGTTAGGAGACATACCTTTGGATATGTCTGTGGGAGCATTTCTAGAAAGGAAAGGAAAGAGACAGATCTGCCCTCGAAGTTGGCGCCACTTTCCATTTACCAGTTTACGTATGCACAGATCTGAGGATAGAGTAATCTGTACCTGCCTGCCTTTGCTCCCTCTCCCTGAATTAGATGCCAGATTCTTCAGCCTTCTAGTCTGACTTATCTCCTTACTCAGCATAAGGACAACCATTGCTGGACTACCAGCTCCTAAAATGTAAGACAATCTACTCCATCACACACACACACACACACACACACACACACACACACACGAAAATGACTTTATAAGATTCTGTACACTAGCCTATAGGGAATTTTCTTAACTAGTGGTTGGTGGGGAGGGCCCAGCTCATTGTGGATGGTACTGCTCCTAGGCTGAGTTCCTGCCCTGTGAACATGTCCTGACTTACTTTGGTGATGAACTGTGATCTGCAAGTGTAAGCAAAAGAAACCTTTTTTTTTTCCCAGCTGCCTTTTTTCTCATGGTGTTTGATCACAGCAACAGCAACCCTGATTAAGACAATGTTGTATGCTCATGCTCATCTCTTATTATTCAGCAGAATAGACACTGCCAGTTTTACAGGTACCACTGAGTAAAGTAAGTTGGGTGCTAGACACATTTTACACTGTTTTGTCAGTTGCATGTGAAAAAGAACATGCAAGGCTCTAATCATGGCTATCTGAGAACACACAGCTTTTGTATCCAGGCAAATTTTGTTATTTCTCTCAACTGAATAAATGTCAGTGAGACAGACTTTGATTCAAATCATAGGCCTATCTTCTATAACCTGTGTCCCGTAACAAAAGCTATTTCTTTTTCAAGTCTTGCCATTTCTGACTAAGCTACAGCCTTCTGTCCCCTTTACAAGATACCCTATCACCCCTGAGACCATGATATGAGATCTGAACCATCTAAGATGTGTTATAGTCACAACTGAATTTCACAGACTTAGAAACATAACTAAGAAAAGGAACAGGGTCATACCAGTTGAGTACACTTTGTAAGAAGTCATTCAAAGAGCTTTCCAAAAGGAGTGTGTGTGGGTTATGTACAACAGCACTTTTTTTCTCTGAAAATATTTCAAATTTGGCATGTCCCAGAATATTCCTCTCTTTCTCCCTCTCTCTCCCTCTCAAAATAGCACCTGAATTCCTTTAATAAGATGTTTAGGAGATTAAATAGCATGATCGTTAAAATGGATGGAATATTATGAACATTGACATATGATATTCATACTATAAACCATCATCACTGATGAATACGGATGTAAATTCTCAAAAACACTCACAGATAGAATTTCAAAACACATTGTGAAGATTATGAACCATGATCAACTCCCAGGATTCAATAATGACCAATATATATATATAAATAAGTAAGCATAATGTACTTCATAAATATACCCCACAGAAGAAATTTCCTTATCATTTCAAGATGCAGATAAGTCTTTCTTAATGAACATTTATACCACTTCTCTGAGCTCCTGGACTGAGGAACTATTTTCTAAACAACACACTTAGCTATGCAACATTACATTCAAGACCCACTAAAAATATTTCAACTAAAAGAATACTTATGATATTAAATAAACCAAAAAAAAAAGGGGGTGGATAGCACCAGGGACATTAATTTCAATGCAACAACAAGGGAAACACAAAGGTTTAAAGGCAAGTTTAGTTCCTTCAAGAACTATCACTCTTCCAGTACTGGCATCTGGTGTAAAACTTCAGTGTGGTAGTTTGAACGAGAATGGCCACCACAGGCTCTTATATTTGAATGTTTGCTTCCTAGTTGGTGGGGAGTTTAGAAATGACTAGGAGGTGTGGCCCTGTTAGAGAAGGTGTGGCTTAGGTAGTGGAAGTGTGTCACTGGTGGTTGACTTTGAGGTTTCAAAAGCTTCCAGCCAGGCCCAATATTGTTCTCTCTCTTCCTTCTGTCTCTGGATTGGGATGTGAACTCTCAGATACTGCTCCTCCCCATGCCTGCCTACCTGCTGCCATGCCTCCTGACGTGATAATCATGCACTAAGTCTCTGAAGCTGTAAGCAAGCTTCCAAGGAAATGCTTCCTTTTATAAGTTGCCTGGCTCATGGTGTCTTTCACAGCAATAAAACAATAGCTAAGACACCCAGACAGAGAATTCAAAGAATGATTTTAAATATGTTCAAAAAAAAAATCAAAGAAAAAATTAAGCTCATTGTTGCGAACACAAACAGTCGAATGAAATAAGGAAGACTGTAAAATGTGAAAGAGGAAATCAACAAAGGTATGAATATTGAAAAGGAACCTGCAATGCTGTTCATGGAAAATATAAGTCCAAAAAAAAGCTCTGTGGAAACTTTCTACAAGAGGCTAGTGGAGGAAGTGGAAGAACAACTGTGCTTGAAGACAAGGTAGAGGACCAAAAGCAACCAAGGGCTGAGATAAAGTGATAATAAGATAGCAGTGTAGATTCCAACATAGACAGGGCACTCTGAAAAGACCAAGTTCATCGGTAATAGGCATGGAAGAAAGAGAAGAACAAGTTCTAAAGGCACAGAAACATTTTTAAAGCATTCATAACATAAAATGTCCTAAAGTCAGGAAAACATATGTTTTTGTCCCACTTGTCAATAGATCACAGAGAGCTGTAGCTGTGTAAGTTCATCTCTGAGTGTGTTTTTGTGCCCAGTCATGAGGTATGTGCTACTGTGATTCTGTAGTACAGCTTTGGATCAGCCTTCTATCTTTTGACAAATATTCCACAAACATCCAATGGAAAAAAAGACAGCCTCTTCAACAAAAACTGTTGGGAACACTAAGGTGAAAGAATGAAACCAGAGCCCAGCATTCCTTACAAAACTCAACTCAAATATATAAAATATTAATGTAAGACCTGAAACTTATAAACCTCTAGCAGGAGAAAAAAAATATAGAAATGCTTCAAAGTACTAACACAGGCAAGGACTTTCTGGAAAGTTCTCTAACTGCTCAGGAATTAACAGCAAAGGTTGACAGCACTACTGCATACCATATAAATGCTTCTGCACAGCAAAAGAAATAACTGACAGCGTGGAAAGACAGCCTATAGAGTTGCAGAATCATTATCAACTCTACATTGGGAAGGAAATTAATACCTAGAGTCTATAAAGGACTAAAAAATTAAACATGGAAAAATATATTACAAGTCTTTCAATTAATAAGCAAGCAAATGAATTAGTTATTAAAAGAAGAAACACAGGGGCTGCGATGGCTCAGAGTTGGTGGAATACTGCCACACAAGCATGAGACTATGAGTTTTAAACCCCAGTCCCTGCATAACAGCTAGGCTGGGAAGTGAATGGCCACAATTCCAGCATGGTCCGAGAGACGAGGGAGACAGGAGGATCCTTGAAACCCACTGACCTATCAACCTGGCTAATCGGCGAGCCAAATTTTTAGTAAGAGACCTTGTCTTAAAAAATAAGGTTGATAGCAACTTAAGAGGTCATATGTTGTCAACCTTTGACCTCCACACATGTACAACCCCATACAGGCACTGACACCTGCATACACAGATGAATGCAAACGTTCACCATATACACGTACTCACACATATACATATACACGGCCAATAAACACAGGAAGATGTGTGATCTCCTTAGCCATCAGGGAAATGCAAATTAGAACACCATTAGAATGCTGTGGGATAATGTTCTTGTACCCTGTAAAAAATTGTCACTTGTATTGGTTTAATAAAGCACTGATTGCCAGACAGGAAGTATAGGTGAGGTGACCAGACTAGGAGAATTCTGGGAAGAGGAACAGCTCAGTTTTCAGTCACCACCCAGATGCAGAGAAGGAAAAATGAAAATACTGCACTGAGAAAAGGTACCAAGCCACGTGGCTAAACATAGATAAGAATTATGGGTTAATTTAAGTTGTAAGAGATAATTAATAATAATCCTGAACTAATAGGCCAAACAGTTTATAATTATTACAAACCTCTGTGTGTTTCTTTGGGACTGAACGTTTGCAGGCCTGGGTGGGGCAGAAACTTCCGTCTACCTTGGAACTCTATGTCACCCCAGTTATAGTGCCTGTCATGAACAAAACAACAAGTGCTGGCAAAAATTTAAGAAAGGGAGCTTTACGGCATACTGGTAGGAATCCAAACTATTAATTAATATAAACCGCAATGGTGGTCAATAAGGAGGGTCTTGAAAGCTGAAAATAGAAATCCCACATGATGGAGCTATAACATCCCTGGGGGTATAACTGAAGGATTCTAAGTCAGCACACCACAGAGATAGCCACACCTTCATGTTTATGACAACACTATTCCTAAAAGCCAACCTTTTATGTACCAGTACCAGGCCAATCCCTAACACATGAGGAGAAAAGGAATATGTGGTACATATTCACAAGAGCATTTATTCAACCATAAAGAGAAGTGGAATTGTACGATTCACAGGAAAATGGACATTATGTTAAGCAAAATAAGCCAAGTTTGGATAGACTAATTCTGCATATTTGTCTCATACACAGACTTTAGATTCAATTGTGTAGTGTGTGTGTAGAAAGAGTATGAAAGAGAAAGAATGAATCTAAAGGAAGAGGGGAGAGGGAACAAATAGGGTAGTAGTGGGAGTGAAGAAAGATATCATATTTTCTCTCCTATGCAAGCTTTAGATTTTAATATATCCATCTATATTAACATATATAATAATACATATATGACATGAAATTATGAGAGGACAATTTGGTGTGGAGAAAGATGATTATAGGCGGGGAAATGAAGGACAAGAGGGTAATAAAGACATGAAATATGCAAAGTACAATGATATCTATGTAACATACAAGGAAACTCAAAATTTTTACACTCTAAATTTGGAAGTTAATAACAGATGAATGGGTGATTTAGAAGAAAGTTGTTATCTCTAAGCTCTCAGCCCCTACATCCCACTCAGCTCTGTGTCCTCGATTCTCTGGAAAATGTCCAGGTTGCTTTGTGCTGGCTTCATCCACTCAACCCATGAAAATGGGTCAACTCACACCTTCCCCTCACTCTGCGTGGTCCTTGGCATCTGTTCTCTCATGTAAGCTCCCTCTGAACACCATTTCTTATGTAAGAAGATCAGGCTGGCTCACTCAAGCTTGTAAAAGAGCGGGGTATAGGTAACACCAAGTGACTAGGTTATATTCTTGCCTAGCCCCGAGCCATACACACTGTCCTCCGGGCATTTTCATTTCGCCGCATCCTGCATGTTCAAGCTCACACATGCTTCATTTTAGTGGCTGTATCGTAGTCCATTGCATCACCTCTGGTTTTTACTGATGCTCAAGAAAGCAGAGTATTTTCTTTACTGCCTTTTTAACATTATTGTTTTTTTAATTATTAAGAAGCAATAAAATGGACTAAAGGTTATCTCCAAAATGGTTCTCTATAAAATCAAATAGAAACAAAACAAAAATTTATCTCCAAATTCTACACTCCACATTCTTGACTGTTCCTCTGTAATACACACACACACACACACACACACACACGCACACAAATATACACAAGTATGTTCTACTTCTTGGTTGGAACATTCAATTTCATTAATGTTTAACAGGTGTTTAATAAGTTAGCAATCCATATCTGTTAAAGAGAAATCAAAATATTATTCTATAAAAATCATTCTAAAATGGCATGTTCACATCAAACATCACCAGTTGGAACACAAAAATTGAGCTTTTTATTGTGTGTGTGTGTGTGTGTGGGTGTGGGTGTGTGTGTGTGTGTGTGTGGTGTACGTGTGTGCGTGTGAGTCTGTCCATCTGTATGTCCTATCTTTTGCTCCCCTCACACTCCTTCCATTTCTTCTTCTCTTTCCCTGGAATCACCTAGCACTCACCTGTGAATTCTTATTTCCTCTAACTCTAATTAGTGTTTCCCCCAGTGACCTCTTCCACACCTTCAGCACCCACAACATCGATATCTTCTTGTTTCTAGCAACCCCACTTTGGTCGATTTCACCTGCATCCCATGTGAGCCTGTTATTCGGGTTACAGTCCCAAGAGTCCCCACAATAGATGGAGGGCAACAGGAGAACTCAGGTAGCTCAAGAACCTGCCAGGCACGGCAGCTCACACACAAAGTTGGCAAACACTCTTACCTTCCCAGCTGGAGTAGAGTTCTGGGGACAAGCAGTGTTTTTCCAAAGCCAGGGCTCAGCAGGGCCCCCTCTACAGCTGCTCACAAGTCCCTGCAAAGCTGCTCAGCAGCCTCCCAGCTACTCACCTCCCAACTGCTCACTAAGACCCCTCCTGGGTCCCCAGCCCTATCCACCTGCCCCAAGCTCCACTCCTAAACTGTCTGAAAGTCAGCGTCAGGGCAGTGTATGGAGGAAGCAGTCCAGCATTTGACTAATCCTGCAGAATATTTGAATACTCCACGCCCATTTGTTCTAAGGAAAAACTCATTTTCCTGAGCCAACAGGGACATTCAGAAGAGGGGACCTGGACAGCACAGCCCCCTCAGAAATGAATCTGGCTGGAGGAGGTTCTTGGCATTTCTGTTCCTTGAAGGTGTCCTGACCTCTACTTCATGCTGGACCCAAGGTTGGCAAAGGGGACTATGAAGATAAGTGGAGTCTGAGTACTAGGCCACCAGAAATTCAGATTAGCTATGAGATCTCACTGAGAAAGGTTGAGGGCCAGATCCACAGAGGATGAGTTAATCTGGTGTGTGTGTGTGTGTGTGTGTGTGTGTGTGTGTGTGTGTGTGTGGCGGGGGGGGGGATTCTGTAGGATGATGTCCTCTATGACTCTGGAAACACTAGTGCTTTCCTAAGGAATGGAATTGGGAGAGTTAAACTTTGCTTCAACTGCTTGGAGAATGTGAAGGCAAAGAGCACTATCTACGATACCAGAATAGGATGAAGCAATGCCAAGCAGCCCTTTAGGTAAAACAAACAAACAAACAAACAAACAAACAAACTAACTATACAAATGTAAGGTGGAGAGGTGAAGGTGGAGAAGAAGGGGATATTGTCTAGAGGGTTAACTCACAACCCAGAAATCCCACACAGGAATTTGGGTAGAATAAAGGCTCCACATATTATTTTTTTTTAATATTATTTATTTTTGTGCTAATGTGTGCAGGTGCCCCTGGGGACCAGAAGAGAGTGTTGAATCTGCTGGAGCTGGAGCTACAGGTAATTGTGAGCCACCCAATGTGGGTGCTAGGAACTAAACTTGTGTCCTCGGGAAGGGTAGCAAGCTCTCTTAGCCACTGAGCCACATCTCCATCCCATTAGTGTCTGGACTTAGTAATGTTACGTGTAGTTATGAAAGAAAAGCTTCTAAGGGAATAGTTTTCTGTTTTGCTTATTCTTTGTGCTCAGATGGGCAAATGGTTTGGTTGATAACTAACCTAGCTGGGATGACATCACTGCTGAGCAACTGCTAAAAAAAAATTAGAATACTAGTGCCCATTAAATACCAAAACAATCCTTGGCGTATGTGAGTATTCTTTTGCTAGTTCAGAAGGGTCTTCAAGACTTTCCAATTGATGCGCCTATCATCAACAGCAACACCATCCTGAAAAGGGCCAAGGTATTTACCAACAAGTCTGCTGGGGAGGACTCAAGCATGGGGTTCTCCTCTGCAAACTTCCCAAGGCAGGCTGGAGAGATAGCTCTGTGGTCAAGAGCACTCACCACTATTCCAGAGGAGTAGGTCCAGCTCCCAGCACCCACAGGACATCATCCAGTCCATAACTTCTGTTCCAGGGCATCTAGCACTTCCTCCAGCTTCATAGGAACTAGGCACGCATGCAGCACTTAATACAGTGCATGTAGGCAAAACGCTCATACACACAAAATACAGTAAATAAAAACTTTTTCTTAATTCACATGCGTTTGGAATACTTTCCCACGTTCTGGTGCAGGGAAGCCTCCTGACAGATTGAGTTTGTCCAGTGTGGTATCTGCAGCACTGCTGGAATCTGCAAACAAACATCAGAATAAACCCCTTTCCTCCATGTGACCTAGCAAACATATGGTCTTGTGGTTGAAACTTGGCAAGTTAATTGTTATAAGAACCCTGAAAGGAAGGTGGAATGAATCGGTAATTTTATCCCTAGGTCAGACCTTTGCCCTTGATATTTCCCGGTTCCCACAGACGGGTGAAGACTTGAAAATGAAGCGCATGCTCCTGTTTACATTTCTTCCCCGGGGCCACGGCAGTAAGGACTGTAGTGTGCGCCCTCTGTGTGGGCTTGACGCCTCTGGCAGCACTGCCCCCTTTGTTTGCTTTCGTATGTAAGGACTTACTTGGGTACCCACGGCAGGAAAGCCGTTTTGTTTTGTTTCCTCACCTGTGTTCGACATGTGAGAATCTAAGTCTCAAAAAGACAGTACGCTTTGCCAAAAGCCACACGGCAGCAGGTACAGCTTCTCCTCCTGTCTCTGAACCTGGCTGTCCTTTGGACAAGGTTATAGACCCTCGAGAATAATTCCTCATAAGAGCTGCCTGTGGTCAGTTTGGGATGGCTCCTTAGATACTCCCTATGTGTCCATCTCCTTAGCCTCTGCCAGTGGTCAAGTCATGATCTTAAATTTAGTTTGTTTCAGGCGACCTTGACCATGACCTTTCCTGCTCTGGAAAGAAAACTTGATTTTTGCAGCTCCTATCTCCTTTCTCTCTTTAGACTCACTTGATTTTTTTCTGCTAGCCACATGAAGTTTCATTTCCCTTTCAGATGGCTTATCTTTCCTCAGTTTGACTGGCAACATTTCTTCTTGAATTGTTCCTATAAAGATTATAGACTTCCGCTGGAGAGTAATGTGTGCTTTTTAGTCCCAGCTCTTGGGAGGCAGAGGCAGACAGAAAATCTGTGAGTTCAAGGCCAGTGTGATCTACAGCGTGAACTCCAGTCCAATCAAGTATATATAGTGAGGCCCTGTTTCAAAAGAAAATGAAAGATTTCAGCTTATGAAACAAATGGGATCATGCTCATTATCTGAGCTTTCCAGCTACCTGCCAGAGAGGTGAGCTGCTTGGTAATATAGGCTTAGATTCAATTAGCCCAAAGAACATGGGCAAGATACAGAAGCAGTCATTCCATTTCATACCTGTAAAAGTGCAGCTAGATCCTAACTGTTATTAGCTAGTACTTGTTTAGCAGGGTGATTACTCAGGATACAACACAGACCAGACAGGGAACATAAGAAGCTGAACACTGATTAGAAGAGAACCAAGAGTTTGCCTGATACTGCAGGTTGTCACATTGAAGGATCAGGATGAGTCCTAAGCATTGTGAGGTCCACCTTGGTGGGTGAAGTAGGATGCTGTGGGAACTCAGAGATGTCCTAACAAGGAAATTTTGGCTTTTTGTCTTAAAGAACATAACTGATGTGGGCAGAAGTGTATAGGTCAAAATCTTAACCGATCATGTCAATTGATGAATAAACATTTAAGACAAAAAGCAAACAGTCGAAAGGCAGCCTGAAGGGGACAATGGCAGGCAATGGAAGGGAGGGCCAGAAAGACTAGCAGAGTTTGGTTTAAAAAACCAAGACTTCACAGGGCACCATGTCCAGCCCCAACTGTCTCTGACTCCAGACATACACACAGTACTTTCCAGTGATCCTGTAATAATCAAATTTCCCAGACTGTCTGTTCTGTCTGGCCTCATGAATTTGCATGTACTCTTTCATTGGTCTTCCTGTTTGACAAGTTCCAGGTTAGCCCATGTATTTGAATGTTTTCTGCTGTTATAAGAAAATGCCTAAAGTGAGCAATTTTCTAAAAGGAAAATTATTTAGTCAGTAATTTTAGAGATCAAAAGTTCAGGTAGTATGGTGTTGTATCTAATGGGGCCTCTCCTGGCTAGATCACCTTGTGTTGTATGGGATCAAAGGTTGGGAGCATGGGAGAGGCAATTCAAGATAGGAAGCCAAGGGATATAAAATGACTTGGCTTGTTGTCTTGTACAATCTTTTGTTGAGAACCAACTCAGAGGCCTCCGAAGAGCTACCTTAATCTCTTCCAAAGGTAGTGTTCCCTATGACCTGAAGACCTTCGGCTAGGCTCCACCTCTTAAAGGTTCCACAACCTCTTAATATGATCACAGGGTCACCAAGGTCTCAATGCTTGCAGGGTTGGGCTTCCAATATCTTTTATAGCACTCATTTTGATCCCTTGCTAACCTGTTTTAGATCTTCAACAGCATTTTGATTTAAAGAACATATCAATCATATTACGTAGATAATCCTGTTTTGTCGGCAAGGCACAGGGGCCCATGATGAGGGATCACCAGAGTAAGATTCAAACCCACTTAATCGAGTATAGAGTTTAACATTTTCGCTTCTACACTATGTTCCTCTAAAGGTAATGCTAATGTACCCTCCCTCATCTTATTACTGTGCCTTACATATATCCCATTATATCATTTACCACACCTAAAGGGATGGAGGAAGCCTTGAGGGAATGTTAACTGTAGATGAAGCCATGACTGAATGTATACTGTTCGACATGGGTCTGGCTATAGCGTGATCAATGTCTCAGAGCCATGGGAATTTGGCAAAACCTTTCCTCTGTGGTGAGGCTCAAAGACGTCCCACGTTCCTACTATTTGTGCTGAAAGTGTGTGCAAGTTGAGTGTGTTGTAATAAGAGCGGCGAGACTGCGTCCCCAGCACCGGGCAGCCCGCATGGCTAGTTTATGCCCCGAAATAATTACATGGAAACTGTATTCTTTTAAACATTGCCTGGCCCATTAGTTCCAGCCTCTTATTGGCTAGCTCTTACATATTGACCTAACCCATTTCTAATAATCTGTGTAGCCCACAAGCTGGCTTACCAGGGAAGATCTTAACCTGCGTCTGCCTGGAGTGGGAGAATCATGGCGACTCCTTGACTCAGCTTCTTTCTCCCAGCATTCTGTTCTGTTTACTCCGCCTACCTAATTTTATGTCCTATTAAAGGGCCAAGGCAGTCTCTTTATTTAACCAATGAAATTAACACAAGCCAGAAGACTCTCCCCCATCATGAGTGTTTCTGAATAACTGACTAGCGTGTGTAAGAACTGTTGACCTCAGCTTTCTCCTCCCAGTGTTACAGCCTGAGACCACTCCCCTATAGATACCTCTTACCAAGACTGGCTAACTCCTCCTCCTGTGCCATATGTAACAAACTTGATGAGATTCCAGGTTGTGGCCGCAGTTGGTGCCACTGCATCAGAGTGGTCATGGCCCACCTGATCCCAGATTTACTGCATGTGTATTGTATTTCTGTCTTTTCTTCATTCCCTCACTGCTCCTAGCAAGGTTTACAGGATCCAGCTACACTGGAAGCAACACACTATTCAATAGCAAATACTTGCTTCTGTGATTTTCTTATTGGTGAAAATTAAAGACTCTTGTTGTGGATCTCTGCCTCTGGTTCCACCAGTTACTGGATAAAGGCTCTATGATGAGAGTTGGGGTATTCAAAGAGAGGGAGGAGGGGATATATGAGCAAGGGAGGTCAAGATCATGATGGAGAAATCTACAGAGAGAGCTGAACCACGCTTGTGGAAAATCATGAACTCTAGACTGACAGCTGCGGAGCCTCCATGGGACTGAACTAGTCCTCTACTGTCTGGGAGACAGTGCTGAAGCTCGTATTACCTGAGGGACCCCTGGTAGTAGGACCAGAATCTATTCATGGTACAAGAGCTAGCTTTTTGGAGCCCATTCCCTATGGTTGAATGCCATGCTCAGCCTTAATGTAGTGAGGAGGGCATTGGTCCTGGCCCAACTTAATGTGCCAGACTCTGTTGACTCCTCATGGGGGCCGTTACTCTTGGGAAGGAATGGGTGGGGGAGTGGACTGCAGAGGAAGAAAGGACAACAGAAGAAGGGGTGGGAGGGAAAACGATGGCTGGAATGTAAAATAAAGAAATAAAATAAAATAATTAAAGGATCCGAACATAAAAGCCAATGACTTTTCTTTATTTACAAACATAATTGTAAACTGCAGAAAATGCCCCTTTGTATGTCAGATCTCAATTAATAACGAGACCATTGTTTTAAATCCAAACCAAAACCGTTGCATTATCCTTAGTTTCTGCCTCCTTCTTCATCCTCATCATAACCAACTCCTCTCACCTCTTCCTCCTAAGTCCTCTCAAATGGTTTTTCTATTTACATGATTTATGCTACCTGCTCAAGTCTGAACATTTCTCAGTTGTACCTGACCCTTTGCTGGTCCTCTTGCTCTCTGGGAACCACCCCCTCTCATCTGTTCCCATATCTAATAGTGATGTGGCATGTCACGTGCCATTTTCAAGTACCCGAAAGGGTTGTCTCTCCCACACACCACAGCCAGGAGGATCCTAATTCGTCTTTGGGAGGTGCGCTTTATCTGATTCCCTGCCTATATGGTTCTACACATCATTTAAGAACCAGGACACTCAGCTGACTGTGTTTGTTCTTTACAAAATGGAAGGAGATTTAGCAGGCTCCAATGCTACACTTACACACAATATTTCACAACTGATTCTCGTGAACTTTTGTAAGAGTGCCTGAGAAATACTCCTATAGGTGGGATTCAGAAGTCTAGTCAACTGGTGAAACTCATAGGATCGATACTTTGCTTTGTGCAAAATCGTGCTTATGGTTGGGAATCTGTGGTGTTATGAATGTACATAGCACCCTGGAACCTTGTTCTTCTTTTAATTCAAAGAGACTGTGCTTGGAGGTCTCAGGAAGTCTCAAAGACTGAATGTCACACCATTGCTACAGGCCTATTGTTGTAGGCTGATTTACTTTGTCGCTGGTGGTGGACTAGGGTGGAGGTAGTGACTTCAACCATTTATCTGTGTTTCTACTTAGTTCCTAAGAGTCCCTTATGTTTTCTAAATCAATCCTTTCTTGGCTTTCACAAGTACAAATATGCCCTAATCTGCCACCCATATGCTGCTCTCTTCTACAGAAACCTTCACTGAACAGAGCTCTTTAATTTTGATTTTCTCAGAATCAGTTTTCACTATATGGCTTATATTTTGTTTTTTTATATAAAAAATGTTTCCTCACCCTAATGATTTTTAAAAACTTTGTATTCTACCTTATTTCTCAGGGTTTTACCTTTATATCTAGTCCCTGAACACCTCTGGAGTTACTTTTCTATATGGCATAAAATCCAGACCCACACTTACCTTCTGTGTATACTAAAAGCCAGTTTTCTGAATACAGTCCACCAAATGAACTAGCTCCCTTTATTTCTGTGTTTGATTCCATTTCTCTAAAATCAGAGACCCTTTCTGCTTTAACTGTGTTTTATTTGCTCACCTGTCTGAACCACTAGCTCACTGTTTTGAGTTATTGAAGTCTGTGGGTAAATCTTTTTTTTTTTTCGTTTTTCGAGACAGGGTTTCTCTGTGGCTTTGGATCCTGTCCTGGAACTAACTCTGTAGACCAGGCTGGTCTCGAACTCACAGAGATCCGCCTGCCTCTGCCTCCCGAGTGCTGGGATTAAAGGTGTGCACCACCACCGCCCGGCTTGGGTAAATCTTTTTAATCGGATGGCAAGCCATCTTCTTTGTCCTCAGATTTACCATCTTAGCTATTTTTTGTTGCTGTGGTAAAACACCATGACCACAGCAATTTGCAGAAGGAAGGACTTATTCGGATTACAGTTGCAGAGAGGTAAGAGTTCATCACGTCACGGATTCCTGACAGCAGAGAGAAGGCATGGCAGGAGAAGCAGTTGAGAGCTCACATCTTGAACTGCAAGCAAGAATCAGGAAGGGGGTGAACTGGGGATGATGCAAAGCTTCGGGATCTCCAAGTTCACCCCTAGTGATGTATTTCCTCCAGCAAAACCACACCTCTTAAACCTACCCAAATAGCATCACCAACTGGGGTCTAATTAATTATTCTAATACCAGAAACTATGAGAAACTTTCTCATTCTAAACAGCACATTAGGAGAATTTTTAGGGTGGGGTCATGGAAAAGAAGACATGTCCTAATGAAAGGCAAAGGCATACCCTGCCAACTTTATAAAACACACAACACACCTAACAATCAAACAACCACAAGCAAAAACGAGGCATTTGGGAGGGAAAAGGGGTTTATATGTGTATCTTTGTTCCCCATATTCCTCTGGGAAAATTACCATTTACCCTCTTCCTCTGAAAGTTAAGATTAGCAGCACAAGATATTTACCAGAGGAACTCTGAACTGTACTAGAGAACATCAAAGAACAACAAAGCCATCCTACACTTCAAACCCACAGTAACATTTAAGGCAAATGTTCCCTGTTCATACACCTAAGATTCCATTCTCCACTAATAACAATTCCTTGAGGACTGAGCCACCAATTCACTGACCTTTGAGGGACATTACAGATCCTAACTACAACAAGACCCAAAGGCCATGTTAGTTTACTATCTTGTATATTGTTTTTATGAAGGTTAACTATAACTATAAATCAGGTTAGTTCACACTTGTAATCTCAGCACTTGGGGGCCTGAGGTAGGGTCCCTATGAGTATAAGGTCTCCTAAGCCATATAGTGAGTTCCAGGTCACCATGGGCTAGCTCAACGAAGCAAAAAATAAAAGGAAAAATGAATTAAAAATTAATTGCTATATAAAATCATTTGGAGACTAAAATGTTAAAAGCAAGTAGACATCATTAGCATTATGTGGCCATTATAATGATAATCTTTAAATTTCTAACAGAGTTTGTGTTTGATACAAATTAAGTCTCTTACACTAGCATCTGAATTCTGAGTAAAGAATCACAAAATAGATTCCATGGGGACTTTTGCTTCACAGACAACACAAATAGTTTCAGTATGCCCTGGTTTGAGATTCCTTAACCACCTGGCACAGAGAAAGTGACTGCAAAATCTCAGAAAAAAAAAAGATTTTAAAAGGTTTTTTTTATTTTATTTTTATTGAGCTCTACATTTTTCTCTGCTCCCTTCCCTGCCTCTCCTCTCCCCTCGTCAACCCTCACCTAATTCAACCCTCCTCCAAGGACCCCATGCTCCCAATTTACTTAGGAGATCTTGTCTTTTTTCTACTTCCCATGTAGATTAGGTCTATGTAAGTCTCTCTTCGTGTCCGCATTGTTGTCTAAGTTCTCTGCAACTGTGGTTTGTAGGCTGGCTTTCTTTGCTTTATGTTTAAACCCCACCTATGAGTGAGTACATGTGATAATTGTCTTTCTGTGTCTGTGTTACCTCACTCAAACTAGCTCCATCCATTTATAAGTGTGCCAACAGCTCGTGCATGATTTTGTGGGCAGATTTGGCAACTCTGAGTGTCGGTCTCATGGAGTCAAAAGGCAGCGTTCACTCAAGGTGATACTGAGGTTGAAGCCCCGCTAGCACTCTGAGGTATGGGCATAAGAGCACTGACAAGAAGCCAGAAGTTGACAGCCAGTGGGCCACCAGGAACCTTGTTCTTTGTTAGCTGTATGGATTTAAAGACAGGGAAGCCATTTAGTAGCTGTGTGGAATTGGCCGCCTAATGTTTTCCTCCTCTGTTTCCTTATCAGCGGGTCGGGATAATCACGCCATGCTAGCTCATGGAGTAGTCAACATGCAAATGTCAGTGGCTGCTCACTTTGTTGTGAGTCAGTACATATGGATTCCATGGATACCGAAACATCTGTCTCAGAAGGCTATTCCTATGGAAAGGAAAGTATAGTGTATAACAACAGCCAGGGAATCTCGGGAAATCATTGAATCCTAATTGTGTCCATAATCAGACCTGGAATTTTGTTTTTCAATTGCTAATAATATCTGACCAGTAGACCCACGTTTATTTGCCAACTTCTTCTTCAGGGCTTACAAAGGTGCTGTAGCCATGACAACCTCTACCCTTTGTGGCCCAAACCCAGGCAAAGGTAGTTCTACTAACCAAGTAGAGAATTGGGCTAATAACTTCAGTTATAATCTAATTTCCTTCTGATACAGCCAAATAGCCAAGTAGCTTAGGCCACTGGCCAAACATTGCAGTGAAGAAAAAGCACAGTCAGAAGAGCTTGGATGTAAGGCTCCATTACAGGCAGGTAGGGACCAGCTTGATCCAGAGCTAACACACAGTTTCCAGGTGAGAACGACAACAAAATAAGCCTGAACCTTGGCCAGATTCAGTAGGACTTCTACCCGGGTCTTTCATCATCCCAGGATCTCTCTGGGGAAAGGTGGCTAGAACTACCCTATAGTGACAGCCCTTTCCAGCTCCTTCCAACCAAACCGGATGCATCCTCCACCTTTGCAGCAGGTTAGTGGTGTCATATAAACAGCATTCTGTTGAAATAGGAGCAGCAGGGCTGTGTCCCGCCACCCAGCCGCCCACACGGCTAGCTTTATACCCAAAATAATTACATGGAAACTGTATTCTTTTAAACACTGCCTGGCCCATTAGTTCCAGCCTCTTATTGTCTAGCTCTTACATATCAATCTAACCCATTTCTAATATCCCTGTAACACCACGAGGTGTCTTACCAGGGAAGATCTAAACCTGTGTCTGTGTCCAGTAGGAGAATCATGGCGACTCCTTGACTCAGCTTCTTTCTCCCAGCATTCTGTTCTGTTTACTCCACCTACCTAATTTTATGTCCTATTAAAGGGCCAAGGCAGTCTCTTTATTTAACCAATGAAATTAACACAAAACAGAAGACTCTCCTCCCATCAGCATTTACAGCTTGAGGATCACAGAACACACTGAAAACACCCTCCTGGAGCTGCTGAAGGAGAGGAAGTAACAGTAAGCACTTCCTTTCCAGACATCGCAGAATTCCTTTGTCCATCTTAAGGCCTACCAACCTTGCTGGCCTTGTGTACACCCGAAAGTAATAAGAGACGCAACGTTGACAGAACAAAGGCTTTCTGACTCTCTGCTCTAAGAACCAGAATCTGTAATGTCTCTCCCACCCCACTCCTCATTTTCTTCCCATAGTGACAGCCACAGACACGATTCTCAGAGCTTTTGAAACACTCTTGTCTAAGGCCATGCGAGTGCTGCCTGGGAAGGCAAGGGGGTGAATCTGGGTCCTTCTGGTTTCAAAGCTAACAGATTTTTATGATGTCATCTACATGTGCCGCCCTGCACAGACTCACAACACACCCAAAGCATGTGGCTTCCTACAAACCAGACCAAAATGACCAGACTTTTCAAACAAAAATCAAGAGAAAAGTAATACCTCTCTGTGGGACATGGTAGCAAATGCATGTATTCTCAAAGCCATCTTGCCTCTGGGTTTGAACATAGCAAAGAAGATGTTGCCCAGGCCTCTGGTCCACACCACAGGCACTTCTGCCATGCAAAACCTGGGAATGAGCCAGAAGCCAGAGCTGGAGCTTCTAGAGACCTCTCCCATATTCACGATACTGGTTTTTCAACTTAAACCAAGACTGGTCGGTAGCTGATGAGACTTTGCTACGAACAGTCCAAACAAGGGGTGGGGGGAGGTTGTCAGACCTGGTGCCCACGTGTTACCCATCCATGGAGTTTCCTGTGTCAGTTGTGTAGAGTGGAGTGTGTACAGGAGAGTTGGCAAGCCAGTGTGTACAAATGGGCCTGTAGTGTTTCCGGTTCACTCAGCTCTCTGCAAGAGACATTCTGAATGTCTAACGTCCCAGTTCTCTCAGGCTTACAAAGTGTTTTACCTTGCCTATAAAAATCATTAGATCTGAAGGGTGAGGCACCACTTGGTGATACAAGACATTAAAAAAAAAAAAAGACGACCTCCCTTTAAGTTGCCAATGTGAGATTCTCTTCAACACCCATCTGCTTCTGAGATTGAAGGTGCAGTGCACTTGAAAACAAGGCCTCCTGACCTCCTGGCCTGTGAGCTATGAAGTGAGTGGCTCCTGAACCTTCCTCGGTTGTGAGAATCGTTCTCACAGCTCAGAACTCAGGGATAAGTGTATAGGCTACATGTGTTTTATTGCAGAGGCTCAGACTCGGGAATAGACACATGGAGGACATGCTTAGCACAAGTATGTTAGGGGAGACAGGCTTTTACTCCCTCATCAGCATCTCCTCAGCCACCCAGAAACTCTCTGAACCCTGTCCCTTAGGGACTTTGTGGAGACTTGGTTACATTTGCCTGAGAGACTGGAGCAATGACCACTGGTGTTTGACTCAGGCTCAGCTTGCTTTCCTCTGCAGAGCTGAGCAGGGACATACTGACTCACGCTCTGTCCTGCTTATCATGAAGCTCATTCTCATGGAGAGCCTGGCAGCCATGTTCTCAGGAGTCACCTCATTAGCAGAAACTCGGGTGTGGCTGAAAGAGGCTTATTAGGGGCAGTAGAGTACCCTTGATGCACACAATCCTTGCAAAACTCAAAGGACATTAGAAGCTCTGTCGAGGAATGGAGACTAAGATCAATCAAGTATTCTTTATATCACAATAGTCATAATTATCATAATGTGGCAAAATAAGACATTACATTTTTGGTTTAGGCCTCCAGTTCCAATGTAACAAATGCACATGAAACATGTATGTGTGTAAGTGTGTGGGTGGGTGAGCTTGTATGTGTGTGTATGTGCACTTACACACACTCAAAGGACTGCAGAATTGGCCAAACAACTCTTTTAATATTAGAGTCTCTTCCTTCTTCATCTAATTTTGTTTCTTCTTTTGTCAAATGGATTGAACATTCAAGTAATTTCTTCAGGAATGGTGCATAATTTATGGTTGTATGCTATCTTCTGTTTACCAGAAAATATATTTCTGTTACTTTCTTACAATTAACTGTGCTTAAAACAGTTAGTTCTGAAACCTCATTGAAAGAGGAAAAACATTAAATTTTTTTTTTTTTTTGGTCTGCTGGCATTTAGGGTACTAAGGAAGAAACTGAGCTAAATTGATGCTTGTTTCTTTGTAGAAAACCTGTTTTCCTTATTTGGTGCAAAAGTGATTTTTATCTTTATCGGACTTGTTTGTTTTAATCTCAATATCTTCTTGAAGCTTTCATGGAGTATGCAGAGTGTGTTCTTGATGAAGCATCTTGACCGTGTCCTCTGAATGTCCTTATGTGACAGACATTCGACCCTATAGCCATTGGGAAAAAGCAAACGTCACACAGAGGTTCAGGAATGAGTCTGAGCCTTTTGCAGTTCCATTTGTGATTGTCATTACACATAGGGCAAGATTAGGTGGCATTCTCTGTGCCCTGCCACAGGTCTTCACGGCTATCCCTCTCTTTATCCAGGCAGCATGAAAATACTTTTCTCTAGTGTCTGCGTCTTCATCTCCGAAGGCTCCTGCATCTTATAGAACTTCAGTTAAATAACTCTAATCTGCTTTTCTACTGCCGATCTTTCCTTTGCTTCTGGGGTATCAGCGACAGAGACGATGTCATCTTTCCCCCACTACAACCCAGGTGGCAATTAGGAATCCAGAGCAAATACAGGAGAATTTGCTTTCATGGGAACCCCCTCTGTCCTGAGTCAATCTGTACAAGGCTTGAAGAGTACTTCGGGTGCACTGAAAACTGCTGTGTGTCCATGGAAGTTCAGGCAACCCCCCAGAACCTCAGAGGTCTTTTCTGGAAAATATGTTAACAATGTTATACTGATTTATGAAGGGTGAATGATAACATTGTCTACAGCAATGTCCTGGGCATTGGAAACATCTGATTTTAAAAGTGTGGTTGTGTATATTACTATTATTTTATTATTATACATTTGGCAATGAGGAAAGTGTTTGCTGAACTATTGCTCTCACTGGGAAATTTAAGTAATTTGATAATATTGAAATCTTGTGAAGATCAGTATTCATCATCAATGATTGGATCCATACCACATGATAGATATCTCATTTTTCATAATAGTAGAGTCCAATTTTGGAGGTTCTGAAGCCAGTTCTCTAACACTGCCATGTTTGCCTCACTGTAGCAACCTCCAAGTAAATCCAAAAGAGCTGCGATAGGAATTAAAGTCAGATCCACTATCGTCCCCCGTTCTTCTTTTCTAAACAGCAATTCATTTCTGAAGACAATTTATCTAGCATTCTGTTAGTACAGACTCACTAGAGACCTCTGCCCTTCTTTTGTTTCAAATACAGCTGATACCACAATATCTGATTTGATTAACTACAATGTCCACCCGGCTGCTTGATTAACTGCGGAGTCCACTTGCCCTTCTGAGTAGCAAGGGCTCCCTGTTAGCTACAGGATGAAGCCAGGCTGTTTATGCTCACATCTGCGGTGAGTCCTGCCTCCCTTGGGGCTCAGGGAGCTGTTATTGCGGTGGAGCAGGAACAGTGAAAGGAAAGCCATCATTATTTTGTTTTATGCCAGGCCCCATGGCCCACGCTGAAACAAGCCACAAGTTCTCCGTTCCCACCTTGGAGAGAGAGAACTGAAAACCACAACAGGAATGGATAGGCTTGCTAAACATCTGGAATAGCCTTCCCATTCTATTGGAAGAGGCAAGCGTGAGAACAGGTCAGGACACAGTTGCTTGATGACAAATATGGATGCTTCATTTCCAACACTTTTCTCTATCCACAGGCTTAGCCCTTCCTAAGGTCAAGAACTTATCAAGTCAGGCCCCCTGGCTCTCTCTTGCTTTTCTCATTTTGTTATATATGGAGGGAGCTACTTGAGTTGGCTGAGTGAGATTTAAGGGTATTTGGTGGTTTCGTTGTCTCGAGTCATACTCAAGAGCTCATCTTCTAGTTTTGTTCTTTATGTCATTGTGGCTTATGACAAGTTGGCTATGCTCCTTGAGGGGTGAAGTCAGTTGTCCTACGCAGGGCTGCACTGAAGGCGGAGTATGCAAATCTGTGTAAAGTGCGCCACAGAATGCCCCATACACAAAAAAGTTAGAGGTTTATTCTTAATTCTCCCAAGAAGTTAAAGTTGAATTTAGAATCTCCTGTCCTATTACCCGCAGGTACCGTTCTTTCTCCTTCAAAGCCTCAGTAACATTTATGAAAGGCGATAGGCCCGAAGGACCCTGAACAAGATGGGCCAAACTCAGTGTTGGCATGAATGGTAGCATCGGGTGAACACAATGGTGCCCGATCCCTTCATAGCTGCCTGAGATCCAGGTAGGAAACTCATGCTGACGATGGTAACCAAACAACCTGTTTGTTTCTGAGCTGTATTCCCTGCATTTTTATAAAGGGATGGAAAACGTCTGGCTAAATTCAAGTTCATAAGTGGCAAATGGGGAGAACTAGCTCTTATTGGGTCCCTAGTATGTGGCCAATACTGATCGGCACCGTGACATTTAACTCAGAAATTACTCTTTCAGATGTGTGTCAGTCCCATTCCAGAGAAGAGAAAATGATGTCTAGAGAGAAATGACTTGTCTATAATTTAAAGTGATTGTCTTTCAGGGTTAAGCTTTAAACTGAAGTCTAAAATCCAAGTTTTTGGACTTGACAAGCAGATCCACCAACAGATGCTACGGAGCCAATGCCAATTGTCAAGCAAGACTCTCCAGGCCCACAGTCTCGAATATTTCTCATCAGAGAGTCCTGTCTAAATGTTTCACACCCATTCCAGTGACACTGACACAGGAGACAGATCTTGGGGAACTGGCTTTGAGACCAAGCTTGAATTTGCATACTAGGCACCCAGCTCATCTCACTGGCCTCAGTTTCCTTAACAAAGACACTGGAAACAGAAACTTCTCTCATAGAACATGTCAGCACAGCGCAGTGCACAGGTACTTCCAACAAGAGAGATAGCATTCTGCATCCAGGATAAGTCAGTGCCATGCTCCAGCAGGAGAGGACAATAACTTACACGCAACAATGAGAATTCCACTTTTGTCAACAGGAGGAGGAATGTTAGGCACGGTAGAGGGATTGGAGAGATGGCTCAGTGGTAAAGAGCATTTGTTGCTCTTGCAGAGACCTAGAATTCTGTTCCAAACACCCGCACTGGCAGGCAGCTCACAACTACTTGAGATCTAGGCTCCAGGATGTCCTTTTCTGGTCTACACTGGCACTTGCATACATGTATGTACAGACACATGTGCGCATACAAAACACACACACACACACGTCTCTAAATATATAAGAATATGCAATTTCAAATGCAAGTAGAAAGCAGTGGTCTTGGTTCTTTTTCTCACTTTCTTGTATGTGTGGGGTGGGGGGGACCATCCAGTATCCAGAGCATAAAGAATAATATGGAAATGATATTTAAGGAGATGCCATTTGCAAAGGTGATTCAAAGGCTTGTAGGTGACTCCTACATAGCAGGAGTCGGCCGTCAGAGTTCTTCAAAATGGAAAACGTGACTAGTGATTTAGCCAAGGGTCAGGAGTGAAAGTTTCTTCTGCCAAATAGTGACAGCGCACATATTCATTGGATGACATGCTTAGCCTTGTTATTTCTTCCTCAGTTACTCTGTCTTCATCTGATACTCAGCAAACTAACAAACTTTTTTGTGTGTTCCAGGTTATAAATCAGAGAAGTGACAAGTGAGGTGTCAGGCCTCATATGACATCCCTTCTAGTAGGGGACACAAACAAGCAACCAATAAAAGAAATGCTAAGATGATTTTGGCGGGGCAAAGTGGTACACGTTTGTAATGGGAAGCTGAGGCAGGAGGATTTCTGGAATACATAGCCATAGCGTATTTCAAATGACGATAAAATTTAGAAATTTTGAAGATGGTGGAGGATTGCTTTGTTAATTAGGTAGCCGGAAGGGCCATCCAAGAACATGAGTGGCCTATGGTGATGGAACCAGCTGGGTGTGCTGGACTCCTCATCTGTGTTTGCCATGCGCTCTGCGCACGTTCTCCTCTGACTCTCTGAAGAATGTCATCAAGCCTCACTCCCCAGATGGATCCTGATAAGCTTCGCCAGTGGAGTCAGTAATTTTGTCAGGGCCGAACTTACCTTTCCCTCTCTCTCTCTCTCTCTCTCTCTCTCTCTCTCTCTCTTTCTCTCTCCCTCTCTGTCTCTCTCTCTCTCTCTGCTTGTGACCTGAGCCTTTGCACAGATCATCGCCCTCACTGCTAACAGCTAAGCAAAGTAAGGCCCTGAAGAAAAAAACCCCTCGGATTCCTCACCTTACAGGTGACCTTTGCTGCCACTGTAGCTAAGATTTTCTTCTTTGGGGAAAGCAGGATAATGAGTATGCTCAGACGTTTTCCTGTCTTTCATTTTAACTTTTAGAGCACATGCTTTGACCCCGTAATTGAGCATAACCGTAAAATAGGTCTCTGCCATCTATTCTTCTTGAACTGTGTCCTTAGACTGAGCATGCTCAGGGATGTGCCTGTCTCGAAAGAGTTCTCTATCTGTGCAGCTACAGGCTCGCCCAAATCCCCATGCTGCCCAGGTTCCCGAGTCATTCTAGTGCTACCTCCTGCAAATAAGAAACGCTTCCACTCTTTCCACCTCCCTGTCATCCTTACTACCTCTGCACTCACGGGGAGAGGAGAGTCCATTATTTATGCTCAGTCACGCTATGATGGAAGCTCTCGTGGGAGAAATAGAGTCATCCTCCATGACCCCAGCTCTTCTTGGACTTCCAGAACAGAGCTGCCCCAGCCCTCACCCCAGGCCTGTGGCCATGGAGGTAGCAATAGTTTCTGGCTACTCCAACTCTCTAGGTCTCTCGTCTTTTTTGCATATTCTCTAATCCAACCTACACATCTGCCCGCACACACACGTTCATTAGACTCTATAACATTTTTTTATCTTTCTTTCTCTCTTTTTTTTTTTTTGCTGGAATTGTGACATGATAACACCTTGGTATGCAAGATAAGGTGCTACGAGCAAAGAGAAGATTATGATTTTTGTGGGCAAGATTAAGACAATGGTGATTATCTTTCTATGAGGTTGTTTTATAAGAAGGGAGACACTTTTGCATACATGATCTTATTGAAATCTTACGCAGACAGAGGGCTTGGGCAGATATAATTCTCACTTAAGCAAGGTACCTGAGGCTGAGAAGTAAAAAGACTGGACCAACGACAGAGCTAGGTGAGTGGGACTAGAGCCCACCATAAACCCAGGCTTCTGGATCCTGCCCTAGACTTCCTCCCTGCTGACATCCAGCAGTCAGGTGGTAAGCAGAATCAAAGGGCATTGGTCAGGAGCTAGCTCACTATCTCCAACAGGAGCCCAAACAGTCTGTCAGCCATTAATCTCTTACTAGAACCTTCAGCTCAACCACAGAGAGGTGTTAATCCTCAGAAGTGCAGAAATGCCTTTCAAGATCAAATAAGGGCAGGCCACTGTCAAATCTTACAGTGGAGAAAGATGACTAACTCTCACCCCTGATCCTTGTTTCAGAGGAAGTGCACAGGTTTGTACTTTGCTCAAAATAGTTTCCCTTAAATATGTGTATGCTATCGGAATGTGTTTCTTTGTTCATTTGTTTACTCCGGGCTTCATATTGTGGCTCAGGCTGGCCATGGAACACACTGTAATTTGGGCTAGCCTTGAATTTGGAGCAATCCTTCTGACATAGCTTCCACAGTGCTGCAAGTACTGGTATAAACTGGCACTATTGGTTTGTGCCTGTTTCAAAGGAAATGGAGAAACAATGTATTTATAAGATGCATATAATTTGTTAAACACTGCAGCGGTTTTGACATCTGGATAGCCAGTATGTACTAAAACTGTGTTTTGAAGTTACGGTTTTTGTAGAAATGGTTTTCTCAGGCTGGAGGACACCCTGGTAGTTACAAAACTGCTTTTATGAGCAGTATGTTTTGAGTAGGTGGGGGGCTAACAAGAGAACTTATTCCTAGAAGTGGAGCGAGCCACAGGAAAACCCAATATCCAGCAGTAGATCATCCCTCCTGATGCTCCCACAGGCCACCGCCTCATTAACTAATCATTTTCGGCTTAAAATATCTGCGTGCACCTCTGTGATGCTCCAATAGCCAGTCCTCGGGGGGTTACAAGCCAGATTGAACATCTGGATTTTACAGCAAATCCTAAAGGTCACCAGATTCGGAGTGGTGGAAACGGATGGATGGATGGAGACAAGATAACATGTAGCCAGTGAGACAAACGGCTCCTGCTGGCTTGACTGCCTCCGAGAGCTCCGACGCATCAGACCACATGGAAATCTGCTAAAAGATGAATTGTTACACGACTCTGGAAAAAGTCAATGTTTCCATTTCTTTCTCTCCCATTTGGCATTTTGGAACCTGCTGTTAGGATTCACACCGCGTTTTGGCTTGGTTTCTAGGGACTTTTCTCCCTCCTCTGCTACCGTTGAGCTTAAAGAAAAATAGCACAGAGAAATTGTAAGAAGAAAGGAAATCATGCTCCAGATGGCCTAAGAGAACTCCAAACTGACCACAGCCCAGGGACCTTTCATCTACAAAATGTGGATCTTCTTAAAAGCAATAGCTGATAATTGTCCCCATAAGCGTAAGCTCCCACCCCAACCTGCAATTGAGAATGTCTGTAGGCTCCCATGGAACCCTGTTACAGGTTATGTTGTGGAGCATCATGGAATCTGACCTCTGATCTTCTACTTCTCCACTACTCAAAAAATGTGAGAGATACCCAGTTCCAGTTGCCTGGTTATAGGAAACTTCCAATAGAACCGCTTGGGAAACATGGGATTTCCCTCCCTGTACTTAATATAAGGTTTTCGGAAGGCCTGTGTGCTGGTGAATCTCTGTTATCAGCTTGGCACATTTGGCAGAAAGGAAGCTCAGTAGAAGAGTGGTCTCTGTCAGATTAGTATTGGCATACTTGTGGGGCATTTTTGATTGGTAATTGATAAAGGAGATCTAACCCATCATAAGCAGTGCCTTTCCTAAGCAGGTAGGCCTGTTCTTTGTAAGAGAGGCCATTTCGCTGTGAGCCAGGAAGCAGAGCTCTTCCATTCTTCCATGGCCTCTGGTTCAGTTTCTGCCTTGACTTTTCTTAAGGATGAATTGTGCAGCCTGCAAACCAGAAAAAAAAAATCTGTTTTCTTAAACTACTTTTGGCCAGTGCTTTATCAAAGCAATATAGAAGCAAATTTGAAAACAGCAGAAGTCTGGGGCACTGGAAGAATTAACCCAGGATAGCCCTGGAGGGGCAAAGAGCCTAGAAAACTGCATCTGTAGTGGGTATTTCGTTACAAGTTTCAAAGAAGGACTCAAGGTTATCCTAAACAGGAAGTGAACAGGATTTATTAGAACACTCTGGGGCAAGACAGAGAAGGAGGGAACCAACACAGTGGACCAGTCAGCGACTGTGACTCAAACCCTGCCACCGCCTCTCATCTACCTGACCTCTCTACTTCACTCTCTCTGAGAGCACACATTTCCTCCTCCAGGTAGAGAATGGCCACAAGGAGTTAAACAAGCATCCAGTCCTGAAGGGAACATAACCTTTCCTATTGATTCCGGTTAGAAGATACTTCAGAGCTATACCCTCACAAGTTCAGTCTGGGGTCCAGATTTCTCCTTGACTGATGATTTAATCTATCTGAGTATGATGACTGTCCAGTCTGGATTCCCTGAGGACAAGCGGTTAGGGTAGACAAAATTAGGAGCCAATGTGAGGAGGATCTGTGTGGAAGGACAACAGAGGAACCGTGCAGCCCCGCTGACCACAGAAGCTGGTGCAGCTAAATGCATGTCTCACTGGCAGAGCTGCTCAGTGTGCTCACAACAGCATCGTAAACAGCACGCCAGTCAGAGATAGGCTGTGTTTTCCAGCTAGGAAAATACTTCTCACGGCACTTAAACAGGGTACGAGTTGTTTTTCTATGCGGTGTAGCGTGGCAAACTGCCTCAGCAGCCCCGCATTGTGGGTCCTCCTATGTCTGGGACACTGATCTCCGCTCAGTTACTGGAGCATAACCGGCTGTCTCCCTCCTCGGGCCTTGATGTTTCTCATTCATTCTGTCTACTGATGTTTCTCCCTTGCTATCTATCTTCACAGTTAATACATTAGCATCCTTCAGGGCTCTGTGTCACTAAAGGGTCTTCCCCGAGCATTCTGTGTTTGCAAGTCGTTACCAGAGTATTTTCGTTTTTAATGCCTTCTTGCCAATTTTTGACTGATGTACTTGTCTTTTTGCTTTAGTGTTTATTCTGATCTTTCTGACTGAGGGTGCCATGCCAGGCTCGTCCATCACTCTTCTAATGTCTGAAAGTATCCTGCGCCCAGGAGAGACTCAGTCGGTATTCGGGGAAGGAATAGCTACACATAGGGATACATTGCCCATATGAGTGCAACAGCAAGAGAAGAGCATAAAGAAAAGATAAAACCTAAAAGGGGAGGGAGTGCTTTACAGACTCAAGAGCACCTGTTACAGGACCCACGCAGGGCTTCTGAGAACTCAACACCAGGGGGCACTGTGTTCATAGTCTACAATGGCCCTGGGCGTGGCATTAGAGTTGTCTAGCCCATGGTTCCCACAGTACATGGCAATTCAGGAACAAGCGAATCAGTCCTAGAAAACCACAGAGCTCTGGGGCTGCCTTGAACTCGAGAGCAGCGTTTCTTAGGCAATCTGTGATGAGGAAACTTTTTCAATAAATTATTTATGATTCATCGCTCAACAAAACTTGAGTAATACACAGTATTAAACCATACATCTGGACGGGAGTATAAAATTGGAAATGAGAGTGGGGAACGTCAGAGTGATGAGTTGGTAAAAATGTGGCATGTAGGGTCTTTCCTTATAATTTTAAAGTTTGTTTATCATGAGTTTTAAGTTATTATTTTCTTGCCCTATTATTCCTAAGAGTGTGTGTGTGTGTGTGTGTGTGTGTGTTCTTAACTTCAGTGTCCACTATAAACTACTTACTTAGGATTCCCCAGATGTAGTCTTGGGACTGGATATAGGATTTACTCTTACATACAGGAAAAAGTAGACTGAAAGGTGAATTTCTCAAACTTGGTGAATATATAGCTAAAGTCTCAACACAACCCTAAACCCAAATCCATCGAGCTTCTACTGTAGCACATTGTATCCTGGGAGCAGAAACCCTCCATTGATCCCCTAAATCCATTCATTCACTCAGGAAACATGGCATCAAAGTGCCACTGGGGGTAAATCAGTTTCAACACTAAGAAACCAAATGACACACAACTTTGAAAAGAGAGCTGAGATTTTTTGGATTCTGTCTGAAATTATTAAAACATTCTAGAAGTGATCATGTCAAACTCTAACGTTCAGAAAGCTCACTCTGGGAACTCCTGGGTAGTGGGTAAACTGGACCAGGCAGAGCAACTGTGGTAGAATAAATGATCCAGGAGAAGCAGAAAAAGCAAAGCCAAGATGCTAGCACATTGGACATGCTTCATCAAGAGGATGCATTGTCCTTGCTGCAGCCAAGCCTTGTCTGGACATGTTCACTAAGGTGAGGGAAGAATCCCACAATCCCCCCCAGTCTATGACCATGTATGGGGTGGAGGGAGACAGAGGAACACTCAGTAATGAGAGTCTGCAGTGAGGAAAACGGGTGCAAGAAAACATGGAAATGCAAGACGCTGGTAAAGGAGAGAGCAGAAGGCGGGCAGCATCTGTGAGCTCAAGGACAGGAGGAAGGAAGAAGGCGGAGTAGGCGGCAACAGCAGTCGGGTTCCCAGCAGCACTAAAATTGTTCCTGCCACTTGGCAGGAGTCAGTTCAGATGTCTCCGATCCAAGTGCCTCGTCCTTTTCTTCATTCAGATAACTGTCAATTGGTGAGACTCATGAACCAAAGGATCCTTGGCAAATCGCCTTTCTATCCTTGCTGGTGATTTAAGCCCTCAATGTGTTGTTTATAGAAGTAATGACAGAGGCAATGAGTTACTCCTGCCAAAGTGGACTCTAAGACATTTGGCGTGTCTGATTAAAAGTTTATGAAGCACAGTTTAAATATACCTATCTCTCGGATAAAATATTAGCTTAGAGTTTAAATGAATAGATGGTGAGCATTATTATTCCATCCTCAGGCACCTTTGTGACTTTATTATCAATCACTTTTAGAGCAAAAAAGAAAGAGCCATCATATTACAGAAAATCTTTTATTTCTCTAAGCTTTTCACCAGTATTATGCGTTTGATTCCTTCAATAAGTCTTTAAAGGAGAATATGCAAGAGGTTGTCATCCTCATTATTCCCAGTTTGCAGAAGCAAACCGGAGGCTAAGAGAGCTATAGAAATTTAATTTACCTACATCACACAATGTGTGGCAAAGCTAAAGCCAGATCTCTTGACCAGGACTATTTTTTCCCCAGATTCCCAGCCCCCACCTTAGACAACTTGTGGGTGTCGCATTTCTGGAATGACAATGCAGTATCCCTGTCATTATCCTCTCCTGAAGTCTGGCTGAAAGACCTTCCGTGAGACCCCGAAGCTGTAGACCCACCGAATCGGGGCCCCACTTTGACCTAACAGCCCTAGATCTTTGAGCACCTCTTAGCTGAAAGAGAGTGGCAGTTGCTCTATCAAAATCAATCCTTGCAAAGTGTTACTGCCAAGCATAACACAGAGTGCTGAAGGGTGGCACACAAAGCAGAGACAGGCGGGGATGAGATTAGAAGCGGAAAAGACACAGGAAGCAAGGACTCAAGCTCCTCCGTGAGGAGTAGGCCCCATCAGAGCACACAAATGTGGAAGAGGGAAGAAGTACACATTTCAGACCTAGACCCTTACTAGCGTGTGTCTTGCTGGAAGGATCAGATCCCACCCTGCTCTGTATCATAAACTATGCCCGAACTCTTAGAGGAAGTACGTAATCAACAAGTGCTTTTCCAGCCCTGACTGTGCTCTGAACACAGCTACAGATATTAGATTTGCCCAGGTAGGAAGAGACAGACTAGCACGGCCAGGGCTTCACCTCCTTCCCTTCTGGTAGTGTACCAGGGATAGTGAAAACTTGGGATGAGACCAAACCAAGCACTCACAGGTCTCGAGATGCTTCACCTCTCTTAGGAGGTGTCTGTTTTACACAGTTGCTCCTGTCCACCTCACAAACGTGCAGACTGCAGTGGTCCTGGATGCTTTCTCTCCTCCAGAGCCCATTTTCTGTTAAACTCAACCTAGGTACTCTTCTCAACAGGACACCGAGCTTTGTATGACCATGGACGTGTAGCCAATTCCCTCTCAGTTCAGTACATTCCAGTTTGTAGGTAATCTCACAGTGCTCAGGAGCTGTGTGTCCATGCCTTGTGGATAAATGCAAAGACACTCTTCTCATAAAGTAAACCTCGCTGTGTCCAGGAGAAGTAATAAGCAATTAAGTACAATATACCATGTCATCTCTTTTCTCCAATTTTGTCCAAATTGTCCAGGCTTGAATTCTTGCAGGTGACAGATGTCTTTCATTTCCATCCATAATATGCTGGACACAAAAACAAGAATCTTGTCTGTATATATCTGTGCCAAAGGGCTGGACTCTTATCAGGAATACTTTGGGACCCCTAAGCCAAAGGTCTGTTAATTTACAAGGTTGAAACAAGATTAACTTTGTTAGGGTCCTAGGAAGAGTTCAGGATCACTTCCTGTTAAGGACCATTCTCTTTATTTCCTGATTTGTTTATCTGGCAGTACTTGGGAATAAACATAGGGCTCTGCACATGCTAGACAAGTGCTCTGTCACTGGTCTATACCCCTTGGACAGCATAGCTGCAGATTCTTTGAGCCAGGATGGGGAGCCGACTCAGTGCAAAGAAGGAAACAAGGAAACTACAACTCTGGCTTGTGAGTTCAAGCAGCCAACCGGAGAGGGGGATGTGTGGATTTGATTATTCATACCCTCCACATTTTTAACTCTGCTTTCTCTGCCTGGGGCTCGCAACTGCTATTGCTTCTGATGTTATCTGCGGAAAATGATGAGTCCCCCCACCTTTAAGTCCCAGCCAAGGTCTTTCCCCCTGAGCCCTGCACCCACACTTTCTTCTCAGCCATTTCTCAGGTATTTCCACATGTATTCCAGGGACCCGGAAAACTCCCCTTCTCTCCATTTTCAAATTTCACTTATATAACCACCATCTGTCTGGCTGCACAGGCTAAAAATCAAGAATCAATCACTCCCAATCTTTTCCTCACCCGTTCTTCCTTCAACCAATCTGTCACTAAGTCCTGCCAAGTCTTGAGCCTCACATTTCTGGCCCCATGGCTCCCTCTCTGTGCCCCTCTGCCTGAGATACAGTCCTAGCCCTTCCAGCTCGCATTCACAATTTGCTGACTGACATTAAAAGGAAGATGATTGTATGCACATTTTAAGGTCATTAAAAACCATCTTTCAGGGTGGGGCGTTTCATGATATGTACGAATCAGCTGCCATCGAGGAGATAAGAAGCTTGTTGTCTGAACGCAACTAGGACAATGGGGAATGATCATCGAGGAACTGAGTAGGGGCTTGGGGGGATGGAAATTTCCCAAGTGAAAACATCAGGGGAAGACGGGGCTCTGGCTAAGTAGACTTGATGGGATAATTGTAGACAACAGGCCAGGAAGGTTGGCTACTAAACGTGATAAATGAAAATTTTCATCAGATAGCAAGGATGCTCAAGTGTCATGGTGAGCCCAAGTAGCAGGATTTGAGGTTAAAAAATGAACCAAATGAACAGCCAGTGGACCAAGGAAAGAACCCACTCCTATGACCCCTCACCATTCTTCCAAATTTCTTCCAAATAGACCACCAGGATCTTCCTGTAGTTTACACTTCAGTCTGCAGCAAAGGGGCAAATTCCCAAACACAGCAACACAGCATTCTCTTTCTCTCTCTCTCTCTCTCTCTCTCTCTCTCTCTCTCTCTCTCTCATACCTACACACCTATCCCTGGAAAGGACCAATATTTGGTATCTAATGTCTTTTCCAATCTTCTAACTACTTACCATTGGGAACTAATCCTCCAAATCCCTCTAGAAATATAACCCTTGATCAGCCTGATGCCCTGCCCTCTTCCAAGTCCAGTTGCCTCCAGGAAGTGCTCCTCCCAACTCCCATTGATAGGCAGAGTCCAGTTCTGAAAGCAAATCCACATCTACCTCCATTGATGCCTATTTTCTACTAAGCTGAGGACATGGCCCGGAAGTTGATCTACAGTAATAATACTAATAAAAATAACAGTGAGTAATTGTGTTTCCTATCATGGTACTCACAGTGATGCTTGTAGCCATTTACTGACCAGGGTTTATTTTCAAATGATTTTGAGGGGGAGGGTGTGAAAGAATGACTTCCCTTTGTCCCCTGTGGAGAAGCTGAGTGTACGCCACCACATGAGCATGGAGTATGGAATGGGAGACTGAGTCTCAAACTCCAGAACAGAACCTTTGCTTCTCCTCAATATGGAGCTATGTCACTTTACACAGGGCCACTGTGCCCTGGGTACAGACAAAGGTGTGGGAGGTGGCTAAAGCCAAGAGTCAAAGAGTTGTGACGTAACATGACAAGAACAAGTGTTGGGTGATGTGCTCACCAACTGGACAAGCTGTCATAGTCAGAGTGGATCACTCTGGGAAGATGCCACACATTCTGGAGGAACTAGGCAGTTGGTCATGGTGCTCTGGACACGTTTCTGTTTCTGAAGGGAGTCTTTCTTGGAGGTTTATTAAAATAAGCTCATGGCTTGGCATCGTTCTCAGGTCTGCCACATGGCATGTAAGGGACCCTGGTTTGATTCCTAGTAAAGGACAGCAGCAAGGGGCAGAAACAGGGAGAGATCTGGAATAAAAACTTTGAACAAAAAAGATTTCTCTTTCCAGTGTTCTAATAAAATTGTAAAATTTGGCTCAGTTCAACCACCTGAATCCCCTCTCTGTCACTCTTGCCTGGGCTAAGCAAGAAAAACCTCAAGCTGAGAAAGTTGAGGGATGAATTTGCGGCTCCCTGGACAGTGCCAGCAATAGGGCTAGGAGGCATTACTAGGAAGTTTAAAAACCTCACACTACTTTGCAATGATCACGTAAGAATTGTCACAGGGGAACCCAGTAAGACTGCAAGTTCTCCTTGCTCTACACTGCAGGACTGAGAAGGGAGATGAAGGAGATTAATTACTTTCCCTGCTAATCAATGCAAAGACATATTTTTCTGTTCCTCCATCTCATAATTTTTATTTCATCTAGTTTGGGCTTTTTTAGGGTTGCCAGATGTCCCAGTTTCAGTGGGACAATCCTGCGTTTGGAAGGTATGTCCCATCTGCTCTTGAAAATATTTCTGTTCACTGCTCTCTTGTCGACTGTGGGGTTTTTAAGAGTTGCCAGCCAGGGTAGAGCTGCTGGAGAGGAGATGATAAATTATTGTAACACTGTAAAAAAAAAAATCACTCACATCCACCAGCACCTCACCTCAGCGACGCTTTGAATTAATTCCGCAGGAATGTTTATCGTGAAAGGTGAGTCACCAGATCTCCATCTGGGGATTGGAAACTCTTTCCACTGGGCCTTTGAGAAGACGCAGACTGGGTAGGAAGAAATCTATGGAAGGATTCCTGGACTGGCCACAGGAACACCTGTCTCTGCCATTTTCCTGGAGAGTGACTTAAGGTTGTTTGCTTAAAAGGAAAAGCAGAGGAAAACATTGAGCAACTACTGTCTACCTGGCGTTATGCTTGGCAATTCAGGTAAAATATCTAGTTAATTTCTACAGTAAGTTGGGTGGCATAGGTTTATAGTCCCGTCTTGCAGATAAGAAACTTAAAGCTGGGAGGCCGCAAGCCCAGCACCTGCTGTAATCCCCGTCCCCACTGCAGAGGCTAACCTTCATCTGCCAGGCTGCCTTCCCAGGGTCCCTAACAGGCTCCTGTGATCCCAGGAGAACCTGCCAATCTGCCCTTTGGGGGAAGCTCTGAATGGACAAGATATGCAAAAACCGTCTCCGTCTGGATCTACATACTGTCTGATGTGGTTTTAAGAGGGGAATTGCTGCTGGCAGTGGTGGATGATACCGTCGTGACTTTCGGTCATTTGTTCCTCATTGTCTTCATCAGTCACACGGTGACATCCTTGTCTCTTGTAAAGGAGACACTGAGAGTGCCGCTTCGGTTCACTGTCACCTTAGGAGGGGCCACTGGGCCCATTATCCACAGCCTCTGTAACTTGTTGAGGGAGTTTATCATCATTACTTGAACAGAACAAGTCCCTGACAGTAGAGGCCCAGCAGGGCAGATACTGATGGTTGCTGCCATCCCTGATAATGGGGATCTGGGGAGTGAGTGCTATGCCAAGAGGAAAATGAGAACGTTCTGGAATCCTACATGAATGGCATTGAGTGAGTCCATTAGTGTGCACTGACCTCCATCATACAGACAGACAGCCTTGTGTTGTTTTGTTTCCCATGCATCTGGCTCAATGGGAAGAAAGCGGCTCTCCACTGCGGCCCTTTGGTAGTGTCTCCAAGTGGCAAATGTGCACGTGGGTGAAAGACCCTAAAATACAGCTCTCCCGTCAGCTGCCATCGCTTTGGACGCCCTCCTGGCAGCGACAGAGACGCCGCACGGCCTCCTCACTCTGTTGTTTTGCTCTTGCCCTTCACGAAGCCATTTCTCTCCAAAATGATGAAAATCTTCCTTCGAGTTCAGCTCCCTGCACACGCACCCTTCCTGGCCTCTCTCTGCTTCTTGTGGATGGCTGGGCATCTACTTTCTGTACGGCCTGGAAGTACTGGGGGGACCCCACTCACCCCTTGCACTTACAGAGGGACGTGTGTACACACCTGTGCATCCCATCCGATCCTCAGAGGCTCCTCAACAGCAAAGTGGGGGGATATCTTTTTCTCTCTGGCTACAGAACTAAACAGAACACCCAGCTGGGCAGCAGGGCCATTGCCAATGTTCTACTGACGAAAAGATTTAGCTCTCCTCTGATATTCTGTATTACTGCAAGAAAATGATTGGTTTCAATTCCTCTGTATTCTCAGCTGTGAAATGGGGCTTCTTGCCTCTCCCACGTGCTCTGCCGAATTTCCTTTTCCTGAAGCTGGTGCTTGGGACATGTGGACTTTCCTATTGCTTCTCAATACTTGGAACTCTTCTGTGCTGGGAAAAATCCCCATGGTGATTTCTCCCACTGTGTGGTCACTTTGTGCTCACCTGTCCGCATCCCTCTAGGTATGAATTCCCAGGAAGCGTGCCTATGACTGAATTGTTTGAGACTGAATGAAGAAAGACTCATAAATCGTTGATGGGAAGCAGCTTGTCTAAATTCCCACCCAGCCCACAGCCTCCTCCAGGGAGAAGGAAAAAAAAATGAGTCCAGAAGTGCGGGGTACTGACAGAGACATGAGAGGGGGTGTGTGTGTGGGAGGGTTGCCCTGGCTGCCTGACAACTTTTAGTATGCAGAGCAGTCTGTGAACAGCTTGTTAAAATAGCCCCCAGAAACCTCCCTCAGAGATCCTGAGTCCCACTAGGAAGTAGCACCCAAAACCACACCTTAAGATGCTCCCAGATGTTCTCCAGGGCTTGATTTGATCAAAGTAGATGGTGACCCTGTCTTTAGGATTGATAGACAACCCTGTAAACTATCTAAACGGCTCCCTGGCAGGACCTAAGATTGAAGAGTTGAATTCCTCGATTGTCCTCTGGGTGGCGCTGTGTAGATGCGTCAGCTCAACAGAAGGCGTCCCTCCCCCACGGCCACCAAGCTCTTCTAACCTCATTTCTCACAGGGGCCCCAGGTGGGGATTCGGCTGAAAGCCAGGGTTGCCAACACCAGGGATTTATATGAGGCAATGTCTGGCGAGTACAAGGTCTCAGTCTCAGTCTCTGCTCACTCTAACTGGGGATCAAAATGTTTCAAAGACAGGACACAGGGTCTCTGTGGTGATTTTGCATCTCACACAAAACAATATCAGAGTGGCTGGGTGTTCAGAGCCTGCATTATTAGTCTTCAGACTGTCGTTTGTGACTACAGAAGTAACGTGTGCTTTTGTGGATGATTTCAAAAAAAGCATATAAACAAAAATAATTTTTAAAAGTCAACTGAAATCACACCACCCACGGCTAACCACTGTTAACATTTACTGTGTTTCCTTAAATGGATACTGTTTGGTAACCTGCTTTTTCTACCTTAACAATATAACAAGAACATTTTCCAGGGTAGGAACCACATTAAAATCACTTTTTAAAGCTGCATAGTATTATAGTAGTTCATTTACAGATGGACCATGGTTTATTTAACCAATTCCATATTGTGAGACATTAAAAATTCCTGTCTGTCATTCTTCTCTCGTCCTCTCCCTTTCTCCCTCTTTCAGCGTCTTTTGCTTTTATGGTCAATTCTTCTGTAAGCTCCCTCACAGTTACCCAGTTGCTCTTTGTGCACTCCGATACGTCCTTATAATACACATTCCTAGAAGTGGACGCAGGGTCATCCAAAGCACCGAGCCTTTCGTCCTAATGGCTTTCTGTGGAGTTTTCCCATTGCCTTGATAGTATTAGGAAATAGGAGAGACCCCAGGGGTCTCCTTGCAGGAACCCTGTGAAGTCCTCTGAGAATTTCCTTGCTATTACTGGGGCACAGTTCTGTGCTGGAACAACTTACCAATGCTGTCTCCTCCAGAAAGTAAAGGAATCATAGCTGTGGAAAACCTTCCCTGAAGGGTCTCAATTCCACCTTATTCAACAGGGCAGTCAGCGAGCTTGTTTCTTCTGCCTCTGCCTTGTGGGATTAAAAGATTGCAAGTCCACTGACCTGATCCAGGAATTACTTCCATAGGAGATACGAGAGGGTGGTGGTAGTCTCAAGGTAATGGCTACTGTAAATACAACAGTCTCTGTTTCGGAAAATGATGGCAACCGTCTTTTTCCCACCATTCTCAATTCCTAGGATCCAGGCAGTGGGAGAGGGTGGGACTCTGTACTTTCCTCAGTGTGGTATATGAAGTTCTCAGTAATGCCAGTATGAAATTATTAGAATCAGCTCCATCCTAACAATAGAAAGAGGAATGGAGGCTGACCCTGGCCAAAGCTGAAGCTCTGTAAGGCACTGCAGTCGGGGAGGAGGTAATATAAGACACCAAACAAGACCAGAAAGCCATAGGAATGACTTAGCAAGAGACAAGAAACGCAGCGAGCCAGTGAGTCAAGTCAGCAAGTGCCAATAGTTCAAAAACAAGGGCAGGTGCACAAGCTTGAATGGTACAGGGAGCTTTTGCTTGGAGTTTGTTTTTATCAGCTTGCATGAGCACTATGCGTATAAGACTCACATAGAGGCTCTACACAAATCCATGGAATCTCTGTCCTGAGCTAAAAAAAAAAAAAAAAAAAAAAAAAAAAAAACAAAACTGGCCATACTGGCCATACAGGCAGAACCTACAAGAGAACAAGTTTGCAGGGTTAGAATAGACCAAGTGACAGAAACTGACTACGGCAATTGGGATACTAGGCAGAGGTGACATTGTTTGTTTCAGAGTTAGGCAAAACCTTTATCAAGGAAAATAAGTTCCTGGCCCAGGAGGGAAGTCAGATTTAGATCGAGTCTTGCCCCATTTCTGTACATTCATTATGCTGGGAGCAAGAAAGGATCCTGGGATCAAAGGTTTCCTCTCACGGCAGGAGCTACTGTCTGGCCTGGCAAATATTTTAACCCAATGGGCTAATGGGAATGAAACAGGGCTGTGTGCAGACAGAGAGGCAGACCTTAGTATACCCCCGACTTGTCTTCCATATAGATATTTTTTCACAATTTAGGGAAATTGATTAAAACTAGTTACTAAATTGTTTTCATAGAATTTTGCAGCTGTAATGTGGAGGGAAACAATGCACAATGAAAAATAAGGTAGTGGTATAATTCTATTTCTGATGGAATATTTATATATAACAGAAAAGGATATGGAAGGAAACACACCAGTATTTGAACAGTGTGGAAAAGAGCAATAAATATGTAGATAGGAAGCCAAGTGAGAGGAAAGTGGGGGCGGGAAAGTGAGGAGGACACAGGGATAAGACAGCCCTCATAGACCCACTGAACTACTTCATTTAGGGCCCTCCCAGCTGAAATTTCCCATATTAGTACCTCTAGCTGGAAACCAAGGCTTCAACACAGAGCCAGTAGGGGGCATTGCATAGTCAAAACTATAACATTCTTTAGCCTATTGTTATAGTACTGATGTTCTTTTCAACTTTTTTTTAAAATATCTTATTGTCACTCTAATTTTCTATATTATATTTTTGGCCTAATAAGTTGTGCCATTTTATAACCAAGCTAAAATGTGGTAGTTTGAATGTAATGAACTCTATAAGCTCAGAAGGAGTGGTCTTGTTGGAAGAAGTGTGTCACTGTGGGGTGAACTTAGAGGTCTCCTTTGCTCAGGCTACACCTAGTGAGACAGTTCACTCCCAGGTGCCTCCATATTAAGATGTAGAATTCTCAGTTCCTTCTCTAGCTCCATGTATGCCTGCACACTGCATGTCCCATCATGATGATAATGACCTAAACCTTTGAACTATAAGCCACCCAATTAAATGTTTTCCTTTGTAAGAGTTGCCATGGTCATGGTGTCTTTTCACAGCACTAGAAGCCCTAAGGCAGAAATTGGTACTGGGGCTGGGCTATTGTTGCAAAAGGCCAGACCATGTTTTTATCAGAAGGAATATGGACTTTGAAACTGTGGATGTAAAATGCAGTTGAATGCTTTAAGTGGAGCTTAATGGGTCATCCTAGTAAGAACATGGAAGATAGTGGTGCTAAGGATGATTTGAACTGTCAGGGCTGACTCAAGAGGTTTCAGAAGAGAAGAATTTTAGTATGTTGCCTAGAGATTGTTCTTGAGATATTTTGGTGAAGAATGTGGCTGCTTTTTGCTGAAGAGTTTGTCTGAGGCTAAAGTGAAGGGTTTTGGATTAATTCCATTGGCAGATGAAATCTCAAAACAACCTAGTGTAGACTCTGCCATGTAGTTATTAGTTCTAACTCTAATGGAGATTTATAATGATAAAGAGCAAGCTGAGAAAGTAAAAGTACAAAATGTACAATTTGAAAAGAAAAAGAGCACCAAGAAGTAAAGTGCAGCTAGATCCTGTGTTCAGGGAGATAAACAGATTAAGAAATGGAATAAAGGGAGTAGTGATCTCAGTATAAGATCCCGCCCAGCTAAGTTTCCAACTTATGACAAGGAATTAAAGGAAAGTTTAGAGTTGGGTGTGGTGGTGCACACCATTAATTCCAGGACTCTAGAAGCAAAGACTGGTGGATCTCTGAGTTTGAAGTCAGCCTGGTCTACAGAGAAAGTTCCAAAACAGCAAAAGTGAGGAAGCGAAGTAAACCATGGAGAACAGAAAGATGGTGAAAATATAATCGAAAGACCTTTGAGTTTTAAGACCAGTCTGGTCTACAAACCCAGTTTCAGGACAGCCAGGTTTAGGTACTGATGAAAAACAGAAAGTTGGTTATGTGGTTTGAAAAAAAATGGCCCCCAAAGGGAATGACACTATTAGGAGGTGTGGCCTTGTTGGAGGAAGTGTATCACTGCAAGGGCAGACTTTGAGGTCTCTTTTTCCCAAATGTCCTTCCGTGTGACAGTCAGTCAACTTCCTGTTGCCTGCAAGATGGAGCACTCTCATCTCCAGCACCACATCTGCCCACACGCTACCATGCTTCCCTTTAGGGTCATAATGGGCTGAAACTGTAAGTGAGCCACCCTCAATTAAATGTTCTCTTCATAGGAATTGCTGTGGTCAAGGTGTCTCTTCACAGCAAAGGTAAACCCTAAGACACTCGTGAAGATATAATTGAACAAGAGGGCCATGTTTTAGCCCCAGCAAGCAATACAACTTGGCAGCTTCAGTCACATTGTTCTGGCCTTAAAGGGAGAAAAAGGAGGCTATGGAATATTACTTCATGACTAAAGAAAGCCACTGAGGCCAGGCATGTGACAGTGTTCCCGAATGAAGACCTACAGAGGCCACGTGTGAAGCTGTGAAAGAGAAGCCTGGATTGCCTTGGAGACCCCAAGATGTTGGAGACACCAGGACCATGGAATACCTGTTGAGGAGAGCTGCTAACAGGGAAGGGAACCAGGCCAAGAGAAAGTGGGTTGGAAGAGTTGGAGTTCTGAAGAGTGTTTTGACATCAGACTTGGAGATGCAGAGTTTGGAGTTTGCTCAGCTGGTTTTTGGTCTTGCTTCGGTTCAGTATTTCCTCACAATGCTCTCTTCGCTACATTTTAGAAAGGTAATGTATATCTTGCACCATTATATGTTGGAAGTATATGATCTTTTTTTTATTTTGATTTTATAGGGGATTGCATTTAAGAGATTGCATGAATCTCAGAAGAGACATTGAATTTTGGATTTCAGTCAGTTAACTAATTGATTATAGCACACACATAGTGAGTAATAGAAATACAATGATTATAGTTAGACCAATTGAAGATTCAACTGTAGAGAGTTCTTAACTCATGGAACAGACTCAGCCATTGCCATGTAATCTGATTTTATAACTCTCTGATTAAAAGCACCTTCGTTGGTCCTTTAAATAATGCTACTCTCAGAAGCCAAATATTAATAAACAAAATCCTAAAGGCTGGTGGGGCATACTTCCTTATGAGCTGTTGGTCAGAGAGACCCTCAGAGGCACCTAAAATGTAATGAGCTTTGCTAAATGCTCTTGTTTACTCATCTAAATGGGACTGTAAGACCCTGCTGTTGAAGATACTTGGTTTGCAGGACAAACACACTTGGTTTGCAGGACACAGAGAAATCAAGCTGAATCTGACTACAAGTTTTCTCCCTCCTGGCTGGCTTTCACAATGTTTAAGGGTGAAAACTGCTGAGAGGAGGAATTATTGGTTACCCCCATAATAGTCATGCCTAGAAAGATATGCTCACCAGCATAGTAGAGGGATGACTGTTGTGGAAGTAACCAGCTACTCTCAAATTTGAGGCTTGCACCACAGGAGATAATTCTTGTCTCATTCTGTAAACCTGGTTAAGGACCTATGGCAAACACATAGGCATCCTCATGAATATTAACCTTCATCAGGCGATGAAAGGAGACAGAGACAGAGACCCACATGGGAACACCGGACAGAAATCTCAAGGTCCAAATCAGGAGCAGAAGGAGACGGAGCACGAGCAAAGAACTCAGGACCACGAGGGGTGCACCCATACACTAAGACAATGGGGATGTTCTATTGGGAACTCACCAAGGCCAGCTGGCCTAGGTCTAAAAAAGCATGGGATATATCCGGACTAGCTGAACATAGCGGACAATGAGGAATACTGAGAATTCAAGAACAATCGCAGCGGGTTTTTGATCCTACTGCATGTACTGGCTTTGTGGGAGCCTAGGCAGTTTGGATGCTCACCTTACGAGACCTGGATAGAGGTGGGCAGTCCTTGGGCTTCCACAGGTCAGGGATCCCTGATTGCTCTTTGAGCAGATGAGGGAGGGGGACTTGATCGGGGGAGGGGGAGGGAAATGGGAAGCGGTTGCGGGGACGAGGCAGAAATCCTTAATAAATAAATAAATTTAAAAAATCAAAAAAAGAACCTATGGCTGGGGTGCCCATTGGCTCTAGTAGACAGCTACTACTGTGGTTCACTAAATGGACATCGTCTCAAAAGTCCTTCTCTCTGCAGTAGACAGTGGTTAATACAGAGACTCACAACCGCTCTAACTGCGGAGCATACTCAGATATGGATATGGGAGCAACAACAACCGCACAATAAGACGCATCATGTTTTTTAATAAGACGCATCTTTAATGGAGCATAAATGATGAGGTATTGCTGAGTAAGGGGGCTCCCTTCGGTAAGCACAGCACTCAGGAAGCTGAAGTAGGAGGATCACCAACCACAAGTTCAAGGCCAGATTGTGTTTCATGGTGCATTCCAGGCCAGGCCAGCCTGGTTACAGTATGAGTCTCTATCTCAAACAACATTTAAAAATAAAACCAAATAAAAAAAGAAAGAGAAAACACAAATGCATTTATGATACAAAGTAAATTATATCAACTGGGATATCACTGTTCACCAGCCAGAGTAGTAAAATTTAAAACCAAAATTATGAACCCTAAGACAGACAGAAGCAGACATTTTCATTTGCCTTTTGAAATATAGCATTTATTAAAATGTCTAAAGATATTTTTACTGAACTCCTTTCCTTTAATTTCTCAAATAAACACATTAACATAAATGCATAAACACTCAAGCATCACAGTGTAGGGTTAGGGGAGAAAGAAATGTGTCTGACGTAATAATTTTATACTAAAGGTCTAAATACACCATGCAAGGAAATGTATTAAATATATTTTAGACTGTACGGATGGAATAACTTTGTGTATCTAAAAGAAGAGAGATGTAGGTTTCTTTTAATTTTAGAAAGACAAAAATATCATTGAGAATGATTTCAGCAAGCCACAGAATAGTTTGTAGACTATAATACCAATGGGGTGGATTTTAATTTTTTAAAACTTATATGTTTTTATTTTATATGTATAAGTAGTTTTGCCTGCACATATGTCTATGTGCCACATGTGTACAGTGTCCAAGGAGGCCAGAAGAGGGTATCAGATTCTCTGTAACTGGGGTTGCAGACAGTTGATAGCCGACACATGGGTTCTGGGAATCGAATCCTGATCTTCTTGCAAGGCTAACAAATGTTCTTACCTGCTAGTAGGTCTCTCCAGCCCCTGCCAATAGATGTTTAGGAATAAAAACCAAATATAACTAACATGTAAACACATCTATTGCTATATCTGGGTCTAATATATCCATCAGACCCTTGTGAAGAGCATGAAGCAGGGCCATCTACAATCTCCATAATCAAGAGAACTAGGCCTCACTTCTCTCTCCTTAGCTAGGAACAAGTGTTCATCCAACCTACAACAGTTTAACTCTAGGTACACGAGGGCAGACAGTAGCAGTGTCTTTATTCCCGAAAGGAAAACTTGACCCAACAACTGTCACCTTGAAGAAGACTCATTTCCACTAAAAATTCTTCTCTGGGCCTTGTGGGAACCACTAGATGGATTATTTGTTTGTTTGTTTGTTTTTATGTTCTCAAAAGCCTTTATGAAAGGAAAAACTGGACTTACCTACTTGACATCCATGACTTCCTCTTTCTTCTTCCCACCTCCTGACATCTCCAAAGTTCATGAACACTGAGATTTAGGCTGTGGTACAAGAATACATGACCCTTGCAGCTCAGGAGCTGCCATGCAGGGTATGGTTCTCACTCATGTGGGCTAACTGTGTGCCTTCCTCATCACTCAAGATCCCAGACTCATGTAACAGCTTCACCTGGGATAACCAGATAATCTGGGCTCTTGGCAGAAAGCAAACAAACAAACCAAAGTTAGTCACAGCCCACATATCTCTATTACCTCCACTCATGAAAGATAGACATCTCTATTTTTCAGGTTTTGTTTGCCAAAGCAAACGTCGTGACCACACTTGAGTGGAAGAGGAGGCGAGTCAGTGGACAACAATAGAGAGAACAAAATGAAGAGTCACAGTTTGCAGGCCACACCGAAAGAACGATTGAGATATCACTTATGGAAGGGTCCAGAAGAATGAGGAAGTCAATGAAGGGCCTAAGCCTAGTGGACCATGTTCTTATTGCTCTTGCTCTTTGTGATGAGCACCCTTCTATAAGTTTCTCCGGAGACAATGGAAAAGAGTGAACAGTATTCTAAAGAAGCAATGCAGTTAAAAAATCAAGAGATCAAAAGTCAAAAGTCTATGTTTGTAACCCCACTGTTTTACTCTCTGGATTAATGCTGTTCAAGAAATTATGATTTGAGACACATATGTATTGAAATTTTCAGTATCCTCAGTGGAGCACAGAAAAAGGAATTAATCTTAATAGGTTTTGTTTAGCTAGATTGCATCCAAATTATTATTTTACCAAGTGATCAATATAAAATTGTTGTTGAAATACTCACATTAAAATTCATGCCAAGTCGTATAAATCTGACTTCCATCTATCCTTACCACAACCTAAATTCAGATGCTAAATTTTCCTCAGAAATAATTGATCTGTATTTAGATTTACAGCTTAAAAAGTAGGTTAACACATCCAAACTTCACTGAATGTACTCACGATTTTCCAGCAATTGAGTCTACTATCCATTTTTAAATTTGAATTAACTTAGATAAAGTGCAATTTCAGATTCATTTTTTAGTTACGCTCATCCCATTCCCAGGTCTCAATGGCCACCTTGGTGAGCACCTGCCATGTTGCTCTACCAGACTGCTCAGTGCAGATTTAGAATGTGACCTTGGAGATTGTGGTCTCCTCCCCGAAGACCAGGTTTCCTGTGTAGATCAGGAAAGGATTGAGCCAATTTATCTTTCTGCTATTCAGAGGTTTTGTTTCTATTGTTGCTGTTTTGTTTTGTTTTCATAGGTACGAAGTCAGAGCTAGTAGAGTGTGCCACAATCTCCTCTTCACACTACTCACCGGTTGGTTTCTGAGTTGGTTTCTACAGCAATGAGTTTCAGAGATCTCCGGACTGTTCCAAAAGCTAAGTGAGACCAACCATGCAATCCATTTAAGAATTGCAATATTAAGTTGAAGTCTTCTCATTCTACTCTTCAGATGCCTTTGCCTGCTGCTCTTATGTACTTCAGTGTTTGGTCCTAGATTTTGAACACACGGCAGCCATACCTGAATCACATGGAAAGGTTGTGGGCATACCGTAGCCTATTGCCAACTACTTCCTTGTATCATTTTTCAGCGTTTTTACCTGTTCTGGGAGGGTCCTGGCCTTACCACAGATCAAGTTTTCAAATTCATCTGCCCATACAAAAGAAGTAAATATAATTTCTAACTTTCTATTTGACCTGAAGAAGCCAAGAAAGCGAGTTCAGAGTTTCACATCTGCTGCCTTGGTTTTAGATAACTTTATAACAGACTGTGTAAGGAGCATGGTATGTAAATTTCAAACATTTTTATATGAATAATCTCACTTGAACATTCAGCACTCATATTGGTATGAATGAAAGAAAGAGTTTAAAATCAGGCAGTCAGTAAGTAGAAACATCTGGATTATAAACACAGCCTTCTACATCCTTGCTCAGTGCTCTAATACACCACCTGTCTCTGCCACACCAAGTGTCTCCTGGGGTGGTATCAATTTAGGCACCTTCTTATGTGCCCACAACAGTCTAAGGATCTTATTCACTATTTCAAAAATTAGACTCCTGGCAGGTGCTTTCCACATCCTAGTACCAAATTCTAAACTTAAAATCAAGAACAAATAAAAGTGATACTATTACTCCAGTAACCCATCAGTTGGTATGGCCGGTGCCACTGCTTCCAAAGGCTTGTTTTCAGGGGGCTCCATGGGGCAAGGAAATGGTGACCATTCAGTACTTCAATTCCAAACAGAAGGACATTGTCTTCTGCAGAAAGGCTTCTGTGTCCACAAGAAAAAATGTGAAGATACAATGAGTACAGAAGGACAATCAGGGACAAGGGACTCTCCATTCCTCTCACACAAGAGTAAAATGAGATGAGCGTCAACGGAGCTCTTGAAACAAGCCCATAAGGAAGCCTTCCCGACTGACTGTGTTTCAGCTTACCTATAACCATGGACACAGCAAGAGGAGAGAAAGAAAGAGATCTAAGTGATGTCATCTCACTACACCACATGACAGAAGAGGGCCTCAGAACACAGAGATCAAGGGGACAGGAGCTGCAGCGTCTCCCAATCTCAACCATGTTCGTGATAACCGGCTCCAAACAAAAAGAGGTTGGTGTGGAAAATCAGACAGGCAGAGTAAACTAACAGGCTGAAACTGTGAAAATGATAAGACCACTTGTTCTTTCCCAGACTCGCTTGGGAGAGGAGGCAGACCTGAGGATGATCTTCAGAAGGTCTTCTTGGCTTTTTAGTAGTTCTAGTGCTACATTCCTACATTTCGAGAGCTTTCTAAGGAACCACTCTTCACTTCTGAAAACATCCAAAGTGCAATCGAAAACAAAGGTAAAGATTTTTTCTCAGTCAACCAAGTTGGAGACAGATGAGGGCATCATCCTGGTCTTGGAGCAGGAGTTCTAGGAATATAAAGCTACACGTGATTTCAGCCCTAAGTAAGCACAGTCTAATTATCCAAGGGGGTCCTTGGTGGGCTGTCTTTGGGAATGCATTGCCTGGCCCTCATTGGGTACACTTTATCTATTGTCTTGAACAAGGAGTCCTTTGGGAAACACATGTCTCAGTGAGCTATGAGATCCTAGTCTATAGGTTCTGAAGGTCCCCCTTCCTTTCCTGTCTGTGAAAGCAGATTAAGTCTTAGGAGCTAAGTCTCTCTTCCCTCCCAGCCCTTCCGTTTTCTATCCTGCCCTAAGACATCTTCATGGTCCAGTTGCAAATCCAATGTCCAACTAATGTCTCCTTCCTGGCCTGTCCTCTGAATGGATGGTGTCCCAAGTAGTGGGACTTTTGGAAAACTTCAGTAGATCAGAGGACAGAATGTGGGCAACCCAGTCCCACACTATGCAAGAATAACTATGGTGAGGAGAAACCTTCTGTATATATCCCCATGACATCATCCACAGATAGCTAGTTCACACCTCTCTTCTTAAAAACCACCCAGAAATCCAGGTACGATGCATACACCTTTAATCCCAGAATTTGTAAGATAGAAGCAACAGATTTCTATGACTTCAAGGCCATTTTAGACTACACAGTGAATTCCAGGCCAGGCAGAACTACATAGTGAAACTCTGTCTCCAAAACTAGGGTGGAGGACTGAAGAGATGTCTCAGTCCTTCAGAGTATTGACTGCTCTTTCAGTTTGACTTCCCAGCACCCATAGCCAGCTCATAGTATCTGTAACTCCAGTTCTAGGGGTTCTGATGCCTCTCCTAATCATCATAGGTCCCTGTTTGCATGTGGTATACACACACACACACACACACACACACACACAGGCACTTACTCAGACACATAAGTAACTAAATAAATAACATCAATTAGAGAGCACAGTCACTAAGGGAAAGGGACCTGTGTCTTTCACATTCTGGGCAATGATCCTGATGTCTACCAGAGCAACCTTCGGTGGTGACAATTTCATAAGTTGGGCAAATCAGTAATGTTTTGCTTGAATAAAGAACTATATAGCATAAAGCAAACCCCAGAAGGGCTGAGAGCTACTTCACCATTCACAGTCTCGGGTGGAGACAGTATGAAGCATGTCTCTTATTTTCTGTATCTGATGCTGGCAACTGGGTAAAGTAGACATAGTAAGAAGACAGTAAGATATAGTACAGGACTCAGCAGAGCACACTTTCCCTTTCTGTTCTGTGTGAAACCAACCAAACCAACCACACCAAACCATTGAACCATGCAGTACCCCCACCCCACCCCTCATCACCACAGAGCTAGAGAATAGATCAGTTCAAGCAGTTCTCATGCCCAAAGACCCTCAGACATAATTCTAACAAGCCAATCCTAAACCTCTGTGTCTTAGATCTGCTCTTCTTTCCAGCTAAAACCACATTGAAAGTTCTGGCACCTATTTCCTCTGCCCCTTGCTGGGTCTCTCAGCCTCTAACCAACTTTTTGCTTCCCATGTGGCCCCACATTTAGTGCTCCGTGTCTCTTGTTTCCGGGGAACTGTGAGTATAGATGTCTTAACTTCACAGCAGTCATTTTAGTCTGGACACCTTACTGTAGCTGATTGAAATAAATCCTGAGTACCCTTTCACAAAAAATGCAGTTGTGGACCAGGTGAGCCATAGCCTGTGTTTAGTAAGCAGGAGCTGGTATTAGTAGGCATAGCAATTGGTTTAGGGAATGAGAACAGCTTGCCAGCAACCTTGAGCAGCTATGCAGCTGAAGTCTTGCTAGGCAGCTTCCTACAGCAGGGAGCATGGGCAGTCCAGAGTGTGGTGGTTTCCAGAATTAGAGCAGACCCCGTCCTAACCACAGCACCTATAAGCCAGTTTGAATGGGTCAGGCAGAAAGAGGTAGGCAGCCTGGAGCTAGCTAATATCTGCTGATTTCCTTTATCCTGTCTCTTAGCCATGGTTGGGAGGCTGATGCTCTTTTAGAGACAATAATTACATTCTGGGGCAGCAAGAACAAATGGAGGTATAAGGGAGGCTTCCACTGAACTCAATATGATGGCGTTTAGACAAGGCAAGAGGTGTGAAGCACAGCCCAAGGCTGACCAGGGCAAAAACAAAAGCTCCTCTCCAATGTGCTTTTTCATCAGAGTTAGAGGCGACATGTGTACAGGGAAGATGGGATCAGTATGCTAGATGTACATTGTTTGGAGCATGTTATCTTTTGATGCACACCATATCTACCAAGGAACTAAGTGAAAAGCTTCAACAAATTGAAACTGGAAACCTATGATTGACTTCCCTGCTCTAATAAACTTAAATTCCCCAAGGTTGCCAACATCTGATACAAGTCCACTCCAAGCCTCGAAAAGCATTAAGAAAACATGGATGAAGGTTCTGGGGGTTTGTTGGGCTGTCTGTCTCATTGTTCCCTTGACATAGGTGACAAAGGCAAGGAGAGAGAAGAAGGGAAACAGATTTTTACCTGATGCTCAATTGATTTCCTCTTGCCAGAGCACAGCTGCATCTCTCTGTGTTCAAACTCTATCTACTTCAAACTGCATCTTCTTCAAACTGCTATCTTCTAGTTCTTCTCGGCGAGGCCATGGCCCCAAGGACAGGTGAAGGGGAACATAACCCAAGTTGAGGAGTCATGTGGCTTTCCCCAACCTCAGCAATAGACAGTATTTTCCATCTCTTTGTGGCTTTGGGGGTTGCAAAGTGTCTTTTAAGAGTCTCAACCTTGCTACTATGGACATTTTTGCTTGGTTATTCTTCTCATTACAGATGTTAACTGTGCCCTTGACCTTGGCACTCTAGAGGTCAGCAGCACCTCTCATCTCACTGATTGTGGCAATCAAAATTGTCTCCAGTGGCCAGAAGTCTGCTGAGGGAACACCCACCCCCTCGTTAAGAGCCTTACCCTGGCCCACACAGAAGCTAGGCTGAGAAAGACTGCGGCAGAGGATAAGAGGGCCAGGCAGGACCTTGCATTGACTGGAAGGTGTCAGTTTTGGGCTGCTTGACAATGGACTCCCTACAAATGGTGAGCTACAGAGGCATAATACAGGTCTGGGGGCAAACACCAGGGCTACAGAGGCCGTGGAATGAGCCCTAGCCCGTGTGTTTCTCGTGTCTGAGCTTGGGCAGAGCATACTGTGTTGGTTATTTAAGTGGGAGCAAAGGCCTCTCATGACAGGTTTCTTGTTGACCTTGTTCCCGCAGCTAACAACTCTTGGGAAACATGTCAGGGACCAATGTAGTTGTGCAGCCCTCAGGGCTGCCTTAGACAGTGGTTTACCTGCTCACTCTCTGACTCCGACTGAGAGAAACCCTTCTCATCACCCTTTGCCTGTGCTTTCCCACAGGAGAGCCTGGGGCAGCTTAGATCCTGACCCTCTGCTGCTTGCTTCTCTGGTGTGTTCTTAGCTCAGGAGCTGTTTCTCCATGTAGTTTTCCATGAACCACAAGCACATGTGTGTGCTCATGTGTGCGCGCACACACACACACACACACACACACACACACACACATGCACACATACATACATGCAGAGAGAGAGAGAGAGAGAGAGAGAGAGAGAGCACGAGAGAGAGAGAGAGGAGACATGAAGCCCCACCTGTAGGTTCCTATGAGTCCCCATGGTCTTCAAGGACTTCCTTCATGGCATCATGTGCCCCCTTCTTGAGATTTTTGGTTTAGTTTTATTTATCAGTAGTGTCGTTGAACCAATTACCAGTTTTGGTCTTCCTCCCTGCTCCTGCCCCAACATAGGACAGGGCATACCACTGTGCGATGTTACCAGGAGGTAAAGCAGATCTGATAAAAATGACTTCTTGACTTCTTAGAGACTCCTGACCAGACCAAGACTGTCCACAATCTACAGTCAATCAGAAAGATTGGAGATCAAAGTAGCTCTTAACTATTTCTGAGCAACACAAATGAAAGACTCCAAAAAAGAAAGAACCATATTGCCAATAATGAGAAGAACATGCCCTGTGTAGAAAGGCCTTTGTCCAAAGTGCCAGCCTGTAGCCCTTTTTCTTCCGAGTAAGGGCTGAGAGCTCTCGTCTCCAGCCTGGCACCGACGTGGTTAAAGCCTCGCCATTTGCTGTGTGAGGCTGATTCTGCTGACTTTATTTCAAGCAATCAGAACTACCTAATTTGCATTCGCATTCACATCAGTGGCCCATATGTTAGCCCTGTTTAAAAGCTATAGGCTCGCATTCATTACGAGAGACTTGGCTCCCCTCCTTATCTCTTCACTTGAAAATTACTGAGACACTGTCGCTACAAAGGGTTATATTTAGCAAAAGCCCAGTGTCTCCCAGTGCATATCTGTCTCTGCCTGTGTCTGTGTCTGAGAGGGATCTGATATTTGCATCTTTCTCCAAAATATCGTATAACTTTCAAAACTGGGAAAGGAAGAACCCTCTCTCGCCACCCCTTTGCATGTGACAGCGCTGCCTCCTACCTAAGGCATCATTAAAATACCATGTCGCAATATTTCAGAGCATATGATTCCAGACCATGCCCTAGGCCTCTGATAAGCAGGCCCCTTTGGAGAGCCACAATAGGAAAGTCGATCCTTCTTGAGAAGGTCCCAGCCAGAGTGGCTTCCCATATTCAATCACAGCTCAGAGAGATTCTAACTGCCATTTGGGAAGTCCCTGTTGATGCCTTCGTTTTTCTTTATTCCATTTACTGTATTCCTACTATGTGGATAAACATCCAGGGAGGCTGATAATGCAGTCTTGTGTTGTCAGGGAGCAAGGGCAGCAGGAGGCAAGCACCTCAACAATTGTTACCCCCCCGAAAATGCTAGGCACTCACTGAGATGCACACAAGGCTGGGACAAAGCCAAGACTGGGTTCCTCCTGGAACAACAGAGCAGCAGGCAGGGCTTGCAGGGCAGGGCAGAGCAGGGCAGGGCAGGGCACTTGGCAAAAGCTGTGTACATTAGGCCTTTCTATTCGGGAAGGAATTCAGGGATCACCAAAAGACAAAGGAGAGAAGAGGAGGAAGCAGGGTATGTAAGCAAAGTGCACCTTTGTCCTACTCCAAGGCAGATGGGTCCCCATGGGCTCACCATCCCCCATACTTGATGGCAGAGCTAAAAGATGCAAATGGCTGTGGTGTGTGCAACCCCCAACAACAGAGTCTTTGTTCTCTAGAAAGACTTAGAAGAAACTGTTAAACAGGGCTACTCTACCAAAAGGAGTGGAGGCAGAGAAAAGCAGTCAGAAGCTTGTATCATTTTTATCCTGCCTGGATTTTCTTCTTCTTCTCTCTCTGCATAGGCACTGATATATTTAAAGAAAAAAAAAAGGAAAGGTATTTTTAATTGATAAATTCTGGGAAGCATTCCATTGAAAAGATTTTATCCTTAGAGAAGCTAATTACAGAAAATGAATCATGACAGCAAGTTTAACAGATTAGATAAAGTGAAAGAAGCCATAATGTGTATATGTTGAATACCTTAAATCTGCCTTCCCTTAGCCCTAGCCTGAGAGAGTGAGCTCAGAAAAGCTGCTGAAGGCCCTGGAACTGCGGGAGGTGCTTCCAGGAAAGGCATAGTACATTGCCTCTCACCCCAGTGATGATGGAGAATATTCTTGCCTCATGTGTTAATCCCAAACGATGAGAATAAGACCACTACCATGGTTTGAGCCAAATTTGAAGCAATTTTGATTTTCTTTTGTAGGGGTGCACCAAGAACTGGCCAGAGCCTGCCTCTTAAGTGTAGTTACAAAGTGCAGCCCAGAATATGTTTCTTGAGACCCATTTTAGAAGTAAAATCACAAAAAGGTTTACAGAAGAAAGACAATGGGCAATAAGGAAATGCAAAATATCTAAAAGAAAAATAGTGTGGTCACCATGTGGTTAAGGAGGAGTCAAGGAGAGTTAGAGAGGGTCAAGGTATTCACAAAAACAAGCCAAAGTCATGGATTGGGGCCAGTCAGGTTCCAGGAAACAGAGAGCAACTCACCTCTTAAAGCAAATAGAGACATTTTTAACAATATAGCAAAATGGCTCCTGCCTTCAAAATGGAGTCAGACAGGTTCCTCACATGGAGGGTAGCCTTACTCCAGGAACAGGAAGTAGAAACTTACCTCCCCCACCCCACAACCGCTACATCAGAAATGTAGTACAATGAAAACTGTCTAGTGGCCAAGTCATCTCTTTACCTTCCGTATCTCTCTGACACAATTTGTAACTGGAGGTTTCTCTCCTGCTCGTCAGTTCCCGAAACTCTGAAGATTACTATTAATTACAAGCTGTTTGACCTATTAGTTCAAGCTTATTATTAACTAGCTCTTACAACTTAAATCAACTCATTTCTATTTTTCTATATTTTACCATGAGGCTCATAGCTTATTACCTCACATCTTTCTTTCCCCAGCAGCTGCTGGTGTCTCCCTGACTCCGTCATCTTTCTCTCTGTCTCTCTGCTTGGATTTCCCACCTGTCTCTATTCTGCCTGGCTATTGACCAAATCAGCTTCTTTATTAACCAATGATAACAAGACATATTCACAGCATACGGAAGGGATCCCACATCAATTATTTCCTCTTACTACTAATCTTTAATTATTTTTAACCATTTTGGGCTAGGGAGATAAGCTATGTCCAAAATATAATATATTGTATTCATTTTAATTACTTATACTTTTGTCTTTTTAGATACTGCCTAGTTCAAAATCAAAGACAAAATACATCTAAAAAAAAGTAAAGTAAAGAAACACAGTGCAAGTCTGGGTGTGTGCCCAAGCATGTCAGACTTGGGTTAGAGCATCTGCAGAATGGAGAGAAAGAGAGAAGCAGAGAAAGGACAGGAGAGTCGCCTTGGGAGAAGGAAAAGAAGGAGAAGGAGGGAGAAGGAAGGAGAAAGACACCGCTACTTAACTTGCAGAGAGCTCATTTTTCTAGGAATGTGAACTTAAATTTAGAGAGGAATGAAAAAAAAGTTCATTTCAAAGACACAGGATCCTGGTCCATGATTACAGTACTGGGAAATGACGGCCCTTGCTAGTTGTTCAGGAAACATCTGTACAATGGCCCTGAAACACACACACATACACACTACACACACACACACACACACACACACACACACACACACACACACTGTACACACATACACACACACCAAATTTAGATTCATACCATACACACACCTTCACACCACACTCACACACATCACATTCACACACTTCTCTCTCTCTCTCTCTCTCTCTCTCTCTCTCTCTCTCTCACACACACACACACACACACCACATTCACATACTTCTCTCTCTTTGACACACACACACCACTTTCACATACTTCTCTCTCTCTCTCTCTCTCTCTCTCTCTCTCTCTCTCACACACACACACACACACACACACACACACACACACACCACAGAATGGGGTGCTAATCCCAGGAAAGCCCTTGGAATTCTGAAAGCTGTGCTTCCTAAGGAGTTGACTGTATACAACAAGCCCCAGTGCTTGTTCGCCGTTTAGGTAATCACAAAGATTTTCCTAGATGTTTGACCCTCACACTGGAAGCTTCTTTCCTCTTGGCCCCTGAGGAAAGAATGCGAAATTGTCTCGCTCTGGATCTTCCTGCTGGAAGACAGTTCCACCTGTCCTGCATCTTTCTCTCTCCCTCCAGCTGCAGCTGGAGGCCCAGGTGCTTGAAGCAATCCTAGGCGCGGTGAATTAAGGAAGGCAAAATCACAGCACCCTTGAATTTCCAAGTCTCTTTTAAAGCCATTTAACAAGCATCCTGCTTTAAGGACTTTCTCTGCTCTGTTCCGCACTCTGCTTGTCTATGTTGACATTGGATACAGCCTGGCTCTGCCCACCGGGAATATAGGACTTGTCCATAGATTTACTGACCATGCACTGATTGCTTGTGAGTCTTAGCATTTACAATGAGCCTTGGATAAGTCACTTAGCTTCTCATTTTCATCATCTGCAGAGAGGGTGTTTTTGTAGTATGAAGCTAGTGGGTTGTTGTACTCCTGTTTGTGTTGAGAAATCCCACAAGGTTGAACAAAGAATTGGACAAAGGAAGCGGCTTATATGTCAGATTGGCGTGTCTGTTTTATAGTTATGCTATGGATCAATTAAACACAGTAGGTTCTCCATGCCCATGAAGTTCATATATTTGGATTCGTTTCAGATTGAAAGTATTTGGAAAATATTTTGTTTGTACTGAATGTATGCAGGTGTTTTGTCTTGCCTTATTTCATAACCAACATGGTTTAACAATTGCTTATAGAGTTTGTATTGCATAAAATATTATAAGTAACTTAGAGATGACTTAAAGCGTACAGGAGGATATGTGTAGATTATATGCAAACACTGCCTCACTATTTGGATTCCAGTGCTTTGATGAGGGGTCCTGGAACACCACTCCCTTGCTCACCTAAGAAAGACCGTTGTCTTTTTTTAAATACAAATACAATTCCCAAAGGAAGATGCCACTCAGAAAGGCAGTTAAGTCTTAAGTCCTGCAGATGGGAGCACAGCTAAGGCTAAGGCAATATCGAGAGCAGAGAGTAAAGGAGCTGCCCAGAGAAGTTAGAGAGGGAGGGGGAGAGAGAGAGAGAACAAGAACAACCTCTAAATTTTTAGGAATGGGAGCCTGGTCTCCTGCCAGGCAACCTTGTAGTTGGGAACCTCCAGTCCCAGGGATCCTGGCCATACTTTGGCTTTTGTTCTTTGATTTTAGTAAATGTCCTTTGTTTGACTTTATAATAAATGTCTGGATTTTGAAGCTGATTTGTGGGACTCTCTGTTCTACTCACTTCCAAACTTCTGTATGCAAGTGAACAGTGGGCACACCTCTTCCTTACTAAATTAAGATGTTAGCAGTGGACACGCTTCTTTCCCATTAAATTATAAAATGCTAAGTAAAAGCCCATGTTGCTTTTCCCCACTTCAAAGATTTTTTTAAACATACAGAAAAATAATGTGCCTTTTGATCCAAATTTGGTTTTAATTATTGTTAAATAGTTTTACCTTAATGGCTTCATAATAATTTTTTAAAAGAAATAAGACAAGTCAGTACAGATGAACCTTCCAGATACTTGTCCTTGATCCTATCCTGCATTTTCCTATAAAATACCCAGTCTTTTGAATTTAGTATCTGTTGTTCACATATGAAATGGTTTTATTTTGTATTATATAAACTTTTTAAAAATGGTATCATTCAGAAATTATATTTATATTACATCATTGAGCTAATATTTTTTTTGTATCTGTGGAAGTTTGCTTTGTTACCGAGTATATGGTCAGTTTTCGAGAAGGTTTCATGAGATGCTGAGAAGAAAGTATAGTCTTTCCTATTTGGGTGAAATGTTCTATAGGGAAAAGGGGAGGATGGGGAGAGCTTGGGGGAATGGGATGTTTGGGATGGAGGAAGGGTGGATATGGGAGCAGGGAAGTATATATCTTAATTAAGGGAGCCGTTTTAGGGTTGGCAAGAGACTTGACTCTAGAGGGGTTCCCAGGTGTCCAAGGAGATGTCCCTAGCTTGTTCCTTGGGCAGCTGAGGAGAGGGTGCCTGAACTGGCCCTAACCTATAACCACACTGATAAATATCTTATATATCACCATAAAACCTTTGTCTGGCAAGGGATGGAGATAGAGACAGAGACCCACACAGGAGCACTGGACTGAGCTCCCAAGGTACAAATGAGGAACAGAAGGAGAGAGAACATGAACAAGGAAGTCAGAACCACAAGGGGTGCGCCTACCCACTGAGACAGCAGGGCTGATCACCAAGGCCAGCTGGACTGGGACTGATGGAGCATGTGATCAAACTGGACTCTCTAAACGTGGCTGACAATGAGCGCTGATGAGAAGCCAAGGACAATGGCACTGAGTTTTGATTCTACTGCATGGACTGGCTTTGTGGGAGCCTAGTCTGTTGGATGCTTTTTTTCCTAGATCTGGATGGAGGGGGTGGATCTTCGACTTCCCACAGGGCAGGGAACCTTGACTGCTCTTTGGACTGGAGAGGAAGGGGGAGGGGGGAGAGGGAGGGAAATGGGAGGAGGGGAGGAGGTGGAAATTTTTAATTAAAAAATAATATAAAATAATAAAAAAAGAAAAAAAGAAAACCGGTAGGGTGGCATAATGCACAGGACATATTAACATTTTCCCCAATAATAAATGTTTAAGAATTGAAAAAAAAAAAGACTGGCCATTGAGATTGGAATAAAAGAAAAAGAATGATGTTGTAAAAGAAGAGCCAAGGCCGATAGATCCAAGTTCAGAGTCTATGGCCCTCATGAGCTGCCTGAAGTAAGGAAATGTCTCAAATTCATTGAGGACCAGTTTCTTACTCTTAGGGCCAATAGTACCCATTTCCTAATACGTCATTGAATGAGATCTGTCTACAGAAAGCTTTCATCATAGGGTATGACACAAAACAACTATTAGTAAACAAAATCTTTTGTATTTCTGCCCTCACACCAGGCCTCTCAAGCCACACAGCTTCAGGGCATGCAGGGTGAACTGACAGTTCTAAACACAGTTTTCTACTCCCCAGATTTGACCTTGCTTTTTCTTATAATTTGAAAAAGAGCATTCTTCTCTACCATCTTAAAAAAACAATCTCTGTTTGAGGTTGAATATTGCCTTTGTGACATTATTAATCAAATCCCCAACTGTCCAGCTACAGCCAGTTTCTGCTTCCACTTGCTCCAATGATACCTTGGGTTCACTACCATAGTGAAGTTCATCATGTAATGCTATGGGAGCACAGTCTGCTACTTCAGCCAATAGTATTTAAGATACATCCCAGTTGGGCATGGTCTCTTATACTGTAAATGCAGCTGTAAAGTGTGTGCTCACTCTCTTGCTTCCGGCTCTCACCTCTGTCTGCTAGCCTCTGTTCCTGTTGCCCAGTCATGCAGAGGACTGTGATCTAAGACAGTGATCTTTAAGTCTCCCCTAAATAAATAACCCTTTATTATTCATAATTCTGAACTAGTGTGGGATTATTTTGTGACTTCTGCCATCAGTGTGACATGTAAATGATCCACGTGTATGAGCTTGGGTCTCCTCAGCAGCAGATTTCACAGAATCTGACACAGCATGTCCGATTGACTGAATGAAGAACATGCGTGTGTGTGTGTGTGTGTGTGTGTGTGTGTGTGTAACTATAAATATGTATGTATACAATTTTGGTGGCTTCTGCTGTTACACCATTCACAGGATTTTTTTCAGTTTGTTTTCCTCCCCATACTTTGTGTGTGTGTGTGTATGTGTGTGTGTCTGTGTGTCTGTGTGTGTGTCTTTCCCCCTCTACTCTTTCTCTCTTTTTGAAGTTGATGTTATAGAGTAGTCCCCAACGTGTTTTAGATGGGACTAAAGTGTGATAAGGTAAGAACAGGTTATAAGGTTCAAGTGAAACTTTGCTTAGTAGGAGGCAAAGTAGTTTATAAATATACTTTAGGACTGTAACAAAGTTTATAATCTTTCTTGTGAGATTCTCAGAAAACTGCAGGTTTATAGGCAAGAAAAGAGTAAGATTAAAACCAACAGTTTGGGCCATAAGCAAGGTTAATTCTATTTTAAGTATCTTATTTGAAAGGTCATGGTGAATTCTATTAGCTGACTCTTACCCAGGATACCTGATTTATCTCTAGGGTGACTCTTGGCACAGTTTCCTGCTAGAAGCATTTCCCCTGATTCGTATATGATAACTAAGACGTACTATGAGCTTTCTATAGAAGCCTACTGCCACTAATCCAACCTTATGATGGGAGCACGCCACTTAATACAAATTAGGGTTTGTTCTCAGGCTTCCTAATCTTATATATTCCCTATACTCCAAAATAAAGTTGAGGTGATTCACTAAAGTCATTTCCTGGAGGGCCGTCTCTGTGGAACTCACATCTGTGCACACCCTGTTCCCTGCTTCTGTTCCCTTCACCCTTCTGGACCGATGCATCTAATTTTGAGGAAGAAGCTGAGCCACAGTCCATGGTTTCTGTTGCCACCAAGGATCATGTTGATATCCAGGTCGGGTGAGCCACCTGAATCCATGTTAGAGTCCAAGGGTGATGCTGCAGCTAGTGCCACCCAAATATGAGCAACCGGCACTGCCACCATCTAGATCTGGCTGCTGCCAAGGACCATCTCTGGGTCTTTAGTCCTACCACGGTAGGTCTCATAAGCCCAGGGTTGGGGTTACAACCAGGGGCCTTGTTGGTGTCTGGGGGCCATTCTGCCAAAAAAAAATCCTTATCTGTGTGATCAGTGTTTCTACCTAGAGCCAGGATGTCATCCAACCCTAGTTGCTGGCTAGGGCCATGTCTAAGTCTGTGGTCTAGCTGCAGCTAGGGTCTGTGTTGATGCCTGTGACTGGTGTCATCTCAGAGGGCTTAGGAATCATGTGTGAAAAAATCAGAGGCCCATGCTGAGCAGGCCCCACACTTTGCTGACCCTGTCTCTCGCTGTATACTCCACCAAGAGAACTGGTCCAGATCTTCACTGGGAGACCTGGCTTCTGCACTTGAGAGAGATAGCCCCACCCCTCACCATAAGCTGGAGAGTACTGACCCTGGCATGAGCTAAGGGAAACTGATTCCACCCCTCACCTGATGCAGGTGGCCCCAGATTGATCGTATTGGTCCACAGCCAAGTCTTGGGTTGGCCCATGTTAACATCTACCCCTTCTAGCCCCTGCTGGACACATGATGGGACTGGTTCTCCTGTGGAAAGTACCAGCAGGATCTCCATGAGTCGGGGTGGCCTCAGGATATCCTAGAGGAGTTTCTGTGATGAGCCAATAATGATGGTGTACTAGAAACCAGAGGCCGTGAACCAGACCAGTAACTCATTGCAATGAACATTTGGTAGTAAAGTTGATTGGACAAAAGGTTTATACATACTATGTGACACACTGCTCCCAAAACTACCAGGACAAGTAAAGAGGTATTAGAGAGGCAGGAAAAATGGAGGAGTAAAGAGGTTTGCATAGGGGGCAGGGGTGGTTTGGTTTGTTCTTGTTTTTGTTTGTTTACTTGCTTTGTTTTGTTTTGATTTTTAAATTTTCTTTTCTGGGTGCTGCAGGGGTGATAGGGAGGATATGGGAGGACTGGGAAGTGAGTGAAATTAGAGTTCATGATATGAAATTTCCAAAGAATCAATATAGAAATTATGTCATATATATATATATATATATATATATATATGAGTTGCCGTGGTCATGGTGTCTCTTCACAGCAATAGAAATCAAAAGCCCTTTCCAGTGTCCCTTGATTGTCCCTGTCCTACCTCTTGGACTTTTTTGAACACACAGGTACTGGAGTATGATGCTGTACTGCAAAGGCAGTTCCATGCAGGGGCACTAAGTCCTCTGAGTGTTAGTTTCCTACCAGTAAATTTGAATGGTGTAAGATATTGATGATTTAATGCTTGCCAGGAACTTTACACAAGAGATGGTCTCAAATAAATGGTAGCAAAAACGGAGACGGAAAGTATTTATAATCCCTGTTGGAGTTAAGAGGAAAAGTGGATTCAAGGTATCGCCACTAAGTGAGCTCTGTCCCATCACCATACAAGGGAGAATTTCTTCAGTATATTCAGTCCTTGATGAGGATGTTTGAGAAGCCAGTTTCCATGGGACCTCTAACGAGATGGCATCCCCTACACAGCAATCTTAGGGCACTCAGACTTAGGGCATCACAGTGTTTCAAAACCCTTGACAGAAGCCCCAGGACACTAGCTCTGCTACATTGCCCACAGAAAACCAGATACAAAAAGAGAAAAACTGGACCAATACTCATGGGAAATAGCAAGAGCTGGCAGCTCTTTTTAATCTATCACATGCTCTCCCAGAGCAAGTATTGCTTAGTTCCTGACCCTAGATTATCCAGTGTCTCCTGGTGTGTCTTCATCACCAGAGTCTGGAACAGTACTTTGATGGACTTTGCTCATATTACCTCGTGAGTCAGGTTTCCATTTATGTTTCTGGAACTGAGCTTCTGGTCCACATATTCCAGCTGTACAGATGTTAACAGCAAAGAAAGTGTGCTGCTTTGGCTTCATGTCCTACCATCTACAAGATGACTTCATTCATCTATAGATTTGAAAGTACTGTTTATACCTTTAGCCAGCTTCTGTCTTCTAGCTTGTGTCCATCTTGCAATTCCACTTTTGGATGAATGAAAAGAAAAAGTATTAAGAGAGGAAACCATACTGCGTTCAAAAAAAAAAAAAAACAAGATCAACAAAAGTATATTGACATGCTGAAATATATGGAATATATCTCCTTGTCAGATATACCATGCTCTGGCGTCTCTAATATCCTAAAGCTCAGACTTCATCTTTAACAGTTCATGAAAGAGCCTATCCAGCCATGCTTGCTACATCTCTAACCGTAGCTACATCTTGCTACATCTGTAACTGTGGCATGCGGTGCCTGGCTTCAACTGTGTTCCATCACTCCCTCAGTATTTTACTTTTCATGCCTTCAAAACCAACACCGAGCAGATGATGTTACCGAGTTCTGCTGCCAGCTGCAAATGTAGCCTCCTCTCCTTGTATCACAGCTGTATTAATTACTTTTCTCTTGCTGTGACAATGTGAGTTACAGAAGGAGCGTTTTATTTGGGCTTCCAGTTCCAGAGGGATAAGAGTCATCATGGCAGTGATGATGACAGTAAGTAGTATGGTGGCTGGATCAGGAAGCTGTGAGATCGCATTTGTTTATCCTCAAGCTCAAAATAGAGAGAAAATTGGAAATAGAGCAAAACTATATGTAGTCTTAGAACTTGACTTCAATGAAGTGCTTACCCCAGCAAGGTTACATCACCTAAACCTCCTCAAACATCAGGACTAACTGAGAACCAAGTCCTCAAATACCTGAGCCCTATTATGGGAAGATCTTTCTCATTTGAACCACCACATCACTCTCTCTCTGTCCCACATAAGCTCATGATCATATATATAATACAGCAAAATGCATTTATTTAGACCCTTAGTTGTTCAAAAATCCCAAATCTCCTTTGAGATAGAAAATAATTCCTTACTGGTAATCCCCTGTGCAATCAAAAAGCAAAGTATATACTTTCAAAATATAATGGTACAGATTAAACATTACCTTTCTGAAAGCAAAGCTAATGAGAGGATAGCAAGGAAATATTAAACCAAAGCAAGACTGGAAACCAACAGAGCGACACCAAATCTTGTCGCTCATGTCTGGTGTCCAAGAGTTTAGATAACTCTACCACTCCAGCTGTGTAGCCTACAGCATCCATCTCTACTTTGGGCTGGTCCACACCCAAAGTGTCCAGATTTCCTTAACAAATAAATGATTTATGCCTCTGACACCTTCAATATCTTAGAGTCTCCACTGTAACCAAATTTCACTTCCATAGCTTCTGATGAAGGCCACTCTTAGGGTCTTCTCATATGAACTCCTCTGCCACATGTTTTCTGGCCTCAGCAGCTTTCTGAAGTCATGGAGGAAGAATCTATGACCCCACATTCTTGCATTCTTCATGCCTCTAGCAACAGCACCACATGCAAAGGAGAACATGTTAGCAGCAGTGCGTTTATTCAGTTTCTCTCTAGGAGCAGAAAATGTCTTAAGCTCTCCTTCACAAGTTGGAAGCTTAGTTGCTGAGGTCTGGCCCTGAGGGACCCTTCCCTTTATTCCCATGCAAAACAGGATTCTCCATAATGGATTGTAATTACAGTCTCAGCCTCTCTTCCAGCACATGCCTTGGCAGCAACAATAAGCTTCCTAGTCCTCTTTTTTTCCTCCAAACTGTACATTTTGCATTTTGTATTTCTTTTTTATAATTGTTTTTATTGAGTTATATAGTTTTCTCTGCTACCCTTCCTTCCTCTCCCCTTTCCTTCTACCCTCTCCCATGGTCCCCATGCTCCCAATGAGATCTTGTCTTTTTCAACTTTCCATATAGATTAGATACATGTATGTCTCTCGTACAGTCTTCTTTGTTGTCTAGGTTCCCTGGGAATGTGAACTGTAGACTGGTTTTTTGTTGGCTTATGTCTAAAAGCCACTGATGAATGAGTACGTATAATATTGGTTATGGGTTACCTCACTCAATACAATGTTTTCTAGATCCATCTATTAGTCTGCAAATTTCAAGTTGTTATTATTTTTGTCTCCTGCGTAGTACTCCATTGCGTAAATGTATCACATTTTCCTTATCCATTCTACTGTAGAGGAACATTTAGGTTGTTTCCAGGTTCTGGCTATGACAAATAATGCTGCTATGAACATAGTTAAATACATGTCCTTATATTATGATTGAGCATCCTTTGGGTATATACCCAAAAGTGTTATTGCTGGATCTTGAGGTAGCCATTTTAGATTCCTCTGTTGAGAGTTCTCTGTTTAGATCTGTACCACATTTTTATTAAATTATTTGTTCTTTTGATGACCAATTTCTTGAGTTCTTTGCATATTTTGGAGATCAGCCCTCTATACAATGTGGGGTTGGTGAAGAGCTTTTCCCATTCTGTAGGCTGCCATTTTGTCTTGTTGACCATGTCCTTTGCTTTACAGAAGCTTCTCAGTTTCAGGAGGTCCCATTTATTAATTGTTTCTCTCAGTATCTGTGCTCCAGGAGTTATATTTAGGAAGTGGTCTCCTGTGCCAAGGTGTTCAACTGTATATCTCTCTTTCTCTTCTGTGAGGTTCTGTGTGGTTGGTTTTATGTTGAAGTCTTTGATTTATTGGGACTTGTGTTTTGTTAATGGTGATAGATATTTTATTACAGTCATCCATCACCTTTAGTTCTTACAATATTCCTTCATTCTCTTCCACAATAAACCCTGAGCCTTGCGAGGAATGTCTCAGATACAGATATGGGTTTGGATATAAATTAGCCTGTGTAGAGATAACCACCCCCACAAGTTCTTATTGTGTATATACTGACCAGTTGTAGGTTTCAGTGTTTAATAGCATATACTAGAAAAAAAAATCATCTCTAGTGAGGGTTGGAGGATGCATTAATATATAGATATAAATATAAATACTTAGGTAGCAGTTTACATTCATTTAGCAGAATAATAGTAATAGGTTCTCCTTAAAGACCTAGGAACTAGGACCTACTCATGTATGGGATCTTGGCTCTATTGATAGTTCCAGGTATGAGCTCCATTTTGTAGAGAGGGCCTTAAATCTAATCCAAAGTTTAAAAGTGGTTAGTTACTGGTATAATGATAGTGCCATTAAGGCACCAGTGAGTGTGTCTTGCCAGCCCAGTCACTATGGTAGCTCACAGGGTTCACAGGTGGATAAGACTGCTGATCATTCAACTCCTCCAGGCTGGCACCAGCTTGATTTCTCCGCGTTCTATGACTTAAGTGTGTGGTATCCTCAGCAACAGGGCCTTCCTGTCAAGATCTGATGGGCAACCAAGAACAATGGCCACAAGCTATAATGTTTGAAGGAGAAGGGTCTGTGGTACACTGAAAAACAATTCAAACAAAGGTTACCCATATCTCTGGCACCAGGATTTTTATTTAATCGCTTAGGGTATCTGTGAGAGGCATTGTCCCCACATTACAGAATAACTCCATTTCAACTCTTTTTATACATGTATATGTAGTTAATGAACCTTCTGTAGTAATAGGTTTCCATATAATGTTTTAAAGAATCTTTAGTGTTATATTAATGTAGTATATAATCTTTATATTATTTCCATATAATGTCTTTAAATATCTCCCCCTATGCCTTCCTCTACCCTATAACATCACCCCTTTCTTCATTTAACCTTTATTATTTCATTATTAGCCACTACTATCTTGCCATCTGAATGCTATTTCTCTTTCCTTTAATGTTCACACACACACACCCCAAAACCCTTCACTTATTCTTTCTCGACATGTAGGGGTTCTCCAATTTAAACACACATATATCTGAACATTCAAATCTAGCATCCACATATTTGGGAGAACATGTGATGTTTGTCTTTCTGAGAAGTTTTTATCTCACTCAGAATGATTATTTCCAGTTTCGTCTGTTTATCTGGAAATTTCATGTTTTTTGGAACTGAATAATGTTACACTCTATTAATATGCTGTGTTTTCATTACCCATTATCGGTTGATGGACATCTATCCTGTTTCAATTTTCTGGGTCCTGTGAAGAGTGCAACAATTAACATGGATGCTCAAGTGTCTCTGTAAAGAATATAGAGTCCTTTGGATATACGCCCAGGAGTGGGATAAGTGGATCATATAATAGAACTGTTTCTAGCTTTTTGAGGACCCGCAACACTGATTCCCACAGCGAATGTACCAATTTGCACTCTCACTGATAGTGAAAAGGTATTCATCCCACATCCATAACAATATTCATTGTCATTAAAAAAATTTGCCATTCTGATTGCAGTAAGATGAAATCTCAAAGTTTTTCTAATTTTCATTTAGCTAATAGCTAAAGATGTGAACATTAAAAGTTGATTATTTGTATTTCTTCTCTTGTGAACTCTATTTAACCTGACATCCCATTTTTTTTTAAAAAAAGCTGGATTGTTAGTTTTCTTGCTGTTAAACTTTTTTATTTCTTTATGTATCCTAAGCACTAACCCTCAGTCAGATGTATAGCTGGCCAAGAAGCCTCTTCCTCCGACTCGTGGTGTCCTCTGCATGCTTTGTTTCATGAGGTCCTGTCTACCAATCACTGGCCTTAATGATTGCTTATTAAGATTGTATCAAGATTCCTTCCTGTCCCTACTAGTTCATGTGCTTTCTTTACCTTCTCCTCTACCGGAGTCAGAGGATCAGGTCTTATCAGGCTGAAGTTCTTGAGCCATTTGGAGTTGAGTTTTATATATGGTGAGAGATAAAGGTTTGGCTTCATTCCTCTACATGTAGCTATCCAAATTTGTCCAGCACTTATTTTGGAAGATGCTTTTTTCTCTGATGTGTGCTTAGGGCTTGTTTGTCAAAGCTCAGGCAGCTGTAGCTGCATAAAGCTGTATCTGAGTCCTGTATTCTGATCTATTGACCTATGTGTCTGTTTCTACGTTAGTACTGTGCTGTTTACTGCTGCAGTCCTGAAGTAAAAGTTGAAATCAGAAACAATGACTGCCCAAGCAGTATTTTTAATATTCTGGATTGTTTCAGCTATCTTAATATCACTGTTTGAAAATGAAACATTATCCAATAATAGAGAATTTTACTACTAAAGTGATGTTGTTTTGAGACAATGTAATCGAGACTGGTATGCTCTGTCTAATGGGTCTTTCTCCTGATCCTTCTCAGTGCTCGGCTCTATAAAACACATTCTTCCCCAGTCGCGCCTCTTTCCATCCTTGTATCTTTCCCATAATATTCTAGTGCCTCACCCCATTCCAAATTTTGAGTTGTCATTCAGTAACTATAGCATCTCAAATGTTATGCTCAGAGACATTGTCTAGGAAAAAACAGAAACAAAACCAAAAAACCGTATCCTCTCCTATCCCTGGTTATTTTCTCTACCTCTACCAAATAATTATCTCGGTATTTGGTAATTAATATTTTACATGTCTGTCTCATTCACTAAATGATGAAATCTTAAACTAGGGATCAGTGAAAGCTTTACAGAGCCACAAACCCCTGCCCCAGAAACTCATTGCACTGCTAGTTTCCAGAAGTTGTGGACAGGAACTTGCCCTGACCAAACTGTGCTCCAATGAGATGTCATTCACTGACATGGGAATTTGAATTGCACGAATCTTTTCTATGTTAAGAAATAGTATTCTCTATATTTTAACTCTTTTTCAATTACCTGAGTATCAGGGATTGAGCAACAAGTTGCTCCCAAGGTCTCAATGACATACTAAAATTAGAGTTCACCAAAACTCCCCCTGGAGAACTAATAAGATTATTGGACTTACAGAGCCTGGGTGAAGGTTTACCTATGATAGGAGCATGGGTGAAGGTAAAGCAGCCACACTGGGAAGTCTGCACCAGCACAGACAATGGCTACACAGCTGTGCAGAAGAAACCTTTCCCAACTCATATCACTTACAGCTCCTCTGGAGATGCAGAGGTCACAGGCAGGTAAGGCAGAATTGCATAGGCTGTCTCAGTGGAGTGTGAAGGCGTAAGTCACAAACAATGCCACACCAATTTGGGATTATGATTAATAGGGTGGTATTTATTTAAAGGGGAAAAAACTTACAGATCACTGTCCCAGGCAACAGCCCTCTACGCAACCAGGAAAGGAGTCTAGTCGCTGGCTGAGCAGGAAGTGAAGAGAGAGAGGAGAGGGAAGTGGCCGCTTTTTTAAAGGGAGAGAAACCACGCCCCAATGGGCTGGTACCTCAGCGGTGATAGGCTGGAGGAGTGGGAGGACCTCCCGCAACAGGAGTGGCTACGTATTTAGGGAAAATCCCAATAACCATTCCTACACCCTGTTCTATTAGGGAATGGTAACCTCATAGCCCACCTGATAAGCATTTGCAACTGGGCACAACTGAACTCTTTACGATGGCGACTGTTTGGGTTGGACAGTGCTGAACATCAGCACACTGGTATTACGTATCATTATGACTTTTTTTAACAAAGTGGGTTTTAGAAGACTCCCATCCCTCCTCAATCTTGCCCACTTCCTGCATCCCCGCCATCTCCTCTAACTTCTCCATGGTCTCCTCTCTGTTTTCATGCCCCTTTCGTGCTCTTCTGTGCTATCCCTGTCTTGGGAACCCCTTTGTATCTCTTATCCTAGCTTTTTATAGGTGTTAGCCATATTTATATCCATTTACGTATATATATGTTTACATTACAAACTAGGATCCATTCACACATGCAAAGGAGCATGTGGTTTTGTCTTTCTGATTTTGGGTCACCTTACTTAATACACTTCCCAGATCCATAATTTTCCTTCAAATATCATAGCTTCATTTTTCTTTATAAAGGACAGTTTGAACTCCATTGTGCATGTGCACCACATTTTCATTATCTGTTTATCTGTTGAGAGACATCTAATCTTTTATATTGTGAATAGAGCAGACATAAGCATTGATGTGAAAGTATCTCCATGGTAGGTATAGAAGCCTTCATGTGTGTGTGAGTGTGTGTGCGAGTGTATATGTGTATGTGTAGAAACAGTTGTCTTTTAGGATTTCTTTTCAGGAAGCACAATGACCTCACTTCTTAAATTAGGTTGCAATTTCTGAATGAATCAAAACGAAAAAAAATGTCAAGTTCTGAGCTGGATGGGCAAAGAAGGGAGTCTGAAGAGGCTATGCACAGGCTGGCATCGGAGCACTGTGAGTTTAAACCTTGTTAATATAGTTGGTTGCTGCCATTATTTCTTCCTGGCAGCTACAGGGAGTAATGCCCTAAGTCCTTGAGAGAACAGCATGGGTAACGGGGCTTATATAAGATGACAGAAAAAAATCATTGTAGCAGACAGATGTGACAAAGCTAAAATAAGCCATCACAAGATGGCTAATATGGTGTTGGAACTCAGAGGAGTTTCATGAAGCAGGCAGAGGTTATTGGATGATAAATACAATCATAGTAAAGTCATGAAAGTTGGAGGAGAAAGAGAGAGACAGACACAGAGAGAGAAAGAGAGAGAAACAGGGAATTGAGAATCTCTTAAATTTAGGTATGACATGATGATTGTTGGCAAGGGAAATTAGGAGGGAGTTTGCTTTTCAAAGGACCAAAGACACAATCACTAAGACAGTACTTGGCCTCTGAGGGTGATGCCAGGATTTTATGAGCAGCTAATTGAAAATATGTAGTTTATTTCTCAAAAGAGATAGAGGGTTGAGAACAATAAGGAAGCACATTTGAGACTCAAGTTTTATTTTCTCCCAATAGCGCTTGAGAAGCTATAATAAGCTTCTATAGCGATGTCTATCAGCCTCGACATTGGAACTTAAATTTGACAGAGTTGAAGCGATGGTAAGCATTCAGCAACTGACTTTACAACAGTGGGAACACCTGATTTTTAAGTTCAATCAATGCCTGTGGCATGAACATTTCGACTAAAGCTGATTTTAAGCTACCTGGCCGTGCTGAAAGTGTAGTTGGGAAGAGCAGCAGGACCCACCAATGGGAACGGATCTCAGCACACTGCTGGAAGATGGTAGGGATAGGGACTCAGAAAGCAGAGGAAAAGTGAAACTGGATGGGACCTTAAACTCTTGACCTGGGGCTGTAGAAAGGACTTCCCCGTAAGTGTGAGAACTTGAGTTTAGATTCTCAGAGACCAAGGGAAGCCACTATGTTCCCAGCATACCCACAGTGAGATGGGAAGTGGATCCAGGAGAATCCTGGGAAGTTCACATGTCAGACATCCTGGTACATGCAAATGTGAACCAAAATAACCCAAACAAGATGGATGAGGACACCCAACATCCAAGGTTCTCCTCTGCTCTCCACACAACACATGCAGTAAAGCACACATGCCTACACGTGCACACATGAATATGCATACATGTGGTACACAAGAGAGAGAGAGAGAGAGAGAGAGAGAGAGAGAGAGAGAGAGAGAGGTGGAAATGGGGAAGAGAAAAGATAGGGAGGTAAAGGAACAGGGAGAGACTTGGTCTTAACCTTTTGCTATACACTGATGAAACTGGGGATAGAAGGACACAGAAGTTGCATGGTATCACATGCCTGTAAGCACAGCACTTGGTGGACAGAGGACAGAGAATTGCTACAAGTTTGAGCCCATCCTGATTTACATACTGAGTGTCAGATCAACCTGGCTACATAGTGAGACCCTGTCTCTATAAACAAAAAACAGGACAGAAAGGAGAAATAAACTCTTAGAAGTAGGAAAATGTTTGGAAATAAAGGGGCCAACCATAGAGAACATCACTTTAATTAAAGATCCAGACTGTAATATCTAATATAAGGGACATGTATTTCCCACTGGTTATTACTATACAAGGATAAACTCATCAGGTTGGTTGGGGTTTCTGTTCTGTCCTGATTTGACTACTCTGCTTTATTTAGCTACCAGCACAAATCACTTTATGACCCAAAGATTTGAGTTTACATACATGACCAGTTGGACCTATTCCTGCAATAAGTTGAAGGAAATGGTTCTTGTGAATATTTACCAAGAACTTCAACTCCCATGCTGCCTTGCCTTCCATTTCTCCAATCCGTCTGGGCTGGGGACACTCAAGAGCTTAGTAAGAACTCACCTACTTAATGTCTTTAGAGTGTTCGGTGGTCATGGACACTGTGTCACAAAGGCTGTAGTAACCAGGAACACAGGCAGCTTCAACTGCCCTCCAGTGGATATTATGTACTGCTTCATCCCATGAAGCTTCAGTCAAGATTTAGAGAATTGAATGGGAGGCTCCCAGGCCTTGGATTCAAGGAAATCCCAATACACACAGGCACACACAGGCATGAACACACGCACAAGTATGTATGTATATATGTATGTATGTATACATACTAAAAGCTTCACTGATGTGACTATTCTCAATAATTTTAATTCTCTGGATGTACTGAACTCTGCTCATAAGATGGTTGGGCTTCATGTTATGTCAATGAATTTCCCGCTCTAATATTGCAAAGCTTTTCAAGGAGGGCTCTGTGAAGAGATTTATTTTATGGAGGAGGAAAACTCACCTACCCCATGAATTGTCTTTGGGTCCTTTTCAAATTTGTGAAAATGAAAACATTGTGCTCCAAAGACTCTGACCCATGTGAGGTTAGACCCTGAAGTCATCAGATAGATCTCAAGACCACTGTGGATACCAACTGTAGAAACACTAAAGTACTCGGGGACCAAATGGTTCCTCAAGTCTTGACCTTGCTGAGACAATGTTCCCAGGAACTTGCTGCAGCTTTGTGTTTTGAGTGCCTCTGAGGCAAACCACACCCACATGCAGACCACATCCTTGGGATCCATGTGCAACTCATTCCATCCTTACTGTATGAACCAATAATTTCTTCAATTAGCAGAGTCAACTTACTAGTTAAGAGTATTAAGTTAAGATTTAGCTCATTTTGACATTAGTTAAGAAAATTAAGATTTTTCTTCTTGTGTAAACTGGCCTTTGGCTCTGGTGTTAAGGTTATTTTATTAAATACAACACACGCATGTGCACACATACACCTCCACAAAAATAACAAGTGCAGCTTTTCCCTGAAGGTTTCTGTAGAGGTGGGTGGATTCCGAGAGAATAACCTATACATTGCATACACCCACATTTTAGGAAGCGCTTAACTACAGAGTTTTACTCTCAGGAAGCTTCTCTCTGCTCTCTCTCTCTAGCCCTAACAAGTTAATCTTTATGCTCTCTGTTCTCTTTTTTCCCTCTCCATTCACCTCTCTTTTTTTTTATTAGAAAAAGCAAGCCCGTAAGTGCTTGTGTCCTTTCAACACTTTATTTACTTGAAGGCTGTGTTAAGAGAAAATATGATAAATAAATATTGTTCCTTTAGCTTGTCTTCTCATGATAAACATATGTCTGTTCCAATAACTGGTCCAGCTTGAGACTCCTGCCATGAGAAAGAGCCCGCCCCTGACACTGTCTGGAGGGCTGGATAGCCCATAGATCTAGGATAGAACCAAACACAACTGTCAAAAAGAAAGAAAAAAAGTGAGTGAAATAAGTCCTAATGGTATTCTGTTATAGGCATAGATTGTTGCCAACCCAATTGTCATCAGAGAGGTTTCATTCCGAAACTGAAGGAAGCAAATCCAGAAACCCAGAGCCTTGCATTAGGTGGAGCTCAGGGAATCCTGTGGAAGAGAGGGAAGAAGGACTATAGGAATCAGAGGGGTCATGAACACCACAAGAAAACCCACAGAATCTACTAACCTTGCCTCATAGGGGCCCACAGAGATTGTACCAACAACCAGAGAGCCTCCATGGGACTGACCTAGGCCCTCTGCATATATGTTATGGTTGTGTAGCTTGGTCTCCTCATAAGACTCCTAACAGTGGGAGCAGGGACCATCTCTGACTCTTTCTCTGCTTTTGGGACTCTTTTCCTCCTACTGGGTTGACTAGGTCAGCCTTAATGAGAGGGAGGGTGCCTAGTCTAACTAAAATTTGATATACCAGGAGGGCTATTACCCATGGGAGGCCTGCCCTCTCCTAGAAAGGAAAAGAGGAGGAGAGGATTGGGAGTGAGGGTGAGAAGAGGTGTCAGGGAGGGGCTGGCAGGAGAGGAAGAAGGGGAAACAGCGATGAGAATGTAAAAATAATAAACAAACAAACAAATAGATGATACTCTGTGCTGTGGCTGTTGTGTGTGCACAGGATTATACAAAGGCTTTCCTAATAGTCTACTGTTATGATCTGCATGGAATATCCATTGCCACGGTTCCTATTTAAAAAAAAATCTCTCTTCCGGGACAGTCCACCGCTGGGTAGCACACACTCACCCGTCCTGATGGGATTCCTCTCATCCATTGCTGGTGGGAATGCAATCTTGTGCAACCACTATGGAAGTCAGTGTTTCGGTTTCTTAGGAAATTCGGGATCAACCTACCCCTGGACCCAGCAATACCACTCTTGGGAATATACCCAAGAAATGCCCTATCATATGACAAAAGCATTTGTTCAACTATGTTCATAGCAGTATTATTTGTAATAGCCAGAACCTGGAAACAACCTAGATGCCCTTCAATGGAAGAATGGATGAAGAAAGTATGGAATATCTACACATTAGAGTACTACTCAGCAGTAAAAAACAATGACTTCTCGAATTTTGCATGCAAATGGATGGAAATAGAAAACACTATCCTGAGTGAGGTATCCCAGACCCAAAAAGATGAACATGGGATGTACTCACTCATAATTGGTTTCTAGCCATAAATAAGGGTCACGGAGTCTACAACAGGTGAATCTAAAGAAGCTAAGTAAGAAGGGGAACCCAAGGAAAAACATATAGTCATCCTCTTGGCTAAGGGAAGTAGACAAAATTGCCGGGGAGAAAATTGGGATCTTGGGGTGGGGTGGGTTGGGGGTAAGGGGAGATGGGGAGAGAAAAGTTAGAAGGGAAGGAGGTCGGGCCTTGGGAAAGCAGGAGGATTGCGATAAAGGAAGGTTGGACAGGGGAGCACGGAACCACAATTCTTAGTTAAGGGAACCACTTTAGGGTTGGCAAGAGACCTGACCCTAGAGGGGCTCCCAGGTGCCCAAGCTGAGGTCCCCAGTTAGTTCCTTGGGCAGTTGAGAATAGGGAACCTGAAATGACCCTATCCAATAGCAATACTGACGAATATCTTGCATATCATCATAGAACCTTCATCTGGTGATGGATGGAGATAGAGACAGAGACCCACACTGGAGCACTGGACTGAGCTCCCAAAGTCCCAATGAGGAGCAGAAGGAGGGAGAACATGAGCAAAGAAGTCGGGACCACCAGGGATGCACCCACCCACTGAGACAGTGGAGCTGATCTATTGAGAGCTCACCAAGACCAGCTGGACTGTGACTGAAAAAGCATGGGATAAAACTGGACTCTCTGAACATGGCGAACTATGAGGGCTGATGAGATGCAAAGGACAATGGCACGGGGGTTTGATCCTACGTAATGTGATGGCTTTGTGGGAGCCCAGCCAGTTTGGATGTTCACCTTCCTAGATATGAATGGAGGTGGGAGGTCCTAGGTCTTACCACAGGGCAGAAAACCCTGACTGCTCTTTGGACTGGAGAGGGAGGGGGAAAGGAGTGGGGGAAGGGGGAGAAGGGTGGGAGGAGGGGGTGTAGGGGGGGAGGAGGGGGAGGGAAATGGGAGGCTGGGAGGAGGTGGAAACTTGTTTTTTTTTTCCTCCTTTTCTCAATAAAAAAAAATCTTGTGAAGTATTCTAGACAGAGAGCAGAAGGGAGAATTTATTAGCTGTGGGTCCTTGTCAATTTGGGGCCTTCTTTAAAGATATAATCCTGAATGCTCTTTCTAAATCTGGTCCTAAATCTCCTCAACCTTCCTCCGTGAAACACGAGATTACATTAGCATATTTCTGACTATGGGTCTTGGCTCGTTGTAGATTTTGAAATAAAATTTCACATTGTTTTAAAAGTTGAAATTTGGTAGGACAAGTTGTATTGGAGTATATTACACATGGAAACAAGGCTATTTCGTTCATCTTCTCAATTAAAATGCTATGTGATATATCTCTTACTGAGGGTGCAAGCTCCAAAGTGATGTGGCTTCTGAAACAGTTGGTTTAGGTGAGGGTTGGGCAGGTTTGCTTCAGCTCTGCAGGTCATCGTTCCGGTCTGTCCTTAGTGAAAACCGTACAGAAGCAGTGCCCTGGACTCTGAGATTCACAGCCATCCTCCTCCTGGGTTTTTGAAGGAGTTTACATGGAGTCTCCTGCCGACAAATGCTCTCTTCTGAATCCCAAGGCCTTCTTCCTTTAAATCCTACTCCATAAAAATTACAGCTATTAAAACTGGGGAGGCGGGCTGGGAGGTGGCGGTGCACGCCTTTAATCCCAGCACTTGGGAGGCGGAGGCAGAACCAGGTGGATCTCTGTGAGTTCGAGGCAAGTCTGGTCTACAGAGCTAGCTTCAGGATAGGCTCCAAAGCTACAGAGAAGCCCTGTCTCGGAAAAACACAAAAAGAGAAATACTGGGAAGGCAGCGCAGTTGGTAAAGAGCTTGTCTTGCAAGCATGATGGCCTGGATTTGGAGCTCCTAAACTTGTGTAAAAGCCCAGATGTGTTTGCATACATCTGTAAATCTAGGCCTACAAAATGTAAGCAGAGACAGGAGGATCCCTGGAAGTTGGCAGGCATCTATCCTGGCCTGCATGGGAAAGCTCTGGGTCACAGAGCCCCTGCTATCCTGGCCTTGGTCGTGAAGATCTGGAGGATTGGTGAGTCCTGGTTTAACTCATGAGAGCCACGTGTCTTGTATCATTACAGCTTGGACTCTTTGTGAGGACTAATTGCTTGGTCGTATTTTGCTGAGATAGGATGGGCATCACCCTTATCCTAAGTTACATTTATCTCGATGGTTACTCTCCTGTTATCGAAGCATGAAGAGCCTCATGCCCTCATCTTTCCCTTCCTGTTCTCTAGGGACAGTGCCTGGGAGCAGGCCAGGTTGGCCACGTCACATTGATAATTGCTGTTCCAATTAGTTTTAGTTGGTCAGGGTAGCTCGTTAGACTCTGTCATGTCATTGTTTACACCATGCACCGCCCCCCACACATATGCATCTTCAAGATTTCCAAATATTGGGTGTTTTCCAAACAGTGTAGGCCAGGTGGCATGCTTAAAATGACTGTGATTTCCTGTGATGCAGAAAACGTGCTCTTGCTAGTGGTATATTGAACAACTTTAATTTCTAGAAGCCTTAGTCAAACAAAGCATTCAAAGACCACTTGAGGCAGGAATGGGAGTCCTGGCAGCATCCCAGATCTATCCAGGTGACATTCACACAATCAAGAAACTGCCTGTGTGAGAACTTACATAGTGTGTATCGGCATCTTAGAAAGAAAACAGCAGAGCGGGGAACAGAACACCATTTCTCAGCCGTGGCGACAGCGTCTTCTGCAGTCAGCCGGCTATGCGGGTGGAAGTCCACAGACACTGGAAACACTGAGCCCACACTGAGGCAGAGAGAATCTTCTGATCTGCTTGCACTTTCCTCGGGCTCACCCCCAAAAGCTCATATGATATATGGATGCTAACGCTTTCATTAAGGACCCAAAAGAATTTCCAATCTATAGAATATAAAACCCACACTGGGTAAGGACTTGGTCAAAATTTACTGAACAATTTTTGTTTTTCCTAGTGGCATAGAAAGTAAGGTCTATCTTATGCCCAATGGGCACCTAAAATGAGAAGAAGGTGAAATTATCTTCTGAATCCAGCTTCTTCACTTGAGACTTACCCGGGCCAAATATAAAATAATCCAGAGCTGTCAACTACATTTTGTAATCAGTATCAGACTGATTTGCCAAATGTCAAGCAATTAGGGGCAAACGCTCCATCTTGCTCTGAATTCCACACGGTGTCCTAGTATGCAATGATACTCAACTAGGTGTTGCTTTCCAAATAAAAGAATGAATGGACACCACTCTGGCCTTCTAAGCACACAAACAGCATGATCATAGGGCTTCATAATGAGTAAGTTCCTGACTCGGGTGTGAAACAAGGTGAGCCTTTGTCCCACAGTAAATGGAATGTGGTCAAAAGGTGCATCAAGGGGCAGATAGGCTCATCTTCTCATCTTCCATGGGGAGAGCCCTGCTTGTTGTGCTAGGCACAGTGAGGATGAAGAACGAACGGCATTCGCCCTCTGTCCTATCCATCTAAATATTCTTAGAACAAAGAGAAGAGGGCTCTATTGTGGAGAGGTATTATCCCCACATAGAAGAGGACATTTTTGCTTTAAATTGTTCATGGAATCACTAAATATAACAGGGCGTACAACCCTGGATCTAGATAGACGCAAGCCAGTACCCAAGATACTTTTTGAGTCTTTCCGGAGCCTCGTCTGTGATGGAAATATGCCACTGTGGCCCAAGGCAATGTCACCACTCAGGGGAGAGAAAGGCACAAGGCTTAGGTCAAGGGAGTTGTGTGCGCAGAACACCCACGGGCGTAAGAGGTTTCTTCAAACAGAAGCACAAGGATAACTGTGAGAGAAAGGATGCAAATCACTTTGAAAATGAGATGAGAAAGTCTTTGAGAACGAAGCGAAGCCCTTGATAGACCCATAGCTCTGATGCCTCATTTACATGCCAGTTAATTAGCTAGCCCTTCTAAGAAAGAAAAACTCATAGCAGTCCTTAGGCCCCAAATTTGCAAGAGCTGACGGTTGGACCAATGCTACACAAAGACAGTTTTGGCTTTAGGTTTGAGGAGAAGCGAAATCCCTTTTTTTGGGGAAAGCAGAAAACACGTGATTGGACAGATGACTCCTGAGACGCAAAGCCGTGTGTAACTCAAGGGTGATGGTGAGCAGGCCCAGCCTCCCATGGAAAGTAGAGGGCAAACCAGCCACTTGAGGAGATTTGAAAACTTATGTCCAGTGCTGAAATACGGGTGGTTTAGTCTTGACCTTGCACTCACACCTACATTCCCAAGTGTCTCAGGGCATCACAGAAGTGAGGCTCAGATGATGATAAGGGGAAAGAAAGGAGAAACAAGGGGAAAGGGAAAAAGAACAAGGAAGGGGAGATTCACTGGTCTCGGGGGGGAAATATCCAAAGAGGCTACATAACTCAATAGCAATGTAGGCTCAACCCCAACTGCTGTCCCTCTGGTTCAGAATTAGCAAAGCCACGAGCAAAAAGTCCCAAGAGAGAATCTGGTAGCAGCACACACACTTTCAATTTTATAAACAAAATGATCAGAAACACAACCCCTGTCTTTCTTTTGCACCAGGTATGAGACACCGGACTAACCATTCCTGTCATCAAGTATTATTACCTTTATATTTAAGATGTCTGAGCGGATTACACAATGTTAGAGATTGACCGTGCCATGGGTTGTTCCTGCTTTCAAGGAGTTTAATTTTTGTAAATTAAAGTTAATTATTGGGACTTAGATATAACACACTGATATAGCAATTGCCTAGTATATACAAGGCCCTTGTTTGATCTCATAATCACAGATTTGGTGTGGGAGGTCCTCCTGTCTGTGTGTTGCTTTTATTTGTTAATGAATAAAGAACTACTTTTAGCCTATGGCAAGGGCAGAACAGAACTAGGAGGGGAAGATGGAACTAAATGCTGGGAGGAAGAAGGCAGAGTCAGAGAGACACCATGGAAACGCTGCTGAAGATAGATGTGCTGGAACTTTCCTGGTAGGCCATGACCTCGTGGTAATACACAGATTAATAGAAATGGGTTTAATTAATATGTAAGAGTTAGCCAATAAGAAGCTAAAGCTAATGGGCCAAGCAGCGATTGAATTAATACAGTTTTCTGTATGATTATTTCGGGTCTAAGCTGCCAGGAACAAACAAGCAGCCTTCTCCAACACAGATATGTGGATGTGTACTCATTAATATGTACACACACAAGCACACATGTGTATGCACACACACACTATATATATTTACCAAAAAGAAGGAATATGGTTCTGTATATTTTCTGCATGTGTAGAAGTAGACCCGGGAAGTACTTGGAGCTAAAGTCCTGGGTATGCAAAGGGTTGGGTAGTATCAGAATGTTTATACAAAAGAAAGTACTGGCTTCTGGTAGAAAGTAGCAGCCAAGAAACTCTTTGAAAAAGTAAGTGGGAAGGGCAGGTAGGAAGAAGAGAATGTCAGAGAATCAAGCTCTTTGATTTTTCTTCTGTGTATTAGACTGTTACATACCTTTTGTATGATAAATCACTTAATTCACTCAAGTCGTAAGTAGTTACAATTAGGCACACTTTATATATGAAGAAATTAAGGCTCAGAAAAATTGCTAATATGGCTGAAATCACATAACCAATAAATGTTAGAATAACATTGTAACTAATGGGCATGCTCAGCTTGGGCCTTCAGTGTGCATCTGGAAGCTGAGCAGAGTTTCCAAAACAGCCAGCAAGTTAATGAGTTGAGAGAGGATAGAAACTTGCCTCATGAAGAAGATCCAGAAGTTGGTGATGCCACTAATTTTGTGGACAAAGGTAGTGGCTGTCTCTGTAGGACAGGATTCTGTGGGAGCATCACTGAGGCTATCATTGCACGAGTGGAGGGAGAAATGAGGTGAGGGAGTGAGACTCCATGTGAGAACTGTGCATTCTGCTGTCTTAGGGATTTCGTTGCTGTGATGAAACACCGTGACCAAAATCAGCTTGGTGAGGAAAAGATTTATTTCATCTTACAGCTCGAGGTCTATCATCCAGGGAAGTCAGGACAGGAATCAAGTCAGGAGCCCAGAGGCAGTAATTGATAGAGGAATGCTGCTTACTGGTTTGCTCATCATGGCTTGCTCAGCCTGCTTTCTTATACCATCCAGTGTGCTACCCATCCAGAAGTGGCACCATCCCTGCGGGACAGTCCCAGGCACATCTATCATCAGCCAAGAAAATGAACCACAGGCTTTCCCATGGGCCAATATGGTGGGAGCATTTTTCTCAACTGAGGTTCTCTCTTTCAAAATGACTCTAGCCTGTGTCAAGTTGACAATACAAACTAGCCAGTGCTTCTGAAAACTAACCAGTGCCTCCACAAACTAACCAGTGCATCCACAAACTAACCAGTGCATCCACAAATTAACCAGTGCATCCACAAACTAGCCAGTGCATCCACAAACTAACCAGTGCATCCTCATGTTTTATGACACAGCCGAGATGCTTTTATTTCTTCAATCTGTTTCTTCTAAACTCTGCAGGTAAAATAGCACAAGCGACTCTCACAGTCCCTTTGTGACTGTCCCATGGCCAGTGCTGAGGAAGTGATAGTTACACAAACTCCTCTTTGATATTCTCTCTCCTTCTTTCTCCCTCTCTCTCTGTTCTCTTTGCTCACACCCTTGGCTTGCAAGAATGCGCTCATTCCAGTTTGCACAGTGCTTAGGGTCACTGTCATCTTTTCAACAGTGCACTCATTTGGCACATGAAGAAATGGAAGAAGGTGTTATGTGTCACAAGGGACATGAAGGGGATGTGAGTGACCTACCTCTCTGGAGACTGGGACAGTGGGATACATATCACAGGTAGAAGCAAAGGTCTAGCTAGCTGCTCTACTCAAATCTTCAATACTCCCCTGTGAAGAAAAAAGGAGCTGCCTGTTCACCTTTTCATCTCTACAAAGGCCTGGTGAGACTCCAGAACCTGGATAAGAGAGAGTTTTCAATTCAACTTAAGATAAATGTTAATGCTCTTTGACTAGAGAGGAAATACAATTTAGAAGGAAGTAGAGAAACAAAAAGTTTTAGTCACGATCATATAACCCAAAGGGACCTATGCCAAGGATCTCGGCTTCTTTCCAGCATTTTCAATGAATATTCTTGACTAAATAACTGAAATCATACTGCATATAAAATTTTGCATGCAATTTTAACTGAACACTACATTATCTTAGAATCATTCTTTTGCCCACTAAAAGCTCTTCATAAGCATGATTTAATAATTGCATAATAATTGTATGGCTGCTTCATTATTTATTTTAAAGAATCTCCTATTAGGGACATTTGTGTTATACACAATCATTGTGATCAAAGTATGCTTCAATAAAATTATTTGTCATGAATCTATATTGCACCGGGTTTAGGGTTTTATAGGCTAGATTTCTGCAAGTTAAATTACTTAATAAAAAGCATGTTATTATTAAGACATCGCTGTGTATTGTCAGCATCCCTCCTAAGTGACTCTGACTTGCCTCTCAGTCTCTATGACTCCAGTGCTTCTGTTTTGGTTTACTTTCGTCCCAACTTCATAATCATCTGCTTTGTTTACCTTTTCTGCTCGTGTTACCCTTTGTATTAGCCACTCCTCTTGCCACAATGACCAAGTGCCTGGCAGAAGTGATCTTATGGAAGACAGATGCAGCTGGGCTCGTAATTCAGCAGGAGGTAGCCCATGACAGTGTGACAGGTGTGGACACAGCACAGCTCCAACCAGAGTGTCAGGAGCATGGTGAAGTCGTCCCTCTTGTCTTCATGGATTAGGAGACAGAATGAGAATGAGTCAGAAGCCAGACAGGACTAAAATCACCAAAGACCCACCCCAAGCACTCACTACAACCTCTCCCAATATTTCCTGACAAGTGAATCTTTTACACCAGTGAGGCCTTGCAATGGTGGTTCTCAACCTGTGGATCACAACCTCCGTGGGGGTCAAACGACCTTTCACAGAGATCCTCTAAGATTAACCATACATCAAATATTTACATTAATATCCACAACAGTAGCAAAATTACAGTTATGAAGTATCAATGACAATAATTGTATGTTTAGTACAAGGAACTGTACTAAAGGGTCACAGCATTAGGAAGGTTGAGAACATCTGCCTTACAGCCTTGCCCAACACTGCCACTAAGTGTCCAGATATTTGTGCCTGAGAGGTACATTTCAGACCCAACCAGGAGAAATCTGCCTTAACCCCTATCCCGCAAGGCAAAGCATATTTCATCTAACTTCAGGAGCTCCCAATCAACAGCTCCATTGTTGCCAAATATATCAAGTCCAAAGCTGCTTCCCAGACTTGGGTTATCTTATCTGTAAGCCCCGTAGAAATCAGAGAAGGTACATATTGGAAGACACAATGGTAAACACTCCCATTATAAAAGCCCAGCTGGGTAAACATCATCTGTGGCCCAGACTCAGGCCTGCTTGTGGTCATAGCATCTAAGTCCCAAAGGGCTTGGATATCTAGGCCTCTAGAACTCTGTTGCCCAAAGCACTTCTGTCTTGGGTCAGCTTTATTCCTCATCTGCAGCTTTTCTTAGAAGATATTCATGTTTCCATCATCTCTAAGATCTAGATCTCGATTGCAATGGAGGCTTCCCCTTCAGAACTTTCTGCACTGGCACCTCAGTCCCTCTCTTCAGGAAACCCAGCCCTGTCCTATATTGCCAAGCCTCCTAGACTTATGTCGTTGGTTTCATTTTTTTTCTTGGCTTGTTTCTTTCCCCACATTTTGTGTTTAAGCTGGTAAATTTGACATCTTGGTTGTTTATGGAAGTAACTGGGGGCTTTGGAGGTCCATGAGAATCAGCATCTTTCTCTTGTTAGAGGAAGCACCATTCCCTCTGGAAATCATGTTTGGGCAAGCATCTTTCACTAGAATCAGTGTGTTCACAGGTACCTCGTTGCTGCAGGTAGCCTTGACTGAGATCCCAGAACACCTTTTGGGCATTCCTGCTAATAAAACAAAGAGCAAAGCAGAAGAATTTTTTTTCCTTCAAGAAGAGTAGTTGGGGAGGTTATGATTTAAGGCTGTGGATAAGTTCAAAACTCTCTCAGGATTCTATATAGGTTTTCAACTTATCTTTCACGAACTCAAATTAAAGCAAGTATTAAACAAAATTATATAATATGCATGGTATATAAATATGTTGGTATAAATATAGGGTATGTTTTATATTATTCATTTGACTTTGTTTTCTCCTGAAAGCAAATTGAGAGGACCTTGTCTTTTGTTCAGCCTTAAGAGCTGTTTGTCACTCCCCTGAAATCATAGCACTACTGTATGTGAGTTGCTTCTGTAACACACCCCAATGCACCCAGGTCACATTGGAAGCTGACACACGCACAGGAGAAATGTCTGCCTCACGGAGACTCATGCAGGAGCTCACATGCACACATGGCACCCAACATGGGGCAACTATATGCACATAAAACCTGAGAGAGCACGGGAAGGAATTCTAGACACAAAAGAACAGAGTTAAGCATGTTTTTTTTTTGGTATCAGCATTGTGTCAGGTGGGCTCTGCTTGCCAGAGACAAGCAGAGGCATGGCTCTTTTAAGAGAGTCTTCCTGTGTCAGTGTTAGTGATAAAAACCTTGCAGTTCTTTAGAGACCCTGCCAACAAACACTTAAATGGTGTTTATAAGCAGTGTGTACCATGCTTCTTGACGGTGGCATGAACCTAGAAACTCTGCAGAGTTATAGTGATAAAAAAAAATCATGGCTCCTACCAGTACCTCCACCATGAAGCTAGACTCTCAGGAAGCGAAGGAGTAGGGTGGATCCAGCTGCCAAAGTCACGGCTTTAATCCTAAGCATATATTTTAGCAAATTAAAGATTCGTGTGGTCAGAAAAAAGAGATATGCAGTAAAGACAGTTTCAGATGAAAAAATAACTCTAAATGGTTAACAGTGTGTTTAAAAATATATGTAGGCTTTGGAAACAAAAGAAAAAGGATGAATAAAGTCTGGAAAGAAAGAAAGAAAGAAAGAAAGAAAGAAAGAAAGAAAGAAAGAAAGAAAGAAAGAAATTAGTAAATTAGTTGGGTGTGGTGGCACATGCCTTTAATCCCAGCACTTGAAAGGCAGAGGCAGGTGGATCTCTCTGAGTTTCAGACCAGCCTGATCTGCAGAGTGAGATCCAGGACAGCCAAAGTAAACAGAGAAATCCTGTCTCAAAAACCCAAAAATTAAAAATAAAAATTAAAAAATAGTTTTTAAAAAGCCACATAAAGATGGAAAATACACAGAGAATCTGGATGCTGTATGTTATTGTGTTGTCTTTGAATTGTTTGCCTGCTGAGGAAGGAACAACAGGTACTAAAGGACATTTGATTATAAATATTACTGGATTAATCCAACCTATATATTTTGAAAATGTCTTGACTTTAAAATTTAAGTCAAAAAAGATGTTACTTTGGTCAAGATGTTTTGCTTTTATTTCCAAAGGAAATGAGAGACTGTCAAATCATTCTGGGTAAAGAAAAATTAGGTTTGATCAAGGAAGACCCCCCAAAAAATTTCTGATAGTAGCAGATGGCTCAGATAATTTAACATTTTAGAATACCTCTATTTCAGTTTCCTCTGAGTTCTACACCCAGAACAGCTTCAAGACTGCTGGCTGAGATGATTCAGCCTTAAAAACATCCCAGTCCAGACTTGTCCATAATTCTAAATTTTCTTGGGTCCCCATAAGATTATCAGCATCCCCAATTAGCAAGAAGTAGCCTAGAAAACTATGCCCACAATCCCCCCCCAAAATATATTATGGATGTTTGTCTTTATTTAGAGTGTTAGTTACAAGTTGTCATAAATAATGATCAGGAAAAAAAGCTAAACAAAGAAGATTGGATTCCGAGTTCTTGTTTTGAGAAGAAAAAATAGGAGAAGTGCTATGGGATAATGCTCTTGTACCCTGTAAAGATCTGCTACTCATATTGGTTTAATAAAATGCTGGTTGGCCAGTAGCCAGGCAGGAAGTATAGGCAGGTCAACAGACTAGGGGAATTTCAGGAAGAGGAAAGGCTCAGTGTGTAGTTGTCATCCAGACGCAGAAGAAGCAAGATGAAAATGCTGCACTGAGAAAAAGAACCGTATGGCTAAAGATAGAGAAGAGTTATGTGATAATTTAAGTTGTAAGAGATAGTTAATAATAAGCCTGAGCTAATAGACCAAGCAGTTTATAATTAATATAAGCGCCAGTGTGTTTTGTTTGAACTGAATGGCTGCAGGACCAGGTGGGACAGAAACTTCCACCTACACACACAAGACAGGTATGCAGATTATTATTCAGCAAATCTGAGATTATGTTTGCTAACAAACTCCAAGTTGCTTCTGTTGGTACTATTGGTGTTGGTGGAGGTAGAGGTGGTGGTGGCACTGGTGGTGGTGTTAGTGGTGGTGGTGGTGGTGATGGTAACAGTGGTGGTGGTGGTGATGGTGGTAGTGGTGGTGGTGGTGGTGATGGTAGTGGAGGTGGTGGTGGTGACGGTGGTGGTGGTGATGGTGGTGGTGGTGGTAGTGGTGGTGGTGGTGGTGGTGGTGGTGGTGACGGTGGTAGTGGTAGTGGTGGTGGTGGTGGTGATGGTGGTGATGGTGGTGGTGGTGGTGATGGAGGTAGTAGTGGTAATGGTAGTGGTAGTGGTTCATGGAGCACCGTTTGAGCAGTGGGGTTCTGGTACGTTTGTTCCTCACAAGGCACAGTTATTTTTATTGTACATTTCTTTTGTTTCTCCTTTGTGTTAAAATTGAGATACCATACCAACTTTTACAGTTAAGTTTGATTTTATTCTTTATAGGTTTTATTTTATAACAATAAAGGAACAAAAATCCACAGTTAGAACTGCAGTATGCAAACTGGTTTAGACTCCTCACAGCTGCTCTGTGTACTTTAGGAATAGGAAGGTGAAACCTGTCTCTGTGTGGGATGGGTCCAGGGAGGATATATTCAGGAATGGATACAGTCTCTGCCTCTGTGTGGGATGGGTCCAGGGAGGATATATTCAGGAATGGATACAGTCTGCATGGGGCGGGCCCAGGGAGGAAACATTCAGGAATGCCTAGTCTCTGCATGGGGAAGGTCCAGGGAGGATACAATCAGGAATGGATACAGTCTCTGCATGGGATGGGTCCAGGGAAGATACAGTCAGGAATGGATATAGTCTCTGCATGGGTCTGCTCCTAGGAAATTACATTCAGGAAGGTATTTGTCTCATTTTAAACCAAGAAAAGTTACAGAAAGCATTTTTGTGGATTTTGAAAAATATGTCACTTTTCTTCTTATAAGAATAGATTACATGGGGCTAGAGAGAGGGCTCGGTGGTTAAAAGCACTTAATACTCTTCCAGAGGTTCTGAGTTCAGCTCCTAGAACCCATATCAGGCAGCTTACAACCTGCCTCTAGCTCCAGGTCCAAGAGATCTAATACCCTCTTATAACCTTCACAGGATGGCATGTACACACACACACACACACACACACACACACACACACACACAGGGAAGGTCACACAGACGGGTGTACACAAATAAGTAAAACAATGTTTCTAAAGAGTCAATGGTAGGACTTACCCTCCCACTGTCCTCTCCAAGGACTGAAACTGTGGGAGCTGCCTCACTACCAGATAACAATGAAGCTGCAGAGAGAGACAGGAGAGCAAACTAATGAAGTCCTGGACTCTGGGTGTGCTATGCTTCATTCACCTACTTCATGTGTAATATGCGAGTTAAGAGATATCTGTACCAGTTAGGTTTCTACTGCTATGATAAGGCACCGTGATCAAAAGCAATTTGTGAGAAGAGGGTTCATTGAAAGCTTACAGTTGCTCTAACCACAGTTCATCATCAAAAGAAGTCAGGGTAGGAACTCAAAGAAGGAACTGAAGCCATGGAGGGGTGCTGCTTACTGGCTTGCTCAGCTTGCTTTCTTATAGCACACAGGACCACCATCCACAATAAATTGGATCCTCCTGCATCAATTATTAATCAAGAAAACGCACAACAAAGTGGCCCACAAGCCAGTTTGGTGGGGGCATTTTCTTGATGGATGTTTCTTCTTCCAAAGTGACTCTAGCTTGTGTCAAGTTGACATCAACAAGCCAGAACAATGTGCTTTTGTTTAAACCATTTGAAGGGAATGCTTTTTGTGTCTATGGGATGAGCGTTCATTAGATGAAAATGAACTTGAGAAATAATAGCACAGAGGTAGGTCATTGCAGAAGGTGGACTGAACTGGTCTGGGGAGAGAGGGCCATGGACAACGGAGGCAGCTCAAACTCAAACCCGAAGAACCACCCTTGAGACTGGTTATGGCAGGGAGAGTGGCCACCAGCAGGCAAGGGGACCAGGGGACTCATGCACTGATGACAAAGACGGAGTAGGAGCCTGGGCTGTCGCCCTCACTCCTGTCAACATGGTGCAGCGTTTGCTTTCCTTTCTCCCTCACTACTGTTTAGAATGCTTCCCCGGACTCCAAACTTGCCAAATCTCTCTCGTGAACAGGAATTGTTTTCATGCAAAAATTAATTAATATGCATGAAATGGATTATTTTAGTGTTTGAATTGTATCCCCCCAAAACACATTTTAGAATTCACAAAGCAGTATGAATATAAATTCTTCTTTCTCTCACGTGGGGGAAATTCCCTTCTTGGGGAAAAAAAAAAACATGCATGGAGAACACACTCAGGATTGACTAAGTATGTGGGTGGAAAGCTTTCACTTTTCAGGTTACAAGCATCAAAAGAGTGACTGACTGCAGTGAGCCTGTGGACCGGGACCCAGAAAGGGTGGTGGTGGCATGTGAGCTAGAGGGGTTTTCTGTATATTTCTCTTGAAGCTGGAGTGTGGGGGGATGATGGATGGGCAGAAACAGCAGCAATCCAATTTCTAGAGAGAGTGCCCAGGGCAAAGACTTTGAGACACATTGATCTGCTTTATTCTGAACAGAAATGACTTAACAGCCATTGAAATTAAACAAATAAAGAAAAGACACTTTCACAAAGGATCTTTTTCTTTGACATGTGCTCCGGTTTGAATAAGTGTCCCTTAAAAGCCCATGCATTAAAGGGTTGGTCCCCAATCTATGGCCCCCGGAGAGGTCGTAAGGTCTTAAGGAACAGTGGCTAGTGTGAACCAAATAACCTTTTGTGAGTTAAGATGTTTGGGTGTTTTGTTACATTGAGCATTGTCTCATTCAGCCTTGCTGTCTTTTATCTGGATCGTCCCTCCAGTTACCTTGTTTCTGAGAGCCCTACAGTCCTTGCAGACTGGAGAGTGGGGAGCTCCGCCATCCAATGTCTCTGTAATTTCCCTCCTGAGTTACTCTAAATGCATGGCATTAGCTTTCAACACTCCACCACAAAAGTGTTATATACTTAATACAGTGTTCTACTATAACAATAGTTTCCTAAAGACCTGCTGGACAGATGTGTGTACACACATAAGTACATAAGAGACCTCGTCTGCAGTCCACTCTATTAAAACAAACCTAGATTCATTGACACCATTGACTTTTTACCTGGTTTTCTTCCCCTGATGTTCTTTGTAGAACTGCAGGCTCCAGATGAAATTGGCCAGTAGTCATGCTTAATTTGTCCCATCTGTTAGTTTTTTAAATAATATAATTTGAAAAATAGGGCATTTCAGTATGCGTAGGATGTTCATTTTTGCTGAAAACTCAAGTCTGTCACGTGCCTGCAGCAGCATCTCTTCTGTGGTCAGCTGGTCCCCTCCCTCTGTCCTGTCATCATGCCCACAGTCATGTGCCCACCATGCACATGACGGAGCCAGTCGACATGTCTGTGCTGCTTTGGTAGATTAATGTTTTTTCCCTCTATCCAGGGGAAAGAGTGATAAACCACAGATGCCATTTTTAAGGCAAACCACCACACTTGGGCCTCTTTCTCTGAGAAAATACAAACCATTCCTATATGTGTTGTAGTAAATGAGGTGCCCACCGGAGATTGCATCTCTGTACGCAAGACTTTGACTTGTAGGACTGTGTTACTCACTATTCCAAAGGAATCCAGACAGCTTAGGCAAGGTACTGTTGACTCAAATACCTGATGGCCAATGCGTTTGCAAATAGTAAGTAGACCTCTTGAATCAAAGAATAGTAGTTGTCGTGACCCGTTCTCTGCCTCAGAAACAAAGATTTCTGAAGACAGAGAATGCAAAACTGCCCTCCAAATTAACTTGTAATTTGAATTCCAATGTCCTAGAAATGTGAATTGATACTCTGGTGCAGTATAGGAAGTACGGAATGCCCGTGAATTTCTTTTTAAATACAACAGTTCTAAACCTTAGCTTGTAATCTGAAACGATACTTTCCAAATTTGGAAAAAAAAAGTTGGGAAATTGAAAAATAAAAGATTGTAAACATATTTGTCTTTAATTTCATTGTCATCTACAAACTTCTGTTTAGAAGGAGAGTAAGAAAGTAATTGCGATGTTTCATTAGGAATTTTAGTAGCAATTCTTCCCCTCAAACTTGTTCATTTGAATTAAGATTATGGCGAGCACACCACATCTTAATGGTGAGATGTGACAGCTATCTCTCTAAAAGAATGATCTCATTCAGGCACATGCTTCCGTAACGTATTTGTTTGTATGTTGGCTTTATATTATGCTTTCCCATCTCTCAAATCTCTTTCAGGGGAAGGAGGGGTCTATTATATGAACATATGCATTGCAATTTCTTTGTAAATGGAGGAGAAAGAATGGGAGGGAAGGACGAAGGGAGAACAAGAAACAGAAATTTGGCTTTCTAGGAAATGGAGGAATTCTGTTTCGCATGGCCATGTGACTAGCTTAACTCTTAAATCCTTTAGTTACCATGTGAAGTAAAAGTTGACTGAACTGTTTTATATATGAAGAAAAGCTTTTCCCTATAATATAGTTCCTGTTTAGAAGAGCTGAGATTCAATTCTTGAGTCATATGAAATTCAGTCTCTAAACCTTCCACCTCAAGAAAATGAAATATCAAAAGGGAAAAGTTGAAACTTGTCTCCTAGTGCAGTGTATTTGGGAAAACGACAAAGAAATGGAGGTGCAGATTGGGGTGGTGACAGAGTCAATCCGTAATTAACTTTTTTCCTATAACACAAACACACTCACTCATGCACTCACACACATGCCCTTATTTTGTTTAAAATGTTAACTCTGTCATTTGTATTTGTATCTGAAAATAAAGCCAGTTCTCAAAGACCTAGTGCAGAACTAGTTTTAAAAAATAATCCTAGCTGTGTCCTAGAAGAGCCAAAAATACCACCAGGAACTGTGGAGTGAGATTCTCCTCAAAATGGGCCAGAGGGGCCATGTCTCTTTCTCTGCACCCCAAAGCAGCATTTCTAAGTCTTGCCTGCAGTGTGGGATCACCTGGGCAGCCTCAGAACCTGTTAGGTCTCTGGTCATGACGTTGTGGTTTAATTGTGGGATCGCCTTTGCTATAGTGCATTTAAAATCCTGCCCATGTCGTGTCAATGTGCAATCAAGGCTGAAACTTGGGGTCAGGAAAGAGTAGTATCATCACCTCCTGGAGTGCCCCTCTTAGCTAGAACAGTTAGTTCTGAATAGGCAAGGACTAAGAGTAGGGCCCACCAAAAACTGTCTTTCTTTCCCGTATTCCACAGCACCCAGGAAATCTGTGAGCTATTAGGGATCCTTAGCATACACTAAAGGACCTCAAGACTCAAAGTGTGGCCCTGGCATGAGAGAAAAGGCTTTACCTGGGAGCTGAATGGAGACTTGACCTGTCCCTCCCTGCCTGCAGACTGAGAAGCTGTTCTTCCAGAAACACCCACGTGATTCAGATACACATTAACACACACTGACATGTGAAAACCATCATTAGACAGAAATAACAGGAATCCTGTGTTTTTATTAATAACTGACAACGTTGGCAATAATATTTAAACGTCAAGATGAGGAACGATGCATATTAAAGTAGGGTAACGAACAAAAGGAACAGGGACAAGATGCAGAGCCGTCACCAATTCACACAGACCCTCTCAGTCAAACCACCAGGCACCAGTTCACATCCAAGTTCCCTGCACTGTGAAAAGGAAAACACCAACAAGTCATCTTGCCTGCAGGGAGGACCGGTTTCTCACGGGATTCATAAGGAACACTGAGTGGCCAGAACAAAAATACCTTCAGTGAGCACCACGCCTGAAGTCAAGAGGAGTCTGCAGTGGTGAACAGGCCATGTGCAGCCGTGGACCCCGCCCCCAGGCTTGATGTGCATAAGAAGAGAACAACACTCTGAATAACAAAAAGTTCTTAGGTTGGAAAGAGAGTGAATTCACAGGACAAATTCTGGCTCCAAGTTACTCCAAGCCCAGACTCCATGTCTAAATCACGACCTCCCAGTGTGGAGAACTTGAAGGTGTGACTCCCACCCACTCAAGTATCAGATCTTGCCACGAATATGTAAAAGGTAAAAAATACCATGTTGGTTAAGAGAGAGAGAGAGAGATACATCAAAGAATGGAGGGCTGGCTCAGTGGTGAGGAGCACTTGTCGCTCTTGCAGAGGACCTGGTTCCAAGTCCCCACACCCACTTGGCAGCTCACAATCATCTATAACTGCAGCTCCAGGGGAGCCAAAGTCTGCCTTTGAACTTCAAAGATCAAAGTACATATAATGTGGTTCATATACAAATACGCAAGCAAAACACTCAAACACATAAAATGAAAATAAACTTAAATCTCTTAAAAACGGAATGATAGTGGACAAATACTTAAAACTGATGGTGGGGCATTACAAGATACTAAAAGGATAGATGTTAGTTTTCATAATGATATAGTGATATGCAAAAATCACACATTAAACAGAAATCAATTATGACCTAACTCCAAAATGAAATATCACAAGTAGAAATATGTCAAACCCCTTTTAATAGAAAAATTGATATTCTGAAATATAAAAAATATATTAAAGCTACAAAAATAATATATATATGCACACTCACATACACATATATGTATATATATGTGAAGAGAAAAATTCGAGCAAACGAACTAGATCATGTTCTACTCTATCAATTAAAGAATGTTCAAAAGTTAATGTTGGATGAAATTGAAAGATGCAATATGATAATGTTTATATTAATTTTAAACGGATAGTTTAGCTCACAGGCAGATATGGAGGTGTCTAATGTAGGGACCTGACTAAGAAGGCTTAGAGGCTCTAATTACAGGAAGAGGGCGGAGAGATAAGGAGGAGAGCAGCCTAAAGTGACCTTTGCTGGAGGAATACTTTTGTTTCTTGTAATCTGAAGTAAAGCATGGAACTTCAAAATCTACTACATCTGGATGATGTATATGTAATTACTATGGTTTTTATCAGCACTTTTGAACATTTGAGATATTTTTTAAGATTCAAAAAAGGACTTCTCCTTAGGCTTCATATTCCACTCTTTCTGTTTAGCTTTGGACAGACTGGCCTCAAATTTGTAATCCTCCTGCCTCCACCCCTGACTAAGAGTGCTGGGTCACAATGCATGCTGCCATGCTAGGATGAAGCTCATTCTTTCCTGAGCTCAATAGTTCCGTACAGTCTTCCAGGGAGAATGAGATGGCTCCTCCACATCGTGCTCCAGGAGGCAGCTGCCCTGGCCACATCCTCACAGTGTCCCACATATCCATCTGTGCTGTCTTCTTCAGAGGCATGGAGTCTTTGGAACTCAGTGTCCACTACCTGGCCAGAACCATTACCACATCATTCTTTTACTGCGCAGAGAGTGATGCAGCCATATTGCAGAGGAAGGGCAGGTGCTAAGGCCCCTTACAGAGTACCTGGAGCTTTTCAGTAGTCCGCACATGCGTGCAAACCTTCTTCTCAGCACATGGCCCCAAGATAAGTCCTGTGGCAGGGAACAGGGGTTCTAGTTTGTGTGTCTGCCCACTATCCTAGTATTGGTCCATGTATCTGCCTGCTACACCCTGCATATGCAGATTCCCAAGCACAGTGAAATCCCACCTCCTGACGGAGGCCCCGTCTCATGACCTGAGTCTCCTCTTGCCCCCAAAGAAGAGTCATCATGTCCAGAGAAAAAGTCAGCTCATTACAAAATGGATTAAAGCCAGAACACACCTGGATATAAGTTCTTTAAATAACAACATATTCAAGTTGTATTTAAGGAAAGGTCTCCGCAAAGGACTCGAAGACAAAGAGAGATGCATGACCTGTCAGGAATTGACATGGACAAAAGTCAGCTCCTCCAGTCAGCGACCTACTGTGTCACGGGCTCAAGGTCTCTCAGGTAGAACCGACCCAGAAAAGAAACCTGTGGCCAGCAAAGAAGTGTGATAGCCATGGACACCTGCACAAACAAATTCTAAATGTGCCTTTGAGGTCAATCATTAATCAGTGAGCAACTGCTGTCTTCTCCCTTCTTATAAGCTCCTTATGACCAGCTAGCTGGGAGAGCTGAGCTTTGAAACACCTGGTGTACTGTCCAGTGGACTTTGCATTCTTCTTCTTCTTCTTCTTCTTCTTCTTCTTCTTCTTCTTCTTCTTCTCCTTCTCCTTCTCCTTCTCCTCCTTCTCCTCCTTCTCCTTCTTCTTCTTCTTCTTTTCTTCTTCCTTCCTCTTCCTTTTCCCTTTCTCCTCCTTCTCCTCCTCTTCCTCCTCCTCCCCCTCTTTCTCCTTCTCCTCCTCCTCCTTCTTCTCTTTCTCCTTCTCCTTTTCCTTCTTTATGCAGAATTTCATGGCTTGGGCTTCCTTTCCAGTGTTTCATTGGTGGGCCATTGTTTGGTACTACTTAGTATACTAATTGCGAAAAATGATTATTTTCTCAAAAGGAGGAAGAAGTGTATTATATTAAAATGATAACAATTGCTCTTACATTTGACAAAAATGTTTCCAGAACGCAGTGAAGTTCAGACTCTAACAGAGCACAGGGCCCACCGAGGTGGAGATCCACAGCACACTCTGAGGGCTTCTGTCTCCATCCCTCCTGCTCAACCTGACTCTTTCTCCCCAATAGCCTAAGGGGACATTGTAATCCTAATTCAGAGAAGCTCTGGACTGTTTCTCAAACCAGTTTGCTCAAAGAGTCTGCCCCTCATGTGGCAGCCTGGCAGGGAAAGCTCTAAGTTTTCTAAGAACTGACCACCGTTGCTCAGTTCTTCCTTCAGTCTCAGCTCCTGATTAGAGAAAACACAATTCCTTGGCCTCTGATGGGGGTTCAAGGATGGTTCTGTTCTTCAAATCAAAGTTTCTGGTCTCTTCCCAATAGAATATTTAGTATTTTCTTCCCAACTTCCTGCTTTATCTCCTATTTTTCTTTCCCAAAGCTTGTCTGCCAAAGGATAGTTTATGATTAAGCTAGATGTCAGGTGACCTCTAACCTCAAGCCATGTGTGACCAGAGCTTCTATCTCTCCAACTCAGTAGCCTCCTAGCTCCCTTTTCTTGTTTGATAACTACCTCTTCTTGGCAGTTCAGATGCACTGAGTACCAGCCCTTGTTCACATCCTTGGTTCCCTCCTCAATCTCAGGCTGCCTCAGATGATTTGCTGAAGCTAAAGCCTGGGGTACAATTGTTACAACTTCCCTCAACTCCCACTGAAGAGGACCTCACACAAACTGGAATGGCTGCCCTCAGCACACAAGCTCTCTGAGCTGCATGTTGCTGGGTGTGTATCAAGTGCTATATGGATAAAAAGATTGACACCCCACAGCCTTATCAAGTTGTAAAGCGAAAGCCCAAGCCCAGGCTTGGGTGCTGTGGTGAAAGGCATCAAAGTCACGTGGCCACCCCGGAGGAATAGAGAGCTCTTGGAGAAGCGCAAAGAGCTTTGTGGTGGTACAGAGAAGGGGATGAGGGTGAGCGTGATGTCTGCCCAGGGGGAAGGAGAAGCAGCCTTGGTCAGACAGTACCCAGGAAGTTTGTTATCTCAGAATGTGGATGGTCAGGAGGCCTTCAATCCAGATTGAAGGCAAACAAATAGCTACTCCCTTGGGGACAGGCTGCTCATGTGACAGAATGTGGAGCAGACTCATTCCCTGGACCCAAGGTGACTGCAGAGAGAAGGGAAACTTCAAAGTTTCAAGCCAGATGGGGCTCCCAGAGGCAGGCCAGCACTGAGAGGGGAAATTAGACACAGACTCCTACGCTGGAACCAAGAAGCTAAGTGCAGTTGATACCCACTAGCAAAGAAAAAAAATAGATTTTTTTCAACAGTCTCACTAAGTAAATAAACTATATCTCAGAGCAGGCTATATGCACAGGAGTACTTGGCCCACACAAAATGAACTCTATATTTTTGTAAACTTAATGTCTCATTCTGATTCATTTATACACCTTTTCTCTTCTATTGGTCCTTTGCTTTATATTTGGGGTTTTATTTTTGTGTTTTTATGCTTTTTGTGTGTGTGTGTGTGTGTTTTGTTTGTTTGTTTTGTACGTTTTTTGGTTTTGTTTGTTTTTTAAAGGGAGAGAAGGAGAAAGACCATAAAGTTGGATAAGTGGGGAGGATCTTGGAGGAATTGGGGAAGGAGAAAACAAGATTAAGTATTGGTACGATTTTTTCAATAAAAAAGAAAGCATTTGAACTCAAATACTTTGAGGATATTTGAGGATACCATTACGATGGAGAATGTGTCATTGGCTTCAACAGCACTTGACTTTCAGGAGACGGCACTCAACTTACATGAATTATAACCATCTCCTGGTCACACATTGTATTAGAAAAGACAGTGATTGCTGCCGGTCTTACTATTTTGGCTTTTGTAATAGGAAAATGCTCTGTTTTACGTTGTGTTTTCAGAACACACTAATCAACACAGACTTCTATGGCCTTATAAGTGATATGGAAACTTCTCCCAGCAACTAGGCCAGCGAGCAATTCTGCAGCAGTGGACACCAGAGGAGCATTCTCTAGTCCCCCAGAGTCTTCCTCGAGAGAGAATCCGGTCTCTCGGGTTAAGGGCTCTGTCCTCCAAACTGCCCCTACCCACTTTAGATGTCAATCACAAGCCCCAGTGTTTTTACCTCTGGTTGTGATAGCCAGCTATAAATTGAGCTCATACACCTCTTCCTTGTTTTTGGTGTCTTTGCAGAGTGGTTCCTAGAACTTAGGTAAAGACTGGCATTTCCAAGTTCATCATAAATGATGACACAGAAGAGACAAATGACAAACTACATGTGCGAATGTGTGGATGCGGGGATGGCAGAGCTCCTGTGCCAGACTGGAGTGCCACCTCCGGGAGCCACTATGAGTCCCTCTGGGAATTTAGATCTCTCGAGACTCTCCAAACCTTGTCCTTTGGGAGTTTTGTAGAGACTTTCTTATATACGTGTAATCAATTATACACGCCTTTAATCCCAGCACTCAGGAGGCCAAGGCAGGTGAATCTCTGTGAATTTGAGGCCAGCCTGGTCTACAAAGCTAGTTCCAGGACAGCTAGGGTTACGTGAAGAAGACATGTCTCAAAAAACCAACAATTAATTACACACACACACACAGCCATTGATGATAGAGTCAACCTGGAAAGAGGAAGCTGTCCCCTCTCCTGTGCTTGAAATTCTGCACCCTCTAAACATGTTAGTCTTCTAGGTAGGTTCCCTTACCTAGAGCTACAAAAGGTCACCAGCTTTTACCAGTTCACATGAAGGCACCAAGTTGAACAGACCAAGAACTTGTGTCCTTGTCTACCAGCAAACAGGAGAACTAACTATTCACTTTGCAATATCCCACATCCCAATAAAGCATTAGGATTATGCCATTTTCTAAATACACTGCCTTGGGTAAGCCACTTGACATTTGTCTACCTCATTTCCTTGCCTGGAAAATGGAAAAAGCAATAGACCTACCTCCTGGGGCTGTTGTGAGGACAGTTAGTATCTATAAAATGTTTAGAACAATGGGAAAGAAAATCCTCCACCCCAGTCACCACGGTCACCATCATCACTGAGAGTATCACTGCAAAGGAAGCCACTAATGCAGCTCGGCTTTGTTGCACTCTGCACTCCTAGGTACATGGAGTGGGAATTTATGCCCCAGGGAAAGGGATGAGTAGCGGCAGAAAGGGGTCTCCCTGACCCTGGACAGTGGGCTGCAGTCCAGGGAAAAGCTCCAAGCCTGGTGAGAACCTGGCATGTTGGGCACAAAAGGATGCCAGGACTCCCCTCCAGAGGAGGAGCACGGGAAAGGGTTACTGCGTGTGGAAGACTGCCACCTGGACTGGGTATGGGCACACGGGAGTCACCCTTCCAGGCTACATACCAGTTGTCCAAGTTACTAGAACAATTACAAGCATCGGGAGATGATGGGATGGTCTGACTGGTTTTGTTTTATTGTCTGGTTTGACATGAAAATGAGCTAAGCTTCTCCCCAGAGATGAAGGCCAGTTGTGGACTAAATGTGAAAACTCCACAGGATAAAAGCGCATGTCCTGACACCAGACAGATGCAGAAGGGATGAGTCTATTGCTTACCACTTTCTAATGAATGGCTTTTTAAGTTGTGAGAATTGTCTGCAATCAGTGGCTTAGTATTCAACATAAGGGAACAATCAGGACTGCTCGCCATTATCACTATTACTAAGGCGACCTGCTTGCTGTTGGGGCCGTGGCTGTGGTGATGCTGGGGACAATGAGGTTGAATGAAATGGTGAACATGGCAATAGAGGCTAGGGAAGGGGAATCAGGATAACAGCATCCCTACTCTTAGAGGTAAAGGTTTAATAGATTTTTTTAATCAAGTAAAATGAATCCCCCAAAGAGGGGAGTCTACTTACCTTGAAATGGGCCACAGCTAGTTCATTTTGCACAAGCCTCTCCCAGGCACACAAATCCTCTAGCTCTAAATTAGTTTATGGGGCCCATTTCTTTCTACAACCGTTTCAAATCCTGCCTCGCTGCAGTAGGAGAAAAGGCCACCGTCTTACCACGCACTCGGGTAATTAGATAAGACACAAGGCAAGTTAGTGAAAGAGCCTGGAGCGGAGGGCTATGGCTGCACACCTTCACAGGGCACGCAGGCTCTGACATTTCACCAAAGCTAAATGTTCCATCTCTGGAACCCGACGTGTTCTTTACTATTTTTATTGTGGTGCAGCTTTAAAAAAAAATTGCCAATTAAGTTAAACTAAACAGTCGCACAATGAGATCCTATAATTACCAGCAATGGTTTATGATGGGTTCGAGCAAACAGAGGGTTGATTTTTTTTTTTTCTGCCAGAGCTGTAGTTTCTTTTTGTAGAAACAATTATCATGGCAGTGCTTCCCAGCAAAGCAAAGCATCGCCCGGAGCCACTGCATATTTCATTTTCAGTTGAGCAGTTTTAGAGTTCTAGCTTTTCCTGGTGACTGTTCCGTGGGAGGAAGAGGCAACCAAAGGCCAGATCCGGCTCTCACAAAGCGGCCCGGGAGGCCACCAGCCAGCAGCTGGAGAAGCTAGTGTTGCTCTGTGTTTGGAGCCCCGGCTTCTGGCTTCTGACCTGGCTGTGCAGTTGTCCTCAGGATAAAGGAATGACAGGGTTGTGATCTCAGGTTTCAGCTGCCCTCGAGGCCTCGGAGACAACAGATGTCAAGGTGGAAGGCTGCAAATCAGAAGTTTGAGTTAGTTATATTGTCAGGGGCTGGCAATCAGCCTCCAGTAACGCAGCTGCTCCATCGTCTACTGGTTAAGGGAACAAATGGTCTTGATGCTCTTAGGTAAGCAGGGGAGTTACCAGAAGCACTTCACTTGAAGACTCCTTCTAAAGACTAGAAAAACTAATAACGGTTTGACTCACTTACTCAGCAAATGTTTATTGAACAGTTTTGAGTCAAGGACTGGGGTTGCTACAGTGAACAAAAGAATTAATACTATCCCTTAACTTGGGAATTTAGAGGGAAGTTGGCTAGTGCATTGCTATGTGTTAGGAAGCACACCAGACATGTGAGCTACAGTTTTAATGACTTTTCTGCTCCATAACTGTGGGGTTTCCTTGTTGTTAGCTCTTTTATTTTATCCTCCAGATAGTATTATCTTTATTATTTCTATTTCACATATGGGAGAAGTGAAGTATGGAGAGCTCCCACCATCTACACAAGGCCGTTGATTGGTATGTTAAAGAGTCTCACTTCTTTCTCCTTGTTAGTTTGCTTATTTGAATCAAGTTTCTTGTTGGCTCCGGACATGGTGTAGCCTAGGCTGTTTTTTATGAGTGTTCTTCCTGCCTCTGCCTCCCAAGTTCTGAGACTTCAGGTGTCCACACTACAGCCAGCTAAGCGCTCTGTTCCAGCCATCTTCGGAGCACAGAGCTCTTTCCGGGGAATGCTGGAGTGCTAGCTGGTAGATCAAGCCACGGTTTCTGGTTCCTCCTTCCTCTGGTGTGATCCATTCATACGTAGAAAGCTGTCTGGTGTCAAACTTTCACCCTAACAGTTCTAGAGAGCTGAATGGAGGGAAACAGAACCTTTTATCCTTGGATACCAGATAAGAACAATGGGAAAAACTGGAGGAAAATGGAATTTACTGTGTTGTTAAGGTTTCAGTAGTTAAAGCAACCTGGCTTCGGTATGGATGACAGTATAAGCTATCCATATGGACTGGTAAATTTCTTGTCTTTAGAATGTACAATATAAGCTGAACACAGTGTGAGAATATTACCCAGGGGACTTAAATGTTCCTTAGGAGACATGGTCCAGACTGTGCTTTACAAACCTAACCAACTTTATGAATCTCGTAAAAGATATATATCACAGACTCCCTGGTCTTCCTCCAAGAGATTTGGAATATCTGGACCATTTACTATTTAACTCAAGAAACTATGTTGGGTTAGGTAAGTTAATAACCCACCTATTCATTTAGCAACTGTAAACTGATGTGATAACAATGAACAATACAAACAACACCGCCGATAATTGAAAAAATATCAGAGATTTATGCTTCACAATTCTGGGCATATGACAAGCACATGGTGACTATAGGCTATGATCTTTATAACCTTATAATCACGTTGTATGGACTCACGGGGCTGCTTTCCAGGGCCCTTCTGGCATAGTCCATCCTTACATAAGCTGAGAGATGGTGTCTGAGAAATAGTCAGGATCATATCTTGAATAATGGTATCCTTCCCAAACACTGAACAGCTATCTTCTGACTTGCTCATGCCTGGATACACTTCTAGTATTTATCTCCCTGTACCAGTTTGTCATAAAAAGGACAAAGTGAAAGAATGGATTGCATGTTTCTGGAGAAGACATGAATTTCATACTGTGGGCTTTCAGAGTTAGGATCCACCCTACTTTTGTTGTCCCCATGGTCTATAGGAAACCATCCTGTACAAAGCTGATTATCAATAGGTTTTTCTTAAGAGAATGGATGATTGTATTATGGCCCTCGCCTCAGGAGGCTGGTCCAGAATCATGTCTTAGGATATGAATTCTCATTCTTCCTTCTGCCTTAGAGTAGCAACATTAGATTTCCAGTTTGGGGGGGGGTCTCTGAGAATCAGTATTTTCTGTGGCAGCCATCTCCCACAGGGACTATGAAGACAGTGAGAGACAGGCTGAGATGAGCTGGCTGTCCCTTATGGTTGGAGTCTCCTGAAATGCAGATCCCAAGTCATCCTTGACCCTCCCCACTCCCACCTGGAGACAGGAACAGGATGACAGTGCTGGGACCAGGAAAAGCACATGAACTTTAATCACCCATCCTTCCTTCTGCCTCCCCCACCCACCAAGGAGAATTTTCTAAAATGGCGTCCTAAATTCCCATTTTAAGGAGAACGGAAAAGTTATAAGAATACACCTTTAAATTTTTTATTTATTTTTTCTTTTTTTGGCTTCCTAAAATGAAAACCTGCGTTTTCTTCTTCTCCCACTCATTAGAATCTCAGCATTCCACGAAGACACTCTCCAAAAAAGGAAAAGCAAATGAGCAGGGCTGTTTCTGAGACTATGAAATACTTTACAATTAAATAAGGCACGGCCGGGCCCAGGCTGATCACTGGTGATGAGCGGGTTTCCACAAGGCTGCAAATGAATTCAGCTCGGGACAGCGTTCCAAATGGCTCCTGCATGCTTCCCCTTTATTATTTTTATTTGGTTATGTGCTGACTCCCATCCAGAATCGCACTTAATGCCCTAGTCTAAAGTTGTTGAAACGGCCCCCCATGGCACAGTGTGGCAGTGAAAGGATATTGCCTTTGGAAGCTGCTAATGGTCCATGAAAGGGAAACAGCAGCAAACAGGAAAGCTACGCTCCAAAATAATGTCAGACCAAAATATCCACATTTCCACTCTGCAGCCCTCTTATTGGGAAAGACGTGGGATCCCAGGGGATACTCAGGGTTCCAAAACAGGCCACGGTAGAAAGAGTGCACACAGCCGACTTCAGATATTCCCACGTTTGCAGATATATTGATCAACATTTCTTAATCAGTAGTCAGATTGACAGCTGCACACCTCATTGGCCTTCTCACTCTGATGGGTCAAAGGGGAAAGTCCTGAAGCTGTCACGGCAGGAAGGTGGTCAGATGTAGTTATCTGCATGGGTACTTATGTAGCCTGATGTATGCTCAGAGGTGAGTTGCCACTCTGAATAAGATGGTGTCTGGCTCACTAAGAGACCCCTGGCAGCAGGACAGAGAGGCATTTAGTAGGAATATATCTCAAGGTGCCCAGTTGTGGGAGCCCAGAAGAGCTCCGGAGCTGGAAGAATCTAGCAGCAGGTTTTGCATAGTGGAAGATAAGGGGCATTGTGGGTAAGCAATGGATCATATAGGATAGCCCTGAGAGGGTAGTGTGGAGGGAGAATGATGGGGTAAAGCCGAGACTGCAGTATGAATAGGAAGAGTGAAGATACTCAGAGGCCAAGGCAGTATCAGTGACCATTAACTCCCTTCGTACTGACTTGGTCCAGCACCCTCTACTCTTGGAACTGAGGAGTGCTCATCTCTCTGAACCTCAGGTGACAATGAGAAAAAGAAGTGCATATTTGGACCCTCAGATCTTAGATCTTGTTGTACACGCCACCCACTAACACTCTCCAAAAGAAAATAAATCCCAACAGAAGCAACTTCTTCCTAGAAGACACGCAGAATTAATAAAAATATTCATCCTCAAAAGCCAGCTACTTGACAAGTTTTTCCATATGCAGACTCTAAACGTGTGATGTGTAGCACATTCTGGTGTCTTAATGTCCTCTATAAGTAGCTAGCATCATCCATATGATAAAGAAGGCATCCCTTTCCTTTCTGCATGTGTCGCGGAAGCAGTGGCAGAGACGTTGCATGCACAGAGCTCATGGTACCCACGCACCTCTGGGACTCTGCATTCTTTATTCTTAACCACCTGTGCTTAGCTGGAGGAGTAGAGAAATGGCTGGAAAGGCGGTGTGAACATTCTGGAAAGGCAGTGTGAACAGTCCAGAAAGGCAGTGTGAACAATCTGGAAAGGCAGTGCGAACAGTCTGGAAAGGCAGTGTGAGCAGTCTGCAAAGGCAGTGTGAGCACATTCTGATCAGTGTAGTTGAATTACTGCACATGTATGTTAAGTCACAGCAGTTCATGTATTCAGTTCTCTTCCAGAGCCTCCTGGCTGCATGGTAGATTATTCAACCATTCCTACCAATATGTTATTTTGGTAGAGGTTAAAAGGGCTTGGCAGAATCATCAAAATGCCATGGTTAAATAAACATCAGATAAACAATAGAGATGAGATAAGAGAATGGGTCAGAAAGCCTGGGCTTTAGTTCTCTTAGCTGTAAATCACTTGGTCAGATCAGTTACTTTCCAAATCTGAATCCGAATGTGTGCAGGGGTGCTGGAGCTATTCAACTTAGCAGGCCAAACTCCAGGCTTTCTACCTCAGCAGAGAAACCAGAATGTCTACAAAGCAAATCTTATCTGTAGCCCATCTGCCTACCTTATGACCCACCAAGACACAAATGAAAACTAATAATGGTGGCATTTAAGTTCTTCCCATGTGGCAGGCACTGTGTTCAATGCTCCATCATGTTCGGTCTTTACACTACACCTATTTACAATGAGGCTTTTGCTAGGATATCACAACTGCAACATGGGAATACAGCATTTAGACTCAGGCCTCCTGACCTCACACTAGTAACTTGGAACCACATGGGCCACAAGAACGTTCTGTCCCATTCAGAGGAAACACAAGCCGCAACTGTAGGCTATTAGTATATATTAAGAAATGGCATCAGGCAATGAAAGGAGAGAGAGACAGAGTCCCACATTGGAGCACCGGACTACAACCCTAAGGTCCAAATCAGGAGCAGAAGGGGAGAGAGCATGAGCAAGGAACTCAGGACCGCGAGGGGTGCACCCACACACTGAGACAATGGGGATGTTCTATCAGGAACTCACCAAGGCCAGCTGGGCTGGGTCTGAAAAAGCATGGGATAAAACCGGACTCGCTGAACATAGCAGACAATGAGGACTGCTGAGAAGTCAAGAACAATGGCACTGGGTTTTGATTCTACTGCATGTGCTGGCTTTGTGGGAGCCTAGGCAGTTTGGATGCTCACCTAACTAGACCTGGAAGGAGGTGGGTGGTCCTTGAACTTCCCACAGAGCAGGGAACCCTGACTGCTCTTCGGGCTGACAAGGCAGGGGGACTTGATTGGGGGAGGGGGAGGGAAATGGGAGGCGGTAGTGGGGAGGAGGCAGGAGACCTGGATAGAGGTGGGCAGTCCTTGGGCTTCCCACAGGTCAGGGAACCCTGATTGCTCTTCGAGCAGATGAGGGGGGGGGACTTGATCGGGGGAGGAGGAGGGAAATAGGAAGCGGTTGTGGGGACGAGGCAGAAATCCTTAATAAATAAATAAATTTAAATAAATAAATAAATAAATAAATAAGAAACGGAGAAACAAGGACATAAACAGCAACATATCAGAATTGTTACTGTGTGGTTATGGTGAATTTAGGACAGGACAGAGCCGCACAGGGTGGGGTGCCTGATTTTTCAGGGGCTATTTATAATAAGAAACTACATGGCACTTCCCAGATGCCAAGCTTCATTACAAATACTTTATGGGTATCAGTGCTCTTTAACCCTTGCGACAACACCTGAACATGAAGATGCAAAAGCAAATGATTCACTCAAAGTCATAGGACTAATAAGCAGCAACTTGGGCATCAGATTCTAGTCACCTGGCTCCAGAGCCTGCTTCAGACCCCTTCCTGTGCTGCTTTGTACTTCCCTACCCTGCTCAAGTGGGCAAGTTTTCTAAGCTACCTGACCTCAAGCCTTCTGCTAACAACCTAGAAGCAATGCCCTGAGCACTGCCTAGGGGAGAAAACCTGTGGAACAGCTTCAAATGCTCACAGGAAGGAGGAAGTAGAGAGGGAGAAAGCGCAGACTGTGAATGATGCTGAGGTGGGGTGGGGCAGGTCAGAGAAGGCAGAAGGCAGGGGAACTGTCTCTTCCTGTGGAAAACCACAGCCTCTTGTTTTTCTTCCATCACCCACTCTTCCCTGTGCCACAGCTCTTACTGGTGTCCTTTTCAAGTCTACCCTCAATAAAAACAGTCCGGAAGGAGATGTTACACTGCACAGAACAGAGTGATACGGAGGGTTAAAGACATGTGTCCATAAGTATGCCTTACAAACATAACAATCCAGGTTTGGGTCCCAGAACGCACATAAGAAAAGACAGTATGGTGGTTTGAAATAAAGTGGGGAATGGCATTATTAGGAGGTATGGCCTTGTTGGACAAAGTGTGTCACTGTGGAGACAGGTTTTGAGGTCTCTTTCGCTCAAACTTCCCTCAGTGTGACAGTCAGTTGACTTCCTGTTGACTACAAGATGGAGCACTCTCAGCTCCAACACCATGTCTTCCTATATGTCACCAGGTTCCTTGCCATGATGATAATGGACTGAGTCTCTGAAAATGAAAGCAAGCCACCCCAAATAAATGTTTTCTTCATAAAAGTTGTGGTTGTTGTGTCTCTTCACAGCAATGAAAAGCTTAACTAAGACAGAAGTTGGTACCAGGGACTTGGGTATTGCTATGATAGGCCTGACCATGTGTTTGTTTGGAGGAATTTGGACTTTGGGTTATGAAAACAGTGGAATGCCTTTTACGGTCTAGTTTCTTGAGTTCTTTATATATTTTGGAGATCAGACCTTTGACAGTTGCGGGGTTGGTGAAGATCTACTCCCAGTAAGTGGGTTGCCTTTGTGTCTTAGTGACAGTGTCCTTTGCTTTACAGAAGCTTCTCAGTCTCAGGAGGTCCCATTTATTCAATGAGGCCCTTAATGTCTGTGCTGCTGGGTTATACGTAGGAAGTGGTCTCCTGTGCCCATGTGTTGTAGAGTACTTCCCACTTTCTCTTCTGTCAGGTTCAGTGTGTTCAGACTGATATTGAGGTCTTTAATCCATTTGGACTTGAGTTTTGTGCATGGTGATAGATATGCATCTATTTTCATTCTTCTACAGGTTGACATCCAGTTTTGCCAGCACAATTTGTTGAAGATGCTCTCTTTTTTCCATTGTATACTTTTAGCTCCTTTATCGAAAATCAGGTGTTCATAGGTTTGTGGGTTAATGTCAGGGTCTTCTATTCAATTCCATAGGTCGACTTCTCTGTTTTTATGCCAATACCAAGCTGTTTTCAATACTGTAGCTCTGTAGTAGAGTTTGAAGTCAGGGATGGTAATGCCTCCAGACGATCCTTTATTGTATAAGATTGTTTTGGCTATCCTGGGTTTTTTTGTTTTTCCACATAAAGTTGATTATTGTCTTCTCCAGATCTGTGAAGAATTTTGATGGGATTTTGATGGGGATTGCATCGAATCTATAGACTGCTTTTGGTAGAATTGACATTTTTACTATGTTGATCCTCCCAATCCAAGAGCAGGGGAGATCCTTCCATTTTCTGGCATCCTCTTCAATTTCTTTCTTCAAAGACTTAAAGTTCTTGTCATATAGATCTTTCACTTTCTTGGTCAGAGTTACCCCAAGATATTTTATGCTATTTGTGGCTATCGTGAAAGGTGATGCTTCTCTGATTTCCCTTTCTGTTTCCTTATCCTTAGTGTATATTAAACAACCTAGATGCCCTTCAATGAAAGAATGGATGAAGAAAGTATGGAATATATACATATTAGAGTATTACTCAGAAGTTAAAAACAAGGACTTCTTGAATTTTGCATGCAAATGGATGGAAATAGAAAACACTATCCTGAGTGAGGTAAGCCAGACCCAAAAAGAGGAACATGGGATGTACTCACTCATATTTGGTTTCTAGCCATAAACAAAGGACATTGAGCCTATAATTAGTGATCCTAGAGAAGCTAAATAAGAAGGAGAACCCAAAGAAAAACATATAGGCATCCTCCTGAATATTAACCTTCATCAGGCGATGAAAGGAGACAGAGACAGAGTCCCACATTGGAGCACCGGACAGAAATCTCAAGGTCCAAATTAGGAGCAGAAGGAGAGAGAGCATGAGCAAGGAACTCAGGACCACGAGGGGTGCACCCACACACTGAGACAATGGGGATAATCTATCGGGAACCCACCAAGGCCAGCTGGCCTGGATCTGTAAAAGCATGGGATGAAACCGGACTCGCTGAACATAGCAGACAATGAGGACTACTGAGAACTCAAGAACAATGGCACTGGGTTTTGATCCTACTGCATGTGCTGGCTTTGTGGGAGCCTAGGCAGTTTGGATGCTCACTTTACTAGACCTGGATGGAGGTGGGAGGTCCTTGGACTTCCCACAGAGCAGGGAACCCTGATTGCTCTTTGTGTTGACAAGGGAGGGGGACTTGATTGGGGGAGGGGGAGGGAAATGGGAAGCGGTGGCAGGGAAGAGACAGAAATCTTTAATAAATAAGTAAATAAATTAAAAAACAAAGAAAACAGTCTCTCCCTTTGCCTCTCTCCTCCTTCTCTCTCCCTTTATCTCTCTCTCTCTTTCTCTCTCTCTCTCTCTCTCTCTCTCTCTCTCCCTCCCTTAATAAATACTTATGCCTAAAAAAAAAAAAACAAAGAAAACAGTGGAATGCTTTAAGCATTGCTTAATGGACCATTCTAGTAGGAGCATGGAAGACAGAGGTGCTAAGAGTTTTTTGAACTGTCTGGGGCTGGATCAAGAGGTTTCAGAGGAGACAAATTTTAGTATATTGCCTAGAAATCATTTTTGTGATATTTTAGTGAAAGGAAGGAATTGCCGTTTGGTCTTGTCTGAAGAGTCTACCTAAGGATAAGTGAAGAGCTTTGGATTAATTCCATTTGTAGAAGAAATTTCAAAACAATCTAATATAGATGTTGTTGTGTGGATATTAGTGGTACTAATGATGATGTATAATGAAAAGGAGCAAGCTGAGTTAGAAAAGATATTTGAGGATAAAAAGGGCACCAGAAAGTGGAATGGAGCTAAATCTTCTGTTCAAGGAGATGAACAGGTTATGGAAATTGCCTTCTCACCTAAGGAATGCCCCTGGGGCCAGACATGTGTCAGGGGTGTTCCTGAACAGAGGCCTAGTAGGCCATTTTGTGAAGCTGTAAAGTTGAAGCCTAGATTGTCTTGGAAACCCCAAGATGTTGAAGATGCCAGAATCCTGGAATACCTGCTGAGGAGAGCTGCTAACCAGGAGTGGAATCAGCCCAAGAGAAAGAAGTGTGTTGCAGTCAACAAAACTGAATGGAGTTGGGGACCTGAAGAACATTTTGATATCAGATATGGAGCTGCAGAGTTTGGAGTCTGTCCAGCTGGTTTTGGGACTTGCTTTTGTTCAACATTTCCTCCCTATGCTCTCTTACCTGCATTTTGGGGTGGCAATGTGTGTCCTGTGCCATTATATGTTAGAAGTATTGAATTTGCTTTTTAATTTTGATTTTTACAGGGGGTGTTATAGTTAAGAGATTTTCATGCTTCTCAGAAAAGGCTTTGCACTTTAAGTGTGATACTGTTATAGACTATGGGAACTTTGGGACCAAGGTATGAAATGTGGTGGTTTGAAAGAAAATGACTCCCAAAGAGAGTGGCATTATTAGGCAATATGGCCTTCTTGGAGGAATTGTGTCACTGTGGGGGTGGGTTTTGAGGTCTCTTTTGCTCAAGTTTCCCTCAGTGTGACAGTTAGTTGACTTCTTGTTGCCTGCAAGATGGAGCACTCTCAGCTCCAGCACCACATCTGTCTGCACCCTGCCATGCCCCCTGTCATGATGATAATGGACTGAACCTCTGAAAATGCAAATGAGCCACCCCAATTAAATGTTTTCTTTCCAAGAGTTGCCATGGTCATGGTGTCTCTTTACAGCAAGGATAACCCTAGGACAGATGGGAATGGAGGCACAGTTATAATCCCAGTGTTGGGGAGATGAAAATGGGTATATCCCTGGGACCCAAGAGCCAGTCTAGCCTATTTGGGTGAGTTCCAGGCCAGTGAGATAGTCTGTCTCAAGGAAATGAAGGAAGGAAAGAAGGAAGAGAAGGAGAAAGGGAGAGTATTGCCTGAGAAATGGCACCCAGGGTTGTCCTCTGATGCCAACATGCATACGCACACACAGCACACACGCCAACACAAGCATGAACACGTGTCAAAATTCAGCCAAGGTCTTTGCCACAAATTGCCATTTCCCCAGTATCCAGGAATATTGTTCATTTCCACGTAACACTTTTCAAAACATCTGGATTTTTACCACATTCCTTTCTGTTTGTGTCTGCCCATATTTTCTCTAAGACAAATGACTTTATCAATTCTGACCCCTCACCAGAAGCTTCTTTGGTGTGCATGTCCCTAACAGTAGTCCTCTTTCGGCACTTTAGGACATTTGACAGATATATCTACAACATCCACCCTCTCTCACCCACTACGTCTAGGCCATCTGAGAAGTCTTTCATATTTATTATACTTATACCAACATCCATGTTTTAGTATCCAAACCCACCATATGATGTAACAAAACACCATATACTGATGTCTGACACATGATGTATTAGTTCTAGATACTGAAAAGCCCAAGGTCATTGCAGAAGCTGATTCATTTTTTAGTTAGGATACTGGCCCTGGCTTGCAGAAAGCTGCCTTCTTGCTGTGTCCTCCTGTGGCCCTTTCTCTCCCCCACCTCCTTTTTTCCTTCTCTCTCCAAGTCTATCAAATTATAGCCCCACCCTTATTACCTCATTAAGTCTTAATTACTTCCTAAGGATCCTATTTCCATATAATGCCATACAGGGGACTGGGGCTCCCCCTTATGAACTTGTGAGGTGATGATTCAGCCCATAATGCTCAGTTTGGCAATTCTTTGAGAAAGTCTTTTAAATTGCCTACCTATATCACACACTGCCTAAAAAGACGACTTAGTTTCTCATGTGACTCCAACTTGGCAGTTCTCAACCTTGGATAGGTTTTATTTACCTCCATGCAACAATAACAAAAACAAGAATAATATTTCGAAAAAAGCATTACAATAAAAGACACCTATATTTTTGTGCAATCATTTCACCACAAAAATTGATTCGAGACAAATTGATGTTCTATACTTTAAAAGGTATAAATAATGCATATTTTCTTATCAGCACTGTGTCTTCCCTACACTGGCATGCCTGAAAAATTTTTAGCCCCATAGTTCATTACCATGCTATTGGTGTTTTCATTCCAAGGTGATGGAATTCTGTTCAATTAAATGTATTCAGTTTTGCCATTCAAAAATTTCTCTCTCTTTTTTGGTAAATCCAATTGCTATAGGCCTTATTTTTATGTGGCATTGGCATATTTTATTTGTTTAGTACATTTACACAAATACCAGACCTTGAATCATGAACTCCTTGACAGCCCAGGGAGCTCTTGACTCCTCCACACTAGCCTCTTGGAAAGATCTGAGTCAGCAATTTCTAGCATTTTCAACATTTTTATTTCATATACTTCTTAATGGGCTGGGCTGCAGAGTAGAAAATTAAGCAAATTCTTTAAGCTACAAACTCCTGTTGCTTTTTGAAAAACAAACAAACAAACAAAAGAACCTCCACGTACCCTAGTTACACTGCAACCCTGCTTCCCACGTCAATGCCAGCCTCAGATTTGCACACCCGGATCTGGGAAGATTTCTAAGCAAGAGTCCTGGGAATCTCAGGCTGCAAATTACAGAAGCCTATTTTTTTTCCCACAAAATTTTGCAAAATTTAGATTGTAGTTTTAGTTGGGGAGGCCATCAAGCCGTGAAACATTTCTCCTACTATGTCAATCACTGGAGAGAGGGTGTGGCTTCAAAGAACAAAAGGTGAAAGAAAACGTTGCAGTCCTAGGAAATGAGTGTTTTAATATTATTAATAGAAATCTATGATTCAAACAACGTCACAACAGTAGTGTGTAGACATTGTGGAGACACGAAGGGCCCACTTCTGTGCCTCTTCGGAGGCTGACAAGACCACTTAACTCACCTAATGCCCAAAGAGTGACGCAGGAAACACCTGCAGGGAATGACGATCAGGGATCCTGTGTGCTATGGAAGATGGTTCTCCAATAACCTCTAGCTCCATTCAATTCTGTTCAACTTACGGTGGGTGAAAATAAATGAGGGAAAATGAGGACAGATCCACTGCAGTGGAAGCTGAAGGGAACAGCTGAACGTGGTGACATCTATGTACTGGAATTTGGGAACAGGGAATACATCTCACCTTGCAACCAGAGACAGAAGCCTACACTGTTCCAACACAGTGGACATTCCCCAGCCTCCTGATTGTTTCCTCACTGCAACGGCTTGAGAAAGAACTAGTCTTTCTGCATGGAATTCCTAGGCTAGATCTTCAGATCAAAGAGCTACCCCATAAGCACCAAGGAAGCCTTTGTTCTTGCTCAGTTTCCATTTTATTCCAAAGGAATAAGAGCGCACAAGTTATGTGAATATAAATACAAACCTTTGAAAATATGGGGGTGGGTGGGCTCAAAGCACTGTAATAATTCCATTTTCTTAATCCAAAAAGGAAAATGACTGTAATTAGGCTGAAATGTCTGCCAAGTTTCAGCCTGAAGGGACTATTTTGGCCAAGATACAAGCCCCTGAGAATAGCTTATAATGGACGCATCAAATCACACTTAACTATGGCAGAGCAAGTAGCTATTTTGTAATGTAATCAGTCAATAATCATGCCTTGTGTTTGCATTTTAATTAAAATAAATAATACTCCCTCCCTTTTACTGTCTATCACCCTTTTCCCACACATTATTATTATATATGACCATTTGATTAGCACAAAATATCAATAAAACACGAAAGCAGGCATGAAGCATCAGCCTTCTTATGCCCCTACTTATGAGATTCCTTTAAGACAGATCAGGTTCAAAAATCACAGACAAGCCTCAACAATGACACAGGAGTGGATGTATTCACCTCTATGTCTATTGACTGTGAACCTCAAATTTCACTAGGGATAGAGGGAATTTCATTACTGGGGACTTGGGTATGGTTTAATTAATTATAGCTACAAAGCACTAACTGGAACCTTGATGATTTGAGAGAATGAGTTTACCTCCCAGTGAGCCTAACCTCTGCTCAGGGAAAAGGCACGTACAGGGAAAATAAAAATGATTATTAAATGAAATTACAGAAGCAGCCCCTGTGCTCGGGATGCCATCTTCCTTCTTACTGAGACTGCTGTAGAAATGGGAGCCCAGCTTCTGGTCCGAGCCCAGCTTGGATGAAAAGACAACTTCAATTAAGAAAATGTCTCCCACAAGATTGTCCTGCGAGAAGGCCTGTGGTGCATTTTCTTGAAACAGTCTCATCAGAACTGACAGCGTTCCTTGCAAAAGTCAAAGACTCCTTGGACAACCCTCACCAACAACTCAAAGGGGTTTATTATGCTCCAAGTCCCAAAGACAATCTTACAGAAACCCCAGCATGGTATGTGAGAAACCCTCTTTCAATTTCTTGGTCAGAGCTGTCCAAGGGACTCCTAGAAAATAGGCTACCAATATCGCCTTTAGTTTCCCCCAAGAAGTAGAAAAGTAACTCCCTATTGTTGCAGACACCACACACTTCAGATACAGAACTCTGAGGCCCCTGATCTAGAACTGATCCAAATGTCTCCTCCCTAAGGATTAACTTCTATAGTATTAGATGTTGCCATGCAAGCTTTCAAAGAAGGAAGCAAGCAACAAACAGCCCTACCCAAGCATGAGCCTATGAACTACTACAGTAGGCATCATGGTATAATATAACCCTAAGCGTATAGTAGTGGCTCACTTACTTGTCAATCACCAACAGTTCTCCATTGGACTTAAGATCTTCTCAACAAGAGAGAAATCATGTCTGGTGCTGGAAACCCAGCCAACTATTCAGTCAAGTAAATGCAAAGATCTTGGGGCAGAGCATACAACCACTAATTACTAAACCAGCATAAACCATAACTACATTATAAATATCTGTCCTTATACCCTCAGGTAAATGTAGTCCTTACCCCTCCTCAAGGAAATTTTGCAACAGACATAACCATTAGGAAAAACACAATCAAAACAGAGTATTGGAGAGCCCAGACTCAAAGAATACATCTACAACACAACTGCACCTAAGGCTCAGGAATCAGTGTTGGTGTGGGTAAAACAAAGTCAGTAATTGTGAGAAAAACAGGGAGTTTGCTGTGAGACTGTATATTTTAGAAATTTCAGAAGCTGTACTTATGAGGTCTAACCAACATAGCTGCCTAAACATGACCCAAACAAAGATAATCCCAATAGATACACTAACATGAAAGGGGCCAAAACTCAGAAGGCCTCAACCCTAGACAAAGAACTACAGGTGAGAATGGAAAAAATAGTCTTCCCCAGGTCATCCAACACCAAATTGTCAACCCTGAAAACATATACATACAAATGACATTATATGGACTGTTCACACACACACACACACACCAACAAATAAAGAAAAAGAGGTCATGAATTTGAAAAAGAGTAGAGAGGGTATATGGGAAGGTTTGGAGGGAGAAAAGGAAAGGGGGAAATGATGCAATTGTGATCTCAAAAAACAAAAAGTACCCATTTAATCATAAATTATAGCAGAACTAATGTTCATAACTTTCATTTATTTACCAAGAACTTGTCATTTGTAAAATATTCCTTTATTCAACTGTTTCATGAGGTAGACACACTGGTATTTCAGAGGGATATGTGATCTGTGAAAGGTAACACTATGCTTCTTCACCAGGAAGCAATTTGTTCTTCCAAAAGTCAGGCTCAGGAGAATGCTTTCTAAAGGCCAATCTGAGGGCAGTGAGGCTGAAGCTTTTTTGTGTCTTCTGCTTCTTGTATTCAGTACATGGTGATCCACATTTTGACTGAATCTTTATACCACCAGGAAGTAATACAAAAAAATGGATGGAATTGGAAGGGAGGGGAAGGAATGGGGCTGGAGAAGTACTGGTTTTAGGATATGCAGTAGGACATTGCCGGAAAGTGGGCCTTGATGACCAAGGCTGGCAGCAAGCAATTTTTGGTGCATCTTAATGACTTGATGAACTCAATTCACAGATATAACAACTTCATTGGGATTCAGTGTAGACAAAAGTTTCTGTCCTGCCTGGTCCCAAAGTAGTTCAGTCACAAAGAAACACACAGAGGCTTATGTTAATTATAAACTGTTTGGCCTATTAGCTAAGGACTATTATTAACTAGCTCTTACAACTTAAATTAACTCATAATTCTCATCTATCTTTAGACACATGACTTGGTACTTTTTCTAAGTAAGGCATTCTCATCTTACTTCCCCTGTGTCTGGTTGGTGACTGCATCTGTGCCTTTCCTCTTCCAAGAATTTTCCCAGTCTGATTGCTCTGCCTATACTTCCTGCCATGCTACCGGCCAATTAGCATTTTATTAAACCAATATGAGTGGCAAATCTTTACAGTGCACAAGAGCATTATCCTATAGCACTTCCCCTTTTTCTTTTCAAAACAGAATCCCCGAATATAATCTCCTCAGTTAAGCTTTTTTACTGACCATTATTTATAGCAACTTGTAACCTGTTATAATTTTGAAAATGCCTTGATTTCAAAATTGAAGTCAATAGATATTTTACTTTGGAGTGGAAATTTTGCCTTTGTTTCCACAGGAAATGAGAGGCTGTGGATTCATTCTGAATTAAGAAAAATCAGGTTTGATCAAGGAAGACTACTTGAGAAATCTCTAGCAGAAACAGATGGCCCAGATTTCTGAGTTCTACATCCAGAACAGATTCAAGATGCTGCCTGAGATGATCAAGCCTCACAGGATACTCCAGTCAGGACTTGATCATAACTCTAAATTTTCTTTAGGTCCTTATAAGATTATCAGTGCCCCCAAACAGCCAGAAGTAGCCTGGAGTACTATGCCCATATTCCCAAAAAATGGACTATGGATATTTTCCTTTGGTGAAAAAAAAAGAGAGGAAAGTATTGTGGGAGAATTGTGTGGATTCTGTCAATCATGTTTTAAATAAGTGCTGACTGGCCAAGCAGGAAGTATAAGGCGGGTCAACCAGACAGGAAGTAGAGGCAGGGCAATGAGAACAGGAGTATTCTGGGAAGGAGGAAGCTCATTCCTCCAAATCCTGCCCAGACCAATGAAGAAGCAGGATGTGACCTGCCCCACTGAAAAGGGTACTGAGCCATATGGCTAACATAGATAAGAATAATGGGTTAATATAAACTACAAGAGCTAATAAGAAGACTGAGCTAATGGGCCAATCTCTAGGCTACTTCCTGTTGTTTAGAGGTGCTGATAATCTTATGGAGACCCAAGAAAATATAGAATAATGGACAAGTTCTGACTGGTGTATTCTTTGAAGCTGGATCATCTCAGCCAACAGTCTTGAAGATATTCTGGATGTAGAACTCAGAGGAAACTGCAAGAGAGGTGCTCTAAAATGTGGCATCATCTGGGCCATTTGTTCCCATTGGAGATTTTTCAGGAGGTCTTTCTCAATCAAACCTAATTTTTCTTAACCCAGAATGAATCCAGAGCTTTTCATTTCCTATGGAAATAAAACAAAACCTCTTCTACAAAGTAACATATCTTTTTAACTGAAATTTTGAAATCAAGGCATTTTCAAAATATATAGGTTGGATTAATCCAGAAGCACTTATAATCAAATGTCTTTTAGCAGCTGTTGTTCCATCCTCAGCAGTCAAACAATTCAAAGATAGTACAATAACATACAGTATCCAGATTCTCTGTGTATTTTATATGTTTATATGACTTTTTAAATTTTTCTTTTATTTTTATTTTTCAATTTTGTGGTTTATTGAGACAGGGTTCTTCTGGTTTTTCTTTTTTTGTGTGTCTGTTCTGGGACTCACTCTATAGATCAGATTGGCCTCAAACTCACAGAGATCTGTTTGCCTCTGCTTCCCAAGTGCTGGGATTAAAGGTGAGTGCCACCATACCTGACTACTCTTTTTTTAAAGGACTTCCTCTATCCTTTTTTTTCTTTGCTTTCCCAAGCCTACATATATTTTTAAACACACTGTAAACCATTTAGATGGATTTTTATGGTCTGAATCTGTCTTTACACTATATCTCTATCTTTTTCTGACCATGAGTCTTTAATCTGCTAAGTGATAATAAGATGTATTTTGCTGACTGCTCTCAGTTGCTCAGTGTCCATTACTGATGGCCACCACTATGCTCCTCATCCTCAAGGTTCTCATCTACTCTGCAAAAAGTTCTAATCATCACTGCATGGGATGCTCACTGGCATTTGGGCCAAATCAAATGTATTGCTAGTGCTGAGAGTTGTTTCTACTGCTAATGCAAAATAACCCATTTTGCATTAAAAAAATCACTTGAATTTGCTTTTTGTCTAAGAGAATTGCCATAGTATAAAATGCATATGAAATAAGCAATGAGTAATGGGTAACAAAAAATAAAATGAGAAATTCACTTTAAGATGAATAACATAACCATATTTACTAAAAATAAATTCAAATATCAGAAATCAAATTTAATCAATGTATAAACTTCAATTTCATTTTAGCAACTTATTAGAGAGTCTGAGTAGGTAAAATCAATTGGTAGATCTAAAGATGATACATATGTAGCACAATTTATTAAAATTAAAATGTACATTTTTTTCTTGTTTCTTGCATTGGTGTTGCTACAAATTTATTTCATCAGTCAATTGTCCCAGACACTATGGGAGAGCTGCAGACAGAGACAATTGGACCCTAGCCCTCCAAGTTAATTTCTAAATTTGATTTTTGGGTTTCTCAAAGCTAGAAATAATCCAATATACACTCAAGAACAAACTTAGTTGATAAACTCACTGTTGGGGATAACATGTTTCCTTGGCAGGTGATACTCGAACACTTCCAAGAAACCTGGAATCAGTCTGAAAGAAGGAAAGCTCTCAAAGGACAGTGATGACCACAGTTGTGGAAAACCAAGGCACCAGAAAGTAACTCTCTTCTGTGGGTCCTAAGAAGTTCATCTATGCTCCCTTTGCAAAGAAGGAAATAAAAACAAAATAAAAAAAAAACTGTGTCTCACTTCCCACAAGAAGGAGAGGCCTTCAGATCTAGTGATAGCTGATTTGAAGGACAGGCTCTGCCCACGTTTTTCTGATAAAAGGGCTGCTCAAGGGATTGCATTGAGCTGCCTTAGGTTAACTGTTAATGTGACAGGTAAAAATGTTTACCTTTTAATATTGGGGCTTTATTCCCTGTCTTAATCAAAAAGTCATAACACATTATTAAATGAAGTAGGAAACCTGAAGGCCCATCTCAACTTCTTTAGGCAAGTTCAGCAGTGATTTTTCTGTGGGCCTTGCATGGCCACTTTAAACAGCATGATATCAAGCAGTCCAGGCAAGAGCAGTTTCTTGCTCAAATGGCTAGCAATTTGAGAACCCAGAAAGAAAGACCAGGAAGTGTTGTGCTCTTCACACTCTCTCGATTTACATAGTCAAGGGTTCCTGCCCTAGGAATCAATAGCACATAATTAAAATGAGTCTTTCCACAATCTTGGATGGAATCAATACAACCTCCCACTGACATACCTACAGACCAACACAATCTAAAAAATCTTCCACTGAAACCCCCCATGTAATTCTAGACTCTTAAGTTAACAGTTAATACTAACAGTTAATCACAAAAGGCCACAAATTAATTCCAATACAGTGATAGTGGCTGACTAAAATATCTAGTCTCAACCATATATATGTATTTCACACAAAAAAACCTAGAGAAACCTTCAAGTTAAAGATATCACAAATCAAATGGACCTAGAGTTCTATAGAACATTTCGTGCAAACACTAAAGAACCATTAAAGTTAATATAAACTAATTATAGGTGCCCATGAACTTTCTCTGAACTTTCTCATAGATAAGGACACAAAACATGTCTCAATAAATGTTGGAAAACTGAAATAACATCCTGCATTGTATCTTAGCCACAATGGAATAAAGATAGACAAGAAAATCCCTAGAATTGAATTGTAATGAAATGTACGTAGATGTATGGAACACTATACAGGCACTCTGAAGAATAAATTTGCTATTCCTCTTGGCTACTGCCCTAGTGAATTTTAACTTTCAACTTAATGCATGCTGCAATACCTACCTGCCATACAAAATGTGTCCACGGTGTAGTAGAGGCGTGAATTTTAGAGGGGTAACCAGTGGCTTTCTGATTGCATTTGAGGTCTGCTTCACAGGTGAGAATTCACACCCGGTACGGTAAATCTGATTAAAAGCCTATATTTAGTTGAGGCTAGCGTACAGTTTTAGAGGTTCAGTCCATTATCATCATGGTGGGACGTAGACGCGTGCAGGCAGACGTGGTGCTGGAGAAGGAGTTAAGAGTTCTACATACTGATCCACAGGCAGCAGGAGTCTGTTTCCTTGGCCTTGCTTAAGCATATGTGAGACCTCTAGTGACACACTTCCTTCAACAAGGCCACACCTACTCCAACAAGGCCACACCTAATAGTGCCATCCCCTGTGGGGGCCATTTTCTTTCAAACTACCACAAAGCCCACAGCTAGTAGGTCACAGGCCCTATGATGGAATCTGCTAATTGGCTATGTTACCAAAATGACTTCTAAGTTTTCATGCTTATAATTGTAGATCTGAGCTGCTCTGAACCTTGGTAAGAGAAGCTTCTTTTCTCAGAGGCAGTGGTCAGTGCAGAGGCTCACAACTGGTCACATGACTGAGAACAAGTGACTCTGAGTGCTCAGCCCTAAATGGGACATTTGTATCAACACCTCCTAAAGCTCAGGGAACATCAGAAGAGGGAGTAGAAAGTACATAGGAGCCGGAGGATGGGGTGTAATGCAGGGAAATGTCTTTTGAACATGACATGACTGTTCACTCATTAACCCTCAGTGGCTGTGGTCACCTGAACAGCATCAAGCCAGAATTGATGGGGTGGGGCCACCATCCCTAGTTGAGGAGCTATAGGCAATTCACAATTGATGGGGGGGAAGTCACTTTTTTAAAAATTGTTTTTATTTGTTTTATTGTCTTTCTCCACTCCCCTTTCTGTTTCTCTCCTCCCCTTCTACCCTCCCCCAAGGTCCCCATGTTCCCAATTTACTCAGGAGATCTTGCCTTTTTCTACTTCCCATGTAGATTAGATCCATGTATGTCTCTCCTAGGGTCCACTTTGTTGTCTAGGTTTTCTGGGATTGTGAACTCTAGGCTGGTTTCCTTTGCTTTATGTCTAAAAGTCACTTATGAGTGAGTACACATGATATTTGTCTCACTCAATGTGATATTTTCAGATTCACCCATTTGTCTGCAAATTTCAAGATGCCACCATTTTTTCTACTGTGTAGTACTCCATTATGTAAATACACCACATCTTCTTCATCCATTCTTAATTCAAGGGGCAGTTAGGTTGTTTCCAGGTTCTTGCTATGACAAATAATGCTGCTATGAACATTACTGAGCACATGTCCTTGGGGTATGATTGAGCTTCATTTGAATATATATCCAAAAGTAGTATTGCTGAATCTTGAGGTAGGTTGTTTCCCAATTTTCTAAGAAATTGCTATATTAATTTCCAAAGCAGCTGTACCAGCTTACACTCCCACCAGCAATGAAGAAGTGTTCCCTTTACCCCACATCATCTTCAACATAAGTTGTCATTAGTGTTTTTGGTCTTGGCTATTCTTACAGGTGTAAGATGGAATCTCAGAGTTGTTTTGGATGGGAGTCACTTTTTTTCCAGTATGTGGCCATGGATAGGATTGTCCATGCTTCAGTGAATGGCCCTACATCTATGTATTCGTGAGCAGCACTAATTGGAATCACACACACACACACACACACACACACACACACACATATTAAAAAGTAAATGAAGTTGGAGGAGGACATAAAGGGAAAAAATAAGGGATATAGATATGACTTTCTCAAAGAATAGATAAGATATTCTTTAATAAAATATAAAAATATGCCTTAAATTTTCAAATACAATTCTAAGTCACATATATCAGTAGTTGAAAACTTACTTCACATTCTGGTTTCATTAACTGTTTTTCTTTTGGCACTGCTGGTATAATATATTTTTCACTGGTTACAATCTCACACTACTTTTCTTTTAATTTATTCAACTATTATATTACCTCCTAGAGCAAACTACTTGAATATGGTTTTCCTGAGGCGATACATAGTCATGGCTTTGGGGGATGGGTTATTGGTTGGTTATTGGTAAATCATGTTATCCTTTTTTAAATTTTCTATTCATTTTACATACTAACCATAGTTCCTCTCACATCTGTCCCCCCACTCCCCTCCACCTCCCTCCAACTTACCCCTATTCATTCCTCCAAAAGTGTAAGACCTCCAATGGGGAGTCAACAAAGCCTGTCACATTAAGTTGAGGCAGGACCAAGCCTATCCCCTCTTCATCAAGGCTGAACATGGCATTCCACCTTATGAAAAAAAGCTCCAAAAAGCCAGCGCATGCATCAGGGGTAGATCCTGGTCCCACTGCCAGCAGCCTCTCAAACAGACCAAGCTACACAACTGTTGTCCAAATACAGAAAGGGTTTAGTTGGTCCCACACAGGCTCCACAGCTGTTGGTCTACATTTTGTGAGTTCCCACACACATCATTCAGCTGTCTCTGTAGGTTTCCCCATCATGATCTTGACCACCCCTTGTTCATATAATTCCTCTTCCCTCTCTTTAACTGGGCTCACAGAGTTCAATCTGGTGTTTGGCTGCGGATCTCTGCATCTACTTCTATCAGATATTGGACAGAAGGCTCCATGATGGCAGTTAGGGGAGTCACCAATCTGATTACAGGGCAAGGCCAATTCAGATACCCTCTCCACTATTGCTAGGAGTCTTGGCTGGGGTCATCCTTGTGAATTCCTGGAAGTTTCCCCCGCACAAAATGTCTTCATAACCCTATAATGGCCCCAACTATCAAGATATCTTTTTAGTTAATATCCCCTGCCTTCCCACCCACAACTTGACCATCTTGATCCCTCATGTTCCCATCCTTCCATCCCCTCCACTCTATTCTCCCCCAGTTTACCCAGGACATCTCATCTATTTCCTCATCCCAGGGTGATCCATGTGTCCCCTCTTAAGGTCTTTCTAGTTACCTAGCTTTTGTGGGGCCTCCAACCCCTGCTTTCTTTTGTCTTAAAGTGTTTGTCTTAGGTTTTTCTCAGTGTCTACCTGTTTCAAAGAGTAACTTTACATACCTCTTCATTGTGATTTTTTTCTAGGGAGATGCAACACACACACACACACACACACACACACACACCTATAAGTGGTAAGAAACTGTTGCATTTTGCAAATGGGGAAACTGAGGCAAGAGAGATTCAGTGGCTTTGTAGAATTTGCTCACTTCTAAGTGGTAGAGAAGAATTCTCTTTCCTGTTTATATTCTTACTACTACTTACATTTATTTTATATGTACTAGTATTTTTATTAAAGAATAATTATATAGATTTATGGAATAAAATGTGAAGTTTTGAAATATGTATAGAATATGGAATGATTAAATAAGCCAAAGTACTTCATCACCATCCTTATCCATTATTTTTTTCTGATGAGACATTTGAAACTTTCAACCATTTTAAAATAAAAATATTAACATAGTTATTATTAACTATGGTAAATAATTCAATAGAACTCTGAATAGAAAGACAGGTTTCACAAGTCTATTCCACCTGTCTACTTTAGATTTTGTGTTTTTTGAAATGTTACCTTGTATTTACCTTACTTTTAAGACATCAATTGAACTGCTTAGCTGAACTAGCAATATTATTATGAATATTCTGTACTCTTCCCCCATATCAACATTTTTTGTCTTTTTTTTAACTTTTTTTTATTGAGAAAAGGAAAAAAAAAACAAATTTCCTCCTCCTCCCAGCCTCCCATTTCCCTCCCCCTCCTCTCACCCTTCTCCCCCTCCTCCCACCCTTCTCCCCCTCCCCCCACTCCTCTCCCCCTCCCTCTCCAGCCCAAAGAGCAGTCAGGGTTCCCTGCCCTGTGGTAAGTCCTAGGTCCTCCCCCCTCCGTCCATTTCTAGGAAGGTGAACATCCCAACTGGCTAGGCTCCCACAAAGCCAGCACATTACGTAGGTTCAAAACCCCGTGCCATTGTCCTTGGATTCTCATCAGCCCTCATTGTTCGCCATGCTCAGAGAGTCCAGTTTTATCCCATGCTTTTTCAGTCACAGTACAGCTGGCCTTGGTGAGCTCACAATAGATCAGCTCCACTGTCTCAGTGGGTGGGTGCTCCCCTCTTGGTCCCGACTTCTTTGCTCATGTTCTCCCTCCTTCTGCTCCTTATCGGGACCTTGGGAGCTCATTCCGGTGCTCCACTGTGGGTCTCTGTCTCTGTCTCCATCCATCATCAGATGAAGGTTCTATGATGATATGCAAGATATTCGTCAGTATTGCTCTAGGATAGGGTCATTTCAGGTTCCCTATCCTCAGCTGCCCAAGGAACTAACTGGGGACCTCGGCTTGGGCATCTGGGAGCCACTCTAGGTTCAAGTCTCTTGCCAACCCTAAGGTGGTTCCCTTAACTATGGAAGAATGGATGAAGAAAGTGTGGAATATCTACACATTAGAGTACTATGCTGCGGTAAAAAACAATGACTTCTCGAATTTTGCATGCAAATGGATGGAAATAGAAAACACTATCCTGAGTGAGGTAACCCAGACCCAAAAAGATGAATATGGGATGTATTCACTCATAATTGGTTTCTAGCGATAAACAAGGGTCACGGAGTCTACAATTGGTGATCCCAAAGAAGCTAAGTAAGAAGGTGAACCAAAGGAAAAGCATATAGTTGTCCTCTTGGCTATGGGAAGTAGACAAAATTGCCGGGGAGAAAATTGGGATCTTGGGGGTGGGGTGGGATGGGGGTAAGGGGAGATGGGGAGAGAAAAGGGAGAAGGGGAGAATGGGGGAACTTGGGGAAAAAGGAGGATTGGGATAAGGAAGGTTGGATAGGGGAGCACGGAAGCACATTTTTTTGTCTTTTAAAGGTACATTTTTACTAAATTCATACTAAAGTATCAATTCATTCCTTCAACTCATTTAGAACTATTTCTGAAACTTGTGCAGTTGATAGATATTAGAGTCTGGTATTTCAAAATTCTTGTTTCCCAAAACAGAAGATTGAACAGAAACATGTGGGCAGAAGTAGAAGCAGAAAGGGGTTATTTAGAAGTGTTCAGAGCTGGGAGAAAGGTTAAAAGCCCACTAGTGCCCTAATCCAGGTAGGTCTCCCACACGGTATTATTTTTTATTGCAAATCAGCTTTGGTACACATATGAGTAGTGAGAGGGGTTCCAGTCTTCCATTCTGCTGACTGGATTCTATGGCAATTTTCTGCTTTACTCTCTTGCCACAGCCCCCCCCCCCCGCTTCTACCCCAATAGCTAGGAATCCCAGAAGACTCTTGGGCTGACTGAAGACTGAGGGTTAGTCTTGTATAACCTTGATGCTGATAAGGAGTATAACTGCTGCCTATGATGGACCACAGCACACACTCTCTCTCTCTCTATTCTGCTCATCAACTGGAGAGAAAGATTTGGATCCCCTGTAGTGGGGACTGGCTTGATGGAGGAAGGTCATTGGTTAATAAAGAAACTTCCTTGGCCCATTTGATAGGTCAGCCCTTAGATGGGTGGAGTAGACAGAAAAGAATGCTAGGAGGAAGTGAGGCAATCGCCATGCCTCTCCTCTCTGGGTCAGATGCAATGAAGCTCCAGCCCAAGATGGACGCAGGTCAGACATGCTGAATCTTTCACGGTAAGCCACCACTTTTTGGTGCTACACAGATTACTAGAAATGGGTTAAGCAAGATGTAAGAATTAGCCAAGAAGAGGCTAGATATAATGGGCCAGGCAGTGTTTATATGAATACAGTTTATGTGTTGTTATTTCTGGGTCTAAGCTAGCCTGGAGGCCGGGAGCTGGGTGGCAGGAACACAGCCCACAGTTCCTTCTACACTGGCTGGAATCTCTGTTTCATAAGGCATTTAGTTCAAAATTCTTGTTTTGTAAAAGGCATAAACTCATGATAAAGTTAAAACACAGATTTAAATAAGTAACATGATTGGGGCTGGAGCGATGGCTCAATAATGAAAAGCACTTGTTGATTTTACAGAGGACCTGAGTTCGTTTCCCAGCACCTACATGACAGCTCACAACATTCTATAGGTGCAGTTCATGGGGGACTGATGCTCTCTTTTGGCCTCCAGGGGTACTAGGCATGCATTTGCTTCACACACATTGGCAGGCAACATACTCATATACATAGAAAAAAATACATAAATCTTAAGAACAGAATGACATGACAGACACTGTACCTATTGGACCAAGAGGTAGGTGACTAGTCTCCCAGCTGGATAATCCAGTCTCTAAGCACTAGGCCCTGGGCACACCCCATGTCTTTCCTGCATCCATCGCAGCACCATTACCCAATAATCAGTTAAGGCTATTGCAGACAGGCTTTTCCACCCCCTCCTCATCAAACCCTGCAATCTAAAGCCCCACTCTGCCCCCCAAACCCAACCATCTATCACAGCATCAGCGGCCACCTGAGGCACAGATACAGCCCACACCAACTGAAGAAGAGTGGCCACCGGAAGAACAGGCACTGATTGGAGAAAGAGATGGGTAGGCAGAAATGCAAGAATGCATTCACATTCAACAACATAAAGACCAATATAGCACCACCAGAAACTAGTGGTTCTACAACAATAAGACCTGAACATTCTAATGTTGAAGAAGCAGAAGAAAACAACTTTAAAAATAATTTTATGGAGTTGATAGAGGCCCTTAAAGAGGAAATGAAAAGATCCCTTAAAGAAATTGAGGAAAAAACAAATAAAAACTTGAAAGAAATCAATAAATCCCTTTTGAAAAGCCAAGAAAACCAAGAAAAAGCAAATAAATAGGTAAAGGAAACAGTTCAAGATTTGAAAATTGAAATATAGACAATTAAAAAAAACACACAAAATGAGGGAATTCTGGAAATGGAAAATCTGGGTAAATGAACAGGAACTACGGTTGCAAGCATAACCAACAGAATGAAAGAGATGGACGAGAGAATCTCTTGCATTAAAGATAAGATAGAGGAATAGATTCACTGGTCAAAGAAAGTATTAAAGCCAACAATCATAACACAAATGTCCAGGAAATTTAGGACACCATGAGAAGACCAAAGCTAAGAATAATAGTAATAGAAGGAGATAACCAGCTCAAAGGCATGGAAAATATGTTCAACAGAAATCACAGTACAAAACTTTCAAAACCTAAAGAAGGAAGTGTCCATGAAGATACAATAAGCTTACAGAACACCAAATAGACTGGACCAAAAAAAATCCCCTCGCTACATAATAACAAAACCTCTAAACATACAGAATAAAGAAAGAATATTAAGAGCTGCAAAGGACAAGAAACATATAAAGGCAAACCCATCAGAATAACACCAAACTTCCCAATGGAGATTCTGAAACTCAGAAGGTTCTGAACAGACGTTCTTCAGGCACTAAGAGACCATAGATTCCACTCTAAGTACTATACCCAGCAAAACTTTCAATCACCATACACGGAGATAACAAGATAGTCCATAACAAAAACCAGATTTAAACAATACCTTTCCACAAGGCCTACAGAAAGCACCAGAAGGAAAACTCCAACACAAGGAAGTTAGTTGTACCCACAAAAACACAGGCAATAGATCCCAAAGAAAGGAAACACACACTGACACCAAAAACAAACAAACAAACAAACAAATAAATAAATAACTGGAACTATCAATTTCTGGTCATTAATATTCTTTAATATCAATAGACTCAATTCACTTATTAAAAGATACAGGCTAACAGAATGCATACAAAAACAGGATCTATCCTTCTGCTACATACAAAATACACACCCCAACTTCAAAGACAGATATTACCTCAGAGTAAAGGGTTGGGAAAAGATTTTCCAATCAAATGGACCAAAGAAGCAAGCTGTGTAGCTATTCTAATATCTAACAGAATAAACTTCAAATTAAAAATAATCAAAACAATGAAGACAGACATTTCATATTCATCACAGGAAAACTCCATCAAGATGAAGTCTCAATTGTGAACATTTATGTCCCAATACAAGGGCATCCACATATGTAAAAGAAACATCACTAAGGCTTGAGTGACACATCAAATCATACACACATATAGTGGGAGACTTCAATACCCCACTATCACCAATGAACAGGTCTGCCAGACAGAAAATTAACAGAGAAATAAGGGAACTAACAGATGTTATGACTCAAATGGACTTAAGAGACATCTGTAGAACATTCCATCAAGCACAAAATAACATACCTCCTTCTCAACACCTCATGGAATCTTCTCTAAAATTGACCACATACTCATTACAAAGCAAATCTCAGCAGATACAAAAAATGGGCATAAACCCCTGTATCTTATCAGATCGCCATGGCTTAAAGTTAGAATTCAAAAACAACACAAATTACAGAAAGCCCACAAACTCGTAATGAGTTTATCCTAGAAACTGAGTAATACTCATATGAGTCACTATTGGGTCAATGAAGAAATGAAGAAAGAAATTAAAGACTTCCTAGAATTCAAAGAAAATGAATATACAACATACCCAACCCTATGAGACACTATGAAAGCAGTGCCAAGACAAAAGTTCTTAGAACTAAGTCCCTACTTAAAGAAGTTGAATAAGATTGGGGATAAAGGAAGGTTGGATAGGGGAGCAGGGAAGCACATATCTTAGTTAAGGGAGCCACCTTAGGGTTGGCAAGAGACTTGAACCTAGAGTGGCTCCCAGGTGCCCAGGGCAATGTCCCCAGTTAGTTCCTTGGGCAGCTGAGGATAGGGAACCTGAAATGACCCTATCCTATAGCCATACTAATGAATATCTTGCATATCACCATAGAACCTTCATCTGGTGATGGATGGAGATAGAGACAGAGACCCACACTGGAGCACCGGAATGAGCTCCCAAGGTCCCAATGAGGAGCAGAAGAAGGAAAAACATGAACAAGGAAGTCAAGACCACGAGGGGTGCACCCACCCACTGAGACAGTGGGGCTGATCTATTGGGAGTTCACCAAGGCCAGCTGGACTGTGACTGAAAAAGCATGGGATAAAACTGGCCTCTCTGAACATGGCAGACAATGAGGGCTGATGAGAAGCCAAGGACAATAGCACAGGGTTTTTTTTTTTTCTTGATTAATGCGATTTTTATTCCTGGTAGCTGTATTCAGTAATTTCGATTACAGGAGAAAAGAAAAGGAGTGGAAGGAGGAGGAAGAAAAACAGAGTGGAAGAGGTGTTTCTAGTATAACTCTATCCTGATCATTAACCACATATGTCTTGCAGTTTGCACTTAATCCATTCTGACCCATGTGTTTACACAGAGTTTTGATCCTACTTCATGTTCTGGCTTTGTGGGAGCCTAGCCAGTTTGGATGTTCACCTTCCTAGACCTGGATGGAGCGGGGAGGACCTTGGACTTCCCACAGGGCAGGGAACCCTGACTGCTCTTCTGACTGGAGAGGGAGGGGGAGAGGAATGGGGGGAGGGAAAGAGGGACGGGAGGAGGGGGAGGGAAATGGGAGGCTGGGAGGAGGCGGAAATTTTTTTTCAATAAAAAATAAAAAAAAAAGAAGTTGAATAAATCTTACACTATCAACTTAATAGCTCACTTGAAAGCCCTAGAAGAAAAAAAGAGCAAACTCACCCAGGAGAAATAGATGCCAGAAAACAATCAAACTGAGGGCTGAAATTAATTAAATAGAAACAAAGATAGCAATACAAATAATCAATGAAACAAAGAGTTTATTCTTCAAGAATACCAACAAGATAGACAAACTCATATCCAAACTAACCAAAAGGAAGAAAGGGACTGTCCAAATTAACAAAATCAGAAATGGAAACGGGAACATAACAACAGACACTGAGGAAATCCAAAAAATCATCAGGTCATACTTCAAAAGTCTGTACTCCACAAAATTGTAAAATTTAAAAGAAATGGACAATTTTCTGGATAGGTACCACATACCAGAATTAAATCAAGACTAGATACACCATTTAAATAGACCTATAACACCTAATGAAATAGAAGCAGTCATAAAAGTCTCACAATCAAAAAAGCCCAGTGTCAGATGGTTTCAGTGCAAAATTCTACAAGAATTTGAAAGAAAAGCTAATACTAATACTCCCCAAATTGTTCCACACACTAGAAACAGAAGGAACATTGTCAAACTCCTTTTATGGGGCTTCAGTTACCCAGATACTCAAACAACATAAAGATGCAACAAAGAAAGGGAATTATAGACCAATCTCCCTCATGAACACTGAGGCAAAAATGTTCAATAAAGTACTGGAAAACCAAACCCAAGAACAAGTAAAAAAAAATCATCCACCATGATCAAGTAGGTGTCATTCCAGAGATGCAGGGATGGTTCAACATGTGAAAATCTATTAATGTGGGGCTGGAGAGATGGCTCAGAGGTTAAGAACATTGCCTGTTCTTCCAAAGGTCCTCAGTTCAATTCCCAGCAACTACATGGTGGCTCACAACCATCTGTAATGGGGTCTGGTGCCCTCTTCTAGCCTGCAGGCATACACACAGACAGAATATTGTATACATAATAAATAAATAAATAAATATTTTTTAAAAAAGAAAATCTATTAATGTAATCCATCATAGAAACAAACTGGAAGAAAAAATTCACATACTCATCTAATCAAATGCTGAAAAAGCCTTCCACAAAATCCAACACCCCTTTGTTATAAAAGTCTTAGAGAGATCAGAGATACAATGAACATATCTAAACATAATAAAGACAACATACAGCAAGTTGACAGCCAATATCAAATTAAATGGAGAGAAATTCAAGGCAATTTTACTAAAATCAAGAACAAGACAAGGCTGTCCACTCTCTCCATATCTATTCAATATAGCACTCAAAAGTCTAGCTAGAGCAATAAGACAACAAAGGGGATATAAATTGGAAAGGAAGAAGTCAAACTTTTGCTATTTGCAGAAGATATAATAATATACATAATTGACCTCCCAAATTCTACCAGGGTACTCCTATAGCTGAAAAACACCTTAATCAATGTGGTGGGATAAAAAAATATTTTTTAAAAAATCAGTAATACTCCTATACACAAGTGATAAATGGGATGAGAAAGAAATCAGAGAAACATCACCCTTTACAATAGCTAAAAATAACATAAAATATCTTGGGGTAACTCTAACAAAACAAGTGAAAGACCCGTATGATAAGAACTTTAAGTCTTTGAAGAAAGAAATTTAAGAAGATATTAGAAAATGGAAAGATCTCCCATGTGGGATCAACATAATATAAATGGCAATCTTACAAAAGCAATGTACAGATTAAATGCAATCTCCATCAAAATCCCAACATAATTCTTCACAGACCTCAAAAGAAATATACTAAACTTCATATGGAAAAACAAAAAAACCTAGGCTAGTTAAAAACAATCCTGTACAATAAAAGAACTTCTGGAGGGACCACCATCCCTGAATTCAAACTCTACTATAGAGCTATAGTAATAAAAACAGCTTGGTATTGGCATAAACACAGATACGTGGAAGAATGGAATTGAACTGAAGACCCCTGATATTAATTCACACACCTATGAACACCTGATTTTTGACAAAGAAACCAAAATTGTACAGTAGAAGAAAGAAAGCATCTTCAAGAAATGTGCTGGCATAACTGGGTGTCAACCTGTAGAAGATTGCAAATAAATCCATATCTATCACCATGCACAAAACTTAAGTCTAAGTGGATTGAAAACCTCAACATAAATCTAGCCACACTGAACTTCTTAGAAGAGAAAGTGGGAAGTAGCCTTGAACATATTGGCATAGGAGATCACTTCCTAAATATAATACCAGCAGCACAGACACTAAGAGCAACAATCAATAAATAGGACCTTCTAAAACATAAATGCTTCTGTAAGGCAAAGGACATGGTAAATAAAACAAAACAACAACCTAAAGAACGGGAAAAGATCTTCACTAACCCCATATCTGATGGAGGGTTAATCTCCAAAATATATAAAGAAGTCAAGAAACTAGACATTATTATACCAAATCATCCAATTAAAAATGGGATACAGGTCTAAACAGAGAACTCACATTAGAAGACTCTCAAATAACCAAAAGACAGATAAGGAATTGCTCAACATTCTTAGTCATCAGGAAAATGCAAATCAAGAAGACTCTGAGATATCATCTTATACCTGTCAGAATGGCTATGACCAAAAACATTAAGGACAGCTTATATTGGAGAGGATGAGGTGGGATGCTGGTGGGAGTGCAAACATGTACAGGCACTTTGTAAATCAGTATGGCGAGTTCTCAGCAAATTGGGATCAATCTACCTCAAGACCCAGTGACACCACTCTTGGGCGTATATCCAAAGGATGCTCCATCATACAACAAGGACATTTATTCATTCAAATAAATTTTTAACAGCATTATTTGTAATAGCCAGAACCTGGAAACAGCCTAGAGGTCCTCAATCAAAGAATGGATAAAGAAAATGTAATACATTTACACAATAGAGTATTACTTAACTGGAAAAAAGCAATGACATCTTGAAGTTTACAGGCAATTGTATGAAACTAGAAAAAAAATCATCCTGAGTGAGGTCACCCAGATTCAGAAAGACAAACATTGTGTGTTCTCACTCATAAATTGATACTAGATGTAAAAACAAGGGTTAACTAGATTACAATCCACAGCTCCAGAGAAGCTAGGTAACAAAGAGGCCCTAAGAGGAACACATAGATCTCCCTGGGAAGGGGAAATAGATGAGATCTCCTGGGTAAACTAGGAGTGGGCTGGAAGAGGGGACGAGATGGAGAATGAGAAAATGAGCAAATGGGATGGTTGAGTCTGGGGTGGGAAGGCGTGGGACATCAATGAAAGAAATATCTTGTTAGAGGGAGCCATTATGGGGTTAGACAGAAAGCTGGTGCTAGGGAAATTCCCAGGAATCCACAAGGATGACCTTCGCTAAGACCCGAAACAATAGTGGAGGGGGTGACTGAACTGGCCTTGCCCTGTAATCAGAATGGTGATTCCCCTAATTGTCATCACAGAGCCTTCATCCAGTAACTGATGGAAGCAGATGAAAAAATCCACAGCCAAGCACTGGGCCTAGCTCCAGGAGTCCAGTTAAGACAGGGAAGAGGGATCATATGAGCAAGAGGGAGTCAAGATCTTCATGGAGAAATCCACAGAGACAGCTGACCTGAACTTTTGGGAGCTCTCATACTCTGGCTAGTTAGCTAGGCAGTTGGCATGGGTTCAACTTAGGCCCTCTGCACCCAGATGACAGTTGATAGCTTGGTCTTTTGTGGCACCCCTAGCAGTGACACCAGGACCTCTCCATGATGCATGAGCTGGCTCTTTGGAATCTATTCCTTTGTTGGGATGCCTTGTTCAGCCTTGATGCAGGGGACGAGCTTGGTTCTGTCTCAATTTTGATGTATCATGTTTTGTCGATTCCCATAGGCCTTACCCTATTTGAATGGAGACAGAAAAGGAGTGGATGGGGGTGTAGAAGGGAGGTGGGATTTGGGGGGGGAGAGAATGGGAGGAGATAAGGGAGGGGAAACTGTGGTTTGTATGTAAATTTTTTAAAAATAAGGAACAAGAAAAAAACAACAAATAAGCAAAAAGACAAAACTAAGCAATATTAAGGACTGACAAGAGTCTTGAGGGGTGAATATAAGAAAGTAAGCCTGATTAATAGAGGAGGTAGAAAATCTCAGAAATTATTTAGTCTGGTTTCAGTGACCATATAATTGATTTTAAAACATAAGGGCAGAAGAATCCTTTTGCTCACAGTTTCAGTGAGTTTGGTTGAGTCACTCGCTCTAATGATTTTGGGTTCTTGGTCAGGGGAGACATCCTGACAGCAGGAATAGGTAGAAAAGGAGGACAGTCACCCCACAGCAGAAATGAAGTCAAATTCGTCTGCCTCCGGGTTAACAGAGTTCCCACAACTTCCTAATGTGGTAACAGAGAAAAGTACCAAGTGAGCCCAGGAGGTCCAGAGGAGGCGGCCTCTCTCCCTCTTTGAACCTGAGGACTAACTAAGTAGAAAAAGATGAGTTGATGTCATGACTCTCTGTGGCATCGCTTCTCTTACAACCTGAGTGGTAGCAGACTCCCAGCATATCAGGCCCTACCACACCTCAAATATGAAGCATCCATGACTACAGTTTATTCAGATATTCAATTGCATTAGGCAATATGTTTATTTCTTTTGAATTTCTAATGGATTTTTTTATGTGTTACTTTATAATAATATATTTTTTCATTTGATTGAAAGTAGATTCTTTTCTCTTGTGATATATCTTGACTATGGTTTTCACTTCATCTACTCCTCCCAGTTCCTCCCCACATGCCTTCCCATTTCAATCTACTCTGTTTCTTTCTCATTAGAAAAAAATCCAGATTCTAAGAGGTAATAATAAAATATAACAAACCAAAATACAATAGGATAAAACAAAAACATTACATCAAAGATGGGCAAGACAAACCAATAGAAGGGAAAGAGCCCAAAGAAGGCATGAGAATTAGAGATCCACTCATTATAAAACTCAGGAATCCTACCTAAACAAAAAACAAGAAGCCATAATTAACATGAAGAGATCTGGTACAGACTTGAGTAAGCCCTGTGCATGCTATCAGTTCATATGAGCTTTGCTCAGGTTGACTTAGAGGGCCCTGTTTTCTTAGTGTTCCCTCATCCCTTCCAGCTCTCACACTCTTTCTACCTCCATTCCATTGTGTTTCCTGAACTCTAAGGGCAGGGGTTTGATGGAGACAGCCCATTTATGGTTGAGGGTTTCAAAGCCTCTCATTCCAACTATAGTCTCTGTTTGTTCCCACGTGCAGCAGGAGGAAGATTCTCTGATGATGGCGGAGCAAGGCACAGATCTGTGAGTACAGCAAAATACCGTAGGGGTTATTTATCATTTTGGTTTTGTTTTGCTTTTAAACCAGTAGTATTTGATTTTACCTTAGGGCTCTGGTCTATCTAATCCCTGGTTCTTGGTCACCCAAGCAGTACTATGGGGTTTCATCTGGTGGAGAGGACCTTAAATTGGTTCAGATACTGGTTCGTCACTCCACAAGTTTTGTGTCACCATTGTCCTAGCATATCTTGCACTCATGACACCATCGTAGATCAAAGGTTTTGTGGCTGCTCTGGTGTTTATATTTCTCTTTTGGTACCATGTAGAATACCTTTCTTTACCAAAGATGCTAGCATATAGGTGAATGTTCTATTTGGACAACAGATCAGCTTCTCCATGTTCAATGAGTTGTATAGTTGCAGTCTTCAATAATGGGTCCTTGCTGTCAATTTGTGGAGAGCAACCTATTGCCTTGGCAACAGCTAGGTTGTTTGAAGATCCCCAAGGTAAATGAAATCCCACATTTTTCAACATTTACTCAGAATTTTTATGAATATGTTAATTACACAATTTCTCAATTTTTCTTGGCAAAAGAGACAATAGTAAATATAGCACTGTTTATCATTTTGGTCCTCTGTAGAAGTCAAGCAATTGAACCAGGATGTGTGATCTATTGGAATTTTTTATTCAATTGGAAAAAAACCCTAAAATCTCATATTATAAATATAAAATTTACATATAAATTCTCAATATACAATTGCAGGGTGCACATAAATAATAAGAAAATGTGGTGAATAGCCAAGAACATTCATGTATAAAGATCTTTCTAGAAGTCCCTTCTTTAGTTCTTTCTCTCTGGTTTACCTCATTTTACTCTCCTCCCTCACTTTCCTCCTGTTACATTCCTCCTCATGTTTTATACTATTAATCTCTAATAAAAATACTAAGTTAACATAATGTTTGCCTAATCTTATTCTGGATTTGAAAACAAGAAGATTCAGTTTTCTAAACCACTCCTTTGGGTTGTTATTAAATAGGTAACACCAAAGTCAACTCTCTATTACAGATACTTCTATGGACATCATTTGGCACTAAGCATACCAATAATAATTTTTCAATGATGCTCAGTATTTTAACTTGGACAAATTAAATGCAAAAATTTGTAAAGTACTTTGAGAAACAAATAAAGATTTTCAAGGTGTCATCAGCAAAGAAGCAAACAGATGACATGTTAGGCTAGCTCAGTAAAGCTGATGCTTGTCTTCACTAGACCTGCCAAGTCTTCACGGCAAAAGAAAGGTAGTTAATAAAACACATGTGATTCTGGGGAATGGGGTGGAAGAGCATTACAAGGAAAAGAAAGGTTTCAGAAAGAAATACCTGTGGAGCAAATTGGTGAAGGGGAAAATGATACTGAAGAAAAAGTGAAAAAGTGTAGTCTACACTCTAAACACTAAGAAATGGGGCGAAAATAACTGCAATGGCTGGTTTTGTGTGTCAACTTGACACGAGCTAGAGTCATCAGAGAGGAAGGAGCCTCAATGGTGGAAATGTCTCCATGAAATCAAGCTGTAAAGCATTTTCTCAACGGGGGAGGACCCAGGCCATGGTGGGTAGTGCCATCTCTGAACACTGGGTTCTATAAGAAAACAGACCAAGCAAGCCATGAGGAACAAGCCAGTAAGCAGTAACAACCCTTCCACTCTCTCTGAATCATCTTGTATCCAGGTTCCTGAACTATTTTGAGTTCCTGTCCTGAGTTCCTTCAGTGATAAACAGCAATGTGACAGCTTAAGTCAAATAAACCCTTTCCTCCCCAATTTGCTTTTTGGTTATGGTGTTTCATCACAACAATAGAAACCCTAACAAAGACAACAACTGTTGGCAGAAGCCGCTCAATTGTTCCTGGCTGCCCAGACCCAAAATGACCACACAGAAACTATATTAATTGCATCACTTCTTGGCCACTTGTGCATATTTCTAGCTAGCTCTTCCATCTTAAATTAACCCATTTCTATTCATCTATGTATCACCACGAGGTCGTGGCCTACCAGCAAGGTTCCAACATTGGCCTCTTCCAGTGGCTACACGTAATCTCCCTGACTCTGCCAACTCTATCGCTATATCTCTTCCAGTCTGGCTATATTCTACCCCATCATAGGCCGAAGCAGCTTCTTTATTCATCAATGGCAATAAAACATATTCACAGCATACAGAGGGGAATCCCACATCAAACAACTAATAAATCCAAATACACAGTGATTAGTCCTAGTCTGAGAATACCATATATGAATAAATGAGAGACAGACACGTTCCAATCAGCCTTCTAGAGGGCATATGGGATGTGCAGACCATACTGTTGCTGTGAAGCCATTTCTTCTGAACTGAAGGGCTCCCTCCTGGAAGGAAGCACTCCTACAACTTAGCATGACTCAAAAATTATAACACTAAGGGATCCCATCCAAGTTATATACTACTAAGATTACTAGAGTTAGAAGACTAATTGGCTAAGTTACCTATAAGTAGTGCATAAGGCTTCATGAATGCTCCATTCCTGAGTCATCCCTCTTTCTAGAGTGGGGATTCTGGGAGTGCAGCTGCCTTTGAGTCTCCCACCTTTCTCCCCATAAGAAAACTCAAGAAACTCACTGGTTCACTAAAATGAACTTGGGCAGAAGCATGTCTAGGGTCTGTCCTTGTGGCTGTCTGGAGTAAAGAGGTGTTTGTCTATATCTGCAGGAAAAGTCACAAAACAGATGTGGATATAGAATGGCACCTGGGTTCTCCTAGCAGACCAGCCTGGGTAAAGGCGTAGTTTTCTCTGGATCAATCTTTATTTGTTGATTAGTCGTCCTTGAGAAGATCTCAGGTGATTTCTTCATACTGGCGGTTGAGTGACTCCCTCTGTTCCCTCTCTCTATCCCTATTTTAGCCATAATGTGAAAACCCACTACAGAAAGTTCCTGGGGATCCAGAAACATACAGCTTCTCAGTCTCTGTGGCAAAGCATCATGGCCACAGTTCATGCCATCACTATTATGCCACACTCATATACATGCTGAGAGTTAATTCAGGTTGTCAAGTTGATTTTAGTAGGAATTATGGAGGGTATAGATTAAAGCATTGCCTCTGCAAGAGTCTGTGAATGTGGTTCCAGAGGCAATTAGATCACAAGTGTTCTAATCTAATGAATGAATTGATTCCTTGATGAATTTACACTGAGGCAATGAAGTGGAGAGGGTAAAAGCTAACTAGAGAAAGTAGCCATACCCTTAAGGCTCTATATTGCCTTGAATTCCTTTCTCTCTCTGTCTTTGGGTCACCATGACAGAATTTCTCTGTTCTGCTCTGATTCCCCATTATAATAGGATGACATTTCTGAAACTGTAAGCCAAAGTAAAGATTTGCTTCCCAGGTGGCTATCTCTGTGAGACACCAGGGTGAGAAAAGTGGCTGCTACTCAGACTGAGTTCAACTTCCACTTACAGGTCTTGCTGCAGCCAGATGTCTGGCTTTGTCTTCTACACTGTAGCTCATCTTGAATCTCAGGAGCAAGTTCTCAGTTTCACGATTCTAGGAAAGTCTGCTGGAGACAGAATGATAGACATGTGCTTTTGATAAAATGGCCTATACCTTTGAACCATGACTTCGAACCATGTCATACCCTCAGCATCTTGCCCAGAAGAGTTTCCGCCAAGACCCTGCAGATAAGTGTAGTAACTATAGTGTCTATCACACCTGTACCTCGTTTCCCAGAAAATTATAATGTCATGGGAATTATTTCACTTAACCCAGGATGTTGTCAGTGTTTTCTGTCCTGCTTAGTTCCCACAATCGTTAAGTCCTCAAGAAATTACACAGAAATCTACATTAGTTATAAACTGATTGGCCCATTAGCTCGGGCTTCTTATTAACTCTTATAACTTATATTAGCCTATTATTCTTGTCTATGTTAGCCTTGGAACATTATTCAGCGAGGCAGTCACATATTGCTTCTTCTGTGGCAGGGTCACAACTGCAGAAAGAGCTTCCTTCTTCCCAGAATTCTCCTTGACTAACTCTACTTCCTATCTGGTTGTCCCGCCTATACTTCCTGCCTGGCTACTGGCCAATCAGTGTTTAATATAAATGACAGAATACAGACCATGGTCCCACACCAGGATACTTTGGAATGGATACCATTCCCATTTTCTGCATAAGAACCAAGGCTCAGAGAGAGACTGGTCCAATGTCTCAGGCTATGTAAATGGCAATGTGGGGGTTTATGTTTAAACATTTTATAATCCACAAATAAGTCTTCAGGGTTAGACAGAAAGCCCTTGGTGGTTACACAGACTAGACAGGGCTCCCTGTGAGGGAGGCACACTGCTGTTGTGTACTCTGCCCAGGCTTAAAACTTCTGTATGCTTTTTAAATATGTGAGAAGACATGATGAAATAATTTATTCTGCTCTAGAAGTCATGGCATCTTCGGTAACTTCTGATTCCTACAGTCTGGTTTTGTGATAGGAGAGAAGAAAGGGAAATGACTTCAGGCCGAGAGACTTTGTATGAAGAAAACAGAAGTGTTATTTTTCAGGTCTTAAAAGTCCCCAAAGGCTTTGCTCACTCAGTGCATACAAACATGTAATGTGGGCTTTCATCAAGCCATTGTCTGCATTTGTTTAGGAATTTGCTAACATTTCATGCTATACTACACTTAGCTATAAAGACACATCCTTAGCAAATTGGGTGTCATTGTGTGATGTTGCCTTATGGAGTAGAAACCATTATAAATGTTAATGCCATGAACCAAATGATTTAAGTCAAGACCATAGAGAACAATCATTCTACCTGATGTTCAGGAGCAGTTAGACAAGGGTAGGTATGAATATGGGTTGAGAAAACCTGGAAATTAAAATCAAAGCATTTAGGAATAGTTGCCATGTACATGGGAAAAAGCAGTTGATTTTGTAGATTCTAGATAGGAGCTGGCAAGTCGAAGAAGGGTAAATTATTAGGGAAATTAAATACGCTTGTCTGAATTACCCTTGCTGCCAGCTCCACAAGTGATGTTCTCACTCATAATGACATTCTGTTCTTGGTTGACCCACAAACTCCCAAGATAAAAAATTTCTAGGAAGGACATGTCTCAGCAGGAAGCATCTCATATCCCTCAAGTTGAAGTGACTTGACTGTCGTCTGCCACACATCCATCAGCTCATCCCTCAGACACCCGCCTTTCCCAATTTCCTCGTGAAAACTACTCTGGACAAATCAGTGCTTTCCTTCCTTGATACCTCACACCACACCTCAGGCTCCACAGGAGCAGATTTAGATCAGTGTTTTGAAGTTTTTGAGAATATTCGAGTCTTCTAATTACTTTCCAGCAAGTCTTGGTGATTTTACTACCTCCTTTTATCATTTTTGTTTGTATAAATTTTATTGGTTTTGGTTTTGTTGCTATTGTTGTTTGGTTTTGCTACCAAGCCTTCTGTAGTCAGGAGTGGCTTACATTTTCTCCTAAATGGTCAACTTTTTGCTTTTTGAATTTAAGTTTTAAATTCACCTATATTTTGGCTCTGAGGAAGGAGTCCAGTTTGTATTTTCTCTATGGGTATCAATAAATAGCATCATTTGGAAGAAAAAAAACTAAGAGTATTGAAACATTATTCAAATTCATTCTTCTTGGGAGCCTCTGTCTGAATCCTTACTCAAAACAGTAGAGTTTCCAGTTTTTCTCTTTGCAGTTTCACGTTCTCAGTGTCTTTACTCAGGGTTTTGTTTTGTTTTAAACTGGAGTTGTCTATGTGCCCATTTGTTCATACCATTAACCCATGGCGCTTTGGGGTTTAAGGTGTTCGTGATTCTCCACCCCCAATGTCTGATACGTGACTGGCATTAAGTGTTTGACAGGTTAGTAAATTAATGAGCATGTGTGGAGGATGCAAAGGGGAGCTTGGAAGAGCCAACGCACTCTTACGTTGGAAAGAATTCAGAATAAATGTGTTACCCTTCTCAATTCCTACATCGAAGAATTCAGAAACAGAAATGGATTTGAAAGTATGCAGTGATTAGTTCTGTGAGTGTCTTGTCCTGGGCTTTTGTGAATTAATTTGGGAAGCAGCACAATACCGCATTTACTTTCATTTTTCTTTCTGAGAGAGGCAGAGAAACACCATGCATACAAAAAGCTGCATTAGGCTGAACATAGCTCCAAGTGGTTAAAGAGCTACAATCCCATCCTGGGTGCATTAGCCTCATCTTTTCTCATTTGCCTTATCCCTACAATTAGTTATTTCATACCTGGCTTTTTATTTCTTACCTGTCTTGACACATTTGAACTCTGTAAAATTCTCCTCTGCAAAGGAATTAGTGTGAAATTTATTGCCTTATTCTTCCCATGTATTAACAGGGATGTGCTTTACAAATATGACTGCACAGCAAATTTATTATTTACATCCCGAGCCCTCGCCTTTGTAACTACTTAATATGGAGAAGGTGTTTAGCTTTCCGATGGAGTCCAGCTGCCTCGCTGGAATCAAACTTGTAATTGCCTCTTTGGGACTTGAAGCCGTTATAGTTGTGCTTTTATGTTCGCTTGTTGTGCCTGAATCACTTTTCCAGGTCTGGGAAGTACAGCTGGTACAATAAAAGTTTGATCAATGCGTAACCGATGCAGTGTCTTCCTTCCGGAAAAATAAAGCCCAGGTGAGAAATGTTCATCTAGGAAAATCGTCTTTGTCAGCCTCTTACTCTCAGAATTTAAATGTGCTTTATTTAATCTTGAGGTAAGGACTGAACTTGGGTTTCTGTGCTAGAGTTCGATGCTATTCACATTTTGTACCTTGAGCTGTGTATGATAGGGGTGAGGGTGGATAAATAATTTCTCACCAACAAAACCACTATTTTGGCTTTAGAAATAATGTCCATTTATACTGATAAAAGATGTGTGGTTAGATTGCTCTAAATTCTCTTGATCAACAATGGCAGGCCGTGAGATTTCATTTTTAGAGGACATTTTAAATGAGTGTGTGTGTGTGTGTGTGTGTGTGTGTGTGTGTATGATATGAGGGAAGACATCCACAGGACATATATGGAGGGCAGAGGACAGCTTCACGACGTCAGTTCTCTCCTTCCACATTTACCTGGGCTCCATGTATCAAACACAAGTCACCAAGCTTACACAGCAAATGCCATTACTTACTGAGCCATATCACCAACTGATCACTGCTAAGCCTGAGAAGTTAAACTTCTTTTAGAGACTAAAAGGATGAGGTTGACCCATTCCACCTGCAGGTCACATTGGGATATGAAGGTGCTGGGATGGCCTTGTCTTTCTAGCATAGCTGATGGTCATTGGGAACAGATAGCCACCATTAACACTAAGTTTCCTTGTTCTCATCCATTACATTAGCTACAGTTTGAGGAACATGTAACGATGTGTCCCTGGTTCTCCTTTTAAGAAGTTCACACACACACACACACACACACACACACACACACACAACACACAACTCACAGTAGTTCAACTGACCTTTTGTTGTTGTTGTTTGTTTTGAGACAGGGTTTTTCTGTCGCTTTGGAGCCTGCCTGGCACTAACTCTTGTAGACCAGCCTAGCCTCGAACTCACAGAGATCCGACTGCCTCTGCCTCCCAAGTGCTGGGATTAAAGGCATGTAGGCCACCACCATCAAACTCAATTGACCTCTTTTTACATAGCAAAAGTTCAGAAGTAATGAACATCCAATATAAATCTTCCTTTGAATTTTGTGTTTTATCTTTTCCTGTACTACTGATATTTGGTATGCTCCTGTCCTCAACTCCTTTGAATTTTGTGTTTTATCTTTTCCTGTACTCCTGATACTTGGTATGTTCCTGTCCTCAACTCCTGGTCATCATAGATTGCAAGGTGAAGCAACTGATGCCCTGAGTGTCGTGTTGCTGTGCCTGTGCTGTTCAATAGCTTAGGTTGGTCATACACAGCTAGGGTTATTCCTGATTACAATGGAGACATTGCCCTGCATAAGTCAAGGGACATCAGTGCTTACAGGACAGGGTAGTGTCATAGCTCAGGCAGTGCTGCCACTTCTACAAGCTGGAAGCACCTCTAATAGGTACTCCTGCTTTGGTTCCCTCTGTCTTTCCTGCCTTTGTTTCCTCCCCTTCAAGGAACAGGTGTTCATAGGGATTCTTGTATTCGTTATCCTTAATTTTCTCCTTCGGAAAAAACATAATAACCCAGGGATTTTAACACATCCCCATTGGCCCTGCACTTAGGAGACTTAGACAGGAGGATCTCAACTTTGAGGCCCATACTGGGTGATATAATGAAAATCTGTTTCAAAAAAAAAAAAAAGTTTTGATGACATTTAGTCAATAGTCTGACTAAAAAACACTCTTAACTTTTCACTCAAGTATTAAGTCTAGAACTTGTCATAATAGAACCTGCTGTTTTATCAATGGATAAGTAAACACATTTAATCAGAAGTCCAGGGAAGCAGGGAGAGTTTTATAGCATTTAGTCAGCATAAAGGTCTGCCTGGGGGCTGGCGAATGGAGGATTATGTAATACTTAAGGATTCTGATTACCCAGTTGGTTGACATAGAAGCTCGTATGGTTTGCTATGGTGATCCTCTGTGTTTCTTTCTTGTTGGTTCTAGATCCTGTTAATAGATTAATAAAAAAAGACAATGGTACATGCAATGGAATACTACCTAGTCCTACAAGAGGAGGAAATCCTGCCATCTGTGATAATGCGGAAGAGCTAGAGGATGTTGTCCTAAAGTCAACGAGGCCAAGCACCGACAGTTCAGCGTGGCATGATCTTACCTGCATGCAAAACTGCAAAGACCAAATTCACAGAAGAAGAGAGCAAGATGGGTTACCCAAGGATGTGAGAGAAAGGAGGTGGTATAATTTGGCCATTTCAGCTGGACAGAGGAATAAAGTTTTTTGAGATCTATAAACACATTTACATGATGGAAAAGAATAAGCATATGAGGTGATAGATTTCAAAATAAAAATAGCTGTCATCACATTTCACTCCATAAATCATTCAACTATTATCAATTAAGCTAAAATTAAAAAAAAATGTTTAAAGAACTATGAAGATATCAGTAGTCAAGATGAATATGTTTGGAGGATGGGAAGGGAAGCTGTGAAATGCTTTCCTCTAGACATGATCTGGCTTCTGCACTCGTGAGCTCATAGCACCAACACAAGACCTGTACAAGATGAAGCCAGTTAAAAAATTGTAACATGGAGGAAGAAGGAGATCCTGAGGCTTCATCCCTACGGGAAGATCCATGGGCAGTTAATGACTGCTAACAGAGGGAGGGTCACTGTTGGGGAAAGGAAGTGGCTATTGGTAAGTTGCTCATGCCCCAGCCCAATACCTACACTTACGTGTAATGTATAGTAAGCACTATCAAAATTATTTTATTTATTTAAAGAGAGAGGGAGGGAGAATTTGGGATGGAATGGGTTGGTAGAGCTGGCTGGAGTTAGAAGGAAGGAGTACTGGATATAACCTAAGTTATGTTGAATACGTGAAAGAAAATTTCAAAGAATAAAAACAATATTAAATTAAAATTAAGAAGAGAATTAAAAAGGTAAGTAATGTTTTAGTGAAATGTCTTTAAACTAAACATTCTCTTCACCCATGGTGCTAATGGCTCTCCTCCCCACCCTGCAAACTGAGCCTAGGTTAGATGTCTCACGTGTCTCTTCCCATCCCTGTAGCTGATGGAAAATACAGTGTATGGAATTCTAAACATGGCTTACAGAAACCCCTGTCCCTGGCATCTTCATAGAACCTCTGACATGAGGGACAATTGGAACCAGGCTACCCATGTGGAAGGCAGATAATCAGCTTGTCATCTAGGTCCTGAGGGGACTGCTCCTTGTCATAACACACCTGGCCAAAAACTAAAACAACGAAACCTGTGAAAATGGCTAACAATGAGAAAAGAAGCAACAACAAATGCTAAAAAAGATGTAGGGAGAGGTTGCAAGGGTGAAGGGCAGATGCAGAGTATAGGGAGGTGTGTGGAATTGGGGTGCAAGAATCGATGAAAGTTAAAAGAATTTAGAAAAAATGAAAATATGGTATATACACAATAGAGTTTTAAAGATTTCTTTTACTTTAAATTATGCACACATTAGGGGAAAGGAGTTTTGCCTTGCAAGTAAATGTGTCTTCTGTGGCCAGAAGAGTGTTGGATTTCCTGGAGCTTTACTTACAAGTGATCATAAGCTGTCCAACATGGGTTCTGGAAAGTGAACATAGGTCTTTTGCAACAGCAGCAAGTACTTGTAACTGCTGAGCTATCTTTCCAGTCTCACAATCGAGTTTTATTCAGCCTAAAGAAGAATAAAATTTTATTGTTTGTGGAAAATGGAAGCTACTGGAATCTTCATATTAAATGAGATAAGCCAGAAGCAGAAAAATAAATATCACATTTTCTCTTATTTACACACACAGAGATAGATAAATGATAGATAGATAGATAGATAGATAGATAGATAGACAGACAGACAGACAGACAGGTAAATAGATGATAACATGATATTAGAAGACTAGAGGAAGAGAAGACAAGATATTAGCCAGAGTCTGGAAAGAGGAAGAAAGGGAAAGGGAAACACATGATACATGGTACCTGAAAAAGATTTTCTATGCAACCCAACATTGCATACAAGGAATTGCATACACACCAATCGAAAGTTCAATAGATAATTAGGATAGAATAAAAATAATTAATTCATGAATGATGTGTTTGTGCCCAGATAACAAGGAGATAACAAGCTCCCTCCGTGAGCTCTGATTTCATGGTGGTGAGGGCTCCACCTGCAGAAAGCCACTTGGGCAACACATCTGCATATATGTCCTCTGCTTTGAACCACCACGAATGATATAATATAAATCAGGCCTGCAACGGGCAGCACAGCATGCAATCCACAAAACACAATGCAAATGACCTTTAACTTCTTACTTAAATCACAGCCAGGTAACTCATATTTAATAACAGTTAAGATTTAATCTCTGGGCTAACTAAAATAACTTATTTCTTTGAAGTGCAGAGTCACTTTTTTTCGACAGTAATTTAAATTATAGGCCTACCAATTTTTATACTTTATATAGGAGCTTAGTGGCATGATACCTTATGCAACCTCAACTGTCTATGCTTTAAGAACTGTGCAAAATTTTTACCATATTGAATATTAAGGAGGCAATGTCAATGTTTAGTCAACCAATTCACCAGGCAGAGGGATTAATATTCGTGTTATAATAACCATTCAAATTTCCTTCTATATCGTAAAGATAATTAGACAATCTAGACAGTGGGAAACCCAAGGGTATGCATATACCATTTACTTGAGCTTCTAAGCTAAAAATATTTAAATATTCAGGCATCTGCTCCTCTTAGAACACAGCTTAAATAAATCATGAAACCCTATGCTGAAGACATAAAGCAGAAGAAGCAGGGATTTTTATCATTTATCTTTCTTACCAGTCCCTAGAGTGCTCAGCCATCTCTCTTAGCCACGTTGGCTTGACCAAATCACCAGTGTGCTGGTTAGATTTTGTCAACTAGACATGAGCTAAGGTCCTCTAGAATTAAGAACCCTCAGAGAAAATGTCACCATTATATTGACCTGGAAATAATTTTGGGAGGTATTTTCTTGACAGGTGTGGGAGGGCCTAGGCCACTGTGGTAGAGTTACCCTTACGTACTGTGCTGTATAAGAAGTCAAACTGAAGCTGGGTGGTGGTACACACCTTTAATCCTAAGCACTTGTGAGGCAGAAGCAAATGAATCTCTGTGAGTTCAAGGTCAGCCTGGTCTGCAGAGTTTGTTTCAGGACAGCCAAAACTACACAGAGAAACTCTGTCGTGAAAAAAAGGGGGGAAGGGAAACCCAAGCTGAGCAAGTCAGAAGAACAAGGCAGTAAGCAGTGTTCCTCATAATCTTCACTTCTGCTTTTGCTTCCAGGTTCCCACCTTAAGTTGCCACCCTGGCTTCCCTCTGTGATGGAACACAAAGTAAGCTGAGATAATTTTTTTGGCCATGGTGTTTATCACAGCCAGAGCAACCAAACTACAATAATGGCTCAGAATGAAACAGGATCTTTTACTTTGTCTGTGGTTCCATTCAGTATGTTCAGTCAGTGTGTTTGGGTCAGCACTCTTGCTCCTAATGGAGGAGAGAAATGAGGTGGGGTGACCAGAAGAAGACACTGCTGGTGGTAGGGGGATCGTTTACAGCTAAGGCTTACATGAAGGCTGCGCTAGGGTGCTCCACACAGGCCTGTGTTGCATGGAGAGAGGGACTTGCTCATCCTGGCCACCCAGCTAGTTTAGCCCTGAAAATAATCATTCAGAAATTGTATTAATTAAAACACTGCTTGGCCCATTTTCTCTAGCCTCTTATTGGCTAACTCTCACATCTTGATTTAACCCATTTCTATTAATCTGTGTATCACCATGTGGCTGTGGCTTACCGGCAAAATTCTAACCAGTGTCTGTCTCAGGTGGAGGATCCACAGCTTCTCCCTGACTCTGCTTTCTTCCTCCCAGAATTCAGTTCTGTTTTCCCTGCCTACCTAAGGTCTTCCCTATCAAAAGGCCAAGGCAGTTTCTTTATTCATTAACCAATGAAAGCAACACATGAACAGAAGAACCTCCTACACCAGGGGCTGCAGTCACATCAGCATGGAGGGGATGAATGAAAAGGCAGAAAAATTGTGAGGGCTCTTCAGTTCACATTTTATTCAGGGTTGGGGGACATGGCAGGTTTTAATTATGAAAGGATCCCTTTCAGAGCAGCATTGGGACTGGAAGGTGACCCAGGAAAGAATCAGAGAGGCAGACATAGTGCCAGAGAAGTTGGCCACAATTTAGAGGAAGCTGAGAGTGACTTGAACTTGCTCGTAGTGTAGAGGGGAAAACACATTTTGCCCGGTGTCCATTTTGCCCTGTGCTGTCTTTTACTAAAAGCACTTGCCTTTTGACACACGTTCCAAATATGAGAAAGTGAAGCAGGCAGTGGCAAATGGTGACCTGATGGTGGCAGCTCTCTGGAGGAGTTTGACGCCACGTGTGGCAGACAATCTGAAGCACGGGTGATCTTAAGTAGGAGTGCCATCCAGTTGTGAAGAGGTAACAGCTGGGGTCGTTCACACGAGGCCACTCTGCCTGTGCTCTGATCACCTACTCAAAACCCCCCTCTTCTGTTTGCCTCATGGCAAGTTCTCCAGGAGGAAGAAAGATCTCTGACAGGAATGTTCGTTTCCCGCCAGTTCAACGGAGATCTATTGGTTTAGATTGGAAAGTATTTCCCTGTGGATGCTGGTTCTATGAAGAGGGTTTCCTGGAGGCAAGGGCAGCACTAGTCACAGCCACTAGGGGGCTTAGGTGCACTTGAAGGTAGCATTTCTATGAATAATCTCAAAAGTACCCAGGGTCCTGGAGTCAGCAGCAACATTTCTCAAATCCCATGAGAAACTTTCACGTACCCACAGGGGCTCCATTGAGGTGGCCTTGCCATTGGGAGGATTTCCTGAATCACTCTCAGTGATTCTTTATTAGGTGGGTTCCTTTTTCTCCTCTCTTCTCCCACCAATGAGATGTCACCAATGGGAGGAGATGTTGTTTGTTAGTGGACACTTAGAAATAGCTACATGCTTTCTCCCATAACAAGCTATTGCGTACATTCTATCAATCTCTACAATCCTCATTGTTCCAGTAAATGTCCTCAATCCTGGCAGGAAGATACACGGTCCATGTAGGGTGCCTTGGAAGGTTGTATGGGTTGCACAGTCTAATGGAAGGCTGTCTAGTTAGAAATGTTACATTTTATGATAGTATGCCAACATAATTGCTGCCTTTCACTTGCAGTACAGTGTTCAATAGGTTACAGGAATCGTCAACTAAGTCTGAGACAGCATCAGGTAGACCAGGCTAAGCAATGATGTCCAGTATTGAGGTGTATCAAGTGCATTTTCAACTAATGATCGCCTCAGTTTGCCACCTTGGATGTGGAGGAACATCTGGATAGTCACTCGAGCTCCTCATTGCTCTTTGGCTCCTTTCTTGTTTCGGGCACAGGTCATCTGAGTTCAGGCCCGCATACCTGTGTGTGAGTCACAGCTGTCCGTGTTCTGTCTCAGGCGCTACACTGACTCGGCCCCACTCCAGTAAAATGGGAGTCGGGATGAATGGCTTTTTGGCAGTGTTCTGGGCTCTCTTGAGAGTTTGCTCACCCTGCTTATCCTATCCCATACCTGTACCTATTTTTGAACCTTCCATGATACCCTCATCTGATATCCAGTTTTCTAAATCATCTAGTGTACCCAAGTCTTTATCCCAGGCTTTGATTCTAGGAAAATCCAGATAAAGCGATAGCTATGCATGGTACAATGTAGGTCTTCCGCAAACAACAGCCCTCAACTCCTTCCAACTGAAAAAACAATGCCCAGAGTTCCAAGTAATTTACTCCAAACCATCCAGCTTAAGACCAAAAGTATTAGGTCAAGCATCTCTTAGGTACTTTAATCTCCAACGCTGACTTTTGCTCTGTCCACAGCAAACCAATGAGGCCCCCTAGTGGCCAGAGCACAATGGACATACAGGAAGAGAAGAGAAAGACCTTCCCACCACACCATTCAGGACACAAGTGCAAGGGTCAAGGCGGCTAACAGACCTTGCAAAAGCTTAGCGAGGGAGGTTGTGACAGGTGCCACAAAGAGTGGCCTCAAAATCAAAGTGGCAGCATTTCTCCTTGTAGAGGAAAGGCCAAGCATGTTCCTAGATTTTCAGGGTGGGGTGGATTTATCTGACTCTCAAGGTTCCCTCTAGTGGTTTGGGTGATTTCCAGTCTATACTTGCCCATGTGACAAGGTGTAGGTTAGTTAGTTGGTGTGTTAGTAAGTGAGTAGGAAAACAGAGGTAACTGTGTTTAGCTGAAAATGATGCTTCCCTAGTTCTCTCAAGGTGGTGGGAATAGGTTGCACAAGAGACCAGAGAAAGCACACACCTTGTTCCCACTCCTGGTTCAGAAGTTCCTGAAGCCCACATTCATTCAAGAAGCATTTGGTGGGTTTCTGAGAGATGTCAGACTCATTGGTGTCAGCCATATACCCTGAATGTAGAACCCAAATCCTGAACCAAGTTTTCTTCGTCCTACATGCCTTGTGGTCATTTGTGTCCCCTCTGCTTCTGAGAAAGCGTCACCATTCTGGTCAGGCTGGATAAAGACTGTGCAGTATGGAGGAAGCAGATGGAGCAGATGGAGACAGAGTGGTTGAACAAAACCCCAAAGGAAGCTGATGGGTGCTTGACCAGTCTGTACAGGACAGGGTGGGGGATGCAACGGTCACTATTTCTTTTTTCTCAGCTGGCAGAGCTACCCTGCTCTCCCTCACTTGGCTCCCTACATGACCCAAGTGTCAGGAGACCAGGATTCCCCAAGAGCTGGGCAAACCCAGCTGCGCCTCCTCCCCGAGGACTGCCTACTTACAAGCAAGGCTGCTTACAGACAGATAGCTGGGAGGAAACATAAAACAAAATAAGCTAAGTGCAAAGGGCAGATATGAAACAGATTTTTGCAAGCCTCCAACTGTGGTGGGTATTCTAAGCAGAACAGATTTCATATGGAAGACATTGGCAAGGAACAAACACAGCACCCAAAGCAAGCGCTTTGAAGGATTTGCTACGTTGAACATAAGCACTTAAAAAAAATCACATTCTTATCAAATAATGAGCATCCAAATCTCCGCTCTGAAATGGCAAGGGTAGATCATAACTAGGTGCGGGTTACCTGTATTTGCAAGGACGGCTTCCAAAATCCCACTTCAGTTTGCTATAGAAGCATGTGCGGCCCTGGCTTTCTAATCTATGTCGAAAGCTCAAAGGTTAAAGAGCCTTGGCTGAATTTGTCTTAAGATATAGCCTTTGTTCTGATTCCATCATTTATTTGAATTTAATATTTTAAAGGACACTTCAAACAGACTTCACAAAGCACTGCTACCATCCGGGCCACATTTCTTATTTAATATTTAACTGGGGAGATTTGTCAAAACCCTTAAGAATTAGTGGTTGCAAACTTGTGGAGTTAAAAGCTTGTGAAAGAAGCCATTTGCTAACCGCAGGGAAGAAAATGCCCTGCAAGCTGGGCCACTGCAGTAATGCGAATCTGCATTTGGGGGGCCTAGTGACATGGTGAGCCCAGCTACCCAGAAAGAGCAGGCATTTGGATTGCCTTTAAATAAATATTCTAATGGGCTTAACTTCTAAACTATAAAGCTCAGCTTGTGCCTGCAGAGGCAACTGTGAGAGCAAAGCAAACAATTATCCCAGGCTACCACAACTTGCCCCCAGAGAGTCCCAGGGGCAAGAGCAATCAGCAACCGCTCCTCTACCTGGAAGGTCTGTGGACCTGGGAGAAAGACCGTGCTTGGGCTCTGTGATCCATGGGTGTTGCCTGTGTTTCTCCGGTGCTGAATGTGAAGAAGCAAAAAAACTCCCCCGATCTTCTGTATGGGGTCCATCCAGTACCATGCACTCAGCAAGATGGCCTGTTGAGTTGTTTATTCGGACATTTTGATGTCATGTAGGTCAACATGGCTGTTGGGTGAGAATTTTTATAGCTCTTGGTGCCCCGTATGGTGGTTCAGTCCTTCTGATCAGGTTCCTACTTCAAATTCACATGAAAATAAGTCGGTGAAGTTCTGTCAAGTGCAGGCTGAGAATGTCTTGGGTGCCAACGGCTGCTAGATTGAGGAATGGAACACTCTTGCTGAAATGTTGTGGGACCGTCTTCCTATGGAGACACAGCGTTCACGTCTCCTCACCCCAGCCAAGAAACAAATGTACCAATGTCGATTTGGTGAAGCAGTGGCTTTCCTTTTATTAGGGTTACTAACAGGAACATGGATGAAAAGTTAGAAGAAACACGGACCACTCAAAAGCAGCTGCAGCACCTGTAACCCCACTACACCTGGAGAGGGTGTTCTCGGTATAAAATGTGATCAAGAATCTATAATATTGCTGGCAAAGTCCTCATAGCCATTTAAAATAAATCCAAAAGACCCTAGTATAAAGCTTGCTTCCCACCCTCAGAGGAGAAAATCGCTTCACACGTGAAAAGATCACTTGGCCAAAAAAACAGAAGTGTTAGATTCCCAAAACATAGCACAAGAGTTAAAGCTCAGGGTCATGCTGCAAATTCTCTGAATTTCATAGTTATAACTCAGGGAATGAAAAATCCCATTTGTAGAAGAGAATGCTTTCAGGTAAATTTGATATTTTTGTTGTTGTTGTTTGGTTGAGGCTTGGTTTTGGTTTTAGTTTTGGTGGGGTTGTTTGCTTGTTTTTTTTTTCTTTTAGACAGGGTCTCCCTTTGTAGTCCTGGCTGTCCCCGAACCCACTATATAAAGCAGGATGTCCTCAGACTCCACAAGTGCTGGGGAAGTCATGTCCACCACACCCAGCTTGTATCTTGCTTTAGAACATGGTAAGTTTAAGGACATTCTTCATGTATTTGACAACTTCAGACATAAGCACTGTACCTATATCACTTCCATCCCTCCCTTCCCCTACCACTCTCTTAATGCCCTCTCCCTCCCCAATTCATGACCTTCTTGGTTTTTGTGGTTATAAATGTGTGTGTGTGTGTGTGTGTGTGTGTGTATGCCTTGTATATTCAGCCCCCTGAGCCCATTTAGCACTGTTCATACATACATGTGTCCAGAGCTGACCATTTGGGAATGGACAAGATAAACAGAAGCTCAGCCTTGGAGGAGACTGAGTCAGCCTTTCTCAGAGGGCACTGAGAGCCTGCATCTCTTCATCTAGGGCTGAGACCTTCTGGAATTTCTACAGTCCACCTCAATATGTCAGCTGGTGTTGTCATTGTGCTGCTCTTGTTCAGGCAATCATACTGTTGAGATTTTGTGACTATATTTTTTTCCTGTCCCATCCAGGGGAAACTATCTAATGTAATCTCAAGCTGTATTCTAAATATGTGTCCTTATATCCCCCCAACCCCAATCAAAGAAACTTTTTTATTTTTGGAAAAAGATAGAGATGATTACATAAATCTACAACTGGTCAAATGCAGACAATAAGTGACCTTTAGGTGTCAAGTCCCAATTGATACATGTCACTAAGGGTGGGCTTTGGGGCTTCAAAAGACCATTCCATTTACAGTTAACTCTCTCTCTCTCTCTCTCTCTCTCTCTCTCTCTCTCTCTCTCCTCTCTCCTCTCTCCTCTCTCCTCTCTCTCTCTCTCTCTCTCTCTCTCCTCTCTCTCTCTCTCTCTCTCCTCTCTCTCTCTCTCTCTCTCTCTCTCCCTCCTCTCTCCTCTCTCTCTCTCTCTCTCTCTCTCTCTCTCTCTCTCTCTTTCTCTCTCTCTCCCTCCCTCCTGCTTGTTTATCATATGTAAATTCTCAGATACTGTTCCAGCACCATGCCTATCTGCCTGCTGCCGAGTTCTGCACCATGAAGGTCATTGCCTCACCATCTCAAACTGCAAGCCCACATTAAATGCTTTCTTCTAAGTTTGCCTTGGTTGTGGTGCTTTGCCACTATGACAGAAAAATCACTAAGACAGTACATCTGCAAAACACCCCCTACATCTCAGGTTCAGGGACTATGGTGGATAAAGAGGCAGACGGCTTGTAAGAGCCAGAGGAAGAGAGCACCAGCTGCAAAACATGAGGATTTTTCTTGAGTGTCCAAATACAGCAACAGTAGGAAGCAGAAGACTCGAGAAGACAGACGATGGAATGGAGGGTTCAAGGGTCAGTGATGGAGCTTTGCAGATAAATCAGTGTCAGAAGGTGAACAAAGAACCCAGGCCAGAAGGAAGGTAAATGATCAGGCAACGAATCATCAAGTCGCAAGAACAGTAAGAGAAGATCACAAGAAAGCGGGACCCTGTGTTCAGCAGTTATCTACTATAGACAGTAGAAAGATCCCTGTGGAGAGGGAAGGAGATATAAATGGGGTGACGTGCCTTCTGTGGTGAAGACAAGAGTCTGAAGCTCTACATCTCCCATGAAAGATAATGAGTAAAAGTTCTTCCACAAATGCCAGTGATGGTACTGTGTTTGAAAAGAGACGTGAAAAGGCGACAAAGAGTCAGGCATTAGTAGTCTTTATAGTAATTGAGTAAAAAATTCAAACTCAATCTAAAATCCAGCAAAGAATCGAAAGAGTATGGAAAATGTGCCTAAGGACTGATATGGGAAATGTCCTCTGGCTTCTACATGCATATGCACATACATGCAAACATGCACACTTGCATACTTGCATGCACACACATATAAATGTTTTTTTGTTTTTGTTTTTCGAGACAGGGTTTCTTTGTGGCTTTGGAGCCTGTCCTGGAACTAGCTCTGTAGACCAGGCTGATCTCGAACTCACAGAGATCCGCCTGCCTCTGCCTCCCGAGTGCTGGGATTAAAGGCGTGCACCACCATCGCCCGGCCGACACACATATAAATGTATACGCAAAGTGAAAAGGTACTGAGTAATGAACGCAATGAAGCTCAGAGATGTTAATAGTTGAAAAGCTGTTAGATGATTATAAGCAACACAAATTTGAAAGACAATTCTTTCTTTAAAAAGTATGAACTATATTTGAGAAAGTGGATCTAACAATCCCAAGTCATTTATACAGCAACTGGGAACTAAATAAAAAGACAATAGAACTAGGAATGTCCACTCTCGCAGGAAAAGGAGGGGACTTGGCAAGAACTGAGTAAATTTTAACGCTGCCCGAGAACAGCGGACTCCTATATTCAGTGAAAAGCTAGTGGCTGATGGAGAAGAACAGGAGAAGAATCCTTGAGTCAAGTGAGAACTGTAGGCAATACAGAAACACCAACAGCAAAAAGGAGAAAGAGAGAAAACATAAAGCAGACGAGATACAAATATAACAGCAAGGTCAAGTAGAGAACAAGTCAAAATACCCTGAACTACAGATGGAGCTGGATAAATTGTGGAATATCAGCACTAGCAAATTCTATAAAACCATAAGAGCAATGTAAACTTTGAAAACATGGCACCACTCAGTCACACACACACAATGCCCATTGGTATGCTCACTGACTTCACCTTTGTTAAACAGATACCAGGCGATATTCAAAACATCAACCATACAACAGCGACCCTGAACATAATGAGTCTTAAACAAGCATACCTGTAGAGCAGGGTGTGTGTGGGGGGGGGGGGGGGCTCACAGCCCCAGATAGTCTGGATAAGTGTCTGAGAGGGAATATCACTACTATTTATAGTTCCTGTGGTTTGAAAGCATGTCCCCACCCATTGGCTCAGCTTAAAGGTTTTGTCATCATCCTGTGGTGCTAGTGGGAGACGCTAGAACCTTTAAGACATGGGTTCTAGTGGTAGGCCACTGGCATGACATTTCCTCAAAGGTGAGGCATCTATAACAGAATACCTCAAGATACCAACAACAACTGAAACTCATCAGAACAAAACACTGCACTACTGAATGATAATGGAGACATGGAGTAAAGGAAGAAGCAAATTTTAAAAAGTTTAAAGATGAATGAAAATGAAAATACAGCATATGAAAATGTGTAGGGAACAATGAGGTGGTCCCAACAGGAAAGTTTATAGCAGTGAGTGCCTACATCAAAATAGCTGAGTGAGCACAAATTAATAATTTAGTGATACTCCTGAAGTCTTAGAGAAACAAGGACAAATACAAATTTTTAAAAAAAGTAGACAGGAAGAGAAACTCAAAGCCAGGCCTGAAATTAGAAAAGCAAACAGCACAAATAATCAATGAGACAAAGAGTTGGTTCTCTGAAAAAGATTAAAAAGATCAACAAACCTTTAGCTGTTACTAAAAAGAGAGAGAAAACAAAATTAACAAATTTGAGATGGAAAAGGTGACATGATAAAGGACACTAAGAAAATGCAAGGAATTATAGGTACACACTTCAAAAATCTGTGTTCCACCAAACTGAAAAATGCAAAAGAAATGGGTGAGTTTCTACATATTTCTGGCCTAACAAAGAAAAATCAAAATGAAATAGATGATTTAAATAGACTTACATCATCCAACAAGAGTGAAACAAAAATCAGAAATCTTCCAAGTAAAAAAGTCAAGGGACAAAATCAACACCAACACTCCTCAAATTATTCAGTCAAATTAGAAAATGAGGAACATTACCAAATTCTTTTCACGAAGTCAGTATCACTCTGATACCAAATCCAGGCAAAACCCACCAAGTGGAAAACTATAGGCTCAAAGTAGACCCAAAATTTATCTATAAAATGAGTAGAAACAAAAATCAAAAACACTTCAAAAGGATTATCCACTAAGATCAAGTTGACTTCATTTCAGAGATTCGTGGATGTATACATAAATCAATAAATGTCATACACCACAGAAACAGACTAAAGGATAGAAATCAGAAAAGGCCTCTGACAAAAATCCGACATCCCTTCATGATAAAGTCTTATGCATCCAGGTATACACAAGACATATCTCAAAATAATAAAGATAGTATATAGAAAGCTTGCAACCACTGTCTTGCTAAATGAAGAAAAATGTAAGTGTTTTCACTAAAATCAGGGACAGGACAAGATGTTCACTACTACCCTCCTGATCAAAAGTCTTAGCTAAAGCAAAAGGACAAGTGAAGTAATGAAGGGGATTTAAACAGAAAATGAATAAGTCAGAGTATCATTATATGCAGATGATAACATTTTATCCATAAAAGATCTTAAAGCCACCACCAAAAAACACCTGCAACATCTAAACACAGTCAACAAAGGACCATGATATAAAACTGACACACAAAGATCAGTAGCCTTCTTATATATAAATAGTAAACACATAAAGAAAGAAATCAGCAAATCAGTATCATTCAGAAGAGGCTCACAGGACCTCAGTACATACCTAACCAAGGACGTGAAGGCCCTTACACAGTGACAAATTTAAGATACCAAAAGAAGCTGAAAAAGATTCCAGGAGGTGGAAAGACACTGCACACTCATGCATTGGTAGGGTTAGTATTGTGAAAATGACCATCCTATCAAAAGAAGTCTACAGATTCAACCCTATCTTTGTAAAAATTCAATGCAATTGTTTATATTGTTGAAAAAACTTAAATTCTATATGAAAACACAAATAACCAATGATATCAAAATAATACTGAACAATTAAAAAATTCTGGAGATATCAACATTGGAGGCTTCAAGTTATACTACAAAAATATAATAATAAAAATAACACACTGGTATAAACACATACTCACTGATCAGTGAAATAAAATTGAGGACTCATACAAATACCCATATCCCTAAAGTCACCTGTTTTTGAAAAAAAGGGACAATATCAAATATCTGAGAAAAGATTATATTGTGAACAAATGATGCAGGTTAAGCTGGATAACTACATGTGGAAGAATGAAACTGGACCCTTATCTCCCACCCTGTACAAAAATCAATTTAGAATGGATCAAGAAACTCAAAATCACCAAATATACTGAAAGGCAATAAGAAAAAGTGGATGATACACTTGAACTCATTGACGCAGGAACAGGACTTTCTGAACAGGGTGTGATGATAATATAGACATTAAGTTCAACAATTAATAAATGGGACCTCATAAAATTAAAAAGCTCTGTACATGATAATTCAAATAAAGAAGTAGCCTGCTAAATGAAAAGGAAAAACAATCCATACTAGATATACAACTAATAAGGGTTAGTATCTAGTATACACAAAGAACTAAAAAACTAAACATCAAGAAAACAAATAATCCAATTTAAAGAAGGGGTATGAATTCAAAAAGAGAGTTTTCAAAGGGAGAAATACAAATACCTGTGAAACATGTTGGGACAACTAAAACCAAAGGTCTCTTGAGAAAGCCTTTTGTAAATGTGCTGCAGAAGCTTCCCAATATATATTCATGTATGAAAAGAACTTAAATAGAATCACCATATAATGGGAGAGACAATACCCCAACTAGACATCTTCTGCCAACAAGTAAAATCTACAGTGCCAGAAAAGGGTTATATTCTGCTGAATCATTAGTCAAAGAGGTCAAACATCAAAGCTTTTGTCAAAGCTATTGTTTATGTTCCATAATCTGATGGCAAAGCGCTATTTGCTGAAAGCACAACATACAGCATCAAACATGGAGAAGTCTAGCTGGTACCTAATTAGAAGCTTCCTTCCTACTGACTAACATTCGTGGTGTTAGAAGGCACCTTGCATGCTACCAGAGGAGAAAAGCTATCATCAAAATCACCATCTACAAACTCTGCAACCTACAACAGAGAGCTACCTGCAAGACCTACCTGTGCAATAGTGGCAAAAAAAGTTATGGACATTACATACCACTCTTTGATTGGATTTAAGGCTCACTTCAAGAGATAGAACCCATACTGATAGCATTGAAGAGGCCAAGAACCTGAGGCTAGATAGGCCATGGGCCTAAAGGAACACCCAGTTCTATTATTCTGCTGAAGGAACATATCAATAAAATGATCCCTAATGACATAAAGCCTCAGAGCATTGCTTAGCTCGCCTCAGAAATTCGTCTTTCTGCACGGATGTGAATTAAGACAAGAGCCATAACTGGGCAATGTGAGGAATGTAAGAGATTCTGGAGTACCCAACCCTAAACGGGATGTCTTCATCAGACCCCTCCCTTAAAGACTCAAGTATCTATACAGAAGAGGAAGCAGGAAGATTATAAATGTCAGAGGTGGTGGATGATTCCAAGGAACCTGTCTTCTAGACACAGCATAATTGATACAGGTATGAAGTCACAGAGACTGTGACAGCACACATAAGACCCTAACAGATCCCAGATCCTAACCAAACACAATGCCAGCGCTGAGAAGGGCATGTGAGCGTAGAGTCCTGCCCTACTAAAGAAGCTATTCACAACTGATACCTTCTTGGGAAGGGAAAACTCAGTTTTGTATGATGGAATGTCACTGGTTATATCTACCACACACCAGGACCCCATACCCCAGAGTAGTTAGCCAACTCAAAATGGACTTTATGATGTGTGTGTGTGTGTGTGTGTGTGTGAGAGAGAGAGAGAGAGAGAGAGAGAGAGAGAGGGGGGGGGGGGGAGGGAGGGAGGGAGGGAGGGAGAGAGAGAGAGAGAGAGAGAGAGAGAGAGAGAGAGGATATTTTGTTTGTTTGTTTTGGTATATTTTATCTCACTAGTTTTTAGTTTTTTACTTTGTCTTCTTTAATTTTCAATTTTTGCTTTTATCTTTTGGATGTCTTTTAGAAAGAGAGAGAAAAATATGAATTGGTTTAAAAGAGGTGGGGAGGATCTGGGAGGAATTGAGAAAGGAAAAAATATGATCAAAATATATTGAATAAAAAATAGTAATAAATTTTAAAACTGTTCAACGTTCTTAACCATCAGGAAAATAAATACAAATTAAAACTGCTTTGGGATTTCATCTTATCTGAGTAGCTAAACCTAAGACAAGAAAAACAAATGCCAGTGTGGCTGTACCTCTCAACCCTCATCTGAGAAGATTCTATTTGTAATAGATGATGCTTAATACAGAGACCCCCAGATGATCAGGGTTCAGAAAATAAGAGACTATAAAATGCTCAGCTCTAAACAGAACATCTATGTCACACTCTCCCTTCCCATGGCCCAGGGATCACGGCACAAGAGAGGAAGGAGTTTTTATAAGAGCCAGAGGTGGTGGATGAATGCAAGGAAACAACATGGTAGCCAGCTGTCCATATGAACACACAGTAATCGCAACAGCACAGCACAAGCCCCATATGAGGTCAAGACAAACCAAATCTCAGCATGGAGAGCGCAGATGTGAAGTTCCCCCACATCCTAGCCAAGGTCCTACTTATAGTAGCTTCTGAGAGAGGGAGAATCAATTTTCCTGGCAAGTCAATCACACTCCAGGAAAGATCACACATCCAAGAATATAAGGACAGCACAAACTGGACTTGCTTGATGGGGTGAAAATAGAGGACACAAAGTTGAGTGACTAAGAAAGGGAAGTGGGTGAGTCTCAGAAGAGTTGGGGTGAATGAGATAAAAAGCATGTTGTACAAAAAAAAAAATATTTTACCGATGACCTCTTCTTGCCTCTCTTGGTTACCGTAAGGTGAGCAGTCCTTGCCAGCCAAATGGTTCTGCCATCAGGAACTGTGCAGGAACACAACCAAGGCAACCAGGTTGAGCAACAATAGAATGATGCCTCTGAAAATGTAAGCCAAAACAATCCTTCCTTCCCTATAAAAATGACTCCTTCGGTGTTTCCTACAGTAACTGAGAGCTGATTAACACAATTGTCAAATCTGTGAATTAGAAGATTAAAGGTAAGTTTTCTCTTTTAAGTTTTATATATGTATAGTTGGTCTATTAAAATGCACAAATTAGATGAGCATAGGGATTTAATTTTTTCTTTATGCTAAAAATTAATACAAAGTGAATGATTTATAGGGACTTGTATCTTAATTTGCTTCACCTATAAACGTAGCACTTTCCTTCTTTTTTAATTTATTTATTTATTAAAGATTTCTGCCTCTTCCTCACCACCGCCTCCCATTTCCCTTTCCCTCCCCCAGTCAAGTCCCCCTCCATCTTCAGCCCAAAGAGCGATCAGGGTTCCCTGCCCTGTGGGAAGTCAAAAGACCACTCACCTCCATCTAGGTCTAGTAAGGTGAGCATCCAAACTGCCTAGGCTCATACAAAGCCAGTACATGCAGTAGGATAAAAAACCCATTGCCATTATTTTTGAGTTCTCAGTAGTCCTCATTGTCTGCTATGTTCAGCGAGTCCGGTTTTATCCCATGCTTTTTCAGACCCAGGCCAGCTGGCCTTGGTGAGTTCCTGATAGAATATCCCCATTGTCTCAGTGTGTGGGTGCACCCCTCACGGTCCTGAGTTCCTTGCTCATGCTCTCTCTCCTTCTGCTCCTGATTTGGACCTTGAGATTTCTGTCCGGTGCTCCAATGTGGGTCTCTGTCTCTGTCTCCTTTCATTGCCTGATGAAGGTTAATATTCAGGAAGATGCCTATATGTTTTTCTTTGGGTTCTCCTTCTTGTTTAGCTTCTCTAGGATCACTAATTATAGCCTCAATGTCCTTTGTTCATGGCTAGAAACCAAATATGAGTGAGTACATTCCATGTTCCTCTTTTTGGGTCTGGCTTACCTCACTCAGGATAGTGTTTTCTATTTCCATCCATTTGCATGCAAAATTCAAGAAGTCCTTGTTTTTAACAGCTTAGTAGTACTCTAATATGTATATATTCCATACTTTCTTCATCCATTCTTCCATTGAAGGGCATCTAGGTTGTTTCCAGGTTCTGGCTATTACAAACAATGCTGCTATGAACATAGTAGAGCATATACTTTTGTTGTATGATAAGGCCTCTCTTGGATATATTCCCAAGAGTGGTATTGCTGGGTCCAGGGGTAGGTTGATCCTGAATTTCCTGAGAAACCGCCACACTGCTTTCCAAAGTGGTTGCACAAGTTTGCATTCCCACCAGCAATGGATGAGTGTACCCCTTTCTCCACAACCTCTCCAGCAAAGGCTATCTTTGGTGTTTTTGATTTTAGCCATTCTGACCTGTGTAAGATGGTATCTTAAAGTTGTCTTGATTTGCATTTCCCTGATCGCAAAGGTGGTTGAACATGACCTTAAGTGTCTTTTGGCCATTTGAACTTCTTCTGTTGAGAATTCTCTGTTCAGCTCAGTGCCCCATTTTATAATTGGGTTGATTAGCCTTTTACGGTCTAGTTTCTTGAGTTCTTTATATATTTTGGAGATCAGACCTTTGTCAGTTGTGGGATTGGTAAAGATCTCCCAGTCAGTGGGTTGCCTTTGTATCTTAGTGACAGTGTCCTTTGCTTTACAGAAGCTTCTCAGTCTCAGGAGGTCCCATTTATTCAATGAGGCCCTTAATGTCTGTGCTGCTGGGTTATACGTAGGAAGTGGTCTCCTGTGCCCATGTGTTGTAGAGTACTTCCCACTTTCTCTTCTGTCAGGTTCAGTGTGTTCGGACTGATATTGAGGTCTTTAATCCCTTTGGACTTGAGTTTTGTGCATGGTGATAGATATGGATTTATTTTCATTCTTCTACAGGTTGACATCCAGTTTTGCCAGCACAATTTGTTGAAGATGTTCTCTTTTTTCCATTGTATACTTTTAGCTCCTTTTTCGAAGATCAGGTGTTCATAGGTTTGTGGGTTAAAGTCAGGGTCTTCTATTTGATTCCATTGGTCTGCTTCTCTGTTTCTATGCCAATACCAAGCTGTTTTCAATACTGTAGCTCTGTAATAGAGTTTGAAGTCAGGGATGGTAATGCCTCCAGATGATCCTTTATTGTATAAGATTGTTTTGGCTATCCTGGGTTTTTTGTTTTTCCATATAAAGTTGATTATTGACTTCTCCAGATCTGTGAAGAATTTTGATGGGAGTTTGATGGGGATTACATTGAATCTATTGATTGCTTTTGGTAGAATTGCCATTTTTACTATGTTGATCCTCCCAATCCAGGAGCAAGGGAGATCCTTCCATTTTCTGGTGTCCTCTTCAATTTCTTTCTTCAAAGACTTAAAGTTCTTGTCAAATAGATCTTTCACTTCCTTGGTTAGAGTTACCCCAAGATATTTTATGTTATTTGTGGCTATCGTGAAAGGTGATGGTTCTCTGATTTCCCTCTCTGTTTCCTTATCCTTAGTGTATAGGAAGGCAACTGATTTTTTGAGTTGACCTTGTATCCTGCCATATTACTAAAGGTGTTTATCAGCTGTAGGAGTTCTTTGGTAGAGTTTTTGGGGTCACTTATATATACTATCATATCATCTGCAAATAACGATAGCTTAACTTCTTCCTTTCCAATACAAATCCCCTTGATCCCCTTATGTTGTCTTATTGCTATTGCTAGAACTTCAAGCACTATATTGAAGAGGTATGGAGAGAGTGGACACCCTTGTCTTATTCCTGATTTTAGTGGGATGGCTTTGAGTTTTTCTCCATTTAATTTAATGTTAGCTGTCTGCTTGCTGTAAATAGCTTTTGTTATATTTAGGTATGACCCTTGTATCCCTAATCTCTCCAAGACCTTAATCATAAAGGGGTGTTGAATTTTGTCGAATGCTTTTTCAACATCTAATGAAATGATCATATATTTTTTTTCTTTCAGTTTATTTATATGGTGGATTACATTGATAAATTTGTGTATGTTGAACCATCCCTGCATCTCTGGAATGAAGCCTACTTGATCATAATGGATAATTTTTCTAATGTGTTCTTGGATTCGGTTTGCCAGTATTTTATTGAGAATTTTTGCATCAATATTCATGAGTAAGATAGACCTGTAATTCTCTTTCTTGATTGGGTCTTTGTGTGGTTTTGGTATCAGAGTAACTGTAGCTTCATAAAAGGAATTTGGCAATGACTCTTCTGTTTCTATATTGTTAAATACATTAAGGAGTATAGGTTTTAGCTCTTCTTGGAAGTTCTGGTAGAATTCTGCATTGAAACCATCTGGTCCTGGGCTTTTTTTGGAAGGGAGATTTTTGATAACAGTTTCTAGTTCTTCACGACTAACAGGTCTATTTAGATCTTTCACCTGGTCTTGGTTTAGATTTGGTATATGGTACTTATCTAAAAAAGTGTCCATTTCTTTTGCATTTTCCAGTTTTGTGGCATACAGGCTTTTGTAGTAAGATATAATGACTGTCTGAATTTCCTCTGTGTCTGTGGTTATGTCCCCCTTTTCATTTCTGATCTTATTTATTTGCGTGTTCTCTGTTGTTTAATTAGTTTGGATAGGGGTTTGTCAATCTTGTTGATTTTCTCCAAGAACCAACTTTTTGTTTCATTGATTCTTTGGGCTGTTTTCTGTGTTTCCATTTTGTTGATTTCTGCCCTCAGTTTGATTATTTCCAGTCTTCTACTCCTCCTGGGTGCGTCTGCTTCTTATTTTTCTAAAGCTTTCAGGTGTGCTGTTAAGTCCCCAATGTATGCTTTCTCCGTTTTCTTTAAGTGGGCGCTTAGTACTATGAACTTTCCTCTTAGCACTGCTTTCATCATGTACCATAGGTTTGAGTATGTTGTCTCTTTATTTTCATTAAATTCAAGGAAGACTAATTTCTTTCTTAATTTCTTCCTTGACCCAGGTGTGGTTCAGTAGTTGACTGTTCAGTTTCCATGAGTTTGTCGGCTTTCTGGGGGTAGCATTGTTGTTGCCTTCTAACTTTAATCCGTGGTGATCTGATAAGACACAGGTGGACACTGATATTTTTTTGTATCTGTGGAGGTTTCCTTTGTTTCCAAGTATGTGTTCAATTTTTGAGAAGGTTCCATGAGCTGCAGAGAAGAAGGTATATTCTTTCCTATTTGGTTGGAGTGTTCTATAGATGTCTGTTAAGTCCATTTGATTCATTACCTCCAGTAATTCTCTTAATTCTCTATTAGGTTTCTGTCTGATTGACCTGTCCATTGGAGAGAGAGGTGTGTTGAAGTCTCCTACTATTTGTGTTTGTGGTTTGATGTCTGCCTTGAGTTCTAGTAATATTTCTTTTACATAAGTGGGTGCTTTTATATTAGGGGCGTAGATATTCAGGATTGAGACATCATCCTGATGAATTGTTCCTGTTATGAGTATAAAGTGTCCATCTCAATCTCTTCTGATTGATTTTAGTTTGAAGTCAGTTTTGTTAGAAATTAGTATGGCCACACCTGCTTTTTTTATAGGACCATTTGCTTGAAACACCTTTTCCCAAACCTTTACTCTGAGTAGATGCCTGTCTTTGTGGTTGAGATGTGTTTCTTGCAAACAGCAGAATGTTGGATCCTGTTTTTGTATCCAGTCTTTTAGCCTGTGCCTTTTTATAGGTGAATTGAGACCATTAATATTAAGTGATATTAATGACCAGTGGTTGTTTACTCCAGTTATTCTTATTGTTTTTGGTAGTAAAGTTTGTGTGTCTCCCTTCTTTGAGTTGTGCTGGTGAAGGGCCACTAGATGCCTGAGTTATTGTAGGCAGTGTTGCCAATGTTGGATTCCTTGGGTTGCAATTTTCTTTCTATTACTTTCTGTATGGCTGGATTTGTGGCTACGTATTGTTTAAATTTGTTCTTATCCTGAAATGTCTTGTTTTCTCCATCGATAGTGAACAATAGCTTGGCTGGGAATAGTAGTTTGGGTTTGCATCCATGGTCTCTTAGTTTCTGCAGTACCTCTATCCAGGACCTTCTGGCTTTCATGGTTTCCATAGAGAAGTCAGGTATAAGTCTGATCAGTTTACCTGTATAAGTTACTTGGCCTTTTTCCTTTGCAGATCTTAATATTCTTTCTTTAACCTGTATATTTTGTGTTTTGATTATTATATGGCGAGGGGATGTTTTTCTTTGATCCAGTCTGTTTGGTGTTCTGTATGCTTCTTGAATATTCAAAGGAATATCTTTCTTTATGTGGGGAAAGTTTTCTTCCATAATTTTGTTAAAAATATTTTCTGGGCCTTTGAGCTGTGACTCTTCTCCTTCTTCTATTCCTATTATTCTTAGGTTTGGTCTTTTTATTGTGTCCCATATTTCCTAAATGTTTTGTGATGAGAATTTGTTGGCTTTGCTGTTTTCTTTGATCAGTGCATTTATTTTCTCTATGGTGTCCTCAGAGTCTGAGATTCTTTCTTCTATCTCTTGTCGTCTATTGATTATACTTGTTTCTGTAGGCTCTGCTCATTGACCTAGATTTTTCATATCCAGCTGGTCCTCAGTTTGTGTTTTCTTTCTTGCTTCCATTTCAGTTTTCAATTCTGGAACTGTTTCCATTACCTGTTTGATCATTTTTTCTTGGTTTCCCAGGGTATCATGTATGTATTTACTCATTTTTTCAAACTTTTTGTTATACTTCTCATCCATTTCTATAAGGGCATTTTTTACATGTTGTTTAAGGGACTCTATTGCTTTCATAAAGTCATTTTTTCCCACTTCTTCTGTGTTAGGGTGTTCAAGTCCTTCTGTTGTAAGATCATTGGGTTCTGGTGTTTTCGTGTTGTTTTTCAGATTACTGGGTGAATTTTTGCCTTGGCGCCTGCCCATCTCTTCCTATCGATGCTATCTAATGGGTCTTTTAAACCCGGATCAGGTTTCCCTGCTGGCCAGGGGCTCCTCTTACAAAATGCCCTCGCTCTGTTTCCTGGCTCCTGCCGGAAGCCCAGATCCCTCTCATCCCTCAGAAGGGTCTTCAGGAACAGGACCAGGCTCCCTGTTTGCCAGAGACCTCGCCAACCAAAGGCCTACGTCTTTGATTTGATTGTAGTGGGGTGATCTGCTCTCGGTGTTGCGCACCAGTCCCTGCCGCCTGCGGCGTGCATCTGCTGGTCCCCACCGGTCCCCGCTGCCTGCGGCCTGCGTCGTCTGCCGCCGCCTGTGTTGTCTGCCAGCACTTTCCTTCTTATGTTCAGGATATTTGTAGGAGACATGGTGTCATGGGATTAGACAGTTGGCCATTTTTAGATGAATAATCAGCCTTGTTCGTGTCCCCTCTGTCTACTTGATTGTTAAAGAAGGTGAGGCAAAAAATAAAAAAAAATAAAGCAAACGTAAGCAGTGGCCTACTGAACCACAGAGCAGGACAAAAATCTCACTGCAAACATCTTCCATGCAAGCAAGAGTGAAATGCACACACTTGGGAAAGCGCAGGGCTTGGAGTCTAGCTCTCTGAGAACAGACGCTGGTGTTTCCTCTGCTGCATCTTAACAGAGCCATTAGCTTCTAGAGGGTTTTGTTGTTGTCATTTGAAATTTTTGATTTTGAAGGTTTCTTTCCCCAAGCTAATTCCCCAGTCTGCATCACTGTTCCTTTGGATTGACCTGTGTGAACCAAGACAATCAACCTTCTGTGTTCTCACGTCAAATAAATATCAGCAGCGTACTTTTCCCTTTGGGCTCTATAGGACATAGCCACATGCCCCATAGGGTAGGAAGAAAGAAAGTCTCCCACATGGGGAAGCTACAGAAGGTCCTGGGGACCTTCCCCAAGGTGTCATGGACCAGAAACTGGAGGATTCTGATGAAGAAATGGTAGTCTTATAACACAAGCCACGCAAGTTTTGAAAGGTTTTGCCTTGAATAACACGTGTAAATTGTGTTCATGTCCAAACAGAATATAGAAGTGAAGAGCTGACCTAGGAAAGATGGTAGACTGAGCCTGGGAAATACTAGAACCACCAGTTAATCAAGAAACTCTTCCTGTGCATCTGTGACTGGAGCCTTCTCTTTCTGTGAACAGAGTACCTGCGAAGAACTAACTATGTAGGGTGCAGTTATCCTGGTACTTGAAAGTTTGAAGCAGGAGAATGGTGAGGCCAAAGCCAAGTTGGACAACATAATGAGACCCTATCAGAAGAGAAAATTTAAAACAAAGCCTGAGAATGTAGCTTATGGGTAGAACACTTGCCTGGAATGTATATTAACCCCTAGTTTTGATCCCTAGCATACACACAGACACATACACACATACATACACACATGCAGAGTCAAATATTAATGAGTTGGAAATATGGTAATAGGATAACTAGCTGCCAGATAAAAGGCAGTGACATCTGGATCTTGGGAATGTGGAATAGGCCCTCCAGAGACAGATTTTATGTGCAATGGAAAGAAAGCAAGATGGAGCTTCTGGCTCAGGTAGGGAGGTGGTAATAATCCAGAGAGGAGGAGGTTGCACCTTCAGGTCAAACCAACACATTCATGGGCCTTTGAAACCCTCTCCTGGAATCACATTGATGCTGGGCTTTGCTATGGCTTTGTGCCTTGGTACACAACCAGCCATGATTCAAATTCCTGTGCCCCCTTCGGTACCCCAGATCTGTAGTGTCGGCTCCACCCAGTCTCTTGGTGTCACCTCGTTTCCCATCACATACACTTGTCACCATATACTGATGGAGGAAGGTCATTGGTTAATTATAATAAAGAAACTGCTTGGCTCTCATAGGTTAAAACATAGGTGGGTGGAGTAAACAGAACAGAATGCTGGGAGGAAGAGGAAGTGAGCTCAGACTCAACAGCACTGCTCTCTGGAGAGAGATGCCATGCTCCCCTCTCCCCGGGTAGACGTGATAGCTCTGCTCTCTTAGACACTTGCGATGAAGCTCCAACCCAGGATGGACATAGGCTAGAATCTTCCTGGTAAACACACCTCGTGGTGCTACATAGATTATTAGAAATGGGTTAAGAGGCTGAAACTAATGGGCCAAGCAGTGTTTAAAAGAATACAGTTTGTGTGTTGTTATTTCGGGGCATAAGCTAGCCAGGCGGCCCGGGTGCTGGGGACGCAGCCCTGCCGCTCTTATTACTACAATATACATATGGTGGCTTCCAGGGAGAATGTACTCAGTGCTTAGTCCTCTTCCTGTTAACTGCATCTTTATATCAGGGGTTGGGAAATCTCTGCAACCCACCAAAAGCCTTTGGGAACTAAATACAAAAATAAACCAAAACTCTGGAACACTTGGTACTAGAGCACACTATGGTGGTGGTGGTAGTGAGGCAAAGTAATTTCTCCTCAGCCATCGAGAGCTCCTAATTGGGTGGACCTCTGTAACAAAAGGCAGGTAGGGAGAGGAAAAAAAGGACTTATTTCTTAAGAGTGTAAGTCACTTCATATGAGGGATGCCCCAGTAAAAATCCACTCAGATTTAAACACCACCAGATGCAGCATCTCTAACTCCAGTTCTTCTGCAGGAAAATGACAGTAGAAAGGAACAAGGTGTCAGGATCTCAGAGGTGGAGCACTGCGGCAAGGTCGAGATATGGGCACACTCCAGCGGAGCAACAGGGGCTTGAGGGTGTCCCTGTGCCCCCTCTGGGCAGGTTCCCTGTGAAGGCAGAGTGTTTGCCTGGTCTTTAGGTGAAGAGAGGGAAGGTAAGAAAACTATGCCTTTTTTTCCTGCTTCTTAATTGCTCAAAATAATTGGTGACCAAGCCTGTTTTTTACAGTGAGAAAAACAGAGTCCCTTTACATGATGAGGTTTCCCCACCACCCTCAAAACAATGCCAGTAGGCAGAAAAATGGAAAGAATAAGGCAGACGCTGAGATCAGGAGCACATGGGAAAACTAAGGCTCTTCTGACTTAGAACTGCCTCATCGCCAGCCTAGAAGGAAAAGAGGTTGATCCTCCCCTTTCCCCAGATAAGAACTCAGCACAGTGATAGGAAAGGAACAACACCTGGTGGGCATGGGTTGGTACCTCCCCTCCCAGGGGTATTTCTCAGGTTCAGACATTTTTATAAAGCCGGGCGGTGGTGGCGCACGCCTTTAATCCCAGCACTCGGTAGGCAGAGGCAGGCGGATCTCTGTGAGTTCGAGGCCAGCCTGGTCTGCAAGAGCTAGTTCCAGGACCAGAACCTAAAAGCTACGGAGAAACCCTGTCTCGAAAATTCAAAAAAAAAATTATAAATACATAAAACCAAAACCTAATGTCGTGTGGAAAGCAAGAGGTAGAGATGGGTGCTAAGCTTCTGGGTTGTACCTCTATGTCCACCACATTTTACCCAGGCACACTCACTGCTCCCGACTTTGCAGGAGAAACACCCAGTGCCACAGAACCCGTCAGTGAACAAGCCAGGGCTGGAAGGCAAAGTGCTCCACTCTAGTCTCAGTGGTTGCTTCTCTTGTTTTGAGGAGACAGGTTGAGAAAGGATATTACGCTGTTGCCCAGGCCAGCCTCAGGCTCACAATCTTCCTGTCTCCACCTCTCAAGCGCTGGGATTGCAGGCATGTGTCATCCTGCTAGGTTATTCCACAGATATCAACTCTTGGGCACACTAGAAAGGACAAAAAGCATGGGGAATTAAAATGGAATTTCTTATCGAGAAGGAAAAGAAGGGACAAGAAACACGTGGAGATTTAAGTCAGCTACCATTCTCTTTGCTCTCCTCATCTTGGCACCTGCCCCATGGTGAAGGGAGCATTGCTGTGCCTGAGGGTCAGCGAAGGGCACTGTAAGGAGCCTATGATGGTTGCTGCTCCCCCCCCCCCTCCGCTTCACTCACCCAGCAAGCCCTTCCTGGCGATCCGCCTGGGGGAGGAAGCAGCAAGAGCTTTAAGATTTACAATCTAATGGGAGACACTGTTTCTTGAAAGCTACTTTTATGTCATCCTATGCCTCCCAAGAGGAGCTGGAAACACAAATCAATAAAAATGACCGAAATTAAGAAGTCCATGTGCGTGTCACCCTCAGCCGTGGTGGGAGCTGTCTCCTGCCTCCACAGCTCTTCCTCACCTCCAGCCCCTCTGGCCCCTCCCTCCCCAGCAGCCTTTCAGTGCATCCTCGAGCCCACAAAACAACTTTCCATTCAAGGATTCAGAGGCGAGAAGACAACTTGGGCTTAGCACAGCCACAACACAACCTCCAAAGCGTGTATCCCCAAGCCATAGCGTTTCAGCAAAGAGATGTGATGCCCTCTCTCCATTCCCATTTTATTTATAAGCATTTTGCTGCAAAGTGGGTGGAACTGCCGAGCTCCATGTCACAGCCTGCAGCACAGCAAACTGGCTTCTTCTGAAGCTCATAATGTGATAATTAAACTGCTAACAGGCACCTTAGTGGTGGCATTTGCTGAAGATGTGAAAGCCCTCTCACAATGGCACCTTTCTGAACGGGACTCATCAGCGGAGGTAGAATGACCCGTTCGTGGTTTATTTTTCTATATATTTTCTTCCATGAGTACATTAAATTTTTATGTGGAGTGAAATGGGACAGGACTTGTTTCCCTTCCACTGCACAATGATTTATTACCCAAAAAAGACCGCAGAACTAATTAGCAGAGTAATTAATTAATATAAATTTGCATATTTGCATTTGCAATTAGTGCAGCCGACTGATTAGTCTGAAAATGAGAAGTTTGACTCATTAGATGTTAGTGTCTGCTGGACCAGAAAGCGGCTGCCAGATGAGGCGGAAAAGGGTGGAATAAGCATGTGTGTTTCCTTTGTTAGAAGAAGGGAGAATATGCTCAAATATCCGGGGCCAGACATCAGAGTTTGCAATTTAAAAAAATAATAAATTATTTGCTTCCATTTCTGCTACTCAATGTTCCTTGCCCTTTTGCCTACAGCAAGCTATTCCTGCCAACCCTGGAAGTCACTGGACCCCTGAGAATGGCTCTTCCTAGTCCCTCAAAGCGGAGGGGTCTCTGTTGTTTGTGGGTGAGCAGAAAGACTGGCCCATTTTGATGTCCCTGGAATTTGACTCTTGCACTCAATTCAGTGGTCCTGTCAAAACAGTTCTACAGTGTTGATGAGGACCCTCAGGGGACTTGGAGAGTAGACTACCTTCCCTTCTGGGCTTCTTCTGACTGCTGCCTCTTTGTTCCTCCAGCTGATGACGGCCTCAAATCTCTCACCTCTAAGTAGACTGACTAAATCCATGTCTGCAGAATGACATGGGGTGAATAATCCATAAATATAACACATTGACAACCAGACACACAGACATCAAATGACAGCCACTAAACAACCGTAGTAAAAAGAACGATTTTGCTCCAAAATGTTCCTGAAGACTGGGAAACAATGGGAAGTAGCATATTGATTTAACTTTACTGAATTTATGTAGGGTGAGGATTCGTGGAGAGGGCCTTTTTTGTTTTTGGTAATAATGAGTATTTTTGAATTTAACTATTTAATAAAATATAATTTCATTTGTTCATTTTACATGTTCCCAAATTGAAATTAAACATGTATACATTCCTTGATGTATTCCTTGATTTCTTTACTCCATATAAAACGAAATTTTTGAACTGTATTATTAGTGCAATGCTATAGATAATTTACAGATGAAAAAATACCTGGTGTTTGTTAATCAATAAAATCCCTTTCAATGCCATTCAGTTAGCTATGTTGTACACCAAGCCTTGCCCTTAGGATCTGGAGAGATGTTAGGTAAAAGATACACATGGACTCTTCTTGTACTATACTTTTCAAGCTCAGATAATATCAAATAGCATTCACCAGCCCTCCTCTACCCCAAGGCAGGGGCTCTGCATTGTACATTCTAGAAGGTATCAATTCTTGATCGATGAGCTATATTTTAAGTGTGTCTCAAACAGTCATGTCTTAGAAGTCTCAAAGGTGACCAGACCTTTAAGAGAATAGAGCACAGTGGATGTTTCTTAGGTTATGGAGGGAGCTGCCGTTGGAAGGATAAGGGTAGCTCTTGTAGGAACCAGTTCTTCTGAGTGAGCTCAGCATCTCCATTGCTCTGGCTTTCAGTTTTGTGAACTGACTGTCCCTATCACACATCTCATCATTGTCCCCTGCCTTGAAGGGAGGCAGCCAAGGGGAGGGGGGACTCTCCCTAGAGACAGCACCATGCTGTTTGTACCAAGTCAGATCCCTTCCTTTATAAAGTTGGCCTGCCCCCTGTATTTCATCTTAGTAATGCAGAACTGTCCAACTCACACGTCTGCCTCTCCTCCAAACCTTGCTGAGACCTTGCCCTCTCAGCCCAGACGGTTGAAGGAGGAAAGGCTGTGATCATTTCTTTAGATCTTCACCTCATTTCTTAGACTGAGAACTTCTTTTGAAGACAGCTAACTTCTGTTTATATCTTTGTATCCCCAAATCTAGCATGCCATCCAGTACACAGGAGAAAATAAATAATCCTTGTGAAATCATTGCATGGAAGAATAAATGAAGAGATTTATACAGACATAACCTTGTCTAGAGATCTGCCTACAAGAACAGGAAAAGCAGTTCTCATGAAATCTAAGGAAATGTCATTCAAAAGGCCAGTGAACAAAATGGAAGTTTGAATGACACTTCAGTTTGAACTCTGTTTTGGAAGCTGCATCCTGTTGGTCTTAAGCCTCTTTGGATGTTTTGCTTTAAAGGGGGTCCTTATGTTTAACAGGCTTTCAGTAGCTACCAAATTATTAATTCCTTGTCAGTTTATACAGTTCAACTACTTGCTCCACATCCACAGGTTAGCACTGAGACCCAGACAAACAATCCTGACTCAACTGTGACTTACAGCTGCTCTTTAGTAGTTCCGAAAGAACTAGAACTAGTACGTGGAACTGGAAACATCTGTGAAGAATAAAAAAATGTAGCGGCAAAATTTAATATGGTATTTGAAGCCTCTCAGAGGAAAGCTCTTTCGTTTTGATTGGTTATCAATCAGCAGCATTTTTGTTTATCTGTTTCTTACATCACTTCCACCATAGACCAAATATTCTTCTATGCCCACAAGTGCCACTGGCCACTCCTGTATGGTAGGTGGCATTTGGTCAGGGTGAATTCTTACTTGCTGAGGCCACTAAAACTATGATTACATGCAACAATAGTAGCTGTTGTGTATATTAAAGTCTCCATTTTTCCCCAAATGTATTTAGATTGAATACCATACAATAAGCCTGTTTTTCATCCTCCAATTTTTGTGCACATGAAATTGCATTGGTAGTCACTCAGGTATTATATATCTATTGGTCTGTCTGTTTGTTTTAAATTTATTCTCCACTTACCTCCAAGAATATTTGAGGTAGCAATTGAGTTGAACATTTTTATACGCTTTGTAAAGCAATTCACCATCTAAAAAGATTCCTTGTTTCTTAACTGTGCCATAATACACAAGACAAAATATATTTTTATATTTGTTTCCTATAAACTGCACGCTTTATCTGGAACCGTAGTGGAGATATATTGAGAGGAAACCAGCCACGATAATGGGTGGCAGTACCTTCTGTCTCCATCACCAGAATAGAGGAAAATAAAGTCATATTTCCGAAAATGTACCACAAGAATAGCTATAATTGTCCATTCCATATTTGCTTGTTGAGAAAAGGAAGACTGATTTTTATATTTGTCTGAAAACACAAATTAGGATTTGCTTACTTGTCTACGCATCCATTGCCAAGTGGGATGTGAGGAAATGAAGGCTCCCCCTATCACCGTACTAGCACGGGACTTCTTTTGTTTGAGGGCTTGGCTGTTAACTTCTACTTCATTCAAGCAGTGACCAGAAATAGAAGAGGTTTAGCTGGGGAGGTTGCTCTGTATATTTAAGAAGGTTGGAAACCCAATGGGACACATAGCTCTGTTAACAGAACAAACTTTTTTGTGGCCTGGTAACTTAAACATTAATTTTTTTTTTAAGCATCCATTCCAGATCACTGGTCCATTAGGTGAATTATACACTTTGGTTATTTCAGTAAAACACTCTCCAGCCTTTTAGTATTGTTTCAAAAGGGAGGCAGGGATGCCCTTGTATGTCTGGAGACTTGAGGAGCTGCCCGGCCTCTGTGGTTTCTGGTTCCCTGGAACACTCACTGGCAGCTGATCCTTCTGACCACAGACCTTTCTCATTTCAAGAACTGTTGTGTGAATTCATCCCCTCTCTATCTTTCACAAACTATAAGGTTTAATAGCGATTAACACTAGACCACAGCACTTTCAAATTAACGATAGCCCTGCCAGTTCTAATTGGTATTCTAATTAGCCTAACCGATTCAACTAATTAAGAACATTAAACTTTTTAACAAAGGCTATCTTGCTTTGTGTGTTGTAAAATGGAATTTAAAGGAGGGGGGTAGGAAGGGGTAAAGAGGATGGGGGAGGAGTGAGAACCAGCTTAGATTTCCAGGATATCATGAGGCGAGGTAGTTGGGAGCCAATGGGAGGCTTCCTTTCTCTGGAAGCCTGGAAGCAGGGCAGAGGGTGGCCAGTGCCTGAGCTTTGCTGGGCAAAGGGTCCCGGCAGCCTTTACTTTCCAGCAGGGCAGAATGGAGTTAATGTAGTGACGCTACCCTTGGTCTCTGTGCCTGCTGAGACTTCTTAGAAGTGGCCTTAGGGACAAACCTAGGTTACTGGTTCACCATAAAGAGAAACTGTGAACCATGCAGTTTTATACAAAAGATGACCTTTGTCATAATGGAAAGGGTTGGGGCTGACTAACTTTGCAATTTCAAAGCGTGTTCAGTTGAAGATCCTCTGGTTTCAAGAGACTCTGTGCTTTGGCAAACTTGTCAATGAACCAGTAATAGTCATGGAGAGGCTGGCTGGGTTTACAGTGAGGCCCTAAATATAATGGCTTCCACGGCCCCTTTTCTTTCCTTTCTTCTTTCCTTCTGTACTTGCTCTATCTGTTAAGACTATGGTTTCTTCAAAATATATTCCAATTTTGGTCCTTTCTCCTGCTTTCTGGAGGAATTCCTTCTGTTCAAGGCCCCAGGGTCAAAATGTCAGGAGCCACTAAAGCTCAGAATCAGAGTCTGGACATGAGCTTCCAAAATATGGCGCCATGACATCAAAAGGACACAGGAGGCTGACAGTTAGCTGTCACCTTGAAGCTGTTCACAAGATGCTCAAGTGACAGCTTCCCCTTTCGCCCATAGGAAAAGCATCTTTACCCTTAGAGGGCACAGGGTGACAGAGAGGAATCTAAGTTCGCCACAGTTCACCACCTCCAACCTTCACTATCTGCCCCTTCTTGCTGTCCATGCTTCTGTGAACCTACTGGAAAAAAATATGTAGTTTTGCCTTTCTTTGGGTCTTTGCTTCTGAAGGCCCTCACACTTCATTAGATAAATGCATTCATATGTTCTGCTCTTGTTATTCTATGGTTTTGCTTTGGTTAATTTGTGTTCCTCTTGTGTTTTGTTTTTGTTTTAGAAGGGTCTCAAGAGTAATATACTGGCAACTGATGAGACATGTCTTCCTTCTTTTTAAATCCCAGGGAGCTTGCATTACCATGGGATGAAAACCTCCTTCATCTAGGACCTCAGGGTCTTCATTTGCTCCCCACATGGTGGTTCCTGGCTTTATCATGATCACCCAGAAAAGCTCATGAATGTCCTCATATTTACTTTGGTCTCCTCGAAACCTGCCCTCCACATGCAATGGCAATGGAACACCTCCTACATCTTCCACGTTGTTGCTGCCCATGAGATTGGGACATTTGAAACCCTTAGCATCACTGACCAGAATTTACAGTCTCATGTCCCCCACAACCCCTCCATCTTTCTACTCTTGGTCACTATGCTCCAGACGCAGAGCTTCCAGAGTGACCGAGAAGGGACAGAGTGTCCTCCCAGCCATAGGACCAAAGCAGCTATACTTCTTACAGAGAACCTAAAAATCTTGAAGGCACTGACAGGGTTTCCAATCAATATTTGCTAACAATTCTAAACTCTGGCAATAATCAAAATATTCCTGGTGCCAAAATAATATTATATTAGTGGTGGTGCTGCAGAGTACATTCTCTTTCATCCCTCTTCTCTGCCATAAAATTTCTGAAATCCTTGGAATCTCCAAAATAACTCGTTACTGGCAACAGAAAAGACCAAGGCAGTATTAGAGGTCTGGGATTCTCAGGCTAATTTCCAACAACCAGGAAGGCAGAGGCGCATAGGTTGAGTGGACCACTAATGCCCAATGGCATAGCAATCATTCCTGTGTGATGAAGTTTTCATAAACACTAAAAGCACTGGCTTCAGTGGTCTTCCAGAAGGCTGAGCACAGGCAAAAGTTCCAAGAGGACAATGAACATACACAGTGGGTCCTCTGCAAGCCCAGGAGCAGCAAACACCCTCAACAATCTCCTAACAGAAAAGTTAAAGGATTGTTTTAAACAACTTAACATCTGTGGGTTTATTTTGCAACTGAAGTTTATAAACTCAAAATATTGTTTAAATATTTCCGGTGAAAATCCACATAAATAGAGACATGCTCTAACGCTAAATGCACCCCAAATTTTGAAGACTATAAACAAATACTACAAAATACCTAGTAAACAATGTTTGTAGTAGACGCACGTTAAAATAGTAATTTGTCATTGTGGAACAAGTCAAATATTATCGAAATTGAAGTTACATATTTTTGTCTTGCTTTTTTAAGTGTGAGGAAATTTTAAGTTACACATGTGACTCAAATTGCATGTCTATTGTAAAGGCAAATTCTAAATTCTCACCTTGGATGCACCGATTTCTGTCTAGAGCAAAAATTCACTTGTTTTTGTGTACACAGAACTAACAATGTTATCTTTTAAAATGATTGAAAGTATCAAAAGAAAAAACTTCAATCCATAATTTTGAAAGCGAAACCTCGTTTTAATGCTAATAAATCTCCATTGGAAAATAGTCACTCTATATATTATATCAATGTCCTAGTTAATGGTGTTATTGCTGTGACCAAAAGCAACTTGGGGAGAAAAGAAATAGAGTGTGAATTGATTTGGGCTCGGAAATCCGAGACAGTGAAAAGAGTTAGGAGCCTCTGAAGATGGAAGCCTTGCTCCTCAGAGACAGGATCTCCAAATAGCACCTTTGCTATCCAAGATGAACATGCTGGAAATGCAGAATCCCCTGCCTCAGCCAAATCACTATTCCATTGTCCCAAGAGCCCTCAGTGACTCATAATTCTTACAGACCTCTCTTAGTCAAGGTTACTCTTGCTCCAATGAAACACCATGAACAGAAAGCAAGTTGAGAAGGAAGGAGCTTATTTGGCTTACACTTTCACATCACTTTATCACTGATGGAAGTCAGGATAGGAACTCAAACAGGGCAGGATCCTGGAGGCAGGAGCTGTTGCAGAGGCCATGGAGGGGTGCTGTTTACTGGCTTGCTTCTCCTGGTTTGTTCAACCTGCTTTTTTATAGAATCCAGGACCACCAACCCAGGGATGGCACCACCTGCAACTGGCTCGGCCTTTCCACATCAATCACTAATTAAGAAAATGCCCAGCAGGCTTATCTACAGCCCAATCTCATGGAACCTTTTTCTCAGTTGAAGTTCCCTCTGTTCAGATGATTCTAGATTATATCAACTAGACATAAAAACTAGCCAGAAAAATTAATTATATTATTTATGGTTGCCTTTATATTGTATGGCAACAGAAACATTATCTGGGCAAAGCTTTAAACAGTTTTATCTGTCTTTATAGATAGAAAGTTTATTAGCCCTTGTCTTAAATAACCCATATATATATATATATATATATATATATATATATATATATATATATATATGAATGATGCAGGATTCACCTCTATATGCTGTGAAAACCATTGGTTAATAAAAAAAAAAAATGTCTTGTGCCTGCACAGGGAATAGAGGTAGGCAGGGAAAACTAAACTGAAAGGAAGGCGGAGTCAAGGAGAAGCCGTGGAGCTGCTGCGGGAGACAGATGCCCTTAAACTTTGCTGGTAGGCCATGGCCTCGTGGTGATGCACAAATTAATGGACATGGGTTAAATTGAGATGTAAGAGTTAGCCAATAAGGAGCTAGAGCTAATGGGCCAAGCAGTGATTTAAATAATATAGTTTCTGTGTGATTATTTCGGGGCTGAGCAGCTGGGAACCAACAAGTGGCCCTCACAACAACATATATACGTATATATATGTGTACACATGCTTATAAATATGTGCTGTCAATTTCCATTTTATATATATGGTTACATTTTTAAAATGTTTTCTAAGGTGGTTTTCTGTCTGCTTTCTTTCTGTTTTTCAGAGCTGTGGGCTGAATTTATGCTTTCTAGGCAAATGTGCTACAACTGAGTTAAATCGCACATGCTAAAAAGTAGTTTTATATAAGAGCTAGAGATACACATCAAAATTTTCCCAGGGCTGGCAAGTTGGTGCAACAGGTAAAGGTGCTTTGTCACAAAGTCTTATGATTAAAAAATTATAAACCCAAGAGCCACATGGTTGTAGGAGAGTATCAACTCCCATGAATTATCCTGTGACCTCCTAAAATGTGCTCTGGTATATGGGTGTTCACACACACACACACACACACACACACACACACAAAAAAATACATGAACACAAGAAACAATTATTTAAAATTTAAATCTCTTAATTTAACTTTTTGAGAATTTCAAACCGTATTTACATCATTTCTATCCCTTACTCCTTTTTGCAAGTCTCCCCATGTTCCCTCAACTCCATCTCAAATTTATGACCTCTTCTTTAGTTACTGAGATTCGCATACACACACACACACACACACACACACACACACCCTGCTGAGTACAATTAGTTTACTGCAGTTGTGTATTGCTTAGGACTGACAGGTTTGAATAACTCATCAGGAGTCTCATTCATGGAGAAAGCTGATTCTCCCTCTCTGGGCCACTAACTTCCTGTAACTCTTCTTCTAGAAGCAGGACCTTGTGAGACTTCCCGATTCTCGGTGGCCTGTCAATTGTAGTCATCATTGTTCAGGTACTTTCAGTCAGAAAAACACATATTTTGGGCGCAGCTTCCTTGTCGTTTATAGAGGACACTGTCTCACAGCAGATATCTGGTCCTGTGACTCTTAGAATCTTTCAGCCCCCCCCCCCTTCACTGATATTGTCTGAGCCTAAGTATAAGCGGTGTTGTAGACGTATCAGTTGGGGTTGGGCACCTCATAGTCAGCTATTCTCTGCATTTGGACCAGTTGTGAACTCTCTAACAATCTGCTGCCAAAGGGGTAAAGGCTACACTTACCTGTGGGTATAAATTAAATGTAGTTAGACTGATTTAGGAAAGCAGCAGTACTGGATTCTCCTCTTGGGTCCATGACTTACTTCACTAGTGTTGGGGCTCTGAGTAAGTTAACCGTACCAAGAATGAATTCTCTCCTCTTGGCAAGGCCTTCCGTTCAATTATACACATAGCTGTTGGTCACCTTCAAGGTACAGTGTCATCACTGCACAGTTGGGAACATTCCGTCATGCTGGTCATCTGGGGGATCGGCAGGCTTTACAGCTGGGTAGCATTACTGGTTACTTTTCTCTCTTGGCAGCTTGCATAACACCTTCCTGTAAGTCCCAAGTCAGGTTCTCTGGCCTCCGTCTTTGGAGGCCCAATCCCTGTGCCTGCCAAGCCTTGACTCCTCCCCGGAAGAGGGTCAAGACAGCCCACCAAAATCTTGACTACTCCCCAGTCTATTTAAGCTGCTTACCCGGAAAGTCCCCAAGTGGTCTCTTCTCCCCACTCCCCACCCCCAGTGGCTTTCCATTTCCCCCTTGGGGCCACCGGAGAACGCCTTATTAAACCTGGATATTTTTTTAATTTGGCTTGTTCTGATTTGGCTTGATTGGAATTTTTGCTTAGGCAGAAAGCTCACATTAGAAAATTCCTAACACTTCCTGTTGGTGCTAGCTCCATGAGAGCTTATCCTCAGGGAGGAGGCTTCCAGCCCCATCCCTCTAAGTCCTATGTGGTGGAACTTATATCTGTCAGGTTTTTTTCGACTCCATTGACCAGCGACTCAAAAGGAGGCTTCCTATGCCTGACAATGAGGTTGTATTAGATAGCATGTGGCTGTTCGCAAGGACATTATTACAGGACAGGATCTAAAACTATAGCAAAACCCTGTCTCGGAAAAAAAAAAAAAGAAAGAAAGAAAGAAAAGAAAGAGCCCATTCTTCTCTACCAGAAGATCTGAGTTCCGTTCCCAGCACTCATGCTAAGTGGTTCACAACTGTCTATAATGCTAATTTTGGAGAAACTCCTTTCCTTGAAACAAAGGATAGCATAGATGTACATTTAAATGTATTATCTTGCCGCGCACCGCACCCCGGGTCTGCACTCTATGTGCTAGAACCCAGTTCGTAAGCTTCGGGCAAGAAGCTGGAGGTTGAGGAAACACACGCAGAGACGGACCAACACACGGACCTCTAATCGCTGGTACGGAAGCCCTTCTTTAAAAGCACCATGGAGGCTTAAATACCCTGCAGTCAATGGCCAACAGGTGAAAATCCCATCCTCTGAACCTCTAGGCAAAGCACAGCTTTTAGTAACTTCAATTAGAAGGCTCTAGCAGAGAAGAGCAGCTGAAGGCCAGGACTTAATTGGTCCCAACATTATCTGACATCTTCATTTCTATTTGAATTCTTCTTGAGTAATATTTCTAGATTTTTGGCAGCTATTTCCAGTAAGTCCTATTTATTAGTATGTATGTACATTTCATAGTTTATGAATTTATTTATATAGTCACATATGTTTGCATGTATATATCTTTATGTATGTTAGGCACACAAAGAAAACATCTCCCTTATAGAATATACTTTCCAGAGTCAACAGTAGCAGTAAAAATGGTCAGCTGCAAACAGGGCCAGGACATGAAGGAAGCGGGTGGAGCATCACACCACGTTTCGAAAACCCAAGAGGTACCTGTAATGAACTGGATGCTTGTGTCTGCTGGTGGCCAAGTCAGAAGAGCAGCAGGTGAAAGTTGAAGTTCAAGGTGTTATCCCACCAAGAGGTGAACCCCTGAAGGGTGAATCTTGGGTAGCCAACGCCCCCAAACCCAAACTCCAGAAGGTTTTTGCTTTCGTTGTGCATTTCCATGCTTGCCGCTGCCGTCTTTCTCTGGTATATGGCATGGTGTGGGTGGATGTGGAGAGAACACACTGTCAGTGATGCACGGTGTTTACCTCATGAAACATCCTGTTAACTGGGCATTTTTTTACCTGTGGATTATTATGAAGATAACTTCTTCTTAAGCTATATTGTCTAATGTATGATAATAATGTTAGTTTAAATATAGTTTAAATAGAGAGTTTTGATGATTGAAAATAAATACAAGAAAACTTCACGCAGCTAGGGCCTATGAGTTTCATCTAAGGAGCCGCATAGATCGCAGTTCGGGTTAATGATTAAGGAAAACAATTGAGTCCCCAGGAGACAGTTTGGCTCAAATTCTTTTAATTTTAATGTTGAAAGATTCATTTGCAGGTTTCAGTGTGAATCGTAGTTGAAACAAAACGTTAAAATAAGTTCAGGTTAAATTAGACGTTTTAATAATGGCTTTGAGATGAAAAACACTATAAAACAATCTAAAGTTCACAAGAACACATAGCTGAGTTACAGATTCATTAGGTTATGGTAAAACAAAAAATACAAAATAGCTTATTGTTGCCAGTTGAGATACTTTCTTTGCTAGGATTGGTTGGTGACCAAAGATGATGATTAATTCCTTGCTCCCATTTCTCCCCTCAACCTCCTAAAATAAAAACTATTGATGAGTGGGTATGCACCCTAAAGATTTGGAGTAGAGCTAACTGTTTTTCACATATAAAAATTTAGGTTTGTGAGTCCTTATAAGATTACCCTTACAGATAAACAATAAAGTGATTGGTAACTTTCTTTGTAACTGCAAAATGCAGCCTACCAGTGAAAGAACTGACTGTGAAAAATACCTTGCTTGCTTATTCTCTGTTAATCTATAACAAGTTTCTTGGGTAGGAATGCACGTGGATTCTTGGGGATAATTTGTTTTTCACCTGAAATGCGTAAATGTTTAATCATGTAAGGAAGCTGGAAGACATGTTGTTTTTATTTTTACTCTTTGTAATCATTCACTTGAGAAACAGAACGTAACCACATTGTAATTTTTATATTGCTTGAAAGATTTTGCTGGGATATATAGGCTGTAAAGGAAAAAACAAAGAGCATGAGAGGAGAAACATCTAGAATGAGAGAAGGAAATCACCAGAGAAATACAGAATAGAGAAAAAAAGGAGGAGGAGGAGGAAGAGGATGGGGGGGAGGAAGAAGGAGAAAGAAAACCGGAAAGAAAGAAGGAAACCATCAAGAGAGTATGTGAGAGTCCTTTCCCTTAACCCCCTCAGATAAAAAGGTTTCAGTACCCTGACTCTGGATTCCTTTTGAGCCCAGCACTGCTGTAGGCTGGCCCACCAAGCAGTGATACTGTCCTCTCAAAGATCCTATACTAAAGCTCCACCCCTTTGTCCAGTGCTTGGTGGTAATGGGGCCTCTGGGGAGTGACTGAGAATAGAGGATTTAATGAGGGTAGAAAATTCTTAGTGGCTATACAGAAGGATCACTCTCCTCTTTCCTTTCTTGACTTTTCTCTCTTCTTTCCTCTCTGCCTCTCTACCTACACAGGGTCAGAGGAAAAGCCCTAGGGATACGGGGAGGAGGTAGTGATCTGCCTACCAGGGAGAGGAAGAGTCTTCCCTGGAACCAAGCCAGCCTACACATGACTCTTGGCTTTCCAGTCTGTAGCCCATGAGATGTAAGTTTCTCTTGCCATGGCACTCACTGTATAGTGTGATGTTGTTATGACTGATAGGGAAAACCAAGAAAACTCAAAAATCAAGATTTAAAAAATCATAATCAAGCAAACATCCATGAAAGAAATATGAAAATTTCCTGTGACCTCTGGGTCTGAACCAGTAACCCCATTTCCTCTTGGACTCTTAGTATATAGTAATCCTCATGAACAGCCCTGGTACCATCTCTGCAGTTTTGCTAGTGAAGACTCCCTGGTTTCTCAGCCCTGAGGACATCACTGCAGTAGTCCAGGCTGTTAGCGCACACCATCTGTGCGTTTGAATGGGTCCTTGAGCTTGGTTTAATGCTCTACTCAGGCCATTTTAAAAGTCTTAGCTGCTGCAACAGGAGGCAGTGTATCTTTATTTGTTCTAGACTGTATTTATGTAGCTGGTCCTAACACGGCACTGTGTCCTTCATCGAACAGGAAAGTGACTTCTTGGAAGGTAAACTGACACTGTGAACTCAGTCTCTGGCTTAGCTGACCTCCACAAAGAGCAAAAGGTGAATATGCTGAGATATGAGAGAAAGGTGGTTGGCTCCATGCATAAGCACAAAGGGGAAGAAAATAAAACAAACAAGTGAGGTGAGCTGAAAAATATTCATTACATGTAGCATAAAGGAAAACACAGTGACTTATGGTGGCCATGAGTGTCTTCCATCAAAACTTTGCTCTCCCACCTGAAACTCAGAAGCAGTAAACCATTCAGCAGTTAAATAAATTTGGGGGAAGGCTTCTAGCATCTCCTCCTCCGGAGAGTCATGGAGCACCAGCAAATGGGGGAATCCAACAGAATGGGTATTACAGACACATCTACCCACAAGTCTCCCGAACAGTGGCAGAGCATTGGCTGGGGATGCTCTACTGGTGCCCAGAATCTCCATCATGAAGTGGATCTTACACTGAAAAGTAGTCTGGGTTCCAGGAATAATGAAAGCAGTCTGGTAAAGATGCCGAGCTAAAATGGAATTTCACATAAGCAATGTATACGTTTTCTATAGGTTTGTACCGTATATAAACAACTCTGAACTTCGAATTTAGCTGGGTGTCCTGCATTTCCATTTATTGAGCCTGTCTGTCTTAGGTTCCTATCTATTCTGCCATAGTCTCCAACCATGTGCTTCTAAAGTTGGAGCGAGGGCAGCTTGTAGAAGCTAGATTTAGAGGAAACAAATCTGTCTAAACTTAAGTCCAAGTCCCTCAGAGGTTAGTATGATTCTCAATCAGGTATGATTTAAAAATCCCGTTGACCACACCCTATCTTCAAGGACAGGGGACAGGTCCCACTTTCCAATGGGAACAGTGCAGTGCCCAGGTCCCATCATACTTTTTAATCCTACTCCCAAACGTTTCTTGAAATGAACATGACTCAGTCTGAATTATATTTTACAGCAACAGAAACATAAAATATAGTTTTTGTTATTTTTTTTATTTAAGAAGGGATCCGTGGCCGGCCGGTGGTGGCGCACACCTTCAATCCCAGACAAAGGCAGGTGGATCTCTGTGAGTTCAAGGCCAGCCTGGTCTACAAGAGCTTGTTCCAGAACAGGAACCAAAAGCTACAGAGAAACCCATTCTCGAAAATCAAAAAAAAAAAAAAAAAAAAAAAAAAAAAGGGCCATGAAAGCAATATGTAAGTCTCACATAAGTTCTGTTTCTGGACTCCCCAGGAACTCAGACCTACAAAAAGAAAAAAGAAAAAAAGAAAAGCCATTGCTTTGTCTATTTGGCTTTTACTCTTTGTGTAGTTGTATCTCAAGTTTCCATAGAAAAGATAAGAGCTAGTCTCTAGTCTTCAGGGAAATAGTTAAAAGTGGACCACCTAAGGCCATAGGAAGACCTTTTGGAATGTCTTTTCCCATCTGCTCCTCCTAGGGTAGAAACACCACACTGTAATGTTCATCCCATCAGGACTTCCCCTGGGCTGCTGTGTGCCTTCGTTAGCATCTGCTCCCCACCCCCCCGCCCTGATGTCTAGGGTCACGTTAGACACTTCAGCATTTATCGTTCTGCTGCTTCGGAAACATGTCGGTGAGAGCTGAGTCGTGTAACACAGGCTTGAATACCAGCTGCTCAGGAAGCTGAGGTAAGGTGGGACCATCTTGAGTTCAAGGCCTGTCTGGACTAGAGAGAGAGGGCAAGGCTTCCCTGGGAAGTTCAGGGGACTCTGCCTCAAAGTTAAAATAATAGATAGAGGGAGACTATCTGCCATGCTTGCAGCTCCAGTATTGCAAAAATAAACATAGAGAGAACAAATATGTCTGCATAAACCCAGATGCCCCCCCCAAACCAAGGAGAGCTCAAGGAATCATGTTATATTAACTGACCATACCAGACACGCTATCATATTATTTGTGTCAAAGCATCCTTTATAAACAGCCTACCTGGTCTATAATTCCAAGTGTGTAACACACCCATTTCTCTAGTTCACCTCACTTACTGAGCTTTTCAACACCCTCCCAGTAAGTTTGTAAGAGAGATGCCAGTTCAGAAAAGGTTTTGTTTGGGAGGATAGAGGACTGTTATTAACATCATTTCCCCCTCGTTCTCATTCTCTATTATTCCACTAAATACATGTGCTTCTGCATAGCCCCAAAACCAGCAGAGTGGGGAGCGTGTGGAGGAGATCTCCTCATTCACCCACTGCGTCCACCTCCAGAGAGCTGCAGAAAGCAGGGCCACCAAGCACAAGCTATCTTCACTTGCCACATGCCAAATTCACATTTCACCAGTAACAGCCAAGCCAGCCTGCGGAGTGCTTAAACTCTTGAGTTCAAAGGATAATGATGCATTTCTTCCAGAAAGCAGCACTGGCTAATAAGAAAATCTGAAGCCATGTGTCAGGCACTATCTCAGCCTGGATCTTACACCAGTGCTGGTGTCCAAAATGAGATGCAAACTGCTTGGTGAAAAGTTGCTCCAGTTTTTTAAAAGAAATAATAATTTTGGAGAAAAAAAAACAGTGCTGGGTTCAAATTTCATAGGCAGAACAGGTAGAATCATGGGTCTTTACTGTCACTAGCTAGAATTCCTGCTTCCCACAGTAGCATTTATAGTTGAAAGAATTACATAATCTATAATCTAATTTGTGGAATGTAGGACATGAAGCTCTTTGTCATCGACTTATCTCACTGCTCAGTCCCAGTACTAATGAAGCAAACATCACAGTTTTGATTGACAGATGGGCCTCATGGCTCTAAGGTAGTCTGCAGCCAAAAATACCATAACGGCAACTGCTCCCCTTGACTCTCCTATTCATATAGATTGAATTCCTACTATGCAGTTTAGTGTGTTGTGTGATGTGCTCACAACAAAACAAAATGAAACAAACAAACAAACAGAAATCCAGGACAGTAGGGGAGACAGATGTATTCACAAATAGCTACCACGAAGCAAATTATGTTAAACATAATAATAGAAGCATAAAGTACAGTGGGAAATCAGAAGAGAAGCATTAATCCCAACCCACAAGGATGTGAATGGATCTCTTCGAATTTATCAGCACCCCAGGAACAACTTGTCACACATGCTATAATAACAGTGGGTTAGCCTTGCTATTTTAAAACACAAATGAAGAATATATTGTAATGAGATGAAATTTGCCAATAAAACAGAGCAAACCAACCGGAAGTCCAAAATACTAAAAGATAAATGATGATTTGGGCTTTTGCTTGTTAAGGTGGTGGATCCTTTGAAACCTGGGAGCCTAGTGGGAGGCCATGGAGGGAGCAGCCCTCACGTGAGAGTAAGGTAGCTGTTATGTTAAGTGGTTTTTTTTTTCTATTTCAACTAGTATGATATAGTTTGATTTGATTGGACTGGGATAGGCCCTTTCTGGGAAGCCCATGTTAGCTAAGAACCCACAAACCTGTCTCAGTTCCCAAGTGAGCCATCATGTCAGGCTGGGTTATTCAATGATTAACTTAGTATCATAGTCAGGAAAATGGGATTGGTACACAGAGATACCTATTGTCTAAATGATGGCTTTTCCACTTCAAACCTGAGTGTCCCTTATCAAACAGACTAGGTCTCTGAACTATCGTTTTTTTTTTTCCCTTTTCTGATGGAGGAGGCCACAGGTACCACATGATGGAATGAACTCAAGTCTGTGGAGCACCAACCCTAACACTGTTGTGATTACTGTCTCTACTTTATCCTTTATCGTCACCAGTTATATACAATTTTCCCACGTCACTCCAGACCTATCCTGTTAGTCAATTCTTTTGTTTGTTTGTTTTCCCACTAGAAAGCCTTGTGCCTCCTCTTCTCTGCATCGCCAAGGCCTCCATTGGGCCATCGTCCTCTCTGTCTTGTTCTGTCTCCTCTACAAAGAGTTTCTGTCAGTAAAGAAAATGATCACTAGCCTATCTTAAATTCACGGGCAAGGTTCTATAACAAGGACAGAGAAAGGCACACGATTTCCTTCAGTAAGTTTTCTGGGAGATAGGCACTCTTGTAAGGAAATGAAGCCCCAGAGAAACAGTTATGCCTTGGCGTTTTCTGCAGTAGGTTTGATGAAGTGTAGGGAAGTTATAGAGAGCTGTGAGCGGGTCCAGTCCGACACAGCAGGGAAAACTCAGGTAGTTGCTTTCTCATCAAGAGACTTGAGAGGATTTATTTTGGATCTTGATTCTGAAAGTTTCTGTTGGATCACAGCAGCTCACATACTGAAAACCAGGAAAGACGTGTGTGTGTGTGTGTGTGTCTGTGTGTGTGTGTGTGTGTGTGTGTATGCACGTGTGTGCATGTGTACTGTTCGCACTAACTGGATTTCTCCTCCTTCCACCTTTATTCCACCCAGGCTTCCAGCTTATGCGATGGTGTTGAGCATACTCCTGGTAGGTCTTCCTATTTTGGTCAGTCTCTCCCAAGTGTGCTTTAAGGATTGTGCCCTACTGATCACATTGGCAATCAAGATTCACCATTAAGCTTTGGGAAGAAAGCCTGTTTTGCAGACTGTGTCTGTGTGTCTTGAAAGGCAAGGGCAGTCCTCTCCTCTCTTTTGGGGGGATGGGGGGGTGCCTCGCCCACAAGAATCTTACCTCCTGCTTCAGGGAGGAAACAAAACGGAGGGATAGGAAGAGAGAGGTTTGACTTCAGTTTCCCCGAGTTCTCTAGCTCTCAGCATGCCAGCATGGCCTGTGTGGCAATTTCCTGACCCAAGCAATTTTTCCTTGTTTCTTCTTTTTTCCCTGTTCAAATCTCCTTGGCCATCCAGAGTGAACTTTTCTTTTTTTACTTTTGGTTTCTCATTTTGTTCTGTTTGGGGTTTTGGTTTTGTTTCTGGGCATGGAACCCAGGACCTAATAATTGCATTCTAGCCGCGTGCTCTACCTCTGAGCTAGCCCCTAGCCCCAGAGTGAGCTCTGCAAAAGTCTCACTGCACTGTGCCCTCTACTGGCTGCCTTTGGATTAAATTCTGAAAAAACTACCCTGACCTACACTGCCCTGTGTGATCAGAGGTCTGCTCATGCTAGGTCGCTGCTGGTCCTCCCCAAAGACAGGAAAGACGATACCTGCTCTGGCCTTTGCCCTGTCCTTCATCCCAGCTATGGGAAGGATGAAAAGAATACTACAGATACTTCAACTGAATAGATCTTCCCCAAATTTGCTCTGTCCTCTAGTGGGGAAACTTCATGCATATTTGCCATCTGTCCCTCTCCAGTGGGACATGGTCATGCAGATTCGTTATCTGTCTCGCTGTGAAGACTACAAACTCCTCAGCAGGACACTCTTGGACTGTCCTGTATGCTTCTGAATGCTAGTCACTAGCCTGTGTTTGTAATCCCTGTCTCGACTCAGTGTATGCTGATTGCATTTCACACTCAGGCTCCCGACTGTCGACTACTTTGAATTTTCTTCATGACATTTACAACTTCTTAATCCAGACGTGATTCATTCCCACTTCAGTCATGGATGAAGAAAATGCCTAACAGAGTTGCCTACAGGGCAATCTGGTGGAGATACTTTCTCATTAGAGGTTCTCTCTTCCCAGGTGACTCTAGCTTATGTCAAGTTGAGCAAAGACTAATCGGGACAGGGAATCACAGTCGGGCTTCTATGTACACTGGCTGCCTCTAGAGATGAGTTGAACACCATCTATGTGCTGTCAGAGACTGAGTGTAAGGCAGATGCCTTGGGGAAGAGTCAAGAATTGCTCCAAAATAGTTACTTGCTAAGTATTTGTAGAGGAAGTAAAAAAGATGAATGAAGAAATTCGTGGCACATAGCTACAAGAGAGCAGAACTGAGATTGGCCACCACGATTACTAGACATATGTATCACCCTCCTAGAATCGGATGTGGGAATCTGCCATTAGAAACATGCATCTGTGCTCATGTATGTAGAGTCACTCCACTGCAGGAGGCATGAGGACCTCTTGAACACCGTCCAGGAATCCCTGTTTGAGGAACTTCTGTACTGGCTCAGCTAGTCGTGACGGGAGATGCGATTGCCAGGGTCCATTCAGAAAGGAGATGGAGTCAATCAGCTGCCCATTAACAGAGAACTACATACAAATGCGGGATAATACACACAATGGAATTTTATGCTGCTGGATTCTATAGGAATATGGGTAATTTTGAAAGTATAAAATTAATGAAAGTCATCCAAACTCAGAAAAACAAAAACCACATGTTCTCGCTCATGTGTGGATCCTAGCCTATAATGTGTATAGGCACACCCCCTCACACACATACAGACACACACACACACACACACACACACACGTGCAGTGGGGGAGGTACAAATGTGGATAAAACCTAAAAACTATAAAGGAAACCAAGAAAGAGAAAAATAGGTGATGATGAAGGATAGGGAGTGGGTAAAAGGACTCATAGGACAAGGAGGGGAAAAGAGACTGGGGGAGGTTGCAAGAGAGTGTTGTGGGTCCAGAGAGGTAGGAAAAGATGAGGGAGAAGGAGAGTCTACTAAAATACACTATGCTCTAAAATACCGCCAACTCAGCTAACACCTTATATTCTAATTTTAAATTATTAATATAAAACTATGATTGGCCCTCTTGTAGTGGCACCTGTTTGTAGCCCCAGCATTATGAATATGGAAGCAGGAAAAAGTGTCACAAGTCTCAGAACAGCCTGAGCCACATGCTCCCAAAAAAAAAGGGCTGCTTCTGTAAAACCTTCAAAAGCATCTCTTGTCTTAAGGGCTTGCTCCGATCTCACTACATGCATGAACGTAACAAGAAAGACGTAATGTTTTTCTGTTTTCTCTATTTAAAAATGTTGACTGTGCACTGGGGAGGTGGTTCCATGCATAAAGGGTGCAAGTTTGAATCCCCCCCCCAAAAAAAAGAAAAAGCTGGGTGTGGTAGGAGACACCCGCAGCTCTGGTTCTGAGGGCTTGAGACAGTGAAGTTCCCAGAGCTCAATGACAGCCATTCCCACGGAGTCAGTGGATTCCAGGCTCGGTGATGGAGATTCTATCTCCAAAAACAAGGCGGAGATTTGATAGAGGAACATACCCAGTGTCAATCTCTGACCTCCTGACCAGCTTGAGGCTGAGAAGCTTCTGTAAAGCAAAGGACACTGTCACTAAGACAAAAAGTTTTCCTAATTTTTAAAGCCAAAAAGAAGCTAGACATTTTCTTGTAGAAACACACAAGATAATAAAATATTGACTCTTTCCTTGAGAATGGATTAAAATCAATCCGTCTACTCAGATCCATTTTCTTATATTCATAGAAGTCTTCCATCTGTCCCTTTAGATGCTTTAATAACAAATTAGAAAATGGCCCTAACACATGGGTTTGAAGAATAAGTGAAAAGTACACTCTGTAGGGGAAAATGATCAAATACACTTCTGGAAAGAGACGAGTACTGCTCGGCACAAAGTTTGCAGCAGAGGACTGGCAGGGTGGGCTTGTGGGAGACTAGCAGGCCACGTGCCCTGCAGTCCAGCTTCACCTTAGGGGACTTCTAGGCCCGTTCATTACGTGATATTCATAGAGTGTGAACAAAACATTGCCACACCTACGTCCAGCTGTTTAAACCCTTAAAGGAATCCCGATTCCTTTAAGTCAGGATGTTCTTTGACTTGCTTAACTATTTAAATGATTTTCTTTAATCCAAGGGCTATTTTCATAAGTGGAACATACTCTGCTACACCATAAAACCATGTCAGTCCAGAGGGAATGGAAGAGTTAAAGCTCAGGAAACCTACACTGAGCTTGCTCATACAAGCCAGTCTCGGGGCTCCCTGGGGCACTTGCCTAAAAAGCCGAAAGAAAGAAAGAAAGAAAGAAAGAAAGAAAGAGAGGAGAAAGAAAGAGGAAAAAGGAAAGAAAGAGAAAAAATTCAAAAAAGAAAATATCCAGTCCTTCAGACACACCCACATCTGCAGAAGGAACTGTGTTCTGGAGTTTCACTACAGACTTTGCCCTGCTGCCCTTTGCCACGGATGCACAGGAATGCCCCACATGCTAAAACAAGACGTGGGTAGCCACAGGGTAGCCAGGAATGACAACACCTGGACCTCCATTTCTGAACGTGTGACTTTCATTCTCTTGCAAAATTCCAAATCAAAAATCATGTCTAAATTGTCTGCAGCTTATTTCTGTAATTAATATATGAGCACTATATTAATATATATACTGTAATTAATATATGAGCACTTAGCTGGTGACAGCAAGAGATGGGAGATAACAGGCACTGGACACTTGAAAAAAAATTGCAAAATCTCATGACCTCAGAAACAACACCAAAAATTTTAACAAAATCATCACAGCAGTTAAATTAGAATAGAATCCATTCAGAGAGGGGAATTTTGGTATAGATGGACGGCGGTGAAATGAGAAGAACCATGATAGAGGAGGTGACAACTTCCTGGCCAAGGCTCTGAGTATCTGTGTTTAAATCTGTTTGGAGTCTTGGTGTTAATATGCGTTCTTAACAGAGATTAGAACAGTCACTCTGGTAGATGGTACAAACGCATATTAACAGACACCACAGACATTTGCATACCTGGAACTACCCTAGAAAATGCATAACAAAATTTCTTGAAAAGTTATTGTACAAACACACCGAATCTTTGCTAAATCTTCACATGCTAATTCTCAATACCCATCCCGGTCTTTTTGCTTTTTTTTTTTCTTTCATTTTAAAAATAAAGAAAAACTAAGTCTCTCAAAAATGAATAGATAATCAAAATACTTGAATAAGCTTTGTCCCCAACCTTATCACTACCAAAGGTTTTCTTTCCTGTTACTGGCAAGAATGAAACAGTCACTAATTCATTCATTCATCCTTACCCTCTTTTTATGCCCATGTAAAGATAAAATACAGGATCTGTCCTTACATTTGCTACATTGGTGATAATTTTCTATGGACACATCAAATCAGGTTGTCCCTGCCTTTTGACATTTACATCTGTGAGGCAATACAATGTAGCGCCTGGGGACTTAGAACAGGTGTAACATGGGAGATTCAAAGACAGCACCATCGACTTTGTAGCTCATCTGATCTCTTCCCTCCTTCACACTTAGAAATGAAATCACACATGAGGACAACTGATTTCTGCATCTGGCCTTCTACTGAAATTCTTTGGCATTGATACAAAAACATATTTAGACTTTGAACCAAAAACTACACGAAATATATTCAATATCATCATTAGTAAAAATATATTCAGCTGCAAATTCTAAAATTACTGATGTTACGTGTTTTACTTTCAAATATGAGCTAGGCCCACCTACCTATTTTAACCTATAAATTAAGAGGCTTACTATTGTTTTAAATTTACACTTCTTTTCTACTCCCCCTTTAAGAGAGGCAAACTATGCATTTTTACCTGGCATCTTTCTTTATGTCAACCTTCCATCCTTTCTAGAATGGTCCAGGGAATGTCAGGAAAACTTTGTAAAGGCGGTGGAAATGAACAGGGGAGCAAGAGGAGCACAGTTGAATCTGGGGAAGGCCCTTGGTGCCAATTTGGACCCAGAGTGCATTAAAGCAGCAGCATCCTAAACCTTTCAAAGGTGGGATTTATAAGGGGGATGCTAACACAGATTCAGCAGTGCCAGGCTGCCAGGGATTATACTAAGACCAAAAGCATACTCTTTCACTTCAGAGCCGGAGATTATGCAGCTGTCAAACAATAAGGCTTCTGTTTATTTGTTTATTTTTTTTTCACTTTTTAAAAAGTTCACTTTTTTTTTGCCTTTTTATAGGCATTCCTGAAATAATATATCTGTTTGGGAGGGAGGCATCTCAGAGGAGCAGAGAAAGGAGAGGACAGTAGGGTTGGCCTCTAGCTTCATCCTGTTTTGTTCCAAGGACTTTGCCAGCTCAGCTTAACTGTTTCTGTCCTGCTTCGTTAAAAAGGCACCGGCAAGGGACAATGAAGGAAAGGCAGAAATCAAGCTGCAAGCGTAAGTGATGGCTTTTCTATTTCTCATGTCTGAATTGAGACGGCACAAGCAGGTTAACACCAGGAGACCAGGGAGGGTAACTGAGGAGAGTTAGTGGCTCAGCGGTGGGCACAAACATGTAGCTTCAAATCTAATCAGAGACTCGCTGTGGCTCTGCAATTGGTCTGTGTATCCTTCGGACTGCGTAAATTCTCTCTGAAAAGTTCTGAGAAAGACAGCAGCAAGTGTAAGGAAGCATTTGAAGATGTCTTTCACAGACCCCAGATGAAGAAACTGATCTTTTGTTCTGAAATCCTGAGAAGCAAAGAAGTCTGGAGTAGAAGAACACACAGACATAAACCCATAAGTTACATGCCGTAAAACAAAACAGAGAAATAAAGAGCCCTTTGCGGACCCATTTGTCGACCCTGATCTTGGTTTCATTCAGCACCCAAGCTCAGCTTCTAGTTCCCATATAAGACTCTCCTTCCCTGGTCTTTACAAAACAACAACCCCACAAACAACAAAAACCTCTCTCACTCACACAAAAGCCCACCTTGCGAATGAATGGAATATTAACGACTGCTTAACAGTTGTACCATTGGCAGGGCGAAACCCATCCCTAACAGCTCTTTCTACAGATTGCCAGTGAGACCCGAGCAGCTCGAAGAGAAACGCACCTACTGTACGTGAAAGGCTGGTGCAGATTTTCCTCCCTATCAGTCTAACCTCCTGTGTTGATGCATGAATGCTGGTACCCACTTACAGGGATGCCAGATGATCAGTGCAGAATGAAGGTCCCAAGAGAGGATCACATGGCTCTCTCTGCCCTGTGACGTCACTAGCAGATGGCATGGGTACCAGCTCTGGCAGTTGGCATCAATGTCACTTTTTAGAGATCAATGAGATAGTGCAGATACACACAGATCTAGAGGCTCCAGGAGACGATGCGACACTCAGCCTGAAAAGATTTGGAAGATACAAAATGAAAACTGATTATTGAATGAAATTAAAACCTAAGGTAATATAAATAAAGATATACTCAATTGATGCTGGCTTTGCATGCAAGTATTTAAAGATACAGTATCACTGTCTTAGAGTATTTCTATGTTCTTTACCATCTATAAGTTCTTATCATATTTCATTCTTATGATATAATTATCATATACTTTCACTGTTTTTATGTAACATTGTAAATGTGTGGACATTGTGTGTGTGTTTGTGTGTGTGTGTGTGTGTGTGTGTGTATAGGGGGCTGGAGATTGTTAAATTAAAAGTCTCTGCTTTAATATATCTATTTGGTTGAATATTTTAGACGAAAATATTTGCTGCTTTATCCAACAAAAACCAAAATTGCATTTTAAACACAAATTATTTCCCCCTTTCATTTGGGATTCTGAACACACGTGCACAATTGCATGCAGAATCCTCGGACCGTTCCTGTCCGATAGTAGCTGGAGGGAGACTTCCGTGGCTCTTAGAACAAAAACACTAGGAGCGGAACAGCAGTAAACAGACAATTACATTGGGGGGATTCTTAGATGTTACAGCAGTCACAACATTTGCTTTGATTTAAAAGAATGTCAGTAATGATTGTGGTTTTTTTCATTTGTTTATAGTTTTATTTTCAAATTAGCCTAATATCCCTTTCCTTGAGGCTGAGAAAACAGTACTCTTTTTACATACTTCTTTACTCACCAGGAAAAATTCAATTTAAAAATGGATCTTATTGATATTTCCTTTAACTTTGTGTATTCCACACTCACTTATCAAAATTTCTACCTTGAGGTTGAGAGGAAACAAAGTTGGGGGTTAATATTTTTTTCTGACAAACCCTCTCAAATTTGTCAGCTGCAGAGAGAGGTAGCACCTTTCGTTTTAAAAAATTGGTTTCTCTTCTATTTTGTTCTCAGGGGAATTAGAATTAATGAAAGTCTGCATTATTATATCATGCTTTTATTTGCTTGAACTTCACTTTGTGTGTGTTAAAAATCCATTTTAAAATCCAAGAGAAATAGGAAATGTGATGATTTCTAATAGGTTTTTCCTTTTATATTTTCTTTTGATAACGTGCCTGTATAAATTAATGTGACTGCATGGATCAATGTCTTTGTGATTTCTGATCTATGCAAACTCAATTTTTTTATTTAATATAAATGCAAGTTCTGGAATCAGTCTTTTTCACGTGCTTTCAGAGCCTTGTGATTAAGTCATTAAATAAATTTGAAGTAGATCAACTCTAAAAATGAAAACACTTTAAATATTGTGCTGGCATTTTTTCCAGGTAATTTAAGGTTAAGGAACCATGTTAACACTACCGTTTGACGAGTCTGTCATAATGCCCGAATCCCAGATGTGCAGAAAGTTTGCTAGACAATGCGAGGATCAGAAACAAATTAAGAAGCCAGAGAGCTTTCCCAAACAAGTTGTCCTTCGAGGAAAGAGCATTAAACGGGCCCCTGGAGAAGAAACCGAGAAAGAGGAGGAGGAGGAAGAGAGAGAAGAAGAAGATGAAAATGGCTTGCCCAGAAGGAGGGGTCTCAGGAAAAAAAAGACCACCAAACTACGACTGGAAAGGGTCAAGTTCAGGAGACAGGAAGCCAATGCGCGCGAGAGGAACCGGATGCACGGCCTCAATGACGCTCTGGACAATTTGCGAAAAGTGGTCCCGTGTTACTCTAAAACCCAAAAACTGTCCAAAATAGAAACTTTACGGCTGGCCAAAAACTACATCTGGGCACTTTCCGAAATTCTGAGGATTGGCAAGAGACCAGATCTGCTCACGTTCGTCCAAAACTTATGCAAAGGTCTTTCCCAGCCAACGACAAACTTGGTGGCAGGCTGCTTACAGCTCAACGCCAGGAGTTTCCTGATGGGTCAGGGTGGGGAGGCTGCACACCACACAAGGTCACCCTACTCCACATTCTACCCACCCTACCATAGCCCTGAGCTGGCCACTCCCCCAGGGCATGGGACTCTTGATAATTCCAAGTCCATGAAGCCCTACAATTACTGCAGTGCATATGAATCCTTCTATGAAAGTGCTTCCCCTGAGTGTGCCAGCCCTCAGTTTGAAGGTCCCTTAAGTCCTCCCCCAATTAACTATAATGGGATATTTTCCCTGAAGCAAGAAGAAACCTTGGACTATGGCAAAAATTACAATTATGGCATGCATTACTGTGCAGTGCCACCCAGGGGTCCCCTTGGGCAGGGTGCCATGTTCAGGTTGCCCACCGACAGCCACTTCCCTTATGACTTACATCTGCGCAGCCAATCTCTCACTATGCAAGATGAATTAAATGCAGTTTTTCATAATTAATGAGGAAAATGAAAATAAACAGTGGTCATTCACCTCCCACTCTAATTAAGAGAAAGCAGATGCTTGCAGGCCGAGTAATTGGCACAACTCTATCTAAGGTGTTTACTAGTTTCCGAAGTGTGTTTCAACCATTGTGAACATTTTCTATGTCATAATAAATCTCTTTTTCGTATGAGAACCTCTTTTCCTTCCCTTTTGTCTGTATCGCACTGTGATTCTCTCTCTACTGGCAGGATTTTTCTCTCCTGTTTCAGTTTCTTTTAAATTCACTTAATTTGTTGAACAAGGTGTCTAAGAATATATTGCTGAGTAAGGACATGCACACAGCATAACTCAATGTCTATTTCAGTTGTACAGTAATTATGAAAATGCATGTTATAAAAATCAGATGAGTAAAATGTGTTTATAATTACTAGAACTCATATATGTATTTCTGAAAATTGAGTTTTTTAAAATATCGAGAGCTAACCATGAAATTAAAAGACGCATTTGAGGATGTACAACCGTATTAAAAGCTATGCAATTTTCTGTTTATTAAGGACAAAACTAAATGTATTCGACTGGTAAGAACTATTCCTCTTCAAGCATTTGCAGAGGAGGAAACACAGTGTTTGGGGGAGGTTGGCAGTATCATAATTTGGGGACAATTATTTCAATCATGAAGAAAAAATACTAGCACTTGTATTGTTCTGGATTTTTCTGTACAGGTTCGTTATAGTGTATAATTGTGTTTTCCACCCTACAGTTTAAAAGCAATTAAACATAGATATTTCCACTTCTAAAGGATATCTATTAGCCGTGATATTTTTGCATGATACTTATTATTTCCTGACACACAGCTGCTGTCAGTCTCCAGTGCCTCCTCCTCCCCATTTTAGAAATATTTCTGGATTAAAGGGCTCAAACAAATTTCTTTAAAAAAAAAATAGTCAAAGCGTTTTCCAGAATTTTCTTTTGAAAGTATCTTAAATAAAAGAAAAGGCACCCATGAGGGTTGAACCCCCTGGGGAAACAATGGTAAATCCTGCTAACCTTCAACTCCAGCCTAAATTCGGCGACTGTTTTCCAACAGCCCCCAGAGCCAGTGTTAAAAACGGAAGCTTTTTCTCTGGGCCAGTTAAACGCTCGGCCGATTAGAACCTAAATTCTGTGTGATTAAAAGTTTCTTAACAAAAGGCAAGCAAAAACTTAGTTTAATACGTCTAGAGAGCTAGCTTCTTAAAACAGGACTGAGCCGCTCCTAGAATAAAAGCGAAGCAAGGTGGTCTTGACCTCCTCCAAGATACCCTGTGGGGCAGGTCTGCTTCCCGGGGTGCGGGTGCGGGAAGTGGTTAACTGTGTGGCCTGGGGAGGACAGCGGGACACGTGTGCAGCAGCGCGGAACTCCGCGGGCACCGCCCAAACTAGCACAAGCCCAGCCAGGCTCCTGGGGCAGAGTTGGGAGGACGCAGAGGACCTCTGCCTGCCTTGGTGGCCTCTGGAGCTCAGGCTGCGCGGCCAGGGTCCCGCCTGCAGTGGGCGCGCCTGAAGCCTGGGGCCGCGCCCATCTGGCTGGCACCGCAGCCCTGTCCTGGGGACTCTCCCTGCAACCCACTGGGATGAGGAGGTGTGATAGGGGTGGCATCTCCATTTGACTGGTCTACCGCAAGGGGGACACGGAGACTGGGCTGCAGCTCCAGCCCGCCCTAGTGCTGCCCAGAATTGACCCTGTCCTGCTTTCCCCGACTGGCGGCTGGTGAGACTGAAGGCGTGGTACAGGCTAAGAGCCTGCGCCCCAGTCTCCACACAGCTGAGTCGCCCTGTCCCTGCCATCCCCTTGCTGGAAGCCCTGGGCCTTCGGTGCGCGCTGCAGCCGCCAGCAAGCCGGGAACCCTCTGAGCAGCTGCTGGTGCGGGACTAGTCGGTGATGAACGGCCCCACCAAGCGGGTGTGTGAGCACCTGTTCACTCCACTCCCAACGGGGCAGGGGGAGGAAGCAGAGGTAAAAGAGGGATTGTGCCCTGCCGTAATGGAGAGAAGTTTGCCCAAGGTAGAGAGCCTTCTGTCCCCTCTGCCTGCCTGGGCACAGGAAGACTCGCTCCTGCTTCTTCCCATATGCGCACAAAACCTGCTCTCCCTGGGACTGGGTCCAGAAGTGCCGAACTTTTTGTGTCCCTTTAAATGCTAGGAGCACCGTCACTGCTCACCCTATCTGAGCGAACAATAAAAAAGCGAGGTGGCATCTGGAAAGGAAATATCTGTGCCCCCAAGAACCCACCCACCTACCACCACCGCCCACACAGCCAGTATCATTTCTTCTCTGGTAGAATAAATGATTTTCTGGTCTCTTATCCTTGCTGTGGTTTACCCAGCGACCTGACTAGAACAGCACCGCGCCTGCTTGGAGTCTTGTTGGCTCAGACAAGCGTTTGAAACCTGTGCTTTTTCCAAGGTCATAGATTCTTGTTGGAAGCAGAGACTGCAACAAGAGATAGGTTTTCCGGCTCCTTTCTGGCAAGTGGGAGAGCGAGGAAAAGAAGCAGCTGGCCTAATGAGGAAGAATCCAGTGTTCTGGGCAAGCTACTTAACCCAGTGCTCAGTTCACAAGAAACTCCTGCTAGAGAATGGGGACCTCAGACGCAGACCCCAGAGAAGTGGAGGCTCCTTCTAGAATCTGGACACATCTGCCCTGTGTGCGCATGCTCCTTTCATGGACCCCTTGCTGTATGGCCCGCTGGAGTGCTTAGTCTGCATTTAGATGCTTCTTCTGAACCTGGGACTAGAACCACCCAGCAGGTCCCATTACATGTCGCTTTTGGCCTAAGTCAGTTTACTTCTGTAGTTCATAGTGCTGAGAAATCCTGAGAGTTGATCATACAAGGCTTCACGGATGCTATGCTGCGGAACTCCTTTGGAAGGGGCCACTCCAGTGGAAAGGAAGACAGAAGGGCTTAAAGGGTGCAGTGTAGGAGCCAGGAAGCATGGCTTCAGTTAGGTCTGAATGGCACCCTTGCTCTCTGAGGTGGTGTAACCCTCCACCACTCAACTGAAAAGAAAATCATCCTTCCTTCTGAACTTTTCACAGTTGCTGTCATCCATACCGACAAGGTGCCTCCTCCTTGGGGCTGGATAAGTTTCCTCATTCCAATTAAGGAGAACAGAAAATAACTAAAGGATACACACCCCATTTGGAAATATTTTTTCTATTTGTTTGTTTATTTAGGTTCATTGTTTTTTATTTTAATTAATTAATATATTTATTAAAGATTTCTGTCTCTTCCCCGCCACTGCCTCCCATTTCCCTCCCCCTCTCCCAATCAAGTCCCCCTCCCTCGTCAGCTCAAAGAGCAATCAGGGTTCCCTGCCCTGTGGGAAGTCCAAGGACCACCCACCTCCATCCAGATCTAGTAAAGTGAGCATCCAAACTGCCTAGGCTCCCACAGGAAGTCCTGTGTAAAACGATGTCTATTGGGGTCTTGTTGTCCACTAGGATTAACACAAGCTAAGAGAAGCTTATTCTTTTTGCAGAGTGTATTTCTACCTGGAGTAAAATCAAGTCCAGTCAGTAAAATCAAAGAAGATGAGATTGGAGAGGTGTCCAGCCATGTCTTTACCTCTGCTATTTACCCAGTTCCTTGTTCCCCTTTGTGGGACCTTACACCCCACCCTAGAATCATCTTGCTGTTTTAAGCCTCCTTTTCCCCAGAACCACATATGTTTGTGTTATTAAATGGCTCCCAGGATCTCCTAGCCTGTAGGTTTGTCTTTAAATCAATCCTTGACTCTGGGCCTCTTACATGTTTCCAAGGCATGAAAAGAAAGTATACCACCTGCCATTCCTCTTGCCCCCACAATGCTCAGATTGACACTTCCTCTGGTAAAACATCATGGGCTCATCTGGTGGGTACCAGCCTACCTTTAACTGACAACCACCTCCTGGGCATTTGTGCTTTCCCACGAAGCTGCTTCCCCTGTCTGTCTTTTATCACCTTTCTCTGAATGGAAAATACGTATTCTTACTTTGGAAAGCAGGTAGTATTCAGGTTTCAACAATTGCGTGTGTTTGTTTGCTTGCTTGCTTTGCCTTGCTATCTATCAGCCCTCTAGATCTAGGACGCTCAGCCTCCAAAGGAGACTGGGTTGAGGAAGGATCAAAAGTGTAGACTGTCACACTGTTCAGTCTTATAGCTGGTTTCCTCATTGGACCCATCTCTGAGCTGGCCTCATCGTGTCTGACACTTTCCCTGTGCATAATGTCTCCTCTCTTCCAAACAAAGAAAGTCAAATTCATAGCAAAGTTCGAATTCTTCCTATGAATAGTGAACTGCATATGAAAGAAATTATACTGAATATTTTCCTTATTTCCTTCTCTATCTGGTCATCCCCTTGATCTCAGGACCCACGCTGATCATGCCTGGACCAATGTCCTGGTCTCCAAGATAGTTCCTCCCTCTCCATTCTTTCTCCTTCTCCATCTTTCCAGTGCTGGATTAGCTTTCCTAAAATGCTCCAGTACACCAGTTCTTTGCAGTAACACCTCTCATGGTTCTCATTTTCTGTCTGGCAAAAAAAAAAATCATTTTAATTTTTCATTCAGTCTACATCTTCCACATCAAAACTGACAACAACTGTGCCTATCACAGTTTAGAGCTAACAAAACATTTTCACACACTGACCGTATGTAATTCGAGATCACGATGAGGCGATGATTGCTGTAAGCACAGGACTTCCGTAGTATCAGAAACTGAGGACCAGAAGCTTTATGCCACTTTCCCATGGTCACAAAGCAGAGCAAAAAGTCCACTTTTTGTCTCCTCTTGTCTCACCATCAGTTCAGATGGTGTAGGGATTTCTCCAGAAGAACAAGCTCGCAGGCGGTTCTGAGGCAGACAGCAGCTGAGTGTCCTTTAACCCCACAGGGTTCTGTTGCTAAGACAGCACCAGATGCACTGTTGCAGGCACGGTCCTCAAGGCCACCTGCCTCTTCTGAAGCCAGTCACAATCCACGGTTATTTCACTGGTGTTTCTGATCAGTCCTCTCTAGAGTAAGAACCTTCCCTAGGTCTCAGTTAACCTGGTAGTGCAGCTTAGGACTTAGGGAAATGCTCAGGTTTACTGTTAGGACATATTGCAGCGGACATGGATGAAGAAGGGGAAAATGCATGGAGATGCCTTGCCCTCTCTGGAATGTCTCCCTCCAGAAGCCCCCCACCATCACCACTGCCATTGCTGCCCATGCTCAACAATCTGGAAACTCCCTCCAAATGCTACCCTTTTGAGTTGCTACAGAGACTTTATTGGTAGGTAGGACTGAAGTGTGGCTGTCTGGATGTAAATGTGATGAGACAAAAGGGGTCCAGCCTAAGGTTGATAAACTGAGTGGGGAGAGCCAGAGTCTAGTCCAGCAACTCTGGGCCTCCCTATGCAGCATTATCTCCCTCTGGGGTTTGGAGCAGGAACCCATGGAATGAGGAGGGTCTTAGGACCTTTTATCAAATGAGAGTAAGTCAGGGAATTTCTTCATGGCTTGGTCCAAAATCAGAAAGGAGCAAGAATATTAGAGTTCTGCCTTTAATAAAGGGGGAGTCGTGAATAAAATCAAATATGCATATAATAATATCTGGATCCTCAGATTGCCACCCCTGAAGCAATATTCCACAACCCTTCAGTAACAAAGGCCACTTTTTAACCCTGTGTTTATTTCAATTATAGCAGTGATCAGTGATTATTATTTTCAACTACTCATTAACTAATTTCTTGAAAAGGAGCTCAGTATGTAGCCCAGGCTGGCCCCGAGCTCATGTTCCCCATTCCTCAGGGTACTTGGTGCTGGGATCACAAGCATGTGACAGGATGCCCAGTATACTCTGTTATAGCAACAACAGACTTTATTCAGACAGGGTCTTGAGAGTCAGTGTACACACAAACTCTTCTTGATGATGATAAAGGTGGTGTGGACATCCAGGAGCTAAGATGCTGCAGCCTTGCCTACGTCTCTTGTAAAGAATGAGGCCCTGGGTGTGAGCCTGCTTGTCATTTCTGTCTGCTGTAGTCCACCTGTTGGGGAAGTTCTTCCTCCTCTTCTCCAAGCTCTCAAAATCACACAGACTTCCAGGTCATCTTCCACATGACCCTCGTGCCTTCTTCTTCAAAATCACACAGACTTCCAGGTCATCTTCCACATGACCCTCGTGCCTTCTTCTTCAAAATCACACAGACTTCCAGGTCATCTTCCACATGACCCTCGTGCCTTCTTCTTGCTGTACCGGGCTCTTGTTGCTCACAAGCCGCAGCCCTATCTGTGTGGACTCAACCCAAGACATACGGCATTTCAAGTCTTCCCTGTGTCTTGAGCTGCTTTAAGCATGCAAATCTGACTAGATCGTTCAATCCTAGGGAGCCAGGTCAATGCGTCACCCTCTCTGCATCTCTACACAGCACTAAAAAATTTCTGACTTATTAACTCCAATGGAGATTTAAACTCATGTTCTACACGGAAGATTGCTAAGAATCGCTGGCCTTCCACATCCAACAGAAGCAGACACTGAGCAACCACAATAAGGTTCAGACTTTTCACCTTTGAAGTAGGAATATTGACACATGTGTCTCCAGGATTTTGCCAAGATTAAGTGACATCCTTTATGAGAAGAGTCATCAGCTGATGTGCTGATTCAATAATGCGAGCTCTTCTCTGAAGAGAGCGGCTACAGCTTTCATACACTAGTGTAAGCCACTTTTGTTAGATGCAAACATTGTAAACAACATTGTCCAAAGGACATTTTAGATCTGGGGAGCACGCCGCGAAACAAATGTAACCCAATGGACATTACTGGTATATTTCAATAGCACAGAATTTACATATATATACATGTGAAAGTATTGCCAGCTCATCTAAAAATTGTGTGTGTGTTTGGGAGAGAGGGGGATAGAAAGTGAAGAGGTGACACTCTACAGTACCTGTAGCCTGCTTCCAAGCTGAGCTGTATCTTCCATCAGACTCCATCACATCAGAAAGGTAGAAACTCTTGAGTTGTCTCCTAAGCTGTTGGATGCTGTGTCAAGGACTTAGTTTCTAATTTCTTTCTAGAGTTTGGATCAGGCACAGCTGTGGTTTTTTTTTTTTGTTTTTGTTTTTGTTTTTGTTTTCCGAGACAGGGTTTCTCTGTAGCTTTGGTGCCTGTCCCGGAACTAGCTCTTGTAGAACAGGCTGGCCTCGAACTCCCAGACATCCGCCTGCCTCTGCCTCCCGAGTGCTGGGATTAAAGGCGTGCGCCACCACCGCCCAGCACAGCTGTGTTTGAGAAAGTTCAATACCCTTACACTGAAGTACAAGGAATTGTGGGAAACTAGCTTGTTTACTGATGCCTGTAACAATTTGGTTCATTATTGCAATCACCAGGATGCCCAGGATTTCTTGAGCATCACTATCACTTGGGGATCTATTTCTAGAATATGACTTCTCAGGATCCACCTCACAAACACAATCAGCCTGTTACACAGTCCACGCATGTGCTTGGAGGGCCAGTACCAGACATATTTCACCACCAAAGATGGTAACCAGCTTTCTTTTACTACACCAAATGCATAAGATAAAGATAAAAGAGCTATTTTGGTTCAAAGCCTAGGAGGTTTCAGTCAGTTAAATGTGCTGATAGAAATGCATGACTCTCCATCCCATGTTCAGAAGTGAAAAAGACAAACAAGAAGAGGCCAAGTTCCCTCAATCCTCTTCCAGCGCAAATCACCCCCAGTGACCTAAAACATCCCCATATTAACCAACCCCTTAAACTTTCCACCACATTCTAAGTGTCATGCATTAGGGATCATATCTTTTACATACAGGATTAAGGGGACTATTCTAGATCCAGCTACAGTATAACATAGCTGGGAGACTTACAAGTATATTCAACTTCAGTCCCCGTGTCTTAATGTCATATCAAAAAACTACCTCGTGGAACCATAGCCTAACCAGAAACAACTGAGTAAGTAAACTTTGAGGCAAAAATAAATTCTTACTGTCCTAGTCAGATAGTTAAGAGTGTTCTAGACACACATTGGGAACTGTGCTGCATCTTCAAATAACCTCATTAGAATGAGGGGTCTTGGTCTTCACACTCTTCTGTCTCCACAAGGGGGACTGTTCCTTCATTCAACTATGATTTTTGCCTTTACTCTATTTTCTTTTGTTTTAAGGCACTGAAGATTCGGTGACGAGTACAATGAGGACAGACACCCATTCTCGTGAATTTCTAGTGTAGAGAAGATGTCTATGACCTTCACGCGGTCACCATCCTACCCCGATGCCCTGCACAGATGCCATACAAGGTGCAAGGGCAGAGTGGACTTCTTTGTTAAACTATTGGTTTGGAAGAGGTGTCATGTATTCAGAACCCCTACAGAAGGCTAGCAGAAGGGAGCTCCAGGCGGCAGTGTGTGCCTATGAATGGGAGATACACATTACAGTCAAGGATTACAAGGTTTGGTGGACCAGCAGCACTTGGAGTCATAGGGAGATAGGCCTAAGAGAAGCCCAGAGAAGCTGGCCAAGACCATGGCACAAGAGTCTTGCAGATCTGCAGAGGACTCTGCAGCCTGATCCATGCAATGGGGTCCTACTGCAGCTTTGCAATCTGGAAGCATCATCAAGTGAGAGCTGCAGGACCCAGAAATAGATCCAGGGGAAGGAGATGGGGGAGTCGAGATGGGAGACGCTTACAGAGTATCCACGTAGAGAAACAACAACCCATGAGGCCGTATCTAGGGAGCTAGACAGCAAAGATGTTCAATGGTGGTTTCCCCTGGTAACCACCCATCGGAAGAGCTGTCCATTTCTATCAAAAGTCAGACTGCAGAAATAGTACCATAAGTGATGTTACAGGTTAAATACAGGCTTGTCCTCTCCAGAGCTCACACCGAAAGTGGCTATGGTAGCTGTGCTGGGATGTGGTGTCTTTACAAGGGACTAATGAGGCTCTTGATGGACAGGAGCATTATGAAGCAAGGCAGATAACCCACGTTCGTCCCTTTCAAGTTTGCCCCCTTGCCCTTCTACCTTTCCATCTTGTTGCCATACAAGTAGAAGGCCCTTTCAGCTGCAGTTACCCAGTCTTGGGCTTCAAATTGCCAGATCTGGGAACTAAATATATTTCTTTCCTTTACAAATTACCAAGTCTTGGAAATTCTGCTATCGAACTCTATAACACGGATTAAGACAAATAACAACACCAATGGGGCCACCCAATCACAAGCACTTCGCCTGTAAAACTGAGAGTCAATAACTCATCTGTTTTGTTTTATGTATGGCTTTGTTTTGAGGCAAGGTCTTACCTTACCCAGGCTGAAACTCACTTTATAGATAAGTCTGGCCTTAGACTCTGATTCTTCATCCTCTGCTTCCTAAGTGCCAGGATTGCAGGCATGTGCCAACACACCTGGCTATAAAGAAGCTTTGCTTCTTTATTTGGAGACTGTCTCGGCTACTTCATTATATTAATGTAAAACAGACTAGTACATATAGCCTGTCTCAAAAAAACGTTGTTAAGTCTGAAATATTATTTTCCTATGGGGAGTCTTCGATATCTATATATGGAAAATAATTAGTGCATTTTCAAGGACACATAATATTTTTGTTAAAGTAGATTTTTGTCACCATTTTTCCTATTTTCAGAGATTTCCTTTGGCATCGAGCCTAACAAGATGGAAAATAGGCCATTTGACTCAGAGGAGACTCTCACCCATCCTTTCCACTCCAAATAACACAGTGAGGCTATTTCTCAGGAAGACACAGGAACCCTGAGGCGTCACTGGAACTACTGAGGACCCTCACCACTGTCACGGGGCATCTCATGTAACCTTGCCCTGTCCCCAACAGTGCAGAGAGACAAACTTGGTGTAAAATTTTTATTTTGCAGTCAAAGATGGAGCCTCAGAGCAGAGAAGCAATTTGTCTAAGCTCAGAGTTCACAGAACAGATCTGTGCTCCACACTCAGACACCGACAGCAGTGATTCATTCTTAGTGAGGCTCCTCCAGGGAGGGCTGTGTGTGCTGTTAGCCTGTTTCTCATTCTGCTTTAGAAAACTCAGGCACCCTACTTACAAAGAAAATAAGTCCCTTAAGTCACCATTTTGGAGGCTAAAGGTCAGGTTGATTCAGCCTCTGGTGAACCCCTAGGGATAGGCAGCATTGTGGGAGAGTGCATGCAAGAAGGGGCAATTGCGTGGCCAAACAGCAAGCCAGGAAGACCAGGATCCCACAGTCATTAAGGAGAACAGGCATCCAACGGACCAGCGTAGCTCTCACTAGGCTCCACCTCCCACATCACACATGAGTGAGGATCAAGCTCCCAGAGTAGGAAACTTTGGAAAACAGACCACATCCGCATCTGAGAGCACATGTAACCACTTCGCATGTATGTCTTCACGTAGGGGCATACAGTGGTTGTCTCCACCAGGAGGAATCTGGGACACGGAAAGCAGGACGGAGGCCGCCATTACTAGGAAGCAGAATGAACAGTGCTCTGAGTGCTGCCTTCAGACCTCATGCGTCCTCCAGGCTGCAGTGCCTCACTTAGCAGGGCCAATCCCAAAATTCTAGGTTTCTTGCTGGCATCAAAGTACGATTAGCTTCAACCTACCCAGTGAGGGGAAACGGTAAGTTACATAATAAAGGCAAAGCACCTAAAAAAGATGGGCAAAGAAATTTCTGCAACAGTCTATTCCCTCCTGGCTTTTGCAAGGTAGGGACCACCTTTGAAAAGGCACACCCAACGTTTTCAACAGAGTTGTCCTGTCTAATCCAAAGGACTTCCGCTCTAAAGTCTGGTGTGGAGGAACTAGTAAATGAACCCTTAAGCTTTCAAAATGATAATCTAGAATTACTTAAATGTCTACAAATTTGTTCCTAAATGTATTTAAATCTTACCAGCGAACATGATGCTGGTTATTAAAAAGTAATTCTGGAGAAATTAGCTCACAGCTACAAAATTAATATAATTTATTTATTACTTGCAGCCACAAATCAAGATGCTGTTAACACTGCTACACGCAATTTAATATGCACAGCAAGTTTCCATATGGCTTCAATTTGGAGTTTCTGGTCACTCCTTCACTTCACTGCAGAATACCCAGAGTGGCTAGTCAGAGAGCTTGATCTAAGTGGAAGAAGGAGGATTTTTGGAATTGTTTTACGTATGTTCGTCATGGTGAACAAACACATGTTTAAATCTATAGGCTTATTATTGCTTAGAGATTAACTCATGCAGAAACAAAAGCCATCCTTGAGCAGCACCCAAACTCCCCTGTGTGCCCTGGTTCTCTGTGCCCTTCCTTTTCTCATCATTTTCCATTGAAAGGGTGAAAAAGAGTACACACACACTTCATGCAGGCACACACACACACATACCTATATATACTCACACCACAAGCATACACACACTTACATATACTCATGCCACACATGCATACATATACCTACATACACCACATTTACACACATTACATGCATACAGTACATATATATACTCACACAGATCACATGCACACACACGCACACACACATTCCCATTTGATTTAAGAAGGTGGAAATAAAACCCTTCAAGTTTAAGCTCTCTTCTTCATGACCTGCTAGTCTCAGCTCTGAAGAAAATTCATCCTTCATAGTGAATGAGAGCTACACTGCCTAGTCCTTTAAAGACAGAAATAAACTTGACAATTATATTCCACTGTTAGGTCTAACGAATAGGATTCTGAATCTTACCTAGTTTTTCTTTCAATGTTGAATTGTCTGAGACAATTGTGTCTCTTGCACAGCTCTCCTAGAATTGCCAGAATATTCTATAGACTGTAGCTGATTTCCTGCTTTGTTGTCCCAGGCAGGAAATCAGATATTCCAAGCACGCCCCTTACGGAATCAGCCTGGATCCCATGTAAATGATGGTGGCGTCTGTAATTAAGCCACTACATTTTATGTTGTTAGTTTTGTAATATTATTTTCAATTTTTTGCTACATTTATTTATTGCCAGGAGCAGGGTAGGATGTCTTGGCATATGTATGGAAGTCAGTGGACAAATTTCAGGAGTTTTTTTCTTTCCTTCTACCATGTGGATCTCAAGGATGGTATTCAGGGTATCAGGCTTAATGGCAGACACCTTTACGCACTGAGCCACATCATCAGCCCTCCTGACCTTTTCTGTTGTCTCTTGCAAAGGTTAAACTGACAAGGGAGCCTCAAAGTCGGTTAACAGTAAGAGCAGACATTTTTCTACTCTTAGGTTTTTTGTTGACTACATCCTTTGATTTCTGGTTCACACAGGTGAGGCAGAGGATGGAGAAACAAAGAGGAAGGAGCTGAGGTTGCAGGGAAGTTAACCTTTGCTCTGATGTTCAAGCAAATCATGATATTCACCTGGGAAAGAAGTGAGGTTGCTGGTCTCGATGGGTCAACCATGATGCTCACCAGGGAAGGAAGTGAGGCTGCCGGTCTCTATGATCAATAAGATGCAATGGTGCCCTGGGGTTTTATCCTGATCCATAAAATGTGGAGCTATTAAGGAATTCTACAAAGATATGTGAAGAAATTAGTTGAGAGTAGGGGGTAAAGGAAGGCTCTATGAGGAGTTTGTTTCAATATGTTGAGATAGTCTCTTCCTTTGCGGTCGCAGAAAAGTTTTTCCTCAGTGCTGCGCATGGTACCTGGCCAATACTAGACAAGCAGTCTCCATGGAGATCAGCCCTACAGCCTGAGCATGCCCTACAACCTTCAAGCCTCATGTTATACAAATCAACTTTTGACACATTGTCATAATAAATGTAGCTGTCTTCTCAGATGAGGGGGACAGAGAAATCAGTTGGTTCACTAGCATGAGCTGTCAGCAAGTGGCAGACTTGGAATCAGAGCCAAACATTTTGTTATTAAATAGAACCACTTCGCTGTAATGAACCCACAGATAAAAACATCACACAGCTAGATTAGTCTCTCACACAAACTGTCCAGTCCCAAACTCGATAAACATCCGTAAATTTCTGTGCAGTTGAAGTGTCCGTGCGGAAGCTTGGGAGCCTCACTTGGGGTTCTACATTCTCACTTTCAATTACACTTTTTTTTAAATTGGTTTTAGACTCATGCAAATTATGCCTCAAGATTGGGGAATTAAAACAAAGACTGGGGGACATAACCAGACTGCCGGGCAGATAGAATTTATTCTGAAAAGAGGTGCCTGCCACCTCTCCCAGGCCCCAGCTATCTATTAGGAGAAATGACCCCCAAGAAATTAGAATTCTCCCAGGAACCTCCTTCTGGAGGAAAACTAGGTTGAAGCCCTGGCACACCCAGAGGAAAACAAGACAGTCAGAGATGGAGCTTGCCCCTGGAGAAAGATTTACAGCTGGCCACTGACCTTGCAAGAGGGATTCGAGCTGGGACAACGGTGATCAGGGACCACACTTTCAAAGCCCTGGTTAGTTAGCATATCTTCTAGCTTCTATTTAAACCTGACTTTTATGTCAGGCTGGGCGGTAAAACATGTGAGGTTCACTGAATCTCTGTGTACCTCTTCCCAGTGTCTCCACATCAGACAAGTCTCCTTTCCCTGCCTTTCACTATTAAAAGTAGTACAGGTCCATGTGCAGTTACTTTCTTGAAGTGCTTTCAACCAAGAATGCAGCATCATAGCTGCTTGATAATTTTAAGAATCAACCAATTTCACTAAACATTTCACTACACACCTGAGTGCACCGGTGTTTGGCAGTGTTGTAACTCTACCCCGTTGGAGATAGAGCCAGATTATATAGGTAAGGGTCTCCGCTGGTCACAGACCTCAACCACCAGTATATGTAGATGGCTCATTATAGGAGCTGGGAAAGACACTGAACAGGGAAACTTCAGAGAATGAGAAGAGAATAGCCGACCCACACTCACACACTTCCCTAGACTGAACAAGTGTTCCTCATCCCGTCTTGATTGGGTGGGAATGTAAGCTAGCACTCCATACTGTATTTACTTCCTCTGTGACTCATTCAAGTCCTGAAAGGATCCACGCGAAGCTGTGTGCTTTCAGTCAGACTGTAAGTCCTGGTCCTCGTAGTATCCACTATAACATTCTTAGAGCAGCAGGCACACAATGAGTGCCAAGCCCAATCTACTTATCTATCCAGAATGTGCCCTGTGTCTTGACCAAGTTTCCTGTCACAGAAGATAAAGGTGGGTTTTCTTGGGTTTACTGTACCAATTTCTTATTTGTTCGCAAACACACCAAGCACTTGAGCCACCGTGTAGAGTCGAATGCACGAACGGTGAATCCACAAAGAGACTCTTAGGAGGACCAGTGAGCACTTCCAAGCTATCTGGATGGAAGGAAAACTGAGCTGGGAAGGGCAGATCGCTGTGCAGGGAGCTAAGGGGGCAGAAGGCACTCATAGTGAGCAGGTAACCACACTACAGAGTCCTGCTGTGGCTCCCATCTTCCCTCCCAGTAGCCATCCCAGCCAATGTGCGGCCAGAAAGCCACATAAATCAGCGTGAGCAGAATATCAAACCCAGGCCTTCTCATGCTGAAACGAGGGGCTGCATGGCTGAGTACAGAAAACTGAATGGCAAATATGAGAGATGATGCTAACCAAGACTGCTTCATTCTCTTACAAGGACTGCTGTCCTGGGTTTTCCTAAAACTCTGATGTTTGGGTCAACTTCTTGGGATTTAAAATGTGGGCTTTCAGTCTTTTGGCCCAGGACTCTGTCGGACACAGTATTTGTACTAAATTAAGAAGATGATCGATGGTCGTTACCAGGCAACAATGATGAGTAATAAGAAGGTGTCTGGCTGTTTGCAGGGTCCTATGTTGTATGTGCTCTAACGGCGTCTCTCTGAGTGTGATATGATGCAGGTGGTGGTAAAGCCCTTTAGCTTGATGCCACTGCTCCTCTCCTCCCAAATATATTTGTCTCCTTTCTCCCAGGGATGATCTCTTTTCACTGACACCTAACATTTAGCTCTGTGATCACAGGCATTTTGGGCGTCCACCCTGATTATCTGGCAGCAACCTTGCTCTGAGATCTTTACTGAGGAGCAGGATTGCAGCAAGCGGTAAATTCTGGGGCTCTGTCCACCATCCCCCTTGCACCGATAAATGTGAGCAGTCAGTATGGTTGCCTGTTCAAGCCCCATCATGTTTATCCTACTGACTCATCCTCCTGAAGCTGGGATAGCATCTCTGTGAGCTTTCTGATCTGTGGGCTTGAGGACCTGGGGTTCCTGGCTGCTCCATCCAACATTTCTTTAGCCCTTCTTCACTGAATGCTCTTGACGTTTTAGGAGCTTGACCAAGAAGACACAGTTAGGGGGTGCATTTAGTTTTCATTAACTCCGATACATTCATGTGGGTGTCCATTATTTATCACTGTGGTTAGCTCTATGGTCCACCATCCTCTACATGTTATACAGGACAGAAAACGGTATTCAGATTTTAGATGCGGCTTCCCTGGAAATGTTCTTCTGCACCCTCTGTGGACTAACCCTGTACTGATGGACAAAGCCACAGTAGCAGAGGTCAGGTCACACCAGGAGTGTGTCCTCCAGTATCTGCCATGTGTGGTACTGGAGGGAAGCCAAGAAGCCACAAGCTAGCTAGTGGAAAGTCCTTCCAAAGATCACGCTGTGTCATTACAAGTGACACTTTTAGCCCCATCCATGTCTCAGTGCAGCATCCCCCGCGACACAATAGCACATTTGATAAAACTTAAAAGAAAAATTCATTTTAATTGCTATGTGTAAATCTATTTTAGGATGTGCAATAAACAAATGTAAGATTGTCAAATCTTGATTTGAACATATGTGAACAATATCGTCTTTGCTAATCATTAAATTTATTTCTACGCACATAGGAAATGCAGATAAAAAATTATGGACCATTAAACAAAAGCAATGTTTTGACCAGCTAAGGATGAGGAAAGACTGGTTTCTTTTTCTATTAAAAATTCTCAAGCAAATGAAAATGATTCATCAAAAAATATTTGAGGAAGGGATATTGTAATGTCATCAACTAGCTATTAAATAGTATACATACACATTTCTGACTTTGTAAAATGTGTAGTGTTTAGTTTGCTGACTTTCCTTTTCTCACTTAAGTGTGTGCTCATTTGGTGTATGACTGCACAGTTTTCAGGTTTGAGTCTCTTTGGGTTTTTTTTTTTCAGGTCCACAAACCCAGCACAACATCTAGATTAGAGCAGAAATAGACACAGTGCCAAGAAGTGCTGTGCCAAGCCATGGAGGCTAGTTGAGGTTCAAGCAGGTATAAAGACTCCAAGGTTGAAAGGTATAGAGAAAGGTATTGTTAAAGCTGGAACAGAAACATCAAAAAGGCCAATGTATTCAGACTAAGAGAAGGCAGCAGTCAACACGGACTAAAAATAAATGAGCAACAGATATCACTAGTTGAAATGTGGAATTCCTTCCCAAGTTGGATAAATACAAAACATATTTGGCTATACAGAGTCTTCAGTTCATGATAAAGATTGAATTTATTTGCTATTTGGACCCAGTCAGCATTTTTGTCTGGCAACAGATAGATCCTAAAATTCTAAATACAGCTATACTTTTCATTTGTTTTTTTGAAAAAAACTTTTTTGGAGATAAGATCTATGTAGCTCTGGGTGACCTGGAACCCACTGTGTGGAAGAGGCTAGACTGGAAATCACAGAGATCTGCATGCCTCTGCCTCTTGAGTGTAGAGATTAAAGATATCCACGACCATTCTGACACAGTTATATTTTTTGAAACAAGAATGATAAAAATATAGACTGAGATACACACCACATGAATAAGACCCTAGCTCCCTGATACAGCAGTCTTGTGTCTTATTCTCTCTGGGCCTCAGTTTCCCCACATACGTGTAACCCAGTGGTAACTGCCTCTGCCTCCTACAGGTCAACTGAGGGATAAATGAAGTAAGAGACTTAATTACTGACAGTAACACCTGATCCAGAATCAGCGCTGAAGTTGTGTTACTTGTTACTTTTTAATCAAGCATCTTCTCTTCAGACTGTGATAAAATAAAGTTGGATCGAGCCAAGATGAGTTATTGTAAAGCCTGAGTCAGATGGGAACCAAATAGGTCTGACTGAACAAATTGCTTTGTCCCTAGCCTGGTCACACTATGGCTGAGACACTAACAGGTCACACAGTGTCATGCTGATGGGAGATCATGGCAAGCAGGATATCAAATTAGCCAGGAGTGTAGCGAAGATTAGTCTCAGCTGCAAGCCGCTAAGCTCTCTCGGCGTTGCCACGCTGACCAATTTAAAGTATGGCGTTTATCCTCTCAGTCGGACGTTGGAATTCTAGACTTACACTGTACCTCCTCCGTCCACCTTACACGCCATGAAAAACAACTACAAAAACAGAATAACTTTCCAAGTGGCAAATTGTCATGGCAATAAAATGGAAATAGATGAATCACATGATGACAGCACAGACTCTCAGGTCCATAACTGATTATTCACAATAATAGCTTAGAATTTCCTGGCCTAACAGAATTCTGTTGGAAAGTAGAATCTTTCCTCATCATATTTACTATACATCCTTCTGCTTAAGAACTAGCCTGAAGGGACTGTCTCACAGAACAATGACAGCCAGAGCAGACATGCTAATCTGGAAGGGGAAAGATCTAGAGTCCTACAGAAACACAGACAACATTGACTGCTGGGAAAAGGAGAATTGTCTTCCCCTAGGAACAAGTCCCCTAATTGGTTGTCCAGCATAATATGATTGGCCAACCATATACCCACAAACAACAAAAATAGACTTAGCAGAATGTTTTCAAATGTTTGCATACATTTAATCAAAATTTATAAAAAAAAAAAAAACCCACTAGCTTGGTCCTGTCACAATCATGCTTTAGAAAGGGAAACAGGAGTTCCGTATCACACATAAAGCTAAGCTGATTTCAGTCTTACGGTCAATTACTATGAAGAATGAGGCGCTCATGACACAAAGATTTCAAAAAAGAAAAAAGAAGACTATTAGCACCACAAGGTTTCATAGATTATTTCATATTGATTTCCTACTAAAATACAAATAAAAGTCACTTAAAACTTTCTAAAAGCTTTTGTAATTTAAAAAAGAAATAGGAATTTGATCTTTCTGATGCGTCTCAAGCCCTATTAGCTTATATGAAAGTAGATTTTTTTTTTTTTTCGATTTCAAGTTAGGAAATGTGAAGAAGACGGGCAGGCCATGATGAGCTAGGTTTTCTCGCCACAAACTCTTGGTATTTTATGTGATTAATACTGTTTCATTAAACATATACTTTCAGGCCATTGAAGTGAACATAGTCTTTGGGCAACACAGTTCAACTCTGGTTTGCTAACTCATAGCCATACATATACCGTAAGAGAGGGTAGGGAGGATTCTGGGTAGAGACTGCCGAGGCCAGGCGTCGGTGCCACTTTCTCCTGCTCTCCCACGAGCCTTTGGGAAGAGGCTGGAAGATGGAACTCAACCATGACAGAAATGTGGGCATTGTAGCACCAGCAGATGAGAATGGAGAACAATCCTTAAATCTGTAACAGGAAAAAAAAAAAACCCACACAATGTTAGACTACAGCTTTTCCAAGGAAGGGACAGACTACCATATCCCATGAGCACCCATCCAAACTGCGCTGGCTTCCAACCCCAAAGCAGTTTTCCAACAAGGGCTGGCAACCGAGGCCAGCTAGGTAATGAACTAAAGGACCAAAAAATGAGTTATGGCAGGTCCGTCACCTCTGAGCCCCAGGAGCTGGCATTGGGTTGTAGAGTTAAACCAGTTTTACAGTTCTGACCTTAGAGAGAGGATTAACAAATGAAAAGAGGAAGTAGGAGCAAGCAACATTCACCTCATGGCCACCAAAATTAGGTCTTTGTAAGCAAGAGAAAGTTACCTTAGTCTTGGAGAAAAAAACAAAAAAGCCTGACCTCCCTGGGCAGACAGGAAGCTTCACTCTCCTTCACAATCTAGCTTATAGAAAGTCCTCAGTACTAGAAACAAGAACAGTCAACCATGCCAGAAAAACTTCTGCATGAGGGAGAGAGAGAGAGAGAGAGAGAGAGAGAGAGAGAGAGGAGAGGATAATTAGCAAATAGAAGATGCGTATCTCGAAATCACAGAGATAACAATGGAGACAAAAGATGACTTTCCATACATTATTCACTAAGCCATCTGAGCAGCTATGACATTTTCATGAATATAAAAAGAAAGAGCAGGCAACCTTGAAAACAAAGCAAGTAGTAAAAGTGTTGATAAAGACAGGTTACTAAGGAAAGCAGAAAGACTGGACAACCTGAAGTTCCCAGGGTCAAGCCCCGAACACCACACCAGACCCTCAGACCTTACCACTGCACCAGAAACCTTTGCCTCTCCAGAACAGAGGCACGGAGAAGGCAGGTGTGTGCCAAGTAAGGAGTCATTTAGTTTGGCAGCACGGATGGTTCCAAGCAGCAAGACCAGTGGGAAACCCTGCAGGAGTGTGGGCTATGGGTTCCCCAGAGAGAAACTGAGGCTGTCTGGGGCTGGCAAGAAGTCGCTAAGTAGGCATGCAGAAAGAGAGGGAGTAGGTACAAGGCAGTTGACTGTCAAGCCTCAGCTGCCTTTATCTTTCTCTCGTTCTGATGAGCTAATCCCAGGAGAGCTTCCAAATACAACAGAAAACATCTGGCTGGATATTCGGAGTGTGGGAGCAAAGCTTTTTCCTGCAGCTGCTGTTCTCTGCAGGTAAGGAGCAAGGATCCCAGAGAGCCGCCGACCCACACAAGAGTGAGCCGCTCCTACTGGATGCTCTCAACTGCCTGCTCAAGCAGTCCCAATTCCGCAGGAGCCCTCTTCCAAGAACAAGCACCATAGCCAAAGGTAGACTTTAAAGAAGCCTGGTTTTGTTGACATTTATTGCGCATATACGTCCTTGAAGATTTATTCTGGGATGTCCGCTAGAGCTGGATAGTCAACACGAGTGACATTTGCACTATGGCATCGGTGAACACAGTAGTAGCACTGAAAAAGCCTTGATTATTAGAAAACTCGCCATGGCCAGTTCGATGGGATGCCATCACTTGGGGTACCCTGACAGTCTATTGAACAACTGTAAATACATCCCTGCCATGTTGGCATCTGCCTTTCCGAGGTAGGCCCGGTTACCTGCTCTGAACACTCAAAAAAAAAAAAAAAATCATAGACACCTAAAAACCATTTCTCTCAGATTCTCTTGAAAATTTGCCAACTTCTCATCAGCAGACTTGGAAGTTCCTTTGCTCAATACTTTCTACCTGGCAGTGGAACACAATCGTTTGCACTCGTGGATTAGGTGAGACTGCACAGAAATGTCTAAGAGAATGAGCCATAAAAAGCTCAGTTCAGAAACCCATGTAAGTGGCGCAAACCAGGCTGGGGGGAGGAGTCCCCCTCCGCTCCTAAAAAGCTGGAGACAAATCTGGACTCCATTCCACGGTTTTCCCAGAGCTAGGAAGGAAGGAACTAGTTCATAAATTCCATCAGGAGCTTGGGGATTTTTGATGTAATGAGTTTTACAGTTTCAGAGGAGAATGCTTTGCTAATAATTATGTAACAGTAATTAAATCTGAAAAAGGCTGTACTCTAACTATGTTGATTTATTGCAGCCCTACAAAGCACTCCTCCAGCGTGCGTTGGAGTGTGCGCTGCCTCCCTCCAGTTTTCTTTAAATTCGCACAGAGCCCTGGGTCACAGATGGTCTGGGATGCTATATTTTCCCCCATTAAATTCCTAATAATCTTTTTCTGAGGCTGAGTCATGGAAGCCTGGGGAGTTCTCATTTTAATTAGAAGGTTTAAGGAGCTAACTCTGTTTGAAATTTTCTCCTAGGAGGGAAGGGTGCAGGTGAGCCCATTCAGAAGAACAACACAGTGCTGGGGCCAGGACCACATTTCCATATTAGATTGCGGCTGGCTTGGCTCGACTCCTGCTTCCGAGGTTGATGATGCATTGTCTGAATCTGAGGAATCAACTTTGGAAAGCAGGACTTATTGGGGGGTTATCCTTTGGGGGGGAGACACAATTTTTACTTAGTTCCCATCCCTACTTTGCATAGAGAGTAATCGTTCAGAAATGTGAATTGTTATTTATTATCCCAAAAGAAGTTTAAGTCGCATCAATCCAAGCTGCTGAAACCAGGAAACTGATTTCGAGACCACTTGTTCCATGATTTTGTTTCTTTGACGCCATCAGATTTAATTTTTAATTCTCCCAAGTTCTAAGACAGCCCAGTATAATTCAGAATGAGCTTTTGGGTTCGATTTCAGTAGCAGAAAGCTGTGGGATGTCTGTGTGCAGACAAGACAAGATGTTTAGAATTATGCCTATAGTTTTTTGGGGTTCCAAGAAAAGCATTCCACTTGAGAGATAAGATCTCCTAGAGTTTACTAGTCGATCAAAACAGCTGTAAAAACCTGGTAGTAAGGGGAGGAGCCAGACCCACTTCCCTTAGTGTCATGTACGAGGAACGAAGTGGGGTTCTGGATCTCCCTGTCACAGGGCTGAGTCCTCTGGCTTTGCAAAATAATGGGCATTTCATGCTTTGAATGTAGTGCAACCCAGAGGAGTCAGAGTGACCCTGCCACCACCCCGGTCGCCCCCTGTAGCTTTAACACAGCGGCGGCGGGCGGCTCAGAACTGGCAGCAGCCACGCTTGTCAAACTACAGGCAAGGATAAGCGGGGCGCATGAAAGGCTTAAAAACTAGGTTTTGTAAATGCAGAAGAGTGGCATCTTAGCTCGTTAGCAAAAAGAATTCCCCTCTGCAGCCAAATGGGGCTCTGCTTTACGTCCATTCTATTGAGTTCTCGGGCCTCTTCAGGCTCGGCTAATTGAATCATTGCAGTTGAAGGAAAACACCCCCTACTCAGGTAAAAACTGATCTTCTGCTTTATCGTCATGATTTCCTTTTTTTTTTTTCATAGCACGAAGCTGTTTTATCCAGGGCAGGTTCATGTCTTTATAGCCATGATTGAAAATATTTTATAAATAAAAATGCTTAAAGTTTATATTCTCTGCCTGTGGAGTGTGATGTTTTAAATATATGTTTTCCAGTGCTGGATGTGTAGTCTGTGTTGTGTATAACAAAAATTAAATTGACAAAGGAAATAGAGTTCTCACGCTCTGTTCTGGGTTACATCAGAAGGTATGAAGAATGGAGAAGGAAAGGCATAAGCAGCTTAAGAATGCCTTGCTGGGGGGGGGGGGAAGTATTTTAAAGGCATTTAAGGATTTTTCAATCTGGAAGAATAAATTTCTCTCGGATACCTCTAGCCCAAGCTGATGTTTCTAGAATATGCTGGCTATAGCCATATGTTTAGCAATTCCATTTGTGAAATGTGTGGACAAGTGGCTGAGGGCTGCCAGACTGCCGCTTTCGAGCAGGCCTGCCTGCCTATGGGTACAGATGATCTGCGGGAACAGGGGACCCAGCACCTCTCCCCGCTTTGTTGCCTGGGAAATCCACACGTTCTTAGCTAAAGACCAGAGTTTACAGAGTGGAGGGCTTTACACAGTTCATTCACAAAATGGCTGGGCAGGAATGTCAGACGTGTAGGAAACAGCCAAATAAAAACGGGAGCGGATACACCGAGCCAGGACAACTTTCAAATTCTACATGTGCATATGAATTTTTAATTAAAGATAAAGAGAAACCTAACGGAGCTAAGGGAATCATCGACGGAGGGCGTTCAGGGCAGCGAGCCTGGGACCAAGTTCTTGAAGAGTTAAATAAGCAAAGATTCCGACTTCTGATTAATGGCCAGGGACATCCCAAGCTGCGCTGCTGCCTCAGCAGTGCACAGTTGGTACGGTGGGGGTAATATCTAATAACTAATCTTTGACACAAGAATTAAGTCATTTTGCAAGAAAGCAGATCATTAGAAGCCAAATTGAATTATAAGTAATACTATCTCTGTGGAGGATTGTAAATTAATTGGTTTTTAACAATAACATTTCTGTATTTTATTAAAGCAGCACAAGAATTGGGTGAAGAAACGAGTGTAGCAGATAAACAGGCCAGGTGCTGGCGATGTAAATGAAATCGATGACAGATGGCGCGGAGCACACTCGCTCACTGTGTGTGGAGAATGGATGGAGATAATCAAATTCCTTTGTGAATTGGCGACTTTCTTTACATCAAGAACTTTAGCACGGGTTCACTTATGCTTCTTCCCACCTCCTGGCCCTCTACATGCATGTGCCCGTGCGCACACACGCGCACACACACACACACACACACACACACCCCTCTCTTCATGGGCACATAATCCTAATTATAGCCTGTGCTTCTATCAGAAAGATGGGCTGTAACTCTATTTACATAACACCGCGCACAAATATCATTCCACCAAATCAACCTGTATACACTAAACAACAGATTTCTCTGGGAAGAACACCTCACTGAGGAAACAAACAACCTGTTTAGGTTAAAGACGCTCTGACGTTCGTTCACTAAGAGAAGAAAGGCTTAGCTTGAGGGGCCAGATCTCATGGAGGAGGAACCTTTGGGTTCATTTCGTGGATTTGATAGCAATGTCTTTAAAGATCAATAAGCATTTTCATTCCTTCTTCTTTCTCCTCTAAATACCCAGTGTTAAGCCTCAGTAGTCACGAAGAACCTGATTCAAATCCACAGCGAGTCACAGGTTCCTAAGGAGCTGATTTTTCTCCTCTCCATTCTTGTACCAAGGACACCACTTTACCATTCTACTTTCAGATAAAGGAAAAATGGCACTCACCTATTTTGAGAACACAAGCTCTCTTTCCACATGGACTAACAACAACCACAACAAAAATTAGAATTACTGGGATCCTAACACATGTTCATGTAGCAACTGAGAGTTAGACTATGCTCAAACCTGTACTTCCAGTCCTGAGCTGATGCCAGGGATGAAGTGATCCTCATCTTTTCTAGCATCTTCCTAACAATGGACCCTCCACAGGTGTGTGTGCATGACCTTCCAACATTGCTACATACAGTACAGCACTCCCAGCTCTCCTGCCCGGAGCTCACATGGAAAATGTCCCTTCTTGCGGTGCATCATGCCCATCTCTTCTTGCGGTGCATCATGCCCATCTCTTCTTGCGGTGCATCATGCCCATCTCTTCTTGTGGTGCATCATGCCCGTCCCTTCTTGCGGTGCATCATGCCCATCTGCGTTCTATGTGCTGTCATACAATTCATGAACCGGGCAAGGGGCTGGAGATTGAAACACACAAAGACTCACAGACAGAGACACAGGTCATCCTTGATGCCAAAATCCTTGAAAAAGGAATGGCCCCCTATTGTGTACCAGAGCCGTTTATATAGGGATCCTTAACTGATAGCCTCACCCCAGCCAAACCCCCCAGAAACCACGCCCCTGTCATTAGGAACTCCTGAGGGTCTTGTGCTCAGAGCAGCTGCAGGCTGTCTCAGAGCAGAGGAAAACAAGTGGTTTACAAGAAATTCAGGATCTGGGGGTTCACAGTTCCCAACACCTTCTCTGCCTCCTCAACAAAGACTTGGAGTTCTCAAGTCATCCTTGCTTCTAATAGCCAAAATTCGTTACCCGTAGACCTTGTTCCCAAACCAGTACCATTTCTGGGTCCCATGTTGGCATGGTGATGGACCACCTCACTGGACTGTTCCTCAGACCCTGTTTCTTGTATCTACAATTCTCCCACTTACCATCTGCCTCCACGCTGTTCTAGGGCTATCTTAACCTCAGTTCATAGCCAAGCACATTCAATTTTCCTTAGGTTCTCTTGGCACCATAGGATCCATGGGCTCAGTCCCGTGGTTTGCACAGTCCTGAGCTTGCCCAAAGTTAGTCCTCCATGATCTGCACAGACACCATGCATATGATTTCAGCTCCAGGGCTTCTAAAAACACAGTCCCTTTAGCAACAATGTCTCCAACCCTTCACCTTTGTGCTAATGTCATGAAGGATGTGCAAGCTTCCTTCCATGGGTAGATCTCACAGACCATGCTGAATATCTAGGTATTGTTGTGAACCTCTGTGGTCCCATGATCTCACTGGCCAATGTGTTCTCAGGTTGCTTTGTATGTGATAAACCAGTCTTCCCAGTTACACAAGGATGGATTTCCTTTTGTATGAAGACTGCGTGTTGGTCCTATGTGTGACTGCCCTCACTGGCAAACACCACTGATGCATGCGAACCCTGCTGCCAACTCTCTTATTGCACAGCAGGCCCTAAGCTGAAGCATGACCAGTCTCACTCCTCAGGAGTACTCCATGACTGGATCGCATCCCTTATCCCATGCTCTTCAGGTTACGCTCACATCGTGTTCTTCTTTCACAAGTGCCTGCTGGCTTTGACCACACATCTGACTGAGGGCCTTCTCTAAGGCAAGCCTCTTCTTATCTCACCTTAGCCCTGGGACCCTCACCTTTGAATCAACCCATTCATTCTCCTTTCAACGATCTTCTTAGTTGATCTGTCCCCATGGGGCTAAGCCACACCATCAGTATCTGGTTCATATAGGTTGACTGATGTGTTATCTATACGGAAATATATTTGTTTGTGCATATATATATATGTGTATATATATATATGTACATATGTGTGTGTGTGTGTATCACCATGAATCTACTTCAGAATACAACTTTCTTGTTTTTGCATCTGTATAGATACACATGCACATAGACATATATAGGTAGAGAGAGATAAAGATATACCTACCAGAAAACCTCCATGGACCCAGCTCCAAACTGGACTCTGAAAAGCTAAAGGATATTTGCCTGGCAGGACTCCGTGCTGAAAAGGACTGGAGTCTGGTCTGGTCCTGCTAATGTTGTGTCAATTTCTCCAGAGGGAATAGTGTGCTTTTGGACTGTTTCTGATTTCCTATTAGATGGCATTTAAGGAAGTATATTATATCCTGAACCTAAAAGGATCAGCTCTTTAATAAACTAAATTGACCTTTCTGGTTTTTAGCCCATGGGAACTGGGGTCTTCCTCCTTGCTTTGAAGCCCCCCTTTCTGACCAGACAACAAACTGATTTTCTGTCTGTTTTGTTTGGCTTTTTTACATGACAACCACATATACAGCTGAGCATAATGACCAAAAGTCACACTCCTGGGCCCCTGGGTATGGCCAGATGAGACCATAGATACAATTTGTTGAATTAGTGAGGTACCTCCTGTTCTGCCTGGTGTGTGCTCTTGGCAGGGCATGAGGTCACGAGAGTCCCAGGCAGTGGCAACCAACCTACTCACTGCCCAGTCCTGAGGCCAGACTAAGAACCTTTAATTCTCATATTCCTAACTGAGAACTATGCAGTTTTCAACGAAAGGCCTTTTATTGCCAAAGCTGTAAGCTACAAGTAATCAATTATCAGAAAAACTTTACCTACCCAGAATTCTGAATTGATCAGGTGCATCCTTCTAAACATTGACAACCTTGTAACCCACAGGTGGCTTAAACCCAAAGGATGTTTTTAGCATGGCCAAGCCTCAAGCATATTCGAAATGAAAGCTAGGTTAGTAAATACTGCCTGTCTGGGCTGTGAATGAGCCACTAACACGCTGGGAAATACAGGCATGATTCCCCTCTTCTCCACCTAAATCACCTCTCTTGCTATGACGCAGAGCCCAGATTTGGATGTACTGCAGCAGCAAGGCTCTGTCTTAGCACCTTGAACCGTTCTTGAAGATTGAGTTTATTTGAAGCCCTTAGCTTTCCTCCCTCTCCAGCAATTTTGGCCTCTCTTTTGCCCAGGAGGGATTCTATGATGGAGTTCCAAAGCCTCGCCTTGCTAGGGCATGTGTAAGCAGCTGCTGCTCCCCCCTGCTCAGAACTGGCTGCAGCTGCCACAGTGCCCCAGAAGGACATTCGAATGGAGTGTGTTCCCGTAATTGCCTTGGCCCCCTGATTGAATTTATGCTCTATTTTAAAGTAACATTTTGTTGCATTTGCACTACTGAAATTACCAGGTTCCAGTAAACTCTAATCTCAAATCAATGTCCCCCCAAAGAAAACAGGCGTGAACTTCATCACCAACAGCAAATTCAATTTTCACGTTACCTACTGACAGAGGGGCTTGTGCCAGCAGCACTTGCAGATCCCTGGAAAGTTCGCCAAACAGGAAGAAAGTACAAATCTTCGCCTTTAATGCCTCTTACTTTCGTTTTCTGTTTAACCACTGCTCTTCACCTGTAGGTGAAAACTCACCTTTACCGATGTTGTTCCCTTGGGAAATCACGTGGGATGGGTACACAAAGGTATTCCTGGCTGGACGCCTCTTACGGTGCTGGTAGAAATGAAGAATGCTTCAAGACAAGCTATCTGTCAGTGCCTCAAATAAACAACCCACCAATTCTGCTCTTAGGTGTTACTGCTCCCGAAGACTTGAAAAGAGGCCTAGGAAGAAGTCTAGGGCAGGGTTCACAGCAGGGCTGTGCTGAATGGCTGGAGAGTAGAAATGAGACAGACCTCTCAACAGAGCAACAATGTGGTGGTGCCTAGAAGGGAATATTACTCAGCCTTGCTGCAGCACGGATGAATTTGGGAAATAGATACAGTGAGATGCGGCACACACAGAGGACTGGGATTTCACTTCCTATGAATATGAAGATTCGTAGGAACAAGAAAATGAGAGGTCTCCAGGTTTTAAGGGCTAAGAGTGTGTAGTTGTTGTTAGTATGTTCAGAGTTTCTGTCTAAGATGATGAAGTTCGAGAAATAGAAGCTTGCAGCCGACGGCCACTTAATGTGAATATGCTGCTCGTGATGCTGCTAATCTCAGGCCTGACAGCAGTTAACACAGCGATCTAGTACGTGTCTTATCACAATAAAAAGACGTTCCCAAACAATGCAGACTCAGGTTTGTGTTCACTGTAACATGAACTCTAGCAAACTTGAGAATCAAGACAATAAGGGCTTCGTCTCTGATTTTCTGCAGTCCTTGCAATGCTGAAATGAAGTCTTTCACTCTATATGAAAGAAATACTTAAACTGTATCTCTTTCTTAATTAATTAGTTTATTTCTTTATTTTACATCCCAATCACAGTCATTGCCCATCTGCCCCATCCCCATCCCCAATCAACTCTTCCGTTTCTGTTCTGTGTCTATTACATACAGGCAAAAAGAGGAAGGAAAAAACATTTGATTACTTCTTTAAAAGTTTTAGTGTGTTTACGTGTGTGTGTGTGTGTGTGTGTGTGTGTGTATGCAGTGTACACATCTACAGTGTACACATAGGGAGCTTGAGTTTCAGAGCCTCCTGACTGGACCTTCCATTTTCATGTAGGAGAGCTAGGATTACAGATTCTTGCCTGCCTTGTCCTTTATTTGAGTTCCCATGAGTGCTCTTCAGACCCCCATTTGAAATGATTTCTATCAGTGAACACACACTCGGCCCACTGCCCTACAGGGAAGAGTGTGCTCAGACTGAGTTCATTCCTGAAGTTTGGGAGCAGAATTGTAACGATTAAGAAAGTCCGGAACTACCACAGGCATATAGCAATAATACTGGTTCTGTAGGGCAAGTCCTTTGTATTTGCTTTAGATTAAATCTTTTTACAGTTATATTGTCCATATTTGGTTCACTTAAGGTCTTTAGCTTCTGCCTATAGCACCATGGTTCTCAAATTGCTTCCACTGGCTCCTTGGAGGACTAGTTAAAAACAGACCCCACTGAGCCCTTTCTTGCTTAGATGTGGAATGGGGTTTGCAGAAACAGCAATTCTAACCAGCTTCCAGGTAGCTGCTGGCACAGTTGGCCCAGCGACCACAACCTCCACCTTAGACACATAACCAAAGAAAAGTAATACTGAGATCGAAGATAGGAAGGTATCTGGAATCAAATATGAGTGTGTGTGTGTGTGTGTGTGTGTGTGTGTGTGTGTGTGTGACAGAAAGGACAATGTGAATTTCATCCTTTGGGGAGATGAACGTTAAAATCATATCAAGGAAAGCAATCATTATATTCTGCTCTGAGTGTTTGCTGTTCTTTCTTCTGAAGCATCATTTTGATACGGTGCATGATTGTGCTCACAAGCACCAGAAACCCTTGAGTTCCATCACCAGGCAAAGAGCCAGAAAGCAGCCCCCAGCTCCCACCCACCTGTGGCTTTCCGGTTCTGCCGCCTGTCGCTCATTACATGGCCACTGTCACATCACATCCCCACTTTTTTTTCACACTTGAGAGGTTTAAACAAGTGCCTTCATACTGCCCATCGCTTCCAGTGCTGTCTCCAGACAGGATTTCCATCTGTGTGTGTTTCTCAGAAATGTTTGCACTGTTCTCTGAATCCCAAATTCTAAGGAAAAGTCAGTGTGAGAATCAGAAAACCTGGGAGGAGGTATTATAGTTAGTACCCGTAATTAGTTCTTCAAGAACAACACCTAACAACAAAGCTAGAGTTGATATCAGTTGGTGTGAACTCCTGAAGTCAGGGAGAAGGCCAATGAGGGAAGGAGTAGGAATCAGAGGAGGACCTGCACTAGATACCAGCAGCCTCCCAGAGAAGCATCTGGGCCAGCCTCCATCAGGGATTGCCTAGCGGTCCTGTTACTCTCGGCAGTACAGACCCCAGTGTGTTGTTCTCAATGATAAGTACACAGTGGGGCTTTTTGCACAGCTCTGTGAACTGACTTGCTGGGGCAGTGATGGAATGAAGAAAAGACAGGCACCCAGAGACACAATGACAGAAAAGCTGAGATTGGATGGAACAGACTGATGGACAAGTCACAGTACCGTAGAAGCACAGAGTATTAGACACAATTGAATGGGGAAGAAGGGCTGTTGCATCCACCTGAGCAAGGAGGCAGGTTTAGCTAATTACTGTAGGCATAGACTCTGAATGGGGTGCAGTCTTCCCCCATAAACATCTGGGGCAAGAAAGTTACAGTGCACATTTTCTGCTCACTCTGTCAACATGGATGTCATGTCCACCTACACACAGACAAGAGGAGGACTTTGCCATCCCTCTGAGACTCATCGCGAGTGGGAGATGATTTGCCACTCTGATGGACCTGAGAGACTGAGATCCTTGACAAAGCCTTACCCATATCAAACAATGCATATCCACTCGAGTCTTCACTCACTTGCTGTAGCACACTATTGAGTTCACACATAGAGTTCATGTCCAGTGTGCTTCCTGTAAGTTCTCTGCTCCTGCAAAGTATCCCACGTTTTTACTGTAAAATAAAGCCTTAGTGGTCAGTGGCCTCATGTGATTGCATGAGAGGCTGTTGCCTTGCGAGGAGATCTGAATTTTCATTATTTGACTTACTGATTTCTATAAGCTGTAGTTTTTGCAAGCACTATTCAACTTAATGTATTTCATTCTTCAAACATGAACTTTGGCTATCCAAATAATGGAGTGTAAAGATTGCTAGAAGTATGTTTAAAATAAACATAATTTTGAAACTTCTAAGAATTCCTGAGAATAAGATTTATTCTTATTCAGGAATCTCAAAAAGGAACATGCCAGAAAAACTTTGTTTTTTTCCCTCGCTGTATATGATAATTCTTAGATGTATCATTGTTGCTTAATAAGCACACTTTCTTTTCACTACAGTCTAATATTCTAATGATCAGCATGCTACAATTGATATGTCCAGATACAGTGGCTCTCTGGGATTTCTTTAAACTTTTGCTTAAAATTAACTGTCCTGATATAAACCACTTTCCTGGTGGATGTTCTTGTTGTCCTTGCACAATAGAGATTTATCTAGGGAACAGCACTTCAATACCATGCAGATGTACTTCTGGAGTGTCTACGAATTTCATCTTGTTTCCATTATGTAAGAGGGTTCTGCTCTGCATCTTCTCTGACACTGAGGCTGCTCAGCATGGCATCTTCCCTGATTCCATCAAGCTAGCCAAGGCGTCACACTGTGATACCCATCTCCCCAGCTACTAACGAGGCCAGGCATCTTTTCATATCACTGTTCCTCGCTGTCCCTTTTGTGTACATTTCCTTTTGTCATAAAGAATCTAAGTTATTCTTCCATTTTGGGTGGGTTATAGCAGAGCATCCCCACCCACCGCCATACACCACACCACTTTATGAGCTATGTGTCTTTACATTTATAATTGCTTTCCCACGTTATTGTGCTTGAAAAAGCGTTTCTGGGGCTGGAGAGATGCTCAGTGAGTAAGCAGCTTGCTGGGTAAGCACAGAACCTGAGTCTGGATCCCCAGCATCCACACCACCCAGTTACCAGGCATGGTGGTGAATGCCTGTGGCCCCATTGCTGAAGGGTGGAGACAGGAGGATCCCAAGGTCTCACGGACCAGCTAGTTAGCTGAAACAGTAAACTCTAGGCAGAGAGAGCTCATGACTCAAGCAATATGGTGAAGAAGCAATTGAGGAACTGTATCCCAATGTCAATTTCTGACTTCTACATATACCTACAACATATCTGTGCACAGGAGAGAGTGTGTGTATGTGTGTGTACAAATAAAATAAAATAATTTATTTTAATTTAAGTCCTATGCTTTTCTGCATGTTAATTTTTTTCTAACTAGAAATTAGAAAGATTTAAACTTAGATATTTTCCTCTAAGGCTTTATTGCTCTGCCTTTAATATATAACTTTAGCAATGGTCTTTGTACATGGTGTGATGTCATATTTATCTTCATTTATCTCCCTGTGGAAAAATAATCCCACTTCACTAAATAGTCTCTACTTAAAAACTTTCAAATGGTCCTCTGCCATGTATCAAATGCCCATGTACAGGAACCCACCTTTCTCTGGGTCCTGTCTTAGATCATCATTTTGTCCAACTGATCTTGGGAAGATCTTTACCTTTTTATTTATGTGTGCTTAACATATTTGTTTTGTTTATTTGGTCTTGAAATCACTACAACACTCATGTGAAAGACCCTGAGCAGAGACCTAGAAAGGCTGGTCTATACCATGTGCACCGGTGCAGCTGGTTAGACCTAGATGAGCTGGTCTGCACCATGTGCACCAGTGCAGCTGATCAGACCTAGATGAGCTGGTCTACACCATGTGCACCAGCACAGCTGGTCAGCATCTGGAGCCTGCAGGAGCTGTGGTGGAACAGACATTTACTGCTGTAGGTTCTGTTAGGGAAGAGGGGGGACTTATAATACAACAATAGACAACTACTGCAAACATTATGAAATAAGAGAATGGAAAAGAACATCTCAGAGACATTTTGAAATATCACAGTGTCAGTTACTGCCTTCACTAGGGAGTTGGTGAAGCCATCCCTTAATTCGGGAGTGAACCTATTTCATAGGAAAAGAATCTTTATCTGATGAGAGATGCTCCATAAAAATTAGGAAATGCTGGCCTTTGATTACACAAGAAAACATACCTGTTGGCTAGTCATTAAATCAATAAGCCTCTCTAAGCCACCCACAATCTGAGTAGTAATGGTTTAGATGAAGGGGTGAAAATAACATGATTAAAAGCTAGCCATTGCCGCTTGTTGAAGGGGTCTAGCTGCAGCCCTTGTTGAAGGGGACTAGCCCATGATGCTTGTTGAAGGGGACTAGCTGCAGCCCCTTGTTAAAGAGGACTCTATCAAGCACCCACTACTCACTGAGATGAGGCCAGGCCGAGAGTCTATCAAGCGTCCCCTACTCACTGATATGACGCCAGGCAGGTTTCAAGTTTTATTCTTCAGACCATCTGGATCACTCACTCAGAAACTCCAAATGGACAGCACAGCTTCTAAAATTCAGTTAGCTTACTTCCAGAAATTCATTTATGCAATACGAGGAGTGATGTGGGAGTGTCATATATCAATCTGTTGATTTCATTGGTTAAGCAATAAAGAAACTGCTTAGCTGGCCCTCATAGGTTAAAACATAGGTGGGAGGAGTAAACAGAACAGAATGCTGGGAGGAAGAGGAAGTGAGCTCAGACTGACAGCTCTGCTCTCTGGAGCAGAGACGCCATGCTCCCTGCTCCCAGGCAGACACACATGATGAAGCTCCAACCCAGGATGGATGTAGGCTAGAATCTTCCCGGTAAGATCGGTGCTCACAGATTATTAGAGATGGGTTGATCGGGATATCAGAATTAGCCAGTAAGGGCTAGAGCTAAAGGGCCAAGCAGTGTTTAAATGAATACAATTTGTGTGTTGTTATTTCGGGCATAAGCTAGCCGGTGGCGGGAGCTGGGTGGCAGAATGCAGCCCCACAGCTCCCACTACAGAGGAGCTGCAATTAAACACTCACATCTGGCGGGGTCTGTGGAAAGTGGGGGCGTGAACACAGATGTTGAGGAATCGTTCTCCCACCTTCCTTTAAAGGATCCACGAAGAGCCAGCAGGATACCTTGGTTCAGGTGCTTCTGCAGGTGCTTGCCATACAAGCCTGGCGGCCTGAGCTCGAGGCCCTGACCTGGTGGAAGGAGAGGACTGACTCTGGCCAGTTCCCTCCTGACCTGTCAGTTTGCCTGACCAACTGTGGCACACACACAAACACCATACGCAAACATAATAAGAAGAATGCAATTGGCCTGGAGTGATGGCCCAGAGATCAGCAGCCCTGAGTGCTCTCCAGAGGACCCAGGTTTCAAATCCCAGCACCTACTGATGCTCTCAAGCCTCCATTACTCCAGTTCCAGGGGATCTTATGCCCTCTCTGGCCTCCTTGGGCACTGTACACACTGGTGCACAGACATACATGCAGGCAAACAGATTCATACACATAAAATAAATCAATAAATCTTTGTTCAAAGGAGGACAGAATGGCTTTTGGCAGCCTGTTCCCCATGCTGGATCACCTGGCCCCACCTCGACATAAGTGAAGGAGCTCAGTCCTGCCTCAACTTGGTGCATCATGTTTTGTGCATGCCAGTAGGAGGCCTGTCCCTTTCTGAATGGAGATGGAGGAGGAGTGGATGGAGAGACAGGGTGAATGCAAAAGGGGAGGGGATGAGAGTAGAGGAGAGAAGGGAAACTGGTTGGTATGTAAAATGGTATTTAAATAAGAATAAATAAATAGAATACTATGTCATATTTTAAAAATATTTTAAAATAAAACAAAAAATTAAATCCAAGAAAAGGGGCACAGGAAAGAGAGCTAAGTGGTTAAGAGCGTTGGCTGCTCTTTCAGAGGACCTGGGTTCGATTCTCAGCAACCACATACATGTTGGCTCACAACCATCTAAAACATTGGTTCTATGGGATCTGACACCCCCTTCTGGCTTCTGTGCATTTCAGGCATGAGTGTGGTACACATGCAGGCAAAACACTCATAAACAACAAATAAGAATGAATATATGGTGTGGGAGGTCCTTCTGTCTATGTGTTGCTTTTATTGGTTAATGAATAAAGAAGCTGCCTTGGCCTATAACATGGGAGGAGGAAGGCGGAGTCAGCGAGAAGCCATAGAGCCGCCAGAGACAGATGCTGGGAATTTTACCCAGTAAGCCACAGCCACATGGCAATAAACAGATTAATAGAAATTGGTTAAATTAATATAAGAGTTAGCCAATAAGAAACTAGAGCTAATGAGCCAAGCAGTGATTTAATTAACACAGTTTCTGTGTGATTATTCTGGGTCTAAGCTAGCTGGGTGGCTGGGAACCAACAAGCAACCTTTCTCCAACAAATAAATATTTTAATTACTAAAATATCCATGAAGATATACAAGTAAGAGAATGTTTGCAGCCGTGGCTAACTTATTGAGCATGCACTGTGTGCCAGGGGCTGTATTGTATTTAACAGAGTAAGGAAATAAGCCAGGCATGGTCCTGTCCACACTAGGTTCACCTTGTGGTAGAAACTGTGCACAGTCTATTGTAAGCATTTAAAATGACATGAACTTTGAGAAAGGGAAGACTGGAGTATTCCTAAGATCGAAGTTGAGCTTTTATTGAGACCTGAAGAACAGAGAAAAAAATCAAGCTGCTGCTGGAGGCTACAGCATTACCACCTACCTTGAGATGACAAAACTGGCTTAGAAGGTCAGAGAGCCGCCCGGTGTGATAGGACAGTTGGAAGGTGGAGAGGAGGAGACTGGCTAGGGCAGCGGGCTGGACCTGCAGCCAACGGGCTTGTTCTGCTATGGGAGGACCCTTCTCTATATGCTGTGAGTGTGTGCTGCTCTCATTAGCAGATAATAAATGCTGGTTTGGTCTATAGCCAAGCAGAATACGGCTAGGTGGGAAAGCCAAATGCAGATACAGGGAGAAGGAGGGCGTTGTCTGGAGACATGATCCAGTCACCTGCAGGACACGATGTCAGAGAATAGAAATGGGTTAATTTAAATGTATTCGCTAGTCAGTAATAAGCCTGAAATATAGGCCAAACACATTTTGTAATTGATATTAAGCCTCTGAGTGATTATGTAGAAGTGGTTGTAGGTTCCGGTGGGGACAGAGAAACCTCCGATTACAGTGTTCCCCTGTGGTGGAGTGGCGAGTCCCTGCAGGGCTGCAAGCAGCATGGCTGACCTGACTCTCGCGATGATTGGTCACTGGAGTTCCTGAACCGGAAAGACAGAAGATGAGCCCAGTCAGCAGCCGACCTGACCGGCTATCCCTGAAGCCTACCTGACGGGCTATCCCTGCGTCTGTGTCACACACACCTCGTGATCGCTGGCTTCCTGCTCTGCTTCCTGCTCTTTGCTTTCACACTCCGCAAGTTCGCAGAACTCATCTTCCAGCGTGCTACTTTGATTTTTCTGAAGCACCCAATTTCCCGGCCCCATTACATTTTACAGCCTCGCAATGGATCCTTTCATCTCAAAACCACATTTTCTTCACGTCTGTTTTGCGGCATTTCATTGTCATGAGATATCTTTTATCTTTTCTAAACAATTTCATTGTTTCCTTTCTTTATTTACAAAAGTCAAGATATGTTCACTTTTGATAAAAAAAGGAAGGTCTATAGAGGCAAAGGAAGGAAACAAAACTCTCTCTTTATTGCATGCTGCAAAGACAGCCCGCTGGAGCATATGCAGCTTCTGGTGCTGGGCTCTCTTCTAACCTACTTTCTCTCGGGTAGAGCACACCACAAAACCTTCTAAATGAATGTTCAAATTCAACACCTTGTGTTTTGTATTTCATTCATTTTCTGAGAATTTCATATAGGAGTACTGTATTGACATAATTTCACCTTTCCCCCAAACTCCTCCCACATGCCCCTAGTCCCTCTCAAATTCAAGGTCTTCTTTTTCTTTGTTATCGTCACAAACACACACACAGACACACACACACACACACACACACACACGAATATATAGGTGTAATTTTTCTGAGTTCACTTAGCATTGCTTATATATAGATGTTTAAGGTTGCCCAATTAGGATTTGACCACATATCAGAGGACCCAACCCCAGAGTAGACTGGTTCTCCCCCTCTCAGTAAATCATCAATTGCCCATAAACATAGGTGTGGGCTCCGTGAGCCCTCCCCAATCCACCCTGGCAGGTGTGGATCCTTTCTCAGGTCTTGCTAGGCAACAATACTCTTGAGATTTCCTGCGTGCAGGTTCATGTGTGGGGGGCATACTGTCCTCTCTAGAGCTGTTCTCCTTTACTGCCTGTGCCTGAAAGGTGGCACAGTTCCAGAAATGTGATGCTTGCCCTTTCTTATAAAACTTGTATTGCCATGGTATTTCAGTAAATGGTTACGTTCTTTCTTTCTTCTGGGGGAGATGAACATGTGCTGGGAAGCATGTGGAGCTCAGAAGCCAGCCTGTGGGAGTCGGTTCTCTTCACCATGTGGCTTCTGGCGATGGAATTCCGGTCTTTGGGCTTGGCAGAGGACTCCTTCACTCACTGAGTCATCTTGCCAGCCCTCAAAGTTGATTTTAAATAGTTTGTCTTATAAAACATTTTAATTGGCCCTAAAGAGGGTAATCTAGCTGAACCCAAAAGTATCCGCCACGTAAGTGTAGAAATTCCAGACATTTTATTGTATGTGCTTCAGTCCTTTTAAGTAAGATGTTCTTACTTACCAAAATTCCTCCAGAAAACTTTAAACTTGACATTTAGTAGCTGTACATCTTTATGCAATGCAGGGTGATGACTGGGTGGAAATTCATCATACAAGACACATATTCAGTGTGTACAGTACACTGAAAAGTACAAGAGAATGGGCACTTGATTTTTGTTGAACACTTATCATTGCTTTGTCTTAGGAAGCTGCAGATTTCTCTCTTCTTTCTCTTTAGGGGCATGGTGGAAACTCCAATCATTCCACTGTGCGTGCAATGTTAGGTTCATTTCTCCTGTGCACACTGCCCTGGAACCCCATACTCAGCCTCACCCATACCTTTTCTTCTTTTATATCCTCCAGTGGTCACGAGTCTTCTGCTTCTCCAAGACCAGTTTGCCGGCTTCCACATGAGTAAGAACATGTAGTGTTTGTCGTCCCATGACTCCCTTACCTTGTTTCACATAATATTCTCCAATTCTATCCTTGATACAAGTGACAGAATTCTCTTTTTTTTAAAATAAAACTTTATCATCTATATATGCATGAATTTCTTTGTTCACCTACCAGTGGGCACCTCAGTTGATTCCATGCCTTGACCTTTTGTCAACTAAATATAATAGTCATGAGGGAGTTGATCTATGCTCCTGGCTTCAAGGACCACTTCAGGTAAATGATGTGGGTCATGGACCTGAATCTCTAGCTCAGTCCTCACTTGGGTCCACACTAACATATCCATCTTGCTCTCTTAAGGCAGTGGTCCACAGATGCTGACGCCTATTGGAATTGTCTGGGAGTTTGCTGGGTCCTGCCCCCAGGATTCTTCATTCAACCCCTGAGATGGAACCCAAGGACATGCTTTTCTGACTGAAGCCTGGGTGATGTTGATGGTTCTCTGGGACCAGAATTTGAGAACTAGTCGACTTTTAGACACCTCCCAGGGCAGTAACCATCCTTGTCACCTCCTGCGTCTTTTACCTTTAGTCCTTCCTGCCAATAGCATATGCCTACTTCCTACAGCAACAACAGAGCATTGTCACTATCCTCAGAAGTCACCTTGTAACCTATTGCCATAGATACGCATTTACCAAACTGATCAGAAATCATAGAACAGCTTTACAGTATTGTGTTTATTTACATCACCTGACTTCCTCATCCACATTGCTGTTATCTTGTGATGCTTGCCGATCCCACTCTCAAATGGCCCGAGTTTCTTGTAAGGCATGCCTGCTCTCTCCACACCAGCTCTGAGACCAGCAGCTTCCTCGGTGCCTATGTGTGTTTTTAACTCATCCTTATAAGCAAGCCTCAGAAAGGGCTATATGTCACCTCTTTTGGCAATTCCCCCGACAGTTTTTCCCCCATCTTTCTCTTGATATAACCAGGATGGTATCAGCTTGCTCATTTGAAATGAAAACTTGACCCTCTCCTTAACTTACAAAAGAAAAATCAGCAACCAGATTCTCAAATGCCACCTGTATTAATTACTATTTCATAGCTAGGGCAAAACTATCCATGTAAAACAGCTTAGAATAAAAAGGTTTTGTTTCTTGTGCCCAGGCAGAGCTTCATGGCAACAGGGCATGAAGTGAGATCTTTTGGGGTGGGGCGATCCACCATTAGTCTGGGCCACCCCTGGTAGAAGTCTTTATAAAGGACTTCAAAGCTTTCTCTTTCTGCCTGCTTGCTGACAAGGTCATTCCTTCGCTGGCATTCGAGCCTGGCACTTCCTCAGGATTCCAGCATAGATTAAAGACCAGCTAAGACATCTAGCCTCATGGACTGAACAACTACTGAATTCCAGAGCTTTCCATTGGAAGACTGTCATTGCTGGACTATCTGGACAACCTGTGAGCCTAACAATAATTAAATTCTTCTTGAGAACCTGAGGGGTACATCAATAATCTGGAAAACAGCAAGACAGTGGTAAGTTCAGTTCGTTTATGTTGCTGTACCAGAATTCCTGAGGGTGGGTCTCTACAGAGAAAGTGATCTCTCCGTCTCCAGAGTCTCAAAAGCTTCAAATTTCAGAACTGTTACATCTGGTCAGTTTCTGATAAAGAGATCGTGTGGCCTTCAGTTCACAGAAATTGGAAGAGCAAGTAGGTGTGTGTAGGAAGAAAGAACAAGGAGTCAAAGGCCAAGACAGCTGACCCACAAGAAAATTACGTCCTATGAGAGCAGACACCTTGCATCAGAATACACCTGCCAACAATGCTTCCTTGAAGATCATGTTCCCACACATAAACTCCAGGGAATGGGTTCAAACCACGGCAACACTGAAACTACAAGTCCATATTCTACAAATCACTGGAAAGAGTGTAAGTAGACATCAAATAAAGGTAAGTGCACACATTACAAAACCACTGTTCTTGTTATTTGTGTGGATATGTAGATGAATGTTGTGTGTGTGTGTGTGTGGTGTATGTATGTTAGTGTGTGTGTATGTGGAGCAGAAGAGGTCCACATGAGCACAGAGCAAGCACTCTTACATACTGAGTCATCTTTAAATATTTATTTTTTAATTTTTGAAGATATATTTAATAGTGTTTCAAAAAGCATTTCTATATTCTGATTGTTCAAAAGCAAAGTTAAATTATAATATGTTTGCCATAAAACTACTCTAGCCAAGTAGCCCTGCTACTATAGGTTACTGCTGAATTTCAAAGTTGATTAGAATCAACTAAGGCAGGGTGAGCAAAACAGAACTATATTCTTACGTTGACTTCACATTTTGATATATAGTTTACTATGAATTTTTGCATTAATTTTGATTAATTTTAACTTGACCGATCTTTTGAAAAATAATGAAAATATCTAACAAAATAGTAACAGCGCACACATTTTTATTGATATATAAGCTGTGTGAGCTCTGATGGGCAAAGCACAGATATGAAAACCAACAAAAGGGCTTCCACACCCAAGATCCGTTACCGTCTACGCAGCTTGGAATTTGTGCCTCCGTCTACGCAGCAGCCATGCCGCCGCACACCATTGTCTACTTCCCAGTTCGAGGGCGCTGTGAGGCCATGCGCATACTACTGGCTGACCAGGACCAGAGCTGGAAGGAGGAGGTGGTGTCCATAGATACTTGGATGAAAGGCATGCTCAAGTCCACCTGTCTGTATGGGCAGCTCCCCAAGTTTCAGGATGGAGACCTTACCCTGTACCAATCTAATGCCATCTTGAGGCACTTGGGCCGATCCCTTGGGCTTTATGGAAAAGATCAGAAGGAGGCTGCCTGGTGGATATGGTGAATGACGGGGTGGAAGACCTTCGCCTGAAATACATCACCCTTATCTACACCAAATATGAGGAAGGGAAGGATAACTATGTGAAGGCCCTGCCTGGACACCTGAAATCTTTCGAGACCCTGCTGTCCCAGAACCAAGGAGGCAAAGCCTTCATCGTGGGTGACCAGATCTCCTTCGCCGATTACAACTTGCTAGATCTGCTGCTGATCCACCAGGTCCTGGCCCCTGGCTGCCTGGACAACTTCCCCCTGCTCAGTGCCTTTGTGGCACGCCTCAGTGCCCGGCCCAAGATCAAGGCCTTCCTGTCCTCCCCTGACCATTTGAACCATCCCATCAATGGCAATGGCAAGCAGTAATGTAGGGAGAGACCGGAGCTGCCTGTCCTTCTTTCCCCAGCACTAATAAAGTTTGTAAGACAGAAAAAAAAAAAAAGAAAAAGGAAAGTTGAGAAATACAAGTATAGGAAAAAAAAACCAAAAGATCAAACAAGCAGAATATTTCCAATGGCAAAACAGATTTTAGTACTTTTATATTTTTCATTATTTCTTTTAAAGCCTTCTTCTCCATCAAGGAGATAAAGAGATGCAAAGCAATCCACAAACGAACATAGACGAAAGATGAGGAAACTTAAGGGTATCAGTTAGTTTCTCTCTGTTAAAATAAAAGTAGTTCTCTTGGTCTCGAAAGGCCCTGGACAACCTCCAAGAAATAAATTAATGGTTGAGCTTCTGTACAGCCTAATGCTGCCCAGGTGGGGTGATGCCCTTTTCAGGACCCTGGCCTCCCGCATGGCCACCTTCACCCAGCTGACCTAGCTAGTTCCTCTTAAGGCAGCACCTCGGGGAGGATTCTCTTGGACCCCTCAATGCGATGAACCATGCTGATGTCCTCACAAGCTAAACGTGTTCTGGGCTTTGGAAACGGTGAGCCTGTAGCTTTCCCTACAGACCGCAGGCCCCATGGAGATGGTGGCTGTGCCGCACAGTGTTTAACTGGCAGCGGTGACGCTCCTGCCATGTGATAAGTTCTTCGTTGCTGACTGATGCCAGTGAGAGTCTCATCGCAGTTTTTCATGCTTTCTCTTCTATTTCTACATCTCTGAGAAGTGTCATTATAGCAACGTCAGCATCAGATTATAGCTGACAGATCAAATGACCTCCGTGACTTCTTCTTAAACGATTCTTTTTGGAAACTGCCATAGTTAGAGTCAGCTTGTCCAGTCAAAGCCAAGCAAACAGAAAGGACAGTGGGCACTGTGAATGCGATGGCATTGTGGGTCTATCCTCATCTGGGAATGGACCCTGTCATCTGCCTTTGTTGTTTACTATCCTGCTGGCCAAGAGGTCTTCTCCCCTATTGTGGTAGTCGGCCCCAGGGCGTATGTGTGGCACCCTGTTACCTGATATAATTTGAAGGTTTTCATTAGTCTCAAGATAGTGAAGTAGACCCAAGGTGTCCAGCAACCATCTCTTCCCACACAGCATGCAAAAACAGCACAGAAGGCATAAGCTTGGGGAAGTGTCATCTCAAGAGAGCCCTCACCTTCACATTTTGCTTAGAGAGTTTCTTCATGGCTGCCTATCCTAGTAATATCCTGTTTCTCACCTCACACAATTGTTCGCCTCATTCACATGTCAAAACAATCCTAGCGCTGGAGTCTAAGCGTGGCCTCTAACAGTCTATATGTAGCCATCAGAGGAAGCTGGCACGTTCCACCTTTACCACCTAAAGTCTGGTTTCCAGAGAGCTACGGCGGTTCTGAGGTCTGAAGGCAGGCATGCTGTCTTAATAATGGAGATTCTGTAACTCAATTAGCCCGGGAGAAAAGCAATAAAGGAGAGGCAGCTGTCTGGCAAGCCTGAGCATCCTGCCTTAGGATGCCTCCCGTAATGAAAGCAGGGAAGGGGAAGGTAGCAGAATTTGATGGTTCTCTGTTTCTTTCCTGTCTACCACTCATTTGATTCTCATATAAAATATCTCAATCATCAATAACATCAGGCTCCATCACTCTACCCCACCTTGAGTCCTTCAGAAGAATTACACACCACCGTGAACTTTCCCCAAGGTTTAGTTTCCAAAACCAGCATTTGGAGTCACAATTGCTTATAAGTAAAATTATCCTGGAAAAATCAAAATGACCCTGAAAGATAGCATACAGATGTAATATCTGAACAAGAAACTGGGAAGCCACTTTTTCCTGTAGGAATTAAACGGGTGGATGCTTCCTGCACTGAGTACCCAATAAGGAGTTAGTTTGGATGTGAGAACTCCACCACATGAATACATTGTGTGTGCATGTGTGCGTGTGTGCGTGTGTGTATTCAGAACCTGTGCAGCATTGAATTAAAGTTACATTTTACATGGCAACTGAGCATATGATATGGTTCCACGGTATTTCTTTTTATGAATATTTTATTTTTCTTATTAGATCCATTCCCAATAGTTTATGGTTTCTGAGCCATTGTGAAGGAGCTGTTATTTGTTTTTCATTTCAATTTTTAGTAGTTACTGTTAGCAGATGGTAAAACTATTGATTCAGAAGTGCCTTGTGGTACTCGAGCAATTTAATAAATTCTGCTAGCTTTATTAATAACTTTGAAGCAGACCCTCTTGTGTTTTATAGGTACACAGCGGCAATTGTCACCAGCAGCCAGTCAGAGGTCCTCTCCCGTTCCAACACTTAGACTGCTAGTTTTGTTTTTCTCACTGTGCACCATTCGCTTGAAACTTACCAGTGTTTCGACAATGGGTGACAATGGGAGACTCCTTGTTTTTGATCTATCAGAAAATGCCTTACTCAGCCTCTTAGTGTCAGAGCTACCACTCTTAGTTTGGGATAAGCTGTCTTCTCAACACTTGAGCACAACCCTTCCATGTCCTTTGTGGTACAAATCCAGTGTTCGTCTGAAATCGTGAGTTCTTGTGACTTCTTGTTTATGGCATATGTAGAGACAGCTAGACAGCATGTTCCGAGAACATACTGACTAAGTTAGGGTTACTGTCATTCTCTTGCTGTCTCAGAGAACAACCTCAGGTTATCTTTAAGAAGAGATTGCTTTAGAGATGCCCAAGACTCTAAGGGAGTGTGGGCCTCACCAGCTAAGGCACATTCTTGCTAGATTGTGATGGGAGGCTAGTGTCAAAAAGATCTGGACATGCAGCTCGAGTGTCTTGGGGTGCGAATTTATCTTAATCTCCTTCAGATTGATGGTCTTCCTACAATACGATCTGAAGGTATAAGTTTAAACCACTCAGCACTTAGTAGAATCACACTGCAAACCAACAGAGCTGATAACCTCTTTCACCAAAGCCAAGCGTTTACATGATATCCTTTGTAGGTGCTGCTTGTGTCTCTGAGCCGACTGGTTCTAATTACATTTGGGCAAAATAACACAGAATAGTAACCCTTCTGAGCAGCTGGCTTTCTGTTTTGTTTTAATATTGAACACAGCTGTTATTATACTTAATCTGGACATAAGCATTAGTACAGTTAGGCTCAAAATGAACATTGAATCCACAGTAGGGTCAAGCAACTGGAATATGACTCAAGAGACAATGTAAGACCCACGTGAACATGATCAAGGGGCATTTTGCCACTGTAAAATAAAGCAGAGGGATCATAAGATACACAGCAGGAGGTAAATGTATCCTGTTTAGTGTGAGGAACAGTTTATTTTCTGGTGTCCAAGTGTGGTGCAATTTCAGCCACCATTAGAACCCTCAGAGGGGTTTTTGTGCACTGATGCATTATATAATTTATACTAGTAAATCTAAAATATAAACTTAGTTCAGAATTGATCCCAGCCTTCTGAGACTCCTCTCCTCTATGGCCAGGGAAGAAACAATATTTTTCAAATTGCCACAAAGGTTGCCTTTTTTCTCTTCTGGAATGACCACAGCCCCAGTCACTCAAGTGCAGAAGAGCACAGGATGGGCACCAGGGACAAAATTGGGCTCCAGCTCCTCCTCTTTGGCCATATTACAACATGATGTCTCCACGGAATCTTCCAAACATGCTCTCAGTTTAAAAAAAAAAAGGCACAAAGAAAACCTGCAATTCTCTGAGATTAGAGGAGCCTTTCTTGGGCTTGGGCTAAGACCCTGCACCTCAGAAATGCTCTTCTATGTTCTATGAAGGGAGTGGGTACAAGGGATTAAAAAACAGGTGCAACCAAACCCCATCTGTAGCTGAAACTAAAGAACCTAAAAATATAGTCAATGTAACAAGTGTTGGGAAGGATGCAGGCAGCATGAACCGGCAGAGGAGGTGTTCTTGGGATAGGAGTCTATCTGTTCTCCTTTAGTTCTTGACTTTGCCCTAAACAGTCACAATGCCCATGGCTTTGTGTATGAGCTCTTTATCTCCAAAGAACTGTCTAGGATTGAAGACGTTCAAGTACTTGGTCAGTTCATAGACAATAGAAATGCTGGTTGGCAAGTTCAACTCCATTATGGCCACTTCTGAGAGACCATCTAGATCAGTGGTTCTCAACCTGTGGGTCATGACCCCTTTGGCAAACCTCTATCTCCACAATTATTTACAGTATGATTCATGAGAGTAACAAGATAACAGTTATGAAGTAACAATGAACATAATTTTATGGTTGGGACATCACCACAATGTGAAGAACTGAATTAAAGTGTCGAAGCAATAGGAAGTTTGAGAACCACTGATGTAGGTGCTTGACGATGCCTGTAAGGCCGTTACCATGAGTTGCAAGACTCATTTCAGCTCCTTGATCCTGTGGTCAGTTTCTTCACTCCAGAAAGACAGTGCTCTGACAGTGTTGTCCTTCAGGTTCTCACAGAACAGTAGCAGATCCTCAGTGAGGTCTGCATACCTTCGATCCTTACTGATGTTGCTGAAGACCACACGAACAAACTCCATCAATGTGATGGGAAGTTGTAGGAATGCCTCTAGATCTTTGCCTGTGTCTCATCATGCTTGGCAGCAGGTTCTGTCTTATCAAAGTCAGTCAGACCCCCCACCGTGCTGCTCACCAGGGTGCCAGGTCTTTACCAATGACAGCTACACCGGCTCAATGGCATCCATCACTGTCCAGAAGATTGGATGTCAAATTAACAGCCAGCATATCCCAATACCTGCACATAGTGCATTGCCTCCTCGTGCTATGCAGGATCAGGTCGTCATGGTAGCAGCTACTACAGCAAGTCACAAGGTTCCAGACCCTATCACTGAACCGGATCAACACCAGCGTGTAGGTGACAACGGTAGCAGGTGAAGATGCAGCAGTGGCATGTAACATGAACCACAAAGGTGTGTGTGTGTGTGTGTGTGTGTGTGTGTGTGTGTGTGTGCGTGTGTAGATTTATTAAGGGGTACAGTGGGGAAGCAGATTCATGGATACAGGACAAGGAATAGCCAGTTGCAGAGTCATTCTGTCTGCCCAAGGGAGCTGGGAACTGGGAACACACTGCTTCAAGCCACCTGACCTTGTCTTCACCACTCAAGATAGCATGTGATCTCTCTCTCTCTCTCTCTCTCTCTCTCTCTCTCTCTCTCCCTCCCCCTCTCCCTCCCCCTCCCCCTCTCCCTCCCCCTCTCCCTCCCTCTCTCCCTCCCCCTCCCCCTCTCCCTCCCCCTCTCCCTCTCTCTCTCCCTCTCCCTCTCATTTTAAGCAGTCACCTGCACAGACAAGAAACCATGCCCTAAGACTGGCACCCCAAAGCTATTGGCGGAATAAGATCCCATAACAGTGATACAGTTTGAACAATTAAAAGCCTGTGCATGCTAAATTTGGTGCTTCATTACAAAGGTAAGCATACTTATCAATGAGTCACATTGAATTCTGTGTGCTACATAAATATTTAAAATTTTAATAAACTAGATTTGGGTTTTTTGGGGGGGGTTGTTTTGTTTTGTTTTGTTTTTCGAGACAGAGTTTCTCTGTAGCTTTGGAGCCTGTCCTGGAAGATATCTCTTTTAGACCAGGCTGGCCTCAAACTCACAGAGATCCGCCTACCTCTGCCTCCTGACTGCCAAAATTAGGATTAAATCTGTGCGCCACCACCTCCTGGCCTAATAAACTAGATTTTTAAAAGAAAATACTATTTAATTTTCAGCAACTCATTGATAATGTGAAAATATTTATTCTCATAATGATGACTAGTCTTTATATTAAGACTTATCAGAACTTAAAACATGAAAATAATATGGAATTTTACCATGTAGATTGAATTACCATATGTGGAAAAATAGTTTCTGAATGCTTTATTTATAAAATAAACACTTCCAACTTAATTAAAATGTACAATGATTGTCCTTTCTTTAGTGAGTTTAAATATATGCATGCATATTTAACAAATACTCAGTTTAAGGGCAATACCCCAGTTGCTTATTTGGTCTGTTTTCTTTTTCTAACAGCCATGTGCTTAGCTCCTTTGTATACAGTATCTGCTTTGTTACTGTAAGAAGAATGTCAATGGAATCTATTGTATTAAAACAGCAAAATGTTTAGCCTCTGTACAAAAATCAATCCTGTACGAATCACAGTATCACTATTCTGCAAGTTTTTGTAATTATACTCTGTTTAAAGATTTCTCAGCCTCTTCCGTGCTCTCTCAGCCCCTCTGGGTGGTTTAGCCCTTCTTGGTGGCAATCCGAGCAAGTCAATCCTCAGCATGGCAAGCTGCTCTTGACTCTGCACCTTCAATCCCTACATGGAGCATGTGAGGGGAACCACAGCCACTGGTCCATCTTAACCCCTAGTGGCCACCCCAAAGCCTAAGGAGGCGATCTGACGCCAGTCATGAAAACATTTTCCACAGAACAGTCACCGAGAGAAAAGAAACACTGCCAAATCAAGGAGTGCCTGGCTTCCCTGCCCAGGAAAACCATCCTCGTGCTCTTTCCCTTCCCCATCTCAAAGCACGTTTCACCAGCCTTTCCTCAAACTTTTCCTAAGGTGGAGAAAGTAAGGTGTGTTTCTCCATCACTAGTGACTAAGGCATGGGTATGCCATCCTTGTCTGTTCTATTATGGTGGTCATGAGTCGGGATGCTGGAGCCATGATGTTGGCTTCTCCTGCAATCCTGACTGGCAGGAATCTGCTCACGACTCTGAGCCAGAAGCATAGTTTGAAAGATGTACGTATCCAGTAGTTCTTCTCAGCTAAGGTGTTCTTCTCCAAAGCTTCAGAAAAAAAAAATCATTGTTTACCATCTTCTATTTCTGTCAATTAACATATTTCCATCTTCCACTAATGTATATTTTACCCAGTAGTAGCCACTCAAATTTAGGGTTCCCTGAATTAGACTTTGGTGGCATTCCCTGTATATATGCATACAGATCTTCATCCTGCGTCCATCTTAGGAGTGTTAAGAGCATGCTGAGGCTTGCTCATCTTTCCTCTTCTGTATGTCAACTAAGTACCAAAGCAAAAGGTAGGTGAAATTCACTTTTCTTGTCTTATAGTGGGTGAACTGAGTATATTAAATGAATATTAAATGGAAAGAACAGATTCGGAATAGAGTTTCGTTTCTAAGTCTATTTTGGTGTTAAAATTAATTTGTTGTTAATCATTAGTAGGCCCTGATGGACTATTTTTTTAATCAAAATAAAGTGGAAAAGAATGTATTTTGTGATTTAATTTTTGGGCTCTCTATTTACAAGCTTATAACATCAGATGAATATTCTCTGAAGGTTATATATAATTCCTAGTAACCTACTCTAACAGTATTTCCATTTGCATCCAGTTGGAAGAAAAGAAACCAGATTTTATTACCTACGTTGAAAACACACACACACACACACAAAAGCAACAACAACAAAGTAAGTTGTCAAGATGTCCTAAGCAGTGCTTCTAGACACTGGACAGCAGACAGAAGAGGACAAATGGAGTGAGACACGCAGTCATCTCAGCTGACTTCCCAGAGAATTGCCAAGCCAGGCCAGGATTCAGTAAGACAGGTTGTGAGGGGTGAGAGTCTGCATTTGTCAAAGACTGTTGTTGGGAGCTGGAAATAAACTGTATGTTAATCAACACACATGTGTGAAGAAACTGCCCATGATTGTGGACAGGACTGTCTCAGCAGGCATGGCCAGCCTGTGTCCCAGGGCCTCATGCATCCCAGGAAAGCTATGAATACAGCCCAGTACATTTACAGACTATAGTATCATGGCTTGAAATCACAATGTTGGACCTCCTCACACTAGAGAACTTAACAAAGGAATTTGGGTCTGTGTTCTGCTATTTCCTGGCTGAGTGATGTAGAGGAAATCCTATATATTCTCTGATCCTCAACACATCAACAAAATAAATTCATAATACTTCAGACTCCACAGATGCTCGCAAAATAAAAACAAAGTGTACAGAGCCCCAGGCTTAGCCAATGAGAGGAGCTCGGTTTAAAAGCGTGCCCTCCCCCACACACAGAGGGACACAAGAGAGGTTGGATATGGGAAGGAAGGAGCTGGAGTGGTGTGGATGATGTGCTTATATATGAGGAGTCTCATACAAAATATGAGGATTTAAATAATTTGCCTCCAACACCAGCCAGAAGGAAAAACCATGTAACTGGTGAAGCATTGCATGGAGAAACAGAAGACCACTGCCTCGGTGGTGCAAGGCAAAGAACTGTGGTCTAAAAGCTACTCCAGCCCTACCTGGTCAGGTAAAACCCAAGCAGTTTCAGAGTTATTTAACTGCACGTCAGCACAAAGCTAAAGGAACCTGACGTCCACCACGAGGTTAATGTTTCCAGCTTGGCAAAACCTAGGGTTATAAAAAAAAAAATGGTGGGCATGTCTGTCAGAGAGCTTTCAGCTAGAGTTAACTGGTGGCTGACTGGGGTAGGGAACCATTGCGTAGACTAGAGCCCTGGACCAAACAGAAAGGAAAAATGAAGACACCAGCATTAATATCTCCTTGTGTCCTGACTGCAGACATAGTGAGGCAGATGCTTCACGCTTGCACCGCCATGCTTTCTCTGCCACGATGGGCTGTGTCCTCAAACCACAAAGCCAAGGGAAGCCCTTCCTCTTTTAGCTTCTTCTCAGGTATTGTGTCTTAGCAGTGAGCAAAGTAACTTAGAGATTTCTGAAATAGAGATCACATAATCTGACAGCTAGTTAAAAAAAATAAAAAAGCAGTGGTCATCCAAAGAAGCAAGAAGATAGGGTCTATAATAAAGTGCAATTAACCAGTGAAAACAGATTCCAAAATGACACTGGTGACTGGAATAGAAACTGCTACAATCATATTCCATATGCAGAAGAAATATGAAACATTTTAAGTAGAAGCATGAAAGACACTAAGACCCACACAGAACGTCTAGACATGAAAACTACAGTGTCTATGAGGGCAACTACATTGGATGACATCAACAGCATTTAGCTAATGTAAAAAGAAAAGAATAATGATCGTGAAGATACAGAAAAAAATAAATCACCGAAAATGAAACACAGAGAAAATGAATAAAATAAATGAGCAGGGAATCAGTGAGTAGGGACAACTGCCAACACCCTGTAATAGAAGTAACTCTGTCAGTGTGCACTCTAGTTGATGGGTGGATGGATGGATAGATAGATAGATAAGATAGAGATAGACAGACAGACAGAAAGCAAATCACCAACAAATGGGAGCTCAAAACATCCCCTGGAAATTGACTGGGGAAGCCCTGCTGAGGCAACCAGCTGGAGTTCAAGACTAATCTTGCTCCTCATGACTGAGCTCCTCATGACTGAGCTTCCCATGACTGAGCTTCTCCGTTTTCTTTTCCACTGAAGATACTTTGCTATCATGAAATAACAATGGTAGCATCTGTTGGGAGTGGATTACCGTCCAGCTGTCAAGGACATGGTGTTTGTCCTCCTCGGCTGCTTTGCTGTTCTCTTGCCAGTCAGAAGGTCAGCCCAACCCCAGACAAGAGGTCTCAGAGAACAGTTGGAGACAGATACGCTTGGCTCTGAAGGGCTCGGGAGAGACAACTTTTGTTCCAGAGCCAGCTTTGCAGTGAACTTAAACAGCCTTTTAGGCAGATGTAAAATAATTTTTAAAATTGCCTGTTGGAGATCTGACACTGTCTTTAGGAATAAAGGCCAATGGAGATGGTAAATGTGTAGTCCAAATATAAAAGAATATAGGGAATGGATACTATTTTATCTTTCAAAATAAGCTGAAATAGAAATTCTGTATTATTCAACACCTCAGCTTTTTATCTTTAAAGCAGAACTGATTTTTTCTAAAACAAAACCAATACATGTAAGTATTTATAACATACATAGAGGGAAAATATGCAGCAAAGATAGTACACAGGGCAAGAGAGAAAGACATGCGCTACTGCCAAGTCCGTACACTCTGCACAAGGTGCTAAGATGGAATTCCAAGGTAGGCTGTGACTCAGACAACAAACACTAAAACAAAGTACCAATGTATCATAACAAATGAGCCAATAAACGAGTTTAAATGTAGCTCTAGGAAATCAGTAATCCAAAAAAGGCAAGGAAGGCGGGAACACGGAACAAAGGGCCATCTATAACACCTGAAATACTGAATTGGAGACGGAAGTGTTTGCCCTGCACTCTCTGCAGTTCCAAAACACTGCAGACAGCCAACAGTCAGAGATGGTTTCCCAGCCCCCGGAGCTGAGAAAGTGCTGCTGTTGTTGTTTAATCGAATGTGAATATTTTTCCCCAAAATTAATGAAAGGAAAGGGGTTGAAAAACAAATTAAATGCTCCTATTTTCTAGAGCAAGCTCCTATTAGTTTTATAATCTTAAAGCAAAGCATGCCACAAGCACCGTGCAAAAGGAGACTAGTTTTCCATATTGTTAGATAAGGACACAGGTTCAGAGACCGTGAGACATGACACTTGCCAATGGTTATGAGCTGCTTCTGCACGGGTTAGCCTCCGCAGTCAGAGAATGGGAAGTCAGAGGTGGCTGCTTCCAAACACTCTGTTGTATGTATCTGATTGACTAATTCAAAACCGTTAGTAATTCCACTTCCGTGCATTTGCCTTTCAACTTGGAGAATAAAAGATGCTGTATCATTGGCCAGTGGAATTTCATCAAAACATTTTTCAGTCAGAATACCAGAGGAGATGTTAACATGATAGAAGAGAAAACTAGCACCTCTTTCTTCTAATAAATATGAATGGCAAAATGACAGGTGTAAACTTCCTCAAGTTCTTACAGACATCATCTGCGGAAAGGAGAGTCTTAGAGCCACAAGCATTTGCCTTGAACTTCAAGAAACCAAGATTCTTCGCTGAACAATAGAAGGATATACTGAGCTGGTGCTGGGCAGTTCCTGCCCTACACAGCCTGATAAAATGCCATGATGTGTACGCTATTGGTGCTTTTATACCGTAGACCTGTTTATTAATGATGTGTTGTCAGTTGCTAACCTTGATTGCAGAACAATTTGTTAGTCGTCCCAACATATTTGAAACTGATAGTAAGACTGTCGCTGTTAATAAAAGCAGAGAAATCTAGTTTTAAGACACCCGGGGAATCAAGCTGGGAATCCTGGCGGGCTCCAATTGCAAGCTGACAGGATTAGGTATTTGGGCCAGCAAGTGGGCTGTACATTTGAACGTCTTTAGTTCCAGAATCCTCTAGTCAAAAGAATCTGAGCTGATGCGAAGACAAAGCAAGAGATGGTGTTTGTTTTCGTTTTTTCAAGAGCCGGGTGCCTGGAGAACAGACACAATGCCGCTCTGCCGCTGAAAACCTGAAGCTACAGGATCATTTTCAAAATTAAGGGCAGCTCACAGCTGAAAATTATACTTTTGGGCAAGGGGCCAATTTGGGATGCGTTTCACTCAGGTTTGGAGCCCTGCCAAAGTCCCTGGGTCCCATTTGTTCAGTTTTATAGCAGCAAACAAAAAGGAAACAGGAGAGGCAGGAGCGAGCTCAAGAGCGGCTGTGCGGAAGTCAGCATTTAAGGTCTTGCTAAAAACCGTGTTAACATGGAGAGCTGCGCCGGGAGAGCACGCGGCACTGGGCACTTGCAGGGACCTCGCACAATCACAGAACGCGCCTGTGTGCAACGGGGTGCCCCAGAGTCCAGCTGTCCTGCCGAACCCGGGAACCCCAGCCAAGGAGCACCTTGGTTTTGTCTTTGCGAGGAAAACCAAGGTTCCTTAAAACAGCCTCCCAAGGTGACAAGTCCCATTTCTAAAGTAAATGCAGGGTAGAATTTCCTTTGGTTCCCATATGACAATTCTTGTTTTCACCTTCCAATCGCATAATGGTTAAAAAGCAAGGTAATTGGATTTGGCAGATTTCACAAATAAAATCACCCAAATATGCCAAATATATATATATGTATGTATATATGCCTGATTTTTCATTATAAACTCAAACTGGGGAAATGAATTAAACTCACTATATTACTCAACTTAAAAGGAACTATTCTTTTTTAAAAATGCTTCTGGTTTGAAGAGAATTGACTGCAGAAGATATGAACAATAAAAACATAATTCTGCATTGGCCACAGTTAATATTTTAGAATATTAATATTCCACATTTTCTACACAATGTTTCAGACATAAATATTTACACAAAATATATTATGCCTTTTTCTGTTTTCTATACTCAGGCTATCCTGTTATGGATGTAACATGTAGGGCTGAATACAAAACCTAAAGGACTGATTTGGGCAAAGAGAGCTCTTTATGCTTCAGAGCGTGACTTTTTCGTCTTAACCGTGCATGGTTATGCAGCCTCCCATGGGTGTGCTGTTTCAGACTAGGCAAAGAAATAAGGACACACCTATAATCCCAGTTCTCTGGAGGGGCAGGCAGAAGAATTTGGAACTCAGGGTCATTCACAGCCACATAACTAATGGGGCTATGTGAGACTCTGACTCACAACAAAGACAGGGGCTGGAGAAACGGCTCACGGCTCAGGAGCACTTGTTGCTCTTGTAGAGGACCTGAGTTTAGCTCCATGCACACACATGGAGACTCCAATCCACCTCTAAATATAGTTCCAGGGGACACTGTGCCTTTCTGACGCCCATGGGTACAGGCATGCATGTGGGGCACAGACACATACATGAAGGCAAAACACACATACACATGAAAATAAAATAAATAAATATTAACTGTAAACTAAAAGATAACAATAACAAATAAAAATCCTGAGACTCCTTGTTAGAATAGACCTTAAGTAGAATATAACACTATTTTATGCAAACGTTTCTTTCTGTAGGCTCTATTCTTATTCTCTCTCTCTCTCTCTCTCTCTCTCTCTCTCTCTCTTTCTCTCTCTCTTTCCGTGTGTGTGTACAGGTGCCAATGAAGATCAGAAGAGGGTGTTGATTCCTCTTAGGCTGAAAAAGTTACTGGTGGTTGAAAGCCACCGGACATGGATAGTGGAAACCAAACTTGGGTTTTCTGCAAGCAGTACACACTACCAACTGCTGAACCATCTCTTCAGACATGATTCTGGATGTAGGAAATCCAAATACAATTGACCTTGCAGTGTACAGCACAGTTATTTAGAAGTCTTCATCCCTGCGTTAAGCTCTTTAACCCGTATTGAAGCTCCAGAACCACCCATTGGGCAACTTCTGTAAAGGATCCCTTTCTGCCTTTGGGTTTCTAATGCTGTGACAAAACACCATGACCAAAAAGAAAGTTGGGAAGGAAAGGGTTTGTTTGGCTTACACTTCCACATTAATGTTCATCATCAAAGGAAGTCAGGAAAGCAACTCAAGCAGGGCAGGAACCTGGAAGCGGGAGCCAATGCAAAGGCCATGGAAGACTGCTGCTTACTGGCTTGGTCATCGTGGCTTACTCAGCTTTTCTTGTAGAACCCAAGATGACGGGCCCAGGGAGGACCACAATGGGCTGGGCCCTCCCTTATTAGTCACTAATTAGGAGAATTGCCTCCAGGCTTGTCTACAGTCCCATCTTATGGAGGCATATTCCTAATTGAGCCCCTCCTCTCTGACGGGTTCACCTTGTGTCAAGTTGACATAAAGCTAGCCAGCACACTTTCTGAGCCTAAACTGAGATTCAGAATTTTGTAAAGATCAAGTTAGATAGCTACAATGCTCCAGAAATGTGATCGCTCTGTAGAATCTATTGATTCTATGGCATTTTTAAAAACACTTAACTGTTCCCATCTATCTATCACTCTCAAAGTACCCCGTAGAAATTTTTCATTTGGAATCATTTGTACTATAATTTGAGAGAGAATGCCCATTTCCAAATATCACTCTCTTAACTCTGAGAAGTTCTTTAAATTTATTGGAGAAATAGGCTCAGATCAGGGTTTCCAACCCAACTCTATAAGTACTAGATAACTCCACTGTCCTGAGGTGATTGTCCCCACTCTTTTAAGCATAAATATTTCCCAACTTTCAGTAGAACATTCATTGTTCTACTGTTTCTACAATGAATGTTCTACTGAACTCTGATAGTATAAAGATTAATATATTTCCTCTTGTTGTATTATTTAACATATCAGTTCATTTTTAAAATCTAAAGAAACAAATATATTTAACCTTGCTTAAGTAAATAAATATGTTTGACCTAATTTTAATAATTTGTAGTATATGCATGTGTCAAATATTACATGGGTTTCTACTCATATATATATATATAATTTGTATGTTCTAATATATTCATAAAATTTTTAAGTAAGTCTAAGCATATATATGTCTTGGTCAGTGTTCTGTGGTTGTGAGGAGACACCATGACCATGGCACTCTTATAAAAGAAAACATTTAACTTGGGCTTACTTACAGTTTTAGAGGTTTAGCCCATTGTCATCATAGCATAGAACATGGTGGCAAGAAGAGAGGCGTGGTGCTGGAGACATACCTAAGAGTTCTATACCTGGATCTGCAGGCAGCAGGAAGAGAAAGCACTGGGCCTGACTTGAGCATCTGAAAACCCCAAAGCCCACCCCTAGTGATACACTTCCTTCAGTAAGACCATACCTACTCCAACAAGACCAGGCATCCTAATTCCTCTCAAATAGTGTCACTCCCAGATGACTAAACATTCAAATATATGAATGTATGGGAACTGTTCATCTTTGGCTAATACAGGGCATTTTGAAATAAATGAATATATTCATTCAAGATTGTTTCACTAGTTCCCCCACAACAAGTCTATGTTGCTTATAAGTCATGACTGTTCTGCTTGCTCTTGATGTTACATATTTCATATTATTATTTATGTTTCATATTCATTGCATTAGAAAGACCTCAAAAACTCACTAATAGTAGTAAAGCATTTTGTCATATTTTTATTTCAGTAAGAATAGCTCCATAGGCTTTAAGCTGTTGTTTCTGAGCTTGTGTTGCTTTGGAGGTGAAAGCATCTCCCATTCCTTCTAGTTTTCTGGGAGAATATTTCAATCAGAGGTAGATGTTAAACATCTTTATTTGTATCTGTGACACCTCCAGTGTGGAATTTCCATGCTGGCTTTTGTCTTTTATGTTGACTGAATGAATTAATAGATACTTACACTCATCTGTGGATTCTGTGATGAAGCCAATCTTACCAAGCTTAAGGATGACGGCCAATTCTAGGCAATTTGAAAATATTTAAGGACAACCATTTGAACTGATTTCTTTCTCTTTTTTGTTTTGTTTGTTTTGTTTTGGGTTTTGGGTTTTTGTTGTTCTTGTTTTTGATTTTGGTTTCTCAAAACAGTATTTCTCTGCATAGCCCTGGCTGTCCTGGAATTTGTTCTGTAGGCCAAGCTGGCCTTGGACTCACAGAGATCTGCCTGCCTCTTTTTTAAGTGTAGTCATTTTGTAGTTTTCATTTTTAAACTGCCACTGTTAGGTTTTCTATTAATGTTATACCATATTTATGAAATCAATGTAGAGAGTGTCACATCCTTTACTGTGACCTGGATAAGATGAAGGATTTAGGATCAGCATTCTTCAAAGACTGTACACATGCTGTGCACTGTGAGATCCTAGGCATCTTGTGTTCACCATCAGTCACGTTGTTGGTATGTTCAACTCTTCTCTTGGTGTTGTCTTTTCTCATCCTCTTCTTCAAATCTAAACTTTGCCTTATGGTTTTCGTTGTTTTCAAGGGGTTTTTTCCCTCTTTTCCACTAGTCTTTGTTTTCTCCTTCATTCCACTCAGCTGTTATTAGCTTTAAAGCATTCATTGAGTTCTTTCTCTAAGTACTTCTTCTCTTTTAAAATTGTTTAAGTTCCTTTCTAAGTTGTTTGTTGTCTTTTCTTATGACCCCTGCTTATTATACCCAATGTCTTCCTGGGTACCACATTGGTCCTTAGATTTTGGATGAGATCTTGAGGGAAGCACCTGCTCCTGGCCTCTATGTGGTTTCAAGTGTCTGTTCCACTCCTGCTTTGTTGGGTTGTGATTTAGATAATTGGGTCAGTGTAGGGCAGTTCTATTTTCTCATTGCCTTGTTGACCGAAACATACTTCCTGGTGATCCTATCCTCTTCAAGATGTGCATACCGTATTTCTCTTTGTTCAGCTTTCTCCTTTTCATTACAGATCTGCATGCAAAAGACCACTAATAACTGCATGACAGAGTTAATTAGTAGGCTGTCTTGAAATCTCCTCTGCCAAGGTCATTAATCCCAAACTTCTCAATTTAACCTTATGCAGATTTTGAGCACAAGGGCAGAAAACAGCTACATTCTTTGCCCAAATATCAGAAAGATGATCTCTAGACCACTTACCAATATTTTTCCCTTCTAAAACCTCTTAAGCCTAACTGTCACAATCTACATTGCTTTCAGCCCAGCAACTTTCCATGCTCCTACCAGCATGGCCCATTAATCCCTGCTTAAATATTTCAGCCTCTTTTCTACTCCAAAGTCTTAAAGTATTCCACATTTCTCTAATCAACAGCATGGTCAGGTCTGTCACACAGTGCCCCACTCCCTGGTGACAGCTTCTTCTTATTCACTCCTCTATTGCTATGAAGAGACACCATGATGAAGGCAACTCTTATGAAAGCATTTAATTGGGTCCTTATTACAGTTTCAGTGGGTAGTCCATTATCATCATAGAAGGAAACATGGTAGTACACATATAGACATGGTGCTGGAGAAGAAACTGAGAGTTCTACAGTCTGACCTATAGACAGAGAGAAAGAAATGAGGTATTTTGAAATCTCAAAGCCCACCTCCAGTGACACACTTCTTCCAACAAGATCAGGCTTCCTAATCCTTTTCAAATAGTCCCACTCTGGTGACTAAATACTCAAATGAATTACTTACAGGGGTCATTCTTATTCAAACCACCACAATTAGCCTAGCTGCCAGTGACTATAATAACTTAAAGTCCCATTAATTCAAGGTGGCTGTATAGCATAATCCAGAAATGAAATTAATAGTTGTGACTGGAATTAACAAGATGACTGTTACTGCTGCATGGGATAGCCTTCCTGATGGGTACAACATCTACAACACCTTCTGAGCCAAAAAGGAGCTTCTTCTCTTTAAAAGATTGCCATCACTCAGAGTAACCTGCAACTATTATGATCTGTGGAATACTGTGATTTGTGATGATCCAGGATATATCCAGTCTCCTCAAATCCTCACTAATCCCACTCAACAAACATCACTACAAACTCAAGGATGCAGAAAATCCCCTTGGCTTGGTCCTCCATTCTACCCCAAGTAAATATTACAGCAAGCAGCACATTAAAATGGCCTAAATTTTAGTTGGCTTACTTTATAATTTTTAATTTTATTAAAAAAATTTAAATATACAACCAAATCACCAGCACAATGAGTGAACAAAATGGAAGTGTAGAATTAAGATTATAGAGTGAGCAAGATGAATTGGTACTTGCATGACATGTGTAAAGTCACACACTTTAAATTCATCTAATTCTAATGTACAAGAAACCAAAACAAAAAACAGGACAAGCTTATATTACCTTTTCTTGTGAAAGGGTGGGCACCATGACAAGTTTTTGTAAGGGGACCATAACAATGAGAGCAAACCATTCCATATACCAGAGACAAAATAGAGCTAATAGGGAAGAAAGGTCAAGCTTGGACTGTGTATCAGTGGAACGGAAAATATTTAAGATTGGTAAATTCCTCTGGGTTTATGGATTAAAGTGGTTGAGTTGCTACAACAAAAAGCCACAACTATTCACAACCCACTATAAAAAGTTTTCAATTTTATTTTAAATATATAATTTGTAGAGAAGCCAAAATTGACTCCCCATCAGGAAAGGTTTACATTAATGACTTCTAAGCATTAAAAAAAAATACATGTAATTCTGATCACAGAGGATGACTATGTGGACGCACAAACTACAATGAAAATTTCTGTATGACTTGTTTTTAGTGTGTTGACAGAGGTTTCTGTCCTACTCATTCCCACAGCCATTCAGTCCCAAAGAAACACACAAAGGCTTACATTAATTATAAACTGGTTGGCCTATTAGCTCAGGCTTCTTATGAACTCTTATATCTTATAGTAACCCATAGTTTCTTGTGGCATCACAGCCCTTGGACACCAACATGGTCACAGTTTGTGATCCAGACACTGGGGATCCACATGGCCCCTGGTGGCAATACTGGCTAGGGTCATCAGCATAGACCCTAGCTACTACAGGACCACAGATCCCAACATGGTCCTTGGTAATATCCTGTGCCAGGTTTTCATTATAGCCACAGATTGGTATGGCCCCTGTGGCAACACAGACCTCAAACACTCAGATCCCAAGTGGCAGCCCAGACCACAGGCCCCTGCATGGCTCCCAGTGGTGACAGGAGCCACAGGTATCAACACAGGTCCACTTGGGTGCTTAACGGCCCAGAATCAAGACCTGGCCCTTAGTCATAGCCCAGGGTCAGACATCTCCCTGGCCTTGGGTGGCCAGCTGGTCATTCACATCAGTCCATTCTTCATGGACTCCCCTCCCTAGATCCACCTCTCTCCCCAGCCCATGAATCATTCCACCTCTCCATCTCTGTACCTTCACCACAGCAGTGCCCGACCACACAACTCCAGGATCTCTTGGTTGGGTCAAAGGTGGCTCTTGGTTGAGACTACTTGCCCAAACCACAAGGAATGGCATGGAGCTGTTGCCTTTCCTCTCTCTCTCGTGTTTAGACCAAGAGATCTAGGACAGCACTTGGTAAGATGGTACTTGATCATCTGGTGCCTCTGGTGCTGGGGAATTGGGGAGGGGAAGCTCATGGTTGATTGTGCCATCTCCTTGGGGGAGCACATCTGTATCCTTTGCCGATTCAGGCCCCTAGTATTTTTTTTAATGAAGCTGGCTCATTGCAAAAGCTATCAGAAGATAATTTAAAGATATTTTTATGTGAAGTGTGTATTATTTTGAACAACATAGAAATTGGAGACATTCTAAGACGTTAGTATGAAGGAGAACATGGGATGAAGCGTGGAACTCATCAGCAGAGTGCTGGCTGCGTGTATGTGAAGCCCTGGGCTCAAACACTAGTGTGAGAAAAATGAAAAGAAAAGAAAACCAACTAAAATATTGCAAAGATATGAGGGAAATATCAGACAGAATAGCCAGCATCAATAGATTACAGAGAAAATGAGACTAAATACCTAAATTCTGGAGAGGAATGTGACTTATCCCCAGCCTCCAGCTCTGCCCTGGGAACAGGAAAGGTCAGTCCTACATTTGAAGGGCCTTGATTGGTTCCTGTGTCAGTACCTGATGTAGGATGTCCCTCTATATGCTGTGAATATGTTTTATTACCAATAGTTAAGAAAAAAGCTGCTGTGGCCTATGGCAAGTTAGAATATATTTAGACAGGAAAGCCAAACTGAATGCAGGGAGAAAGAAGGCAGAGTCGAGGGAGATGCCAGAAGCCACTGGAGAAGCAAGATGTGAGGTAACACCATGGCCACATGACAATACATAGATGAATAGAAATTGGTTAATTTAAGTTCAAAGAGCTAGTTAATAAAAAGCCCGAGCTAATGGGCCAAACAGTTTATAATTAATATTAAGCCTCAGCGTGGTTATCCAGGAAATAGCAGGCTGGAGAGAAACCTCCAGTTACAAGTGGGTTTCTTGTGTTTGTCTTAGTCAGTAAGACTTAATCACTGGGCACCAATGGAGCATAGGCACAATATTTCTCACTCAGGATTGAATTAAATATTTTTTCTTGTAATATTTTCCTGGAAACTGGGTTTGCCTTTCTGCCCTTCTGCCACTCATTTCAGTACTCTGATGATTTGTGAAGAAACAATTTACCCCACTTCTAAGAGATTTGTTTGAACGTCAGGAAGGACAAAAAGGCTCAGTCTGGCCCCAACTGTATTCCACCCCTTGGCCATGTTTGGTTCAGGTATGTATAGCAACGTGATGGAGAGGGAGTGCGGTGTATTGACTGTGTGTGCTCCATCTAGCTAGATCTGCAAAGATCACATGCCTGTGAGTCAGTAACTTCCCTTTCCTTCTGAAATAACTTACCTGTCTGCTTGCTCAGCTGGCACTTGGTAAAACATCTTCAGAATAGGTGAGACAGGTCAATGGTGGTAAGTGTTGGGGACTCTCCTAGAAAGAAGACTTGGAGAAGGCTGTGCTGAACAGATCCTTAAATAGGTAAGGCTTAAAAGCCACCGTAGGTAGAAGAGCAAGCAAAGTAACAGCACTGCAAACAGGGCAGGTGGGACTACAGGTATTCAAGTGGGAAGCAGGTGAGGAAGCCAATGCAGACTGACAGAAAGAAAAGCTCACCTTCTGTGAGCCTGGGTACCCAAGCAAACAGAACTCATAAAAAAAATAAAAATAAAAGACAAAACTGAACCATATACAACACAAATCAATGGCAGGAGTGTAATTTTGTTGTTGTTTTTCAAAACAGGGTTTCTCAGTGTAGCCTGAGCTGTCCTAGAACTCACTCTGTTTGTAGACCAGGCTGGTCTCTAACTCACAGAGATCCACCTGCCTCTTTGCTGAGTGGTGAGATTAAAGACGTGCACCACCGCTGCCTGCCTGGAAGAACTGTATTTGATGGCAGCTTTATGAGTAAATCCCACAGAAATGCCAATCAAGGCCAGCGGACTCTGCTGAGCCTTGTGACAGCACTGTCTGCCTGCTTGGTCACTGTTGTGTCTTCCACCAACTTTCCTTCTGCCACCAATTTGCAACTCAGGACTTCCCACCATTTTGTTCACTTACCCTTTTGCTTTCTAATGTGCTAGCCCTAAGAGAGCTTGCAGGGTCCTGCTTGGACCAGTCGGAGGTAAAATGAGTACATGGAGAAGTGGTGTACTCTAAACACGGATGGATTCTGAGGGGAGGAAGAAACAGCAGCCAGAGAAGAAAACACCCAAAGTGTCGCACCATGTTCTTTGTCCTTAAAAACAAATGATGAAATGTTCAGCCATGGCCATTCCTGCTGCATCCTGTGAGCACATCAAGGGTATCAGAGCAAGACACAGGACAGTCCTCACTCCACGACCAGAGCTCACTTCATGAGTTTAATGGATAGCTTGCTGGTTTGATTACAGTTTCTATTTTTTTTTAATTTGTGAACTTTTTTGAGAGATATGGAGGAACTGATTAAACAGATAAACTGGTTTCCTTAAAAACAGTGGAACCCTGTCTCGAAAATTCAAATAAAAAAAAAAACAGTGGACCAGAGATACAAAACCAACTTAGGTATTCATGGAAAAACATGAAACTGAAAAACGTGGTGTATATACATAATGGAACATTAATTCAGCCATGAAAAGAAATTAAAAGTTCTGAGGTTTGCAGAATCACAGAAAAGCCTAGAGGACACTGTGTTAAGTGAAATAAGTCAGCCCCAGAAATACAAAAACTGTATGTTCTCACTTCTATGTGAAAGAGTTGATAGGAGAAGGAGAAAGGACACAGGTTACCAGAGCAACAGGAGAATGCCAGAGAGAGAGCGTGGAAAGAAGACAGTTACGAGTTACAGGGGTATCATAAGGTAAGAGAAATAACTTCTAATCGTCTATTGCACATAGAATAAATAGGACCAACAGTGTTAGCTGGGTATTTAAAACCAGCTTGCAGGCAGGATTTTGAATGTAACCAGCACAAAAATAAAGACTGAGCTGAAGATTGTCTACCAATTACCCTGAACACATGTACTGAGGTGTCACCATGCACCCTTACATATGTACGGCTGTTATGTGTCAAATTAACTTAAAATGTCTGAAATGGTGAAGTCACATGTAAAGGTCAAGAGTTGAAATTTATATTAGTATATACTTCTGAACACCAGAAAGTTTTCTCTAATGGTCAGGTACTGTAGACTAATTCTAGGTATTGATCTGTCAATTAATGTGTTCCCGGATGTGTTACATTTGGAACTCTCTGAGTTACCCAAAGTGAAACGGTCTTTGTTAAGTGGCTAAGACTGCAATTCGTTAGCCTCCCCAGGCCCATGCACACACCCAGTGGATGCAGAAAGAGATAGTGCCTCCACTCTGCTCTTCAGCACTGCGCCAGGAAGTTCAGTGAGATCTAAGGGGACAACAAAAGAAATAAAGGGCGCCAGTGAGAAAAGCAGAAGGCAATTCTGGGTCTGTTCAGAGGCTACAAGATCCTGAGTATAAGAATTTACGAAATCTGGAAGACAATTATTAGTGCTAATAAATTCAGCAAATTCCAGAGCACAAGATAAATCCACAGGACAGTTGTGTTTTCATATAACAGCGACAAGCAGTCTGCAAAATAAACTAAGGCAGCAACTTCATGTCTAGTAAGTCACTAGAGAAGTGAATACAATTTCATTTGTGTTTTAATAAATAAAGCTTGCTTGAAGATCAGAGAGTAAAACAGCCCCACTGGTCAGCCTTACAGACCAGGTAGTGGTGCATGCCTTTTATCCTAGCAGTAGAGAGGAATATAAGACGGGAGGAGACAGCTCTCACTCACAGTCTCATTCTGAGATTCCTGGGCTCAGGATCACCATTTCGATCTGAGGTAGAGGAAAGAGCCAGTGGCTGGTGGTTTGCTTTTCTGAAATTCAGGTTGAACCCCAATACCTGTTTCTGGGTTTTTATTAATCATGTTAACATTTAGTGCCCAATGTATAATTCATATAATATAATCATTTGCAGTGGCATTTCATTTGTCTTTTAATAAATAAAGCTTGCCTGAGGATTAGAAAAGTAAAACAGCCGCATGGGCCATCCTGACAGACCAGGCAACAATGACCCACACCTTCAATCCCAGCAGCCACACTGGCACCAGAAAGATCCAGTAAGATCATGCTTCATTTGGCATCCAACTTTTGGGGCACAAATTCATGGAAAAGCTGTTTGCCTGAGGTTTTTTAGTCACCATCACAGGCCAAAGAAATTGTAAATAATTTAGGCTTCATCTAAATTAGAGGATACTCACTCAGTTGAATTCAAAGAAACTATCAAAACGAAAACAAAAACAAAACTTAAAAACCACAATGTACTTAATTGGAGAATATTTGCAAAGCAAATATCTATCAAGGGATTAATATATAGACTATATGAGAAATAGTATAGCACAATAACATCAAATAACAACTGAGGGGAACATCGGGAAAGAACAAGTAGACATTTACCCAAAAGAAAATATACAAACATACAACAATCATATGAAAAGACACCTTATGTCACTCATCATTAGAAAAATGCCCATCAAAATACAATGAGCTAGCCCTCCTACTTACAAGGATAGCCAGAGTTTTGTTTGTTTACAGTGAGCTGCTTAGTTTTATTAACTTGACACAAGCTAAAGTCATCTAAGAAGAAGGAACATCAATTAAGAACATGCCTTAATCAGACTGACCTGTAGGCAAATCTGTGAGACATTTTCTTCATTAATGATTGATTTTGGAAGACGAAGCCCACTGCAGACAGTGTTATACCTCTAGGCAGGTGGTCCTGGCTTAGATAAGAAAGCAGGCTGAATGAGCCTTGGGAAGCCAGACAGAAAGTAGTGTTCCTCTACGGCCTTTGCTTCAGTTCCTGTCTTCAAGTTCCTGCCCCGAATTCCTGCTCGGATTTCTCTCAACAATAAACTATGATCAAGATGTGTAAGCCAAGTAAACTCTTTTCCTTCCTAAGCTTTTTTTGGTTATGGTGTCTATCACAGGATAAACAGCAAATGAGGACAAAAGTAAAGGAAAATTATTAGCAAAAATGTGGGGGAAACATAATCCTAATTACTGCTGGTAGGAATACAACATGATACAGCTGTGGTCAAGAAAAACATTTGGCCCTTTATTAACTCGGTTAAGTAATTCTGGGCAGGGGAGATGGCATAGCAATTAAAAACTCTTTCCACCAAGTCTAAATACCTGAGTTCTTGGAACACACATGGTGGAAGGAGAGAGCCAACTTTTTTTTTTATTGTTTTTATTGAGCTATATATTTTTCTCCACTCCCCTTCCTTCCTCCCCATCTCCATCTACCATTTCCCATGATCCCCAGACTCTCAATTTACTCAGGAGAACCAGCTTCTTAAAAGTTACCCTCTGACCTCCACAAGCACGTGCACACACACACACACCCCAAATAAATAAATAAATGATAATTAACAAAGCCAATCCCAATCCCAGACATATATACAAAGAGACAAAAACAAAGACTCAAAACAGATCTGCAGTGCTGTTCATAGAATTATGAATAATAGCCGAAAGATGGAAATAACCCAAATGGCCATCAATAGAAAAAATGGTTAAATAATATACAATATATTACATACTAAATATTATGATAATTCTACTCATCCGCCAAAATGCCTGGGTGTTTAATATATGGCTACAATAGGGAAGCCCCTTGCAAACATGCTTAGTGAAGTAATCCATTCAAAGGACAGATATAATTCCTCTGATGAGAATCTAAAATAGAAGACGTCAAAGCAACCAAGAGGAAAGTAGAGGACACCAGCTGTGGGGAAGGACAGAGGAGAGAGAGTGTTTAGTGGGCATAAGAGTCAGATGATGGGAAGGGTCTGGGTAATGATGATGTAAAGCTGCCAATGCACTGGGGGTGGGGAGTCACACCCTAACAACTGGCTAACATGATAAATACTGAGCTATATATGGCTGTAACCACAGTAAACCCTCCTAAATTTGTTAATTCGCTTGAAGGCTTTTGGAGAAACATCCAAAGAATGAGATAGAACAAACTCTTCTTTTGCAGAAAATTTCTCATGGATTCACTGCAGCATGCCCTGGGAAATGTTGATTATCTAGGACAAATCTCGAGCACAGCATGCTAACTTGGAACTTGGATCGTAAGGAAGGTGTTCAATCTCTCACACAAAAACAGTAACACTAATTGAAACTATAATAAGAGGCAAACTTTAGCAACCAAATTGACAAATACCAAAAGGAAAAGAATACACCGTGTTGTCAGGCTGTGGGCACAGGCATGTTCATGTGCAATATTTGGAATGTAAACTGGTAAACATTTCAAGGAAGACAATATGGCAATATACATCCAAATGCAAGTACATATTCTCTTTGGTTTTTTAATTGCTGTTTTTTTTCCCCAGATTCTCATGTATAAAAAGACTGGCCTCAAATTTGCAATGTACGGAGATGACCTTGACTTTTGATTCTCCTGCCTCCACCTCCAGAGTTATATGACAGATATAAGCAACAACATCCTGTTTATGGAGTGCTGGGGCCTGATCTCATGACTTCCTGAAAGCTAGACACTCAGTCCGTTGAGCCATAGCTTCAACTCCATACATGCTATATGGTCAAGCAGTTGGATCCTAGGAACTTCAAGCTCTTAAATATTTGTAGATAGGGAAATAATATACATATAAAGCTACTCTCTGATTTTTGTTTTGCAGTAAAAAAATATTGAAAATAAGGTAAGTATCCATAACTATGCATAAATTTTAGAATATTTATACAGTGATACATTATGCCACTTAGAAAAATAGAAAAACGCAATCCATTGTTGGCAGTTGCGTTCAGTTTCTGTAAGCCCTTATGTACTATTAAGAACTATAATAACTAGGTTTAGAAGAAACAGCTATCGGCAACAGGAAGCACCAATGGAAACTGACTTAAAAGACAGAGAATAGGTGATTCTAGCAGTTGCAATTTTGCACTAGGTGTGGAAAGAAGCAGAGGAAATAAGCAGAGAGGGCTGCGAGTCAGGAGCCGAGGAGACCTTCAGCAGGCCCCAGAGGTGGTCAGGAGAACAACAGAACCCAAGTGTGAATCTCTTGCTTTCATTGACTTTCCTTTTACACTCTAGTTCCTTATTTGAAAGTACAAAACTGCACATAGTACTTACTTAGGAAACGTAACTTTTTCTGTTACGACTTAGTTATGAAATGTAACTTTTGCTGTCTTACACATACACAGGCACATGTGCACATATAATTAGAATCATAGAAAAGGAGATAAAACAGATAATGCTCTAAAAAAGATAACAGTTGAAATTTTTCCAAGATTTATGAGAAGTGTTAAATCATTATAAATTCTAGCCAGGAAAAATAGAAGTCATTCTAAGTTAAATTATTATGGCAATAATATGGTTAAACTCAACACAAAAATAAAAATATTTAAAACAACCTTTAATGAATGTATCAGCAGCAAAAAAATTAAAAGATTGATGGGTGACTTTTGAAAAGAAACATGGGTGATAGAAGACAATATTGAATGACGATAATCATCCATCTAGAACCGGACTCTCTGAACATGGCGAACAATGAGGGCTGATGAGACGCCAAGGACAATGGCACGGGGTTTTGATCCTACTTAATGTGCTGGCTTTGTGGAAGACTAGCCAGTTTGGATGTTCACCTTCCTAGATATGGACGGAGGGGGGAGGACCTAGGACTTACCACAGGGCAGGGAACCTGGACTGCTCTGTGGACTGGAGAGGGAGGGGGAGAGGAGTGGGGGGAGGGGTAGAAGGGTGGGAGGAGGGGGAGGGAAATGGGAGGCTGGGAGGAGGTGGAAACTTGTTTTTTGTTTATGTTTTTTTTTTCTTCTTTTCTTAATAAAAAAAATTATTAAAAAAAATAAAATAAAATAAAAAAAATAGAATTCTTTACTTAGAAAACATATTTTTTTAAATGGAGGCCAAATGAGAAGAACCAAAAACAATCTTCCATAAGAGACTTCCCTCAGAATTTTCAGATAGAGAAAATACTAGACAAAATTCATTAATTAAAGAGGATATAATGCCAGACAGGTGAAAATGTAGAGGAGACAGAGCAAGTGTTTGTTTGCAGCTAAGTTAAGACAGTGCTACACAGCAATGCACAGGATTTAAAATACATAACAATAATATCAGAAAGGAGCTTTGTGATAGGGAAGTTGTTATGTCTATGTCATTTAAAGTACCTATCTTGTATAGGGACTGACAAAAATTCATTTATTATTAACAAAGACAAACAATATGTGGCAATCTCTAAGATAATTTCCAAAACAAGAGCAAAGAAGCAAGCAGTGGAAAAGAAAATTAACTATCACTTCATAATCAAGGAACAGAAAACAAGAGAAAGAGCAGTAGAAAGCTTTATATTGTGAGCAATAATAATTGCATATTTATATAACTTAAATTCTAATTAACACGGAGATTTTAGTATTAGATTAATAAGGATGAAACTTGTGTACATGTTGCTTCAGAGAAACATGCTGAAAATATGAATGGATTAAAAGTTTGAAGAGAAGACAAAAATTACCACAGGTGAAATAGTAACTGAACAGCACAAATCCTAGCCCTGGCAAGGCTGGGCTGAAAGCAGGTTAAGAGTGCTCAAGGCCAGATACCCACGATAAGAAAATACATTCCATATTGCAAAGCATTTCAACAACAAAGTTTAGGAAGATACAGTAAAGTGAACCTAGGGTATCTCTAAGGGAAAAAATCAATAGCAGGAAGAGAATGAAGAGCTGTATTTCTAAGTGGAGATTCCTAGGATACCCCTCTAAAGACTGAACAAAGAAAGTAGACAAAGGAAACAGAACATGGGGATATTAACCAATGGTCAAATTAACATCAATAGCAGAGACAAGTAGAAAAATACATTATTTTCAACTTATATATTTCATACTATGATCTCATACAACGCAATTAAACTAATAATTAATAGAATAAATGTATATACAAACTTCTCCTGATGTATAAAAAATGAATAATCTGTCAAGGAAGAAATCACAATAAAACAAAAAAATTTTAGACTGAAACGATAATGAAATACATCAAATCTTGGAGAATGAAACTACAGCCACTATTAAGAGAAATTCAGTGCCTTAGATGTACATTTTGGTGTTTTATTATTTTTTAAAGTAAATAAGCCAACTGTTGACCTGAAGAAACTATAGAGTAACAAGTTCAAGAAGAAAGAGGAAAGCAGCAATGGTAGCCACTGCTAATGAAACAGGAGAGACGGGGGGGAAAGGAGATCAAGAGGATTCAAATTGGAAAGGAAAAAGTCAAACTTTCGTTATTTGCAGTTGATACGATATTTTATATAAGTGACCCCAAAAACTCTACCAGAGAATTCCTACAACTGATAAATAAATACCTTCAGTGATGAGGCAGGATACAAAATCAACTAAAAAAAAGTAGCCCTCTTATACACAAATAATTTAGAAGCAGAAAAAGAAATCAGAGAAAGATCAACTTTCACAATAGCCACAAATAACATAAAATATCTTGGGGTAGCACTAACCAAAGAAATAAAAGACCTATTTGACAAGAACTTAAAGTCTTTAAAGAAACAAATTGAAGAATATACCAGAAAATAGAAAGTTTTCCCATGCTCTTGGACAGGTAGAATCAGCATAGTAAAAATGGCAATCTTACCAAAAGCAATCTATAGATTCAGTGCAATCCCCATCAAAATCCCAACACAATTCTACATAGATAATGAAAGAACAATAATCAACTTCATATGGAAAAAAAACAGGATAGCCAAAACAATACTGTAAAAAAAAAAGGAACTTCTGGAGGCATTACCATCCCTGACATCAAGCTCTATAATAGAGGCACAATAATGAAAATAACTTGGTATTGGCATAAAAACAGAGAGGTTGCCCAGAGGAATCGAACTGAAGACTCAGATATTACTCCACACACCTATGAACACCTGATTTTTTACAAAGAAGCTATTCATTATACAATGGAAAAAAGAAAGTATCTTCAGCAAATGGTAGTGTGTACATAACTGGATGTCAACATGTAGAAGAATGAAAATAGATCCATATCTATTACCATGCACCAAACTCAAGACCAAATGGATTAAAGACCTCAATATAAATCGACCACACTGAACCTGATAGAAGAGAAAGGGGAAACAGTCTTAAATGCTTGTGCCCAGGAAACTACTTCCTAAATATAACCCTAGTAGCACAGACACTGAAAGCAACAATAAATAAATGGGACCTCCTGAACTGAGAAGCTTCTGTAAAGCAAAGGACACAATCAATAAGACAAAAAGGCAACCTGATGAATGGGAAAAGATCTTCACCAACCCCACATCAGACAAAGGACTGATCTCCAAAATACATAAAGAACGCAAGAAATTAGACATTAAAATTCTAAATAACCCAATTAAAAAATGGGGTACTGAACTAAACAGAGAATTCTTAACAGAAGAATTTCAAATGGCCAAAAGATACTTAAGGACATGTTCAACTTCCTCAGCTATCAAGGAAATGTAAATCAAAACAGCACTGAGATACCATCTTACACCGGTCAGAATGGCTAAGATCAAAAACACTAATGATAGCTTATGCTGGAGAGGATGTAGAGTAAGGGGAACATTCATCCATTGCTGGTGGGAATGCAAACTTGTGCAACCACTTTGGAAATCAGTACGGCAGTTTCTCAGAAAACTGGGAATCAACCCACCTCCGAATCCAGCAATATCACTCTTGGACATATACCCAAAAGATGCTCAATCATACTACAAAAGCATTTGTTCAACTATGTTTATAGCAGCATTATTTGTAATAGCCAGAACCTGGAAACAACCTAAATGTCCCTCAACCTAAGAATGGATAAAAAAAAAATGTGGCACATTTACACATTAGAGTACTACTCAGTGGGGGAAAAAAAAACAGTGACACCTTGAAATTTTCATGCAAATGTATGGAATTAAAAACACTATCCTGAGTGAAGTAACCAGACACAAAAAGATGAATATGGTATTATTCACTCACAAGTGGGTGAATTGTTCCCCAGGGTGATATTTTGGGGAACCATAGAGCCAAGTCCAGGTGAGACAAGCAAGCCTGTGGTTTGCAGATCTGCTTGGGAAAGCATGAGCTCTGATAATGTTGTTGAGCAACCAAAGAGCAAACTGCAGGACTCAAAGGAGTCTTTTCAGTGATTGACAAGGAGAGAGCTGTGACAACAGAGGAACCAGGCACTGTGCTGAGGTCTCCCAGGCAGAACCCTACAGAAGCAGAGTTGGAAGGCATGACTACCGAAGTCCATGTTGATGGAATTTCACAAATGACTTCGCTGAAATTTTGTCAATGATGGTAAGAACAATGAAAGACACAGACAGGGCAAAGAATGTTTTCGATGAAATTAGAAAGGATAGAATGGCTGGGTGAGTCCCTCAGAGCTGTACCATGTGATACCAAAGCTTCGGGGTGGGGGAGTCATTAGATGAAGAAGCTGATGAGATGACCAAGAAGGCAGATGCCGACGGTGCTTGTCAAGCCAACTGTGAGGCAAAGGACAAGAGCAGAGTGAAGACACTGTGGAGAGTGGGTTGGGTTTCTTGTACAAAAGGACTCCTACAGCTGATAAATACCTTCAGTGATGTGGCAGGATACAAGATCAACTAAAAAATAAATCAGTAGCCCTCCTATACACAAAGGATAAAGAAGCAGAGAGGGAAATCAGAGAAACATCACCTTTCACGATAGCCACAAATAGCATAAAGTATCTTGGGGTAACTCTAACCAAGGAAGTGAAAGATCTATTTGACAAGAACTTTAAGTCTTTGAAGAAAGAAATTGAAGAGGCTACCAGAAAATGGAAGGATCTCCCATGCTCTTGGATTGGTAGGATCGACATAGTAAAAATGGCAATTCAACCAAAAGCAATCTATAGATTCAATGCAATCCCCACATTGGAGCACTGGACTGAGCTCCCAAGGTCCAGATGATGAGCAGAAGGAGGGAGAACATAAGCAAGGAGGTCAGGACCGCAAGGGGTGCGTCCACCCACAGAGACGGTGTGATTGAGCTAATGGGAGCTCACCAAGGCCAGCTGGACTGAAACTGAACCAGCATGTGATCAGAACAGACTCTCTGAATGTGGCTGACAATGGGGGCTGACTGAGAAGCCAATGATAGTGGCACTGGGTTTTGATTCTACTGCATGTACTGGCTTTTTGGGAGCCTAGTCTGTTTGGATGCACACCTTCCTAGACCTGGATGGAGCAGGGAAGGCCTTGAACTTCCCATAAGGCAGGGCATCCTGACTTCTCTTAGGACTGGAGAGGGATGAGGGAGGAAGAGGGGGAAGTGGGAGGGAAATGGGAGGTGGGGAGGAGGTGGAAATTTTTAATAAATAAATTAATTAATTACAAAAAACAAAAGTTTTCATTTTGTAACAGGTTTCTCCTACTGTCAAATGATATGTATGTATAGCTATTTGGACTTCATCGCTCCATTTTCTCTCCTTATTTTATGAGAATAAACCCTTATTTTAGAAAAGGATCAAGTAACATGTTGCTTATAGACTAGTTGGGATATATCTAAGCCGTTTTACACAGCTACAGTTAGATTGTAGTTGTGCAAATAAGGGAACATCTGGGTTATGTTTTTGAAGTGGTTTGGAGGAGCTGTCAGAGTGTTGTTGAAATGTGACAGTCAACAGTGTGTACTTACAAGTGGAAAGCTACAAGGTGAGTGTGTTCCCTAGGAGCTCCTAAGTTCTTTTTCATTCAGCTGGCCTTCTAACAGAAATGTTTGTCTTTTTGTTGCTTCTTTTAAATTTAGTTTAGCCACTTAAAGAGCTAGGAGATGGCTCAGGTGTGCCAAACAAGTGTAAAGACCTGGATTCGATCCTGAGACCCATGTAAAAAGCCAACAGTGACTCACACACGTAATCCTGGCACAAGGCAGAGGCGAAATGGGTCCCTGGAGCTTGATAACCAGCTAACTTACCCAGCAAGCTCCAGATCAGCTACTGTGACATACACGTGGGGAGTAAGGAAGGGGAAGATGGAGGCAAAGAGAGCAAGGTGGATGTCTCCTAAATGATACACTATGTTGATGGAGCTTGAAGCTCGGGAACCGTGGAGCCAAGTCCAGGTGGAACAAACAAGCCTGTGATATGCAGATCTGCTTGGGAAAGCAGAAGCCCTGAGAGTTAGTGTGAACTTCTCTTTCCTCCTATGGACTGTCACTAAATTTAGGACATCTTGGAATTTTCTTCTCACATTGTTGATGAGATTTAAATTAGTACAACCATTATGGAAAACAGTATGAGGTTCTTCAGAAATTAAAGATAGAACTACCATATGATCCAGCAACCCAATTTCTGGGCGTATAGTTAAAGGAAATGAATTATTACCACAAAGAAAGGTCTGTACACTCATTACAGTATCAGTCACAGACGCTAAGTCACAGAATCGACCTAAGGGGTCATTGGTGGATGAACAGGTAAAGAAAGAAAATACAGAATCCTTTTAAGCAGCAAAGTATTACTCAGCCTTCAACAAGAGAGAAATCCTGTCATATGCAGAAGTGGGGATGAACCCAGAGGGTATGTAAAATGAAATAAACCATGACCAGAAAAGCAAATCTCACACTTATATGGAGAGAAAGAGTGGCTGAGTGTTGTCCGAAATGGAGAACTGGGGGAAATGGAGAGATGTTGGCCAAAGGATCCAAGCCTTCAAATATAAGAAGAAACTTCCAGATAACCATAAGCATGAGAAACACGATGACCATGGCAATAACAATGAAACTGACCAGGTAGATTCTAAGTGTTACACACACACACACACATACACACACACACATACACACACACACATACACATACACCATACAAGGCAACTATGCTGGCTTGTGGTAACTGATCTGCTAGTTTCTCTAATCATTTCACCAGGTGCTTTGTGTTTCAACATCTCTTTATGTACATTTAATACATATATAATTACTGTAAATAATTCCTCAGTAAATTCCATACTGAAATAACTAAATTGTTTTCTTTATTGTTTGAGTTTTTAAAGCAATTTAAAATGCAATGTATTGTCAAAAAATATTCCATTATGCAAACCACACAGCATTGAAATGATAGCAAGTTGACATTCCAGGAGTCAAAGGCTGTTCTCACATCTACTTAGGTTTCACAAATACTATTAGGTAGTGCTAAGACTAAGTTCAAGAAAAGGAGGCCTGGAAGCTACCAGCTTGCTAGGCTGTGGGGAAATTAACATAAAGCTCCCACAGTTAAAATCCAAAAGGGTAGAAAAGTTTCTCTTTCAGCTAATCACCAGCAGCAGCAGTGAGTTGAGAGCTCAGGTTAAAGAACCAGGGCTTCCCAGCAGGAGCTATGCAATGAGCTGCCAGGGAAGGGCAGCTCCCCACTCAGAGCTTGGAATAGGTTCCTGGGAGTAGACTCAGTTTGCCCTGACAGCTCAAAAGTCTGGGGATCACAGAGTGAGCCCAGGGATATGTCATCTGAGGAGTGGACTCAGTTCTGATCTTCACTGTGGCTCTCTAAAGACCACCCATTTTCCTGATATTCTAGCAATGGCTGCTGAGAAGATCTGAGGGTTCTAGAAGACACTGACAGTCCCTAGTCACCTACAACAGTTATTGTAGGATCTAGAAAACAGCACTTCAAATGGTGAACTTTGACACGCTAAGCTAGAGAAGTCTCAAAATTGAGATCCCTCTGCTCTCCTCCTGCTCTCTTGTCTCCAAATCATCTTTGCTCCTCTTTCTCCTGTGAAGTACAGATAGGAAAGACTCTGAAGAATCTTCATTTCCCTAGCTCAGCCTCTGGAGAATAAAATTGTTTTCAGACTGGCTAAAGGCTTTTTTTTGCCCAAGAAATACTAAAGTCAAGTCATAGAGGTAGACCTTGAAAATCTAGTACCACCCAGAAGCTCAGGGAGCTTTACAGTTGTTGGTCCCTTGAGCTTGTTCTGTTTTACCTCCTAGTACTCATTTACTACCCTTATAACATTGTCTATACCCTTGCCTCCATGGAGGCCTTCCCTGCAGGCTGAATCGTCTGGCTTTGTGTATGTGTGTAACTCACTAACGCAGGGAGCCTTTCCTCCTGATAATCTGCTGGTTGCTGGTTTGTTTCTCTAGACTGAAGTACTACACCTTCAGAGAAAAAGGCCTGAGCATCCCTGAGATGCAAGTCCACCTTCACGTGCTGAACAGAACAACCTGTGGCTTCCCAGATGGGTGCTGAAGCCCAGCTGTGGCCCACATAGCTAACTGGCAACACAAAGTAGCTTCACAGTGCCTTCATGGGGTCATCCAAGACTATACTAGCATCCAGATGCATCCATACAGAGAGACGTTGCAAGCAGTTGAGTCTCGGAGCAGTGAGCGTCTCTGGGTGAGAGAAGTCAACAGTACATCTTCCCATGACCTTGACTTTGAAACCTTGTTAATGGCTATTTAGTGTTATTCCTTTTCCAGTAGCCATCTTAATTGATCTCCTGTAGAATATTTATCATTTATGCTTTACATCTATGGTCATCATATTTAAACATTGTATGTCATAAAGGAAGATTTGTAGATGTGTTCAATTATATTCATGATCATATTCAATTATTCTTTTTTCATTTTTAGTCTACCCCGTAAATATTGTAGTTGAAGGTGAAATCAATTCACATGACTCTAGCCCATTTGTTGATGCTCTATGCCACATTTTATTTATACCTCTCCATTGTGATCATTAATTCTCTTCAACATAGTGTGTTCCTGTGAATATGACATTTGATAAATGAAACCATGACCCTGGATGGTGCCTAGGTATAGTCGTGAAAACACTATTTTGACAAACTAAAGTAGCTATATTGAAAGGCTATGATTGAAGGCTCAAATTAAACTGTACCCCTTTCTCTGTGAATACATCACATATATTTAAATGCCTGTTCTTTTTTAAGTATTTTATTTAATATTCATTCATATAACAAATTTCCATCAAATCCGTTCTCCACTCCCCTTCAACTCACTTCCCTTCCAACTTCATGTTTTTTATTTAAGTGCATATTTTAAAGTGTGCTTCCCTTTCAGTCTCTCACTCACATCTTGCTGTGAAAACGTTGCCCCTTTTTAGTGATGCTCTCCACCTTTCTCAGGCTACTATCGTTTCT